>NC_140584.1:645967531-647315864 GCF_964204655.1 Triturus cristatus | reverse complement strand
TCTCTGACCAGAAATCTCAAATATCTAAGTTGATCAATAACTGGAACATGAAAATAAGGATTCTGCATATCTAAGGAACAAAATCAATCATTTCTTTTTATGTTGAGAAATATTTGGTGAAGAACCAACATTCTGAACTTCTCTTTGAGATTAAATCTATTGAGCTGTTTTATTGATGAAAAGGAAACTTTCACATGGGTCTTTTGGCCAATAAGAGCCGAGATTCCTCTTAGTAAGCAGAGGTTGTGAGAAAGTGCCTCTTTTGAAATGGTTAACCCCCCCACACACTTTTTGCCTGGAAAATTATGTGGCTTCAATTGTAGTGCTGAGGGTCCTGCCAACTAGATCCCCTGTGCCAGTGCTTTCCCCCTAAAACTGTTCTACAATTGGCAACTTACGCCCCCTGTAAATCCCTAGTAAATGGTACCCTTAGTACATAGGGCATGGCACCTGAAGAGGAGCCCCTAGGCACCCCTCTTCAAGGGCATGCCACTGCCCTGCAGCTGGTATGACATGGTGCAGTGAAAAATGGCAAAGTCGACATGGCACACTGCCTGTGTACCAAGCCAACAAGCACTGCTTAAAATATAGAGAAGGCTCGCTTCTAGCAGGCCTTACAGCCCTAAGGTGGGTGCACTATATCACAGGTGTGGACATATCTGTAAGAGCAGACATGCCCCTACAATATTTAAGTCTATTCTTAGATATTCTAAGTGCCAGGGCAGCCATAGAGAGTACATGGGCTGGAAACTCGACTACTCGAGTTCCCCAGCACCATGATGGCTTCTCTGAACCCAGGAGTGTTTGGTACCAACCGACTCCCCTGAATAAACCCACACTGATGCCAGTGTTGGATTTATTAAACTATGTACTCAAGAGAGCACCTCAGAGGTGCACCCTGAAATCCTACCAGTCTTGCTGTGGTCTCTGACTGGCTTTAGGCAGCCTCCCGCCACCAGACAGGTTTCTGGACCACTGGGTCAATAGCCTCTGCTCTCTGTGGCCAGAAACAAAGCTCATCTGGGGCGGAGGTGTGACACCTCCGCCCCCAGGATAGGCACAGCGCTTGAGAGGGGAATTTCAAAGGCCTGCCGCCTTGGTTATGCAACCCCCGGCATCTGCTGCTAGCAGATAGCAGCCCCTGGTTCAAATCCTCCCTTAGGGCGGGAGAACCAGCAGGTGGAGGAGGTGAAGTATAGCACACTTTTGAGTGCCCACCATCTTGAAGATGGTGGGACTTATCCAATCAGGGCTAATGGTGTGCCCCCACCTTCAGGAGGATGGCATATTAGTGGGTGTAGCCACCCAAGGTAAGAAACCCACTAATCCCTACCTGCTACTTCCCTGTGATGCCCCTAAATCTAATATTTAGGTGGCTCCCCCAGACCATGAAACGGTACACTGGCAAAATATTGACACTCAAAATATCCCCATACAAAAATATTGTGACCAAAATATCGATGTCAAATATTTACATCCTAGTACCAAAATATTGAGAGAAAAATATTGAAGTCATAAATATAGTTGTACAAAATATAGTTTGTATATATTTATAAAATAGATTAATATTAAATATATTAAAGAATACAATTAATTAAAAAATAGATGTAATACAAATGTTATCAAATATAACAGATAAACTTAATTTAAAAAAGTGAAATACACACATATATATTTATTAAAACAAATAACCTAATTGTGAACGTATTTTATAATATATATATATATATATATATTTATATATTTTTTTTATATATATATATATAGAACAATTTACCTTGCGAGCGCTGCATCGCCGAGTTAGCGATGCAGCGCGCGCAAGGTAAATAGTTATGTTTAATTACTTACCTTAATCCTGTCAGTTGTATGTCGGGCTCCACTTCCTCCTCTCCCTGCCCCTCCCCCGCCCTGCGACCCCACAGCACTCCCTCAGCGAGCTGCCACTGCCTGCACCCAGCCACTCCTGTGCTGCTGGTGGTGTAGGTTTGGTGCTACCTTATAGCACACCCTGTGCTTGCCTAAACCTACAAAGCTTGAACCCAGCAGACACATTACTTACTTGCAAGCAGTGTGTCTTGAAGCACCCCCAGTCTATATTGGTTAACATTGGGCCCTAACTCCGGATTTGCCCTCTGCACAGAGCCGCCCTTGTGCTACTGCTGGTGTAGTGTTTGCGCTTACCTGAACCGTGTCCACTTTTGAAACTGAAATGTATTTTTATTTAAAAACGTACTTGCTTCTACGAAAGTTTTTAGGTCTTCATAAATATATTTTAGTACTATTTTTATAAATTGGTCTCGGATCTATTAATTGTTTGTCTCATTTATTGCCACTCTGTGTACAAAAAATGCATTAACAACCCTCTGATAAGCCTAACTGCTTGCCCACACTACCACAAAAAGGAGCACTAGTGTTATCTAATTAGCCTCTGTACAACCTCTGGAGACCCACTGGACTCACTACACACTATACCCTTTTGAGCTATAGCATATGGTGAGCCAGTCTCTCACAGAGGTGGTATATTTGCTCTTGGTTTTGGTGGAACAAGTGCCTCGCTGTGGATGATGTAGCCCCTTCCTATAAAGTTCAATACCAGTTTGTCTGTTTTAGACTTCCACTCGTACAGGTGAGAAGTCACTGCTCCTGCTACAGGAGTGGCTAACTATGTGAGGGGTCTTGTTGAAACATCATTGGTGACTGCCTGAGGACTTTCTTTCTCTGGAATCTGAGATCTTTGGAATAATTGATTTTTTCTTTTGGTACCTCTGCTTGTATTGTGGGGTTTGCTTTTGTTTTTGTTGAGTCCAAATGGGCCAATTCAGGTGTTGTACTCTGTGATGGAAAAAACATAATTCTTTCGGTTTATACCGACTGAAGAATTTCTTTTACTGTTCAAGGCCAACTGTCTTCAGGGTCTCAGCATCATTTTTCACACAAAGTATTTTTTCCTAAATTGCCCAAAGAGAGCAGAACCCGCAAAAGGTTAGTTATCTTGAGTTGTGCCTCAGTATTTACAGTCTCAGCCAAGAAGATCTTCTCAATGTGACGTAGTGACCATATGCTGTGGCAGGTAGTTCTGCCGAATCCACAGCAGCGCTAATCCCCTGACTGGAAACTAGGTAACCTTCATTAATCATTTCCAGGAAATGTTGCAGGAGGTGTTTTGGCAAGTCTCCGAAAAGGACTTAATTCCATCCTAAATTGTCTGCTAGCACAGAGAAGTGGTGTTGCACATTTTTAGGTAAATTGGTGCTGTCCCACACTTCTTCCTTCCAATTACGTCAAGCCATTTACTTTCTCTCTCGGGAGGAGCAGCTAACTCGAGCGGATGTGTGCTTTCGCCTCACAGCCGTAACAATGATGTGCTATTTCTCAGATAGTGGAAGGAGTCATATATTTCCTCTACTATTTCTTAAAGTCCTCGTACTAAAGGTAATAGCTGTTTAGGACCTACTCTAACTCTGAGCAGCTCTCGAATTATAGGCACAGATATAAAGAACATTCCTAAGTGGATGCTTTGCTGGCACTCTCTTAACTACCTCCTAAAACGCGACAAAGTCAATTGGTGAAACTCTTGATAGTGATGGAGCAGGTGATGTAGGACTGTAGAATGTCACGCTGGTGTAAGAGCAAGGAGAATGAGGCTGTGTGTAAGATCCTGTACCTCTAAAGGAGAGCTTTGAGGTCAAGTTGGTCAACTCCTTTGTGATTTCTGTGGAAAAGTGTTTTTCACATCCACAGAGAAGACATCAAGGCTACCTTAGAGATTTTCTTCATGGTGAAAGGTTTTACTGTGTTAGAGGAGTCTGCACTTAGTCCTGAAAAGGAATTATAGGAGTAATAGGATGACACAGCAAGGGTGCCAGGAGCAAGACTGAAATGACCAGCAGGAGTGAAATTGGTTTCCTCTCTGACTCTCTTCTTAGCAGATGGACTTTCTTCAAGATGCAAATGTATTATGACCTGAGAAGCTGGTGAATAGATGGATAGTACAGTAGGTGTTATAGACTATGCTTTAGAAAGGCTAGGGCAGGGTACAAGTTGACCCAACAGAAAGCAAAAAGGGAATGGGACGAACAATACTGGGTAGAGCTGCTCAAGGCTAGTACAGGGAGAAGCATGGCCACCTTTTGGCATCACGTGAAATGGGGTAGGGGTGAACCGAGTCGTGTGCCAGTGAACCACGTAGCTCCCGAGCAGTGGGTATCTCGCTAGAAGGCCCAGTTTGCAACTATGAACCCCACACAGGAACATTTTAAATTGCCATTTGCTAAATCTACACTGTATTTTACAAAGAAAGTGGTGGAAACAGCATTAAAATCAGTCCCCAGAGGCAGGGCACCCGGGTTAGGTTGTATCCCGGCAGATCTGTTCCTCCACAATATAACTAATTGGGCATCCTACATTCAGCTCCTTGTGAATGCAATTGCTAGTGGAGCATCTATGCCCGATACATGGTTAGGAGCAGAAATTCTCCCAATTTTTAAGAAAGGAGACCGCTCTAACCCAGGTAACTATAGGCCTATAAGCCTCATTGACTGTATACAGAAAGTTTCAGCTAGGATGGTACTAAGCCGAATCCAGGCCTGGATGGGTGAATTTGATATTTTGTCACCACTTGAGGCGGGCTTCCGTTCTTGTACCAGTACTATTGACCAGGTTTTTAGGTTTATCATAGTTTATTGGCGTGTGGTAATTTTAGGCGGGGCACTATTTATGCTGCTTTCGTCGACCTTAAGTCAGCTTTTGACCTCGTCCCCCGCGCCAAAATGTGGAGAACCCTTTTGGAACTAGGTATGCCACCTGAAATATTGGCTTTCTTGGTTACTCAACATTATGCTAATTATGCGCAGGTACGCTGGGATATGCAGGGGAGTGTCACACAAAGGTTCCCTATAGCAAAGGGGGTTCACAAGGGGTGCGTTTTGGCACCAACCCTCTTTTCATTGTATATCAATAGGGTAGTCCAGTACTTCCAGAACTTTCTCACTGATGCTCCTACCTTAGCAGGTTTGAAGATCCCGTTGCTTATGTTTGCAGATGACACTCCGATACTTTCTAAGACACAGAAGGGTTTACAATCTGCTCTGTTGAGATTTGAGGAGTTCTGTCAGGATCATGATCTCCTAGTGAATGTGGAGAAAATAAAATTTATGGTCCTACATAAACACAAGGTCGTAAATGAAAGAGTCGCAATGAAGGAAGGCATCCTGGAACAGACTCAGAATTTTACTTATTTGGGGGTAACTATCGGCAGTAAACTTAGTTGGAAGCCTCAGATTAGATTATTGACCCTCAGGCATGCCCAATTGTCAGGTACCCTGCTGAAGGAGCAGCGTATTTCTTACACTAGATCGGTTGCTCCAGCCCTAAAAATATACAATTCTAAAATTAGCGCCTCGGTCTTGTATGGGGCCGAACTTTGGGGCTTCGACAATCTAGCCCCCTTAGTAACAGCCCAAAATAATTTTTTTAGGGCACTGACCAGCCTTCCTCAGTCAACTCTATTGCCCTTATTTTTAGATATTGGCTGTTATTCTATTGAAGATATGGCACAATTTAGACCGGTGGCGTACTGGAGAAGGCTCTGGGTTACCCCAGAGTTGTCCCGGTACGCACAAGCACTCTTGGAAGTCAGGGAGGCTGATCGCATGCATAAAATTCCATGGTTGAGACGGGTAGAAATCACTCTTTGTGAGATAGGGATGAGTAGAATGTGGGTAAATCCAGCTGAAAACCTCTTTCCTGCAAAGAATGAATATAAGGCAGCATATTGGAATACGATTAAAAATAAGCGTTTCTCTGCCTTAATAAGTCCATCATTATCCAGGGATTATATTGAACATAAGCATGAAGTGGAGTATGAAATTTACTGGGACCTTATCACTTCCATTAAAGATAGGAAACTTTACCACCAATTTAGGGTGGGATCACTCCCCACTAATTTATTTGTCAGGAAATGGCACGCCCTGAACCACAGCAAATGTCCATTTTGTCCAACACAGAATGAATCGTTGGCACACATCTTATTTGCCTGTGCAGCCTATAAAACTCCTAGGCACAGATGGTTAAAACCTATCTGTTTAAACCTGGAGACTAGGTTAAGCAGCGAAGCACTAAGGATCCTAAAAAACAGCTACTAATGAATCCATTGTGATTGCCGTTGCCAAGTTTTTAAGCTGGATGTGGGTTATACGTGCAAAGGAGAGGAGGCATTGATAATTGTCTCCTTGTACGTTGTTGGGGCGAATAATATTATGTATTGTGCTGCATTGACTATAATGTAATTATGATTATTACACTTACTATGGCGGGAGTCTTCTTAGAAATTTTTAGCAATTTATCATTGTGGATCGGTCTCATCGTGGATCTGCTATCTTTTTGTATACCATCCTTTTAATGCACAAAGTTGCTCATATCGATGTCGATGAAATTCATCATTATGTTTTAATGTCAAATAATGTGTTTACATTGATGGTTATAACATTTTTATGGAACTGTCTTTTATGATTTTAATCGAAATAAAGACTGAATGAATGAATGAATGACTATGCTTTAGACACGGGAAGGTAAGGTAGCATTTTTTTTGTCTTTCTATATAGATGGTGAAGTGGTCAGTAGCATGCATCTTTTTGACGTCAGCGGTGTGTGTCTGTTTTCTCGACGTTGAAGAGTGATGACAGCGTTTTTTTAATGTCAACATTGACAGCTCTGTTTCTCGTCAGTGCATTGTCCTCAATCTTTAATTCAACAGAGAACAGATGAGCACTGATGGTCTCCATCGCGTTGTGATCTCAACGTTATTCATCGGTATCATTGAGTGATGTTGTCTGCTCCTGTCAGCAGATTTTCACCTTTGGTCCTACCTGTGTTGCACTTTTCCAGTAGGTAGAAGAAAAAGACTAAAACAGATTGAGGCTGATCTTTCTATTTTCATTTTATTCTTTCTCTCCTCTTCTTTCCTCATGTCTTCCAGCATGCTTCTTATTCCTAATCCCTTCCTGGTCTTGTAGGAGTCTTCTAGACTTTTTTCGGCAGATATGAATACAGCACACACCTTATGCATGACAGTAATAAAAAAAAAATCTCCTGCAAGGGACACTTTGAGAAGATGGAATTTTTAATAAAAAAATGCATTCACTTGACGGTAAATGTTTAAATATGTGCTCTTTTTTTCTGTGAAAAAAAGCTCCCAAAAATGTGGGAGTTGAAAAACACCTCAGCAGTTGTCACGAGATACCGCTCTCATGAGCTATAAAAAAAGACAAGTATCAGAAAATCACATGCTGGTACAAGGCATTCTGGGAATGGGTACCTCCAAGGCTCTTAACTGGATAGGATACATTTTTCTGTCTCCGTTCGATGCAAGCCCACAGGCTGCATTTTTACATTCATGTTTTCTCTACAATAAAAGGAGCATTTTTATTTCCGCACATAAATGCTGCTATGTGGTCCTATTACCAAAGTCTGAAGTTTCATGTAAACAGTCATGAACAATGAGCCATTTTTAGACTTCCATCGCAGAGATTTATATATGAAACATGAACAAAGCCATTCTGTGATGCGGTTTTCATGGACCTGAAATATTTATAAAGGTGTTCCATGGCTTGCAGGCTCTGCTGGCAATTATTCAAGTGCTAATGAATATCAATGAAGATCTTACCATGAAGAATAGTGGTTATATGCGTGTTTTTGGGGCGATAACGGACACTGATCCACTAGATGAAATTACTCTAAATGGTTTTTAGCTGGCTTGTGTCAATTCCTATTATCCGTTTGACAGATAGAGGTAGTGTACTAATGGTTCATAAATGAAAGGGGCCAGGTGGGTTACAGATGGTTCCTTAGTGCAAACTAGTTCATGATATTCTTCTACCACAACAGAAATCAAGTCTAAGGGGGGACGAAGTAGAAAGGTGGTGGAAGGCTGGGATATCGAACGAAACTTACCTGAGTGTGCCACAGCTCCTGGCGCTTCCAAGTTCCTTGTGCCCGCGGCGTCTCCCTCCCGCCGTCGCTTGCTGTGGTGGCCGCTGTGTGGGGGGAGCACACGCTAAAACTACATTTCCCAGGATCCCCTGGGGCCGGAAACACGCCGCCAGCACGCCCGGAGGCGCTACTTAACGGTCCTTGACCCCGGCAGAGCAGGGGACGAAGTAGAAAGGTGGTGGAAGGCTGGGATATCGAACGAAACTTACCTGAGTGTGCCACAGCTCCTGGCGCTTCCAAGTTCCTTGTGCCCGCGGCGTCTCCCTC
Source organism: Triturus cristatus (assembly GCF_964204655.1). Lineage (NCBI taxonomy): Eukaryota > Metazoa > Chordata > Amphibia > Caudata > Salamandridae > Triturus > Triturus cristatus. The sequence goes on along the minus strand of NC_140584.1, from coordinate 647,307,608 downwards.
CCGCCGTCGCTTGCTGTGGTGGCCGCTGTGTGGGGGGAGCACACGCTAAAACTACATTTCCCAGGATCCCCTGGGGCCGGAAACACGCCGCCAGCGCGCCCGGAGGCGCTACTTAACGGTCCTTGACCCCGGCAGAGAGGGGGACGAAGTAGAAAGGTGGTGGAAGGCTGGGATATCGAACAAAACTTACCTGAGTGTGCCACAGCTCCTGGCGCTTCCAAGTTCCTTGTGCCCGCGGCGTCTCCCTCCCGCCGTTGCTTGCTGTGGTGGCCGCTGTGTGGGGGGAGCACACGCTAAAACTACATTTCCCAGGATCCCCTGGGGCCGGAAACACGCCGCCAGCGCGCCCGGAGGCGCTACTTAACGGTCCTTGACCCCGGCAGAGCGGGGGACGAAGTAGAAAGGTGGTGGAAGGCTGGGATATCGAACGAAACTTACCTGAGTGTGCCACAGCTCCTGGCGCTTCCAAGTTCCTTGTGCCCGCGGCGTCTCCCTCCCGCCGTCGCTTGCTGTGGTGGCCGCTGTGTGGGGGGAGCACACGCTAAAACTACATTTCCCAGGATCCCCTGGGGCCGGAAACACGCCGCCAGCGCGCCCGGAGGCGCTACTTAACGGTCCTTGACCCCCGCGTCGCGGGTAGCGCGCGGGTGGCGCCGGGAGAAGCCCGGGACAAGGGCGGGACCGTCTGTGGCCGGAAGAGGCCGGGCTGGGCCACGGATCCTGTCCAAGCTCACTGGGTTCTGGACTTGTAAGTAGGCTACCTATTGAACATTGGCATTGTTGTGGTTTATATACCTTGTAGATGGGTGCGCTGACTGTATGATAGTTTTGAACACCAGGTGAAGACCCTGCCATTTTATTCACGTGTTAGTCTTAATTGTTGTCCGCCTTGATGTCGAAGCTTAGGTCTACTAAATTACCTGCCACAAGTGATAACAGGACTATGGACAATTATCTTGTGAAAGTGGTAAATAAGATCAACAAAGACAGGAGACTCTCCCTGGGCAGATTGAGCCCAGAAACTTCACCAACAAGGTCTATCACTTCTAATATGAGACCTCTTGTTCTAGAAAATAGTTGCGATAATATTAATATCGCTGATATAGACATGACAAATGACCTGGTAAACGTTGAAAGTATGGAGGAGCATGTAATCTTAAATGACTCAATTTCCTCCCAGTGTCTAGCATCCTGTTCTAAGGACATTCCATCTCCATCTCCCGCGCATAGAAGGGTGCGTGCCTGTAGGAAGGCTCCAGTTAAGAGGATGGTAATCCGAAAGCCCAAAAAACAAGGCTCTGCACAATCAAGTAGGGGGGTTACATCTGAATCTCCACACGATACCCCTGAGGTCATTAATAAAGCTGAAGGGAGTACTCTCCACCCGGCCCTTATAGATCTCTTGGTTTCAACTTTAGAGTCCAAACTAGAGTTGATGCTTAGACGTTTGTGGGAGAAGTTAGACCAAGTCTCGTCAGAGGTAAACAGTCTGAAAGGCCTCTTGGATTCCCACCTGTCCCGTTTTCCTTCTTTGATAACTCCCCAACCCGACTTGTCCGCACCCTTGGGCCATAACTCATCGGAATCCATTTTTCATCCCACTGTTAATATCTGTGAGGGAGGTCCGGGGGGCTCTGGGGGTAGTAGTCAGACATGTCAGCCTGTAATCGCCTTGCCACCCCCTTTATTACCACATCCATTAGGGGCTATCCCACTAGTTTCAGTACCTACTCAACGACAACCACACTTAGCACAAAAAAGTTCTCAGAACACCCAGATGAACTTAGCCGAGGGTGAAGCGCCGGGGTTTAATAAACACAGGAGAAACAATGCTGTTAACCTCCCTCCACAGTGTGTTCCTTACACAGTGGTACTGATCAACGTCCCTGAGGTTGACTCCTGTATGTCGAATTTTAGGCAGGAAACCCATGATGCCTTAAAAAATAAATCACTTGCCTGGCTGAATAAAAAATGTGGTTTTCCGTTGGCTTTTTCAAACGATATAATATCTACTCGTAGAGTAGGCTGGATTGGGTGTGGAAGGAAAACCACAAGAGGGGATTGTATTATAATCAACTTTAAATACCCTCAACACGTGGCTACCGTCCTCCTAAGAGCTGCCTCTTTACCCAATCAGGATAACTCAGTTGCTGTTAGATCTCTTGGATACTTTTATAGTCATCTGAACAGTACCCAGCAGCGACGGCCCCACTTGCCTGAGCATTATGGAAATGACATCACCAGGGGTGGGCCTGGCTGTCCTATTAACATGCCACTGAGAGTTCCTATGCACTTAAATGATGGGGATTTTTATGGCCAGCAGCCACCTAACAGGCAGTGGGATCACATTTTTCCCATTTCTAACCGTTACTCTGCTTTGTCCTCATTGGAGGAAAACGATTGACTCCCTGATGCAACCAGCAAGCCACCCGAGTTATCAGCTCCATCTCTTAAAATCGCTACTTGGAACATTGCTGGTATCAAGAATAAAACGGGGAACCCGGATTGGCTATCGTGACTTAATGCATTTGACATCATTGCGTTACAAGAGACATGGGATCTGACGAATAGCTTTTCCCTGGATGGCTACTGCTGCTTCTGCATTCCAGCTATTAGCAGCGTGGCTGGTCGACCCAAGGGGGGCCTGTTAACTTTATTTAAACTAGACATAAAAGGGATACTTACCCAACGTTCATCTGGCTCTGAAAATTGTCTGATCGTTGAACTTGCTTCGAATGATAAGGCCAAGATTCTCTTTGTTAATTTTTATAATTCTAATGCTAATGATTATACCAGTCATAATCTCGATGTACTGGATACATTTATGTCAGCCTACAGTACTAATGCTCATACATATGAATTAATATTATTGGGGGATTTTAATATACATCCATGCCGTCTACCATGCACTAGCCAGGAGGTTGACGTCTCCCCCCTTCTCCTCCCCAGTGCATTTTGAGCATACCAGGCGTGGTGAACTTCTAGAAATGTTTCTAGCCAGATGGAATTTATATGAATCAGCCTGTGGGGATGGAAACAATAGAACCCCCTCTTTTAAAGGAAATGACAAGGGTACCATTATAGACTATATATTTTTGACTTCATGTTTGTTGTGTAATGTTATCAAATATTATACGGAGGTATCAGTTTTTAGTGACCATAATCCGGTCCTTCTAGAGTTATTGTTTGCCAATGTATTCTCCCTTAAATCAGCTAAAGGTAGAGGGGGAGCAAATCTTGTGGCAAAAGATCAAAATCGCAGGTTAAAATGGGCAAAAATAGTTCCTGAAAGTCTCTTAAAGGAGGTGTTGCACAGGACCGCGGACGAAGTTGCAATTTGTCTAACAAATAGAACTGAATGCAACGAGGTCATAGCAGCCTTTGATAACATTTGCATAGAAATTGACCGTAGTCTCCAGAAAAAACTTAGCTCGATGGTGTCCGTGGGTAAAAGATGGTTTGACAAAAAATGTTCTAATGCGCACGGGGACCTATTAAAAGCCCTTAAGGCTACCCCCAAAATTCGTGCGGACATAGTAAGTGCAAGGTCTATATATAAGAAAACTATTCTAGAGAGGAAGAGGGTTCTAAAAGATAACGCCTTAGCACAGCTACTGGACCCATTAACACTAAAAAATAGTGGCCTCTTTTGGAACACTATAAATCAGCCACTTTTTTCGGAGGACTCACATACCCCTCTTGAGGCTAACATCCCCGATGAGGGATGGATTAAACACTTTAGTGAGATCTACACTGATTCCACTGGCACTGATATTATCGTTGCCCCCTCAGGAGTAGAAGGAGGGGTTTTGTGTCCCACTAGGCAAATTGTCAGTTTTGCACCGGCAGAAGTGGAACGAGCAATTGACTTGTCCCCGAAAAATAAAGCCCCAGGCCCTGATGGGGTTCCTGGAGATGTTTTTAAACATGCACCTAAATTTTGGTCTAAAATTCTATGTAACGTTTTTAATGTTCTTATCACCGATAAAATTCCGGATTCATGGAAAAAATCGATCATCATACCGGTCTTTAAAAAGGGTAACAGGCAAGATCCATCCTGTTACAGACCGATATCTTTAATCGATTCCTCGGTGAAGATCTTGGGTAGGGTTATCCTCTCTAGGTTGAATGAATGGATAACTGAGAAAGGGGTACTATCCAACGTCCAGTACGGTTTTAGACCCAAAAGGAGCACAATCGATCAAAGTCTTAACTTACACCTATTGGTCGAAAAATATACGAAGGCTAGAGAGGGGCTCATGTACCTGGGGTTCATGGACCTCTCGTCTGCCTTCGATTTTGTTAACCGCTCCAAATTGTGGAACATCTTGCTTAACCTAGGATTGGACAGGGCTTTAGTTTGTCTTCTAGCTGATCTCCACTCTAACTTAACAGCTGCGGTTAGAGTAACCACGGAAGGGCGATGCACCAACCACTTTAAGTCAGAAAGAGGTGTGAGGCAGGGATGTATCCTGGCACCCCTTCTGTTTACAATTTACATAAATGCCTTGGAACCCTCCCTCAAAGCGGCAACCCTTGATGTCCCACGTATAGGCGAACTTGGTATTCCAGTTCTCCTATATGCGGATGACGCCGTTTTGCTCTCTCGTACTGGTATGGGTCTCCAAAGGCTATTGAATGCTTTTGAGGCATTTATGAGTTCCCTGGACCTAAAGATCAATGCCGAAAAATCTCAAATTATGATCATGGGCAGGGTTACGAATAACAGGCCTTCAAAAACATTCTTCTGTGGGAAACAAGAGCTTTGTAGAGTAGCCACCTTCCCATATCTAGGCATAATGTTTGACGAGAAAGGTAGCTGGGGGCCGAATATAAAAAGTAGAAATATTGCTCTTGCCAGATCTTCTTCCGCTCTCCAGTGTTTTATAAAAAAATTAGGAGCAAGACCGATAGTCACTCTGCTAAAAATGTATGAAGCCAAAAGTTTAGCTGTGGCAACATATGGTAGTGCCATTTGGGGTTATTGCTCAACGGAAAGCATTCAGATTACTGAAAATACATTTTTAAGAACAGTCCTTTCCGTCCCCCAGTCAACTCCTACTTATATTGTACACTCTGAACTAGGCATGGGTTATATCTCTGACCTGATAAAAATGGCCCCTGTCCTGGCTTGGTTGAGGATCTGGCTGAACCAGGAAATTCCGCTCAACCATACCATCCTAAAAGACTGCATGCAGTTAGATAGAGCATGCAAAATACCGTGGCTAGCCTATATTAAAAACAGTCTATCCAAGATTGGGAGTTCAGACCTTTACTCATCCCCGTCCACAATAACTGCAAAAGACCTAGTCCAGATCAAAGCTCTGTTGGGAGATACGTTCCGTTTAGCCAGGGAACAAACAGAATTGGAGAAACCTATGGTAAGGGCGGGCATTATCCTGAGTAGCCATGCTGGCCAGAACCATATTTAACCTTCGTTAACCTGCCTTATCATCGTTTTCTCTTAACCCGATTTCGGCTAAACCTGATCCACTTATCTTTGGGTCACTTTCCAACTTGGTGTTCTCCCGAAAACGCCCTGCCATGTAACTGCGATAACTTTTCGACCCAGAACACTTTGCACTTTTTGATGTTCTGTGAGCATTTCATGGCATTAAGAAGGAAATACTTGTTTCCAATCCTTAAAGAGGTTGGGTTCATATAGGTTAAGCCCGCACTCCTTTTCTTACAGCTATTACAGACACCAAGGATAACCTTCCACGTTGCTAACTTTTTAGTGGGGGCTATCAGAGTTAAGAAAAGGATGTCGAATGACATCACTCTGAACTAGGGTCTCTAATTGCGTTGAACTGTATTTTGCACATTGTTATTGATCACTCCAAAAAAGTTTTTTAATTGATTTTATGTAAATGCTTGTACAGTTGATTTTATCTTAACTGACCTCTTTTTAACACATACTTAGGATCGAATTTTATCACATGTATCTATTTTAGTATTTATGTGTATATAATGATATTATGATAGAATGTACATAAGACAAATATTTATTTGGTATCAATTGTATTTTTTGTTTGAGTGCACATATTTTGTTCCCTTGTCTTTTTATGATATTGATTTATCGAAATAAAGTACTTTGACTGACTGACTGAAGTCTAAGCAAAGGGTGTTCATGATTTTGGATAATAAGAATGCAAATAGTGAAAACAATGTGATCAAATCACAATAGTAGAGAGGCCAGATTAAAAGTTGGAGAGCTTTGTTTGAAAACCTGAAGATGAACTATACTTTTGAAGTGGGTTTCAGAGAAAGACAATCTACTTCATTAAGGTTGGCATACAAGTGGCAATTACTGTCAATCACTGCCAGGATCAAATTTACTTTTATTAAATTGTCAGCAAAATTTGTCAGCAAGTATTTATATTTTTCATATGCGGTGATGCATTTGTTTGCGGGTAGTAGAGAGATTATATTTTGTACTTCGCTGAACAGTTCCCAAAGGATTACTGTGAGACATGATAGAAAAGTTGGGGGAAGACCACCAAAGGCTAACGTCATTTGCGCTGGTTTTTGGAGCACTTTACCACTGCTAGACGGTGCTGAATGCAGGTTCTCTCTCTCTTACCATGTTATGATTGACTTATACCTGTTTGGTATATTTAATTTACCTGTAAGTCCATTGTAATATGGTATACCATAAACCCAGGGTCTGTAAATTAAATGCTACTGGTGGGCCTGCAGCACTGGTTGTGCCACCCATACAAGTATCCAGGGGCTGTATGTGCAGTTTACTGCCACTTTGACTTGGCTTGTAAAACTACTTGCCAAGCCTTAAACTCCCCTTTTATACATATATTCACCCCTAAGGGAGGCCCTTGGTAACCCAAAGGCAGGGTGCTATGTAAGTAAAAGGTAGGACATGCACTTTTATGTTTTACAGATACTGGAAGTGACAAACATCCTATTTCATTTTTCACTACTGTTAAGCCAACTCCTCTCACTCTCATAGTCTAGCACTGGGAATTCCTTAATACATTTTAAGCTGTAATTCCTAATCAAAGAGGAGTAGCTTTTTCATGTTTCATATGTTTGGAATAGTCATGATACATCCTCTTTACTGGTGAAGCAGGATTTAACATTACTAATTTAGAAATGCCACTTTTAGAAAGTAAACTGTTTTTGTTTTGAATAACTTTGATTATTTCTAACCATACAGTACATAGCTAAAATGGATACAAACATTAATAACACAGAAGAAATTTTGAAATTGTGGGATAAATAGCAGCATTATGCAAACCTAAAATCAGTTATAAGACGATACCATGTTCAGGAATTTAAACCTTTTTAGGATAGGTCCATGTTCTGTGTTCCCAGGTTTACCGCCTCTTATTTTGTGACGTGACACTGGTTAACACAATACATGTTGCTGAGTGGGAGCTTAAAAAAAAGGTATCTGGTAAATTCATTAAAAAAAATATATTTTTTCTTGGCATTGGGGTGGATTGACTTTGTGCTAAAATGTATAGGAGTTGATCAGCTGAATGGAGTAGATTATTAACAAGGGGTGAAATTTTACTCCTCTGCATACAAGGGGAATGGAAGAGCCGCCTAGTCAGCTGATGACCGCTTGCCTGCAAATACGTATTTCCACCTCCAAGAGAACTGGCTTGAGAAGGATCTTCCTTTGTGCCATGACTTTGGGCATGTGCATGAGATGACCTATTGATTCTGATTTGTAGACGCATAATCAGCAATTTGTGTTTGGTGCCCACTCTTCCATGTGGGGAGGAGATCTTTGGAGTCATATACCAAATTGAAAGTGCATACAAATCTGTTTGAGAGCTGATTTGAAGGACGCAGTGACGTATGCTTGAGGCCTAAGGTTATTGCAGGAGTTTATTACTGCCCAGGCATGCCGCCGCTGTCCTAGGATGTTTTTATCTTGTAGGAGCGACAGCTTTTTAGATGTGGCGTTTATAAACTTAGCAAATGTTGTTGTCCCTTTTTGCTGTCCCATACTTCTTGAAACTTTAGGTTCACCTGAGCTTTCTCAAGATGGGCACCCCATGAGTTGGCTTGTTTTCTCTCCATTTGAGACTTTTCTCAAACCAACAGATTATTCAATGTTTCACTCTGTAGCAAAAAGTCAACAACAAAGTTTCACATTTGTGGCTATTTCTGTTTTTCGAGCCCAAATTTCAAGTGCAGTTGGGCTGGAGAGGACACTTTTGGGAGACTAAAGACTGATTTATAGACCTTTGTCTGGAGCGGATTTAAGATTGCGGTCTCCTTGCCATGCCATATTTCCAGCCCATACATCAAGGCCGGTAAGAGTTGTGCCACCATCAAGGTAAAAAAATGACTTTGCGATAGACAGCTCAATTTATTTTTCAGAGGCTTAAAGGTGAATATTAAGGACTGGGCTTTTGCTTGTAAGATCCTGGTGTGACTGGTAAACGACAGTTGGCGCCCCAAAGTGATTCCCAGGAATTTATATGAGTTGATTGATTCAACTTGCTCGCCTTTAATGAACCACTTGTGCTTATTGTATTTGAAATCCACTAGGTGCACCACTTTGGTTTTTCGCAGGTTCAGCTCTAGCCTTTGTTATTCAATATATCAAGCCAATCACTCTTTGCAAGCAGACTGGTGTTTGACTTAGTACGACAATGTCGTCGGCATATTGCAAGCATGTAATTTTTTTGTTAGCCAGAATAGGTGGAGGACTGTCAAGAATTGTTCAAGTGGCTGTTCATGTCGGCTAAGTAGAAGTTGAACAAGCTCAGGGCCAGAACACACCCTTGTTTCAGGCTGTTTTTGGTGTTAATCTTTGAAGTGGTTCTGCTGCCGTCTCCCATTTGTACCTGTGCCCAGGTGTCTCTGTGTAGAGCTATGATTGAATTGAGCATTTTCCCTGCAATGCCCTGTTTTGAAATTTTGCCCAGAGTCGTTCATGCGGCACTCCATTAATGCCGATATGAGGTCAAAGAAGCAGGCGAACAGCCTAGTTTTCCTCCTTGTTGCATTTTCTGTCAAGATGCCCAGAGTTGCTATGTTAGTTGCCGTTCCCATGCCTGGGCAAAACCCAGTTTGGGTTTTTGGTATCAATCCTTTTTCCTCTATTAAGGTTTGTAGGTCTTGTAAAATGCAAGTGGCATGCCATCAGCCTGTAATTACATGGCAACATGTGACATCCGTTTTTTATAAATTGGATGTTAAATATTCCCTTTCCAAGACGGTGGTACTCTATTCTGGGTATAAATGTGGTTAAAAAGCGGTGTTAAGTACTTGGCCCATTAGCCCAAATTTTGCTTGAATAACGTGGTGGGCAATTTGTTGGGGTAAGCAGCTCCCTCAGAGTTCAATTTTATTATAATTCCCTCAAATTGTTTTATGCTGGTTAGGTAATCTGTGACAGCTGAATCTTGTTACTTAAGTTGCGAGCTTCCGCTGGTACTTCTTAATCGTCTGCTGCTGGGGTACTTTGTCAAATCGCCCTGTTCTTTTCTATGTTTATTTCCACTGTGGTCCCTACCTTGTGTTGGGTTTGCTTTGGATCAGGCATTGGGTTTCCTGGGTGAGGATGCTTTTGCCACTTTTTCTCCTGATTCAGCCGTGATTGGCTCCTGCCAGTCTTCTCACTGTCACAGGGGAGGGAGTACATTTCTCGTACGTACGTTTGCAGGTTTCCTCTGAGATGCCTATATTTTGATGATGGGCCTGGCCCTTGATTAGGCCATTGATTATACCTCATATTTCTTTGCCATTAGGTAGTTTTTGATCATGGTAACTTTACCCAGAGCTCTTCGAAGTGCCTCCGGCAGCTTATTTTTGTGTTCTTTCCTCATAGAGGCCAACTGGGTGATATCTACGTTTTTTTACTCTTCTTACCTTCTGCTGCCAGTCTTGTAACCTTCATAGCAATTCCCTAATAAACCATGGTTCACTTCATCATCTCTCCATACTTTTGCGTCCATCGAGTTTCCTACATTTAGCTGGTTTTGTTAGGAATTTTGTTTGTTGTACCTTAACTAGGGCAGCCCATGACTGCAGGAGGTAATCCTCTTACATCCTCCCCATATTGTTTACATGCTGATAAATTGCGAATATAATTCAAACTATTTTGTCACCACGTCATTTTAATCTTCTTAAGTCCTAACTTTTCGGGGTCTTGTGTTAGAAAGTACACATTGCTCTGCTCTTAGCTCTTTTGTGTCTTACAAATCCACATTTGGGTTGGGTGACAGCCACACGTTGTGCTTTCCCTCTAGACAGTCACAAACACAGGAAGGTGAGGCTCATCTGCATTCTGATGGGTCTTCCTTGGCAGGGAGCAATGGGAGGGTCTGACACACTTCAATAGGTACTATCCTGTCCACACACAGAGCATTGATTTACCCCCCCAGGGGTAGCCTGGCAGACAGGATTGAGCACTTCAGAGGCCAGACTTTGATTTCACCTCCACTTCAAAGGCACTTATGGGCATAAGTACTGGGTCCCTGACCCACACAAATCAGACTCTTCTGGACTTACACCTGAACCTCTGTCAGAAGAATTGCTGTGCTGCTCAAAGGACTCAACTATACTGCTGATCTGAAAGGCCTAATTTTCCGTTTGTTGCCCTGCTGCCTGCTGCTTTCTGACTCTGCTGAAGGAGAGCTGGAATCTGTCTTCTTCCAAGTGATCTCAAAAGACTTGTTAGCTTGCCTCCTGTTGCTGGAGACTCAAGGATATCAAAGTCTCTAACCCTGCTCCTGTGCCTGGCCTCCTGGAAGTAGTCCAGAGACTTGCAACATTGACCCGGCTGCAGGAGTAAAATCGGCGCATTGCTTCAGAACCAGTGCTTTGCCTCCAGAGATCAATGCATAGGACAGCGTATCGCCTCAGCTTGGTGACATCGACGCATCCCCTCGACTATGTGGCAGAAAGCAGCGCATCGCTTGACACCTCTTGACACAGGCATCCGTCTTTGGAACAGACGCGTTGCCTTCACTGTGTGGAGAAGATCGAGGCATCTCAGTGCTTGGTACTTGGAAAGGTACTTTGTTCACCAGGGCCTGCATGGGTCCTGTAGCCAGCCAGCGCTACATCATCGTTAGCCCGAACTTTGACTTTGCCCAGGTCCAGCGTGACCTAAAGTAACCTTTTTAGCACTACTTGCTTCTTGGGGCTTTACTGCATCTATTTCTTTAAAATTCAATATCTCAACTTCTACACAATGGATTTTTGTTGTTTTGGTCTTATTTACGCAGATACTCTCTATTTTTAAACAACAAATCTACTGTTATGGAGTCTTTTTATGGTGTGGAGGGAGGACCTGGCTTGGCAGTTTGGGTAAGCCCAGACGTGGGTCCCGGCCTCACTGTGTCACTGGATTCAAGCTAGCCTGGCTGATGAGGGGTGATGCCCGAAACAGTTCCCAGGACTCCGGTTCAGGGAGGACTTGGCTTGGCAGTTTGAGTTGGACTGTTCCCATATTTGGGATGCTGCATCTTAAATTAGCCTCTTACGATCTCGTCACTTGTTTCGTAAAGATATCATAGTTTAAGCATCCAGACATTTCCAGCAATAGATCATCAGTAATACTAGAAACTCTTTAAAAAAAAAAAGAAAAAAAAAACATCAAATCAGAGATGCATCATTGGTCTCTTCCTTTGAATATAAACAATGAAAGTCTGGTGTTTCACTTAATATAAACTTTTTGGGTTCACTCTTATCAAAAATAGGCCTTCAAATAAATTTGTTCTCACTAATGTTGAATATTTTTATTTTTATTTTTTATTTTTTTATTACATTTTTTTATTAGGGTTTTGCATGCATTTTGTTACATTGTACTTTCACAGGTAAAAACGTCAATCAATTAATTACATCATCATGAACCTTTGTGTGATTGATAGTGGGTGGGTGCTGTAGTCCGTTAGTTGCCGAGGTCTTCTGTCATGGCCGATAAGACGTGTCCCCCATTAGTGTGCTCTGCCCGGTCCCCGCCTATGTCGGCATAGCAATGTCTACAGCTTCCGTCTCCATCAGGGTCAGCTCTGCCTCCCCAACTTTGTTTATGCAGCGTTCCCCGTTTACCCAGATGTACTGTCAGGTCATGTAATAAGGACCACGGTGTGTGAGCCGTCAACTAGGGCAACTGCCGCCTACGGGGCGGCTTGAAAAGGGGGCCCTAAGGAAGGGGGAGGGGGGGAACCCCCAAACCGGGAAAAAGAAGGGGGGAGGGGAGGTGGAGGGAGGGCGTAGGACGTGATGTATGAGAGGGGGGTAAAGGTGCGGGGGCTGGCGAATGTAATGTTCTCGTGGCAGATGGTGTATGAATCGGTGGCGGGTGCGTGCGATGTGTCCTGTGGCTCACCCGAGGGGGGGGGGGGGGGCGGGGGGGGGGGGGATCAGGTCTGTCAGTTGTCGCTTGTTGCGGCGCAGGGGGGCCGGGTCCGTACTTGCTCCCGCGTCTAGATGTGCTACCTGCCCACTGGGCCGTCCGCGTCCTCCACCGGTTCAGAGCGGCCAGGGGAAGCCGGAGAGGCGCGAGGGGTGGGCTGTGTCGCGTCCGGGACCTCCCCCAACGCGTATTTTAGCTTGAAAAGGATGAGAAGTTGTGCCCATTCCATAGATATCGGGTGTTTACGGGCGCCCTTCGCCTCCTCCTCCCTCAACAGCTCCTCTTCTGCTGCTCCCCACTTGAGCACTGCTCCCGCCCATGCCGGTCTAGACGGGCCCTCTGGGGCCCTCCAATGCATCGCAATGTTCCTCTTCGCGAGGAGCATGGCCAAGGACATAAACTTCCATTGTACCTTCGCGGTTTTCTTCTTCGGTGATATCCCAAGCGCAAATTCCTCCCATGTGGTGGCTGTTGGGATTTCGGTTGTAGCTCGAACGGTTTGGTACACTTCTACCCAGAAAAGTTGTATGGATGGACAGGCCCAGAACATGTGCTTGAAATCGGCGTCTACCAGGTGGCAGCGGGGGCATTCAAATCGTGTATCAGGGTAAAACCGGCTGAGTTTGTCCGGAGTAAGATACGCCCGGTGGTGGATATTGAATATTTTTGAATCGCGCGTTCCTGGACACCTTTTTGGGGGACTCCAGGGCTTTACGCCACTCCGCATCGTTGAATACTCGGCCTGCATCGTCTTCCCACTGTTCCCGGAGTTTGTCCAGGGAGACGTCCGCCAGCTCCCGGATCGCTTTATAGTGCCAGGTGATTAGGTGACTGCCTGCTCCCATACGCAGCACTGTGTGTAACACCGGATGAGTCGGGGGTTCTCCACTGTGTGGGTTCCAGAAGCGGCCACTACTTTCCAGTATTTGCCTGTGCCTCAGGAATTGTCCCTGGGGGAGGTCATACCACTCCACCAGTTGTGCGTATGTCCTCAACTGCCCCTCTTGGAACAGTGCCTCCATCTCTGCGACGCCGTGGTCCGTCCACACTTGGAGGGCTCTCGCGGTATAGTACCCGTTCCGCTGGGGGAAACCCACCAGGGGGAGTAGGGGGAATACAATGGCCGGCCCTTTGACATGCGGTGTATCCGCATCATGCATTGGCGGGCTACAGTGACCTGAAGCGGATGCGTGCGCACTGGTTTGGAACCCGGCAAGAGCATTCGTCGGATCACGGGCAGAGGCCCCCTGCCTTCTCCTGTGATCGTCTCCTCCACGTGTCGCTCCGCCGTCCACTGGGACAGACACTGGAGTTGTGCCGCGAGAAAGTACGATTCGAAGGACGGTGCTCCCAGGCCTCCGGCCGTCGTGGGTAGGTACAGTGTGCGCAACGCTACTCGGTGCCGGCCGCCTCCCCATATCAAGGCTGCTAACAGCGTGTCCAGTTCCCGAAAGAACGCACGTGGTGGGATTATAGGAAGGTTTGCGAAGTAGTAGAGCATTCGCGGTACCATAATCATCTTTGCAATTGCGACGCGCCCTATAGGTGCGAACGGCAGTGTCTTCCAGAACCCCACTGCTGAGCGCAGGCTAGTCAGCGCCTTTTGGTGGTTACCCTCAAAGAGGTCTCTGGGTGAGTGGTATAGGCGCACCCCCAAATATCTGGGAGGCGTCCCCTCCCATTTCAATGTCTGAGCGCCGAGCGTTATCGTCAGAGGTCCTACATGAGCACCCAGAGGGAAGATGGATGATTTTTCCCAGTTAACCCTGAGACCCGAGGTGTCCCCATATTCTTGCAGCGTCGTCCAAATTGACGTGAGGTCAGTCGATAGATCACGGACGTAGATCAGGAGATCGTCCGCATACAACGACACACAATGAGTGACACCCCCTATGGGAATCCCCCATGCCTCCCCCTCCCGCCGCAACCTTATGGCCAGGGGTTCCATCGCCAGGGCGAAGAGGAGAGGAGAGAGGGGGCATCCCTGCCTGGTTCCGCTGGTCACCGAGAATGGAGCAGACACAAGTTTGCCGAGTCTCACTCGGGAGGTGAGGCCCCCGTACAGCAGCTGGGTGTAGGCCAGCAGCGTGGCCCCGACACCTACATGACGCAAGACCTCGAATAGGTAAGGCCACAGCAGGGTATCAAACGCCTTCTCCAGGTCCAGGACCAGGCACGCAGCCCGGGAATATCGTTCTTTCATCTGATCCTGGACGTGAAAGAGGCGGCGTAGATTATGGGAGGTGTTACGTCGGGGAACAAACCCACACTGGTCTGGATGCACAAGCGCGGAGAGGAACTGACTGTATCGTTCCGCCAAGATTCTCCCTAGGATCTTGTTGTCCGTGTTCAGGAGTGTTATCGGTCGATAGGACGCCGGGAGCACAGGGTCCCTATGAGGCTTCAGGAAGGTCACCAGAATCGACGTTCGCATCGAGTCTGGGAGCATTTTACGGGTTACCGCCTCCTCGTATATGGAGACCAGTCGCGGCGCCAACAGCGTCGCAAACGCGTGGTAGAACTCGATCGGGAATCCGTCTGTACCCGGTGCCTTTCCGCGAGCGAGGGCCTTAATCGCTTGTTTCACATCGACCGGTTTAATCCGCTTGTCTAGTTCCTTTGCGATTGCGGGGGGAATCCTGGGCAGGAGCGACCCGCCCAGGAAGCCGGCGAGGTCTCTCGAAGGTCCGACCTGTGGGGACCGGTATAAGGTCGTGTAGTACCCGTGGAAGATGCGTAGGATATCCGCCTGCGAGGATTTGAGCTGTCCGTCTGGGGTCATTAATTCCGTGATAGGGTGCGGCGCTGTGTCTTGTTTGGCCAACCAAGCCAGGAGAGACCCCGCCCTATTCCCCTCTCTGTGTGTCCTTACCGCGTGAAAATTGTATTTCCGCAGGTCTCGTAACGTTTCCGTGTGGGAGGATTTGGCCGCCGATAGTTGCGCCGCTGTAGCGTCTCCCTGATCCACCCTCTTCGAAAGCTCCATGAGCTGGGACTCCGCCCTCTGCAGGGCCTTGTCCAGCACTCTCCTGACCCCAACTACTTGCTGGATGCAGTGGCCTCTGGCGCTCACATTAAATGCATCCCACTCCAACGAACGTGTGGAAGCCGTGTTGTCATTCCGTCGGAAGTGGCCCTGCATGTACTCCGAGGGTTTGACGGAATACCGGGTCTGTAAGGCATTCACGGGGCATCCTCCATGTTGGGACTCGGGGGGGGGGGGGGTGAGGCGGCTTCCACCGAAGGACCGCGGTGTGCGCATCGTGGTCTGACACTATTCTGCCCAGATAGTCCGAGTCCTGTACCATGGGTACAAGCGACGTTGAGCATAGGAACCTATCCAAACGGACCCTCAGATCGTGTGGGATCGAGTGGAAGGAGTAGAGTTTCGTGGTGGGGTGGCGAGTCCTTCAGATGTCTGCCAACCCCCATCTGGCTGCCCATCTTCGGAGGTTGGCGGCTTGCTTGTGTGCGGAGGAGTGGGCCTGCGGGGGGTGTGAGCAGTCTAGGTGTGGATCCAGAGTGCAATTGTAATCCCCTCCCAGGAGCCATGGGACCGACGTGTGGTGTGCTAACGTGTGTGTGAGTTTGCCCCAGAAGCCCTCTTGTTCTGTGTTAGGGGCATATATACTCACTATCAGTAGTTGTTGACCCTCTAACAGCCCTGTCAGTATCGCATACCGGCCCTCCCTGTCTACTAGTCTGCCTTGTTCTTTGAATGGCACCCCCGACCTAATCCATACCAACGGGCCTCTGGCGAATGCGGAGTAGGTCGTGGCACATATTATGCCTCGCCACTTTCTCCGCAGCCGATCCACTTCCCCCGCCGTCAGGTGCGTCTCCTGTAAGAGTGCAACTTGGGCCTGCTGTCGCTTGATGTAGGCATAAATAGAGTATCGCTTGCGGGCGGTGTGCATGCCCCGGACATTTAGCGTCAGAAATTTTATGTCTGTGTTAGGAGAGGCGTGAGATATGTTGTGGGAAGTCATGTGTATGCGTCCTCGTTGTATTGTGGACCCCACAGCCGTCGCTCCCGGCCCCTCGCCCGCCACCTACCGTCCATCTGTGTACTGCCCCGTCTGTGAAGATCGCCTTGCCCGCTTCGGGAATGGTGGGGAGGAAGTATGTAGAGAGGGAGGGTGAACTGTAACAACGGTGGGGAACAGTCCCAATACTGGGGGCGCATCGCGCGAGGCGATGTGCCCAAACCAGTTATCATGGTGAAACTTTAGTTCGTAACTGTGGGGGTGGTGGTTCTGGTGGCTGCCGACTCTCGCTCTGGCGGCTGCCCGCACCTCGTAAATGTCTATAAATGTCCTGCCCTATGTCGGGCTCTTTGACTATTCTTTGTCGTTCGATTCGTAGGGTCGTGCGCGTCCGTCTCCCTTCTGATCCGATCGGTGACCATCCTGTTAGATGAGTGTCCGCGGTCTGGGGGGTCACCACAGGGGGCGTCACCGAGCCGTCCTGCGACCCCGGTGTGGCACTCCTTTCGTCGTCCAAACTGAAGATGTGGGGGCCATGTTCTGAATCTGTTTCCCTGTCCCGGGGGCTCAGAGTGGCCACCGCCTGGAGAGCCCTCCGATGCTCCGCCATGATCTGAGCGAGGTCCGGGGAGCTGGCGGCGGTAGTGCCGGTCCGCGCACCACTCTGCGTGGAGGGGGCCCCTCGGTGTTGACGACCCGAGCGCCCGGGAGTCTTCTTCGGGCGCGGGCTGGGGCCGTCCCCGGGGTGTCGCGCATGCTGCTCCGCCCATGTCGCCGCCTCTCCTGGGTTCGTGAAGAAGTGTGTCTCTCCTCCGTAAATGATCTTGAGGCGGGCCGGGAAGAGGAGCGCGTATTGTATATTTCTCAGGCGCAGGGTGCGTTTCACCGCCAGGAAGGTGGCTCGTTGCTGCTGGACCGCCCGGGAGTAGTCCGGGAACAACATGACCTGTTTGTCCTCAATCTGCAGCTGCCCCCGTTGTCTGGCTGCTCGTAGGATAGTGTCTCGGTCTCGATAATGGAGGAGCTTGAGTAAGAACGGGCGAGGAGGCCTGCCCGGTTGCGGTCTGCGCGCCGGAACCCTGTGGGCCCTCTCCACAGAAAAGAACGCTGTGAGGGCGTCCGCAGGAGTGAATGAGGCTATCCAGTCGGTGATATATTTGATCGGGTTAGGTTCTTCGACTCCTTCCGGCAGATTCACGATGCGAATGTTGCTCCGCCTGGAGCGCCCTTCTAAGTCGTCAGTCTTATCCTCCAGAGTCTTTATCCGAGTTTGGAGGTCCTGGAGCGTGTTGTCATGCTGTTGCACCTGCGGTTCCAGTGTTTGGATGGTGCGTGCGTTGTGCGCGACTTTGTCCGCCAGTTTCCTGTGGGCGTCACGGAGGAGGCCCAGGTCCGATGCCAACTCGCCAAACCTCCCTTCCATTGCCACTCTAGATTGTTCAATGGCTGCCAAGACCTGATCAAGCTTCCTGGACGTGTGGTCGTCGGCGACGGGCTCAGTGGCGTTGGGGGGACCTTTGGATGTTGATGTGGTCACTCTAGACAGGTGCGAGGCCGGGGGCGCCCCCGCCGTTTTTTGATGACCCATTGTTGGGGGGGGGGGGGGGGGGAGGGAACCCTTCTCGCGTTGGTAGGTGCGCTCGTCCACCGGCGACCACACCCAAGTCGGCCCGGCAGGCCCGTCCTCGTGGCAGGCCGGTCCCCCTGGAAGGCGGTTACCCCTGGGTCGTGTCCTGTCGTCCCGGGAGTGGGCACGCCACCCGTGCTCTCCCCGGTTGTTGGCTTGTCGATGTAGGGCGTCCGCACTCCCCCAGTGTCCACGGGTCTGCTCCGCTCTCCGTTTAGGGGGTGTGTGCTCCGCTACCCCTGGTCTGCGGGGGGTGAAGTCGTGTCCGCTCTCCCGCAGCAGCGAGGTTCCCGCCGTGGAGGCTCACCTGTGGGTCCCTCGCAGCGCGGCTGACCTCGCTGTGTCCGCCGCGCAGGCTCTGCACTGGTCCCGTGCTCTTCACCCCGACAGGTCCCCAGGAGCGATGAGGTGTGCACGATCGGGCTCCCTCCGGGCCGTGCTCCACGCCACCGAGCGAGACGGGTGGCTGTGGGTAGTCCCTGCCCTCTCCCTGACGGCCCGGTTCAGTGCTCCGCACCCCTCCCGGCTTGTGTCCGCCGGTACTTGCTGAGGCTGTGGTCAGGGCCCTTCGTCCCGGGCCGTCCCAGAGGGCAGCGGGCGGCTCCTTCAGTCTCTGCCTAGCGATCCGCCCTCCAGCACCTCCGGGCAGTACACCAGGCAGGGGCCCCCCGGTATCGCCACAATGCAAACGCCCAGACCAGGGCTCACCTGCCAAGTGGTTCACGCCTTCAGGTCGCCAGCCCCTTCGCAGGAGTTCAGCGCGGTTTCCTTGTCCGCCGCGTAGCCACGGGGGGGGGGGGGGGGGGGAGGGGATCAGCGCCGCTGCGCCGTCTCAGCTGCTGTTGTTCAGGGTTCCACTCCGGGTCCAGCCCAGTCCCGCCGCCATAGGATGTTGATATGGGTGGCCGCTATCATCGGCAGGGTCCACCTCATCACGGGAGCTTCCGCGGTGCCTCCATCTCGCTGCCGCTCCCTCAGATAGAGCGCCCAGCCGCCATCTTGTCTACGGAGCCTCCAGCGGCCGTGCGTAGTCCCCGGCACCACCACAGCCGCGTTTCCGGAGATCGGAGGCCAGTCGGAGGAGCCGCCGTGTCTGCGGGGCTCGGTCCGTCACTTTCCCGGGTAAGTGGAAGCCCGGGGCAGGTAGTGTTGACGCTGTCGCGGGCCGCCGAGCGGGAGCCTCAGCAAGAGGAGTCCGCCATCTTGGCTGGCTCGGCCACGCCCTCACTAATGTTGAATATACTCTGTAAATACAACCTTTTAACTGCACATTTTACTGTAATTTAGGTGGAGGCATTGCCCATAAGACAACTGAGTCAATTAAGCACGTGTGACTAAAATCTAAATGTTGGACATCAATATGCTCCCAAACACAGCAAACTCAGCATTTCATAATGACTTGGTTGAGGCACTGTGTAAGAAATTGAATTATTATTTTGGGTGAGTGAATTCCTACCTCAAGGAATACTCACAATTCTTGTCACTAAATTAACCAGAGCTTAACCCCCTGGTAGCTATGGTACAGAGCAGACAAGCTTAACTTAGGCCAATGTGTTAAATATTTACGCAGTACCAAAACAGTAATAAAGTCAGAGCACCAAGCAATAAAAACCCCAAACCAAATTAGAAAAACCAAGTAAAATATAACAAAATCCAAGAAGGGGAGCCTGTTCCAGCACAGAGTTCGGACCGGCTATAATCTTCTCCTTCCCCCGTACTGGGGGGTCCTTACTCTGCATACACTGGGTGGTATGGCGTCTTCTTAGAAATCTGCCAGGGTGAGTGTAGGACTGTTGCTTCGACTGTACATGTTGATTTTGTTTGGTTAGCAGTGCGATGGGGTGTGGGGTGGGGCGTATTGTATGTTTATTTATTTATAGCATTTATAGAGCGCACTGCAACCCCACGGGCATCCTGGCGCTAGGTACATATAGCTGAGAAACCTGTAGAACAGAAGAGGAAGTGGACAAGATGTTAATCAATTAGGTCTTTAGGTAGATTTTTTGGGAAAGAGCCAGGTTTTCACCTTTTTGCGAAAGGCCATCGATTCATTTGTTTTCCTGATGTCAATAGGAAGAGTGTTCCATAGATGGGCTGCGGCTATACTGAAGGCTCTTCCCCCACAAGTGGCTTTCTTAATCCTAGGAAGGCTGATCAGATTTGTTTATTGTTTATTTTTGTTTTGTTCTATTTGCAAGTCCTTTCATTATTCCTTTTACAATGTGAGAAAAGTGTCAAAGTCATGATATTGTATATTGATGCTACGGAAGCCTCTGTGTTACAGAGCTCCGCTCTATGTGCATTTGCAAATAAAATAGGGTTAAAAATAAAAAAAATCCAAGAATGGGGAACCAGAAATATAAAGTTTTAAAGTTTTAAGTAAAAATAGTGTTAATGATAGCCAATTGTCGCTGGACCATAACCTAGGTGTGATTTGAGGTGGACCACGATGGAGCACGGGTCGGATTCACCAACCATGTTTGTCCTGCTCAAAGATTTTACCTTCTTAGTTTTCTTTCGTCTTAACCAACCATAGCAGTACACTTTCAAGGCCCCCAGGAGAGACACCTAGAGATTAACTGTGTGTCGAGAATAGGCCAACATCAGGGTCCAGCTCAGGTGCAGTTGCCAATAGTCAGCTGGGTGTTTCCAGGAAAAAGGCTCTTGTAGCTTGTTGTACCCCCAAAGGAGGTCATTCAACTGACCCTTAGAGTCCATGCCTTTGTGTTGGGTACAAAGACGACCAAATACAGTACTGTTTTGATCTTCCATAGGTACACAACTTTGTTCTGAAGGGGGTGCCTGGAGATACCACATTTATGTCTGGCACTAGGCTGGTCGGTGGGGATGACTCCTGGCCACTCCCTAATCAACGGGGTAAAGGTGCCCCATCCCTGACCTACTCAAATTTGCAGTTATTCCGGTTTGCCTTACTGCAAACCTGTCCAAAATGCCATGTAGCAGGGCCCTTTCAAGATGGCAAAAGTCTTCGACCACACTTAACTTGGGCTTCGAAGGCAGGATGTGTGTGTGGGGAGTGTACTGTAGCAATAGTGTCCTGACACATCTAAAACTAACATCCAGTTTGAAGTGGGTACTTTACCCGCAACAAACGCAGAGACAAATCTGGTAAGGCAAAAGTAGGGTCCTTAAGCAACCATACAGGGAACCACAAGGACTGTCTTGACATTCTGCTCTCTTCTTTTCAAGCGTGCTGTGAGCAAATGGGGTGTATTATATGGTGAGGTTGTGTGACCGCACTATGTAATACCCTTACAAACCCCTCAAGGACCCTTAGGTTTAGTTTGTCAAACCTTCAGCTCAACCCTGGGTAGCTCCGGCTCTAAGCAGCCAAAGCTTACACAAAGGAACAAGTATAAAGCATTTAAATACAACAAAACAACTGAAGAAGAAATTTACCAGACACCAAAGAAATCGAACACCAATTTATAAAAATAGATTGAATTTGTATGAATTTTTAGACACTACAATGAAAAAGATCCACCAGAGGGTTCTGGAGATATAGAATTTACAAGGTATAGTAAATCAAAGCGTTCCACCCAACCACAAACAAGCATTGGCAAAATCAATCAATTTGAAGCTTACAAACATTTCCACCATAACATATGGGCTACTTGGAATGTGGTCACTTAGAGTCCTTTAGGTGACCAGCTCCACTAGGGAGCCAGTCATCGGGACTAGCCAGGTCCTCAGAAACAGTTAAGATCAGCAGGTGAAGCAGTCTTCAGTCAGTTCCAAGCACTGTTATCCATTGCAGAACTTTCCTATGGAAGTCATCCTGATGCAAGGGATGAAGAATGCTTTAGATGCTCAAAAGATGCTGTAGAAGCGAAGCGGTCAACAGGGGTCTTGCTGTGACTACTTCTTGGTCCACGAAGAGGGTGAGTCAGTCCTGGTCACAGGATTGACGTCCGTTGAAGTCCTCTCAGTGCTGGCAGAAGTCCAGTAGCCACTAAACTATCGGCTGCCCAGTATAGCGATAACAGGCCAATCCTTCCTAGGTCAATAACTCTCCCTCTGGGGGTCCCAGCTGCACTTGAATGACACTCCTGAGCTCAGCGAACTCGGGTAAACCTTTGTGTGTGAGGTTCTGATCCCTGGTGCTGCACGGCTGTTGGAAGATACTGGGCTACCAACTTGTCCCAGCAGGCTTCTCAACTGCTGTGTCCCTGTACTGCGAACAGGAAGCCAGCTCAATGACCATTGGAGTCTCTTGGCTTTGGATGGGCTCTGGAGACAACTTCTCCTTGGGCAGGACTTAGCCGCCACAGTCCCTCTTTTTTGCTAGCCACCAGGTTCAGCAGGTGCAATCCATACCGGTACAGCCTCTCTTTACTGCTTCCTCGGTACAACAGAGCAGTATTTCTTCCAGTCCAGATCAGAGTTTGGGGTGCCAGGGATACCCTACTTATGCTCAGAAAATGCTCTCCGGGCAGGATGCGGTTGGTAGCTAATTGGCTATGAAGTTCCCTCCCACCTGATGACCACTTACTGCGAAGAATGGTACCTGGGCTTCCCAGGATGCACCAATCTGCCCACTTCCTATAGGCAGGACCCTTCTCCCAGCATGTGGAGGTCTCTTAACCAACCCAGTGGAATGGCTAGCAAGGGGGCTACACACCCCTGAAAAATCGATTTGCAAATGGTTCCCCCCTGCAGTCACAAGTGCCAGCCTGTCTGCCAGAACAGTAGAGCAGCCCATTCCCCAAGTGTAACCCATTTGCCCTTCAAGTTCAACTTCTTCTTTAAAGCTAGTCTTTTGGCTAACAATTGTGTGGCTTCCTGCAAGAGGGAGGTGACGCCTCCTTCCAGAACAGGCCCCGATTGTATCCTTTCCTGGAGTCGTTGGCTCATCTCCCCAGTAGAGCAGTAACCAGACTCTGCGACAGGAAACCAAGTATGGGCACAGGGGACTGAAGGCAATAAAGTTTGCTTAAATTGCACACTGCAATCTGTTAAATTAATTTCGACCTGAGAAGGAAGTCTCGCTTGATGTAATGAATTGTTTGATACTTTGAATGACCCACTTTGGTTGCACCTTTTCAGAGGTAGCAAAGCTGAGGGGGTTAGAGTGCAACTCTGCACTTACTGTTTGGGTGACCAAGTCTTTCCACAGTAAAAGCGGCAGTTTTACGTTTTTACTATCTGAACAGGTAAAATTACTTGTTCTGCCCTTGGTATATATGGCACCCTGCCTTAGGACACAAAAGATCTGCCATATGGGTGAGTTATTGATATAATAGGGGGAGGTCTGGCTTTGCTATCGCTTTAAATGGCAGTCAGGCCAGCAGTTAAAACTGCTCTTCCAGCCTGTAAATGGCGGGGTGCGAGTCTAGTTTTACTGGAGCTGCTGGCTCTGGGGTGACCAAACTTACATGTTCGGGGTACCCAGGGTACCGTTAACTAGGGACTAATAGGCAAGGTAGCTTAGCCAAATGGGTAAAAGCCATTTCAACATACCAGGGTAAGGGCACAGGCATGGCTGTGCGACTTCATTACCATGCAGGTAATTATAAAGAAGGTAAGCTAAATATATATCTATATCTATCTCTCTCTCTCTCTCCCCCCATACAAAATAACCTCAATATGATATATATTTGTTTTTATGGGGTAGACCCCCAACCCCCATGTATTACCCTTATCACCATATGCCCTTAACTATCCCTAAACCCCAATGATACACTTACCACCCTATATCCTTACCTATCTCTAGACCTTAAAAATACCCATACCATCCAAAGCCCCTACCTACTGCTAAACTCTAAAAATTCCTTCACCATCCTATACCCCTACCCACCCCTAAACCCTAGAAAAACCCTTACTACCCTATATCCCCACCCACCTCTAAACATTAAAAATACCCTTACCACCTTATGGCCCAACTAACCCCTAAACCCTAATTCTTCCCCTACCACCCAATAACCCAACCCACTTTTTAACTCTAAAAATACCCCTACCACCCTAAATCCCTACCCACCCTTAAAAGCACCTTTACCACCCTATACCCCTACTCACCTCTAAACCCCCAAAATACCCTTACCACCCTATATCTATACCCACCTCTAAACCCCTAAAATACCCTTACCACCCTATATCCCTACCCACCGCTAAACCTCAAAAATACCAACCTATACTCCTACCCACCCCAAAAAACTAAAAACGCCCATTACCCTATAAACCTACCTAAGCCTGAATACAAAAATACCCTTAAAATCCAACCCAATACCCCTACCCAACCCTAAACCCTATACCACTAACCACCCCTAAACCCTCAAAAACACACACACATATATATATCTATATCCACATACATGGACTTCCACTTGCTGGGAAACCCTTTTCGGGTAGCAGTGCACGTTATAAGATTAAATTTATATATATAAATTCACTGAAAAAAACAAAGATTACAGGGACTTTATGGTTGGGCTCAGATTTCACTAACTGTCGAATGTCACTGGTTTTATAAGAGTTACTTGATCTAACTATAGCTTAAGCCCCTGCAATGCACTGCTTATGACTGCTTATGACCTCACATATTACATCACTCATGACATGATCAGTGACATCACAGAGGACATCTCAAATGACATCACTGATGACATCACCAGTGAGTGTAAGTATTTTGTAAGAGTTTATGATTGTAAACATTTATACCAAGGTACTACAAAAGTTAAGGTAGTATACTAGGTGTAGTAGTAATGAGTGATACTACTTCTGAATGTATGTATCCTTTTGAGTATGGGTGTACGAGTGGCTGTATGGGTGCATAAGTGGGTGTGTGAGTAGCTGTGTGGGTGAGTGAGATGCTGTGCGAGTGGCTGTATTGGTGGGTGAGTGGATGTGTCAGTGGCTGTATGGGTGGGTGTGTCAGTGGCTCTATGGGTGGGTGAGTGGGTGTGTCAGTGGCTGTATGGGTAAGTGGGTGTCACGAAGTGATCCCGGTAAACACTGACGGCCCCACGCAGCCGGCAGTAACAGGCATTGTCGCGCGCCTTGCAGGAACTACCTTTCCCGGCATGCGTAGCGGCAGCACGTCCCACGTGAGCAACGCTACGCACAAACCCGGATATAGGAAGTCCTCGCCGATACAGAGGGGCCGTTGATTCCAGTTCCGGACGGAGTTGGGATCCTGCCGCCGTTAGAGAGCCAGCAGTGGGCCAAGTCTTCCAGGTGTCGAGCGGTACCGTGAGTACATGTTCCTGTAGGCTCTGCCATCAGGAGGTTTGGTCGTTCTGAGAGTTCCTCTGTTGGGGAGACAGCAGGCTCGCGTCTCATGCAGAGGGACTATAAAGCATTCTACCCTTTTCCGTTCTTACAAGCCTGTGGTTAGCTTCCGGTTTCTCCGTTGGCGAGATTGCTGTCGGGCATCTCATGCGGAGAGATCTATTTGTGTGCAAGAGGCCTCAGCTGGAGTGGCCAGCCCGCTCCATATCTGCCTTTGCTGTATCGCCCCTTTGTTGGTGAGACTGCCGGCTGGCGTCTCGTGCAGGGGAGCGAGTTGTGACGTACACTTGTTCTCTGTTGCGGAGCCAGTACTTGAAAGGCTCTGACAGAGACAGATTCCTGCTCTGTAGAGATTCTTATCCTCTCTACCACCACTTCCCAAGGCCTTAGGATGGGAACCTCCCGTTAATCCTGGTTTCATTTAGGACAAATGTGTTGCAATCGTGAACTGATGGCACGAAGAGCTGAATTGCTCCATATTTCTATGTTTTTGGGGAGACTCATGAGGCCAACGATGTTAATGCACGTCTGGTGATCAGACCCTGTTTTACGTTATTTGTTGTGTTTTCATTAGGAGAGAGAGCCGTGTGAGGGGGTCGTCCGCACATCCCAGCTAACCATCCTTACTTCGGGGTAGGTGTCGGGAGAGGGGCACTAGGGCACTGACTAGTAGATTCTACCCGGCAGAGCTAGAAGGGTAATGCCAGTATCTTTTTTCTCTTCCATTTCCTAACAGTTGGGTTGAACGTGTGCTCCCATCCTCACCTCTCTTCCGGTGCCAGCCTTCTGCCTTTTTCTTTCAGGTAGGGAGAAGGATCCCCTAAAAGTGGAGCGGGAGGTCACCAAGCAAGGCGGGTGTGGTAGTTAGGCAGTTAGGACTAATAACTGTTCTTGTGTCTCCTCAGGTCTCCCTCCCTGCAGTTCCCATCCTTTCCTTCCCCCGCTTAACTATCCCACTAGTCCGAGTTTGTTGCTCTTCGGACTTGGGGCAGTTTAGAGGTGGACCCCTTTGAGCATCGGCACAATCCCGAGGACTTCGTCTGGCAGAACCTGACAGTGGGTGTGTAGTGACTGTATGGGTGAGTGAGTGGGCATTTCATGGTTGTTTGGATAAGTGAGTTAGTGTGTGAGTGGCTGTATTGGAGATAAGAGTCTGCGTGAATAGTTGTAAGGGTGAGTATGCGGATGTGTCTTTTTAATTTTTTAAGTTTTATTCTTTGTTTTATACAGCGCGGACATGACCCATTTTGGGTATCAGAGTGCTTCACAATTCCATAGCCTAAAACGTTTGATGGTAGGTTTGACACAAACCTTTAAGTAACAGTAACAAGCGTAAATAATCAGTTAGGGTGATCGAGATATTTTTGCTTACAATAACACACATACATGTCCTTATGATTACTAGAGATCGATTTGTGTTAACATATTCCGTGATCTAGAAATTATCATAACAGTGCATGGTCTTCTGTTATTATGGGAGGAATTTGCTCTTTTTGGAAACTGACGTAGACGAAATCCTTCTAATGCTCGGTCGAGTGAGTTCCAGATTCTTGGTGCAACAACAGAGAATGCTCTGTCATCATAAGTTCTCTTCTTTCGGAAGAGGGTAGGTTTCAGTAAGAGGTCTCCATTGCTCAGAGAGAATCTGCTGCCTCCTGATAATGTGATTATCTGGGCCAGGTATAGTGGCGTTTTGCTGTGTATCGCTTTGTGTGTGATACAGGCCATCTTTAGTTGGATTCTTGCCTCATAAGATAGCCAGTTGAGTGCTTTCTGATGTGGGGTGATGTGGTCAAACTTTTTGGAGCCTGTTATGAGTCTTGTGGCCGCACTGAGACAGGCTTTTAGTGGGGCTGTTGAAATCTTGGGTAGTCCTGATAAAGTTGTGCATCCGTACTCAATCCTCGAGATGACCAATGCCTGGACTGCAGTTTTGAGGTCTGCTATAGCTATGAATGGTTTCAGTTTTCTAAGATAGCTCAGATCAAAGCAGGCATTTTTAGCCATCGTGCTAATGTGGGATTGCATATTCAGGTTCTTATCTAGCTTAATTCCAAGAGACTTGATTGAGTCCACTAGATTTGGAGTACAGTTTAGCGCAGTGATCAACTTGGTCCATTCCATTATCCTCGCTGAGCTGTTCTGGGATGAAATCAGAAGGAATTCTGTTTTGTGCGGGTTAAGCTTGAGATGATTATTAGTAAGCCAAAGAACAGTTCTCTTCAATGCCAGATTCACGATGTTGATCTCTTCCAACAATGTAATCTTGATATATAGCTGTGTGTCATCTGCATACATGTGAAAGGAGAGGTTTGCCTGCTGTAAAATTTCTGTTAGGGGTTCTACATAAAGATTGAATAGAGATGGGGGTAGTGTTGATCCCAGTGGTACTCAAATAAGATTAGGGGATGATGCGGATAGTATTTGGTTCACCTTGAATCTTTGTTCTCTAAGAAGGATCTAAACCAATCTAGGACTGTGCCCGATAATCCCATCCTTTTCTCCAGCCGGTCTAGTATTTTGACATGGTTTACCGTATCAAATGTGGACGAAAGGTCGAGCAGTACTAGGAGACAAGTTTCGCTGCAGTCTAGGGCAAGTAGATTGTCATCCACTATGTGAAGAATTGCTGTTTCCGTACTGTGATTTGGGCTGAACCCCGATTGGCAGTTGTTCAGAAGTTTGAATTCAGAAATGTGTTGGCTCAGTTGTTGTTGAACACATTTTTCCAGAACTTTTGCTAGCATGGGAATGTTTGTTAAAGGTCGAAAGTTATTAGGGTCTGAGGGGTTCTCTGTAGGTTGTTTTAAGATTGGAATGACTTTCCACTTTTTAGGCAGTCTGGTAATGAGCCTTGCGATAGCGAAGCATTAATAATCTTGGTCCATGAGGGAATGAGCAGGTAGTTGCTTGCAGACCAGCATTTTGTGGGGAAAGGATCATTGAAATGGTTGTTCAGTTTTATGGTCAATAGGGTTTTGGCATTATCTTTGTGGTCATAAAAGTTTAACTCTGACCATACAGCAACATCTTTGGGCATTGCCTGAGCGGGTTGAGACTGAAGCTTAGCTGGAGTGCTCTTTTCAATCGAGGGGTCCTCTGCAGCTTTCTTGAGCTCGATCTCCAGGGAGTTGGCTTTGGCTGTAAAGAAGGGAGAGAATTCTTCACAGCTGATTTTTTGATTTTGGAGCTTTCATAGATGATTTGGCCGTTTTGTAAGTTTGATCTTTTAATAGTTCGAAGAGTTTCCTCGGTCTGTTTTTTGCATTATCCAGTTCTCATCTAAAGAACTTTTTTTTTTGTAGATGTACTATATACAAAATGACAAATAAAGTTTTTAAAGTCTTTTTTTGATTTTAGAATACTTATATTGTAGGCGTTTCTGGCCTGTCTTAGTAGTTTTAGATGGGAGAGGATGGGTGTTGTCTCCATTTTCATTCTGTTAGTCTGAGTATCCGTCTCTCTTCATGAGGGATCCGTTAAACCAAGGGTTTTTATCTTTGTTTGGTATTCTTTTGAGTTTTAAAGTGGGTAAGTCATCAATTATTTTTGACATTGTGGTGTTGAGGTGTTCCGTGAGTTTGCAGACCTCTGCCATGTTGTCGGGAGGTTGCAGTTCTTTCTCACATTGTGCTACAAGATTCTCCATATTGAGAACTTTGGTGTCATGAACCCATTGTCTGGGTTTAATTGATTGTGAGGATGTTTTCCTCTTTTTGTACGGTACTTGGAAGGTAAAATGTGATGATCTGACTAGTCACAAGGGATGATCGCAATTGTATCAACAGCTTTTTCTTTGGAGATTATCCACTCTAGTTTAGAGCCTTTCATGTGGGTAGGTAGATTGCATGTTTGAACCAAGGATTGATCTTCAAGGAAGACTCTATGCAAATTGACCTAACTATCATTGGGGTCTTCCCAGTGAAGATTGAAGTCCCCTAAAAAAATACCATTGGAGTGAGGAGCAGAGTTTGCTGCGATGATTTCTATCAGCTGGTCTATGAATATGGTGTTTTTTGCCTGGGGGATGGTAAAACGAGTGTAGTTTGAGAAGTTAGTTATTTGTGGATCTTAAGGACAGACCGAGGTATTCACATGATTCAAGGGGGTCCGTGTGTACTTTCATGACAGCGATGTCTGAGCTATGTATACAGGCGATGCCTCTACCCATTTTGTTTATCATGTCAAGTCTCACAATGTTGTACTTCGGTGGAACCACTAGATCAAGGCAGGGGTAAGATGATTCCGATTGCCATGATTCTGTTAGGATAGTTACGTTGATTTCCTGGTTCAAGATGAGGTCGGCTACGTCTGCGGCATGTTTCTTTGCTGAGCGACAGTTAAGTAGTAGGCATGAGATAGGT
This sequence comes from Triturus cristatus, assembly GCF_964204655.1. Classification (NCBI taxonomy): domain Eukaryota; kingdom Metazoa; phylum Chordata; class Amphibia; order Caudata; family Salamandridae; genus Triturus; species Triturus cristatus. The sequence goes on along the minus strand of NC_140584.1, from coordinate 647,278,043 downwards.
TTCAGTGGGATGTCCCATATTGAGTCTTGCTTTTTGGGGATTTAAGACACTTTTTTCAGGTTATTGAGGTTTGGTTTTCTGCGGTTTGCCTGTGAGGTTCTGTTTGCATTGATTGGGACTGATTAAATTTTTGGTTTGTCTACCTTAGGGGGAGAATGGTCGCTGACTCATAGGATAGCAATAGGATTTGTATGTCAATATCTATGAGGTATCGAAGTTGACTGTGAGGTCGATATAGTCTATTTGTCAAGGACATTGGTGTAGTATTTAGCTTACTGTGTGGTGCGTATATTGATTTCTGAAAAAGCTCTATTTTTGAAAGATATTTTTCTGAGAAGTGTAAAATGTTCTTCATATCTCTGATACCGAGTTGCAAGGCCCTGTATGTTTTGTTCGATCGGGAGCTGAGAGTATCTAGTTGTGAAGGAGAGATGAGCAGTTGTTGAGGTGAGCCTGCATGTTTGTGTAATGGAGTGCTGGGTAAGTTTATCTCCGGGTAATTGTGGCTCCTTTTAGACCTTACTGAGATATCTTAAGATTCTTATTATCTAAAGTATTTTGACACCTCTGGTTGTCCTGGGAAGTAGTCGCTGACTCTGCCCGACTGTATTTTTGTAGAATAATGTATGGTCTGGTGTTCGGGCTAGGAGCCAGAAGGCTATTGGAGATGGCGAGCAATGTTGCTTTAGTGTGTTGCGGGCTGATGTTCCTAGCTTCGGGGATTCTGGACTTGTGTTTCGGCTGCTGGAGCTCTTGAACGCTGACAGATTCTACCTTAGCAGATTGACTCATGGGTGGGGAAACGGCTTGTGAGTTGCTGTATTGCTGAAGTTTTGAGTCACTCCTGGGTTGGGTAACAGCTTGTGTGATATTGTATTGATGGGTTTTTGAGGGAGGGCTGTTAGGAACGCACTCTTTTAAAGATGTGAAGTAGTCGTCAAATAGTTCTAGATGTTTGTTGGCTGCTATCAGCATCCTTATGCCGTATGGAATGTTTTTTTGTTCCTGTATGTTTAGCAATTTAGTCAGGGTATTGCGCCATTTTGCCATTTTATTAGTGAAAAATTTAAGTTTGTTAATTATGGTGCCTTTTTCATGTTAAAGGAGAGGTCTGAGATTAAAGTTTATGGGTTTTTTCTAAGTAGGTTGCGTTTAAAGGTTTTGGTTGCATTTTTAGAAATATTTGAGGGGTAGAATATAGTATAGGAGTTACTTCCTGCAGGTTTCAGAATGGTCCCTGACATATTTGTATGCAATGATTTGATTACCTATCAATTCTTTCCACTCTTGCTTCTTCTTCCTTGAAGCAGGAAGAAGATTGGGATACCTTGTATTATGAACTTCTTACACTGGTTGGATTAAACAGTGATTATGGCTAACATCCATTGATTGAAAGACACTCCAACATGGCCGTTTCATTGCTAGGAGCATACAGTGCAGTCCTATTTCGTCCTCCTTAGTTTCCCTCTCCTTGATGGTATAAGTCATCTTTCTGCTTCTGTTATTGGAGCTTGTGTTTCCATAAAGTGCAGTCCTATTTCTTCCTTCTTAGTTTCACTCTCCCCGATGGTACAAATCCTCTTTCTGTTTCTGTTATTGGAGGAGGGAGGGAGGTGCGGGGTTGAGGGGGTCGGCCTGCTCAGATCACGGCCATTTTGTTGCTTGAATGAAAAGTGGGAAGGAGTAGTTTCTTTTCTGTAACTCTAGTTCTGTAGTAGGGGTATCTCTGTTATAGTCATAATCTAGTGAATAGTCCCGCCCATGTGCGTGCACCACGGAGCAATAAAAATAATCTCTTAAGTTGTCAAGCCATGCAGACCTGCATCTACACTTAAGAGAGAATTTCAAAGACAGATAATGCAGCCTATATCCACAGGCTACACTGTCCAGTACTTCAACTAGAAAATTCCACCAACATCCTCAAACAGCACTGCCTGCCCAGCTTTTTCCACAGAGAAAAACCTGCCTCTACCATGAATGATGGAATGATAGAGAGGGAGGAATGGACAGACAAGCCCCATAGGCTGCCATTATGTGGCTCAGAACAGGAGACTGTGCCTTTAAGAAAACTTTCCAGAACTTTTCCAGTATCCCAGAATGCACAGCAGGTCCCTTTTACTTTCAGTTCTTTTTGAAGGCGTAACACGCCAGACCTGTAGCATTCCTTACATTTAACATTTATCTCTCCACCGGGGAGGAGGGCGGGCGCTTATGACTATAACAGAGACACCCCTACTACAGAACTGGAGTTACAGAAAAGAAACTACTCTTTCTGTAGTAGGGGATCTCTGTGTATAGTCATAATCTAGTGAATAGAATCGCAAGCCCATCCCCACACCAACACGGCGGTGGAGAAGACTACAAAATAATACCACTATTGTGCGAACAAATTTTGCAGCGAAGCCTGCCCAACCTGAGCATCTGCCCTGGCATCCGTGTCCAGACAGTAATGCGCAGCAAAGGTATGGACCGACCTCCAAGTGGCCGCCTTGCAGATGTCTGCAATCGGAACATTACGCAGCAAAGCAGCCGTGGCAGCTTTGCCCCTGGTGGAATGAGCCTTAGGTTTGCCCCCTAAGGTCTTATTAGCCTTTTGGTAACACAATTGTATACAGGACACAATCCGAGAGATGGACTGTTTGGAGGTAGAAAGACCGGTCCTGACTGATCCATAATTGATAAACAATTGGTCTGACCTACGAATATCTTTGGTCTTATCAAGATAAAACTTCAACACCCTCCTAACGTCCAGGGAATGTAGAGACCTTTCCGCTGGAGAAGAGGGATTCTGAAAAAACGTAGGTAAAGTTATGGTCTGGTTGACATGAAAATCAGATATAACCTTAGGAAGAAATTTAGAGCGAGTACGCATAACAACCTTAGCAGCATGAAATACCGTATAAGGTTCTTGGCAACAACGCCTGAAGTTCACTCACCCTGCGGGCCGATGTAATCGCCACTAGGAACGCCGCCTTCCAAGACAGGTGCTGCAACGAAGCCTTGTGAATAGGTTCAAAAGGCTCATTCATCAATCTGGACAGCACCACATTCAATTCCCATGAAGGCGAGGGAAGTCTGACAGGAGGGAACACTTTCTTCAAGCCTTCCAAAAAATCCTTGATCACAGGGATCTGAAAGAAGGAAGTCTGTGAAGGGCAATTCCTGTAAGCAGTCAAAGCAGCTAGATGAACCTTAATGGAATTGAAATTAAGGCCAGACTGCGCCAAATGCAAAAGGTACGGAAGGATGACATCTTCCTTACATGTCGTCGGGTCAAAGTGCTTGGACTTGCACCAGATGCAGAATCTCTTCCACTTGTAAGCATAGGACGTCCTAGTGGAAGGTCGCTTAGCCTCCTTCAGTATATCCATACAATCTGCTGGCAGATTCAAATGGCCATATTGCACTATCTCAGGAGCCATGCCGCCAAACTCAAAGACGAGAGGTTGGGGTTCACCAACTGCCCCCCGAACTTCGTGAGAAGGTCCGGCCTGCACGGCAGCCGTATGTGAGGAAGGAGAGACCGGTGAAGCAGGTCCGTGAACCACCACTGTCTGGGCCATTCCGGGGCAATCAGGATCATCCGCGCCCCGGACTGGGATAGCTTGATGAGCACCGCCGGAATCAGGGGAATGGGTGGAAAAGCGTACAGAAAGCTGTTCGACCAGTCGATCCATAGCGCATTCCCCAGCGTCCCCCGCTGGTAGTACCTGGATGCGAAGTCTCGGCATTTGCTGTTTTCGGCAGTGGCGAACAGATCTACGTCTGGAGTCCCCCACCTTGCGAAGACGTCCTAGTACTTCATCGTTTATGACCCATTCGTGGTTTTCCTGAATCAGTCTGCTCAGTGCGTCCGCCTGAACATTCTGCCCACCTGGCAGATGCGTGGCCGTAATCGTCAGTCCTCGGGCCAGAAGCCAGTGCCAGATCGACTGCGCCTCCTGCGACAGAGTGCGTGATCTCGACCCCGCTGCTTGTTGAGGTAATAAATCGTGGTTGTATTGTCCGTCTGTACAAGCAGCGAGTTGGTCTGGAAGGACTGATGGAAGGCCTTCAATGCCAAGTAAACGGCTCTGAGTTCCAGGAAATTGATGTGGTACGTCGACTCCAACGTGGACCACTTTCCTTGTATCTGCAAGTCTCCGGAATACGCTCCCCAGCCTTGGAGAGACGCATCCGTCACGATACTCTTCGTGGGAATGTCCTTGTGGAAGGGAACCACCCTGAGGAGATTTTCCGCCGAACACCACCACTTCAGCGACTGAAGAGCATGCAGAGACAGCCGTATCTTGTCGTCCCAAGAACCTGTCCTCTGATCCCACTGATCCTCCAAGCACTCCTGCAGTGGTCTCATGTGCAGCCGTGCGTGAGGCGTGAGGAAGATACATGAGGCCATCGATCCCAGCAGCGAAGACACCTTCCTCACTGTCGTCGATGGAGCGGTCATAAGAGCCTGAGCCTTCCGAAGGAGTGATAACCGTCTCTCTTCCGAAGGAGACACGCTTGCCGACAGCGTATTGATGGAGGCCCCCCAAGTACTGTATGCACTGGACCGGAGTCGGGACAGACTTGGACATGTTGACGTGCAACCCCAGCTTGTTCAAGAGAACGCACGTCTTCTGGAAATGCGCTTGTGCTTCCGAGAAGGAGAAGGCCTTGATCAACCAATCGTCTAGGTACGGGTAGACAAACACCTTGTTCTTCCGCAGGGGTGCAGCTACCACTGCCATGCACTTCAAGAAGGTCCTGGGCGCAGACTTTAGCTCGAATGGCAGTACTGTGTATTGATAATGATTGGCGCCGACTAGGAATCGTAGGAACTTCCTGTGTTTCTGTGCAATGGGCACATGGAAGTACGCATCCTGTAGATCTATGGCACAGAGCCAGTCTCCCCGTTGCAGCTGAGGGTAAATCTGATGCAACAATAGCATGCGGAATTTCTCTCTGCGAATCCATTTTGTTTGCTTGCCGCAAATCCAGAATGGGCCTGAACTCGTTCTTGTCCTTTTTGCGAACCAGGAAGAACCGAGAGTACTGACCTCTTCCCCTTTGAGACAGAGGCAAGTCTTCCACCGCCTTTTTCCTCAACAGGATGTCTGCCTCCGCCTGGAGCTCTCGCAGTTGATACTGTGAGCTTACCGGCGGAATCGCTGGAGGCGGGCTGATGAACCGAAGACTGTATCCATTGCAAACAATATTCAGCACCCACTTGTCCTGAGTAATTTTTCTCCACTCTGCCAGAAAAGATTGAACGCTTCCCCCCCACTGGAGTCGGTAATGGTAGCAGGGGAAGTAATCGCTCAGGGCCGAGACCCAGCCGGGCCCTTGGTCGCTGTATCGGACTGCTGGCCTCCTCTACCCTTCAGGCGCTTCTGGAAGGGTTTCCGGAACGGCTGCTGCTGTTGCTGCTGTCCCGAGGCCTGCCCACACCCTCTGCCTGCAGCCCCGAACCGTCACTGGAACGGGCGCTTTTTCTTCTCAGGCTTCTCTAACCCGACAGCCGTCAGGGTCTCTGCCTCAGTCTTCATGCGGGCCATTTCGTCGTCCGCATGCTTGCCGAACAGGGTTTCCCCCGAGAAAGGCAGGTTGGCCACTCTTTGTTGTGCCTCCGGTTTGAGTAAGGTAAGGCGAAGCCAAGCGTGACGTCGTTGGTTGATGCCATGACAATATCCATGTGCCGCTAACAGAGACACATCCGCGGCCGCGCTGATAATCTGATTTGACACCAGTATGCCCTCAAGCAAAGTCTCTAGAAAGTCCTCCTTCTTGTCGCGAGGCAGCAGCTCCGCATACTGCTGGAGAGACTCCCATAGGGCACGGTCGTAGCGCCCCAACAGAGCCCCGGCACTTGTCGCCTTCATGGTGGTAGAAGCCGTCCCACAGACCTTTCTGCCCGCCGAGTCTAGCCAACGGCTATCCTTATCAGGCGGCACTGTCGAGGAAGGAGTGGTAGCATGCTGCTTCCTTGCAGCCGTCACAATGACCGAGTCCGGTTTCGGGTCCATCCTCAGAAAGGTCGGGTCAGATTCCGGCGCCCGATACTTCTTCAGGAGCCTTGAGGGGGCTGGTTTCGTCACCGCCGGAGTGAGGAACAACTCCATAGCGGGCTCCACCAATCCCGGCACTAGTGGCAGCAGGGGGCGAGGCAGGTGCTTCTTGTGCAGCGTCTCGAAGATCACGGACGTCGTAGGTGTTGGCACCGTCACCGTGATCCCTAGCTTGGCCGCACCCCTCAGTAGCACCTCCTGGAAGGAGACTATATCGTCGACAGGCGATACTCCCGTCCCTGGCGAGTCAGACAGCGTCGGCGAGCAGTCCCTGGCAGACGATTGGGTGTGGGATCTGGCTCTGCGCCTCCTGCGTCGCTCAGATGTCGATGACGACCGTCCACGGCTCCGTGATCTTCCTCTCCGTCCGGAGCGGGAGCGCGATGTGGGCTTAACCTGGTGCCGTGGCCTCGGAGTTCTCTTCGGAGGCATCGGATACCTAGGCAACGACAACGACCGCGGCGGGGCCACAGGTGGGCCCGACGGTGTGTCAGGCGGAATGGTATGAGGAGGAGGGGGAGGAGGAGGAGGAGGAGGAGGAGGAGGAGGTGGAGGCGGTGGCGTAGGGATCCGTGGTGAGGGCTCCCTTGGCAAAGGAGGAAAGGGTGGCGACCTAGGCTTAGGAGGTGTATACACCACTGAGTACACCGAGCCCGGTGACTCCGTTCTCTTCCTTTGTGACCCCGAGGAACTCCCGGCGTCAGGACTCCTCCTGCGCTGTCGATGAACGCCTCCTCAACGGCGAACGCCTCCTCGACGGCGAACGCCTCCTCGACGGCGAACGCCTGGGACAGGTCCTCGACGTCGGGGATCCCCTCGACGGTGACCGTCTCCTCTTTGCCGACGGCGAACGGCGACCTCGCCTCGACGGCGAGCGCCTACGCCGGGACTGTTCTCGACGCCGATGACTCGACGGAGAAGGCGACGGCGTCGACGAAGCTGATGGAGGTCAGCTCCCTCGACGTCGAACGTAGACGCCATTTCTCCCCAGAGCCCTGGGGAGACGGTGAGCAGACTGCAGCCATCCCCCTCGACGCCGGAGTCGACGTCGACGGAGAATGGGGACGTTTGCTGGGATTCCTGCCCCTGGGGAGCCCCCCAGGGGCCTCAGCATGGGCAGAATCCGCCCGTCCTGACCCACCTTGTGCCCTCAGCCTTCTGTCCTCCAGGCCCAGGAGCCTGATCTTCATCCTTTCCTTCAGGGTCCTGGCTGAGAAAGATTGGCAAATGTCACACTCCTCTGGAACATGGGACTGGGGAAGGCAGACGATGCACACCCTGTGTGGGTCCGACTTGGCCTTCTTTCTCTCGCACTCTGGGCACTTGTCAAACAAGCCAGGCATGTTGGCCACACAGAGCACACACAAGAAGGAAGGCAACAAGGTACTTAATAAGCACTTGAAAAGTGAACAATATCCAAATAAACCCTTGAAAAGGGAGAGCTCAATGCTCCAGGGTCCTGCTAGCAGGAGCCGGAAAAAAGAACTGAAAGTAAAAGTGACCTGCTGTGCATTCTAGGATACTGGAAAAGTTCTGGAAAGTTTTCTTAAAGGCACAGTATCCTGTTCTGAGCCACATAATGGCAGCCTATGGGGCTTGTCTGTCCATTCCTCCCTCTCCATCATTCCAGAGGCTTTTGCTGGTAGAGGCAGGTTTTTCTCTGTGGGAAAAGTCGGGCAGGCAGTGCTGTTTGTGGATGTTGGTGGAATTTTCTAGTTGAAGTACTGGACAGTGTAGCCTATGGATATAGGCTGCATTATCTGTCTTTGAATTCTCTCTTAAGTGTAGATGCAGGTCTGCATGGCTTGACAACTTAAGAGATTATTTTTATTGCTCCGGGGTCCACGCACATGGGCGGGACTATTCACTAGATTATGACTATACACAGAGATCCCCTACTACAGAAGTAAAGATGTCTGGGGTAATAAACTCAATTAGTTCCTTAGTAGATCCTAACCATGTCCCCTTTTATTTCTTTTCACTGGTTAGCGTTTCTCCAATTATCATTTACTTTATTTTCCTCTTCATCAATCCTTTCCTCGTGTGTGCTTGTATGGATATGTGAATGGGTATGTAAGTGGCTGTGTGAGGGCTGTGTTGAGAGACTGACTGGGTGAGTGGGTGTGTGTGTGTGACTTTGTAGGTAAATAAGTGGGTGTGTGAGTAGCTGTATGAGTGACTTTGGTTCTGGTACTGGCTGTATGGGTGAGTGGTCGTATGATTGGCTGTATGGGTGAGGGAATGGTTGTGAGAGTGGCAGTTTGAGCGAGCGAGGGGGTATGTGAGTAGCTTTATGGAGGAGTGAGTGGGTGTGCGAGTACTGGTATAGGTCTGTGAATAGGTACGCAAGTGGTTGTGCAGGTGTGTGAGTGGGCATACGATAAGTTGTGCAGGTGTGTGAGTGGTTCGGGGAATGATGTCAGTGATGTCATCAGTGATTTCATTTGAGAGGTCATGAGTGATGTAATATATGACGTCATAAGCAGTGCATTGCTGGGGCATAATTTATAGTTAGCTAAGTTAACTATAAATGCTGAATTTCAATGCTTTTGTAGGAGTAAAATCTGAGCGTAACTATACCGTCCCTGTAACATAAGTTTTTTTTCAGTGAAATATCTAAGGTATTTTAGGTCGAGCTTGGACCCTTGACCTGTTATATCTCTTCTGTGGGGTTTGGCAAACCCACCGATTGCCATTGGTTACTATCTGTGGCATTCAGAAATGCTGACTTCTTATTGGTGCATTTCTGTCAAAGTCCCTCCTTTGTGTGTTTAGTTCTTTCCTACAATTTTACTCTGAGAACATTTGATTTGGCCATCACACAGTACAGCTGTGATTGGCCTCTCTTTCCTCCTCCCATCTGGCTACTGCAGGCCAGCCGGGGCTGTTTGGATTTCTGCTTTTTTTTTTTCATATAGCGCAGACTTGATCCGTGGATATTGGAGCACTTTACATGCAAGCCACATATGTTACAGAATGACATACATTTTTGGTAGGCGCGCAGAGATGAATTTATTCATTACGTCAGAGTGGACGGAGTCTAGGCTGCTCCTGTTACCTCTGTGACTCTGGTTGCCACTCCTGCTCGTGTATTGCTGGTTTTTAAAGTGTAACATGTATCACAGATTTGCACCCATCCACCCTGCCATCGTAGAGCCTGTATACTCGGTGCATGAACAGGCGCTGCAGCCCATTCAGTCCTCTCAAGTTACCGGAAGTCCTGTTAATTGATGGGTTTGTGTTCATGCTGTATTGTAATTGCATTTGTATGAGTCTGCAGTGGGAAGGGGAGGTTTTGTAACGCAATAGGAAGTGTGTGTGGGAGCGAAAGCGATAGCCACAGCAGCTGACAATAGAACACAAGTAACCCTTTTGTATGAGCAGGTCTCCTGAGGCACTTAACAACAGAGCAACTAAGGGTCGCGTCTGGGCGGGGCGAAGACCTGGTGATCGGATGAGGCCTTTGTGGCCGACGATGGTGATGTTGCTGGTCCAAACAGGCAAACGTGGGGTTCTTCCACAGGGGTTAGATAGGGCAATAGTTTGGGATACATGCAGTGACTTCTTGGAGTGCATGTCATTCATTTATTTTAATGGAATGCACATTTTGTGCCTTTTCTGAATCGAATATTGAGTATGTTTGTAAAGGCTAACAGAAGACTACTTATCCGTAGTGACACAATTTGAGGCAAAGGCATTAATTTAACCACTCAGTGCATTTTGGGAGCTGTAGTCCTAGTTCACAACTGGCCTAGCGATACAGATTACAATGACTGAGAATGAAAAACTGGATGGAATACATGATCTCGCTATTGGCACGTAGTGCGGGCCGGGCATTACTTTAACACAGTGCATTCTGGAAGCTGTAGTCCTTGGTTCATACCAAGTGCCAGTTGGATTGCAGTTCAAGGTGACCGTAATTTTCAAAATAAAGAAAACCTGTGGCGTGTGATCCAGAGAAGTGGGGGTGGGGAGGCAGCTTTCCGTCTTCTGGCGCTGGAGGGTTGGGGAAATCTCGATTATCCGAAAGCCTTTGCCAGTGAGATGCCTTATCGATTGGGCACATACCATCCAGTGGTAAAAAAAAAATCCTCTAGGTTTATTTTTTCATTTCGGCAGAAGCAGCATGACCTTTTTTGACCAGAAATCCCACACAAGATCAGGTGTTGTATACATCATGTTAGATGTGATGGAATAGAGAAGAAGGAGAGAGGTGAGGTTTTCAGCAAATTAGCTTTTTTGTGACAAAGAGGGGGTGGGTACATGCTAGAAGGAAAACACGAATAGTACAGTTGGGCAAGGTGTGATGACAGGACGGGCCTGTTTACACTTCAGGTGCTTTCATTAATTCTTCTTTTGCTAACGGCTCGTCAGATGGCTTCTCAGGGTACTTCTGAACCCAATGAGTGGGGCATACTCTGATATTTGGGAGCATGGGGAGAGATGGTCGGTTGCAGTAAGATCAGCAGGTTATTGCAATAATCTAATTTACTAAGTACTATTGAACTGATGACTTGGCGGTGCTGGGCTGCAGATATTGAATGAGTTTTGCATTCGGTGGCCATGGAATTGGCGCTTTTCCATATTTGGGTTATAGATAAACTTAGTTTGAGGTGCTTATTGGGGAATGAGACCCAGTCCATGTCGGTGCAATGGTGGATTGTACCTGGTAGCAAAATATGTAATGCACATAATCCGGTTTACCACGAAGTGGCACTGTTGGGCACACTTTGGAATGCTATGTTGAGTGCTTTAGTATGGCACATTGACTTCATTTGTATGGTCCCACAGCGCTTATAGAATCTGGGTTCTCTTTACACTTCTTGTTGATGGAAGTTAAAGAGCTCAAATGACACTGTATTTGGTTCAATATAATTGTTTAAAAGTGAATCACACTGGACAGTGGTCAGCAAGGTTGGAGTAGACTACTTGATGCGACTGATGCTGTCTCAGCCCTTTCAGCCTTCCGCACATCGCCCTGTTGTAATTTATCCTGCATTTCCAATAGCTCAAATATCCCTGTGTGTGTAAGTTATTGCTGAATGTGGCTGTTGGTTGATGGGCTTGAATGACTGGCAGAAGTCTGCTGTTGGAACTCACCACCTGCAGCACGCTGTGCGGGGCACTGAGGTTTACTTAGCAACAACGATTGTGTTTTTCCTCATCTTCTGGGCTTTGCCTCAGCAGCTGGCCTTCCTTCAGCTATGACAGCCAAGCTCTTGCTAGGCCATTAAACATATGCACCAACAAAGCACCAAATAATATGGCAATGAACCTAATTATGCAGCAAGGAAAGACAATTATGCGACATTACTATTTAGCTATTTTGCAATTTAAAAAAACCTGTGCATTGCTATCAAAATGATTCCAATGCCACACAATGCATTTCTTTGGAAACAATACTTAACATTTTGAATGTTACTGACTGTGGAGTCATTAAGAGGTAGTCATTTTGATTTGCACGGACCAGATCTATTGGTAAGATTTTCTACGTTTGCAATCACTTGGGCCATTATGCATCTTTGTTTTTGGTTGACTGCTTCTTAAAATCGAACTAGTTCACTCCAACAGCTCGAATTTCTCTTTAACTTTAAAACCTATATGACTGAATTTCTCCCCAATACACAAAAATTGAGAGGAATGCATTTTTTGGATGAATATTGTGGTCTAGGTTCCATTTGGTGTAAACTGCACAGAATCTTCCCGTAAATTATGAGTTTTATCCTATTTTAGGTCTAGCATTAGTCAACAGCTTTTGATCGTACTAAAAAATGTTTGTGTAGTTATATAATTATACTTGCATATTGAGACTTTCTTGCAGCCATATTCATATGTTGTTCTGTTCAACTGTCTCATGTTTTATTCCCGCCCACCACAGCATTCAACATGAGCAATGGGTCCGCCCACTTGAGCCAGTGCTTTTTTTTTAGGTTTACTGCAACAGCACATGCACTTTTACTTGCAAGATTTTATACAATAAGGTTTCTGCTGTCCGTTCATTGCTTAAAATTAGTTGGCTTCATTGTCACTCTTATTTGTTGCATTCTAATTGGCTGGCGCCTGTTGGCTTCACTTAGTCTTTTTTCGGCTGGAGCATGGACCAAGTCCTGATTGGTTCAGCTTGATAAATGTTCTTTCACTGATTGAGGCACTACTTTTCTTTTTTTCTTTTTCCGTCGTCCTTGTTGAACCTAGTACCTTGTAATGCCACATAGCCCTTTTCTCCTTTGACATGGATGTTTACTGTGACAACAGATGTTATCCGCTTCAAAATGTACATTCAGTAAGTCATGGACATGGGTGCAATGAAGTTGTTTTTTTTTGTATTCTTTGTTTTTTTAATACTAGGATTTTTTTTTTTTGCCAACTGTCTTTTTTTTTCTTCTCCACATAGGGAGATTAAATGACTTGTTCAATCATGGGGGAATTGTACCGAGATCTAACTAGCGTTAGTAAAGCTAATAGGTCTCGACTTTGGAACTGTTGGATCCGTCATTGCTTTTTGTTCATGCTATACCCCATAGGCATTGCTGGCTTCGGCAATGATTTGTATCCATGCGGTATAGCAGCAGGTGGCTGCTGTGTAGCATGGCTAAAAAAACTTAAATAAAAAGATGCATCCAGTGCTAATGCACTTAAAAAAAATAAAATGCATTACCCCTGGCCGCATCGTAGCACTTTTTAAATTTAGTTTTAGCCACACTGCAAAGCACCTGTGATGCTTTACAGTATGGGCATAACACCTTTCCAAAGCCAATAGCTCTCATGGGCGAGACCTATTGGCTTTGCCTATGCTTGTTTTAATTCCATTTCCTATCTATAACGTCCCTGTAATCTTTGGTATTTAACGTGAATTTCTATGATTTTTTAACTAGTAGTCGAGTTTACTGGTAAAAAAGGGGGCAGGGTCTCCGACCAGCTATCAGGAATTTTGCTGCGCTCTAAGTTACTAGAGATAACAGGAGGGCTTCTGGGCCCCAAGGAACCCTCAGTATCAAGAGAACTTCATCCGCCAATAGACGCATTTGCAGAGTGGTGCAGAAAGGGGGCGTGGTCTCCGAAGACCTCTCTGCAAACGTGCTCTGTGGGACTTACTAAAGGTAACAGGAGAACTTGTTGGCCCAAAAGGACCCTCAGCATCCATGGGGACATCATCCCCAACCGGCACTGTGCTAGGAGAAGTTTAAAGAGTGCTGGCGAAAGGAGGCGTGGCCTCTGTCTACTTAACATTTTTTGTTTTTTCTTTTTATTTATTGGGGAATGACCTGTATGGCCCCACTTTCCTGGGCCAATTATGGCCCCGGGGACCACATTCCCAGGGCCAGGCTGATTTTTAATGGGGAAGGGGGTGATTTCGGCACTGGGGGCGTGCTTTTTTTTTTTTTTTTAACCTTCAAGGATGGGGGCCGAGCCCCCCCACCTCCCTTCAGCCCCAAGGACCCCATCCCCCGGGGTCCGGCCTCACTTGTGGTTGTGGGTGCCCTGATCCCACACAGGGCACCCACTCTGTTAGGGACTGTGGGGGGAGCCTCAAGGCCCTCGTGGTCCCTGCTGGCTCCCCGCCTCCTGCGGGAGCCGACACTGCTTTGACAGAGAGGGAGCTGCTAACATGCAGCTCCCACCGAGTCAAAGCAATTGTGCTCACTTTCACTTTCTTTTTTTAGATATAGTTCAATTAATCTCTCTTTTTGTACAACTCATCTACACTTTCACTTCCTGCAGTGGCTTGCTCTCGATTCAGATCCACGTCACTCCTCTTGTTCTCTCCTTAACGCCTTCCTCCTTATCTCATCACCCCTCCTCTTTGATCTTTAGGATGTGGCTTTTTGGTTGCCGCGGTACTTGATTTTTAACTGAGCCGTTTTGTTGCTTACCCTTGACAAAAAATGTTCTCTTTGTATTTGTTTACGCTGCACACTCTATTTAAGTTGCTGATAAAATGTATTAATCAAATGAAATTAACTACTTCTTTTGTAAAGCAATCAGACACCATCAGGTAATGTTCATGCTACATAAAACTGCATACATAAAATTAATTATAAAAAAATTAATACAGACTTGACCCATGGCTGACACCTTAAAAGTAAAAAAATATTTGTGTTTGACAAAAATTCCAGACCTTAGCCACTAAATGGCAGATTATTGTTCAGAATATGAAAGTTCAATGAGGGAAAATCAGTATAGCCTCTTACTAGAGTATTCTCGTGTCTTTAGAAGGTGAAACAACCATTTCTGAAGACAGATGTGGTAGAAGAGGAGGTAGCAGTAAACAAATTGAAAGGCTTTAGAGGGCCAATGAATAAACTGACTATGATTAATCATTAATGGAGGATTCAGCTATTTCCATATCTTACCACTCTAGTAGGCTACGGGGTGACTTGCATGTTTTTACAACCATACAAAAAGCAGACGACTACGGTGATTCTTTGAGGGAACAATAATAATGGCTTTTCATGCTACTATTCGACGGCAGCTCAGGGATCCTTCTTGAGATCCAGTATATAGTGAGTTGAAATCTGATGTAATTGAGAGTTGGTGATCATCTGTGCTGATGCTGATGAATATGCAAGCGTAGGTTTGAACTGTCATCATGATTCTCATCCTACTCCTTTTTCCAATCTAGACTTGAAACATGGCTGTTTCTGAGAAAGTGCCCTCTTTCTGCATGGTTGCCCCCACTTTTTGCTGAATTGCTGATGTACTTTGACTGAGTGTGCCCTGGACTCCTGCTAATCAGGTCCTCAGGGCCTATGCTTTTCCCTAAAACTGCATTGAAGCCTAAACCCAAGGCCACAGGTCATTCCCTGGTAAATGGTAGCACAGGTACCCAGGGCACTGTGACCAGAGAAGAAGGCCTCTAAGGGCAGCAGCATTTATTGTGCCACCCTTAGAGGTCCTATACCCTTACACTCACCCACTACCTTTGCAGACTGCATGTTTTGGTGCAGAACAAAGTGAAAAGTCGACATGGTACACAGCTAGGTGCACTATACCAGTGGTGAGGGTACAGGTGAATGAGCCCTGTACCCCTACAGTGCCTAAGTCCATTCTTAGAAATTGTAAGTGCAGTGCTGCCATTACGAGTATATGGTGCTGGGAGTTTGTCATTACGAACTCCACAGCACCATAATGGCTACAATGAAAACTGAGAAATTTGGTATCAAACTTCTCAGCACATTAAACTCACACTGATGCCAGTGTGGGATTGAATGAAAAATGCAAACAGAGGGCATCTTAGAGATGCCCCCTGAAAAAACCAATCTACCACTAGAGTCCAGGCTGAGTGGCTGCTTTCAGCTGCCTTCCCCCCCGAACATGTTTCTGGACCCCTGGGTCGAGAGCCTGCTGCTCTCTGGGGACCGAAACAATGCACATCATGGGACGAGGTGCCAAGCCTCTTCCCCCAGGATGGGCAAGGTTTACGAAGGGGAGGCTTCAAAGGAACCGGCGAGAAAAACAAGTGAGGAAGAGAGGTGTGCTCACCTCTGCCAACTCCACCCCTCAGGTGGGGGAGGCGAGATGAAGCACAACTCTCAGTCCCCGCCATCTTGCAGATGGGGAGACTCAGCAAACCAGGGACAGGTTCATGCCCCCCTCCCATTCGAGGGTGGCATAATAGGGGTTGTACCCACCCCAGGGAAGGGACCCATTAGTCCCTGCCTTTTACCTACCTGTAACGCCCCTAAATCTAGTATTTAGGGGCACCCCTGAACCTTGCGTCCTCAGACAAGAAGAAACTACAAGGAGAAGAAGGACCGAACAGCTGTGCAGCAGCTAACTAGAGGAAGACGCCGACTGACTTTTCCCCAGCCCTACCGACCTGTCTCCACCTCAAACCTGCTCCTGTGAAATCCCGGTGTGTCCTGCAGCCAACAACCTCGAAAACCCCAGAGGACCTGCCTGCCTGCCTTCAACTACAAAGACTTTGTCTCCAGTGAACACCGGATTTGTTCATCTGTAGCCTCTGGCTCCGGCTGGACACCGCAAATCTGCCCCACTCTGCACCTCCTGTCCACGGCCCGCACTTGAGTGGGCAAACACCACGAGGAAGTCACCCTGGCAAACACCACGAGGAGGTCACCCCGGCGATCCTGACCTGAGATCTGGCGACCCCTGACCTGCCTCAAGTCCCCAGCCGACATCTGCAGCCTAAATTCGGAAGGCCCCCCCCAACCGCGACCAGGAGCTGGTAAGAAGATCCAACCCTAAAAGGCACCCCTGCACCCGACGCCCCACGGCCTTGGGTGCCAAAACCGACGGTGTCTAACCAACCCCTAACTTCCCAACTTACTTCTCGAAGTGGTGGTCACACCCAGAAGACCATCGTCCCCAAGCCTGCAGTGCCTTTGCAAACCGGAGGTTCCCCATTGAAAACAGGGCGCCTGACATCGAAACAGCACCCTGCACCCGACTGCCCAAGTGGCGCTGAGGGTGCACCTTTGGTGCTACTTTGTTTCCCCATTGGCCCTGAGCTAAAGTCCAGGAGCTTTGCTCCCACAACCAAGTGGCCTGCTTGTCAGCAACCACCAACCGGAGGCCCCCTATACCCCATTGGAAAAGATTGGGCCCTAGTGCCGCTGAGGGTGTAACTAGAGTGCATCATTGACACTGGGGGACCCCCGAGTCTACCCCCAGAACATCAACTCCCACTACCAAATACTTACCTCAAAACCGATACCACTATTTTCCTCCATAGGATAACATTGACTGTTTTCTGTGAAAAGTTTTAAAGTGTGGAGTTTGAAAACCTAAAGAGATTTTTTTTAAGTTGTACTGTTTAACAAAAGCGATTTTACTCTACCTGTTTACAGGCATTGTCCCAGAGCAGTATCCAGGTATACTACTCTGAGTAAGAAAAGTAATCCAAAAGTAACTTACCTGCAATCTTACTGAAAGTCCCATTCAAAGTATATGTACTGTATCCTGAAAAGCATTGCATTATCAGTAACACTACTGTAATCAAATCAAAGTACATTTACAATTGTAAACCAAACGTTTACAATCTGTATATTTACTACAAAGGACTAGTCAGTTACCTGTGCCAGGCTTGCTTGGTTCTAGGAAATAAAATAACTAAAAGAATATTTTTGATACAAAAACAATTGGTCTGAAGTTCAGTCTTTGAGTGTGTGAATTCATTTGCTGACTGAGTATGTACAACAAATGCTTAACACTGTCCTCTGATACTGCCTTACTGCTCGACCACACTACCACAAATAGAGAGTGAGGTGCTATCTAACATTACCTCTTCCACCCTTTGGGGATCCACTGGACTCTGTCCACGCTATACCTCACTTTGGTATAGTATAAACAGAGCCAATTTTGCAAAGCTGTTGTAAGTTAGAAATTAAGTAGGGTTATTGAGGATTACATTTACAAAAATGTTGTCTGTGACTGCCAGGATTTTGTTTAATTTCTGCTCTATATTTATTGGAATATGGAAATATTTTACTTTTTAGAGCATGATTAGACATGGTTCTTAAACTACAAGACTGAACAGTCTCAAAGTAAATGGTAAAGGGCAGGATAATGTAGCCAGTTAGCACTAACGGAAGCATTAAATATTCCCTATGAGGACTTAACATTTTAAAAGAATAAACCAGAATGCAGTTAGAGAAAGAATTGCGGACTGTGAAATAACAGATTTTAACCATTATGCTGGCATAAAATTAAAAACAATTGGGAGTTCCAGTGATTTATGGTTGCATTTTATTTAAAAGAGTGAATCCTGATCATTAAACACACAGATTTATGCCATCTCCATTACATTGCTCCTACCCACTGAAATGTACTGACTCTTGAGTTTCACAGATATGACCTTTCAACCCACCTGGGCTTTCAGCCCGATCTTTTCCAGCTTTCGGCCCTTGACAAAGCCTTTCATTCCACTGTCCACCAGAAACAGGCTGATCCCATGTGCTGGTGACCGAGCTTCACGGTTCGTCACAGCAACAACAATCACAACGTCACTCATCCAGCCATTTGTGATGAATACCTTGAAGAAAGAATCAGAGGAAGGCACTTAAAAGGGCATCATACCATAAAATAGATGTTTCTGTGATAAAGAATGTGAAACCCACCAATTTATAGACTTGCTTGATGTGTCAGCTAAAAACACGTGTAATCTATTACTAGCTTTTACATCACACTGTAAACTCAATGGGTTGTGTATCCAATACATGTAGACAAGAAATTGGGCTACAAACAACAAAAGGGTAAATATTTGAATCTGTTATTTAGATGAAAGCAGTCACTTTACGGTTATCTTCAAAGCGTGGTTGCGTTCAAACTACAAGGGTTTCTGGAGTAGGAGCAGTCTAACCAAATGCAGAGCAAATCACTTTTCTGATATTGCTCTCTTGTTATCCCAGCAACTGAAGGCTAGTATCAATCAGTGCCTACCGCAAACTCATCAGTTGAATGCCATCTTGGTTTACTAAGATCTTCATGCCACCGTTTAGCTATGGGTTCGCTAGCTAAAATGTTCCATAATTACAGCTACATAATTAATTCATATAACTGACAACGATAATGTTACTTACCAAGCAAGCATCTGTTGTTGGCATGTAGAGCTGCAGATTCACATGCTTTGCATACTCCCGCCATCTAGTGTTGGATCAGGATGTGTGCAATTTGTTTTTCTTCTAAGAAGTCTTTCCAGTCACGAGGTAGGGGACTCCTCCTTTCGGTGACAGTGCGCATGGGCATTGACTCCATTGTTAGATTGTTTTCCCACAGAGAGTGAGAATGGAGTTAGTAAAGGTAGAATAGAGATGTCCATGTGTTTGAATGTAAAGTAGGAAAAAAACTACAAGTATTAGTGCCCAGGGAGGCGGGTGGGTGCATGTTAATCTACTGCTCTACATGCCAAGAACAGATGCTTACTGAGTAAGTAACATTATCCGTTTGAGGCATGTGAGCTGTAGATCACATACTTTACATAGACTATACGTCAGTAACTCCCAAAGCGGTGGCTAACCTGTAGCTGTTGTAGCTGTTTGAAAAAGCGCTTTAAGTACTGCATGACCTACATTAGCTTGTTGCCTCGCTAACACATCTACACAATAGTGTTTGGTGAATGTGTGCGGTGTAGATCATGTTGCTGCCTTACAGATGTCAGCTAAGGGAATATTCCCTACGAAGGCCATAGTAGCCCCTATTTTGCAGGTAGAATGCACTCTAGGGGGTACTGTCAAAATTCTTTTCGCTTTCACATAACATGCTTGGATACATTTCACAATCCATCTTGCAATACCTGATTTAGAAATGGGATTGCCTTTGTGTGGTGGCGAAAAATCAACAAATAGTTGTTTTGTTTTACGAAAATCTGTTGTTCTTTCCACATACTATAGTAGACCTCTTCTAACATCTAATGTATGTAGAGCTCGTTCCGCTACAGAATCAGGTTGAGGAAAGAACACTGGTAACTCAACAGATTGATTGATGTGAAAAGCGGAAGAAATGTGGGATTGGTTCGAAGAACTACTTTGTCAAGTTGCAAGAAAGGCTCCTGTATAGTTAGTGCCTGGAGTTCACAAACGCTCCTTAAAGAAGTGATTGTGATAAGAAAAGCAATTTTCCATGAGAGAAATTTTAGTTGACACTTGTGCATTGGTTCAAAATGTGGACCCATTAGCCTGGTAAGGACTATGTTCAAGTTCCATACTGGAGCAGGTGGAGCTCTTGGTGGTATTACTCTTTTTAGTCCTTCCATAAAAGCTTTAAACACTGGTACCCTGTTGTCTGTTTTGTAAGTATGCAGCTACTGCTGCTAAATGCAATCGAATGGATGTGTAGGCCAATCCAGATTGCTGCCAGTGAAAAAGATAACAGATGATGTTTTGCACTGAGGCCTCAAAGGGATTGATATTGTTATTGTTACACTATATAACAAATCTTTTCCACTTTGCTGCATAACAATGCTCTAGTAATAGGTTTCCTAGCTTCTTTCAGGACATTCATATAGTCTGGCGGTAATTGTAAATAACCAAACTCTATGACTTCAGGAGCCAAATCGCAAGGTTTAGCTCCTTGGAATTTGGATGCCCGATTCCTCCATGGCTCTGAGTGATGATACTGGAGTTGAGATGCAGCTATTGGTGTGGAACTATTTAGAGCTCTAGCAGGGTGGTGAACCAAGTTTGACGTGCTCATGTGGGAGCTTTGAGAATGAGTTTGAGGGATGATTGTCTGAGCTTCCAAACTACTAACGGAATGAGTGGGAGAGGCAGAAAAGCGTAGGCAAATATCCCTGACCAATTCAGCCATAGGGCAATGCCTTTGGAGAGCGGGTGTAGGAAACTGGAGGCGACGCCTGGGCATTTTGTGTTTTGAGCTGTGGCGAACAGGTCTATTTGAGGAAACCCTTATTCCTGAAAGTAGGGAAGAAGATTCCGGGGATTAAGTTCCCACTCGTTGATTTGCTGTCTCTGTCTGCTGAGAATGTCTGCAATTTGATTGTTTACTACTGGAAGATGGTCTGCTAGGAGATAGATTTTGTGATGCATGGCCCATTTCCAAATGGCTTATTCTAGGCGTGACAGTTGGAAAGAGTGTGTCCACCCCCCCCTGTTTTTGTATATAATACATAGCTGTCATGTTGTCTGTGCGGACTAGGACAGTTTTGCCTATTAGGTGAGTTTGAAAGGCTTTGAGCGCTAGAAACACTGCTAGTAGCTCTTGTGTTTTAGAATCCAAAGTCCCTGGATTGTGTGAGTTTGCAGGTGAGCGCCCCAACCAGTGAACGATGCGTCTGCTGTTAGCACTGTCTGTGGAACAGGGTCGAGAATGGGCCGCCCTTTGGATACACTTTGTAGGTTCCACCATTGCAGAGAGTGATGGGTGCTGTCCTCTACCAACACTAGATTGGTCAACTGACCTTGCGATTGGTTCCACTAAATTGCTAAGCATTCTTGAAGGGGACGCATGTGAAGTCTTGCGTGGGGAACAATTAAAATGCAAGACACCATCATTCCTAGCAGTTGCATGAACACTTTCGCTGGTAATAACTGGTTGGGCTGAAATTGGGTGAGAATGAACTAAATATTGTGAATCCTGGCTGCACTGGGAGATGCTAGAGCTTTTTGAGTGTCTATTGTGGTTCCCAGATAAGTTTGTGTGTTGGAAGGCTGTAGATGAGACTTTTACTGTAAACCCTATTTGGTGAAGTAAGTGAAAAGTGGTTTGAGTGTGTTGGAGACATTTGGCAATTGCTGGCTTGGATAAGCCAGTCGTCGAGGTATGGGAAGACATAGATGTGCTGTCTTCTTAAATGTGCTGCGACTACTGCCAGACATTTGGTAAATACCCTGGGAGTAGTGGTGACTCCAAACGGGAGTACTTTGAATTGGTAAGGTTGACCCGCTATCATGGATCTGAGGTATTTGTGGTGAGCGGGATGAATTGGAATGTGGAAAAATCTAGAGTAGACATAAAACCGCTCTGTTGTAAAAGTGGGAGCACTTGTTGAAGTGTTACCATGTGAAAATGCTCTGACAGTATGCAAAGGTTTAGTTCTCGGAGATCTAGAATGGGTCTCAGGGAGCCGTCCTTTTTGGGGATGAGAAAGTACAGGGAGTATACACCTGATCCCTGATATTGTAATGGCACAGGTTCTATGGCTCCTTTGGAGAGGAGAGACTGGACCTCTTGCTGAAGTAGATGTACATGTTCTGGTGACATTTTGTAAGAATGTGGTGGAATGTTTGGAGGACTGTTGGTAAGTTACAGGCAATAACCATGTTGGATAATTCCTAGAACCCATTTGTCAGTAGTTATCGATTGCCAGATAGGAAGGAATTGTAAAAGACGTCCCCTGACAGGTGTTAAATGATCAGGGGGAAGCATAGGCAAGTCACTGTTTGTTAGGGGAAGGGGAGGTACATGTTGTAGAACCTCTACCCTTGCCATTGCTACCTCTGTACCCTCCTCTAAAGAAGCCTCTCGAGGAGGAGTATTGATTGTTGCCGTTGAAGGGTGCAGCAGTAGTGTCTGAAGAGATGGCCTTGGACCCCCCCCCCCCACCCACCCCTGATAGAAGGAGCCACAATTAGAAGGAGACTGTAGGGCTCCCATAGATTTTGGCACTTCCATATCTTTTTTCATCTTTTCTAAGGACGTTTCTACTACAGAATTCAAAGAGATGCTGGTTATCGAATAGTGTATTCAAAACGGATTGCTAGACTTCTGGTTTAAATCCAGAGATCCTCAACCATGCATGCCGCCTCCTTAATAATACTAGTATTGATTGCTCTAGCTGCAGTGTCAGAAACATCTAAAGCACACCTAATTGATGAATTTGAGATGAGCTCTCCTTCTTGGACTTGGTCTTGAGCTTTACCCTTATGCGCATCTGGTAGAAATTGGAACAATTGCTCCATCTCGTCCCACTGTACCCTATCATACCTGGCTAGAAGGGCCTGTGTGTTGGCAATACACCAGTGATTTGCTGCTTGGGTGGCTACCCTTTTACCGGCGGCGTATATCAGTTTGGACTCTTTGTCTGGAGGGGGTCATCCCCTGAAGTTTGTGAATTGGCCCGTTTACGGGCAATAGAGACTACTAAAGAGTCCAGTGGTAATTGCCCTTTCATAAAAACTGGATCTGATGGGGCAGGCTTGTCCATTTGTCTATCCTGGGGGTGA
The DNA here is from genome assembly GCF_964204655.1 of Triturus cristatus. Lineage (NCBI taxonomy): Eukaryota > Metazoa > Chordata > Amphibia > Caudata > Salamandridae > Triturus > Triturus cristatus. Next base: position 647,255,353 of record NC_140584.1, on the reverse strand, counting down.
GAATGCAAGCACAAACAGTCTTTGAATATATCGTCTGCATGCCTTATCATGCCTTTGAGCATAGGGAGAGTGTGAGTGGACCTTTGTGAGCTACTAAGGGTTTCAAATAGAAAGTCCTCGTCTATTATTTATGTAATTGTACCCCATGATACTCTGCAGCTCTAGATAGTAATTCTATGTACCCCACATTGTCGTCAGGTGAGGAAGGCTTTGTAGGGCAAAGATCTGGGTCATTATCTGTGGGTGAGTCAGTGTTATAGTCTTTCCAGGGATCTGCTGGTAAAGGATCATCACCACCATTCCCATCATCCTCATCATCAAGTTGTTGAGGAGAGTTACTTGGTGTAATTACTAAGTGATGTAACTGTGGATGTGATGGAGGAGGAGAGGGGTTAGTACCAACATGCTTCCTCTTTAAAGGAACATGATAAGTGTCCTCTGACTCTGGTTTACGTTTCTGAGGCAATTTGGGAGAAAGATGTCCTGTCTGAAGATTAATATAGAGTTCTTTCTATTTGGGGCCCGATTTCGGGGTAGGACGTCAAAACAGGGGTCCTGCTGCTGCAGAGGAGCTTCTTTCTGTTTCAGGTCCGAAGTTTACAGTGCCGGGGTCAGATGAATTTTCGGTGCCCAAGGTTTAAGTTCAGAAGCCGGTTTTGGCTATGGCGTCAAATGTTTTGGCTCCGAAACGGTTTTGGGTTTTGAGCCCTAAGGATTTGGCTCGGTGCCCGACTTTAGTCAACTCGATCCCGAGCTGGATGGCTTTGGTGCATGTTTCAGTGCCAACCCGGAAGGCGGGGCATTGGAAACATCGTCTCAGTGCCGACCGTGGCCCAAAGGCAGAGGTGAGACCGGAGCTTTTTGCTTGGGCTGGATATGTATTTGGGGCGAGGGGTGTTCGGTACTCACGATACGTTGACCTTGCGGCACGTGTTCTTCCATGTCAAAGTCCGATTCTGAAATAGATACAGGTGGTACGCGTCGTAATCTTCTTGCTTGGAACCTTCTCCGAAGAGGTCTGGCATGGATTCAATGTTTTGGCTCTGCATTCGAACTGAAAGATTTGCATGCGTAACAGCTCTGTTCGTTGTGCTCCAGAGATAAGCACAAGGTGCAACTTGTGAGTCGGTGCAAGGGTGAATCGCATGGCACCGAGGACAGAATTTAAATAGAGTCCGTTCCATCGACTGCGAGGTGGTTGACGCGATGAGGCCCGATGTCCTTCCACGAGTTTTCCGATCGAAATAGAAGTTTTGTTGACTAATACGATACGCGGAGAAGTGAGATATGTGTAGGAAAACAATACCATCGAGGGTAGAGTAGATTGCTCACTGAGGGGAACCCGATGAGCGGTTTCGAACCAGGGCACAGTAATACACTTCAGAACCCGATGGTGGGAAAAAACAATCTAACAATTGAGTTGATGCACATGCACACTATCACTGAAAGGAAGAGTCACCTACCTTGTGACCGGATAGACTTCTTCGAAGAAAAACAAATTGCAAACATCCGGAACCAACACTATATGGCCGGAGTATGCAAAGCATGTGATCTACAGCTCAAATGCCTCAAACTAACAGTTTCTTTGAAGCAGGACATTGCATGTAATTACATCTTTATTTAGAGATACCAGTGGATAGACTTGAGCATGAACATTAACATGTATATGTTATATGTTTTAAACATTTTTGTACTTGAATATATGGATAGCAATGTGTTTTACTAATAAATTCAATTTGTGATATTGGATATTACACAGTTTGGCATTGTATGGGTGAAAACCTGTTTGATTTGGAAAGATGTATGTGGCAGGGTGGGAGTTAATGTGAGTGAAGACAGTGGGCGAGAGCTAAGGATAAGGTTAGACCTTAACATGTGAATTTCAAGTATTTTAAGACTCAGCCATTGCTACATCCCATCAGCCTGAACACGCTCGCACATTCTCTCTCTCTCACATGTCCACTCACAGATATCAGTGAAATAGCTGAATATTTATCTGTGTGTCTACCATTCAATCTGTCTAGCAACATTGATATTCATGATGAAGACAAGCCAAAGGACCTTCCTTGGCTTGAGGGAGACAACATGGTAGTAGCGCTCACTCCAGAAAATAACCCTGCTCCTGGAAGACAATTTCAGAGTGCACTTCTGGTCCTCTCCCACCTGGATGGAAGCAATGCTTAAAGACAAGCCTTCTCCTTTACCGTATTCAGGATATGGACCAGCATCAACACTGACATCAGAACTGCTCAGACCCTCCTGTATTTCAGGAAGAAGCTAAACACAAATCATTTTTTCAAGAGAATTACCACATAACACACAAGAAGTTATATGCGGTCTGCTTACCCTACACAACTATCATTCCCTGGGTTAATTTCCAGGATCAACACTCCTTCCCAGCTATGTGAGTGTTGTTTGATCTCTATATTTTTAAAGTATTGAACACGCAGAATCAAATCTTGGTTGTCTCCTGAAACAATTTAAACACCGTAGAATAGAATGGGGATATAGCAAAACGCAATAGCTTTGAATGTTCAGTTACAAAGTGTGATCTAAGTCCAACATTTATAATGTACAAATAAAGGAACGTATAATCTTAATTTGATGGAGACCGGAATGGCCTTGAAATGATAAGAAATGTGTCAAAGTAACTGAACTTTACTTGAGGTTTTCGATATGCTACCCCCACACTGGTATACTTAGTTTAGATTATTATCAAACAAAAACGACATCAACATGTAGAAAAACATACAATAAACAGTGAATGGGATGAGGAAACAGATGATCAATTAATGCTCACAACATGCTCTCTGCTGTGTTGCTAGCTATAGTGAGCAACAGTCTTCTATCTTTTTTCCAATAATATGAAAACAAATCCTTATGAAACAAAACCAGTCGTTTCACATCTAAACATATAGAGTTAGGTGTATGCAATGACCTTTTCCAAATACAAGATTCAAATAAATTAGTACAACACAGACCAGACAACAAACTGAATTATATTGTAGCACCTAAAAGCTATACCCAATTCGTTGATACTCCGTTTATCAAGCTTGGAAAATCGGAGGCAGAATCCATCTTCCATAATTTGAACTGGTGCTGTTAGGTTCAGGAAGACTACAAGGCTTTATGTCAGTGGGACACCACCTCCCAAGCGGAGGCTTTCTCTTCACAAATCATTATGAGCAGCCGAGTTAATCCAACCAGTTCACTTAAAGAACATTAACACTACTACTACTCGTACTGCAAAATGCGCATAGAATAGAATTGAACACTATTCTAGGTCGACATAAATCTCTGCAGCACACATACTAACCAAGTAAATGATCTTACAAAGCAATATCTCTTCGGAGTAACTTGTGGTCTAGTTCCCCATCCTTAAATTGGCACCAGCAAAACACAAGGACATCAGACCAGCAAAACACAAGGACATCATCAGACCTACCTTGCTCCCATTTAGAATCCAGTCACTTCCATCTTTTTTTGCATTTGTGCGAACTCCCTGCAAATCACTGGGATGCGTAACAAAATAGGAAGAAAATGATATATTTAAAAGACAACATATCACTAATTTTCAGAAAACACATGCCAAATCCCATTGACTCCAACCCCACTAACCAGCCACCAAATCAGTGCAATTACCCACCAAAACCTAATTTACGGTCTCCCTGGAAATCCTTGCTCATGATGCCATTATTTTAAACCCACAGACACCATTACTTTATTGCTTTCTCTCCACCAGTAGGACTACATAAGAAGCACACAATTATTTATTTATGTTTATGGCATTATTATAGGGCATTATAATCAAGACTTAATAAGGACAAATTGTTTGGCAAAAGCCAAGAGTTCAAGAACATTATTTATGTTGTTCTTACAAAGATACCACATGTGGATATCACATATTAATCACGTAGGACAAGTCTCTGTATCTGTTCCTGTGACTTTTTCCTATGAAATAGTTGCTTCTTTGACTGGTGTGATTCTACTTCCCCACTCACTCCAAAAACTAACAGACAGATGCCCCAAACAAGGTTGGACCTGAGGCAGTTCTAGAGAAGGACACTAAAGAATGGTGCTCTGGGTTGTCTGGGCCTCCAACGCATTCATGGACTGGAAACCGCTATATGGATGCCACAAGGTAATAGTAAGCTGGCAACATTTGATACTCACCAAAGAGCCACCAAGCCTGGGTAGGTTTGCACATGGACAGTTATCTACCTCCAGCTAGACTGGATGTTGCTCCATTGAGATTCTGCATGCAGGCATGGCCATGAGCTAGAAAGTCTCAGACTGAGAATCATGGCAGCCCCTGCATTAAGATAAGTCACCTTCATTAGTGGTGAGGGAAGATAGCCGTCCTTCTAATGAGCCACAGGTGCACAAATTATTTCCCATGATTGTAGACCTCTTTCCTATAGGGCAGGCAAGGCGTTCCATTAGAACAGCCACTCAAACTAATGAACGCTTAGGGAGCTCAGTATGGTAATTAGGAAGAGAAGCCCACCTGTGAGAAGCCATAAGGGCCTACTATGACGGAATGCCAGTGTGAACAATTATGTGAAAGCGATTCATGTTTTCCCGAGAGACCCTGTAAAGGCCTAACCTCATTCCCAAAATGATCTCTTCTTTTTTACCTCATGATGGTGCAACCAGTGCGCCCAATGTAGATCAAAATCTAACGGTCACTTAAATGAGCTACAGGCTGTGGTCATTTGAAGTTGGGAGGAACATAATTCCTGGACTGCACAAAGAATGGAGGTGGCACTAAACTGTTGGAATTGTGTTTTAACAATGCAAGAAGTGAAAGATACTGCCTACTGTACGAAAGTGCCAATTTTTAGGTCAAGCCTAGGCAGCACACATGCGCTGTCTTAGAGACATGCTGTATTCACTGTATGTGCTTTGGGCACACCCCTCACTTTTAATTATTTTCCTGTAGTGCCCCTTGTAAAATCTTGCTTTTCTATGGTCCCTCTGTTATTTTTGTCCACTCTTTTGGCTCTTTGTCTCCGCCATGGAGACGGACCATGTTACATAGATCAGCTCGCGGTGCTGTCCCCCACCACCTCCCGCCCGTCACAGCGTTTCCTGCTCGAGTCGGATTCCTGGCATCTCCTTCGTGTGCTTTTAGCTCTGGATGTTATGCGTTTCCATCTAAACACGCTCAGCTGATGGCACTTCAATTCCCCAACGCATTTACAGAACGGGAGCTACTGCGCCTCCTCATCCACCCAGCACGGCTTTCCCGTGGTCACGTATTTGTGATTTAAAAAAATAAATATATCACAGTGCAAACTTAACCACAAGGTATTGGAGCCCTTAAACACCAGTTTCATATTTACCCACAGAGGGTGTTGAGCCTCCCGCACATACAGGAACTGCTCTAGCCGTAGTGCCAAAGTCAACCGCTCTAGCCTAAACACCACATCATCTCCCGAGAGCAGCATTTAAAATGGCTGGTACTCCTTTAGAACGCACAATTAATATGCGTCAAAACTGCGCCAGACATCTTGTTTTCAAATGCTGCAACCCAGTTGAATAATGTGGTGAGTTGTATTTGTGTGCCACAAGTTTGCTTCCAAGGGAGGAGAATCACATATCTTACACTTCAACAGCACCTACTTTAACAGGATTATTTGCGTTAGCCCCTGATCACAAGCTGTTTACAAGTACTGGTGCTCAGGTATTTCAATCTTAAACTAGAACATGGAAGCCTTTCTACGACTAATTTACAAGACCAGATGTTTTCACCTTACTCGAATGAAAAGCATTTAAGTATTAAGGTCTGCTCTGCAGATTTAGTTATTGTGGTCTTGTTCTTAACCAGGCTGTGGTTAAATAATGACAATGAATTTGGGGTGTTGAATTCAGTATGTTTTATTTCTTACATCTAATTGTTTTGGAATAACAATGACATTTGTTTAACAAGTGTTGGAGCAGGTTTGAAGGACGCGAGGTAGGTTGTTGGAGTTTTGCGTATTCTACTTTACTATTGTTTTTATTGCTTGATTAGACAGCTATGGACAAACCTCCATGATAAGTAAGTCAAGTGCTTCACTGTATACTACATTTGTATCTGGGAGGCTTAACTTTTAAAAATATATTGCAGTTTCTAAAACAAGCAGTTAGTATCCTTGCTTTATTCAAAAAAGTTTTGAAAAAAAGCAGGCTTTGGGGTCAATGAAAGGAGGTTTTTGAAACTATAAGTCCACACGCATTTATTCAGTGGCACTGAAGGTTTTTTAACGATGAAGTCATTTGTATAGTTTACAATCTGCCATTAATACGGCACTTGCATCGCAAACAGAGTTTGAGTAACTTGCAACCCCTTATTTGATGATTTCACCACAGACCGTGATCTGAATTGCCGTGCAAATCTGGGACATCAGTGGTGGATTTGTGGTTCTTTAACTGCTTCCAGGAAGAGTATCTTAGTCACTGATGTATGTAAGAGAATTCTTTTTCAATAAGTGCGGTTAGGAGTCTTCTTAAATCGACTGGACGCAGACTGGGTTATTGTAGATCACAGAGTGGTTGTTATCTTGGTCTGTGTTAGGAGTTGCCTGGATTCCACTACCGGCTGTCGCCACACCGGTATTGCATGCCCTGCAGCTCAATGGCTGTTTTCTCAGTACTTAGGGTTGGTGGGTATACTGGTCACATGTCATACATGTGTGGTTCATTCTGTCCTTTTTTCTTTCACTTTTGTACTGATATGCTTGAATCTATAATGTGAAGAGCAAAACTATAGGCGCCAAAAGTTAAAGAACTAAGATCGAATCATTCACATCTCTAGGGAATGTATGTCAAAAATATCGTCTTGCCATAATATTGTTGGGCAAAATATCTAGGGATTAAATACATGTAGTGTACATGCCATTTTCTGAAATTAGATATTGAGGATGTTACCAGTACCCATTTCGTAAAACTGGATGTCTCCGGCTTTAGCTGTTCCTCTTGTGATTGGTTATCCATGATTAGCATATTTGATTTACTGGCAAGCCCCCAGTAAAGTGCAGTGAGAGTGCCAGGGCCAGTAAATCAAATGCTACTAGTGGGCCTGCAGCACTGATTGTGCCACCCACATGAGTAGCCCTGAAAAAGTATACCAGACCTGCAAATGCAGTGTCTGCACTCAGTTTTAAAACGGCCATGTCGACCTAGCAAGTGCACCCACTTGCCAGGCCCTAACCTTCTCTTTTCTTACATATAAGGCACCCCCTCAGGTAGGCCTACGGTACCCCTATGGGCAAGGTACTGTGTATGTGAGGGTAGGACATGTGCTGGTGAGTGTGACATGTCCTGATAGTGAGTGAATTTCGTTTTTCACTATTGAAAGGCTATCTGCCCCATAAGCTAAAATGGGAGATAGTTTGTAACATCTTACAAGTATAACTTCCCATTGGGACAATATGGAGGAATAAAGTTTAGGCTCTTTGAACTCAGAATTTAATAACACATCTTTTAGTGAATATGTTTTTAGACAGTAGCCATTTTACTGGTTTAACAATTATATGTGCCTCTGCCTATCTGTGGACTGAATGACTGGTTTTGGAGTGACAGGGGCTGGGGATATGCATTCATTGTAGACAGCCACTGATGGGTGGGGGGGTTTGAGGTGTGCCTGGCTCTTCCTGGAAGACCCAGAGCTGAGCAGAATAGGCCTTGGCTGCATTTAGAGTAGTAAGAGGAGGTTTCCTAGCACCTAAATAGGACCAGTCTCCCTTGCACAATGCTGCCTCCACCCACTGTGGTCATACTGCACCAGTGAGGACAGAACTGGTTTGGACTGGGCTCAGAGACCCTGACACAAAGAAGAAAAAAGACACAATGGGGTATATATGGTTGACCTTAAACCACAGAACTTTAGATCAATTCCCAGCCTCAAGTGGAACCTTTTCCAAGGAGAAGAACTGGAGAGCTGTGAGGAGGAGGACAGCCCCTTTGCTGTGTGTTGTGGGGTTGGCCTGCAGTTGCTGCTTCTGCCAAGGAAATGACAAAGATTGGGGAACTTTGCTGCTGAGAAACCTACTTTAATAAGATTTTCCAAGGGCTTGTGTGTGCCGGCCTCCTGTACTGAAGTCTCAGGGACACAAAGACTTCACCACCAGCACCTGTGAACTCCACTGCTGGGAGTTCTGACTTGCCAGGAGGTGCCTATTACAGTTTCAGGCCTCTGGAGGTTATTGTTGCTGGTGGGAGCTGGAAGTAACCTAAGAGAAGCAGGAAAAACAATCTCAGCTACAGTGATTGGCCTTCCCCACGCCAGTGCTCGCACTGACTCAGTCACCGCCACCGCCTGCATACAGTTATCACGCTGATGACAACCGTTGAGGGTGATTCCACAAACTCCCCGACTTAGCATCGCTTCATCCTTCATTCAACACTTTGCCTCCTCGTGGACACAACGCCTCGCCTCCCCCAAAGCATCCAGCCTCGACCTCGGGATCGACGCCTCCCCTCCACGACACCAAGCATCGTCATAGAATTTGTTTTCCAAGTTACTGTTTGTTTGGGGGTCCGTGTGACTCCGTGCCCAATGCTGGGCACTTCGCTGTCCGCGCTGTACTTTGTGTTTAATACCGTCATGACGTCGTAATAGCCCCAGGTGAAGCTATTTGTTTTCTACAAGCCTTATTTTGGAAATAACAGTTTTCAAGTGCTATTTTACTACATGTATGATGGATTTTTGTCATTTTGGTCTTGTTGAGTTTAGACAAAGATACTTTAGTTTTCTAAACTGGTGTGGTGTCCATTTGTTGTCTTTTCACTAGATTACTGTGTGTTTTGAGTACAAATACTTTACACTTTGCCTTTGGGATAAGCCAATCTGCTTGTGCCAAACTACCAAGGGGATGGGCAGGGGTTATCCAGAGTGTGTATCTCCCTTACCCTAACTAGAAGCAAAGGTCCCTACTTGGGCAAAGGTGCAAACCTCTGCCAACTAGAGACCCTCAGTGCCAACGAGGTGTTCTAAAGATTGAATGCCCCCGAATTGGAAAGTCATCCTGCCAGGCGGTCTTTTGGAATGGCTAGAGGCGACTTAGCGGAAAGGATTTGGTACATAGCTTTTTACTTTTCAGGAATTAGAAAGTAGACGTCCCTTTATCCATGTTGGTGTACTGCCACTATTTCTAATGTGTGCTTGAAAAAGAGCGCTTGTATCAGTTCTGGACTACTGCTAACAAGAGTTTGCAGGATGTCCGTGCTGATTTTGTAGGAGCCGGTATTTTGGAGGGGTGATGTGAAATTCTAGGCAATAGCTTTGGGCAATGCACCCTCTAATCAGAGGTTAAAGCCTCCCATTGGAGGAAGGTACAATCTCAGTCATCCCTTCACAGTTACTGGATGGCCAGGGTAGATGTGGTGCAGGTCACTGTTGGGCAGCAGAGATGCGTCTTCCTTGGACACCTCAAGCCACAGAAATCCCAGCAGAAGTATTAACCCTGAACTACTGCTGCCTTGTCTGAAATGACTACTGTGGCTGGTACTGTTGCCTCAGAGTGCCATCCCCAGCTTTAGGTGCTGAGCTGGATTACGTCCATCAAAAAGCTGTTTTTTGCTATTGATGTTGGACGACACCCATAGCTTTTGCTGGGTCTTTTGTCCTTTTTTGTTGTAACATTGCAACAATTTGAGGTCCGAATAGGTATTGGCCAAAGGTTAGGCCTATGAGATACTGTAAAATGTCTGACTTCAAGTCAGAAATACTGAGCAAAGCATGATGATGCAGGAGGATGTTTGTGTTGATTTGTCTCAAGGCCATTTTCGCTGTGCCCAAAGCGCACCCAATGCTGGTATTTAAGATTAACTTTTCCTCCTGCACAATGTCATCAGCCCTCTTTCTGTGTGAATCGGGGAGACGTTGCAAGAGTTTCTCCAGCTGTTCCTACTGGTGCTTATCATAGAGCACCAACAGGGCCATACATTGGGTAATACAACACTGTGTAGTCACACCCAGCGCTGCTTGTTTTCCGGCCTTATTAATCTTGTTTGGGGTGGGCTTCTCGCCTGTCTGTTGAATGAGGGCCCTTTTACGGGCTGTCTGCACCACTAGGGAGACTAAGAGCACGTGTCCTACAGTGACCAAGGTGCCAATTTTTTATTTTTCTCCACCCATGGCGTAAGTGCCCTATCATTCACTTGGTCCATAAAGTTGACTATTATGCACGTCAACATTGTTTTTAACAGACAAAAACTGGTTGCTACTCTCAGTCATAGAAAAAGTTTATATGAGGTGTACCAGAATCAAGTATCCCAGGAAAGACGTTGAGGACTTAGGCAGCTTCAAAGTAGACTCCAGCGCTGAAAGTCAATTGGATTTCTCTTAGCTCTGACAGTCCTGACCTTGGCATTGAGATTGCTCCAGCTTCAAAAGTGCCTTTCAACATCAAGTGATCTCAACCACAGTGGGTAGCGCAGACTGCTGAGACTTCTTTGCAGGAGGTTCTTCAGTCTAGGCATGACGCTCAACTTGAGGCAATGTTTTGCATTGGAACAACCACACTTTTCAAGGCTGATCCCAATCTCCTCAGCGAATATAGGGACTTTGTCCTTTTGTGGGGAGGATGAGACTGGTCCTGGCTGTTGATGCCTGAAACAAGAGGGCTGGGTGCAGGCTTCATTGGTAGAACTGGAGATCATTAAAGTATGGAGTCAGAGTCTTCAAGGAACGCAGAGCCTGGGCTCTACTCCCGTTGGGCGTCCGGGCTTTTGATGGGCTCCCCAAATTGTTGAGATTTTAATCTTTTGACGCCCTCAACAACTACGCTGAATGGGGTCTCTGGAGAGACCTGGTGATACACAACACTGTTGTACTCAACCTGTCCCAGTCAGTGCTGAATGGTCTCTTTTGCAATGAGATGCATACAAGATACAAAAGCAGACATGCTGACCCTAAACACCAAATACTACTTGCAATCTCAAACCACCTGCTCTTTCCATCCCAAAGTTTGCACCAACAACCATTTTTTCTGCATTCAATAGCAAGTTGTAGGAAACAGCACATTTATAAATAAATAGTAAATAGTGAAATATTATTAAGATCTTAAGGGCAGACCTTATCTGCTCTCAAAACAGATTTACAGATCAACCAAATATTCTAATAGGCATCTCGATAGGAACGAACCTGTAATACCATTTAGCTTATACAGTACCTGCCAGCTCCTGGCTCTGTCATGGCTATCGCACCAATACATTTCCCTGCAGCCATCTGGGGGATGTACCGCTCCACCTGACTTTTGCTCCCGTAGCGCGATATGTATGGCATAACTATGTCAGAGTGAAGACTGAACCCCGGGCCAGTGCAGTTTACGTACATCCTAGATGAAGACAATAAAGGACTGAATTTAACGTGTACCTAAATCAATCAACAATAAATCTCTGTAACGTCCAATGCACAAGTGGAAGATGGTGGCTATAAATACCAAATACTTACTGTTCCTCCCATACTACTGCAGATGAAAGGATGTCCCCTCCCATACCGCCTTGCTCTTCTGGAATATTGGCACCAAGTAGCCCTTGTTGTCCGGCTTTCTCCCATACCTCCCTGCTCACTTGACCATCCTTCTCCCATCTGCAAAAGGTGACAGTATTAGACTTCACAAGACTTCACGACACTCTTTGGTGCTCAATTAACAAAAACGAATTGGTGATCCATTAAACGATGCACCAAATGCCTGCTTTGTCCATCGCAGAAAGGGAAATGTGGAACAGTAAATTTTATATTTTACAATTGAAAGGCAATACCCTTCCATTACCTTTGTCCAGCCGTAGGGAGAGAGGAGCTACACACCTCCTTCATTTAACTCCACCAAAACCCATCCCCTCCACAAACAATCAGAAATGTCCAATTCAGAACATCAATAAACACCCAGAAAGCACATGCAAATAAATTACACCACCAACCAAATGTTTATAGACTCTTCCAACTTATCAATGTGTAAATGATCCTCATAGAAAGGAATGTGCACAAGGTAGCACACGGACGAATAGTAGGTGGGCTCAAACATGGACCCACTAATTCCTGAGCTATATCTAACCAAGCCTAATAAAGTCAGTTATATTGTATCAGGTGTTCCTAAACAGTACACTAGCTTGTAATTGGTTTGTCAAGGATTATACCTAACCTAGGGCCCAGCAGTCCAAGTATCTACTGGGTAATTCCGACTATTAAACAGGTCTTACTGATTGGAATCGCAGACCACGTCTTCTCCTGTTTTGGCCCACTGTATATCTGGCATTGGCTATGGGCAATCCTGAGTGGATCCACATGCGTCACACACTCATTTTAGGTTGAAGCCTGCTAACACAATCTTGGGGACATTCGGAAAGTTTCCCTGGCAATGCATTCCATCCACTGCTGACCATTGGCTTTGTGGTGCACGTTTGTTTGCATTCTATTTGCTGGCTCCATTTGTTTTAGGCTGTCCAGCTGGAGTTCGTCCCTTTCCTTGCCCAAACCCTATTTACTGTATTCTTCCACCAGTATTGGATTTCTGTAAAGAGGCCTATAAATCTTGTTCTTTTCTTGTCACATTTGATAGGTCAAACGATGTGAGGGAGGTTGGTCTTTCTTCGACTGAGTGTGAGAGAATTTATATGACAATCATGCAGGCTATTGGGAAAGTACTTGAAGAAGGCTGTACGATGTTATTTCGGCAGATTTATTCTGTATAAGGGTCATCACTTTTATCATCCTTGGCCAACAGCCAGCTGTGCATGATCACACTTGTTTGGAAAAACATTTATGATAGTTTTCAAAAATATCCATGGTTGTTTGAGAAAAAAAACGATTCTAGAAAAAACCCTGAAGTGATCACTTTAGTATAAAAGACCCCCACTCCCCCCTACAAATTATAGGAGAATTCCTTCCAGCTAAGACGGGGGTCCTGCGTGCCGAATCTCCGACATGCAGCGGTCTGACATCCCTGGTGGGTTGTTATCCTCGACGCAGAGACAGAGTCCTTCGTTCTAAACAATCAGGTTAGGGGGCTGGTTCATCCCTAGGGGTTTTTTGGCTACAGATACACATAGCTATACACATTTACACATACACATCCAAGTTAGGCTAGGTACATTTAGGCAAATTACTTAGGGCGCGCATTTTAGGAATATGCAAGTACTACTTTTTTTATCTGAACTGCTTGTGTTCATCTTATTAGCACTATGGTAGAAATGTATCTACTATTTACTATATTGGTACTAGCAATCTCTTTCGTATGAGTCTGTCTCCTGATTGGTGCAGAACATATGTTTTACACAAGGCTGTCGCTGGACCAATACATTTTTATCAGGGATGTGGAATTCCTATAGCCCGACACCCAGGGCATATTGTTTGGGGTCAAGGGCAACAAGTTTTCATGTGTATTTTGTCCTTGGGACAAGTAGGCCCAACTCCCTGCAGCACAAACCCTTTGGCTGCCAGTTTGCAGTACACCATTATGAATCAGGGAAGGGCACTGTCTGCAGTTGATGTAATACTTTTGCCCATATGTTAATGCTGTCCAAACTTGTATTTATGGTTCATTAATTGAAAGCCTTTACTATTAGGGTGAGCTCTCTAAGTTAAGGTTGTAAGCTCCGGCTGCACTACGGACAGTAGATCCAGTATAAAAATGTGTACACGCGTTTTCAAAGTTTAGCAATATAAGGCTATTTATAATGCTCCCAGAGCGCTCTCTGATTTGATGCAAATATTTGCAGAAGCTTGAAAGCAAGATTGAGGATTCTTTGCTTTCAAAATAAATAGTTCATTAAAAAACATGAAATCAGGAAAAAAACATTTCAGTAATTTCAGGTACCATTTCTTTGCAGCATCATTGAGTAACATGTGTTGATGCATGCTAGTATTTCTAAAAAATATTCATAATGGAAAATCAGTGCAACCAGTTTCAATAAGATTATGGGGAACAAACATAAACAAGCATTGGTAAAGCCAGTAGGTCTGAAATTGGTGGCCAGCTTTTTAGTTCTGTCAATGTGTGTCTTGATTTGGCATTGTTTTTTTAAAACCTTATTGGTGTGGGAGCTGCTGTGTCCTCACCATTATAACAAACATTGGCAAAAGCAAAAATTGTTTTTTGGTCTCAAAAAGCACACACTGCTACAGTAGTTACTGGTACTTAACAAAACTACTTTGTGTGCAGATATGCTCCTTGTGAAAGAGCAGAATGCTGTTACTCACAGTGAAGTCAGCCGATACAGAGAGAGGGACAGAATTTTAATAAACACAAAAGATCACAATCATCGCCAGACCAAATTAGGGGCACAATTATTATAGAAAGTCTCAAAAAGGGCACCCGTGGTATATGTCCTTGCATTAAGTGCAGCTATACGGCTTTTGTGAATTTCCCAAGAATTAACAGAAGTAGGAAAAGAAATAGTACTCCTAGAAAATATTTATGAACTGCATTTTAGCATGAGCAAATTTGCATGTGTAAATTTGCTCATGTGAAAATCTGAGTGTTTGCAAGTTCACTTTCCCTCCAACCACTTTTTTCCCAACTCTGGAAGAGGTTTACATCTGCCATTGCAAAGAGTAAATTTTCAACATTTCTCAGTATGGGGAAAAAATTAGAGAAGAGTTGTTGAAACCCCTTAAAACATGCATGTTAGTAGGTTTGCACAGACTCAAAAGGGCATTCTAACCCTGGAACTATTCCTTACCACTACCTTCAGCCCCAGTATGTAGATCTGCAGAAATGTGGCAAAATAAGGGGATTGCAAGTGTTCAAACACTACTATGGTACTGTTGTAAATTGAAACCACGATGTGATTAAGCATTTACTGAAGACATGAATTCTCCTTCCTTAGAACATGTCTCTTTCGTTATGTTGACTAAAGTCTGGACTCCATTTTGTATTGTCATGTCTCCACGTGCTCAACACGAGAAGAGTCCTATCTTCGTGTTAGTTGCTCTTGTAATCTGCCTAGTAACAGTCTATAAATAGTTCCTTTGTCCGCCTGGCGCATGCCCAGGCTTGACCACATCTGTTATCAGTTAGTCCTTGCTTGACCATGTTTTCGCGGGCTCAAGGAGTATGTCAGCTCCGCCCACATATTGATCTTGTATCGAAAATGTCCATAAAAGGTAACATTCCTTGCCTCATGTTGTATCCACCCACTTATGAGTCCCTCTGCTATGTATAAAAGGGGACCGTATACGCAATTTCTTTGTGCTACTCTATGCAATACTGAAGGGTGTTGTATGGATTTTAGGACCACCCTTAAGGGTTAATAAACTTTGTCTTTGTACTTTGCAGTTTCCGTGCCAACTTCCTTATAGATTCCATTGCAGGAGAGCGAACCCTTGTGTCCTGCGGGCCTTGCTGGGGCCTGTATTCATCAATTGGCGCCCGTCACGTGGGGCTCATCGGCGACTCGGATGCTCGAAGGATTGGTCGCGACGAAGGTGAGGAATTTGGCCGGGGATGTGATCACTGCCAGAGGCACTTTAGTCCTGGCATCCCGAGGTTTTTCTTCCTTCCCTTCCGAGCTGACCATCTGGGTGGCGTCGGTCCTCGACTGAGACCTCTTCTGTCGGTCCTGCCGTGACAGCCGTTTGGGCGAATTTTGGAGCTTGGCAGTTGGAATCTGGACTCTTGATTGGTAAGAACCGTTGTACGGTACTTGCTCCGAGTTTTTTTGAAGCCTGGTTTGGCTCTTTGAGTTTGGTTTGTGATGACCGGTCATATCTTGTATTGGCTATTGTGAGAATATATGCGTTGCAACACATATAGGCAGGTAATGTGGAGATATTTCTCCAGAGCTGTGTAACTTTGAACGGCACAACGTTTAAGTGCCATTTTTTTTTGATAATACTGCATATTTTGCATTATTTTTGAGCATGCCTGCTTTTAGCGCACTCCGTAAGTGGTGCTGCTGCTTTGGAAACCGGTTAAACCTCGAGGAATCTGCTCCAGCCCCCCCTGAGGGGACTCCTAATAGGGATATGTATGTGAAGCATGGTCTTTCCTCCATAATGTACAGCACAGTATGGAGGAAATATACCAGAAAGGATCCTGAGTTACGGTGGCCGTTGTATGGGTCGTTTGATATGCGTAAGATTGAGTATGTGGAACAGTGTATGTGTAAGCGGCGTGCTCGTCAAGACATGTTTGAATGTGTGCGATTATGGGTGAAGGAAGTGCGTGAGCGAGAGAAACGTGAGAAAGCGCGGTTTGATAAAGAGCAACGGAAGAATGATCATGTGAGAGCACAGGAAGCAAAGCGTCGGGAGGAAAGAGAACAGACGGAGAGGCAAGAGAAAGAGCGTAGGTTGCAAGTCTCGGGTCAATATGTTGTTCGTCAATCACTTTATCCTGTCCTTAATAATCCTGACGATGATTTTTATTTATTAGATCGTTCTCCGCCCCCTTATGTCGACGCGTCTGCCCCGAGGCCACAAGATTCTGGATCGGGTTCGGGTAAGGTAGACACGCGGTCCATGTTATCGACTGAGCGAATGGGTGAGCTTCGGCAAGTTTCCTATCGTGCACTTAAGGGCAAGTTATCCCTTGCTGAGTTGTTGAATTCCTGGGAGTTGTGGCAGGATAGAGAAATGTTGTATTTTTTGGGCCACTTTTCTGAGGAAGTGATTGCTGCTTTCCGGAAATATTCCAGTGTCTTTGAGCCTGACGATGTGGAATTAGATGCTAAAGCATTGCGTAATGGTGTTTTCTCTCCCTCTAAGGCGCCTGATGCGGTTCGGCGGCTGTTTGCGTTGCGGGACACGGTGAGGGACCTTAAAGAGAAAGCACGCCAACAAGCTGAGGAGGAGAAGCAGTCGGATTCGCATACCGGAGATGGCCACTCATCCACCTCTCAGTCAGATAAGAGCGACCTAGTGCATGCTAAACCAATGCGAGAGGCGGCGCCTTTGTATGTTCCTCCTAAAGGAGCGGGGACTAGCTCGGATATTACCTCCGCCGATGCTAAGGGATATTTTGTGTATAATTGGGTTTATACTCCCTGGCACAGGGCTGACGTCATGGCATTAAAGAATGCGTTGCCTGATCCCCGCAAGAATCCAGCGGCCTTTTACGAAGAAGTCGAGGGGGCCTTGAATTCTTGTCCTATGACCTTAGCAGATATAGATTTGTTCTTTGGGCTTATTTTACCACCAGATATGTGGCGATCTGTGCGGAAGGTGGACGATGTTGCCGCTTTTAAGGCTCGGTGGTCTGAGCTTGAGGATGAGGATAGGGAGAGGAAGCCCGCGCAGAAACCACCTCAGCTTATCTTAGATCTCCCTGCTGCTATTCTGACTAAGTTGAAGACAATCATTCCCCCTAAAAAGATTGACTGGAATATGCTAGCCTCGTGTAAGCAGAAAGTTGATGAATCAGTTGCAGATTTCTTTACGCGCTTTGAGGAGACGTTTCATGATTTTAGTGGTCAGTCACTTACGGATGATACGGGTCGACACCTCTTTGCTGATAAATATGTGGCGAATTTACTACCGGCGATCGCAGCCCGCCTAAAAGCGAGTGAAAGTTCTTGGTCCACTGCGACCCCGACAGCCCTCCTGACTATAGCTCAGTACTATGAGCGCCAGGAGCAAGAAGCGAAGGGGCAGGAGGAGAAGAAATCGAAGGATTTAAAAACAAAGGTGATGTTAGCGCAAGTATATGGTCCGCCCCGCCGGGGTGTCAATAGAGGTAGGGGAGGATTTTATGGTCCTCCCTCGGGCCGATCTGATTTGAATAGGAATCAATGTGCGTATTGTAAGCAATCGTGACACTGGGCCAGAGATTGCCCGGCGTTGCATGCTTCGCGTCAGGGACACAATCAGGGTGGCCCGAGAGGTAGAGGGGGTTTCTCAAATTTTAGAGGGAATTCTAACGATCACGCTCGTTTTGACCCTGCTGGGCAGCACCGAGATAGGCCTAATGTTTTCGATCGACAAAACCAGTATCAAGTGTCGGGGATTGACCGTTCTGGGTACCATGATTCTCAGCATGCATAGGAATGCGTTGGATGGGGGTTAGAATCAGTTGAGGTGCCGGTTGATCAGAAGGGTCTTTACGTATCAGCTGAGGTTTTGGGTTCTACTGATCAGTTCTTAGTGGATACAGGAGCGACTCGTAGTGCGCTGTCTAAACAATTGGTTCCGAGGGCTCCCCCATCTGGCTTAATGGTTACATCGGTAGGGTTTGATGGTACACTCTCCCGAAGCCCTCTTTCGCGGCCCCTCACATTACAGGTTGATTCTTTTTCTGCACCCTGTCCGTTTCTGCTTGCCCCGAACACGCCGGACAACATTATGGGTCTTGATATGTTAAAGCACTTCAGAGCTACGATCCGCTGCTCCCCTGCTGGAGTGCGGGTGATATTAAATGACAATTACCCCCGGTCTGAACGGATGTGTGTGGTTGCAGAAGATGCTGTGTTAGCTACCCTCCCTTGTGCTTTGTGGGCCACTTCGGATACGGATGTGGGACAGATGGTGATTCCGCCTGTTCACATTAGTGTCCAGGAGGGGGCGGTGTTACCACGCCTGCCACAGTATCGTATTTCGCAGGAGGGGGAAGAGGCTCTTATACAGATTGTGCAGGATTTGATTAAGGTGGGAGTAGTGGAGGAAGTTCCCTACAACGTCTGTAATAGCCCGATTCTACCCATTTTGAAAAAGGACACGGATGCTAAAGTCTATCGGTTTATAATTGACTTGAGAGAAGTGAACAAGATCGTGATACCTCAGTACCCAGTGGTTTCTGATATCACGACGTTGCTTACTTTGGTCCCGCCTACGGCGACCACATTTTCAGTTATTGATTTGAAAAATGCCTTCTTTTCAATTCCTATTCATCCCGATAGTCGATACCTTTTTGGTTTCACTCTAAATAATAGGTCTTACCGATTTTGTAGAATCCCTCAGGGCTACACGGAAAGCCCTAGCATTTACAGTCAAGCTTTGAAAAGACAATTGGACTCCTTTGTTCTGCCCGAGGGTGTCGCCCTCATTCAATATGTCGATGACATCTTGCTGGCGGCCGACACTCCGGAGTTGTGTGAAACGAGTACGTTGTCTTTGCTTTCCTTTTTGGCATCCCACAATCACAAAGTATCTCGGAAAAAGTTACAGTTCTGTAGACCAAAGGTGACTTATCTGGGTCACCTTTTGTCTAAGGAGGGGCGTGCACTCACACCAGATCGTGTCCAAGTAATTCTGGACACGCCGACGCCGTCCACGCAGAAGGACGTGCGTGCATTTTTGGGTCTTGTTTCGTTTTGTAGGCAATGGATACTAGGGTTTTCACACATAGCTAAGCCATTGTTAGCCCTTTTGACAAAAGATACACCTATTCCGCTTCCTTGGTCGAATGAGTGTGACACTGCCTTCCAGAAATTGCGACAGGCCCTCTGTTCAGCACCAGTGTTAGGGACTCCTGATTATACCAAACCTTTTTCGCTGTATGTGCATGAGAAAGATGGATGTGCATTATCAGTTTTAGTGCAGATGCACGGCGACAAGCAGCGCCCTTGTGCATATTTTTCGGCTGTACTTGATCCTGTTGCCCGAGCATTGCCTGGTTGTTTTCGCTCGGTTGCGGCGACAGCTGTGTCAATACGCCAAAGCGAGGGAATTGTGTTATCTCATAAGCTGTTGGTATTAGTCCCCCATGCTGTTGATGCCCTGCTTAATCAGACAAAGACGCAGCATTTGACCAGTGTCCGTTTAACGGGATATGAGCCGACGCTTTTGGCTCCTCATATTACGTTAAAGAGGTGCGTAACGTTAAATCCGGCCACATTGTTGCCATACCCCGAGACTCAGTCTGAATCACGGAAAGCACATGATTGTATTCTTGTGACTGAGGAACAAACAAAGGGTCGTATTGAGCTTCAGGATACGCCCTTTCCAGATGTAGATGGAGAACTGAGGGTGGACGGGTCATGCCTGAAGCTACCAGATGGTACGACTTCAGCAGCGTATGCAATTACCACATTGCAAACAATAGTGGAGACAGCACGCATACCACAGAAATCAGCTCAAGCAGCGGAACTGATAGCATTAACACGAGCATGTGAGCTCAGTACAGGATTGTGTGTGAATGTTTATACAGATAGCCGGTATGCCTTCGGAGTAGCGCACGATTTCGGCCTGCTCTGGAAGGAGAGAGGGTTTTTAACGTCACATGGAGTACAAATAATGCATGGGGAGTTAGTTCATAATCTTTTAACTGCATTGACATATCCGAAGAAAATTGCCATCGTTAAATGTAGCGCCCATAGGAAAGTAGTCGATAAAGTTGGAGAAGGGAATGCGTTAGCAGACCGGGTGGCACGGGAGACTGCGATGCAGCCCGGTGCTACTGCCATGTATGTAGTGAAGTCGCAAGTAGAAAGATGGCACGATGCGAAGGAAGAAGTGCGAGAAATACAGAGGACCGCTTCTGATAAAGAACGGGAGCAATGGTCCAGTGAGGGAGAATTGGATGATGAGGGTTGCTGGAGAAATAAGCAGATGGATAGATGGAAATTACCCACGGCTTTTGTACAACCTATGGTTCAGATGGCACATGGGCTAGCAACTGTTGGAGCTTCCGCAATTGTAAAATTGCTTACCCAAGTCTGGGAGCATCCAGAGATTGCTAGCACGGCAAAGAGAGTGGTGCAGACCTGTATGATCTGCCTGAGGTACAACCCAGGAAAGGGTACTCGAACTCCAGCAGGAGGATTTGTAACACCTACTGCACCCTTTGAGGTTTTGCAGATGGATTACATCCAGCTTGAGCGCTGTAACAATTTGAAGTATGTTCTAGTAGTGGTTTGTGCCTTTAGCAAATGGGTTGAGGCATACCCTACGAAAGACAATACTGCAATGACTACCGCCAAGATGCTGTTGAAGGAGTTCTTCCCTCGATATGGTGTTTGTAGACTTCTGTGGAGTGATAACGGACCCCACTTTATAGCGGATGTTATAAAGTATGTTTTGAAGGGTCTGGGCATCACCCAGAAGTTCCACGCAGTGTTTCACCCTCAATCTGCGGGACTAGTCGAGAAGTATAATGGTACACTGAAGCTCAAGATCGCTAAAATCCAAGCTTCGACGTCTTTGACTTGGCCAGATGCTTTACCGCTGGCGTTATTGTCAATTAGATCGGTACCGCACTCTCGAACCGGTCTTACACCGTACGAGATTGTCTTTGGACGCCCAATGAATATTTGGGGTCCACCAAAACCTAAGACTGTGTATGATGTACCTTGTGTAATGATGAATGATTATCTGGCGCAGTTAACGGATAACTTGGTTTCTATTCATCAACAGGTCCGGGAGGCGCTCCCTGATCGGTCCACCGGTGAAGGACATGGTCTCCGGCCTGGCGACTATGTCATGGTAAAAATCTTTGACAGGACGAACAGCTTGGAGCCGAGATGGGTTGGTCCTGAGCAGGTCCTACTTGCAACGAGGACGGCTGTGCGAGTTTCCAACAGAAAGAATTGGATCCATTCCCTGCACTGCCGCAAAGTACCGCCCGGATTGGTGGAGTCTGCTGTATTGACCGATCAACGAGAAATTCTGGCTGCAGAGAAAGGCCGTGCTGGGGAACCAAACGACACTGAGGAGCCCTTTCCGGACCACGCGACTCCTGGAGGAAAGCGATATCATCTCAGGCCAAGGAAGTGAATTCTTCAGTATCGGGACATGTTGTCAGAACGGCCCTTGGGCTAGTGAAACGGAGAGCCAATGAGGCAAGGGGGGGGGGATCAGCCCTGCATTAGTGTAGCGACACCCGTCTTGGCCCGTTGGTGAAGAAATCGACCGCTGCCTAAGGGGAAGAGTTCTGACAAACCTTTTAGTTTCAGGAAGATATTGATCCTTTATTCTGACATGGAGAAAAAGAAAATCCTTTGTGCAACAGGTTTTATGCTCACAGTAGCTATTGTTGGGATAACCACATGGTTTGTGGAGGATGTGACTCCTGCTCGAGAGTTACTTGTGTTGACCACTCCAGTGCCTGAGGAGCACTACTTCTATACCCTTCCGTATCAAGAATTGAAGCATCGTCAGTCTTATTTGAATAACACTTTCATCCAGATGTTGCATCATACCCACGTTGCCACGAATGCTACGAACTGTTGGATATGTGGTATGATGCCAGCTCATCAGAAGAAAGGAGGAACGCCATTCATACCTCTTCCTTTCTCTCATAATGGCTCTTGTAGAGCATGGTACACTTTGCTTTTTTCCACCAGGAAACCCACAGTGGGACGATTACTCTTCAGACTCAATAAAGAATGTCATCAGGATAAAGATGGATATCCGCAAGCGAATGGGACAATTTGGGAATGGGAAGAGTATCGACCAGACAATGAATCGATTCCATATGTTTTCACGAACACCAGAGACACTGTGGGAAAAGACAGATTTGTGATTCAAGTGGCACAAGCTCAAGCGGACCTGTGTGTCCAGAGTGTGGGTTATATTCCTGTTGGTGTTAGTGATTGCATTACCATATTAAACATCGACGGGTTGAATAACAGTACCTTCTTAGCATCCCATAATACATACTTCGTATGCGGAAATAAAGGTTATTACCATCTGCCAGCCGGTTGGTCTGGAGTATGTTATGTAGCATTTCTATTGCCTCCTGTATTTTTGGCACCTGCATCCTATCATAAGGATTTGAAGTTGTTAAATAATGTGACTGTAAATAGGTATAAACGTACTCTATCAATTGATGATGTGGATCAGACTGACACCAGTCTGCAGCAGTATATTGATTTTAATTTAGGATTGTTTTTCTTCGTTGGAGCTGCCCTAAATAGTAGGAAAGTTCGAAGGTTAACAAGAGTGGTAGAGGCTGTGACAAACCAAACCGCTGCTGCTCTTGGGAATCTTACGGAAGAATTGCAGATTACTAGAATTGTTGCATTGCAGAATCGTATGGTGTTAGATGTTATGTTAGCTAACCGAGGTGGAGCTTGTAAAATTATCGGAAGTAGTTGCTGTGTGTTTATCCCTGACCACACGCCGTCAGTCTATAATGCTATCAACAGGTTGCATAAAATTGCAGCTGAAATCCATACAGAAAACGGCACTTGGTCCTTTTCTGGATGGTTTTGGGCATTGATCACTGCTTGGGGTTGGAAGGTTTTAAATGGTCTCTGTATAATTGTAGCAGTTCTGTTTTCTTGTTGCATCTGTGTCCAATGTGGTCCCTTGCTCTGTTCCTTATGTGTATCATTCTGTATTCCCGATAAGAAAGCTATTGCCAATGTCACTTATCAGAAACGTTTAGCTAAAGAAGTAGAAGAAATTATGACAATTGACATATACGATGATTATCCTAATAAACCGGATGTCTTCAGTAAATGCTGAAAGGGTCGTCTGTTGTAAATTGAAACCACGATGTGATTAAGCATTTACTGAAGACATGAATTCTCCTTCCTTAGAACATGTCTCTTTCGTTATGTTGACTAAAGTCTGGTCTCCATTTTGTATTGTCATGTCTCCACGTGCTCAACACGAGAAGAGTCCTATCTTCGTGTTAGTTGCTCTTGTAATCTGCCTAGTAACAGTCTATAAATAGTTCCTTTGTCCGCCTGGCGCATGCCCAGGCTTGACCACATCTGTTATCAGTTAGTCCTTGCTTGACCATGTTTTCGCGGGCTCAAGGAGTATGTCAGCTCCGCCCACATATTGATCTTGTATCGAAAATGTCCATAAAAGGTAACATTCCTTGCCTCATGTTGTATCCACCCACTTATGAGCCCCTCTGCTATGTATAAAAGGGGACCGTATACGCAATTTCTTTGTGCTACTCTATGCAATACTGAAGGGTGTTGTATGGATTGTAGGACCACCCTTAAGGGTTAATAAACTTTGTCTTTGTACTTTGCAGTTTCCGTGCCAACTTCCTTATAGATTCCATTGCAGGAGAGCGAACCCTTGTGTCCTGCGGGCCTAGCTGGGGCCTGTATTCATCAGTACGAGCCCTCGCATAATCAGAGAGGCCCTATCAGAGCTCTTATATAATGAGATTGTTGCCATAATTTGTCGCTGCACTACTAAGCACCAAAGGGGCAAGTGGATTTTTTTGCAAGACAAGTAGATTTATGAAGCAACCTGCCCCATGGACAAGTAGATATTTTATAAAATTCCACACCCCTGTCTTATTGAAACGTCCTGACCGCCATCCAGTGTATTTTCTGAGAGAAAGCAAGCACGGGTGTCTGAGCGAAACGTACCGTACCGTTTTCCACGATCCCGGAGGAATCAGGGTTGTCATGTTCAGTGGTTGCCAGACTACCTACACCACTGTACAATACAGGGGGGTTGTAGGGGCACTGTAGAGCTAGCTAGTCTAACGACTGACATATCCTGTGGGGGTGTCCGGAAGCAGCTCGGACGCCAAGCCCTCAGTGAAGGTCAGCCAAAAGGCACAGGTCCTGGGAGACTCCTAGGAACTACACAACATGGCGCCACTAATGTTGGTTTGGTTCTTATATTAACTGTGAAAACGTGAGCAGTTCAGTCGTGCTTTCTCAGAAAAGCCCTACTCACACCTTTTCAGAGACGTCTGAAGTGGGAAGGGAAATCTGCCTCAGCGTTCCCTTCCTACTAGCGAGCGCAACCCCATGTATGAATGTTTTGCAACCGCAATTGCGGTCGCAAAACACTTGGAAATCACCCCCCTCTTCAAGAGAGTGGTAATGCAGTCGCAATTTGGAAGTGGTCCCCAGGGAACCCCTTCCACTTTGTGACAGTCTCAAAAACTATTTTTTAAGGGGAGGCAGGGGCCCCAGGGAGGTCAAGAAAGGTTAAACGTCTCTTTAGGGAGAACTTAACATATGGATATGACATACTGCTAGCAGAAAGGGATTGGCTTCCGGAGTTTGTAATGGATCGCCCAAAGCGGGAAAGCGCAATTTTTGGCTGCTTTCTCCGACCTTATTCCAGAATCTTTAAGACAGTCATACGCGCAGGAGTGGGCGCTAGCGCTAGTTCCGGCATTGTACCGCAGCCATGTAGGGTGGGACGTGGGGTCTACCCAGCACAAAATCCCAATAAAATCTACTCCTAGGTGCGTGGTTTCGCCACGAAGAGTGAAGGCCGCGAGATAAGAGTAGCTCCTCACATACCGGCTCCCTTCCACTCATCCGGCACTCTGATCCGACCCCCGAATGGTGGAAGGGTGCTGTCGAACCGAAAATCAACATCGAAGGACCCGTATTGGCGGAGATATGGCCATAGTTACTTGCGGCCTTCTCCAGGCCTGAAACTGGGACCTGCAGTGAACACTCGGGCCAGAGGTGCCGCAGCGAAGAACGGCCTGCACCCAAAGCGAGACTGTGGTCTGGGCCCATAGCCCAAAAAGGAGAGAACATAGCGGGGCGGGGACTCTGGGCGCAGATTGGTCTGCATAGGCACAGCTGCCCTGGAAAATTGTGAGGTGAGCCGGGCCCTCGCTGGAGGCAAAATCCTGGTTGTGCCGGAATGAGGAGGGTGCACCTGAAGCTCCGCGATAGCTGTATCTGCCCTGCGGCTGAGTATTGAGACCGCAGGGAGGGCCATCCTAACAAAACGGAGATAGTGAGAGGACACGTCCGGGACCCCCGGAGGGCTGTTTCTCCCCTGGCAGCCAGGCACGGCAGCCGGAGCGACTTCTGTGCTGCAACATAAGACTAGAGAGGACAGAAGGCGGGAGAGGTGGTTGTGCACTGAGAGGCCCTGAAGGTGTGTGAGTGCCCTAGGTCTGGTTGGCCCCAATAGTCTGCGCAAAGCACACGGCGAACACGCTGCCCCAGAGAGTGACCATCCTGCCCTCTTAAGCAAAGGTGAAGGGAGCGTTGGGTGCGCCGACGAAGGACGGCCACTTGTCTGAGCGGGTGGTGGTGGTGAAGAGCTGCACTACCAAGCAACCCACATCCAACCTCCACACAGCACCGTGGGGGGCACCGGGGGTGGGCTCTGCCCCCGCCCCAATAAAGTTTTAGTGTCTTGAGCCCCGTGTAGACGGATCCCCCACCAGAACCGGCGTAACAAGCTACTCCTACCACAAGAACATACCGCCTTGCAAGGTAGAGTGAGGCGGGCACGACAATGCTGAAAGAAGATGTCGGGTTCGAGGGGCCCCAAAGTGACCCAACAGAACAAGTTGGACAGGTATGCTCTACCGAAGGCGGCGATCCCCGAGCATCATACCAGGGACAAGACGGCGGCAGGACCAGAGGGAGATTTCCCTGAACTCACGCTAAAAGACGTCATGGGGGCAATCTTGGGGGTCAGATTGTCCCTGGAGCAGAGAATGGACGCAATTACATCGGAGGTGATGCTCATCAGGGCAGACCTCACCAAAATTGTCGAGAAAGTAAAGCAAATGGAGATCACCACCTCCAGCCTAGTCGACGATACCTTGCAACTCCAGCACGAAATCCAAGAACTACAGGCCTTCAGAAAATTCACAGAGAACAAGCTAGACGACTATGAGGGACGCACCAGATGACCTGTGCCT
This sequence comes from Triturus cristatus, assembly GCF_964204655.1. Lineage (NCBI taxonomy): Eukaryota > Metazoa > Chordata > Amphibia > Caudata > Salamandridae > Triturus > Triturus cristatus. The sequence continues at coordinate 647,228,885 of NC_140584.1, read as the reverse complement.
GGTGGTCCCTTGAGGCGTGGAGAACCAGGTGCCCATGCTTTGAAAGCAGCCTCGGCTCCGAGAGGACTGAAACACGGAGATCGGAGCGGAGGCGCCGGGCACAAAATGGCACCCGCTCGACCCGCGGCTTCCCGCCCTGGCTGCTGATCCGGAGGGGGCGCGGGCACAGCGGGTGTACCGGAGGAGGCGATCTTGGACCTCCGACCTTGTGTGGGCTGCCTGGATGGTCCAGAGGACGGTGGAGACAGCGAGGTGGCCGTTTGCTGGTGCGGGCGTCCGGCGTGTTGCGGGGCCCCCCCCCCCTTGTTTGGGGCTCGCCGAGGACACACCGTGGCCCACACGCGACAGGGGTGATCGGAGGCGCGCATCGTTGGAGAGCGCCGCCTCCGCATGAACTGGCCTGCGGGGGCCACATCTAAGGTCGGCCTGGAGGGCCGTGCGGTGCATTCTCGGAGGCCTGGAGGCGGGCGTGTTGCTGGACCCCGGGCGGCCGCCGGGGCAGAGGTGAGCCCCCGCGCTGGTGAAGGGGACTGGGGGCAGCGCCGGGACGGTGCTTCGCGGGGGCTGCTGCCCCTCGCAGCCACGAGGCGGCCTGCCTAAGATGGCGGCCCACCACACTCCAGCCTGGCGGTCTGCACGAGAGAGCTGAGGATCTCGGAGGACGGGGCGTTAATTACTGTGGTCCGGGGGTGCTGCCCCGGCGCTCTCCTTCACTGAGACGGCCCCCCATGGATTATCTGGACACTAGGGGAGACCGTGGAGGACTTGAGGTGTGCTGACCCTGATCTGGCATTGTAGCGGCGACATCGCCAGCCCAGGCGGAAGGAGCTACCCTGGGGACGGAGTGAGGGACAGGACCGCTGACATCCCGGCGGCTGCGTGGCGCAGGCGACCTCCGCCACCAGTGCAGCCACATAATCCTCCACGTCCCCGCCTACCCTAAGGGCGACACTTCCCTGCAGTGGCACCTGCCTGCGCAGCAACGGAACATTGTGCCGGAGGACCCAACATCGGCTACAACTACGCCTCGCCCCCACTAAAGAGTCCACTTCGTGCCTGCGGGGGGCCCCCAGCGGACAATATGGGCAACCTAGAGCGGCGGCACCAGCCCCGGGGGCAGCGTCGGAGGCCCCGGCCAGCCAATCCGGCGGGGCCTCCAAGGCCGCTGGATCATCGGGGGAGCCCTCTCTATCAGATAAGCTCGACAAGGTACTGGCGGCGATAGAGCAGTCGCGGCTCTCCCTGGAGCATCAGCTGGGCACCCTCACTACGGATGTCAGCCTCCTCCGCGATGATCATCGGAAACTGTCGGATAAAGTCTCGGACAATGCGAAAGCGGTCACCGACATCCAACCTATGGTGCAGGCACACCAGGACTCGATGCACACCCTGATGGGTCGCATGACCACCATGGAAGAACGCATTGATGACCTGGAGGGGCGGTCACGGCGCTGCAACATTCGCTTCCTTGGGTTGCCGGAGGGAATTGAACGGTCTGACTCAGTGGAGTATATGGAGACCTGGACTAAATTATTCACCCCCAGTGATTACTGCACAGCGTACTTCTCCGTCGAGAGGGCACACCGAGTTCCGGCGCGTCACCCACAGCCCGGAGCCCCGCCGCGTCCCATGCTGGCCAAATTCCTACACTTCAGAGATCGTGATGCGGTGCTCCGGGCAGCCCGGCAGTCGGGACCGCTCCGTGTCGAGAACAAAACCATCATGATCTTTCCCGATTATTCACGAGCGGTCCAGCGCCAAAGGGCGTCCTTTCTGGAGGTGAAACGACACCTACGGGCGTAGAAAATACAATACTCCCTGCTGTTCCCGGCCCGCCTGAAAATCATACACGATGGCGATACTCACTTCTTTACAACATCTGAAGAGGCGCATGACTGGGCGGACCAGAACTGTACTGCGGGCCATCGGGCAGAGCGCACCCAGGAGCAACGCGTGAGAGCAGCGGGCCCCAGGAGACAGCGCTCACGGAGACGACACCATCCAGGTACCCCCGCGCCGCTTCCACGCACCTTGGGATCCCCAGACCTGAAGCAGATAGTTCAGGAGCGGCGCCAGGCCCTAAAGGCGGCGGCGGGCCTTCGTCCTGTCTCCCCAGCAACAGACCTTGAACGCACCCCACACATATTCACGTCGGAGGAGGAAGGGGACAGTGAGGCGACACAGTCCGGTGTGGACTCGGTGGCTCTGCCCTCGGTCACCCCGTGAACAGCGAACAACCTGATATGACTGGACCCTTGCAGCAGGTTGTGTATTTGCAGCGGGGGGTGATGTCTTCAACCCATTGTTATTGCTGGCTCTCACGCTGCGCGCGTCCCCTCGCTGCCCCGGGCCTTAATACCCCCAGGTGCGGATCGACGGGCTAGAAGCTAGTCATAGATAGCGCGCACAGCCCACACGTTGAGCCCCTAGCAGACACGGGCCGACTCCCCCTAAATTATGTTGATGCTCTCGTACCAATTGAGAGCTAGTTTGGACGTATCGCCTCGGACGATAGGTCCCCCGCGTTGGGGCACGTTATTTTCGCCTCACCCCAGTTTTCCCTTCCCCTTGCACCCAAATTCTTTGCACTATGTCCTAGTCCACAAGTCGCGGAGCAGCTGGACTGACACACTAGGGGCGTGGGCATGGGGGAAATGGATCACTGTCGGGCACCTTCGGGGGAGCCTGCTGGCCCATCCTGCGCTATGCGCTAGACATAAGCACTGATGGCACACACTGGTAAAACCACAATACTTACACTGAATGTGCGCAGTATGCATACTGCACGCAAGAGATATTCCATATATGCATACATTAAGCGACACCAGGCACAAATTGCGTTTCTGCAGGAGACACACCTCACAGCAGGGGAGGTAGCGAAATTGCGCAGGCGATGGCGGGGAACCATATGTGCCACAACTTATTCAGCCTTCGCCGGTACGTTCTATTGGCCGGTACGTTCTATTGCTAGGCCGGCTGGATGGCAGGCAGTATTACTGGGCAGCATCTATGGGCCTAACGCTGATCAAAAAAATGTTTGGGAAGCGCTGTCCACTCCCTTAAGCACATATACACCGGTACCTTGGATCCTGGGTGGAGATTACAAATGTGTGCAAAACATAGCACTGGACAGGTCCCACCCACCCCACCCGACATCCCCCATTGTAGTGCAGGCAAAGCGGTTTGCAACATGGGCACAGCACTGGTCCCTGGCAGATGCTTGGCGAACCCGGAACCCTGCCACCAAACTCAATTCGTTCCACTCCAGACCACATGACCTTAGAGTGCGCATGGACTGTTTCCTTTGCTCCCCTACCATCCTACCCATCGTCTCAGACACTGACCATCTAGGTAGAACCATATCAGACCACGACGCCCACACGTTAACAATCCGATGGCGCCCGCCACACCCTCCTGTCCCTAATTGGCGCCTCCCTAGGGATAGTCTGGACGACCCGGTTTTTAAACAAACACTAGCGGATCACATCCGCCATTATTTCCGGGATAACACAGGCACGGCCACTACGCGCGCGCAGGAGTGGAATGCTTTCAAGGTCGTAATGCGGGGTATCTGCATTTGCCACATCACAGGAGTCCGACGGGTTGTGGAGCGGGATATCCAGAAGGCGGAGCAGACGTTGGCAGAGCTCACCAAAGAGATCAACCCGGCTAACGCCACGCCGGCTCAAATAGCTAGCGCCGAGACTGCCTACGCGGAGGCGCTGGCAAGTATGCGCCGGTATAATTTTGCGGCATATGCAGCTCGGGTCCACAAAGAAGGCGACCGGACGGGCACGTTGTTGGCTTGGCTTGTCAAGCAGGACTCTAGCCTCCCACCCATCACGGCGATTCATAACACTCAAGGCACTCTGTTATACTCACAGGACTTGATCCTCAAGGCCTTCCAAGAGTACTACGCGATATTATATGCCGGCTCCCTCCCCCCGGTATCGGACGATGTTCTTTCCGAGTTTTTAGACCACATCAGGCTGCCCCGCATAGACCATGACACACGCCAAGATCTCGACGGACCTATCAGGGCGACTGAGATTAGACACGCAATGAAGGCGTTGGCTACCCACAAGGCTCCCGGTTTAGATGGCCTTCCACTAGAATTTTACCATGCCTTTGCGTCCCAATTAGTCCCTCAGTTGGAGTCACAATTCCAGGCAGCCCTAGACGTGGGGGCCTTACCCCAATCCATGTGCGAATCAGTCATAGTATCACTCCTCAAGCCTAAAGAGACCCACATCAACTGGGCTCCTACCGACCCATAGCCTTACTGCCAGCAGATTACAAAATTTATGGGAAGGTCCTGGCGGATAGGTACGCTACGATCCTTCCGCCACTAATCCACCCTGACCAGAACGGATTCGTCCCAGGCAGGCATACCTCTTATAACATCCGGCGGCTGTTCCATGTAAAGGACCAGATACGGGAGCGGTTTCCCCGGGCAGCGTGTCTGGTGCTGGACCTCGAAAAAGCTTTCGACACTCTCTCATGGGCCTACCTGTTTCAGGTCCTACAACACATGGGCATAGGACCCAGACTGCAAGCCTATACTCAGCTCAGCTACTCCGAGCCCAGCTCCAGAGCGCGAATAGGCTCCCTCATTTCGGACTCCATTCCAGTCCGCCGTGGCACCAGACAGGGATGCCCACTCTCTCCCTTGCTTTTCGCAATGGCGATGGAGCCGTTGGCGACTCTGCTCCGCGCGGTGGACGAGGAATGGGGCATCCCAGTCGGCGATTCTACCCACTCAGTATCGTTATACGCTGACGATGTACTTATCTATGTCTAGAATATTACAGCCGACTTAACCCCTATATCGCGTATCCTGCACGACTTTGCGGAGGTGGCAGGACTCGGGGTCAACTGGCCCAAATCCACTGTCTATCCCCTAGTGCAAGCTATGCCCCACTGTCAAATACGAATAGGCAACGTGGACATCTCGTGGAGCCCCCAAGCGGTTCGCTATTTAGGAGTTAGACTATACCATGCACCGCAGGATATCTATGAGGGGAACTACCGCAAATTGATGGGTAACATCCGCTCCTTGGTCCACTTCTGGAAAGATCTTCCGCTGGCGTTCACGGGGAAAATAGCGGTCGCAAAAATGATCCTCGTCCCGCGCCTGCTATATCTCTTCTCCAATCTTCCGGTGGTCCCCCCACGGTCTCTATTTCGCGAGCTCGACACCCTGCTGGGGACCCTCATCTGGGGCAATGGTCGCCGGCGTATTGCTCTGGCAAAACTGCAGCTGCCCCTTGACCAGGGTGGGCTAGCGGCCCCATCGTTTGAGGCGTATTTCCTGGCCGCCCAATTGCAGTGGGTGTCGCGCTGGACAGCGGGCCAGGCACAGGGGGAGCTGATCACCACGACAGGGCGCATTCAAATCCCTACTATACACCGCATGTTGCTGCCAGGAGCGGCGCCGCTGCCGACTAAGCCCCTCCAAGTAATGACTGCGCGCGCCTATCTGGCACGGGTTCATCGTATGGACCGGGATTTGCCCCTTTACTCCCCACTTCTACCACTGATAGGGTTCCCCAGGGGCCGGGTGCATTATACGGAGGGAATACTGCAAACATGGACGGATCACGCCGTGACAGAGGTGGGGATGATGTTTTTTGAGGGACACTTGCAGACTTTTGACGCACTGGTTGACGATTTCGAACTTCCCGGGGGACAGTTCCTACGGTATAGACAGCTCCTCACGGACTGCCGCAGGCAGTGGCGTACAATTGACATGGAACCCCCCACACACCCAGTCATCCATGCGATACTACAGATGGGGCCTGGGCGTTACCTAGTCACTTGGATTTATAAAGCCATACGGACTCTAAGGCAACCCACACTTGCACCCCTCAGAGAGTACTGGGAGACCGACTTCCACAGACCACTACATGACGGGGAATGGGTCAGGGCCCTTGAGCACACCAAGAACGTTTCCAGCAATTACCGCTTCAAGAATATACAATTGCACATCCTGCATAGGGCATACCTCACTCCCGAAAAACTACAGAAATATTTCCCTGACAGCTCGTTTGCTTGCCCGAGATGCCTGGAGCCCACTGCCTCTTTCAAACACATGTTCTGGGATTGTCCGACACTTCACAGTTATTGGCACGTGATCCACACCGCCCTTCGCACGGTTACGGGGTTACAGGACTTACACACATGGGAAGCTAGCGCCCTGGGTATCCATAGGCGGCACAAGCATAAGAAAGTAGAGAGGCGGTTTGCTTCCCTGGTGCTCCTCCTGGCCAAACGGTGCATCACCATGCACTGGAAGACACCGGAGGGGCCTCCTCTGGCGGCATGGGTGGGCGCAGTCAAAAAGTGGGGTAAAGCGGAGGAAGCATTACTCAGAGCGGAGGAAGCCCAAGGACGTCGTAAACACCCGATTTCTATGCCCTGGGCCATGCTAATGCATTCCTTCGCGCAGGAAACAATAATGGTGGCGGGCCCACGAACGATTGGTCCCCAGGGGCCCCTGTGGCCCATGAGCCCACCCAGGGAGACATACAAGGGTTCCAGGTGTCCGGCGGGTCGTAATTGTGAACTGCGACTGTTCCTTCATTATGCCTCCACACGGGCAGTGATCAGCACTACCGCCTCCCTCCTTCCCCTCCCCGCGCCCGCAAAAAAACCACAACAATATACCCTGCATTGGTGCACCTCTCAGGCGCAAGATAATTGCTACTCAACATCCACGACATAGTGCATCCCCCCTGTTCACATATCCCCAGTTTGTTGATGGTTAACACATGGCTGCAATCCCATAGCCTCCACGGTAAAATACTAAGGGGAGTAGGCACACTTAGTGGCCCCTGCAGGGCACGGCGACCACCATGTGCGCTAGCTGGGTATACCTAGTCACAGGCCCCGGAAGCCTGACTGCAGCTCATAGACAAAGTGGAGACCCACATGCCCTCGGCTCGCACGCTCCAAAGTCCACACAGGGCGCGATTGGGCGTTCCTGTTTGTAGGCCTATATCAGATCGCATTACCAGATGTGCTATTGTATGTACTGTTTTTCTAAATGCCAATAAAAAGTGTTTTAAAAAAAAAAAAAATGAGGGGAGCACCAGATGCAACAACGTGCAAATTATTGGGGTGCCAGAAAACGCGGAGGGGCAAGCAACCGACCTATTCGTGGAGGACCTTATACTCACTCACCTTCAACCTAAGGGCCTGTCAAATTCTTCCTGGTCGAAAAGTCCCAAAGAGTCCCTGGGGGGCGACCGAAGCCTGGAGCCCCTCCTCGCCCTATACTGGCTAGGTTGCTGAATTGTCGAGACCGAGACGCCATATTAAAAAATGCCAGGGTGGCCCCACCTCTTTGCTACGAGAACACAGAGATCTCTTTCTTCCCGGACTTCACCCTGGCTGTGCAGAAACAGCAATGATCGTTTCTTGCTGTGAAGAAAAAACTTGGAGACAAAGGATTAAAGTCCGTAATGCTGTTTCGGGCCCGACTTCGGGTGGAAGCAGATGGAAAGTCTGGTATTTCGACTATCCTGAAACGGCTGCTGACAGGCTGGCAAGGGTCTAAAGAACATAATGCTCGTTGAATGTCCGACCCGTCCGGGTCCACGGCTAAGACTCTGTTCCGACCACGAGGTGCCCTAGACATATTCTAACTTTCTAAGTATGCAAAATATCCATGTACATGGTAGAGGTATGCAGAGTTCGCTCAAGGAAAGTAGCTTGGTCAGATGTATTATTTTCCCTACGATGTTCTGTTATTGTTGACCAGCCCCACTCGGGGAGCCACATTAGACCATCATACAAGGGAGGGGACGGAGTGGGGGAGCTTCTCACCCCTGCATTAGACTACCTTTAAATTAAGTTTGGGCGACAGGCACTCTGCATAGTTGGTTCAATGGGCAGTTTGAAGCCCAGAGTGCAGGGGAGCAGGGAGGGGTTAGTTGGGTAGTGGATGTTTTCTTTTTACATGTACAAGTTAAGTCGACATGGATTATCTGCTTACTAGATGAGGGATGCACAAATCATACATGCTTTAATGAGCGTACATTGGGCAAAAGCTTTAGACTCCTGAGTTGGAACGTCAACGGGCTTGGGGACAAATCAAAATTTTGCATAGTTTTACAATACATCAAACGACACTCCCAAGAAGTCGTACTACTTCAGGAATCCCATCTGGTAGGCAACTCCTGTAAAGCACTGAATAGATGGGGTTATAGGCTCGTGACACACTCTGGTTTCACCACTGGCTCCAGGGGAGTCTGCATCATGTTCAAAAACTCATTCCCCCTTTCCATACAACACACCTGGATGGACGAATTGGGCAGATACACTGCGGTCTCAGGACAGTGGGAGGGGAAAACACTTACATTAATGGCAGTCTATGTCCCGCCGGGTCTTCAGGGCCGCACCTTCAAAGACTTAGGAGCAATCCTGCTTTCACTCCCCGAGGGTCATCTAATCGTGAGAGGAGACTTTAATTCGGTGGTATGTGATCTCTCGATAGACACCCCCCCTGCCAAATCGGCTCCTCGTAACGATGGCTACCGGATTTTCTGGACGCCTTAGGCCTAGCGGATGCATGGAGGGCGTACCACCCGGATAGTATCCAGTACACCTTTCATTCAAGACCACACAATAGTCTCTTTGTACCAGCATCTCAGATAGCAAACATCCAGGAAATCAGACATGGCACGAGGCATATCCATCCACTCTCCGGTGTGGGCTCAACTAGTCCTGGGTGAGAAAAGGGTGGGAAAGATTGCGCCTATCATCCCATGGTACCTTTGTAACCCCGTGGTTAAAAAAAACGCTCATACAAGCATTGGAAAATTACGAGGGGTCTGTAGGGTCTTCCCAAACCCTATGGGAAGCATTTAAAACAGTAATAAGGGGGCAGGCACTCGCCCTGATAGCTGGAGCGCATAAAGAGAAACTGAAGGATCTAGTTCACGCGGAGAGCAAAGTCCTCCGGCTGGAGGAGGATCTTGGAGAGGAGGTCTCGCAGGACAAACTACATGCCTTGAAACTTAAAAGGGACGAATATAAATTCATAGCTACTGACATGGGGCCAAAATATTGGGATGGGAAAGAGACGGCAGAGTGTATGATTTGGGAGACAAGGCTGGGAAGTTGATTACCTGGCTGGACAGGAAAGAAATGGCGAGCAGACTAGTGCCAGAGTTGACAGATGAATTGGGTGGGAAAATGACGGATCCCCAAGCAATTGCTAATGAATTTGCTGATCACTACAGAGCTGTTTACCGAGGAAGTACAGCCTTATCAGAAGAGGATTCTCGGGCTCTGCTTCTAGATATACAGCTGCCCACCCTGTCAACAGAAGAAAAGAGCACACTAGATAGTGATTTCACCAATGATGTAATAGCACAGGCGATTAGGAGTCTCCAATCCGGCAAGGCCTTGGGCCCCAATGGTCGACCCATCGAGCTATACAAGCTAAAACCGGATAAAATAGCCCCACACATGCGGGCTATGTTTGAGGAGAGCCGGGTGCGCTCCCGCTAGACCAGAGGGTCGCAACGCTGGTTACCATATACAAAGAGGGTAAGCCAAAGGGTAAATGCTCATCCTACAGGCCCATCTCCTTACTCAATGCGGAACCCAAAGTACTAGCCAAATTGCTGGAGAGTCGTCTCGCCCAAGTAATAAGTAAGTTGGTGCACCCTGACCAATCAGGCTTCCTAACCAGTCGCAATACTGCACTAAACCTACGCAGAGTGCATTGTGTGCTGGGAAGAGTGGCCACGATTCAGGAAGCAGTGGTCGTGGTTTCATTAGAAGCCTCCATGGCGTTTGACACTATCGAATGGCCGCATCTCTTCGCAGTCCTAGCGAAAATGGGCTTTGGGCCTGGCTGGCCACTGTCACTCCTGCTCTTTGCCCTCTCCCTGGAGCCATTGGCGACATGGATCCTCAGAGATCCAGTAATCCGAGGGCTGAGATGGTCGGCAGAATGGGAGGACCGCATTTCTCTGTACGCGGACAACATTCTCCTGTATCTTGCCTCCCCGAAAGCGTCATTCCATAGAGTGCTCAACATCTTCACAACCTTTGGTAAATATTTGAGTTACATGATCAATTGGAGTGAATCCCTAATGTATGTCCTTAGTGGAGAACCTCCTCCCCCGCCCAGGGGTTGTCCTATACAAATAGCTAGAGTGAGCTTCCAATATCTGGGCATCTTTATCACCACAGGCCCTAAAATCCGATACGAGCACAACCTGCTCCCCCCCCCTTTCAGAGACTGAGGCGAGTTGGAGGGCACTCCCACTTTTGCTGTTGGGAAGGACAGCGCTTTTCAAAATGATGTCGTTACCGCGTTTCCTCTACGTTTTGCAGAACTCCCCGGATTTGGTCCCCGCGAGGTACTTCAAAGAGATAAAGGGCCTGCAGAGGGAATTGTTGTGGGACGGCAGGCCGCATATAGTTTTGAATAAACTTGCTCTAAATTGGTATGACGGGGGGGCCGCGATCAACCACTGTGCTTATCGCCGCGGGGATGACCCAGGGTGCGCAATGGATAAATGGCTACTGCCGGGTGGAAACTACAACAGGGCTCTTTACTCTAGACCCCGGCGATTCCCTTTAACAGGGCCAACTAAACACTCAGTCCAGATTTGGCATGCAGCAAACAGAAGCCCAGGGTGGGACCAGAAACTTACGTTGGCTACTCCCTTGTGGGATGCGGAACAGTTGGGCACCCTGAGGACCTCGAAGGGGTTTGAAAAATGGGATTTAATTGGGATTTCAAGGATTGTAGACCTTTGGGTGAAGGACGAGATAACATTCGCATCGCTGCAGCAGGAATAAAAACTAGCAGACCGAGTATTTTAGATATTTGCAAGTCCGGCACACGCTTGTCTCATGCCTACAGAAAGGCTCCTCTCCCCCAGAATCCTCGCCTTCAGAAGATAGGCTGCTTGACGGATACTTGCCAAAGAAAGCAATATTCCTGACCTATAAAAAGCAGATTAATCATACCCCCTCATGCAGACAAGAGAGCCCGGGGAGAGAGATGGGCTGGAGCTCGATGATGAGGAGTGGCAGGAGGCGGTGGCCTCCCCACGAGAGATGACAATCTCTGCTAGATTGTGACTCATTCAACTTAAAATATTGCATAGAGTGTAAATCTCGGGCCCAGTTTGGTTCGAATAGGAAGAGTTTTTTTTTTTTTTTTTTTCAAAAACCTTTATTGAGCATGAAGATATAGTACACAGCTGTACGCCTACATCCTGAATGATCAGGCCGGCCGCGACAACATGCAGTGGAGGCATCGGTAAGCATATTTTGAAAAGCAGCCACTGGGTTACACATCATGTCGCCTACAACCCAGACGGGCCGGCCGCGTAGTATAGGAATTTGAGCTGTTTAAGCATGTAGTAGTGAGCAATCCTAGCTGCATGAGGTGATCAAGCATGAGGAACATGAGGTTTCTTTCAACTTTAGTAACAGGAAGAGTTGATGGAGGAGAGTGCAGAAGACAATGTGGTCATGTAGGCACATTTATGCATATAATATGGGAATGTGGGTGCATTCAGCGATACTGGAAAAAGATACTGGCAGTTGTTATTCACCCTGAAGCTAAAAGATGCCTTCTGAATAATACTGACTACAGTACAGACTGCTGTAGTGAGAGAAAGAGCACTGGCACAGGGGAAGTGCACAATTGTTGTAACCCCGGTACCAACTTTGAAGCTGTAACCAAAGCCAGCATTCCAAATGCAAAAGCACTACATCCATAATGAATATGATGGGCTAATTCTCTCACTGCAACAGATGTAGATTACAAATACGATTCTACACTAAAAACACAAGCGTTCCTGCAGTACGAACAAGAATACCCTCTCTCGAATGAAATCTTGCCTCTAGAAAAATATGAATACATCATTTATACTGATGGATATGCTCAGCCTGCAATAGGAAGTAAACAGCATAGCGATGCATGTGCTATAGTGAAGGGTCAAATGCAGGACGGTAAGTTCTATACCAGCAATACAACTATGCAATCTCTAGGAGATTGTATAGCGCAGTTGGCAGAACTGAAAGCCCAGATATTGGCACTTCAGTATACGGATTGGGAATTCCCCACATTGATAGTGTGCAATTAGTTTTACTGTGTGCAGTCTTACAATGAATATCTTCATTACTGGGGCCAGAATGGGTTCAGAGATTCCAAGGGTTGCACAATTAAGCATAAAATGTTATGGGAACAAGTGGCAAAGCTGAAAGCATGACTACCTCGGGCTCAAGGTATTCACACATCGAGTCATCAGCGTGTTGGCGTACACGTTGGAACGGAATTCACTGGCTGATTTAGCCGCCAAGGTAACAGAGTGAACTGCTGCCGTTGCTGCAATGACTCGTTCTAGCACGAGGCTAGATGAAGACATACTGATAGCTGTCAACGCCTCGAAGAACGGCTCTGCCACTCCGAAGGGCTTTCCACCCAAATATACCTATAAATTAGAAGTGCAAAATACACCGTATGCTCAAATTCCAGTAGTGGGGGATAGAGTTATAACCAACACTGATCGCAGATTAGTTTTAATTCTAGCTGCACATGAGGGTCTGGGCTCTGCACACGCAGGAGTCACTGATACAGTTTTGTTACTGAAGCAGCGATTCTGGTGGCCATGTTTGACTAAACAAACAAAGGCGTATGTCTTAAAGTGGGACATCTGCCAGCAGATGAAAGGTTCCATCATAGCACGGCCCCCACAAACACCATTACTTCTTTCAGACAGACCTCTCGCATGAGTCTACTTGGATCACTGCGGCCCCTTAAATTCAGACATGGCTCACAAGTACATCTTGGTGGCAGTGGATTTATGCTCTAGATTACAATTGGTTTGGCCTCAGCACTCGGGTGACGCTCGAACTGAAGGAAGTGACCCGCTTAGGGTCACCCGGGTCACCTCGGAAAACCTCTAAGCCTTCCATATCAAATAAAGAGTCGGAGAGACAGTGGAGACTATACACCAATAATTATTTATTATATCCGCTCAGAGCGGTGCTCCGTCTGCCCAGTCTCGAGAGAGTGCTACAGAGGGAAATGAGTAACTGTAAGCATAGAAATACATTATATGCATTGCATGGTTAGCTAAGAACACGCCCACAGTGGAATTTTCCAAATGGATGTGAGTGAACAACGTACCGACAGAAAACGTCTCCCATTCTCGTATCTTGCTCAGCAAAGAAAATCTTCAAGGCTGTTCTACTCTGGGTGGCAATCACACCACAAGATAGGTGGGAGAGGCTCTCCAACGAGGAGAAAGCTATGCACTGGCACAAACAGTTGTACATTACAGAAACGAAACTTAGGAAAGGGCATTTCTCAGAAACTGACGGGATTAGTTCCAAACAGTATACAAAATGACATCTATAAGAGAAAATAACATAGCGAATGCTAACTTTAACATGGAGATATTAGAGCATCAACGAGCATTAGCTAACAGAACTGTTATAAATAAAGGATTTGCGAGTCTGTCGGTTCATATGCAATTAGCACGCGACTTTCCGACCGTGCCCTGCGTTTAGCTCTCGGGCTTACAAAGGAGCCACGGATAGTAAGGGCGTAGTCTTGTGGTACTCCTCCCCATACCATCCTGAGGGAAATTCGGTGGTGGAGAGGAAAAACCATGACATAAAGCAATCCTTAACAGCAAGGGTATTAGGTAGAAGCGGTACTTGGGTCAATCACCTATATAGGGTCCAGAGGGCACTGAATAATATGACAAGAAAATCCTTGAGAGGACGTACCCCCTATGAGATCCTGTTTAGGACAAGAATGTCGGTACCTGACCTTGATTGTGCCAGCGCTGTGATGGATGTAAAACCATTTGAATTGAATGATTGTTTGGCTGTTTTACAGGCAATCAATGAATTTTGGGCATTACAAAGCAACGTCCAAGTGTAACACACCACCACTGGGGAAGTAAAACCAGTTTCGGCAAGTGCCTTGAGACCCTTACGGGTGAGTAGCGCACTTACGATCCCCTGATTGATTGATTGCTTGACCTATCTGGGTTCCAAAGATTGGGGACCTGGTCAGAGAGAAGATCGTGGACAAGAAGATGTTTGGGCCATCCTACAGAACACCTATACCTGTCCTGGTGTTTCAAGGAACATGAATAGCACTTCTTCCGTCTCTTGCTGGCAAAAAAGAAAAAACATTTGTCTCCATCGATCTGATCAAACCACACTATGTGGCCGATTCTCAACAGCAGGCCATGTGGAGTCCTGAGTAGCCACAGATCTCCTATCGCTACTATACAGGAGGTTCAGAAGAAAGACTAATAACGTTTCAAGATTGCTCTGCGCAAGATGCAGGAGTAGCAAATAACGGAGTACAAATTACACCTGTTGAAATTAAACATCATCCAAATGAAAATGAAAGGCAAATTGCAATTCAGCCCAATAATGAACTTTACATCAACGTACCTTCACAAGAAGCAACTGCCAGTTCTACAAACAATGCTGAGTTCCCAAAGAAAGATCAAACTACGTCTGGCTACTTCTTCAACTTCGATGACTTTTCTTCAGATCCAAGTGAACCCTGAGAAAACGCCAATCATTTCCAAGAAAGAACAATTTCGACAAGTCTATCTCTGGCTGAAAAAGACTTACTCTGTGTCCCCTTGGTTGCATTTTTGGTTTGCATTAGGGATCTTGTTCCTGTTAATTTGGATTGGTATAGTAACGGTCTTTTTCCTACTACTGAATGGACATTGCCTCTCACAACGCTCTGCAGTACAATCTGTGATTTTGGTCTAGAAGCTACATACGTCATCACACCGTAAACAAAGAGACTTGTCCCTAGTGACCATTTCAGCAGTTCCAGTACCAGGTGGTATCGTTTGGTATAGAGTTTCATATAATGTATTTGGTCCCACTGAATATTTGAAAATTCCACACATATTTAAAAAATGGCAATTAACAATTGCACTCCATTATGCTTTAGAGCTGGACGCTACAATCATTGCTTCCGGCCATGTGCTATGGGGATACATTAACAGCACAAGTTTGTTCTCAGCTTACAATCTGACCGACAGACAGTTGACTATGGCATGCAGAGATGCAAAGTACACCATGCTGCTTATTAAAAAATTGTAGAAGTTACCTTTCACAGTAGCTGAGTCGCCATCTACAGAATGGTAAATTCATGGCTATATCACACTGCCAATCACAACATTTCAGTTCCAATACTGCCTTGGACAAATTCAAGCAGGCAGGTAAGAAGCGTTGGGTAAAGGGTTCATACAGGAACCCTGGGCGTTACCATATAGATATTGGTGCAGAAAGAAGGACACTGAAGTTTTCTTAAGTGGTGCTGACTGAGGGAAGGCTTTAAGTGGGTCTTTAGTGTGCAAAGAAGTGTTGCTTCATGGAACGTGTAACGCGTCGAAAGATAACTTATCTTGCTACTAGAAAGGCTCCCCAGCTGTAGTGATTCATCCGGTTTTTGAATTACTTTCGAATGGAAGCTATTTACTGCTGAATGATCAAGGCTGTTGTGGCATGGCGCCAGGCATCGCATATCTAGTTACAGCAAACTTAGGGTTGTTTGTTGTAAGCAAGTATTGTTTCCCCCGGCTCACACAGTTAGGGAGGCACCACTGTGGCCTTCTTTTGACTATACGGTTTGATTCGCTGAGCAAACTGAAAGCCATGTTGTTTCTACAAAATGTGGCCTTAACTTCAGCCCGAGAGACTTTTGATCTCCAGGTTGCAACTTCTTCAGCATTGATACAGGCCCTGGTCTGTACGAACTTCCCGATCCGTTTCGGAGAAATGGTTCATCGTATCTTTAACATGTCTGACACGAGTGGGATCGTACACTTATTTAAGCAACTTGGATCAGGTCTCTTAACCATCTTTCAAACCATCTTCGGAGTAATTCCTGCCTTCATACACTCCGTACTTGGAAGTATTTTTGGAGGGCGTCCTTTGGTCCTGCTTCGGTAGCGGGCCTCCTGATTTTAATTCTCTTGCTTCGCAATGGACGTCGCAATCCCTCAAGAAATGGAGAGAACACTCCTGGAACGACGTTGTCGTGAGCGCATGGTGTTCTACCTGACAACACTTCGACTGTGAGCATTGGTTCCTGTCTTTCAGACCAGTCTCGCTAGACTGTGTCCTACTTGTGTTCCGTTGGCTCTTCTGCAGATTTGCCTGTATGTTGGACCTGTGTCTGACACTTCCATCAGTTGAGCCGCCGGTCATAGAAGCGCTACTGGCGCCTTTGCAGGCCCACCCGTGCAGTTGTCCACAGCGTATTCCCATGTTAATGATGGTATTTCTAGAGCATCCAAGGAATGCTCCAGATTTACAGGCATCAGGCGTGCAGGCATGGACCTCTTCCCTGGCGGCTGCCGTGGGAACCAGAGAAGACAGTCTGGAAATTCTTGAGAGGCTGCCACCCGCGGATACAATGTTCAGCGATGTTGAGTCTTCAGTGCAGGATTCATAAACAATTTGGCCTCTCCTGCGCTGTGAACTATTTAGCAACTTTTTAAACACTTACCAAATTGAAGGTAGTGTGCGACTTGGTTTAATTTTTTTTCCCTCTCCTCTCAGCTCTAACTGAGCCTCATGGCTTTCAAGGTGCTCAGTGCAATAATAGGAATACGCATGAGTATAGAGGAACTTTTGAATGCTTCTTTAGGGAAAAATGAATTACTTTTGTGGACATTTTTCAGGCTTTTAAAAATGCTTTTTAATATGTTTTATTATTCCTTTTAATAAAGTTCGCTTTATCATTACCTAGCTGACCTTATGGACCTTCTGATGAGGAGTGGGTGTCATGACTTTTAGGATAGTCCGATTGATGTATACCCCATCTTTACATACATTGTCCCATCCACACGACCTTTTACCTAGTAGCTCGCTCCTGTCTCTTTAACACCAGGCTCTAAGTATTCCATCATAATCCCTGTACCTGACTTACATAAACATATCCCCAGGCACGGCAGATTTATTCTGTACAAGGGTCACCACTTTTTTCATCCTTGGCCAACAGCCAGCTGTGCATGATGACACTTATTTGGAAAAGTATTGGTGATTGTTTTCAAAACATTTGATTGTTTTCAAAAACATCCATGGTCGTTTTGAAAACATATTGATTCTAGAAAAAACCCTGGAGTGACCACTTTAGTATAAAAGACCCTCACTCCGCCCTACAAATTAGAGGAGAATTCCTTCCAGGCTAAGACGGGGCTCCTGCGTGCCGAATCTCCGACACACCGCGGTCTGAAATCCCTTGCGGGTGGTCATCCTCGATGCAGAGATGGGGTCCTTCGTTCTAAACCATCAGGTGAGGGGGTGGGTTCATCCCTAGGGGTTTCTTGGCTACAAATATACATAGCTATACTCATACACCTACACATCCAGGTTAGGCTAGGTACATTTAGGAAAATTACTTCGGGCGCGCATTTTAGGAATATGCAAGTGCTACTTTTTTTTATCTAAACTGCTTATGTTCATCTTATTAGCACTATGGTAGAAATGTATCTACTATTTACCATATTGGCACTAGAAATCTCTTTCGTATGCTTCTGTCTCCTAATTGGCGCAGCACATCTCTTTAACACAAGGCTGTCGCTGGACCAAAAAATTCTTATAGAAAAGTCCTGACCGCCATCCTGTGTATTTTCTGAGAGAAAGCAAAGTACGGGTGTCTGAGCGAAATGTACTGTACTCCACGATCCCTGAGGAATCAGGGTTGTCATCTTCAGTGTTTGCCAGAGACTACTTACGCCACTGTAGAATACAGGGGGGTGGTAGTGGCACTGTAGAGCTAGCTGGTCTAATGCCTGACATATCCCGTGGGGGTGTCCGGAAGCGGTTGGGACACCAAGACCTCAGTTTAGGTCAGCCAAAATGTGCAGGTCCTGGGGGACTCCTAGGAACTACACAACAGCAGTGTGCTACCATACCATGCATCTTTCACTCTACGTCACACCACTCCACTCCACTTCACTCTACTCCAATGAGCTCTACCCCACAATACTCTACTAATCACTACTACACTCTTTGCCACTGCACTCTACACCACTCCACTCTGCGCCTCTTTACTATGCACCACTCTACTCTGCGCCAATGCTCTCTACTCTGTACAACTCCACTTTACGCCAGTGCACTCTATATCAATCTATTCTACACCACTGTACTCTACAACGCTCCACTCCACTCTTCTCTGAAACAGTGAACTCTACGCCACTGCACTCAGGACCATTGCACCCAGTCACTCCACTCTGCGCCACGCCACTGTACTCTGTGCCACTGCAGTCAACGCCAATGCATTCTACACACCTTACTCACAACCAATGCACTCTACACCACTTGACTCTACTCTACACCACCGCACATTACGCCACTTCACGCTACACCACTCTACATCATTGCGCTCTATGTCCGTGCTCTCTATGCAACTCTATTCTACTTTGCACCACTGCTCTCAACACCAGTCTACTCCACACCACGCTTCGCCACAGCACTTCACGCCAATGCTCTCCTTGCCTCTCTACTATAGACCACTGCACGAGTCTAATCTGCTACACTGCACTTTCTGCCACTGAACTCTACACCACTGCACTCTATGCTGCGCCACTCTACTCTACACCACTGTCCTTTATGACACTCTTCTCTAAAACACTGCCCTTTGTGCCAATGCACTAAACACCACTTTTCTCAAAACCAATGCACTCTACGCCACTGCACTCTAAACCAAATACTGTACACCACTGCACTCTATGCCACTTTATTCTACAACACTCTACACCACTGCATGCTACGCCACCACATACTGTTACTCTATATTACTCTGCATCACTGTAGTCAACACCACTGCTCCCTGGGCCACTGCACTCTAAACCTCTTTGTGCTACGCCACTGCCCGCTACACCACTCTACACCAATGTGCTCTATATCACTGCACACCACTCTATTCTACTCTGCACCACTGCTCTCTACACCACTCTATGCCACTGTACTCTAAGACACTCACTCTACTTAGCAAATCTGCACCGTCCGCCATTGAACTCAACACCACCCGACTCTGGAGCACAACACTCTACACCACTCCACGGTATGCCACTCATACCATTGCACTCTACACCAATCTATTCTACTCTGCACCACTGTGCTCTACGCCACTGCGCTCTGACCTACTCTACTCTGCGCCACTGCACTCTGCACCACTCAACTCTATGCCACTCTACAGCACGCTACACCACTACATTGTGCATCACTCCACGTCACTCTAATCTGTTCTGAACCACTGCACTCCACATGCCACTGCACTCTACAACTCTACTTTGCATCATTCGACTTTACCCTGAACCACTTCACTCTACTCTGAAATAAATTAACTCTATGCGACTGCACCCCAGTCTACGCTGCATAACTCCACTCTAAGCCAGTGCACTCTACACCACTTTACATAAAAAACGAATGTACTTAAACCACTGCATTCTACTTCAATCTACTCTGCAGCACTACACTTTACGTCTCTTCACTGGAGGCCCCACTACTCCACTCAACTCCACTCTGCGACACTACGCTCTATGATTCTCCACTCTATGATGCTCTACTCCTTTAAACTCTACTCCACTCCACTCAATGACAATCCAGTCTACAACACTACTCCACACAACTCCCTCTATGCCACTCCATGCCACTCTACTCCACTCCATTCTACAAAACACTCTATTCCATTATTTGCCATTCCACTCACCTACACTACTCAACTCTATGCCACTCCACTTTACGGCAATCTACTCCGCTCAACGCCACTCTACTCCACTTTAGGCAACACCCTGTACACCACCCGACTCAGTTCTACACCACTTCACAACACTCTATGCCACTCCACTCTGACACTTTACTCCATGCCACTCAAATCTACACCACTTTACGTCCCTCCACTTTATGCCACTCTACTCAACTTCATTCAACTCTATGCCACTCTACTCCCTTCACGCCACTCAGCTTCATTCAACTCTATGCCACTCTACTCCCTCCACGCCACTCAACTTCATTCAACTCTATGCCACTCTACTCCCTCCACTCTATGCCACTCTACTCCATCCACTCCACTCAACTTCATTCAACTCCATGCCACTCTACTCCCTCCACTCAGCTTCATTCCACTCTATGCCACTCTACTCCCTCCACGCCACTCCGTTCAACGCTATGCCACTCTACTCCCTCCACGCCACTCAGCTCCATTCAACGCTATGCCACTCTACTCCCTCCACGCCACTCAGCTCCATTCAACGCTATGCCACTCTACTCCCTCCACGCCACTCAACTTCATTCAACTCTATGCCACTCCACAACACTCCACACTGCTCGCCTTTACCCCACTAAATTTTAGCCAAGCTGAACAGCAGCCACGCTGGTGTACAACATGGCCAAAACCAATAGCTTTTGCATAGCCCAATACTGTGTTGTCCTATCAGCAGCTTCACCATTTGTGCGGCATTGGATTCACTATCTCACTGTGAAAACGGGCTGTGTACGAGGAACACACACCTCCCTCCTCATTAGGAAAGGGTCATTGGAAATCGATACAGTCAGAAGTGAATGTTGAGATGGATGCTGTTAGACACGATTCCGGGGCCTAGGGGCATAAAGGGGCTACTGGACCTCAGTCGGTGGGGTTGAATCTTTTGTCACCGATGTCCCGGGTTCAATCCGACTGCAGGTCTGGAACCTGAGCAAAGTACAACCCCTTCAGCACTTAGTGGTAGCCACAGCCTTCTCGTGGAGGGAGTGTGGGGGGCTTCCAGCTCAAAACTGAACAACCACCCACCAGCACAATAACCAATTTGTAATAACGACAGAAAACTCATGAGGTAAGGAATCAACAACTTTAATTGCAGTCACAGCTCAGCAATCTATGTGAGCGCACGCAAACCTGGTCCGTTTCAACTGTCAGCTTCTGTCACCCATCACAAAGATCAGATGGCTAGAACCTTCAGCCCCTTAATCTTTCACCACTAGGAAGGTGAAGGGGGGACTAGAAAGCTCATTGAATGATTTAAAGTTTATACATAAAACACTACATAATCGTCCCAACCTGTGCTCATCTTTCATTTTAAAAAAGCACTTAAAAACAAAGCATAATACTACACACTACAATAAGCAGGCATTACTATTTCACCACGGGCCACTATACCTCGGGACTGGTAATCCCTCTTTTCCTCCCTATTCCCAGGCTTGAGTCTTGGCAGATACCGGGCACAGGTACAGTGCTATCCCCTCTCTCTAGAGTTAGTGAAATTAATTATTTTCTCAGTCAACATTTTCTTTTTATCTAACCATTGCAAGGCTCCGATTAAGGAGGGGGGTAGATCCTGATGCAGCATACGTGAGGCTCTGCCCCCTCTCCTGGGAGGGGACACTGGCTGCAAGAGCTCTAACAGGTAAAATCAGCTGGAACAGCACTGGAGGGCAGCACCTGCAGTCTGTGCAGCAGTGCAGGCTCATGTGTCGCTCCCCGGTTGCAGGCCCGCTTCTTTGCATTGGGTGAGGTGGGCAGCTAGCTGCAGGGTCAGAGGGTCATGGGGCCACCATGTGGCATTTCTTCATCAACAGCACAACTCCTACTAGGCTCACAGTGACCGTATAGTGGCACAGTCCTCAAGTTCAGTCACTTGTTACAATGACTCACTGCGCACGCCACAGTTTTGGGTTCACAGCGGCATGGTCTGCTCTGGAACAAATTCAGGACAGTGCCACTGTGCCGGCCACTTCAGTCCTTAGAGCACACATATCAATCACTCACGAGTTTCTCCTGGTGGATGGACCTGCTGCTGCAGAGAAGTGGCTTCTATTCTCCCTGGATGTTTACACCAACTGCTGGGAGGGTCTACTCCTTCCCTCCATCTGCAGATAGATAATATTTCAAGAGCTTCTGTAGTGTAGTTCCTATTTCCCTTACAGGCTCTGTGCATTGGAATAATATACACTATAGTTCTGTGCATAGGACTGAGGTCAGTATGCTCCTATCGAGTATATTAAACTTAATTACTTGTGTGCCAGCTAACTCAGAGGTCACTAGAAACTTCTCGAATGAACAAGAAGGGATTAGTTTCTGACAACCGCATAAACATGACAACTTTGTTTCCTTTCAGAATCTGAACGTGTCTCAGAATCGTGGAAACAATAGATAACAGTTTCACTCAGTCAATCGTGCATGCTTAGTTTCTTCAGAGTTACACAGAAAATAGAAAGACGGGCGTTTTCAATAAAAAAGGATTTATTGAACAATCTTAGTTCTCGTGTAAGAGATATGAGCGGTCATGATCAATAGACAGTAAGCAAGATATAATATGCACAGCGTCAGCAGTAAGAAGTAGTAAAACTGCAATAGCATTGTCTTTTAGCTATGACCTATATCTATATACACACACATAAATACACAGGCTAGAAGTGGATACTCATCCGGTGCTTCTAAATAATTCTACCCCAGTGTACCTAACTTGAATGTAGTGCAAGGTAGGAAGTAGGTGCTGATTTAAGCTATAGTTGGTCTGAGCTTAAGTTAGTATTTTATATGAGATGCCAAGAATTTCCTTAGGTTCTAATAAGCTCCATACCTTAGAATGAGAGAGGTGGGAATCTCTTTCCAGAGCTCGAACTCTAACACCCCGCAAGGGGAGTTGGAACATTGGAAGCTGCAATCTCTGAGTGCAGGGAAGACAGCATCTGTTCAGTGAGTCAGGCGGAGACTCAAACTCCTTCAGGACTTGCCGTGGCGAGCCGTATAGCCGAGCTGTGCCGTGCCGTGAATTGCCAGGGCAAGTGAAGGTATATTTATACCTGGAAGGTGTCTAGGAATGCTAGCATTGACGTAAAGTCGGGCAGAGGAAGACGTCATGGATGAACCCCTAAGCAATAGTAGTTCATGGATAATAGATGAGTTCTTTGAGAAATCAATAATCCCAGCAGGGAAAATCCCAACAGCTTAAGGGTCTGGTTTCTAAGAACTCGTAACGTGGGATGGACGGATGTAGGTAACAATGCCTGTATTTGGATCTGCATGGCCAATGCCTAAATAAGGACTGGAATATTATGCCTAAATAAGGACAAGTCGAATTGTGCCTATATAAGGACATGATTCAATAGACCTATATACGGGTATCTAAAACGACACACAACACTTCAAGACATGGAGAGAGCTCTTCTTTTCAGGTCAAACTTCAGGCGATGTCCAGTCACTTCTGGGAAGGAAGCAATCAGAGAGACGCCAGCAGTGGTTGTACAGCAGGCCTCCGAGCACTCCGAAAAGCACTCCATTCTTTAGTCTGAGAGAACTTGGAACAAGAGGGTGAGCAGTTCCCACTTTCTCCGTGTCTACCCTTAGAACCGGTTTGGGTTAGTACTTCTTTCATATGCCTTTTCCAGGCTCTCTCCCTTACTCAGTCTTTGTGTATAGTGGTTCTCCTCAAAGCAGAGTTGTATTGCGTTTGGAGCACCCACAACAGAGGCACAGACAGGTGTGAACTGTTTGCACCTGAGTATCAATAGCCACAATGAACAGTGATTAGGGAGGAGCCAAAAAGCTTACCCTCATCTAAGGGACACTTCACACTCTGAACAGAGATTACAGCCTAACATTTCACGCTTGCCATTCATGAAAACAAACTCACCTCTGCAAAGGGTTTCTAAATATGAATCTCACAGGCCTTCATTTTTCAGGTATACTCACACACATAATACAAATGCGAACATATTTAACATGTACGTGCACTCAAGGAATAGGAGTACTACTGTACACTATGAAGGGGACATTCCCATCCAAACAGATGCATTCAAGATTCATTAGAATTTCACAATAGGACCAGCATTGTGACAGATGCCTCTTAAAGGGTCATAGACAGCAGCCTGAGGACCCATACCTGCATACTACAAATGTGTGCAAGCAGTCAGAAACTGACAGCTTATGCTTTGTAAATGATTACCATCTAATCTTGGCAGTAATTAGGAGGGAGTAAAGCCCCTTTCCCCTTGTGACTTGCAAGGTGCTGCAACACACAATGCAGGTTGTGATATGCAATGCATAGCTGCGAATTGAAAATTCGTACTTAACACCTGAAAAAAAACAGCTGCATTGTCTTTGTGAATACAAAGTAAGTCTGTTAATCTTGTCTGCAATCTTCCAAGTAGGATTACTGTCACTGGGTTAACGCAGAGACTTAGATGGTAGCATTCACTCAGATGTTTAATCTCGAACTGAAATATACTGTTGTGGAATAATTCACAATTTATTACAACCTTCTCTAAGCAGCAAAGAGGAAAAGACAGCCTCGTGCTAAATTCCATATTCAACAGTGTGCAAGACTGGTTTGCATTTTAACCCAGGTTGAAAAATGTGGCAGTACGACGACTAGTACCTCCAGTTTTCATGACAGATTGACTGAAAAGGGGAGGGGGGGGGGGGGGGGGTGAGAGTCATGTTCAACAAGTATTCGCAGAGCCAATAGGTCTCGACCTTTCTACCTGGTGCAGTTCTATTGGCTTTTTCCAATGGGTTTATATTGCTACAGATGTTGCCAAGCGGGAGTGGCAGAAATCATGTAATGGAGTTTTTTTTACTCGGAAATTCCATCACAGGATTGCCACTACATATATGGGTGCATGCACAACAGATACTTTGGAATGATTTTTGTCAATGCTTGTGAAGAAATCCAACAAGCACTGGTAAAATCAAACGTGCAATACCGCCAGAGAGCAGATGCATTATCTCGTTCACAGTGGCAAAGGTTCCATGGGTAACACCAGGAGCAGAACCAGAAAAGACCTGGATGCAGCTGGACCTCTGGCAGTTGGGGAGATAAAAGTGTTTTATCTTACTGAAATGTCAGTAGCTATATCGACCAAAAAAGCAAACAAGCCGGGTAAATCGGCAGCGAATTGTGGCTCCTATAGACCCATCTCTCTGATTAGCTCAGAGGCCAAGGTGCTGGCCAAATTACTCGTATCCCGACTTACAGCTAAACTCCCATCTCTGGTCAACGAGGACCAATCAGGTTTCATACCAGGCCGGAACACCGCCCTTAATATTAGACGCGTTCATAATTTCCTGGGTAGACAGCCCTATCTCTGTGAGGACATGGTTATTCTGTCCTTAGATGCCACCATGGTGTTCGACTCGATAGAGTGGCCCTATCTCTGAGGTCTTGGCGCGGTTGGGCTTTGGCCCCCATTTCAGACAATGGTTAGCACTGCTATATAAAATCTGCTGGGTCAAGTCAGGGTAAATAATCACACCCCTCGAACATTTGCCTTGCAGAGAGGCACTAGGCAAGGTTGTCCTCTATCCCCCTTGCTATTTGCATTAACCCTTGAACCGTTAGCCTACTGGATCAGACGGGACGTTTCCATAAGGGAACTAAAGTGGAGCAAGGATCCAGAGGACAAAATATCACTTTATGCGGGTGATATCCTCATATACCTGGCTTCCCCCCCCCGAGCCTCCCTCAACAGTTTATTTAATGTCATCACTAATTTTGGCAAGTATGCCTGTTATACTATTAACTGATCCAAATCAGTGTTATATGTTCTGCACGGCCCCCCGCCTCGTTTAGCCCGTGGGTATACGATTGAATTGGCCTCGACTGGTTTCAAATACTTGGGCATATTTATTACACCGACCCCAAACTGTTTTACGAATATAATCTTCTAGGCCTCCCCAAGAGGCTACAAGAAGATGTGAGACACTGGAGATCGCTGCCCCTGTCGCTCCTGGGAAGAGCAGCGCTATTTAAAATGCTAGCACTTCCCCGATTTTTATATGCACTCCAAAACTGCCCATTCCCCATACCTGACAACTATTTTATCATCATAGAGGGGGAACTTCGTACCTTATTATGGGACGGGAAAGCACCACGTATTGCCCTCCAGAAACTCACCAACGGGTGGTATGATGGGGGAATCGCCCTTCCAGATTTACGCCTTTACTACTGGTCCTCTCAACTGGTAGCAGTTAATCACTGGATCCATGAATCCAGCCTTCCACCTAGAAAAATACCAAACTGGTCGAGAGGGATACATGGGGGCCCTATATAGTAAAACTCGTAAAGGTCGAAGCCTGGGGCCTATGTCACACACGGTGGCTATTTGGCACAAGGCTAATAAGCGCTTAGGTTGGGTGGACACCTTCACGAACGCTACGCCACTGTGGTCATCGCAAAGACTGGGATTCCTTTGCTTCCATAAGGGATTTGATAAATGGGACATTATCGGACTCAACAACATAGGAGATTTGGCCACTAAGGGGAAACTTCTTACATTCAAAGAACTACAGTCCAAATATGATCTCACACAAGGAGAGATCTTCAGATACTTACAAATCCGACACGCCATTCTTGCCAATGTCCCCGACCTCCCATCTCTGCCAGACGTCTCCCCTTAGAGGACCGTTTACTTGAGGAACCAATTTTGACTAAAGCCATATTCTGCACCTACCGTAAACTCTGCAATAACTTACCCGACGCCTTTCAGGCTCTTCGAGTCCGCTGGCAGGCGGACTTGGGAATTTTAGAGGATGATGACTGGCAGACTGCATTAATGTCCCCCAGGGAAACAACCATAAACCACCGCTTCCGCCTTATACAATTAAAAATACTCCATAGGTCCTACCTTTCAGGC
The DNA here is from genome assembly GCF_964204655.1 of Triturus cristatus. Taxonomy (NCBI): domain Eukaryota; kingdom Metazoa; phylum Chordata; class Amphibia; order Caudata; family Salamandridae; genus Triturus; species Triturus cristatus. The sequence continues at coordinate 647,202,218 of NC_140584.1, read as the reverse complement.
GTCCTCCTGGCAAACATAGGTAGCCGAGGTGATGCGTTGTGCCTCAGAGGGTACGGCCAAGACGGCACTTTTTATCATGTCCTGTGAGACTGTTCCCACATACGCCCTTTTTGGACTAGAACGACCAACAAGATGACAGACACACTAGGTACAAAAAATAAGAGGCAAGGAAAACCCTGAAAGTCAGACGGGACCAAGGGTAGACAAGTATTTTAAATAAACAGTGGTCCCATTCAATAGGAGTAAGAATAAATATCACAATTACTACAATAAGAAATTGGAGTTCAAAAAAATGATCAATGCAGATGATCGAATTCTTTTTTTTTAGTTATGATTAGGAACAAGTAATAAACAATTCAATGAGTGAGCTAGCTGTGAGGTGGTTAAAAAGTAAATCATCCGATTTCTTTAACCCAGGCCGGTGACTTTAAAAGTGACTTTTTAATGAACAGTTGCAGATACGAAAAAGTCAGATCAGCATCTCATACTCAATCAACAGATATACAGTAAAGTATAGAGTTTAGAGACGCAAGTCGGCGACGTATCGATCCCCATGCGAATAGTGGGATCTCTTCAGGACAAGGCGATGGTAAGGGTGCCTGGGAAGTTAGCGTGATGGCAAAAGAAAATGGAACAAGGGCCGTATGTGGCAGAGGCCAGAAGGCGCACACTCGAACTGGAAGCAAAGGAATGTATGAGATCCGTGGCGTGTGGAGCCGGCGTGATGGCAACAATTAAACGGGGGCCGAAAGGGCTCAGGTGCGACGATGCGTGTGGAGCCGGCGTGATGGCAATAATAAGAAGGGGGCCTTTTGTTTTAATAGGTCAGGTTTTTGGGCTTTATTATTGTTGTTCTAGCTTGCAGCGGATAGGTTGGTCACGTGCTGTGCACAGGTGTTGCAACAGAACCATTGTGTGTGTGGGGGGATGACAAGAGGGGGACAAAGCTTGTGGATATGGTGAAGGAACAACGTGATGGATTTGGCGAAGGTAACAGGGGAGTGTTTTTGGTGGCGTCAGTGGTTGCAAGAACTGTATAGCAGGTTGGGTTGTGAAGGAAGGAATTTTTGAAGGAGGAGACAAGGGAGATTTTAGAACAGTGGGTTGGTTAGGATGCTTATAATGTATTAGTGAGGTTGCTATTAGTTGTGCAATTCAATTTGTGTAGGTTTTTTGGAGTTACGATCAGTTTCCAGGCCTGCTCTATTGAAAAGCAGCCTTTTACTCTTACAACTGGAGTAGAGTGTCTTCATTGTGTACTGTCTTGCCCGAAGGGAATTGTGGCATAAATTTACAAAACACACTGACCGGAACCTTACTCCTGGATACGCACACAAGCACCAGGTAAATACATTTTTTTTTAAAAAGAGTTCAACCAGGCAAGGTTTTAAATATACCAGTAAGTTCACACAGCTGAGAGTGCAGCTGGAAAAGGAGCCAGTGCAGAGGGGGTGTGACAGCAATGGAGGAAGGAAGACGAGCAGAGAAAGATCCAAAGCAGAGCCTGAGACAGCAGACTGCTGCAGAACAACACAGAAAAGTTTGTTTAATCCAACAGGTCCTGGGAGAGCACAAGGGTGGGGATCAGGAGGGACTGCATGGTATGTATTGGGGGGTAGCAGGACACTTTGGTGAGGCCAACAGCAATAGAAAACACCCCAAAGAGGCAGAGGGAAATCAAGTTGAACAGTGCTGAAGCACAGGGGACAAGAAGAAAAGGCGAGGCGACCGGGGAGACACCTGAATCTTCCACTGCAGCGTCTGGCCCGGACCTTCAGAACATTGACAGAGCACCCGAACCCAGGCAGGGTAAGAACTCGAACGCAGTAGTAAAGGTGCAACAGCCAAGTAGTATGCTGTTTGGGGTGCCAAGCACAGTCTGGGGAAGCAATGTGTTGAGTACAAGGTAATTTCGGTAATCAACTGGGTATGCCAAAAGACATGCAGCAAAATAATGCCAGCAACGGGGGACGAGGGTGTGACGCAGGGCAAGCGGGGGATTACTAATCTGGTCTTTGGGGCAAGAAGACTATGCAGTGCAACGGCACATCATCCACCAAAGATACAGGGGGTTACTGCAGACATATCCCAGCAGACTGTGGGGGGGGGGGGGGGGGGGAGAATCCAAAAGCAAATAGACAGCAGGTCACCAAAGGGGCACAGGTAGCTCAGTACCTGATCAAATTACGGGCCCCATACACGGTGGGGCTATCACAGCCAGGGCAGAACACAGGAACATACCATGGGGTAAGCACACCATGAATGAGCAACCAGAACAATGCAAGCAGGGATAACTGGGGGGGAAGGAACACTCCATCCACTGTTATGGCAGGCATAAAGACACAAGGTTGGCCCGGTGGCTGCAGTGGGGGGTCCTGGCCAACACATGATGTAAGCACAATTTCAGAGGCCATATAGAATGACAAAGAACAGGCAAACAGGGATGACTCACAGTAACACAGGCACAACACATACTGGAGCACCTCAGGCAGTGACTACGACAAATTGGAAAGGTGCACCAATGATGCATGGGCAGACACAGGAGGCAAACCCAAGGCACACCTGCATATCAAATGGGATTGATTAGCATCTGGGTAGAATGAAGCACAAGGTAATGGGCCAGCAGGATAAGAAGCCAAACCCAGGCAGCATGGCTCGGTGTAACTGAAAAAGGATTAGTAATGTCCTCCCTTTCATAATAAATAAGGATGCCACTCTTTTGATGTTTTTCATGTGTTCCTTTATTTTTTGGTAAGTAGTTCAATGTTCTGACAGAGATGAAAATGTACCACTTGATGTGCAAGCAGCCATGTATCAACAGCCGACACGTGTTTTGCTCTCTGTGGCAATTAAGCCCAGGGATTTCTAAAGGCTGCGAGAAACAAGAGGGGAGAACATATGGTTGTCAGAATTAGAAATTTTGTATTCCAAGATACCATCACCATGGGATGAAGTGAGCGGACACCCATGTTACCATGTGCAGAGATTAAGGCTTCCTATATATGATGCATCTAATTTGCCCATCCCCCCTCTTTTCGCCTGCACACTCTTCTGTTGCTCTCTTCGGATTCCTTTGGTGATACTATTCCCACTTTTTTTGTTCTCCTTTCCTCTCTCCCCCACCACCATTCACGGTAACGACATGAGCCTTAATATCTACTAGTCAAACACTTAACATCATGTTTTGCCACATCTATCAGTCAGATAAACAATTTTATTTCCCAGCTTCATCCTTACCAATGACTATTGCATAAACTTTACCATGCACTACTATCACATGATGGATGAACCTTGGGACAAAATTAGACACACAAATGGTGGAAGCTAGGATAGGGAAACACAAGGTGAGCAGTCCTTTTGCAAGACCACCACCAAAGGCACACAAGAGAGGTCATACGGATGTACCAAGTCCAGGGTGCAACAAAGTTATACTGGCTCAAAAAGGGCAGTGTCAATCTCCAGTAAGTACGGGAAAAGGCAACTATTCTTGGGGGGAGTTTGGGGAGCGTAGCATGCAAATTCTGGCACGCATGCAGCTGTTGCAGAGGAGGCAGTGTGTGTAGCAAGCCAAAATGAGCTTGCAAAGAGAGAGGAGTCCCAAAAACAATAATACAAAGGCTGGGCACGGGCAGCCTAAATTAAAGGGGGGTTGTCTGGGCCAAGAGGGCAAGTGTTTGAGAAGTCTTGCCAGCCGAAAAATATGCTATGGAACAACTGGCTCAGACCGCATGCAAATGAGGGTCCTGAGAAGTCTGCTGAATAGATTTCATTGGTCAACAGATGCACAGCCAATCATAGGATAGGATAGGATATATGCTTATATAGCGCTTGAATGCCGTGGCGTCTTGGCGCTAGTGTATGTGAAAATGGTACAGCCTGTGTTACCGGGGAACTAGATCGAAGTGAACAACCATGTTTTCAAATCCTTCCTGAAGGACTGTCGATTTGGTCGGAATCTCATGGCTATTGGCATTCTGTTCCATAACTTTGCCGCACAGTTTGAGAAAGCTCTGCCGCCCCATCTTACCCGCCTATTCCTATCGATCTGGAGAAGGCCTAGTTTACTGGACCGAAGGGCACGAGCGGGAGTATAGGGTAAAAATATTTTTGGGATGTCCCTGGCCCCTCCCCAATAAAGTGCTTTATGAACCAGGCATAAAGCCTTGAATTTCACGCGCTGCTGTACAGGGAGCCAATGCAATGCCTTAATTCCTGCCGAAGTTGATTGACCTCTAGGTATATTTAGAAGCAGCCTTGCTGCGGCATTCTGTAAGGACTGCAGTTTTCTCATCTGGGTTTTATCAATGTCCAACAACAGGGCATTGCAGTAATCAAGTTTGGATAACAAGAGAGCCACCACCACCGTCTTTTGTAATTCCTGTGAGATAAAAGGAAATACCTTTCTCAAGGTTTTTATTAGAAAGAAACAGGAAGAGGTTGGTTAGGCTGTTTACCTGCGCGGAAAAATTTAACTGGTCATCAAAGATGACTCCAAGGTTTCTAACCTTAGACATGGGGCAGGGGCATTCCCCTGCTCCCACCGGCCACCAGGAATCATTCCACAGGGATCGACCCTGTGGAATGACAAGTTCAATGGAAGGCTTCCCACTACAGATTGAGGGGCAGACCGAGGCAAGGACATGCAACAACCTCAAATCAGTAACTGAGCATCGTAAAGTGGGGAGAGACAAAGTGGCAAAAGAACTTCGGCTAGGGTGGATAGCAGGCCTATTTCAGGCCCCACCGATGCCAGACCTCATCATATCGCCACTGCACCAGGCAAGTTCAGGATAATTTATCGCCTGTCACAAAGATCACCTTTTGGTCAAACAACCATGCGGTGGTCTAGCTCAAACAATGCCACAGAATACTGCCAATATACGTTAGATTTACTCCGCTAACTAGTCGATTGGCTACTCAAGGCAAATATGGAAATTACAGCAACGCATGTGTCAGGTAGCATCAGTTCAACAGCCGATGCTCTTTCTTGCCTACATATGGAGATGTCCAGGGAGCTGGCTCCCCCTGGAGCTGTGAGGGTTGAAAGACCAGATCTAGACGAGCTCATCAACACCTTAGCTGCCAGAACAGCAACTTAGTATTGTAAGTACTTAACAACATTTAGGCAAGTGACGGGTGTCAGGCCCTGGGGGAGTTGGACCAGGATCTGCTAGCAGTAGCAGTACAGAGATTCGTACATTGGACGTTCACTGAGTAAGTCTGAGGCGCAGGTACATCTGGCAACCGTGGCACACTTTGCCAGGCTGGTCCAATGTGATGCACAGTCACGAATGCTAGATGTCCATGAAAGAATGGTGTGGTCTCCCATGAAGACACAAGGCTACCCCTCAACTTTAATGAGCTGGCTAAGGTGCTAGGACTCCTACTATTAAAATGCAAATCACAGTGTGGGGAAATAATGTTTAATGCAGCCGGTGTACATTTTTCAGGGCAATGCGAGTAAGTGAGGTAGTGACCCTAGCAAAAATCACGTCTGAAAACACCTGTGTGCAGTTGCAGGATATATACCTATGCGAAACGCACATGGCCAACAACGTGTGGCAATCTGAGGCTAAACAGAAGGGGAACATACTTGACTTGGAGTGCATCGCAGCAGCAGACAGCTGCTCAGTGTGCCATACATAGCATGGATACCACCGGTGGGCCCTCACCTCTTCCTACATGTGGATTCTGCCTTCCTGAGCAAGTACGGGTTCCCAGAGCAGTGATGCGTAGAGCTATCAGGAAGTAGGGCAGTCTCCCAAGCAAATTGCTATATACTCCTTAAGCATATGGGGCAGTTACTACAGAAGTACAACATGGGCTGCAGAAGAAAACCATATTAAGGTTGGCAGATGGGAATCAAACGCGTACAAAAGCGACATCAGGATATCTAGGTGCTGACATATGCTTAATTCCCGCAGGACAGGAAGACAGTTGGGCTAGTCGGCCATTCATAAGTGGAATGAGCACAGAGATGAACAGAAAGGAGGTGGAAATTCAAAGGGGTCTGGTTTACCAGTGCACGGGTCGAATGGTTCAGGAAGCCAGGTCTGAACTGGTCTCAACTGGCCAGATGGTCAAAATATGAGTGACAAAGAAGAGCAGACTGGACTTACTGGTTGTACAGCTTGGTGGAAAGGATCTCATGAGCATGGCCAGGAACAGCTGTTGGAAACTTGGAGAATAAAGGCTGGCATGACAACAAAAGCATGGCTATTGGGACCCACAGATCTGGCTTAGTCCAAAATCATATCATAGTTTCAGTGGAGCGGGGTGATTGAACACGGATTAATTGAAAGGACAAGTAGGAAGCTGAACATAGCAATAAATGCATTCTGCAAGTGATCAGGCTAGGAATTTTTCAGGCATGGGTTTATTAACCTGTAGGTCCCAGGGTGCTAGGCTGAGGACAGGCTACACTTATCGGGAGTCAGTATGAAACTTTTCCTATTGACTATTACCTGAAGCCTGGTTTTAATGGGCTGAACATAGGATAGAAGGTTGACAAACTTATTGCAATAATCATGTAGAATGCTTAATAAAAGGACTATGACCTTTTATAGCAAACACGGACTATGCACAGTCAGTTCAAGCACAGGGTATTGCTGTGAGAAAGGATGTCGGAAAAGGCAGAGCTGCAGGAATGGCTTGGATATAGCAAAAGCCTGGAATGGCTTGGATATAGCAAAAGCCTGGATTGAGGTAGCCAGTTCTCAAGGAACCAGAGCCATGGCCTAGCCTTGTCTGAGGAAAAAAATATAGAAAGGCAAATGGCCTAGGGGGCTGAAAGGCAGTGGCAGGAGGTAGCTGGAGCAAAGGTGGGAGGTAGCTGGAGCAAAGGAGTGTTAAGAGCCCCAATGTACCCCAATATAGGCATAGGTAGCTGCAGCTGAGTTTGTCTAACCTATGTACCGGCTGTAGGGTTATTCAAACTTGAAGGATTATTTTTTCCCACATTGTGTAAAACCTTCTCTTTTCCTAATACTTCTTCCCATAATGTCTCAGACCGCAGACGCTGGCATGAGTGGTGCTAGTGGGGAGGAAGCAGAGCAGGAAGGTGCTCTGGACATTTTGGAAAATTGCAGAAATGCACTTACTATAAAATTTGCAACTTATGGTTTCTTATCATTATGTGGGGCAGTTACCTTCGTGATTGAGTCACATGAGGCATACAGGACAGAGGTGTTCTATTCGTGGGTTAAATTCCCACCTGCAGATGAACGCACACAAGTATTTCATAGTTGCATTCCAGATGAAATACCAGATGAATACTCTCCATACAGAGTGGCCAGGGATGCGTACGGCCCCACTCGCAATTTTGAGCCACAATTTATCAGATCTTTTGGAGCATAACGTTTAGTACACGGGTATCCATGGCCCTACAATATTATACAATACTGAAAGTATTAAAAAGTTTACACCCTGAAGAAGGAACTATGCATGTGTCTTTGTGTTCCGAAATGCGCATCGGCGTTTTGTCGCTTTGTTTTGTTTTGTCTTTTTGCATTACCACCTTATTGTACTACTGTATTGTGCATTGTTCATGTGTTGGATTTATTTTTGTCTTGTGAGATGTTTATTGTTTGTATTTGCTCCTTATCAAGTTTTGTTCTATAACATATGGGCCCATGCTTACTTCTTGTACATTTGTATGAATTTACTGCTGACAAATGTTTTGAGGGAAAAAAAACAATCATTTTTAAACATTACTATCTTTCATCTTGTTATATGTTTGATAAAAAATAAAATAAAAATAAATTAAATGTTTGATGTTCTGAATCTGTGGGACAACTATATATGTATTTTGGATGAATCACCAATAATGTTATAGCCCTAGGGGGAAGATTTTGTATTTTGCCTGTACTCTCCATACAAGGATATAGAAGTCCTGTTAACTTACCCCGAACATATAAATTGGTTTAAAGGTTCCCTCCCCATACCCCAGAAAAATACATTGCCAGCAGCAGACTTGTGTCCACTTTACAAATAAATAATAACACTACACAGAAATCTTATACAGTTCATACTGGGTTTCAATGACCTCGTTCCAGAATCGCTAAAACACATATACCCACAGGAGTGGGTAGTAGTGGTACCTTCTGCAATATACCGCAATCATGTATGGTGGGGTGCTGAGTCACCTCACCATAAATTCCAGTTAAAACTACTCCTACACCACAGAGGCAGTACCCAATAAAAAATGACGCGAAAAAAAAACAGGTCAGGGAGATCTTCGATCAACTTGAATACCAAGGTGTTATTGGGAATTGCACCTCCTCCATGAATAATCCTTCGTTTTCCATAATGAAACCCGACAATTCATACCGTCTAGTTTTAGACTACAGGCATTTGAACACATGCACGAAAACATTTGCAGTACAAAATGCACACAGTGCCACATTAATGAATAACATTGCGCGGAAAAAATACAAAACAACACTAGATATATCAAATGGATTCTTTTGCCAAAATATAGCGCATGAAAGCAGATATTTGACAGCATTTTCAGCCCTAGGCACTCACTGCCAATTCTGTAGACTGCCCCAAGGGGATAAGAATAGTCCCGGGTTGTTCTCAGTAAGAGTATCAGTTACTTCAAAATTGTGATGAGGAGGCATTGTCCTATGTAGATAATATCTTTCTGACGGACGATTAACTATTGGATCACTTGCACAGGGTGAACATTACCTTGGGGTTCACCGCTGAGGCCTACAAATGTAACTTTTAAAAAAATCAAAAAATTGCCGACCTCAATGTCTTGCTTTTAGGATATGAGCTCTCAAGTGAAGGAAAAAGACTGGCAGCTAATTTTTTTAGAAAAATATGCGCAGCTCCAACCTCCAAAGACTAAATTTTGGCAGAACATACATTTTGGATTAAGCAGAAAAAGTAAAACCTTTCTACGACTTAACTAGACCAGATTTTTCAGTTCGACATTGGACACAGGAACACACTGAAATTCTCTGCTCCTTACAAGCTCACATGATAGCTTCTTAACACTTACACACACGTGTAAACACTACAAATTTGGTGATCCGTGTAATATAGGGTCAATCGGGATCCTTACCTAACCTTCAATGAAGGCGACAAAAGTAACCACTGCATACAAATCTCATTTGTACACAAACGCTGAAAAGCATTTTGAAACCACAGAAAAAGTGTAAACTGATTTAGTGAGAGAAAGAGCACAAGCTCAGGGGAAATGAATAATTGTCATGACTCAAGTACCAACCTTAGAGGCTGTTACAAAAGCAAGCCTTCCAAATGCAAAAGCACTGCATCCCCGATGGATACAATGGGCTAATTCTCTCACTGCAATAGATGTCGACTACAAATTTGATTCTATATTAAAAACACAAGCATTCCTGCAGTACAAATAAGGATATCCTCTCCTGAATGAAATAATGCCTCTAGATCAGTATGAATACATAATTTACACGGGCGGATCTGCTCAGCCGGCCATTGGAAGTAAACAGCAATACAGCGCAGCAAGTGCCATTGTGAAAGGATGTATGCGGAATGGTAAGTTTCTTACTAGCAACAAGCCGACGATTATCGTGTGCGATTAGTTTTACTGTGTCCAGTCATACAAAGAATATCTTTACTTTTGGGGCCAGAACGGGTTTAGAGATTCCAAAGGTTGCATAATAAAGCACAAGTTGGTTTGGCAGCAAGTGGCAGAGCTGAAAAAAGGCTTGCCGCGGGCTCATGTAATTCACACATTGAGTCATCAGCGTGTTGGCGTGCATGTTGAAGGGAATTCACTGACTGCTGTAGAGGCGGCAGTGAGAAGTGCTGCCATTGCTGCAATCACTCGTTCTAGTATGAGGATAGACGGACAGATAATAATAGCTATGAATGCTACGCACAACAACAGCTTAGCCTTGCCAAAAGGTTTTTCACTCAAGTACTCCTACAAGTTATATGCGCAATACATTCCGTATGCTCAAATTCCAGGAATGGTGCATAAAGTAATACTAAACGTGGATCGCAGATTAGGTTTAATTCTAGCTGCACTTGAGGGTCTGGGTTCAGCACACGCAGGTATTACTGTGACGGTTTCACTACTGAAACAACGTTATTGGTGGCCAGGTCTTACCCAACAGACCAAAGGCATTGTCCTTAAGTGTGACATCTGTCAGCAGATGAAGAATTCCACTGTAGCACGTCTGCCACAAACACCACTACTGATATGAGACAGACCTCTTGCATGTGTTTATTTGGACCACTGCGGCCCCTTACAATCCGACGGGGCTTACAGGTACATCCTGATGGCAGTGGATTCATGCTCTAGAGTCCTGTACGTTTTGTCCCAGCGTTCGGCTGACGCTCAAATTGTTCTAAAAGATTTGCGAGTCTTCATAGGGACATACGCAGTTGGCACATTACATTCTGAAAGTGGCCCTGCGTTTAACTCATGGGCCTACAAAGAAGCCATGGGAAGGTTGGGTGTGGTCTAGTGGTACTCCTCTCTGTAATATCCAGAGGAAAATTAGATTGCAGAGAGGAAAAACCAGGACTTAAAGCAATCCTTGACAGCAATGTTATTAGGCTAGGGTGGCAGTTGGGTCAATCACCTATATGAGGTCCAGAGGGCACTTAATAACATGTCAAGAAGTTCCCTGTTGGGCCGTACTCCTTCTGAAGTCCTGTTTGGGGCTAGAATGTGGGCACCCAACCTCGATTGTGGCAGCGCAGTGGCGGATGAAAAACCATGTGATGTCAATGATCGTTTCGCTGTTTCACAGGAACTCAATGAATTCCGGCGTTACAAAGCAACGTCCAAGTAAAATGCACTGCTACTGGGGTCATGAAATCTGCTTCGGCAAGACCTGCCTAGGTCCCGAAGATTAAGACCTGGTCAGAGAAAAGATTGTGGACAAAAAAGAATTTGGGCCATCTTCCAGAGCGCATGTACTTGTCCTCATTGTCGAAGAACAAGAAGAGTACTTTTTCCGCCTCTTGCCAGCAAGAAAGAAAAGAGATTTGTCTCAAGGGATCTGTTCAAACCACACTATGTGGTCGATACTCAATAGTAGGCCGTGTGGGCTCCTGGGTAGCCACCAATCTCTTCTCGCTACCATACCGGAAGTTCAGACAGAAAGATTAATAACCGTTGAAGATTCTACTCTACGAAGTGAAGGAGGTACCAACAATGGTACAGAACTTGTGCCTGTTGAAATTGAACAGGAACAAAATACAAATGAAACACATATCTCAATTCGGCCTAATACCGACATCTATGTGAATAGGTCTAAAAAAAGAGTCATCTGCCAGTTCTGCAAAACCTGCTGAGCTACCAAAGATAGCTCAAACTGCGTCTGGCTACTTTATCGATTTTGATACTTTCTCTCTGGATCCAACTGAACCTGAGTTACCGCCACAGACGGTTTCCCACAAACAACAAATTTGTGATTTCTACCTTTGGCTGAAAAAGACGTATCTTGTTTCTCCCTGGCTACAGCTCTGAATTGCTATAGGTCTACTGTTCCTAGTCCTTTAGATAGGTGTAGTGACTGTCTTTTTCCTGCTCCTGAATGGACATTACCTCCCTGCATGCTCCACAGTACGAAATGTGAACTTGGTCCTGAAACTGCATACATCATCACACCGTGAACAAAGAGACCTGTCCTTAGTGAACATTACAGCAGTTTCAGTTCCAGAAGGAATAGTTTGGGACAGAGTTTCAGATGATGTATATGGCCCAACTGAACTTTCAGCAAGTGTCCCACATAATTCTTTCTCTTACCATCAATGGGAACATTGCCCAACACCGCCAAAAGGTAGCTCAACAATATTTGCGCAAACGTTTGCTTATTTTACTGGGTTTAACACGTCAGACCAAAGATCTTATTAAAAGCTTGCGCCTACCCCTGCAAAGAAAAATATGCTCACCAATACGAAACAGATGTACTCTGCTTCCTTTATTTCCCAACTGTCTTTACAGGGTTTCGACTTTTGGAGGGACACCATAGACACAAAATCTGTCTGGGGGAATAAAGATTGGCATGTTCAGGGAACTGAGGCCTAATTTAGAGGGTACCTCCAAAGGGTTTAGAATCTACAGGCCTGAGTAACGCTACGTACAATGAGAACACTCGGGTGGTGACATCTTACAGTGTTGGGAAGTTATGCCTAGAGTGGCTAAAGACCTTAACACTGTCCCAGTTCCTACACTTGTACTCTCAAGGATCTTAGGGATTTTGTGTTCGCTCCCCAAAAGCCATGTCAGAAGTGCTTCCTTTACGCTATTTACAACGAGGTATGGAAAATCTCCCAGCAGGAGGCTGAAGAGAGATTGTGCGAGATTGACAGGGTTAACCTAGAAAAGTCTTTAGCAGTGGTTGACAATGGCATGACCACACTGACATCCAGGATTTATTCACTGGGCTACATTGTGTCTTCTGCAATAGATATAATAGAACAAGATTTGTCTATTCTTCAACATGGGCAATTCCGATCCATTCTATTATTGAGCTGGAGGCTGCAATCACTGTGTTCTGGTCACGTGGCCTGGCGGTATATCAACAGTACTTCTCTGTTTTCTGCATACAATCTAACAGAAATACCAGGCATCGCATATCTGGTCACAGTAAGTTCCAGGGTTACTTGCTGTGTGCAAGTATTGTTTCCACCGACCCACATAGTTAGGAGGCAAAGCTATGGCCTTTTTATTGGATGTTTCCTTTATGCGGTTTAATTCTCTGAGCAAACTGAAAGCCATGCTGTTACAGAAGGATGTAGCCTTAACCTCAGCACAAGAGACTTTTGATCGCCAGGTTGCAAGGTCTTCGGCTGAGATTCAGGCGCAAGTCCGAACAAACTTCCCGCTCCATTTCAGAGAAATGGTACATCATATCTTTAACATGGTTGATATGAGTGGGATTGTGCACCTATTTAAGAGTATGGGTTCTGGACTACTGAGCAACTCTCAGACAATCTTCGGAGTTATTCCATTATTTATACACTCCGTATTGGGAAGCGTTTTTGGAAGGATTCCGCTGGTCCTACTACTTGTAGTGGGTATCCTGGTTTTAATTTTACTGCTACACAATGGATGACCCAGTTTCCAAAGAAATGGAAAAAGCACTCCTTGTGCGACGTTGCAGTGAACGCATGGTACTCATCTGGGTGCACATCGGCTTCGGGAGCCAAGAGAGCATTGGTTCCTTTTGATCAGATCAGTCTGGGTCGACCGCATCTTGCCTGTGCTCCGCTGCCTATTCTGCGGGTTCGAATGCGTGTTTCACATATGTCTGACCCTTCCATCGGTTGCGCAAACGGGATTTGATGTACTACTGGACCCCTTAAAGGCACACGTGTTAGTGTTCTCAGTGTATTCCTAGAGCCTCCACAGCCTGTTTCAGCTCCTGTCGGAACGGACAGCCTCTCTACAACCAGCACATGGGCTTCAAGTGTTTCCTCAGCGGCTGCTGCAGGAACTGAAGATGAACACCTTTGCTCCACTGACCGGATACAAGAGGTATTACAGAGACCATCATCTGTGAACGCAAGAGACAGTGATGTTGCGTCTCCCACACAGGACACAAACATTTGGCTCTCCGTGTGATGGGAACAATTCGGCCTTTTTCCTAAACCTGGACTCTATGAACTTAGAGCTTTATAACTTTTTCTTTGTTTTTACATATACCATGTTTTAGATGTTTTTACACTCGTTTTTATAACAACGTTCTTATGTGTTTATGACAGGCATATTTTAGCATTAGTTAATATGAACGTCCTTCGGATGAGGAGTGGGTGTTATGAGGCCCAATGTACCCCAATATAGGCCTAGGTAGCTGTACAACCTTTTATCTACATTTATCCTACCTTGCTCTACATAACGGTTTTGGCGCGGACCTTTTACCTAGTTATGTGCCAAATAAATGTCATGTGATTTTCATAGAAAACTAGCCTCATTTATTATGCATGAGGATTCTTAGTATCATATCTTAATCCCCTGCCTAGGACATGCACAGCAGGATTACCATCTTCTGTATAACTCTGTACAAAAGTCACCGCTATTGTCAACCATGGACGACAGGCCGACAGTACCATTACACATCTAGGTAGAAACCTTGAGGGTAGCTTTCTGGTATAAAAGAAGCACATCTTCACTGGCCAACCAGAGGAGAAGCTTCCATGCGGACACGAGACGCCGAAGTTCCTGCAAGCAGAAACTCCAGCATGCAGTGATCTGACATCCCTTGCAGGGTGTCTAACTCGAGAACAAGATAGGGTCCTTCGTTCTCTCCCATCAGGTAATGGGGTTTGCTCTTTCCTAGGGGATTCTGGGATTTACACCCACCTACATGCTTGGTACACTTTGCAGCGTAGGAGTATGCTAGATTAATGCCATGTATCGATATGCCTGCATATAGTTACTCTTTTAGCACCAAGGTAGAATTCTACCTTTAATTTTCTCTGTCGGTGCTTGTAATCATATAGATCTGTAACGATCTAATCATGGTCGCAGCAAACATGTTTTAAACTAGAATGACGCTGGTCCAAAAAATGCTTATTGAAAACGTACCCATCATTTATTCTGTGCATCTCTCTGAGACTAAGTGAGCACGAGTGAATGAGCGAAAAGTACTGTACTGTTTCCACAATCCCTGAAGGATCAAGGGTTGTCATGTGCGGTAGTTGCCCGAAACTAGTCGCTCCTTGGTAAAATTAGGGGTCTTCTAGTAGCACTGTGAGCTAACTGGTCTAAAATCTAACATATCCTTCGGGGGTGTCTGGAATCAGTCTCAACACCAATCCGTCAGTTTATGTTGTCTAAACGTGCAGCTCCTCTATAGATTTGCAGGAACTACATGACAGAATAAAGGCTGGCATGACATCAAAAGTATGGCTATTGGGACCTACAGATCTGGTGCAGTCCGAAATCCTACCATGGTTTAACTGGAGGGGTGACTGAATACTGAGTAATTTAAAAGGCACATAGGAAGCTGAACATAGCAATGAATACATTCTGCGAGTTATTAGGCTAGGTATTTGTCAGGCATGGGTTGATTAACCTGCAGGTCCCAGGGTGCTAGGCTGAGGGCAGGCTACACCTATCATGAGTCAGTATGAACATGTTCCTATTAAATACAATTTGAACCCTGGTTTTAGTGGGCTGAACATAGGATAGAGGGATGACAAACAGTAGGAACAAGGGACTCCACATAGGGTGTAGAATGGAGCATCTGGTGTTCGGATTTCAGACAGTAGAGTGCCTGAGAAGAAGGCAAAGGATGGCCGAGGGGGCACTGTACTTGCCACGTAGCCTGGGGACCACATTGTCCCGAAACTTATCATTTGTGGCATGAACACACTTACAGCCTCTCCCTGTTGAGTTATAGAACTGGTGATGTACTGGATGTGTTTTTTTAAATAAAGATGTGAAGTGTAACTGCCTTAAGGCAAATGACTGAAATAATCATGTGGAATGCTTAATAAAAGGCCTGTAACCTTTTATAGAAAACAGTGACTATGCACGGTCAGTTCAAGAACAGGGGAGGATTGCTGTGAGACAGGATGTCGGAAAAGGCAGAGCAGCAGGAATAGCTGGGATATAGCAAAAGCCTGGATGGTGTAGCCAGAACTCAGGGAGCCTCCTGGCCTGTGGAAGAAAAATAAAAGAAATGGCAAATGGCCTCGGGTGCCAAAAGACAGTGGCAGGAGGTAGCTGGAACAAACGTGGGAGGTAGCTGGAGCATAGGCCATTGGTTGGGAGCAGCGGTGAGGATGACCATCTCCTCCCTGGTTAATGACCCTCATGTACACATATGAATTGCCTAATGAACCCGGGTTGGGGGTTGGTGGTGGGAAGGCAACTGGACAAAAGGGGTAACAAGAGACCTCCTAGCCGCAAAGTCGGTGGCAACGAGAAGGCCCACACCCAAGAGGAAAGGGAGGGAGGTCAGAAGGCAAGTCGCAGGCACCTCGCAAAGCAGAGTTGGAATAAAAGGAACAGGAGGAACAGGGCATGCCACAGAGGGGGATTAAGGGAGTGCCTTGTGACCCTGGTGCCTTAAGCTGCCAGATAGAAGGGCATCTGGAAAAGGAGGTGGAGGATGGTGATACGGCCATGGCACCTGTCACCCAGCCGGGGGAAGTACACTGCCTCAGAAAGGATAACTGGTGGTGTTGCGAGTACCCTATAGGGCCCATTACAGTTTTCCTTTATGTTAGCTGAAGTACACATGAAATAGGCCATTTTTTCTTTGCACATGTTACGTAGTAACATGCTTGTTTTTGTGCCACACTATTTTTTTTAAATACGGTGCACATGCTTTGTTATTTAGCTTTTTGCTGAGATTCTGTCTGCACATCTCATGCAAGGTCAAATAACATCGCGCCCTGTTTTTCTCTGTGGTCAGACACCAACACTTAGACATAATGGAGAGATCTAGATGTTGTTTTTCGAGTTGGACATGTCTTATCATGTAAACCGAGACTTGCCGTTCTAAAAGTGGAGGAATGAGGCTTGCAGAGAAAAGGTTCCATGACGAAATAGCTGCGCACCTGAGATGTAGACCAACTGATTATGACTGTTGGGTATGGGACCGGGCACTATTCCCTGAGATCTTTAGTATAACACTGTGTTTTTATAGTAAGGGTAGACTTAGTCTGATTTGCAATTTGCTATGACCGGGCTTTTCATTGTGTACTGTGCTAATCACATCGTTGACTTGCATAGGTCTCCTAATTGCAGCACAGTTTCTTCATGATAGAGCACGTTAGTTTTAATAAATGTTTTAAGCTTTCTTCGGGTCTCTTTTCCTTTATTGTGGACATGGGCGAGTGAGAAAACGAAAGGTGATGACCTGCTACTGCAACTTCTGAGAGAGTTCAAAGTGTTGCGTTCTATGGAAAATGTATCTGTCCCTCTGGAAGGTTAGGAGGGCAGGTAAATCGATATGAGTTAGTCTGGATTTGGGCCCATAGGTACTGATGGTACTGATGTGGTACGGCGACTGCGTCCCTACATGCGGACGTCCTGTGATCCCAGGTAGGCATAGTTCTGTTTCTGAGCAGACTCCCTGCAACTGTGGGAGGATTAAGCCTTGAACATGCGTAAAGCTTCTCCAAGTGAAGTTAAAGAACTGACGATGTACTGGGTGTATTTATTACATAAAAATGTGAAGTATAACCGCCTCTGGCAAAATTATTCCGTAATCATGTGAAATCATTAATAAAGAACTGTGGCCCTTTTGTACTCAACAGCGACTACATGCGGTCTGTTCAAGTACAGTGGGAGGAATGCTATGAGAATAATGTCAGAAGAAGGCTTGCCTGTTCTATACAAAAACTTGTTGGATATTGAAACACACTATTGTCCCTTAAAAGGATTCTTACAAATGTGAATGGTCTGTTAAAAACTAAAGACTCACAGAGCAGCAGAGCACGCAGGTCACAGCAGCTCCGATCAAAGCACAACAGCTGGTCTTTTCTAGCTAAGGCCAATGACAAAATTAAAGGGAACCGAGTGAAAGCCACAACAATTAACGCAAATTGATCACCATTAGAATTCGAGCCTGGGAGCTGCCTTACAGTTGTTGCTTTTCTGCTTAGATTAATTTCATCAACACTAAACATTTCTGAGCACACTGCAATATTAATGTTTCAAAGTGACAGTCAGCTCTGGTCACATTGGTGTACGGCAGTACACACAAATCTCCCTTCACATTGTGATGTTAACAGTATCAAACCTTGAAAAGAAACAAAGCAAGCACACTGGATAACGAGCAAAGTGTGAAGAAAACCAACAGCGAAAGACACCGTTTACCACAAAATAAAAGTTCACGACTGAAGCGGCACCATGCAGCAACAACAGGGGATGGAGGGAGTGAGTGGGAAGATGCAACAAGCATTGGCATAGCCAATAGGTCTCGCCTTTGGGACCTAATAAGTATGTAGCCATGCAGCACATTATCCTGGGTGCTACAACATCTACTGTTCTTTAATGTGGAAGCTTTGACACTAATAGGCACAAGATAGCACTGTATTGTGAATTACTTAAAGTGTTATTTTTGTACAACTGGTAGTTTGAAAATCCATATTTGGAAGTGCTTTCATATGTGATAATAAAGAAAAGCATTGGCAAAGCAGCCTTCTTTGCTGCACAGTACATTCTTCTCTCTGGAACTGACATTTAGCAGTGCCAGATCGCTCCAGCTAAACCGCACTGTATGCAGTCGTGCTTTCCTTGGATAAATCACTTGTTATCACCTGAGCCAAAAGAAGACACTAGACCAGAAGGAACCAATGTATTGTATGCATTGGTTTACATTAATTGCGGTTAATGGGTCAGAAGCAACACATCTTTGTAACGAGAAACCAGAGATAAAAGAGTTCCAAAATGCAGGTCTTGTTACCATGAACAGCAAGTGCACCCTTTCCTTAAAACCGAATATGGGCATTGTATTACACAGAGACTTAAGAAAGAAGCACAAGCATTTCTTTCTTCATTGGTGGAATTTTTTTCTTATCGCAAAGGCTACAAAAGCCTAAATAAAATGCTTGCAAAGGCTTGCGCTCATTTGTACAGCCACTGGGTAATTGAATTCCTATATTAGGTCTTAAGAAAAGTGTGTAGTACCACAGGCTGTTACTAGGTGTTCCAGGGACAGCCTACGGTACTGCACCCTGTCCTTAAGACATACTATTTAAATTGCATTACCCAGTGGCTTTAGGAACCAGCGCAAGTATTTTTGAGCATTTTATTTTTATGCTTTTGTAGCCTTTGGGGTATGCCGCAAAATTAAATTGCGCCATGCCGTTAATGCTAGAAAAGTAAATAAGTAGATATTAAAACTGGACTGTCACAATGATGAAAGGTAATTCCGACATTGATGTTAAGGAGACAGGCTGGCTTTAAAGTGTAATTGTTTACTTTTAAAGTATTGAGGCATTGCGGTGTGCTGAGTGGCAAGTAAATAAATAGGAAAAGTAACCGGCATACGGCCGGGCAGGGACGAAAGTGAAAGTAAGCAAAGTACGTCAACACAACTACAACATATTAGTTTGAGCAAGCACATGCGCTAGGCTCGACCTAAAAATATAGTGCGTCTGTCTCACGCCACGAGTAAAGCATCCAGTCCCCGCATGCACATCTTCTGTCCGTCCGCGTGCACATCTAGAAACCGTATTGATTCCATAAGGCCCTCGCATGGCGAGAGCAACGCATGTGCGCTGCTAACGCCAGGCGAGACCTAATAAAAAAATGACGCTGAAGCGGAGCATGCACCCACAATGTAAGATAGGCAGGAAAGAAAAAAAAAGTCCCTCAAGAAAATAAAAAAAATAAACAAGCAAAGCACAAAAATACAGTAATTAGTCCCTGCTCTGTTGGAGGAAACCAACCACCAAAAGGAAGGACAAAGAAGGATTTTTGAAGGACACTGAAACAAACAAATGAAAAGCAAAGGCAGGTTTTTAAGCAAACAAAGTAGTACGTATATACAAGAGGTCTCGAAAGCTCGATCCAAATACTAAATTATAAACAAGATATGAAAAGCACTGTTCCCCTCCCTCCGACTTGCCGTGGAGAGACCAAGCCATGCAAACTTCACACGAAGCTCCTATTGGAATAACAATGCACATGGTAGTCTGGTAGTTATTGCTTTGCTCCCGAATGTCAAGCAGAGCAGGAGAGCGGAGAGTGGAGAGCTCAGGAGAGCGTGTGAGGAGACTGCACTCCTGCGCTGCGGAAAGCTGTTGTGTTGCTTTGCACGCCCGACCTTCGGCTATCATTGCTGCCTGCTTGTCGTGGCCCGTCACTGCCGTTTGGTCTTCTCTCCCGCCACCGGCCACTTCTGTTGCGAGAGCTAGGAGGTAGGGCCACGGGCGTAGGTGATTACAGGGGGCCGTAAGGAGCTCAGCAGTAGAGTTAGGTGGGAAGCTAAAGCTGGGGGTTGGACCTGGACCCCTCTCCCACAGCACCTTAGGAAAGGAGGAGAATTATCAGAGAACCAGAGGTGAGCGAGCCCCCCAGCACAGTAGCCACCGAAGGAGGCTGCCCCTGGCCACCCATGGCTCGCAGAAGCGACTGGGCTAGCCCCAGGTGTGGCTGTGGGCGGTCCACCTGCACCGTTCTTTGCCTGCTCATGTAAGCAGACCCCCATCACGTGCTTGCACTATATATAACATGCCTTCCACTGTGCCTGACCACTTTTACAGGATCAAAGGTTTTAGGCCCTTGGGCCCCCATACAAGTAATAAGCATATGCTAAGCACCCTAAGGCTCTCATCTGCCATCACGTCAAGACCCCTTTCCGCTGCTATGATTCTCCTTATGTGGGGGCAAGAGCCAGAGCCAGAGAGTTAAGGTGCATAACTGTAATACAATACTTTTATATATCCAGTGATCCAGTCAGTGACTCGCAGTGGAGATGAAATCCAGCAGAACCAGTTCAAGCATCTCACTAGGACCCAAACGCAGGAAATTACAACACCCAGCAACCAACATGAAAGGGAGTAGTAGCACTAGTAGCGCAACCCTCTGGGACATGTCTTTAAGAATTAGTCAAAGAGCAGCTCAACCATCAATCAAGACTCTGATTTTTTTCAAAACCCTCTCAACCTTGAAAAGTAACATTGAAAAATCTGAAGTCTGTAGGCTTTCAGCAACAGCCTCAGCTTTGAAACTGACTGTTAAAGCGTCCCATGCCAAGACCCCAGTGAAACCAGATTATGATGAGGAGTGCGGGGGCTTCAGCCTGCGGCAATTGTCAGCTGTAAGCCCTAACGTTTCAACAAGTTTGGACCAGGTATTTAGGACAGAGGGACTCGTGGCACAGGTACCCTCCCCAGGATGTAAGGTGCACCCAGTAATCACACATGGTCATCAACACAGAGAGCAAATGGAGGGTAATAAAAGTAATGCAATCTCATGTATTGAGATGGAGCCCATCTTGGATAGTTTAAACTTGAGTCCTATACAAAAGGAGTCTATGCACACTATGTGGGTAGTAGATGCCGATAGACTGGCCGGGGCAATGATGTTACAATGCATTTTATAAATCGGACTGAAGTAGAAAAACCCCAAATGTATAGGATGTCATTGAGAAACACTCCAGTGGGTCCTTAATTCATCTCATGAGAACAAAGGGGTGTTTAAACCGTACAGTCCACTGCACTTAAGTCAAAGATGGATCCCACTCTTAAATGCAATTCAAGCAATATTCAATGCGCAAGACTATCATTCGGATGAACAGGACATACAGGCCGATATGCTGGATAATCTTCCAGTTTTTGTTGCTGAGTAGATAAAAGACTTACGCAACTTAATAAACTGATATTACGGGTGCAATCTGAAAATTCTAGAGAACTAGCCCACTGTGCTCGATCACCGATACTAGACAAATTAAGCTCTCTTCCGGAAATTATAAGTGGCCTATTGTCAGAAGTAAAGTCATTGTCCATGGCCCAGAAGGCGGATCAGCAAAAAAAAAAAAAACACACGGATGAGAGGGATAGCTAGTTCGTGTATGAAAAGGTTTAGCAAAGGAAGAAAATAAAAAGGAGACAAAAGAAGGAATTGGTGAACAAGAAGGAGAGGGAGTATGAGGAAAAGAAGAGTGGGGTTGAGGTAATGTAAGTAATAAAGAGAAGGGAAGGAGGTAAGGAAAAGTGAAAGGAGTGATGTAAGTAATAAAGAGAAGGGAAGGAGGTAAAGAAAAGTGAAAGGAGTGAAGGAAGTTGTTACCATGGCATATTATAAGGTGCTATGGTGAGATGGCACAATGGGGCGTGGAGGCAGGGGGTAGAGGTGCAGAGGGCATTATGCGGTAGAAGCGAATATCAAGGAGTGACCGCCCTAGGATAGTGATGTTGTAGATGTGTGGTAGATGTAGTGCTTTTATTGTTGAAGCACTAAGCATGGAGCTCCCCCGAAAGAACAGGGCGTGTGTGGATGCTAGATTGCATAAGACACGGAGATAAGGGGGCAACGTGCACGGGTGTCATGCACCAGGGGGCAGTACAGACTTTGCACTATGATTGCCCTGTTGCGGGATAGGTCTCTTAGGGGTGGCTCCAGCATACCCCTGCATGGCTGATCGCAGCCCTGCCAAGTATGACGCATCAGGTGTGAGTATAACACATTTCAGTGTGGTTGTCCTCATTACCGCACTGAAATGCAAACTCCCGCATTATAGCGCCTCTCAGCTATTCAAAGCCGAGTGGTGCTATAATGCACTGTGACCAATACTGAAAACTGCAGTAGCAGCGCAATGCACGCTGCTCTCGGCTGGTTTGAGGGCTGGCGTATCTGCTGCTACAATGTCACCACCTCCTTCACGCGGCACAGTGACCCAATGGCTGGCTATTATGGACACATTGCGAGTCTGAGTTTGTCAAACTCACTTTAATAGGCGGGTGTTCACGGTGTCTGTCAGTTCCCTCCTACCGCCCGTGGGAGCACAGGCAAGGGCGCATTTGAAATTATTGGTAGCTGCCGTACCGGCTGACCCTCAGGCTTACAACCGCGAGGTCGCCCCCGCAGTTAAAACAAATGCCAATGCCTCTGGTCCAACCTCACGTGGATCCGGCATCTTCTGTTGCTTTTCCGGGCCCAGCTGCAGGCCATTGGTGTATTGATAAGGCATCATGCTGTGCGCTGTGAGAGTAGTGCCCTGACGGCGCACGCCCCTCTGTGGCGCCATGCGGATTTTGCGAGTCACGTGCGACCAATGTTGTAATGTACACCAACCAGGCTCACAGGAGGTTTACAGCCGCTGCTGAGGAGGACACAAAATGGAGCCAGAGAGAGCCCTGTAAATCTGCAGTGTCTCTCCTTGCCTGCAGAAACTAATTTCCATATTGTTTGGGGGTAAGTGCTGTGGACTCTCTGGCTGGCACGGATGGCAGCCGGGCTAACAGCACGCAATAGAAGTGCCACTACCAGCCAGAATACAGCATTTCTGAGTGAGGGCTGATGCTGCTTGGCTCCGGCGACGTCTGCTCAGGCACACTCTTCAACTGAGGCCTGCTGTTGCAACCCGTGCCCCCTTGGCCCCCTGCACAGCCAACTGAAGAGTTCAGCCCTAAGACGAAACCAAGTCGAAGTGGTGAAGCACTTAGGCTGGTACATACAGAAGCACTTGTTTACCGGCAGCCGGCAGATGAGTCTACAGGCTCTGTACTGTCCAGTTCAGTTGATCTCAGCAGCATTTGCTTATCAATACTATGCAGCAATGCCAGTTAGTGCACGCCATTCATTTCAGACTGAGCCCGGGAGTTTATTTGTTCACGCAC
Source organism: Triturus cristatus (assembly GCF_964204655.1). Classification (NCBI taxonomy): domain Eukaryota; kingdom Metazoa; phylum Chordata; class Amphibia; order Caudata; family Salamandridae; genus Triturus; species Triturus cristatus. The sequence continues at coordinate 647,178,965 of NC_140584.1, read as the reverse complement.
AGGACGAATTGTATTCATGTTGTAAGTGTGATAAATGATGTCTGGAAATTTCCAGCTCAGTACAGCTGTAACAACAGAGTAACATAAGTTTGTCCTTCTTGGCTCAGTAGTGGCTAGTTTCTTTTAGATTATAGTGCTACGGGGACCCAGTCTGCGACTATAAGCACATGAATATGCAAATTGTTTTAAAATTGTATTACACACAGTATAAGCTAGCCTGCCGCAAAAATTGTAGACATTTAGAGTGCAATATAAAGCTAGTGTAACTTTTCACTTCATGGGATTTAACTCCAGTTGATATTAGAACTTCTCGTGTATAATTTCTGATATTACTCTTTCCATGCACCTCATTACGTGGTTTTACTAAGGAGAAAGTGTTACTCTAAGTGTCACACATTTCATAGTTAAATGTCATTCATTAGTCCACTAATACCATGGACATGGCACACAAAAGCAATACATTTGGCTGCCTATTTTGCACTTGCGCAATCTGTCTCTCGTTAGTGCCTTCCATTTCTGGAGCTTCGCAGCAGTTTTAAAATCTTCTTAGAGTTTCTCTTTGCTCAAATGGGTGTCATTTCTGATAGTTAGATGTTTCCCTCGTCTAAATTGCTTGATTTTGCTCGCAAGAAAGTGTCACTCATAGTCGTTGAAATGTCACTCCTAATTACCCTGAAATTATGAAAATGTCACACACAGCAATCTATGGTAAGACGACGGAGCACAATGCAATAATATTCGTGAGGTCCTGTACTTTAATGGTGTAACATAAGCACAAGTAAAAGAAGAACTTTTACCCTCTTTGCCATATAAGGTCTGCTAGACGAAAGGCAAGAATGTATTTGTAAATCTTTAGTATTAGCACTGCTGCGAGATTTATAGCTGCATGCAAGAGGTGCACCCTCCTTTTGGGGTGCAAAAGGGGAGCAATTGTCGGGTCACAGGGGGGCACTGGTGCTTCTGCACCTGCTGCTCCAAGGTGGCAGTGGTCCCTGTGGAACCGGGTCCACTGATTTCAATTTCAGCGGCCTTAGGGAGTAGAGCACCAGGGGTCCAATGACCTTTGGAAGGTAAGAGGGAGTCTCCCCTTTCCCTGGTTCATTATTTCCTGCTTGGAAGTGGCATTGTGAGTAGGAGGGAGGGGTGTGGGGGTGTGGCATCCGGGTTTGCAGGATGCTAAGGTAGCTAGTAGTGAAAGGTTTTGAGCTTGATGCTGCATAGCCGACTTTTTCCGTGGGGAGGATGCTTCCTGAAAGGGGGTGGCGTGGACGGAGGGGCATACATGGTTGCATTAAATGTATTTTTAGAGTCCCTTAACTTAGCTAGGTTCTCTGGTGCCTTTCCCAGTATGTTTAGGTGTTGTTCTATGGGCTGCATTTTCTTTTAGTTTTATATACAGCAAACTCGACTTGAAGGTATCACAGCACTTTACACCAGCACAAGTTGCATTACAGACTGAAGCATTCATTTCTTTAGACATGGGGACAGGGTCTGGCTTAAAGGCCAGGGCGACCGATATTGGAGCTGGGGAACCAGGTTTGAGCCTGATCGGAAGCTCAAAACATCCTGTGATTCTGGGCAAATCCCGTAATCTCCCTGTGCCTAAAAATGAATGTGTTCATCTGTAATGCTAATGGTGCCCATGTAAAGCGCTCTGATACCTTCGAGTTTAGTTCACGTTTTAAAAAATATATATAGACTTGCCTTGACCCTTCTTAAGCAGGTCGCTCCCCACGCCGCACAGCACCGCCTGTGTGTCCTGCCCTTAGCCCCAGCTGCAGCTGCTGAGGAGAATTCGAGGCCCTCCTCCACCCGCAGGCTGTCACCTGCGCCTCATCCTTGGTGGCCAGAGGTAGGCCGAAGGTAGGTTTTTGTCTTGCTCTAATTTTCTTGCTTCCTATCTGTTCTTGTATAGTAAATTGCCTTATTTGTTAGCGTTTCTTCCCCCTTGTTCCCCGCTTCTTTATTCTGTGCCCCGTGCCCCTCTTCCCTCTGTAATTGTATCTGTTCTGCATTATTTGTTTACTGTTTCTTCCCCCCGTTTTCTATTCTGTGGCCATTTGCCCCGGTTTCCTCTGTAATTGAAATTGTATTGCCTTATCTGCTTAGCGCTTCTTCCTCCGTGTTCCCGGTTTTTCTATTCTGTGCCCTGTGCCCCTTTGCCTTCTGTTTCCTTCGGCGTTCCTGCCCTGTTTTTCCGCCGCTGCATCCCCTGCGGCCCGACCCCCGCTCGCCCATTCGTCCGCTCCCCCCTCCCAGCTGCCTCCTCCCTCCCACCTCCCCCTTCTTATGGTGGCCGGTGCGCGGCTGCGCAGCGGGCGCGAAGATGCGCCTAAGGCAAGCCCGTCTGCGCCCGTCCACGCCTGGACTGCACCCAGTGCCAGAAAGCATGGCCCCCGCGAACGCCACACCGCCCGTCTCCGCTACGATGCCTGCACCTTCCACGCACTCAACACCGGACAATCACAAACCTGCTTCCGGGCCGCCCCGAAGCGCACCCAAGGACCCTTCTCCTGCCGGAACTGCAGCTTCACCAGCACCCGACCCGCCAACCCGCCCACCGGAAAAGAACCCAACTACCTCAGATGCATTCTCCTCAACACCCACTCCGCACGCAAACACGCCGTTGAACTCTGGGACCTACTAGACTCAACCTCCCCAGATGTCGCCTTCCTGACGGAGACCTGGCTGAACCCCTCCCTCGGCACCAGACATCGCCATAGCCATCCCGGAAGGCTACAAGATCACCCGCAGGGACCGCACCAACGGAGGAGGAATCGCCATCGTCCACAGGAACACTCTCAGAGTCTCGACCAACACCAACGACATACTCAGCACCGCCAAACACCTGCACTTCCAGATCCACACTGACCCCAACACCACCCTCAGAGGAACCCTCGTCTACAGACCCCCCAGACTCCGACCACAGTTCAGCGACTCCATCTCCGACTTCGTCAGCACACACGCCCTCGCCTCCACGGACTACATTCTCCTGGGGGACCTGAACTTCCACTTCGAGAACAACAACGACACCAACTCCACCGCCCTGATTGACCCTCACCAACCTCGGACTCAGGCAACTTGTCACAACACCCACCCACTCCGCCGGCCACACGCTTGACCCCATCTTCTCCGCAAGCCAGCTCACCACCACCCTTGCCCAGAGCCCACCTGCTGACCCGACACCGCCGACCGCAACCTCAGACAGTGGATTGACGACTGCGCCAACACCCTCGCCCCGTTCCAAGAAACCCCCCCAACAACCACACCAGCAAGAAAGCCAGCTGGTTCACTGAAGACCTCCAGGCCTCCAAGCAAACCAGTCGAAAGCTAGAGAAGAACCGGCACCGTGAACGAACACCGGACAGCTACGCAGCCCACAAGAACACCACCCGCAGACACCATCACCTCATCAGATCCGCTAAAAGGGCCTCCTTCAAAGACCGCCTAGACAACAACGCACACAACAGCAAAGAGCTCTTCAACATCGTGAAGGAACTCTCCACCCCCGCTCCAACACCAACGACATCCCACCTTCGCAAGACCTGTGCGACTCACTTGCCACCTTCTTTGATCGCAAGATCGCTAACATCCACAACAGTTTCAATGCCATGACCACCCCAACAACCACGGAGACTCACGTCACCACGACCACCATCCGCACCGACCGCCTGCTCTCCTGGACCAACATAAACGACGACGACACCATCAAAATCATGAGCACCAGCCACTCCGAATCCCCGTAAGACCCATGCCCACACCACATCTTCAACAAAGCCAGCACTACCATCGCACCCCATCTCCGGAAAGCCATCAACATTTCCTTCGAGACAGCAACCTTCCCGGAGAGCTGGAAGCATGCAGAGATCAACGCCTTACTCAAGAAACCGAAGGCAGACCCCAAGGACCTCAAGAACTTCCGGCCCATCTCCCTGCTCCCATTCCCGGCGAAGTTCATCGAGAAGACCGTCAACAAACAACTGACCCGCTACCTCGAGGAGAACAGCATTCTGGACCAGTCTCACTCCGGGTTGCGCAGCAACCACAGAACCGAAGAACAAGTTACTTACCTTCGGTAACGCTTTTTCTGGTGGATACAGTATCTGCCTGTGAATTCCTCACCTTGTGAATATCCCCTGCGCCAGCATTCCACAGAACTTTTTTCCCCAGCTCTCTACGCCGACGTAGACGTCATAATGCTTCGGCTCCGCTCGCGACTCCATATGACGTCACCGGAGCCATAAGAGAGCCACGTCGGCGTGATGACATCAGTTCCACCCATTTTTTCTGTGCCTCCGAGGCTAACCGGTGGACCGACAACAGATTCAAAGTATACACAGTATACAACATTCAAACAAATATACATAGTACATATATAAAAAAGGAAAGCTAAGGAACAAAAGCATTTCTTAAAAGTGTACCAGATAAAACAGGTCAAACAAGGCATCCTTTAAGGTATACAAAGGTGGACAACGGGGAGGCAGGTGGGCCAGTGAGGAATCCACAGGCAGATACTGTATCCACCAGAAAAAGCGTTACCAAAGGTAAGTAACTTGTTCTTCTGATGGATACATCTGCCAGTGGATTCCTCACCTTGTGAATAGATTCCAACAGCAGTCCCACTCCCGGAGGAGAGTGTCCACCTTCCTATACCAAAAAGTCTTGCAAGACAGAGCGCGCGAAGTGGCCCTCCCTCCTCATCTCAGAGTCTAAGCAATAATGCTTTGCGAAGGTATGGAGGGAGGCCCAAGTCGCAGCTTTACAAATGTCTGCCACAGGAACACCCCTGGCCAAAGCAGAGGTAGAAGACTTAGCTCTAGTTGAATAAGCTCTAATACCCTCAGGAGGAACCTTACCAGCCAGGGCGTAGCAGATCTTGATGGCCAGGATGATCCATCTGGACAGAGTGCGCTTGTGCACAGCTTTTCCTTTAGAATGTCCAACATAGCCCACGAAGAGCTGATCGTCTAAACGAAAGTCTTTCGTTCTGTCCAAGTAAAAGCTCACAGCTCTTTTTGGGTCCAGACGATGAAGTCTTTCCTCCTCCTTGGAGGGATGAGGAGGTGGATAAAAAACAGGGAGAGTAATAGACTGCCCCAGATGAAAGGGAGTAACTACCTTAGGCAGGAAAGCAGCCCTGGTACGGAGTACCATCCTTTCAGCTTGCAAGGATAAAAACGGGGGTTTTGAACTAAGAGCTTGGAGCTCACTCACCCTCCTTGCCGAGGTTATGGCTACAAGAAAGACCGTCTTAAAAGACAACAGCCTCATAGGGCAACTATGAAGGGGCTCAAAAGGGGACCCCATCAAGAAAGTTAAGACAAGATTAAGGTCCCACTGTGGCATTACAAAAGGAGAAGGTGGGAACCTATTAGTAAGGCCTTTGATAAATCTTTTTTTTTTTTTTTTTTAATAACATTTTTATTGAAATCAAAATCCACAGCAATTCAGCAGTCATGACACGTAATGAACACCTACACAGGCGGAATACATATTTGGGCATTGGAGACGACAAGTAGTATATCAAGGGCAATAAGCGCCGGAACAATTCAAGCATTGAAACATTACAAGGTGGTTCACTGTACATTTGAGGACCCCTGGGCCCCATCCCACCCAGTCGTAGCTAGGTGGCCTTAAGAGTTCCGGTCACCGCGCTTGCCCCCAGTTTGTCCAGGATAGCCGGTCTCTCCAGTCGTAGTTCCACCGTTGGAGAAATACAAATGTCCCCCCGATATTTATTGGCCTTTGATAAATCTTAAAACAATAGGAGATTTAAATAAAGACGGCTGATCTGGAAGACACAAAAAAGCCGATAAGGCCGATAGATAGCCCTTAACCGTGGCCACAGCACAACCCTGCTGAGCCAAGGAAAGAGCAAACTGAAGAACATTGGACAAGTGGGCCTTTAAAGGGTCAATGGATCTCAGACCACCTGTAGGAGTAAATGGACTTGGTGGAGTGTCGCCTGGCCGATAAAATAACATCCACCACATCAGGCGGGAGAGAGAAGGAATTCAGGTTGCCCCGCTAAATCTCCAGGCATGAAGGTGTAAGCTCTGGAGGTGGGGGTGTAGAACCTGCCCCTCCGACTGCGAGAAGGGGTCTGCCCTGAGAGGGAGGCGGAGGGCACGAGGAGAGGTGGAGAAGATCTGTGTACCACACCCTTCTTGGGCAATCCTGGGCGACCAAAATAACTTGGGCCCGGTCTTGGCGAATCTTCCTCAGAACCCGAGGAATCAAAGGTATGGGAGGAAACGCGTAAAGGAGTTGTGAGCCCCAACTCAACTGAAACGCGTCCCCCAACGCCCCCTGCATTGGAAACTGGAGACTGCAGAATGACGGGCAATGCGCGTTCTCGCGGGTGGCAAATAGGTCCATCCGAGGAGTTCCCCACGTCCGAAAGACGTGACGAACCACCTCCGGATGAAGCCTCCACTCGTGGTCGGCGGAGAACTGCCGACTGAGACTGTCCGCACAAATGTTTAGCACCCCGGCCAAATGATTTGCCATCAAGCAAATCCGATGATCCTGAACCCAGGACCAAAGTCGTAAAGCATCCCTGCAAAGACGAAACAACCCTACTCCTCCCTGCTTGTTGACATACCACATCGCGGTAGTGTTGTCCGTCAGGACTTGAACCGACTGACCGTGAAGGGAAGGGAGGAAGGCCTAGAGTGCCAAACGAATCGCCCGCAATGCCAGAAGGTTGATGTGAAACAACCTTTCCTCTGGAGACCAAAGACCTTTGATTTCCAGATCCCCCAGATGCGCACCCCACCCTAAAGTGGATGCATCCGTTATCACTGTGACCACCGATGGAGGTAGATGAAAGGGCTTTCCTTGAGCCAGATTACCCTCCGCGCTCCACCAAGATAGATCCGCTGCAGCTTCTCTGGAGATCCTCATCGACTCCCTGAGATCTCCCTTGTGCTGATACCACTGCCTGCGGAGGCACCACTGGAGCGCCCTCATGTGCCAGCGTGCATGGTTGACCAACAGAATGCAAGAGGCAAACAGACCGAGCAGACGAAGGACCTTCAGAACTGGAACAACCGCTCCATTTTGGAATAAAGGGATCATCTCCTGAATGTCGAGAATTCTTTGAGGAGGAGGAAATGCTCGACACACAGTAGTGTCCAGTACCGCCCCTATGAACAGGTTGCGTTGAGAGGGCACCAGGTAAGATTTGGGCACATTGATTGAAAAACCCAAGTCGAATAACAGGTGAGATGTTACCTGCCGATGATTCTGCACCATCTCCGGGGACTTCGCTTTCAGAAGCCAGTCATCCAGGTATGAAAAAACTGGAATCCCCGACCTCCTGAGATGAGCAGCCACCACTGCCATCACATTCGTGAAGACTCAAGGTGCGGTAGTAAGACCAAACGGGAGGACCGCAAACTGGTAGTGTTGCGACCCAACCGTAAAACGGAGATACTTCCTGTGTGACTTCAGGATAAGGGATGTGGAAATACGCATCCTGCAAGTCGATCGACACCATCGAGTCTCCTTGCTGCAACGCTTGAAGAACCTGCGCAAGGGTCAGCATCTTGAATTTCTCCTGTTTCAGGTAAAAATTCAAGATTCTGAGGTCCAGGATTGGACGCAATCTGCCGTCCTTCTTGGGAATCAGGAAATACCGGGAGTAGCACCCCTGACCCCTTTCCTGCTCCGGAACCACCTCTATTGCACCTTTTTGTAGCAATGCAATAACCTCCTTCTGCAAAAGAAGCAGATGGTCCTCGGAGCAAAAACCTTGACAAGGAGGGTAAGGGGGAGGAAACTCCTGAAAGGGAAGGGCGTACCCAGTCTCCACGAGGTTCAAAACCCAAAGGTCTGTCGTAACAGATTTCCAACCTCGCAGAAAGTGGGACACCCGACCCCTCACAGGTCTCACATGATCTAGGATGGGGGATCTAGGGCTGCTTCCCTGAAGCTTCATTGGGTGCAGAGGAGGCAGATGATGAAGATGGGTTGCGGCCAGAACCTCTCCGTCCCCTTTGCCTTCCTCTAAACGACCTATAGAGGGGATTCTGCTGTTGCTGCTGAGGTTGCCGGAAGGAACGAAATGAAGATCTCCCAAAGCCTCTAAATTTCTTAAGACCAAATCCCTTAGCAGGAGTCTGTAGCCCCAAAGATTTCGCCGTAACCCTGCTATCTTTAAATCTTTGCAAGGCAGAATCAACCTTCTCGCCAAAATGTTTTTCTCCATCAAAAGGCAAGTCTACCAAAGTGGCTTGAACATCAGTAGAGAAGCCAGAAGAATGAAGCCACGCTTGCCTCCTAGTGGCTATCGAGGACCCCATTATCCTTGCCACAGAATCAGCCGTGTCCAGTCCCGACTGAATCACCTGCCTTGCAGCAGCCTGAGTGTCAGTGACCACCTCCATAAAAGAAGCTTTCTCTCCTTCTGGCAACTTAGGGGCCAATTATTTCATAGAGTCCATCAGTGCATGAACATAGCGCCCTAGCAAACAAGTGGCATTAGTAGGTTTAAGCGCCATGCTCCCTGAAGAAAAGACCTTTCTGGCAGCTTGATCAGTCTTTTTAGAATCCCTATCCGCAGGAGTCTGAGGGAAGGCGCCTGAAGAATGCTTCGAACATGAAGCTTGCACCACAAGGCTTTCTGGAGAAGGGTGGGAAGAAAGAAAGCTTGGATCCCCGGAGCCACCCTATACCTCCTTGCAACCTGTCTGGAGACTGCAGGCGAAGAGAGTGGCTTACGCCAAACATCCATTACAGGCTCTAAGATAGCCTCATTAAAAGGCAACAAGGGTTCAACATTCGAAGTTGGTGAATGCAGGACTGCAGTCAGGAGGTTTGGCTTATATTCAGCAGAGGGTAACTGCAAGTCCAGCAACTCTGCAAACTTCTCGATAACCGAATGATAGGGGGCCAATTCCTGTGGTGGCGAAGACCTGGTCGAAGAATGCTCCCACTCCGGAGTGGTATCAAGACCACTAGCATCTTGAATGCCTTCAAAGTCATCAGAAGATACGTCCACATCACCTTCTTCCACTTCCTCCCTATAACGCTCCTCTTCCAAGACTCTCTAGGCCTCTCTCCTTGAACGGATCTGAGGAACCGGCGTCGGCGGCGCCGTACACGGAGTCGGTGGAACCGAACGTTGAGTCTGCGGCGCCGGGCGCAGAGCCGAAGGAGTCGGCAACGGCATCGAGGAAGGCTCCGAAGAAGTCCCCAAAGAAGGCCGCTCCAGCCGAAGTCGAGATGGATCACCAGACGGTGCTGGACACTGCCACGAAGGAGCCATCGGCAAAAAGGGCATAAATGGGGCCTGAGCATAATGCTGCAGCACTCCCAAGGTGTATACCATAGGACCCACGGGACGAGACAGTGCGCCGGATGGGAAGGCAGCCCGATGAAAAATCCCATACATCGCATTAAGGAAATGCGTTGAATCCGCACCCGGTGCTGGGAACTGCGGATAAGGGATTGATTCTGAATCCGGTCGAGGAGTACCCGGAACCGGAGCCGAAGTGTCCTCACCAGGCGCCGCAGGATCAGCTGGTCCTGGAGAAAGCTCTTTCCCTTGTTCCTGCTCAGCGTCAGAAGCAGAAGACTCCACTGGCGCCGGTGACTGTGCCGGTCACTGCACCGGAGACTGCACCTGGGACCGCGACCTCTCTGGAGACCTCCTAGGAGATGGAGAAGGCGATACAACATCCTTACTTCGATGTCGAGGCGACGGCGATCTCGAAGTCTTACTCCTCGAAGACCGGCGCCGAGAGCTATGCTTCCTCTTCTTGCGTTTCATCGACTTCGAAGAGTGCGAAGTCGACGACTCCAGCCTCGATTTTTGCTTCTTCCTACCTCTTCTTTCCTTTGGCCATGAAGAGTTTCGCCTCTCTCTCCTTCAGGGCCTTGGGGTTCTTTCTTCTGCAGCTGTCCTCCATGTTGTGGTCAGAAGAAAGACACCACAAACAATCCTCATGGGGGTCAGTCATCGACATGTGGCCCCCACATTCCCTACAAGGTTTGAAACCAGACTTCCTCGTCGAAGACATGGTGAATCCAGAAACAATAACCACTACAAGACTACAAAGTAGCTGGAGAGTGCTGGAAAACCGTTACGCGTCGACGGCGCGGAAAAAGGGAACGGACGTCATCACGCCGACGTGGCTCTCTTATGGCTCCGGTGACGTCATACGGAGTCGCGAGCGGAGCCGAAGCATTATGACGTCCACGTCGGCGTAGAGAGCTGGGGAAAAAAGTTCCGTGGAATGCTGGCGCAGGGGATATTCACAAGGTGAGGAATCCACTGGCAGATGTATCCATCAGAAACTGCCCTCATCGTCGCCACCGATGATATAAGGGCCCTGCTAGACACCGGAGAAACTGTGGCCCTCCTCCTCCTGGACCTGTCAACCGCCTTCGACACGGTCTGCCACCGCACACTATGCACACGCCTCCACGACGCCAAGAACCAAGAGAAGGTCCTGGACTGGACCACCTCCTTCCTCTCCGAAGCCACCAAGGTCATCTGCGGAATACCCCAGGGCTCATCCCTCAGCCCAACGCTGTTTAACATCTACATGGCACCGCTCGCCCGCGTCGCCCGGCTGCACGACCTCAACATCATCTCCTACGCCGATGACACCCAGCTGATCCTTTCCCTCACCAAGGACCAAGGATCCGCACACCGCCAAAACCAACCTCCACGAAGGAATGAAAGCCGTCCGTAGCCGACTGGATGAAGAACAGCCGACTAAAGCTGAACTCCGACAAGACGGAGGTACTCCTCCTCGGATCCACCCCCTGGGCCTAGGACGACTCCTGGTGGCCGACCGCACTAGGAACAGCTCCAACACCCACCGACCACGCACGCAACCTAGAGGTCATCCTCGACTCCACCCTCTCCATGACAAAGCAGGTCAACCCCGTCTCCTCCTCCTGCTTCAACACCCTCCGCATACTCCGCAAGACCTACAAGTGGATCCCCACCGAAATGAAAAGAACGGTCACCCAGGCCATCGTCAGCAGCAGGTTGGACTACAGAAACGCCCTCTACGCAGGAGCCCCGGCCAAACTCCTGAAACGACTTCAGCGCATTCAGAACGCCTCTGCACGCTTGATCCTCGACACCCCTCACCGCAGCCACATCACACCCCACCTCAGAGACCTGCACTGGCTCCCCGTCAGCAAGAGGATAACCTTCAAGCTCCTCACCCACGCACATAAGGCACTCCACAACACCGGACCAGCGTACCTCAACAGACGACTCAGCTTCTACACCCACACCCGCCAGCTTTGCTCCGCTAACCTCGCCACAGTCCCCCGCATCCAAAGAGCGACCTCCTGCGGTAGATCGTTCTCCCACCTCGCCGCCAAGACCTGGAACACCCTCCCCATCCACCTACGGCAGACCAAAGACCTGCTGACCTTCAGAAGACTCCTCAAGACCTGGCTTTTTGGGCAGTAGCAGCATTTCCCCAACCCCCCCACCCCCCCCCCGCACCTTGAGACCCTCACGGGTAAGTAGTGCGCTTTACAAATGCTATGATTGATTGATTGAATCACAGGATGTTTTAGCCTCCCGCCAGACTTGAACCTGCTTCCCCAGCTCTGAAGTCGGTCAATTTAGCCATTAAGCCACACCCACCAAGATCAGCTAGATTACATGTCTAGAATGTCCGCAGCCTTCAATTTACAGAAAGACTATTGTAACTTTCAAGTTAAAAGAGCAGACAATAGTGTAAATTATCCAACAATAGCATGTGCCTTTCATACACACTGAAACGCTTGCCTGATGATACAAAGGGAGTCGATGGCATTGACTGCTCCCGAGACGCACACAGATGTGATGCTGAGATACACAATCACAATGATTTTGAGGTACACAATCACAACGCACAGGGGTTCGGTGTGGGTCTGTTGCAGTCTGTGGGTGTTAGGATGCTCGCTCATGACGCACAGATGGGGGGTGTATTAATTACTGCACGAAGATGAGGTTGGACTATTTGTATTGTTACCATGTTAGATGCATGCTTGGGGCAAGCAAAGCAGAATGAATCAGCACGCAAGGGCAGTCCATCTCTCTGGAGCCAGATGACTAAGTGCTGAAACAGAGACCAGAGAGTGAGGGAGGCGCTGCTCCAGCAGGTAAAATTCCAGATGGTTCTTAGTGTCAAAGTGCCATTTCGTTTATAAACTTCCCTTTCCTGGAATCCTTCAGCTGAAATTAAGACAGAAACACACCACCAGTGGATATAGTTAATCCAAATATGGTAGCTGCTTATAAGCCTGAGATCTCAAGCAATATTACAAGAAGTGGACCGAAATAATGAGCAGCCTGCTTCACAGGGTGTAATCTCTGTGACAGCACAAACTTTACGAGCAGTCGGGCCTCTCACCATAGCCAGTTTTCATATAGCATCCTCAGAATAAACCTAAAAATAATTTATAACGAATATTCTGTTTCTATGTAAGCTACTAAATGCATCACAATTCAGCCGTTCATTTTTTTTTCCCACTCGCGTATTCCGAATGCTCCCACTAGAGGGTGCTGTGTGCAAGTTTGTCTTCGGTAGCCTTCTGTGAACGTAATGCATTACAGTCAGTAAGAAAAATACAGCCAGAATCAGGGGGCAAATAACATTATCTGAAATCAGGTGCTATAACTCATAAAAATTAATTTCCCAATTGTGTCACAAAGAACGCGCAAACATATTGAACAGCTTGGGCACGAGCAGACCTGCAACTGAGAACAGGAGCAGAATAGATAAATACGGGGAGCCGCATATAAAGAAAGCTGCGTGCTCGCCATGAAACTGAAAACGCAGGTTAAAAAGAAGCATTTCACACCCTAATTGAAATGTAACAGGCGCTGCGCTCACAGAAACAACAAAAGACAAGCATTTGAAAAAGTATTAATGCTATCAAGCAAAACAGTGGGTGGCACAGCAATTAGAATGGCCGTCTCGGGAGCAGGGGGATCCATGTTTGAGCCTTAGTACAGCTGCCTTTCCTTTGCCAATAAGTATTTCCCATGAGGAGGTGGAGCACGCCCTAACGACTAGTAAAAATGGTAAAGCCCCGGGCCCTGATGGGGTCCCAGTTGATTTTTTCAAATTCACTATGGACCTGTGGTCTCCAATAGTAACCAGGGTCCTTCAAGCATCTTGTGCACTGGGGCCTATAGACTCTTGGTCCCAATCAACTCTTGTCCCTATTTTTAAAAAGGGGGACCGTCATTTGCCATCTTGTTATCGACCGATCTCCCTATTAGACTCCTTAGGGAAAGTCGCGGGGCGTGTAATCCTGGAGCGCCTTCAGCTCTGGGCTCTTGATAACAAAGCCCTCTCTGATCTTCAGTTTGGGTTTCGTGAGGGTTTGGGTACCACCGAGCAAGCCCTCAACTTATCCCTAATAATTGGCAAATATGTTAGCGCAAAAGGGGGTGCACTCAACCTAGCATACGTAGATCTTTCTGCAGCATTTGACTGCGTGAATCACTCTAAGCTGTGGGACATCCTAGAAAGTATGGGTATAGAAGCGCTTCTTATAAGTTTTTTGCGCGAACTATACTCAGACGCCACAGCCCGTGTGAGATACGGACTGGGGGGCGAGGTGACAAAGTCTTTTAGAGTAGAGCGCGGAGTAAGGCAGGGCTGTGTCCTGGCCCCTTTTTTATTCAACCTATATACCAATGGCTTGGAAAAAGCCATGTTAAAGGGGGCTCAGGACATTCCCTGCATAAACAACCGTCCTATACCGGCACTACTCTACGCGGACGATGCCGTTATCCTAGCACGCACTCCCAATGAATTACAGCGTGCTCTCACGAAATACCATACTTTTATGGCTGACCTTGACCTAAGGATTAATACTAAAAAAACCTTTGTAATGTCCATAGGATCAAGGAAAAAGAATATTAAGACCTTCACTATCGATAACCAAAAAGTAGAGAGCACTCTTCAATATCCATATCTGGGCATAGTATTCGATCACAAATGCTCATGGAAACGTGCCATTGAGTCTAGGAAACTCACCTTCATAAGATCCACAGCTGCACTGATTAATTTTGCGAATAAACTGGGCAGAAGGCCAACGGTTGAACTCCTGGAGATTTACAGGGCAAAGTGTATATCTAGTGTTATTTATGGGGCTGGCATTTGGGGTTATGTAAAAGTCGAGGAAGTTCAAAGGGTGGAGAACAGCTTCTTGAAATTTCTTCTGGCTGCCCCCCGGGCTACATCGACTTACGTTTGCCACTTAGAGTTGGGTCTGCCCTATCTCACAGACCTGATTAGGACTCAACCCTTACTTCTATGGCATCGTATTTGGACGTCGAACGCCACTACTTTTTCCCAGGGGTTCATTAAGGACTGTATAGCTCTAGACCATGCACATAAGATTGGTTGGATCTCTTACATAAAGAGATTCCTCGATGATTTGGGCATGGCACGCTTTTTCCATTCTCCCCTGACACTGGCCGAATTACCGAGGAAACAACTTAAAAAGATGTGTATGGCTCACTTAGAATCCCTGAGAATGACTAATGAGTTCGTCAAACCAACTGTACAACACTCGTTGTTGGTCCAAACAACCCTGTCTATCCAGCCCTACTTAACTTACAACTGCACGGATTTTGAGAGACTCCTTCTAACAAAATTTAGACTTAACATTTTCCATCACTTGGTCACTTTCCCAAAGTCTAACATCTGGGAAAATTCACTTCAACCTTGCCCTTGTGATGAGATTTCCTCTCAATCCACGATTCATACAGTATTGTTCTGTAAATTTTATCACGACCTGCGGAACCGTTGGCTTGGCCCGCTTCTAAAGATCTGGGGCCTCCGCAGATGTCGTCCTGCCTTTTTGGCTCTCCAATTCTTGGACACTGAGCTATCTGCCAATTTGGTAGTCACTTTTTTGAAATTAGTCCTGAGGCATAGACAGAATTTGTAGATTCCACTTATCCTTTATTTCTCATCAACTGGAATTCCTGTTAATGATTAATAATTAAAAAAAAAAATTCTTTGGATAAAGGAATTGCCAATTAGTTTTGCTTTTGAATTGTGGCTAGCTTTCTCTATGTTCATTCTATGGCTGTATTCAATATGCTCTGCTATATTGTTTTATTTTCTTCATTTTTATCTATAGATTGAACTGCTTTGTACTTTTATGGTTGCTTGTCTTCAACCGAATAAAGTTTGATTTGATTTGATTTGAGCCTTAGTCAACATTCTGAGAAAATCATTTTCTCTCCCCCTGCCCAGCTGAAGTCTACTAATTTAAATTAAACAAAAAAAGACGGCACACGCCGGAGACAAGCGAATTCAAATTAAACAAAAGATAACGAGCAGCATACACGTGGCTGCTCGGTCCTGAGGCAATACTCCATGGGAGTTACCGTGTGAAACAAGCCCAATCCTCCTTTAAACAAAGCCCAAACCCAACTAACATACTACTAAAAAAAAGCCCAAATGACGGTCGACATCGAAAATTGCTAAAAAATATAACCAAGGAGAGGCATGGTGAAAGACGTACCCCCACTACAACTGTGTAATTAGGAAGTGGTGGGAGGGAGGAAAACTATATTTAAATGTAATCAGCTATGGTGCAAAACTACACACAGGCAAACAGAAACGGAGCAGGAAACCAATAAAAAAGTAGTCCCTCACACTGTAGTGTGATGAGACAGTACTCTGCTGCTTGGGAGGAACAGGAGAGAGAAAGGAGGGATAAAGAGGCAGGACTGACCACAGGCAGGCAAGGATTTTTGAAGGACACTCAAAGAAACAAATCAAAAGCTGGGGAAAGGCTTTAACCCAACATAATAAATTACAATTGTTTTCGAATGCTCGACCTAAAAAGGGCTCAATTGAGAAACATGCGAAAGAACTGGCACTGCAGAGTGATCACCATCAAGGAGTTTTATTAAATCAACAAATAATAGGGTATAATCACCCTAGCACAGAAATAGTCACAACTGCAATGCAAACAGAGTTGGGGGCGTATACAACTGCATGAAGGTCATAAAGCAGGAAACATCCAACATCACATACCAAGCACAAAACAGTATAAAACCAAATAGACTGACACTAAACCAACTAAGAGAACTCAGGTACAGCAGCCAACATCAAAGGTAGCACAAACCTTGTCACAACCAAAGGTCCTGAGGGTGCCCCAAGATCTCATCAAAAACCAGAAGGGTGGAACGAGCATGCAGGTGGGCCCAGGACCACTTGTGGTACAAGACACCGCAAGAATGCAAATGGCAGTTTTTTGTTTTTTTAAACTCTTTATTGAAAAAAGCAGCACGTTAAATATCAGAGACACAACATTTCACATGGAGTCATTGGCACACGTTGTGGCAGCACAACAAAAACCTTTTCTCCCCGGCGCAGCATAGACATCAGGAAACACACATCATTCAAAATTAACAGCCTCCGACCCCTTGGTGGTTCACAAATCTTCCCCCTGGGATGTGTTCCAAGGTCCCAAATTTGCGACCACTTTTTCGGGCAGCCCCTGGAGACATAAATAGGTATCTCGGTCACCATGCACCAGTCCATGTCCTTGGCCCAGTCCGCAATGTTGGGTGAAGTCAGAGCCCTCCACAATCGTGCGATATTCCGCTTTGCTACAATGAAGCCCACTGTGACCCAGGTTCTCTCTTTGGCTGCAAGATCAGTGGGGTCTCATATGTTCAACAAAATCAATTTGATACTTCACTGTATCTGCTGCCCCATTACTTCCTCCATCACTGATACCACCCCCTCCTAGAATTTCTGAAGCAAGTGGCAGTTCTACAACAAGTGACTGATAATCAGACACAAGCCCCGAATTTGGCGACGGAGATCCACAAGAATGAGGAAACTTTAAATGGCCCTCTCAAAGAGGAAATAAAAATTAGCAGTAGTGCTCTTTCAAATAAACGTCTATGGTATCAAGATTATCAATTAAGGGGGAGGTTAGATGTGTTAAACCACAGCAATATCCTTAGACCTACAGCAAAAATTCCAGCTGTGAGTATAATAAAGTCAGAAGATATAATCTACATTGAGTTTATTCTACAGCATGGAGCACAATTAACTGACACAAAACTGGTAACCTTTGCCTCACAAGAATATGCAGACCATGTCTACTACCTAAACAAAACAACGCTAAGAAATTGGGGTATAAAAAGTATCATGTTGCAGATACCTACCCATCACGACTCACCCTCAGATGCAAGCATTTGCGAATGTCGCCAAAATCCTTTAGGAGGTGCAATAAGACCACAAGCAATTACTTACAGCTCAAGAAGACTAAGCATGAAGCTGAACATTAACACGTACTCGGGGATAAACCAGGATAAATCACTGAAACTCTATTGATTCCCAACTGATTGGAGCTGGCTTCCAGCAGCACTTTCCATCAAGGATCCTGTTGATTGAAATTTAGCGAATATGAGGACGCAGGATGTAACGGAACATGTACTAAAGATATGCTCATGAAATCTGGGTGGCCTCAATCAAAGATAAATTACCATGATCTGATAAGCTACTAGCAAACATTACACATAATTATGCTGCAGGAGACATGGGCACTAACTGTAGTGCATTTAATAGGATTTATGGAATTTGCAAGTCCAGAAATAAGGTGCGAAAAAAAGGGCACGTGTGAGAAGTTGGCCTGATATGTAGTGCTCACTATTCTAGTGATCACTGTGTATCATTCCAAACGACCCTTATTGATGATTGGTTGTAAGTCAACCTTATAGACCAGCTATCCTAGTAGCGTGGATACGAGCAGTCTTAGGCTAAACTCTAGAGGGCGTGTTAAGCCAGCTGTTTACCATCACATATACCCCTTGAACACCAAGTGAAAGGACACCACACAAGTTGTTATGAAAATAAAAGGATATTTATTTATAACAAGACTACCCTGGCTCTTTATGAGTCAGGGAGCTAAGCACACTACAAAACTCTTAGGAAAATACTTCAGTTGCACAATTTACACAAATGCCCGAGGGGCACGAGAAACCATCTACACTAACAGTGAAATGCGAATGGTTAGAGTCTGGAGGTACTGATTCCGGAGTGATCCGATCAGTGGGACAAAACGAAAAAGGAACTGGACACTTGGAGAGCGAACCTGCGATGGAGCACCGAAATGCTCGAGTTACCTAGCCCAGGGGCTGCGGCTGCGTGAAGTTCGGCAAGTTGTCGGGAGTCCTCGTTGTAGTCTCAGGAGCCTGAAAGAAGAAGTTGCTGGCAGGCGACCAGTGACGATGTTCAGCGAGATCCAAGCCTGGATCGGTGATGAAGGAAACCTGAAAGCAGAGGGGACTCAGTTCTCAACCGCTAGCCAGCGATCGTGTGGGCACCAGGAGGGTACCGGCTGAAGTCACCTCGACTAGGTGAGTGGATGACGTCGGACTCGGCTGTTCCTCGGACCAGGAGGCGCGGCGGCGACCAGGATGGAGGGCGAGCTGTCCCACGAAGGCGTCTGCTGTTGATGATGCTGGGCCCAGGAATGGGGCAGCGGATCTTGGCAGTGGCAACCCAAGCGGGGGAGTCAAGATGGCGTCTGGAGTGGACCAGGAGGGTCCGTGGTACTCCTCTGTTGAAGGGGAGCAAGGGCCAGTCTGGAGCAACCAGACTAGTGATGAAACAATCGTGGTGCGTCGTGAAGAGGGCCACAAGCCGGTCGGCAAGTGGTCGAACAACGCGGTGAACAGCAAGGAGCGGAAGGGCCCCCACGCAGATCTCGTGGATGCTGGGGAGGCAGACTTCGGTGCTGGAGCTGCTCAGGGTTAGGGCTTCTCAAACCCTAGGTGCACTCACTCGAGGGTCCCTCGGTGGGCGTGCTAGATAAGCGTCGTGCAGGTTCTGAAGATGGCCGGTCCCGCAAGTCTCGTCACACCTACGACTCTCAGCTGGGCTGATGAGGTAGGTAAAAGGTCAGAGATGGCAGGGAACTCGGGTCTCGTCGAGCTGGGCAGTCTTGATCCGTAGGAGAGACTTACAGCAAACCGCAAGCGCTTAGGTGGTGCCTGCTGGTGCAGGGTGGCTACTCCTTAGCCACAAGGGAGAGTCTTCAGAAATAGTCAAGAGTTCCTTTCGTGGAAAGTAGTTCAAGATTCAGAGTTATCCGATTATCTGATTATCCAATTTGGGAAGGGGACTCGCTCCTACCTTTATTCTAAGAAAAGGGGCTGGCCCGTGACTAGGTCCTACCTATGGGTGGAGCTAGGAGGGGGGTGGTTACACCCCTATCCTTTGTCCGGCTTCGCCCCCGCTCAGGGGCTGGTGTGCCCCCGAAACTGGTTTGAGCCGGGCTATGCACAGTGAGCACCGGGGTGCCACTTGCAATCACCTTCCTTTCAGCCCTGCCTACCTGGGATACACAAACCCTGTCTGGGATGGTGCTAACACCGCCCTCGACAGGAAACCCTTTGTCCAAGCTCCCCTCGCTGGAAGGTCCCCCAGCAGCAGGAGGTCAGACTTGTGTCTGGTGGCAGCATCCATTTTGTGATGCTGAGGCTTGAGTCAACTTTAACCGGGGTTCAAGGTTACTTCCATGTCGTGTCCCTCTAAAAGGGGGGGAATGCTAACCCCGTCGCCAGGACTGGCGAGGGGTTCGTATTCCCATTCGTATGACACCTTACTCTACATGTGTAGGTGATGCGACGCCAAAGTTAGCAAGTAACCGCAAGGATTATAATGCATTAAAAGTAGATGGCCCGCGTCACCATGGAACGGCTATTAGGACTTGGTTCCGCAAGCCGTCGACGGGCTCAGCTCGCGCCAGAGCACCGTCCCACATGATTCCCTGCACTCTGCCTTCAGGATTGATAAGGCCTGCCATAGGAGTGACTGATAGGAATCCATGTGTCCATCTTAGGGTTAGGTGTAGGAATACTACACCTATAGCAACGGGTGATTACACCACGCTGCCCCAGCTGTCGTGCAGCCAGTTGTGTCAGATTTGGGCGGCCATCCAGGGGTGGCATAATACATGCTGCAGCCCCTGGTAGGCCCTGGGTACACCGATGCCCTGGATACCTGTGGTATGCTGAGACAGGGACTGACAAGGCGGCCCAGTTCCAATTAGTGGATGCACCTAATGTACATGTGTGTTAATTTCGAGAGAGAACAGCTAGGCTGTGGGTCTGATTGGCAGGCCCACAGCCGGAGAAAGTCGTAAACCAATGAAGCAAAAGCAAAAAAAATCTGGGTGATCATAGGATTGCAGACCCTACTCTCCTACAGCACCCTAGAGGCAGAGTCTCTATAATGAAAAGTTGTGGGCTAAACCTGTACTCTCCACCCCCCCAAGTTTGGAAAACCGATCCTGGTAGTAAGTGTCAAAGGGTGGTATACAGGTCCAGAGCTCCAACTGATTCTCATTAATATATACGTTAATTCCAACAGGACGAAATAAAGATGAATGATGGAAAGACTAAGGGATTTTAAAATGGAGCATACAAACTCAGAAATAATGATGACAGGGACATATACGTTTTTTCCTTCTTTTTACGCTCTTGCATCATCTATATTTACCCCAATTTCCATGCTAATTTCGAATGGTGTGACTCACCGCTTGTTCCGGTTTACTTTCAGGCGGCCATGCAGTAACTCCCGGCATGGGGAAGGGCATGTCAGATTGCAAAACACAGTTGATCTGAGGCGTGCCCGATCGGATGGCTTGACTGACATAAAGAGCACATCCCATCTAACCCTTTGGCCACAGATGATCTGAGATGTGCCAGATCGCCGGCTCGTACGAGGGACATCCAATCACTTACTTTGGAGTGCAGCTGACATAAGGCGCGCCCGACCGCACGGCTTGGCTGAGAGCAGGGGTAATTACAATTATTACTTTAGCCGTCTCTTCAGTCCCAACCCTTTGACCAAAGCGCTTAGCGTATTGGTAATAAAAAGGGGACTGTGCTTTAGTTTCTTGGCAGCCATTTTACGTTGTGGGCATATTTCTCTCTAAAGAATGCTCTTTCACCAACTTGTTGCTATGATAACCTACGCATTTCAGTTAACCGGTATACTTAGTGGCCCCCTGCTGGTGTGACACTTGCGTTTTTTTAGCCTTAACTCTAAAAATGGGAGACAGAAGGACATATTTGGTGTTGAAATACATTTAGTTAATAAAAAGGGAAGATGACTGACAAATTAGTCCCCACCCCATGTTTGCCTCCTGTTGAGTTTAATGAGGATTCGTTTAGAAGGCTTTTTGAGCAGGAATGGAGATCTTCATAAAGTTAGCGGCGAAAACCGCTTTATCTAATCGGAAGAGAGGCTTTCCTTCAGAAGAGGATTTTTTTTTACTCTGAGGATGCTTCCCCAATTACCAAAAAAAAAAAAAGAGGTACGGTCTCTCAGAAGACAAAGCATCTTAACAAAATGAGTAGGAAAATGCTACTTACTAGTATGCATCTGTTCTTGGCATGTAGAGCTGCAGAGATTCACACTCTGTGCATAGATCACCATCTGGTGATGGGCTCGGATGCTTGCACCTTGATGTTGTCCTGGAAAAGGTCTTTTGTAGTCACGAGATAGGTGACTCCTCTCTTGGACGATAGTGCGCATGGGCATCGACTCCATCCTCAGATTGTTTTTCGCCATGATGGGAAATGATGGAGTTTGTAGAAACAGAAAAGCTGTCCATGTGAATTTATCTAAGTAAGATAACACTGAAACAGATAGAGGTTCCGGGGTGCTGGGTGGGCATGTGAATCTCTGCAGCTCTACATGCCGAGAACAGATGCATGCTGGTAAGGAGCATTTTCCGTTCGAGGCATATGAGCTGCAGAATTCACACTCTGTGCATAGACTGTACAGCAGTGTCTCCCCTAGCGGTGGTCACCTGTATCAGTTGCAGTGGTTTGAAAAAGTGTCTTAAGAATAGCCTTGCCTACAGAAGCTTCTTGCTTTGCCAGCACATCTACACAATAGTATTTGGTTAAGGTGTGTGTGGTAGACCATGTCGCTGCCTTACAAATGTCTTCTAGGGTATGTTCCCTAAGAATGCCATGGAAGCCCCTAGTTTGCGTGTTGAATGCGCTCTAGGGGGAATTGTTAATGTGTGTTTTGCTTTGTGGTAGCATATCTGAATGCAATTGACTATCCACCTGGCAATTCCAGCTTTGGAGATGGGGTTGCATTTATGAGGTGGAGAGAAAGCTAAAAACAGTTGTTTTGTCTTTCTAAAGGCTTTAGTCCTGTCTATGTAATAAAGTAAAGCTCTTTTGACGTCGAGCGTGTGAAAAGCTCTTTCTGCTACCGAATCAGGGTTTTGGAAAAACACTGGTAACTCTACTGATTGATTAAGATGAAAAGCAGAGATTACTTTGGAAGGAATCTTGGATTGGTCATAAGAACCACTTTGTTACGATGTATTTGTAAAAATGGTTCTTGTATAGGTAAAGCCTGGATCTCACTTACTCTTCTGAGAGAGGTGATTGCGACAAGGAGAGCTACTTTCCATGTAAGGAATTGTAATTCGCATTTGTGTAAAGGCTCAAATGGGGGACCCATGAGTCTAGTAAGAACATTGTTTAGGTTCCACACTGGAGAGGGTGGCAGTCTGGGTGGAATTTTGCTTTTAAGGCCTCCCATAAAAGCTTGATAGCGGGTACTCTAAACAATGACAAATGTTGTCTATTTTGAAGGTAGGGAGCAAGGGCAGCCAGATGTAATCTTATAGATGAATATGCCAGATTGCATCTTTGTAGATGAAGCAAATAGCAAATAATGTTTTGAATTGAAGCATCTAATTGGTCAATTTTGTGGTTATTGCAGTAAAGGACAAATCTTTTCCACTTAGCTGCATAGCAAGCTCTAGTAGTAGGGCATATGGCTTCTTTAATAATGTTCATACAGTCGGGTGGGAGGTTGAGGTAACCGAACTCTAGGATTTCAGGAGCCAGATCGCTAGATTCAGTTGTGCTGGATCTG
Source organism: Triturus cristatus (assembly GCF_964204655.1). NCBI lineage: Eukaryota > Metazoa > Chordata > Amphibia > Caudata > Salamandridae > Triturus > Triturus cristatus. Next base: position 647,156,043 of record NC_140584.1, on the reverse strand, counting down.
GGTGCCTTATGTCTCCATGGTTCTGCGTGAGCAGCTTTGTGGAGAGCCGTCATTTTTGATGTGGAACTACTGAGAGTTCGAGTAGTGTTGTGAACCATGGTTGCCGTGCCCATGTGGGAGCAACCAGGATCATCTTGAGAGACTGTTGTTTGAGCTTGCGTACTAATAGCGGAATGAGCAGGAGTGGCGGAAAAGCGTACGCAAATCTAAGCGTACGCAAATCTGCCTGACCAGTTCATTCATATCGCATTGCCCTTGGACAACGGGTGTGGGAACCTGGCGGTGAAGGTTGGGCATTTTGCGTTTGCGTGTGTGGCGAACAGATCTCTGTCTGGTTGGCCCCGCATTTGGAAAAAGGGTTGAAGAACTTTCGGATGAAGTTCCCATTCGTTTATCTATGTTGAGTTTGACGACTTAACAGATTCGCAATCCGATTGTTCACTCCTGCCAGATGTTCCGCTAGAACAGAGGTCTTCAAACTTTTGGATGCCGAGACCCCCCTGTCAACATTTTGAGGCGTAAGGACCCCCTCTTGACAAAAATGTCTAAACCTGTTGACTAAATTGCGTGGGATGAAAATGTAAATAAGGTTATGTGATGCCGCGTATTTTGGGATAGCATTGCTTCATTATTTTGATATTTGTTACACACAGTAACGCTGAGGAAAGATTTCACCCAATCAGTACCCATTTATAACCAAAATACAGCAATTATCATCAGAAAGATTTCAAGTCAACCTTTGTGAAGGGCCTTCCACTCTGCAGCAATACGTGCTGCCACATTAGAAGCTCACCTGGCCCTGACCGGAAGAAGCAGGGGTCCCTTAAAACCCTGGCGGTTTTGTGTAGAGTTAAGCCTTTTACCCATGCAGCTTTCCTCTCACCCCCTCCCTTCCATCCCTCTCTCCTCTCCTAACCCCGGATCCCTCTCTCACTTTGCAGGTCATTTTCTTTCACCCCTTTTTACAACTTCTGAACTCTCCCCATTCAACCTCTCACTTCACCTTTAATCACCTCTTGACATTCTGTCCTTTCACTGCCCTCATCTCTAACAGTCTCTCACATTTATCTCATGGCCTCTCTGGCCCGGTCACCTCCCGTGCCCCTCAGCACTTTTCATTCACCTCGTCTCTTCATTCAAATTTTTGTCTATTTGTATCTTACACCTCTCCAGTCCCCCCATTCCTCTTTCACATCTCCCCTTTGTTCTAACAGAAGCCCTCACCTTTGGATCACACTCACTTCTTGCGTGTCCACACTTCTCTTCGGCAATTCACATTTCTCCTCATCCCTGACCTCTTCAATCAAATCCTCTCACTCCCTTGCTGTCCTCTCTCATTTTGGGTGCGGATGCAAGTTCAGAAGGGGATGAATGAATGTATGATTACTGATGGGCTTGTTTGAGTGAGTTGCATATTGAGTAGTGAGGGGGACAGGTGAGTGAAGTGTCACATGAGTGCAGGATGAGTAGTGTGCTCGTGTGACTGCAGGTTGAGGTATAGTGTGAGCAGGACAAGTGCATTTTGAGTGCAGAGTGATCACTGTGAGTGCAAGGTGAGCGGGTGAATGGTGCAAGTGCATGGTGATCGGTGTGAGTGCATTGTGATCACTGTGAGTGCAGGGTGAGCGGGTGAATGGTGCAAGTGCATGGTGATCAGTGTGAGTGCATTGTGATCACTGTGAGTGCAGGGTGAGCGTGACAATGAAGGGCGAGAATGAGGAATGAGTTGTCTGAATGCAGGGTGCATTCCCAGACCCATGAAGTAACTCAGCATGTTATTGACGGGGGCGTAGACTTTAATATCTAAGTTAAACTATTGCGGCATTAATCGGGGATCGAGGGTGAAGGAAATAAATAATGTGCTGATCCTGCAACAAACTTCCAGTCCTATGGTTAGGGTTGCCAGCAGATTATTTTGGTGGCCCAGTCGGTACAAAAAAAAGCAGTCACCTAAAGCGGTATTTTCAGCGCTTATCTGTGCATACTTCCCAGGGCCGGCTTTAGTGCTGGTGGTGCCCTGTGCGACAATGTTTGTTGGTGCCCCCCACAATGACCACCCCCACCACGGATTCTCTCACTAGCACCCTTTAACAGTGACCAAGTCTCCATAACCCCACACTCTCAGATGCATTGAATTAGTTATATAGTGCCACTCATACCAGTGTAGGGTGTCCGAGCACTTTGCATCACACACACATTACACAGAGACAATCAATCATAAGTGTGTAAATCAGTGTATAGGAAATGTTACATAAGACAAAGGACTAAAAGTATAGGAGTCACATGTCATCCATACTGGTAGGCAGTTTAGTTCAAGAGTGCTTGGTGTGGAGAAGCACAAACGCAGAGTCGAAAAAGAAACCGCATAGTTGGGAGTTTCCTTTAATAATAAGAATTGATTTCTAGCCAAATTAACCCTTTTTGCAACATTAATCAATGGTCTAATAATGTATTCTTTGTAGTGTGCATGCTGTTCTAGGATGAAAGTTAATAGCTCACTATTCTCTATTAGGACTTTAAGTTATAAATTGCAAGTAACAAAAGGATGTCTCTTTTGAAAGCAGCAACCTGCTGATCTCTTCACATCATACGCACTCTGTAATCTACTTGGTACACGTTCTTTGCACAGGCATATTAACCCTCTGCACTAACATCACCTAAGTCAAAACCTCAACTACACAACATTCTGATCTCTCTCCAGGAAGATAATTAATCACACAAGTTATCTTGACATTTATGTGAGGCCTGGTAATTGCCGGGGAAAGAAACACTGCAGCAGGTGCTTCAAAAGCACAATAAACTTTCACTCACGGCGCCCCCAGGAAGCCAACTTTGTATTCCTTTCCATGAAATGCATTCTCACACTACGGCAGTGAATGTAAAATCCAAATGTAAGGAATAGGCACAGTGGGGACCCAGGGGGTACTGGAACCAGCAAAAAAACCTAAGCCTCTGTAAGCAGTTTACAAAGGCATGTTAAATGGTCTTTAAAGACCTGTGAAAAAACACGGGCTGGAGATAGGAATCCAGACACTGCCCAGCTGAGCCCCCAGCAGCTCAAGTTTCACTGCAGCAGCCCGGGCTGAGACACAGGACGGGGAAGTGTGGGGGGGGGGGCTGAAGCCCTTGGGCCTGGGCAGAAGTGTGACTGGGAAGGCGCGACCCCCTTTGCATCACTCCACGGCCCCCCTGGGGGTCGCGCCCCACAGTTTGAAGACCCCTGCGCTAGAAGATATGTTTTGTGGAATGGCCCATCTCCATATTCTCTGCGCTAGGTGAGACAACTGCAAAGAGTGTGTTCCTCCATGTTTCTGTATGTAATACATGGCTGTCATATTGTCCGTGCGGACTAGGACAGTTTTGTTGAGGAAATGTGTTTGGAATGAATTTAACGCTAGAAATATTGCCAGTAATTCTGGTTGATTGATGTGGAGCGCTTTTTGTTGGGTGGTCCACCTGCCCTGAATTGTGTGGTTTAGGAGATGGACTCCCCAGCCGGTGAGTGATGCGTCTGCTGTTAGCACTATCTGTGGAACAGGCTCACGAACAGCCGCCCTCTGGAAAGATTTTGTGTGTTCCACCACCGCAGAGAGCGATAAGTGCGGCTGTCCACCAACACCAGATCTGTAAGTTGACCTTGAGCATGGTTCTACTGACGTCCTAAGCATTCTTGTAAAGGGCGCATCTGAAGTCTTGCGTGAGGAACAATGAAAATGCAAGAGGCCATCATCCCTATGAGCTGCATAAACACTGGTGCTGGAAGAGAGTGTTGGGGTTGAAACTTGGTGAGTGGCTATCCTGGGTGGATTGGGGTATGCTAGGGCTTTGGAAGTGTCTATTGTGGCTCCTAGATACTGATGTAGGTAGTAGGGCTGAAGGTGTGACTTGGTATAGTTCACTGTAAACCCCAAGTTGTGTAGCAGTTGCATGGTTTGATAAGTATGGCGAACACACTGGTTGTGTGACTTGGCTTTTATCAGCCAGTCGTCCAGGTATGGAAATACATGGATTTGCTGCCTTCGCAAGTGCGCTGCTACTACTGCAAGGCACTTTGTGAATACCCTGGGTGCTGTGGTCACCCCAAATGGGAGTACTTTGAATTGATAGTGTTGGCCGACCACTGTGAACCTTAGATATTTCCTGTGAGCAGGATGTATGGGAATATGGAAGTAGGCGTCCTTGAGATCTAGTGTGGCAAGGAAGTCGCCTTGTTGAAGCAGTGGAAGGACCTGTTGAAGAGTGAGCATGTGAAAATGATCTGACTGTATGTAGAGATTGAGGGATCTGAGGTCCAATATTGGCCATAGAGTACAGTCCTTTTTGGGGATTAGGAAATACAGGGAGAATACTCCTGTCCCTTGATTCTGTATGGGGACTGGTTCTATGGCATGCTTCTGAAGCAGTGAGAGAACTTCCTGTTCCGTGGACATCGGACGCTGCTTGGGTGGTATGTTGGGGGGAGTTGCAGTAAGTTCCAGGCAGTAACCATACTGGATAATTTGTCTTACCCACTTGTCTGTAGTGATGGAATTCCATACAGGTAGGAACTGTGAGAGTCTTCTTCCGACCGGAGTGGAATGGTCTGGAGGGAGTGGAGGGAAGTCACTATTTATTAGTGGGAGAGGCGCGAGTGTGGTGTTACCTTGGCCTCTACCCTTGTTGTTATTTCCTCTGTACCCACCTCTAAAATATCCCTTATTGGGGGATGTTTGTGTATTGTTTTTATTGGAGGAAGCAACAGTGTCTGTACTGATGTTTTGGATGCTCCTCTATAGAAGGAGCGTCAAAAGGAACCTCGTGTGGATGGAGACTATAATGCTCCCATGGATTTAGCAGTCTGTGTCCTTTTTCATTTTTTCTAAAGCTGTATATACAGCTGGACCGAAAAGTTGTTCCTGATTGAACGGCTTATTGAGGATAGTTGTTTGTACCTCCTGTTTGAAACCAGAAATGCGCAGCCAGGAATGTCTTCTTAGTAACACACTAGTGTTGATGGATGTAGATGCGGTATCTGCTGCATTGAGGGCACATTTAATTGATGCATTTGTTATTAATTTGCCATCTTGAATCAAAGCATTGGCTTTGTTTTTGTATTGATCAGGCAAATGATGCATTAGGGATTCAAGCTCGTCGTAATGAGCCCCACCTTACCTGTCAAGTAATGCCTGCGCAGTGGCTATCCTCCAGTAATTAGCTGCCTTGGCAGCAACTCGCGTGCCCGAAGTGTCTAATAAATTAGACCCATTGTCTGCAGGTGGAACATCTCCGATGGTCTGTGAGTTGGCACTCTTTCTAGCGTTGGTCACTAGTAGAGAATCTAAGGGAAGTTGACCATTGATGTATGTTTGGGGCAGGTTTATATTTTTTATCAATTTTAGGATTCAGAACTCTAGCCCCTACAGGGTCGTTGAATATCTCTGGGGCATGCTTAATGACACCTTTTAACATGGGTAACGTTTGTACTGTCTTATGTGACTGTGCCAACGTATCTAGTAGGAAGTCTTCCTCTGTGGGGTCCGAATGCATTTGAACACCATTTTACTGGGCAGCCCTATCAATGAGCTGACTATAGCCAATATTGTCATCTGGGGGAGAATCGGTTTGTTGGGTATGCATCAGGATCAGGAAGGTCTGGAGGATCTACTGGGTCATCATAGTCATCCCATGTGTCCTGTGGTACACCTGTGTTGTCATCAGGGTCAGTGAAAGGGTCATTATTCCCTCCCCCACCCCCTAAATCATCATCATCCTGTGGTGATGGTGAGTATGGAAGAAGTATGGGAGACTTTGGAGGAGAGAAAGGCTTAGTAGGAAGAACAGGAGAAGAAGGTCTTAAAGGTGAAGTGGCACAGTCTCTTTTCTTTACAGGCACATCAGGGATGTGTGGGGTGTCCAATTTCCTCTTCTTGTGTGAAACGCTGACAACATGGCCTGTCTTGGGGTCCACTTGGAGAGTTTTCTGTTTCGGATCGATGGGATCCGGCCGAAAAAGTTCTTCCTCTTCAGCAACCGCTTTCGGTGCAGATTTTTTCAGTTCCGAGCGAGGTTTCGATTTCTGCTCTTGAGCCTTTGAAGGGTTTTTTGGATCCTTCGGCTTCGGTGTCGAGTGGGAAATCTTCTTCGGTTCCAAATGTTTTGGTTTCGGATCCGAGGCCTTTTGTTCCTTCGGTGCCAAGGTGTTCGGTGCGATGGCTTTTTGGGAATTGCGGGAGTAGGATGAGCCCCCGGCTTTGGTGCAGACGGTGTCTGGGGAGCACTGATACGCGGCTTGCTCGGTCCCGAGCTGCCAAAAGGTTTTTCTTTTGTCTTCGGAGCTAAGCCAGAGGGCGGGGCTTCTGAAACTTTGTTTCGGTCGCGAGTGGGGCCTGCAGATGAAGTCTTGACCAGTGCCTTCTTTTTCTCGGGTAGGGTGGGGCAATTGTACTCACTCGTTGACCTGGAGTGATGTGGTCGTCGGAGTCGGAATCGTTTGCCTCGAAAATGATGTCCAGATCCTCGAGAGTTGATGTGGAACTCTTAAGAGGATGGAGTCAACATGCTTTATGTATGTTAGGGAATGCTAAAGCAGGTTTAACAGTGGAGAAGGAAGGTTGTCCTTATGAGAATGAACCCCAGATTGGCAGATTTAGCAAACAGGGGGCACGTAGGCAAGCCAAATTGGGTGACTTTTTGGAGAGAGTTTTGTAAAGTCCTTAGGCAAATACGACTCCACCTTCACAGCTTTTAGAAAGGCTCAGATGAGTAGCGTGTTTTCGGCTCCAGTCTGTTTTAAAGGAGTGACAGGAGGGATCTAACTGCTGGCTGTGGAGTTTAAAAGTCCTTCTATTACTCTCAAGAGCCAAGAGGTTATGGAAGGAACTTTCGTTTCAACATGGGTTTTTTTCTGCAAAGAGGGAGAGATTCCCTATCCCATTCCCTATCCCATGGAGTCAAGTCCAGATCTCAAAGCTCAGGAGGACAAGGTGAGTCTGAGCAGCTCATTTGGTTCTTCCCATTTTACAGGTCGGTGGAAGCCTTCAGTTCTTTAGTCACAACTGGGCAAATCTAACAAGTTAATTAGATTTTTGGAAAATTCCTTTTTTTTAAAAATCCAGCCAAGAGAGCTGGTTTTGGACTTGGAACAAATGGCATTACTCAGAGGTTTCCCAAATGCTAAACAAAGGAGAAATTACAAGAGTTGTAGAGCTGGAAGATGGTTTTGGGAGTACGGTTTCTTTGTCGGAAAAAAAGACAAATGAAGGCGTCCCGTAATAAATCTGAAGAATTTAAACAAATTCTTTGTATACAGCCATTTCAAGATGGAGGGGAGCCATCTTTTGCGAGAGATCTTGCAGGAAAGGCATTGGCTGGTAAAGTTGGATTTGAAAGAAGCTTATTTCACAATACCTATGGAAATGGCTTCCCAGACATAACTACGCTTTAGGTGGAGAGGTATCCTGTATCAGTTTCGCTGTCTTTCTTTTGGTCTGTCCTCCGCTCCAAGGTGTTTCACCAAGATGTTGCGTCTAGTAATAGGTTTCTTGAGGGAGAGGAGTGTCAGTTTAATCATTTATTTAGATGACATACGGATGATGTCTCAGGACAGGGAAGAACTGCTGAAGCACCTTGTGCGGACAAGAGAACTAGTGGAGAGCTTAGATGTTATCGTAAATGTGGAGAAGTCTATCAGGATTCCAAAACAAAACCTGGGGTTTTAAGGGTTGCAGATGGACACTCAACTATTTCAGTTGTTCATTCCTCACAAAAAAGATAAGGAGTGAAGTTTGCCTTGGTGAAGAAGATGGTGACTCTAAGGGATCTAGCAAGGGTAATTGGTTTTCTAGCATCATCAATCCAGGCCATATTTCCGGGCCCACTTCACTGCAGAGCTCTTCAGAGACTGAAGGCCTCGAGTCTGAGGAAAGGCTTGTGGTACGCAGAACCCATCTCTATTACATTAGATGCTTGGATGGATGTGGGATGGTGGTTAGACCAGGGGGTTCCAACCTTCTCTCTAGTGAGAGCTACTTTTGATCAGTGAAAATAGTCATGAACTAATAAAGGGCAAGCAACTGGCACATTTTTCTAAGAGACCCCACCAAAACCCAGCTTCACTGACTTTAAATCCAATTTCTTTGGAGCCTATACTGTGGTTTGAACAATATACTTAGGGTTCCCTAGAAACACTGATAAGAATGACTTTAGATATGTGTGGTCACCACGCTTCAAGACTTTTTCAATTAATAGCGGTCACCGAAATAATCATTGAACAATACTTCTCCCCTACAGAATTGCAGGTAATATTATGGCTTCCTTAGAGGGCACAACCATTAAAACAGCATAAACTCATTACCAATCTTACATTATTAGAGTACAGGCAAATTATTAAGTGCAAAGCACACCCTACCTCCTTTTCTTCTTACCACTGACACCCATCGACAGAAAACACAGACTTCCCACCTGGCCTCACAACCCCAGATTTGCTCACTGGAATGTGGGGAGACCCTTACCTACTCTGCGCAGCCTAAATTATGAAGGCAAACTGTGCCCGTGAAAGGAGCTACAGGCAGACTGGCATCTAGTGAGAAAAAGGCAAGAATCGCCTCACACAATTACTCCATTGGGTGCGCACACCAGAAGTGAAGGATAAAGATGCAAAACAAAAAAAACATGCACTGAAAATCATATCTGCAGACAAAAAAAAACACAAAAAAGGAATAACCCTGCTACAATGAACGGTCACAAAACTTGGTGCAAGTACTAAATATAAGTACATACACTCATAGGAAGGGGATATGGCCCATGATATGGAAATATATGTGATGTAGAGCTGCAAAATCATCCATCTGCTTCTTCACATAAAGAAAGTGCATATAAACTACTCACCCACTGAGATCAGCAAGCCCTACCATAGCTTTTGAGGACATCAGTTCAGAATTGGAAAGAACGGCATGTGTGTCCAGGCAAGCACAATGAAGGCCTCCTGAAGTACTTTATCATCTCTCATCTGCCAGCCAGCAAGCATTTACAGTCAAAGCATGACATTTATGTGATATCGATGTTTGCATGCGTAGCTTTATGTGAAACTTAGCCTTCTTGACTCGTTAAACATCGAGGAAAAAAATACATATTTTACACAACTCTGGGGAAAAAAACTAGTTGGCTCAAAAACTGAAAGAAAAATTCCACCTACTTGGTCAATAACAGATTCCACAGAAATAATTTCGCATTAAAAGCCCTTAGTGTTTGAGTTTTGTTTTATTGTTTCTTTGTTTGTTCTTCTCTTTTAAAATTTAAAATATTTGTATCCTGCCTAGCTTCTGAGTTGCCGAGAACATCGCCTGTAACCCTGCTGAGCTTCTGGGGATCAGTCGCTGCTTCGTGATGTCACGCAATTGACATGCATATACTAGCGGCCGGCCCTGGTGGTTGTAGGCCCATATTTGTAATGATGCTCTTTTGCACAATAAAGTTTATCAAAAAAAAAAAAAAAAAAAGCCCTTAGTGTGGGGTGCACTCAGCTAGGCACTTTTATCCATATACTCTGGGACTGCGACCATATCCAATACTACTGGCGTGAGGTACATAAGGTTATCAGTGAAGCCCTGATAGTCGCTATCCGCCCAGAGGCTCGTAGATGCCTCCTAAACATCTGGGAGCCCACTGACCTCAACACTTACGCAACACAATGGGTTACACTGGGGCTTATGGTAGCCAAAAGAAATATAGCACATGCACCCACGATTGTAGACTGGAAAAAAGACCTCGATTGGTGCATGTACAAGGAAAAGACAGTCTACGTAGCTCAAGGTTGCCCCCACAAATGGTCCAAAATTTGGGACCCATGGAACACAGAGGTGATATATGTATCCCGCCCGCACAGAACATTATGCTGTATTTGGCAAAATTCTGGCAGATGGTAAACCAGAGGGAATGCAGACTGCTAAGCTCAAATAACACGAATATCAGCGAGCAAGGCTGGATCAAGTACCTAACAATTCACTACGCAGTTGAAGAGGTGGATAGGCGCCAATGATGAAGCATGTCACGATAAGTGAGTGAGGCGTCTACTTCAATATCTTTGGATACCCCCATCCTGCAGGATAGGGCAGAGGAAAAACACAACATCCTGACCCAACAAGAAGACCATATAATACTTCAAAGGCATCAGTTGCTTGTGAATGAAAGCAGTTGAGGAGGACAAACAACAAATAGACAGCAGCCAGGGAATAAAAAAGGAGGAGGAATTTAGGCCTCTAAATATCCATGCAAACCCTGTGGATAAACAGGGAAGTCACACTCCTGTGCAAAAGATAGAATGAGGGGATGAGAATGAGCTAGAAGCTGGTCCTTTGGCAACGACAAAAGTGATCAGCAGTCAGGTACAGAAACTTATTGAGCATTCACAAGCTGTGCTCCGGGGCCAAGCATTCGGCAAGGAGTTTTCAAAAAGCCCCCTAAGTCCTGGGCAGATAAATTAGCCCCTCTCTTCAGAAAAGTCCTTCAGAAAGAAAAAGCCCCAGATTCCTGGAGGGGTTCAATATTACACCCCATTTGTAAGGGAGGGAAGAAGAATCAGCCAAGCACTTATCGTCTGATATCGACCTTAGATGTGGAAGCAAAATAATTTTCAGGAATGCTTTTGAAAGATTTGAAATCCTTGGTTGAAGAAATGGGGTTAATATCTATGAAACACACAGAACTCCAACATGAACAAGGCTGCATCTCGAATTTGCTTGCAATCTCTGTGCTTATGGTCTGAGCTCTCCATTCACAGACTCCTCTAGATTTGTTTTGTTGACTTTAAGGCAGCTTTTGACTCTGTCCCCAGAAGTCTATTGTGGATAACATTGTACTCATGGTCCATCCCTGTGAAATTGCTAAGGGCAATAGAACTTTTATACTCTGACAAGGATAACATTAGGTGAAGGTAGTTTTTTTATTCACGAAAAATCCGCACTAATGTAGGGCTCAAACAAGGCGGAGTCTTGGCTCCCTTGCTATTTAAACTTTATATATCGGATCTTGTTAACGCGCATCTGCCGAAACGGGTAGAAAAATGACTGTCTTATCCATTGAATGTGGATGATTTGATTATACTAAGCAAAACAAAAGTGATTAATAAATTAGATGAATTTACCAGGTCCAATAGATTTTAAATGAATTTGGCAAAAACTAAAGTTGCGATCCATCCCAAAAGAATAAATAAAAGAGGAGCCTGGCAGTTAAGGACCGAAAGCCAAGACCAGGCGAAAAAGTATACACTAATCTGTCTATGCCCATTTGTACCCTAGGTTCGGAAGTGTCGGCCAAAGCTCATCCACTTTATACCCCGGTAACCTCTAGTGCTACGATTCAAGGGCACCAAAAGTCAAATCTGTCAATTGTCTCCTGGAACATAGCGGGACTATCCTCAAAAACAGCATGAATAGAATGGTCAGCATTTATTGAAGACCATGATATTTGGGCTTTTCAGGAGACATGGTCATTGGACCAAATTTACCATCCTGGGGTTCTCAACTTTTCAAAAGCAGCACGGGGGGTGGGGGGAAAATCGGGACAGCGAGGTCGTCCTTTAGGTGGACTTACCATTTGGGTTAGACAACAAGCAGGCTACAAGGTGGAGGAAGTATTAATTGATAGTCCGGATATTATGGTTATACGGCTTCGTCTAGCAAACGTACCTGATATAATGATCAATGTATATGCAAGAGGGTTGCCGGGTGGTAAAGAATCTAACACAGTCACCCTTCTCGATCATTTTTAGAAAGTAACAGGGGACATTGTAATTTGATAATTGTTGGGGATTTTAGTTGTTCCTTTGAGCCCTTAGATCTAGATAATGGTGATCTTAGTGTAGAGGAGGATGCACAGTGGAATATCCCATCTAGTTGAGAAGGTAACAGCAGATGTCATGCTTACTAATAATATGAGGAGAGTTAGATGGGCCATGATTATTGACAATGATAGGGCTATGGAACAGATGAAGGGTGCGGTCGTTTGCACCCTAGCGACCCTCCAAAACTGTGATTCACAGGAGGACATCAATTCTATCATTTCGCAGGTCCATAATGATATGTTCTCTGAACTCAAGAACTTTTTTATTAAAACCCAAAAGCCAAACAAGAAATCTCGCCCCAGGGCAGCATCGTGGTTTAATAAATCCTGTAGAGATGCTTAGAAGTCCCTATCTCAATCAATCAATCAATCATGGCATTTGTAAAGCGCACTACATACCCGTGAGGGTCTCAAGGCAATGGGGGGGGGGGGGGGGGGGGGAGAGGGGGAGGATGAGGGGTGAAGCTGCTACTGTTCAAAGAGCCAGGTCTTGAGAAGTCTTCTGAAGGTCAGAAGGTCTTTGGTCTGCCGCAGGCGGATGGGGAGGGTGTTCTATGTCTTGGCAGCGAGGTGGGAGAACGATCTGCCGCCGGCGGTCACTCTTCGGGTGCGGGGGACGGTGGCGAGGGCACGGTCTGCAAAGCGGAGCTGGCGAGTGGGGGTGTAGAGGCCGAGGTCGGCTGTTGAGGTATGTTGGTCCGGTGTTGTGGAGTGCCTTGTGTGCGTGGGTGAGGAGTTTGAAGGTTACCCTCTTGTAGACAGGGAGTCAGTGTAGGTCTCTCAGGTGGGGTGTGATGTGGCTGCGGCGAGGGATGTCGCGGCGAGGGATGTCGGGGATCAGGCGTGCGGAGGCGTTCAGGATGCGTTGAAGCCGTTTCAGGAGTTTGGCCGGGACTCCTGCGTAGAGTGCGTTTCCGTAGTCCAGTATACTGCTGACGAGGGCCTGGGTGACCGTCCTTCTTGTTTCGGTGGGGAGCCACTTGAAGATCCTGCGAAGCATGCGGAGGGTGTTGAAGCAGGAGGAGGAGATGGCGTTGCCCTGCTTCGTCATGGAGAGGGTAGAGTCGAGGATGACCCCCAGGTTGCGTGTGTGGTCGGTGGGTGTTGGAGGTGTTCCTAGTGCAGTCGGCCACCAGGAGTCGTCCCAGGCCAAGGGGGTGGATTTGAGTATGAGGACCTCCGTCTTGTCCGAGATCAGCTTCAGCCGGCTGGTCGTTATCTTGTCGGCGACGGCCTTCAGTCCTTCGTGGATGTTGGTTTTGGCGGTGTGGGGGTCCTTGGTGAGGGAGAGGATCAGCTGGGTGTCGTCGGCGTAGGAGATGATTTTGAGGTTGTGCCGTCGTGCGATGTGGGCGAGTGGTGCCATGTAGACGTTTAACAACGTTGGGATGAGCCTTGGGGTACACCGCAGATTATCTCGGTGGCCTCGGAGCGGAAGGTGGGGGTGGGGGGGTGGGGGGGGGGTGGTGGAAGCGGACGCTCTGTGTTCTGCTGGAGAGGAAGGGGCGTCGTAGAGGCGTGTTCGTAGTGTGTGGTGGCAGACCGTGTCGAAAGCGGCTGACAGGTCCAGGAGGATGAGGGCCACGGTTTCTCCGTTGTCTAGCAGGGACCTGATGTCATCGGTGGCAGCGATGAGGGCAGTTTCGGTGCTGTGGTTGCTGCGGAACCCGGACTGGAACGGGTCCAGGATGCTGTTCTCCTCGAGGAAGCTGGTCAGTTGTTTGTTGACAGCCTTTTCGATGATCTTCGCCGGGAACTAGAGCAGGGTGATGGATCGGAAGTTCTTGAGGTCCTTGCGGTCCGCGTTGATCTCCGCGTGCTTCCAGCTCTCCGGGAAGGTCGCTGTCTCGAAGAAGATGTTGATGGTTTTCCGGAGATGGGGTGCGATGGTGCTGCTGACTTTGTTGAAGATGTGGTGTGGGCAGGGGTCTTCCGGGGATCCGGAGTGGACGGTGTTCATGATCTTGATGGTGTCGTCGTCGTTGATGTTGGTTCAGGAGATCAGGTGGTTGGTGTAGGTGGTGGTCGTGGGAGCGGGGGTCTCAGTGGTTGCCGGGGTGGTGACGGTGTTGAAGCGGTCGTGGATGTCTGCGATCTTGCGATGGAAGAAGGTGGCCAGCGAGTCGCACAGGTCTTATGAAGTTGGGATGTCATTGGTGTTAGAGCTGTGGTTGGAGAGTTCCTTCACGATGTTGAAGAGCTCTTTGTTGTTGTGTGCGTTGTTGTCTAGGCGGTCTTTGAAGGAGGTCCTTTTGGCAGATCTGATGAGGTGGTGGTGTCTGCCGGTGGCGTTCTTGTGGCCGGTGTAGCGTTCCGGTGTTCGTTCACGGATACAGGTTTTTTCGAGTTTTCGGCAGCTTCGCTTGGAGGCCTGGAGGTCTTCGGTGAACCAGCTGGCTTTCTTGCTAGTATGGGTGTTGGAGGGCTTCTTGAGGGGGGGGCAAGGGTGTTGGCGATGTCGTTGATCCAGTTTGAGGTTGCGAGCAGCTGTGTCGGGGTCGGTTGGATCTGTGGGTGGGTTCCGGGTGAGGGAGGTGGAGGTGGAGGTGGAAAGCTGGTCTTCGGTGACTTTGCTCCAGCAGCGGCGCGGCATCTGTTGGGTGCGGTGGTGCGTGGTGGGTTTCCGGAAGGTGAAGGGGATGCAGCGGCGATCGGTCCAGTGGAGATCGGTGGTATGGTTATAGGAGACGTGGGAGCTTGCGGAGAAGATGGGGTCAAGCGTGTGGCCGGCGGAGTGGGTGGGTGTAGTGGCGAGTTGTCTGAGTCCGAGGTTGGCGATGTTGTCGATCAGGGTGGAGGAGTTGGTGTCGTCGAGATGGAAGTTCAGGTCCCCGAGGAGGATGTAGTTCATGGAGACGAGGGCGTGTGGGCTGACGAGGTGGGGGATGGAGTCGCTGAACTGTGCTTGTGGTCCGGGGGGTCTGTAGACGAGGGTTCCTCTGAGGGTGGTGTTGGGATCGGTGTGGATCTGGAAGTGCAGGTGTTCGGCAGTGCTGAGGGTGTCGTCGGTGTTGGTAGAGACTTTGAGAGAGTTCCTGTAGACGATGGCGATTCCTCCTCCTACTCCACTGGTGCGGTCTCTGCGGGTGATTTTATAGCCTTCCGGGATGGCTATGGCGATGTCGGGTGCCGAGGAGGGGTTCAGCCAGGTCTCCGTCAGGAAGGCGACGTCTGGGGTGTTGGAGTCCAGTTGGTCCCAGAATTCTACGGCATGTGTGGAGAAGGATGCATCTGAGGTGGTTGGGTTCTTTGGTAGGTGGGTTGGCAGGCCGGATGCTGGTGAAGCTGCAGTTCCGGCAGGAGAACCGTCTTGGGTGCACTTTGGGGCTGCCAGGCAGCAGGTGCGGGATCGTCCGGCGTTGAGTGCGTGGAGGGTGCTGGAGTCGTAGAAAAGTCAGGCGTCGTGGCGTTCGCGGGGGCCAGGGGTCCTGCCGCTGGCTGCGGTCCAGGAACGGAGGGGCGCAGACGGGCTTGCCTTAGGTGCACCTTCGCGCAGCGGCCGCCATATATGGGGAGGAGGGAGGAGCAGCTGGGGGGTAGGGGCAGCGAATGGACAGTGAGGGGGGGCGGGCCTCAGGGGATGCAGCAACGGGAGCGGTGGATGGCACGGGGGCAATGGGCACAGAACCACGGGGGCACAGAAGGAAAAACGGAGCACAGATCACGGGGCACAGAAGGAAAATCGGGGCACAGATCACGGGGGCACAGAAAGAAAAACAGGGCCATCAAAAGTAATGGGTGAAATTAAAGTAGCAAGGGTAAGGTACAAAAAAATTCAACAACAGGCAAAGAAGGACTGGGACGAAAAACGCTGGCAAGATTTACTTCTAGCCAGCAAAGGGAAAAATATGGAAACATTTTGGCAGTTCGTCAAATGGAGAAGTGGTGATTCCATCCAAACACCAGTCAATCATGTAGCCGCTGAGCTGTGGGCCTCACATTATGAGACCCAGTTTGCTGCCACTCTTAATAGTAAAGAACAATTCCAGCTCCCAATCACAGAAACCATACTGCATTTTGATAGTTCAGAGGTTGAATCTGTACTTAAATCAATCCTGAGAGGTAGGGCCCCAGGTCTGGACTGTATACCGGTTGATTTGTTTTTGCATGATAAAGGAAATTGGGTAACCTATATTCAGATACTTGCCAATGCAATAGCCAGTGGCGCCCCCATCCCCGTTACATGGAGGGGTGTGGAAATCCTCCCGATTTATAAAATGGGGGCTCATTCCCTACCAGGCAACTATAGGCCGATAAGCCTCATAGACTCTATCCAAAAGATTATTGCCAGGTTAGTGTTGTGCAGAGTCCAGTCCTGGATAGTAGAGAATGACATCTTGACAACGCTCCAGGAAGGGTTCCACCTACACACTGGCACCAATGATCAGGTTTTTAGGTTTATGTTAATCTATTGGCGGGTTGTCATCATTGGAGGGGGTACAATTTTTGCGGCTTTTATTGATCTCAAATCCGCCTTGGATTTGGTCCCTCGCAACAAAATGTGGAGTGCTTTTGCGGAAATGGGGATGCCATTGGAAATATTGGCAATCTTAGTTAAACTTCATGATTCTAATTATGCACAGGTTCGCTGGGGCTCGCAGGGGAATGTCACGGGCAGGTTCCCTGTTTCTAAGGGTGTACGTCAAGAGTGCGTTTTGGCACCTACCCTATTCTCTTTATTAATAGGGTTGTTCAATACTACTCTACCCACTCAACAGATGCCCCCACATTAGCCAGCACGAAGATACCCTTTCTCATGTTCGCAAACGATACCTTGATAATTTCTAAGACATAAAAGGGGTTGCAATCTGCCCTAACTAGATTTGAGGAGTTCTGCTGTGATCATGAGCTTGTGGTTAATGTGGAGAAGACCAAGTTTATGGTCCTCCACAAACACAAAGCCATTAAAGGGAGAGTCTTCATGAACAACATCCTTTTAGAACAGACTGATGTTTTTACATAGTTGAGGATAACTTTGGGTATGGAATTACAGTGGAAGCCACATATTGATTTATTGGCTCTAAAACATGCCCAGCTAGCTGGTGTACTTACAAAAGAACTAAGTCTTTCACAGACTAAGCCAATAAGCCCCGCACTAAAGATCTATAATGCCAAGATCAGTACTGCTATACTCTATGGTGCTGAACTTTGGGGTTTTGATGATTTATCACCCTTGACTACAGCTCAAAACAAATATGTGAGAGCTATAACAGACCTCCCGCAGTCAACACTGCTTTAGCTTCCTTACTTAGCTTTTGGCTGCCATACTATAGAGGACATAGCACGCTTCAGACCGTTAGCATTCTGGAAAAGGCTTTGGTCAACCCCTGAGTTGTCTGCTTATACAGAGGCGTTTATTTATTTGTATTCATTTTAACAAGAGTAGCATCTACCATATACAAGATATAAGGTTCCACAAGCATTAACTCAGCAGTAAGGTAAGGTCACATTTTTAGTATGCTATGTATGTCCGGACTGCTGCAATATATATTGTTACAAATCGTTAGTCCATCATAACCCATAGCAGATCCAATAGTAGAGCTGGACACTTCTATCTGCACAGATGTGAGTCAATAACAATAGTGGAACATATATAGAATAATACCAACTCAATCCCGTCCTCCCCCACCTATAAGATTCCCCCCCCTTCCCTCCAGACGTGGCACATAAGTCATGCAGATCCAATAACAGCAGTATCTAGTTACATCAGGGCTATCAACTACAAAATGTTATCTGATGTTCGCGGGGCAGACCGTTCATGTAAGATCACCTGGTTATGTAATATAAAAAGTTCATTGACCAATATGGGGTTGAGCAACCTGTGGGAAGATCCAGCAATTGGCACATTCCCTTCGAAAAAAGATTTTAAGGCAGCGTATTGGAACATGGTTAAGACCAACCAGCTTTCATCTACTCTGGGGCATACTTTGTCCGGGGCATTCTTGGAGTTTAAACAAGATACTGAGTTTGAATGTTATTGGGATTTTATCACTGAACCAAGTGATAGGAAGTTGTTTCATCAATTTAGGGTGGGTTCCCTCCCAATAAAATCATTTACAAGTAGATGGCATTCCTTGACGGATGATAAATGTAATACATGTCCAGCTCATATTAAAAGGTTAGCACACATTTTATTTGTATGTCCAGCTTACAAGTTACCAAGAAATAAATGGTTGAAACCAATATGCTTGAATCTGGGCACAAGGTCCGGCACTGAGGCGCTACGGATCTTGAAGACTAACACGCATGAGCCTATAGTAATTGCTGTAGCTAAATTTTTGAGCTGGATGTGGGGCATCTGAGCAACTACGATGAGGGTACTCTAATTCTTGTCAGTCCCAACTTATGACGCTATCCTCAGTGGATTGGCATTGTAATTTCACTCCCAATATGGGTGGTTGTCAATGATACCCAAACCAGGTGTATGTTTTGTTTTTTTGCATCAAAGAGGGGAAAAAAAGCATCTGCCAATAGTTGTGTAAATATTTGTATATTGTGTATTATTGCCTATGCATTTTACTTGCACCTTTTTATCAGCTTTTAACTATGTTTTTAATAGGATGTATTTTTATACATTATGAATTCCCTCAGTCACTTTTTGTATTTTGTCTTTAATGATTATGATCATCGAAATAAGACTATATTGATTGATTGATTGGTATACGTACACAGACTTTTGGATTGACGGAAGAGGAAACCTGATATACCACAAAGAATCAATCAGAAACAAAGTCCAGCTCCTGCAATGCACTTTCATAAATGCCTCAAAATATCTATATATAGCACATGGCACTACCTGCAGACTTTGCAACACTGGAAAAGAAACCCTTGTGGTTGTTGTATGTCTGTGTCCCGTGCTCTATAGAGGATGCAAGCAGCTTTTGCGTAGTTTTTTCTTAACAATCTCAAGGTGCGGAAAGGCCATCATGGCGGGGTTGAAGCCTGCCAATATCCATTTGAACATCAGCCTCGTAAAGGTTCTTTAAGTTTCAGGAAAAGATTTGACTTACATATAATACCCTTTATGGCTGAATTCTGTTTTACTGGTCAAAATGCACTTTACTACAATTTTAATTGAACATATCTTTTGTAGCACTTTATTATAAGCGCTTGATAATGGACTGTGGTTTTGTGACAGCATAGGCTTTTAGGGAAGTTTTAATTGTAGTTTGTAATTTATGAATGCAAAGATTTTAATTAATCATGCAAATAAATAAAGAGATGGTAGTTTGATGATAAAACAAACTCCTACCGCTGGAGTGAGCCCATTTAAAAAGGTAACGGAATTAAATAAAAATACAAAAAGGTGCATGGAGAGGAACAGAACAGAAGCTGGGTGGTGGAGAGGGGAGAAACACGGAGCACAGAAGTGGGAGAAAAGCATATGAGGGAGACAGCTGATAAACACATACACTCTCATGAAGTGCCTCGGCAAAAAGGAACCTTAGTTCCCTAAAAGTGTGCATGAAAGGACACAAGTAACAAGCATTTACAATGCAATGGTCTCGACATTGTTTAAATTAGAGCTATTGGCATTGCCACCTACAAAAAGCCACCCACACAGAGCCACACACACAGAGGCACACACATACACACACATAGAGCCTCCCACACACACACACAGAGCCACACAAATACACAGAGTCACATACACACAGCCACACACACACAGACATTAGGGGGTGAGTGAAACACTGTTTCTGTATTATAGGCGACAGACAGTCAATAACTAACACAGCATTCAAAATAGCACTACGAACACCGACTGCAAAAATATGGCAACAAATAGTACAACCAAAGAAAACCTTGCGACTCCCTATGATGAAGGCGGTACGCAATTAACAAAAAAGCAAAGTTCGAATACAAAAATCCCAGAGTGTGGGGGGAGGGGTTACGTGATTATTTTGTTGCAGATCGTGATGCATTTTGGTGAAGACAGATCACGCAAGCTTTACAGACCATTTAACGCCAAATGCTCAGATTTGTTTGTTTGAAGTTCTTCCAACCCTCTTAGCCAGCGGAGGGACAATGTAAAGGGCTGTTATTTACTAAACAGAGATTTCTAAAATACGTTTAAAGGGTAGAGGGACTCCCCGGTTCAGCCTTTAAAACATCCTATAATCCGAGTCTTTTTGGTTAAATGACACCAGCGGCGGATCCCGGTACTCACCCCCAAATCCTAGTCGGCCGCATTCTCCCTTCCGTGGTCCGTCCAGGCGCAAGATTCCGGGACAGAAACTTTCTCCAAACTTCCCAAAAAACAAGCCTGGCCACCGTCAAATCCTCCTGTTGTCGTTTTCCCTCTCGGAACGCTGAAAAGCTCCAGACGGCAGAAATCCTGGAATCACTGCAGCCAGCCACAGCGCAAGGGGTGTGTTGGGAGGAACAGCGCAAGCCCAGAGGAGCATGGCCTGTCGTGGCAACTAGACCCACCTCCTGCCGAAAGAAGCCCCAAACAAGCCCGCTGCGGAGTGCACCCTGGTGCCACTGTTAATTATTATGCAATGGGGACCCCTTCAACCGCCCCCCCCCCCCCCCATCCCATGGCAAAGGGGAAACAGTTGTGTTTTAACTTGAAAAAGAAATAACCCCAGGCTACTCCTAGTTGGCAATGCTGCATCCATCTTGGTGCGGAAACGGTGGATTTTGCTAGGTAAATTCCAGCTCCCTGCAAGAGGAGAATTACCAGTAAACCTCAGAAGGCTGCGCTGTGTTTACAAATGCATAACTCGAGACTGACTGACAGAGTTATGAAGGAGGGACACAGTGATCAAAGGTCACTCGTCTGTGTCATTAATAACATGGGGAGAGGAGCTGGCCTCGAATCTGGGGAACTGGGTTCGAGTCTCGGTAACGACGCTGAACATCCTGTGATTCTGGGCAAATCACTTAATCCTCCCGTGCCTAACAAAAATGAATGTGTCCTCATGTAATGCAACTGGTGCTATGTAAAGCGTTTTTATACCAGATTCGGGTCAAGTTCGTGCTATATAAAACTCTGTAAAAAAAAAACAAAAAAAAAAAAAAAACAATGGTGTCACCGGAGTCAGAAGCCACACAATCATTTCCTCTGATCTGGTTTCCACACTGTGCCTTGTGTTTTACTGTAGTGTCACTGTCAGGCCAAAGTATGGATTGTATAGCGTCAACCAAGCTGGAGAGCCAAAGGCCTGTGATGTCATTTCCTCTGAGGTCATCAGTGTGCTAACGAGTGTTTTGAAACCCGAATAAAGCTTCCTCTGGCAGGAGAAGTTTGGCAGGTATGCCCCGCCTCCTCTTCCGGTTGGCAGTGCTTTCTACTTGTGTGGAAATGCAGGTAGAGCGTTGGTTGAGTACATGCATCGCACCCGATATCAGCACAGCAGTAATTTGGGGTAGTCTGCTCTGAGCGAACTTGGTGGGCACGCTCCCAGTAATCGGAAAGCTATGATTGTCATGCCACACGTATTCACACATTAACTCGCGCCTTTTTAAAAAAGTTTGTTTTTAAGTTTTTTTTTTAAATGAAAAACTGTACTGCCTTATTGAACAACTATCCCAGATCATCAGGGAACCTTTTCCGTAGCATAACCATTCACTCTCTTCAAGAGTGTGTCCTACAACACAGCCAGGAAGAAGGTCTACCCCTTAGAGGCACAGCGGGTCTCCCTGCTCTGACAGTGAAGAGCCCCTGGGAAGTCTTGAGGGGATCTCGACCAGACCCACCAGAACAGGGTAATCAAGTCCCCCGGTGCTCTGCTGTTCTGTAAAGAAACAACCCCTCTTCAAGCAAAGGGGGGCCCTAATGAGGCGGTGCGGCCATGTTTCACAGCCTGGCCACCCCAGAGGGCACTGCATGTACTCCCTTTATCTAGGCATTATTGGCTGATATTCTTGCGTTTTTGTGGTAAATGCCGGAAGGAAGCCCAGAGGGACCAACAATAGCAGCTTCACACATGCCCTAAACAAACCGAGGTTGTTTGGCGAAGGTTTTGTTCTACCTGGAGCGAGAGCTCTGCAGCCAACTGAGACCGCCATGCTTGCCCAGGCTGGGAGCCATCATCGCCACCTGTGGCCCTCACTAGAAAAGAGGCGCTGCTTGGAACAGGACTGCACCGACCTTCAAGCCGCTACAAATAAACTGAACTGCCACGCGCGCCTTGAAGAGAAAAGCGCTGCGCTAGGCGAGGCGGGAAGTCCGCCGTCTGGACCAACCACGCTGCATCCCGCTTTACATACCCCCATGCGTGCTTGCCGCATACCTCCAGCTAATCGCCGCAGCGCTGCCCAGATGTTGGTGGTAAACGCGCGCTCATTAGTGCAAGTTTATATATAGAGCAGGGGGAGAGGACGAGCACACCACCGCCTTTCTCCGAGGCGAAGCAGAAATGCCTCGGAGAAAGGCAGCGGCAGTTCCGGATTCGGGCGTGTTTTTCTTTTCTCTCCTCTTGCCATTGGCTGGAGGAGATAATTAGAAAAGTAGCAAAAAACACGCCCCCGAATCCAAAAAGGACGGGGTCTGTTCGGAGTGACGGACCTCTTCTTCAATGGCTGGCCAGCATTCAAGAGGCCAGCCAATGGAGAAGAGGGGCGGGTTCAAGCCCCTCTTCTCCAAGTCATTATATCTCGCGAGCGAGACTGCGCAAGCGCAGCCTTCGCTAGCCGAGACCTAAAAAGGCTATGCTCTGTGGGAGACAAATACAAGATGGACAAGGCAAGTAATCAAATAAGAAGCTAGCAAATCAAAGTCATAATAAATCCCATCAATGATAAACAATGGACGAGATATCAGCCCCGGTAATTTAACAACAGGTAGTTTGAAAAAATAGGCTAGATCTAAAAATGGGACAAATCACTTAGGGCAATTCTTTGCATAAGAGACTTCAAGGCCATACTTGGCATAGCATTTGGGTAAAGCCGACTGGAGGATAAAGGCGCATCTTAGGCACAAACATTGTGAAATATTAGCTTTGTTATGTACTGTAAAAGAAAGGTGAAAATAATGTGCTCCGACACCCAGCACGTTCGTAATGTACAGGTTTTTTTTTACCATACTTGCCACTGAATTCATGTTACAGGAATGCATATTCAATAGACGGTGTATAGGCCTTTCCTCATTTATACCATTTAGAAATTTCACCACTACCTGGGTTTAATTTCTGTCAAATCTTAAATCAACATTTGGTGGATTAATTATGGGGTGGCTAACTGCTGCTTGAACACAAAGTCATGGTTTTAAGTGTTTGGGTGTCAGGTTTTACAGGATCTTTCACCATCTCTAAATAAATATCAACGAGAACAAAACCATTTTTACAATGTAACTGTCCAGCTTTGTAAAGGCTTTAATCTATGTTGAAGTGCCTTCAAATACAGAACATGAGAAACAAGCAGGTAAACTAATAGTCAATTATGCTAGCATCTAGTTTTTATCTCCTAAAACACAAGCACCATTCACTGCACATGAAAATCAACAAGGCCCTGCGCATTCTTAGACAAACATTAACAGTATAAATGGATGTTTTTTAATGGCACGTATAGGTCAATTTCTTTCAAAGTCTTATGTGCAAACGTGTTTCATGCTTGCGAAGCATTTTTGCAGGCTTTCAGGTCAATTGTATAAAAGGTGAGTTTAGCGTGTTCTGCTACAACAGTTAAACTCCAAAATTTTCACTCAACAAATAATTAAAAGTACAGGTAAATATAATCGGTTTGCCTACTTTGCATGGTGGGGAACCACCTCTTCCTGGAAGAAACGCCTGGCACTATTCCTGAAGATATCATGTTCTGCAGATAAGATCCGTCGGGTTCCTATATCCATCAGGCTCTTAGCAGAAGATGGTTCGGGGCGGAAATCCCCAAGGTTTTCATTCTTCTGACTCTGGGTGTGCTGGCATCTAGAGAAACAACACAAACATAGTCAGAACAAAGTTCTACTGTGCCAATATAAAATAAATACAATCAGTCCTGCACAACACTTAATCAATGTAATCTAAAACGGTAAGTTTTTCTTGACAAATGCTGAACCAGTTAATCAAACGTCCCCCTCTCAGAGAAAGTGCGGTATGTAAATAGAAAGTCATCTTACCTTGGGCCCAAGGGTTCTTCTCCTTTATACCTGCTCATTAGAAATATTGATACTTGTGCATAAAAACGAATCTAGAAATGTTTATAATTAGTTATTAATGTGTACTGCTGTCTTCAGAGAGCTCTACTCCTTAGCTGATCAGTGGGATCTAGTGCGTTTCTTTCTGCGATTCACAACGTTTAATAAATACATTTAAAGACTCAACTGAAAGCAGAATTTTGAAGTTGTGTTTGACAATATTTACTGCACTGGCCGGGAATCACAATGCTTGAGCAGAAGCCACAGCTGGGTTGAACCAGCCCCTCGACTTTAGGACCCAAAGCATACAAAGTTGGGACGAAAGCTTTTATGCAGGGACCCCAGGGGAACAGCATGACACTCCGCGTGTCAACCAGGTCAGGCAACTTTCAATAATTTGAACGTCAATTTAGTCGGATTTGTATTTATTAGTTTAAATTAGGATGCTTGTCATTACCATGATAGTTTTGGGATGAAGAGGCCTGTCAGTGTCTAAAAGAAGAGAAACGTGTGGTTACAAAGGAGGCACTTCAGGGTATAAGGAGGTGATGAAAATCCAAGGAAAGAGAAGGTGTTTCAGACAACATATTGCGCATGTATAGGTACCAAGTATATACCATCCTGTTGAATGAACGTGGTTTACGGATAGATATTGGTTCAGCCGCCCTGGGTGCTCTGTGAATTACAACAGGTTGTGAAGGAGCCTTCCCTAATGCAAAGGGGACAGTAGAACACAGAGGTTCATAATGTGTGAATGTATACTTTGTCCTTCCTCCCGGGCATCAGCTGTCAGCAGCAGGCAGACAACCTATGTTCTTTTAAGGTCGAGCCTCTGCAAGACCTGTTGTATCCTCTTCTTGGGGCTTTTGGCACACACATCGATTGCCATAGGTTGCCATCTGTAGCATTCAGAAATGCTGACTTGTTATTGGTATTTGTTGGTATTAGTCCCTCCTTTCTGTGTCTGTTCATGTGTCATGGCAATTTAACTAACTGTTTCTTTTGGTTGGCCGCTGCAACATACTTCAATGTGCCTGATTGCCCATCCTCCAGTCGTATAGGCATGCTACTGTTGTCTTCCTATTTGCCATTGTTTTATTTAGTTCACACGTAATCATCATGTATTTAATGCTTTTATCTAGACCGGGACGCTGAGACTCTAACCCAGTTCCCCAGCTCCAACGTCGGCAGCTTTGGATGTTATGCCACGTCCTCTCTCCAAATATTACTGTTTTTTATCTGGTTGGTTAGCTGGTCAGTCGACAGTAAACAATTGTAAAATGCCAAAGGATTGTGTTCTATCTACACCCAAAATGAAAATGTAAATAAATTAAAGGAAGACAAAAAGACATAGTGGGTAGGAATTTTCCAATTGGCCATTGCTTTATTTTAACATCATGTACTTGGCTGTTAGTATGTAGGCAGGGAATCTGAGACTTGAACCCAGTTCCCCAGCTCCAAAATCAGCAGCTTTGGATAATATACCACGCACTCTCTCTAAATAATGCTGGTTTTTAATGGCAGTGATCGCACTAAGTGGGGGCATTACCAGTCCATAATGTCCTTATAAAAGAGAATGCCTTCTTCAGTGCCACAGTCTTAAACTTAATCCCGGCCCAGGCATTTTTTATTGGCAGCTCACCCCCATTTGGTGATTATTGCTGAATTATATGGTTAACCTCGCTCTGGGGTAGTGAAGGGTGTCCATGCGAGAGAGTGCACTGCTTGGGTGTTTGATTTTAGCTTATAGTAAACTGTGTTTTCACAGTATGAAGAGTGGTTCTCTTCCCTACACTTTAGGGCCTGGCATCATCTGTGCAAGATGGCACTTGGCTCGGTTCTCAGATTTGGGTTGCAGATCAAAGATTACCACCTTTAATTTAGTTTGTACCAAGCAAAACATCAAAACTCAGTTACAGTAAAAAAACATTGCGTCTTTTATTTACTATGCTGTTGTCAGCCTAAGACAGCCGTCTCTGAAAGACGTTTAACAATCACAAACAACTTCCACTTGCTTGGATGGATTTCCTCAGCTGGTCAGTGGACAATAAAGAATTGTAAAATGCTAAAGGATTGTGTTCTATCTACACCCAATATGAAAACGTGAATACATTAAAGGAAGACAAAACGAGATAGTGGGCAGACATTTTCCATTTTGTCATTGTTTTATTTTGTCAACACAATCATATATATTTTTTTTTATCTAGGCAGTGAGGCGGAGACTCTAATCCGGTTCCCCAACTCCAAGGTCGGCATCTTTGAATGTTACGCCACATTCTCTCTCCAAACATTGCTAGTTTTTAATGGCAGTAAACGCCACTAGGTGGAGGCAATACTAGTCCATAATGTCCTTATAAAATAGAACGCTTTCTGCATTACCACCGTCTCACACTTAATCCCGGCCAGGTATTTTATAATGGCAGCTCACCCCCATTTGATGATTATTACTGAATTATACTGTTAGTCTTCAGCGGTGAAACGTGGTGCCGTACAATAAGATCACATGGAGTGAGGTAGCTGCCTAGCTCATTTCCTGCCGTACAGCGTCTATTTTGCTGGTAGTGCACTGTTTCGTCACACACTAGAACGGTATGGTGTTAGCCTTTATATAGGGTTTATTACCCCTGGTGATTGGTTCTATTACCCTCACTCTGGGGTGGTGTTGGTGTGTCCATGCGAGTGCACTGGTTAGGTATTTGATTTTAGCTTCTAGTGAACTGTGTTTTCACAGTATGGAGTGGTTCTCTTCCCTGCACTTTAAGGCCTGGCATCGTCTGTACGACATGGCGCATGGCTCGGTTCTCAGATTTGGGGTGTATTTCAAGGTCTAACACGTTTTAGTTTAATGTGTACCAAGCAAAACATCAAAACCTAAAACTCGAAAAACAATGTGTATTTTATTTACTATGTTGATGACAGCCATCCATCAAAGACGTTTAACAATCACAAACACCTTCCACTTGGTTGGATGGATTTCATCAGCTGGTCAGTGGCTAGTAAACAATTGTAAAATGCCAAAGGATTGTGTTCTACACCCACTATGAAAACGTGAATAAATTAAAGGAAGACAAAAAGAGATAGGGGGCATAAATCTGTATAAATACCTCATACATTATAATTTTTTGCATTAAAAAAAAAAAAATATAGCGCAAACTTGCTTCAAAGTTTTTGGAGCGCTATGTATGCGCACAAGTTGCATTACACAATGTCACCTTTATTTTGTAGGCACTGGGAGATTAAAGTGATTTATCCCGAATCACAGGATCGGGAGCCTGTGGTACTGCACCATTTCCCTGCTTCGTGTACATTAGAACAGTAAATGTTGCTGTAGCCACAATAATGTGCTGCACAGGTAAATACATATAAGGTTCCAAAGGAGAGACCGACTGCATTGCAAATGCTTGTTCTTGGTGGTGTGCTCTCCATCCTCCCTCTATGGGAATGAATTGCCGTAGCAGGTAGCAGCCAATTTAAACCGTTTCTCCTTTTTGTGAAATACAGTAAGAGAGGTTAGAAAGGGAACTGGAAAATCTAGTCGCTAAGATTCCGCCAAAAGGGACTCCCACTTATGTTATGTATAGCTGTTACGGGAAAAGCACATGCAGCTATTTAAAATATTGGGACAAGTGTACTTAGGAAGTCAGACACAGCCATCCTCTGGTACTGGGTACCATTGAATAGAAGTTAAAAAGAATTAAATAGAGACTGAAGGAATCTATAAGATGTTTTTAGAGCTATGCAAGCTTTCCGAAATTGGCAAGAGGAAACCCTCAATCACCAGCAAGTCTCAGATTAGATTTTTTAAAAGGCACTAAAAAACAAAAGAGAGGAACAATTGATAATTGGGATATTGTAGGAGGCACAACTGTGCTGGGTTGAAATGATGATCTCTGTATGTAACTATGATGGTGTCCATATTTCTTCCTGGAATATTACGTGCCTAATAAAAAAATATTATATAAAAAAAGGAGATACCAAATCAGTCACATGAAGGATATCATTAGAGCTTGGACCCCAACTACACTGCCTCCGAGTTACCACTTCATCAGGACATAAAGGAGATCAAATAGGACAGAGTAGAGGATCTCAAAAGAATGCTAACCTTCCTTAATATGGTGAACAGAGCAGGTGTCCTAGGATAAACCTTCCTTAATATGGTGAACAGAGCAGTTGTCTTAGGATGTTCGCCAGTCTGTGTGCCAGCGAGCGGAGCAGCACGAGCCAGTGGGAAGGCAGATATTGTGCAAGCAGCACAATGGAGAGAGACTGTGCACAAGAAGGTGCAGTGAGAGACAGAGCGGCAAGGGAGAGGCCATGACAGAAGGACAACACAACGCCCTAATTGCAGCCTTCTGTGAGGTCCCACGAGGTGAATGCTCAGAGAAGACAGGTGCGTATTCTGATTACCCGGGATAGTTTCAGAACAACAGAAGGGGGAGTTCGGCGCACACTGCCTCACATTCCCGCCCAGTTCGCCACTATGCATTATGGTAAATGCAGTACACAATTAGTGCTTACTCCAAAATATTTTTTTCACCAAAGTCGGTGCAGATCGTGTTGTATATCTCTAGATAAATATGTGTTTCTAGATTTCGTCCTTTATCAGTATAGAGCAGCAATATTTCATCTGAGGTAGCTGGAATTGCTGACAAAATCTTCACAGATCACACAGTGCCACTTACAGGAACACAGGTGCGTCTCCAAAGCTTGTCAGCTCAAGAGAGCCTTTTAAACAGGAGGAGAGTTGGCAGCACACTGCCTCACATACCAGAACAGTTTACCCCTTTGCATTATGGTAAATGCAGCACAAAATTAGCGCTTGCTTCAAAACGAACTGTCGTTTTTCACAGTTTTTAGGTCTCGCTGAGGCCAGCGCATGCGCTGGCTCGGAGAGCATTTTGTAGTTGAGATTTTTTACGTGCTGCCTGTGGCCTAAAGCTTGAGTGCACGTGAGCGTGCACGCGCGCAGCCGCCAAACACTGCTGCGCGCGCACCACTCACGTGCTTGCAGTTGCCACACGCAGCGCTCCCGTCCAAGCGATCGCGATCACTTTCGCTTTGATGTTTTCGCTGGAGGTAGCAACTCACCCTCTCTCGTTTTAACCTCTTTATCCTTGCTAAACCACTTCTTAACTTTTCCAAAGAAGGTTTTCTTCTTTTTCTCTTCTTGGTAATACATTTTAGCGCTTACCAAAACTCTCTACTCTTTCCGTATTATAAATATACAATACGAGTCTTCAACCAATAGCAGCGCGACTCACACTAACGCACCAATCCTGGAGCGTCTACGTCACTAAACAGCTCTTCCAATCCCTGCGCGACTCACACTAACGCACTAATCCTAGCGCTATCCAATCAGAGCGCGGACCTTCTGACGTCAACAGCCGCTGCAGTCTCTGTCTCCTGTCTCTGTCACTCGTCTACCCCTCCTTTACAAAAACTCTCAGTAGACTTCGTGTCAAAACTTCTACAAAATCTATTAGTTACAACATAAAAACATCTCCATTGTCTGCTTCGCTAACCACAGAATAGTAAAAGAGAATCTATTTCTCAAGAATCAACAAACTTACATACATCTCATAACGGTTTCCTCTAGGACGTATCCAAAGAGTCTTACAATCAATAAATGTATATGCATTCACGCACATTCATGCAAGAAAAATATAGTACATACACACAGAATCCTGCTTCCCGAGAACAGCGCACAATCTGTCCTATTACAGAATTATAACTCACAACAACTAAGCAGCTTACCTCTGCCCAGTTCCTCAAACAAGCTCAGAGAATACCTATTACTCCTCCCGCAATAAGCTTTAACGGCAATCCTTACGGATCCCTGGGACTTAAGACCAGAGTTTCACAGATAACCTTCACTAGGATACACACTCCTTACACACCAGAAATGTTTCCTAATAGTAACATACAATAATGTCACTGATTCCGAACCCAGACAATGTGAACGCGCAACTTCAATTGTCACACGTTATTCCTTACAATCCCGTCTTTCCCGAGAGCAGCATATACACCTTCCTCTGCCCTACTACGGAACTGCTACCACAGCTTCCAAATTCCAGAAGCACTACATATAACTCAACATGACGACTCCAACATATAGTATTAGTACATATACCAATATCATCAAAAATAAATCAATAATCAATAAGCTAATATACAAGCAATCTTATCTTATCAGATCAAGACAACCATCTATAACCATCCTCTGCTACCAGAGAAATTGCTAGAAAAATCGTATCTTCTCCACCTCTGAAACCCCAACCTGTCGCAATGAAGTATGTATCATGGCACTCACTAGTTCCCACAAAATATGTATCATATTGGGATCTCCTTCTGGTAATACAAAGTTTACCCTTCTGCGGTGCATCTAGAGCTAAAGTTGGACTAGCCCCATTCTTCAACTCTTTTCCCATCTCAATGTCCCAAATTGTTTCACTCTCTTCATAATTTCTCCCTTTCTCATGCATGTTCACTCTCCTTTCTTCTACCATATCCAGGAAAGCTCTCTCCTCTTCTTTCAAACTGCAAGTTAAATTATTCTTAAAAATATAATCTAATGTTAATCCTTTTTC
Source organism: Triturus cristatus (assembly GCF_964204655.1). NCBI lineage: Eukaryota > Metazoa > Chordata > Amphibia > Caudata > Salamandridae > Triturus > Triturus cristatus. The sequence goes on along the minus strand of NC_140584.1, from coordinate 647,125,557 downwards.
TTCAATAAAAATCTCACCAAAAGTGTTAGCTTCTTTAGCTGGATTCAGCTCTTTGTTCATTGGCAAGTGCCCAAAAATACTATCTCTGTTAGACATCTTATAATCTACTTTCCCTAACAAATAAAAAACACTACTTAAAATACTACAAGAAATACCATATGTAGCTGGTAAATGGTGATAAGTAACACCCTCTGAGACGGATGCAGGTAATTGCATACAGACGTAGCAATCCCTTACTTCCATTGTCTTCACATATTCATATAACAGTTTAGAAAAAAACATTACTAGAAAAATTATTAATTGACCTATCTTTGTGTATGTAACTACTACTTCTAATTGGAACTACTTTTTGAGAATTCTTCTCTACATTTGTCACATTCTCTATATTCATTCCAAATTCTACTCTAAAAGTAACTAATAAAACTAAAATACCCCATAGAAGCATTAATAATCCAGTACAACAGCAGCACATTCTACACCACCTCTTAAAGAAGGCACATCTATTACTATTATTCTCTACGTTAGCCATTTTAGTTTAACCTCTACTACTCCACTACTGTTTGAACTTCTTCAATTCTTCAGCAATTCTTCAGCTTTCAGTTTATCCAAATGATCTCTCCGTTCACTTGATCCAAGTGAATCCTTCTTTCATTCAGTTTGGATATTTGTCATTCTTCACTTCAATTTCTTCAACATCAAATTGTATCAGATCTCCAACGTCGGAATCCTCAGTACTCGACTCTTCTCCAATGTCAGTCAAGAGTACTTTCATAATTTCACCAGTATCTTCCTCAACCACTTTTCTCAAGACCACTTCCGGATTATCTTGAGTCACTGTTTCTTCTTTTCCTTCTTCAGACAGTGTCACATAAGACCATTCCGGTGATCTGTACTTTTGGTTGGGTCTTTTAACTCTTCTTATTTCTACTGGTTCTTTTGATCTCCTTGATTCTTCTCCTTCAGCCTTTGAAGTTTGACTTGATATTTCATTTACTTGTTCAGCTTTTGATGAATTTGCTCTTATTACTCTGTATCTCACCCTTTTAACTCGGTTGTTAGGCCAACGATCTCCTTTCACAACCTTTTTCGGCCTTAATTCTTTAACACTCTTTTCTCCAATCGAGGTTCTCTTTCTCAGAACTCGACCCTCTGTTTGTTCATTTTCATCATCCGTTTCAAGAGCCTCTTGTTTCCGTTTCCCAGCAGTCTTCTTTTCCTCCACAGATTTTTTCACCACTGTTTGAGACTTCCCTACTTCTGTCCCTCCTCGGGTCTCCGACACGCAATCTTCTTGCTGTCTACTTGTCCCTTCACCTAGCTCCTCATCAATGTTCCCTACACCTCCTCGGGGGTCTTCCGCAATCTGTCCCTCTCTATCTTCTTCTGACCCTGTTTCTTCAAGAATAATCTCAAGTGGTTCTTCAATCTCCTCCTCTTCTGATTCAGGAGTAATCTCTGTGTGATTTCTTTTTTCTTTTCTTTTCCCTCCACTGCTACTTGAAACTTCAGGCTCTTTAACAGAATCTGATCTTTTCTCTGATACTCGCAGTGATTCTCTTGAAGCTCTCTCTGCTTCTTTTCTCACTGATTCCGTATCTTCAGGATCTTCACCATCACTGGAATCTGACTCTTCAAAATACTCTTCACCAGTTCCCTCTCTCGGACTTGGAACTCTCAGAGTATGACTTGCATGTACCCAGTGCCTCACTCCAGCACACTTTACTGCAGTCGTTGTAGTCAGAATAACTTGTCTTGGCCTTCCCCACTTTGGAATCAAGCAATTTCTTCTCCTGTGAGTTTTTATCCTCACCCAATCTCCTGGACTCAGATCATGGGCTTGCTTCTTCTCAAGTGTGGTAGCTTCTTCTCCAACCTGGTGAAACACAGAATGAACTGCGTCAGCCAGGCCTTTACAGTAATCCAAAATCATGTCATCAGTTATTGACACCAACTTATTCACAGGCACGAATGCATGGCGCATAGCACGTCCCATGATTATTTCATGCGGGCTCAAACCAGTAGTTCTATCTGGAGTAGATCTCATTGTCATCAGAACTAGAGGTAACACATCTGGCCATTTCATGCCAGTGGCTAAACACATCTTTCCAATTCTATTCTTGATTGTGCCATTGATCTGCTCAACCACACCAGAAGCCTCTGGTCGGTATGCACAATGTAGCTTCTGCTGTATTTTCAATGCTTCACAAATTAAACCTATGAGTTCATTTTGAAAGTGTCTACCTCTATCAGACTCAACTGTTACTGGAAACCCGTACCTAGGAATCAACTCCCTCAACAGTAATTTTGCCACTGTTAATCCATCATTTCTTCTAGTCGGGTAAGCTTCCACCCACCTTGAAAACAAACAGACTACTACCAAAACATACCTCAGTCTGTTCACTTGGGGCATTTCAATGAAATCAATCTGCATTCTTGTAAAAGGACCTCCTTCTCTGCCAATTGTTCCCAGACTCACCACTGTCTTTTTCCCAGTGTTAAATTGCTGACAAATTAAACACCTTTGACAGATGCTCTCTGCAATTGTCCTGAACTTTGCATTGTACCAGGTCTGCTTGAACGACCTTACCATCGCGTCCCTCCCCAGATGTCCCTGGCCATGATACATCCTTGCCATTGACGACAAGATAGAGTTAGGCATCACTGGTCTGCCATCTCTGTAGACCCAAACATGGTCTGGTTCTCTTGGAGCACATCCTGCTTTAACCCAATCTTGTTTCTCTTCTTCTCCTGCCTCATCTTGTAACTGCTTTACTTCATCCCACGTTTCTAGGACATTAGTAAACATCACAGAAAGAAAAGACATTTCCTCTATTCTGTCCCGATTAATTGACTGATTCGTCTTAGCACAATACTGTGCAACATCATTGGCGTACCTGTTACCAACAGTAATAAAATCATCCCCTGGACCATGGGCAGCACATTTTACAACTGCTAACTCCTTAGGCAGCTGTATCGCCTCAAGCAATTTTCCAATCAATTCAGCATTCTTTATCGGAGTTCCACCCGATGTCAAGAAACCTCTTTGCAGCCACAACTGGCCAAAGTCATGCACCACTCCAAATCCATACTGACTATCAGTCAACACGGTTGTTCTCAAATCTTTCCCAATCTCACAAGCTTTTGTCAATGCCACTAATTCAGCAACTTGCGCAGATTTCACTCCTTTCAATGGTGATGCTTCCATGACCTCTGAAACTTTGCACACTGCATATGCTGCACATAGCACACCATCATCATTCCTCAAGCATGATCCATCCACAAACAACACATGGTCATTCTCAGGTAAGGGAATATCCCTTATGTCTGGTCTCGGTTTTGTACAATACTCAAGCACATCCAAACAATCATGATCATCTTCCATCTTTATACCCACATTTTCAATATCCGGCAAGAGTGTTGCTGGATTCACATTCACACATCTCTCAAGAGTCACATTTGATGCTCCCAGAATCACTTTTTCGTACTTAGTCAACCGACTATGTGACATATGCTGAGTTCTGCTTCTCGTCAAAAGAATTGCCACATTGTGAGGTACGAATACCCTTACAGGATATCCCATTATGATCCCCTCACTTTGTTCCAGGCTTCTGCATGTTGCAGCCACAGATTTTAGACAACCTGGTAAACCCACAGCTACAGGGTCAAGTGTCGATGAGAAGTACGCAATAGGCCTTCTCAATTGTCCATGTTTCTGGATTAACACTGAAAGTGCACATCCATTTCTCTCACTGCAGTACAGTTCGAATTCTTTCTCATAGTCAGGCATACCCAAAGCTGGAGCCTCACACATTTTACTTTTGAGCTCTTCAAATGCTGCCAACTGTTCTGCATCCAGATTCAATGGATCTGTCATTTCACTTTGTCAGTTTAATCAATGGCTTTGCTATCAGGGAAAAATTAATTATCCACTGACGACAATATCCCACCATACCCAGGAACATTCTCACTTCTCTCTGGGTTTATGGAGCTTTCATTTCTCTGATTATTTTGATCCTGTCAGTAGTCACTTTTCTCAGACCTTTTTCAATATTGTGTCCAAGATAATGAACCTCTTTCTTACAAAATTGCAATTTGGCTGGAGATACCTTTAACCCTCCATCTGCCAGATGATTCAGTAAAGCTATGGTATCCACTTCACAAGCTTCACGTGTCTTTGATGCCACCAATAGGTCATCAATGTACTGCACTAACACTGAGTTTTCAGGCATAATCAAATTCTCCAACGATTTCTTCAATAACTGATTGAATATCGAAGGACTCTCTGTATACCCCTGTGGAATTCGACACCATGCTAAGATACGCTGGCCAAACCTAAATGCAAAAATCGGCTGGCTGTCATGATGCAATGGAATTGAAAAGAACGCATGACACAAATCAATCACTGTATACCACTCAGCATCATGTGGAATTTGATACAGAATCACTGATGGATTTGGCACGATAGGACAACATGCCACCACAATTTGATTAATTTTTCTCAGATCCTGTACGATCCTAAATTTGCCATTAGGCTTTTTCAGTCCCATTATCGGTGAATTACACGGACTACTCAGTAGTTCTCTCAGAACTCCTTGCTGAATCATTTTCTCAATTATAGGAGTTATCCCTTCAATTATTTCTGGTGTCATTTTGTACTGAGGAATGTTGGGATATGTAATTCCCTCTTTTACTGCAATTTTCACTGGATCTACATTATTCATCAATCCCACATCCTCTCCTGTAAAATCCCAAACTGCTCTTTTCACTGTGTCTCTCAGCTCTTGAGGCAAATCCTCCGGATTAAACACAGCAAATGCACCAATTAACTCACTTTCTCTATTTTCTAGAGTCATTCGGTACAAAGCATCATCATCTGGTGTCTCAAAAGCTATTCCATCTGGTGTACAAAAGATTGTGCAGTTCATCTTACACAATAAGTCCCTACCTAACAGGTTCACTGGACTCGTGTCACAGACAATAAATCTGTGCATGTCTGAAAATTTCCCTATCTGTACTCTTACTGGTTCAGTAAGACGTGTTCTGATTTGTGTATTGGCTACACCAACTACTTGGATTGCTTCATCCGAGAGAGGAAGATTTCTAACATCTGTTGACCTGACAGTTGATCTTGTCGCACCTGTGTCTACCAAAAAGTAACACTCTCCTCATTTATTTTCCCATCCACAAATGGTCCTGCCTGGTCTATTTCTAGAGTTGCACCAAGTATGCACTCTTCCTCCTCTCTTCGGCACCGTCAATAATCACCCTCAGACTCACTCCCTTCACTCTTTAACAAGTACTGCTGTACTTTGTTAGAACGTCTTGGTTTGTTTACCTGCTCATCATTGAAGAATCCCGAGTCCTGATTGTACTTTTGTACCCCTCTATTCTGTGGCAAGGGCGGTTTTGGCTCCTGACTCTGTTGTCTCACAACTTTCTGTTGCTGTTGCTGCTGGTTATTCCCTTCATTCTGCACCTGTTGATTTAAGGATTTACCCTCATTATTCACTAATGGTGGATTAGGACATTCAGATCTCCAATGTCCCAGCTGGCCACAGTTGTGACAAGGGAACTTTTTTTTCGCTTCCTCAAGACTTCCTTTCCCCTTTCCTGCATATCTGGGTCTATTTCCTGCATTATTCCCTGGATTATTTGCCTGTTCCACTAACTGTGCTTCCTGTCTTTCTGCAACTTTCACCTGTGCCCACATTGCCTTCTCTTTCAGCTTTCTTTGTTTTGCTTCAATTTCATCACTGAAGTATTTTGCATGTCTCAGAATCTCATCTACTTTTTTACTTTGCCAATCCACTGTGTGCTCACGAATTCTCTCACCAATTTCAGGTCTTAGGCCATATACAAATCTGAATACAAAATGACTCAAATCCTTGTCACCCAGGTGTTCATCTCCACTGAATTGTTTAAAAGCCAGTATCAACCTTTCGTAAAAAGCATGAACTGATTCTTTTGCTTCCTGTTGTGTTCGGTCTATCTTAACCCAGTCTGTCTCTTTTGGAGGAACTTTACTCTTCAGGTATACCATCACCTGATCATACTTCCTCATTACTTCTGGATCTGGTGCCCCTGTTCTTGGATCTCTTGGATATTCCTCAGTAGGCCAACTCACAACTATTTTACACTTAGTCCACAAGTCTGCTGGAACAATTATATCAAACAGACTATTCAGGTCAACCCACAGCACTTTTGACAACTTCACAAACCTATCTACCTGCCTATACCACTCGACGGGCTTTTCTCTCAATCGAGGGAAATCATTCGTAAATGATAATATATCCTGTCTGGTCCATGGAACATGTACATATCCTCCTCCAGGTATTTCTCTCATGGGATAATGCTCCACTGGTTTCTCCTTTTCTCTCACTGGAAATGCTGAATAAGTTGTTCTGTCTTCAGATTCCTCTCTTTTCTTATACCACCTATCCTTCCACTTTTCTACATCACCCCATCTTCGCAATAATGCCACCATTTCTTTAATCTGTCCTGTTCTACCAGAAGTATTCAAATTTTCTATGTCTTTCTCTGTGAAATCCATCCTGTAAGTTTTCTGCAAAACCTTTACTTTATCAATGTCAACTCCTTGCTCATTTGCTATCGCTCTTAGTCTATCATGAGTATTTCTTGCTCTCCATGTTATGCTTTTACACATAAACATTAATTCACCATCATGATGACTCTTCAGGATTTCTGTTGGAACTGTTCCTGTCACAAGCTCTTCTAATTCTATACGTAACTTAACCACATCAATAACTTGTGAATCCTTATCCTTTTTCTGAAGAATCTTCATCCAATCATTTAAATCATCAACTGTTATTTCAGCAGTTTTTCTCACTGGAACCACTTTCTTCTGCGGTTCTAAAATTGGCATCCCTGAACAACCAGGTTCACTAACATCCAATAGTTCACTACATGTGTCATGTCTTGTTCGTCTCAGGTCACTTCTTTCTGTTCTTTTATCTGAATCTCCTGAAGGACCAACTGAATTTGTCAGGTTATTCCCAACATATGGAATCACCAGTCCATTCTCACCTGTTCTCCGTTTGTCAAACACAGGCATAACTGGACCTATTGTTACAGGCACCGTAACAGCTTCCAGATTCTTCGTTAACTCCCTAATTTTCTCAGTCAGTTCTGTTGTCGTTTTTGCTAATTTTCTGGCATTTTCCTCACTACTTCGATTTTCTCTCTCCCTGAAAGAACTATTACTTCTTGATTCAGGTGTCATTTTTTCTTTCTCAACTGTATCTCTTATCGGAGAGACAACTGGTGTACTCTCATCTGGTTCTGGTCTATATGGAGGTGGTCTCTTGTAAATCATGTCATTTAAGACCTCATCCTCATACTCTCCATATCCTCTCATATCTGACTCAGGAACCCTTTCTTCTGAAGGAGCAGAAACTTCAACTGTTCTCATTGGATATAATCCCTCTGTCATACTAGCATCTCGCCATCTTTTCATTCGATCATGATGTGTTTCACGATCATGTCTCCTCCCAAACATGTATCTGTAATACCCTCCAGATCTTTGCTTTTCTCCGTCATGAACTTCCTCTTCCCATTCCACTAAAGCCTCGAACTGTGTAGGTCTCGGCTTCGGGTCTAAGCATAACATCTTTTCCCGTAAATTTCTCAACACGGCCAAATTAAATGAACCATGTTCTGGGAATGCTAAAACACCATCTTCTTTAGTATACCTAACCCAATTCTGCAACCATATACAGGTATGTAATCCATATTTCGCAGCCATGAAGGATGCAGGTGTTTTCGCTGGAGGTAGCAACTCACCCTCTCTCGTTTTAACCTCTTTATCCTTGCTAAACCACTTCTTAACTTTTCCAAAGAAGGTTTTCTTCTTTTTCTCTTCTTGGTAATACATTTTAGCGCTTACCAAAACTCTCTACTCTTTCCGTATTATAAATATACAATACGAGTCTTCAACCAATAGCAGCGCGACTCACACTAACGCACCAATCCTGGAGCGTCTACGTCACTAAACAGCTCTTCCAATCCCTGCGCGACTCACACTAACGCACTAATCCTAGCGCTATCCAATCAGAGCGCGGACCTTCTGACGTCAACAGCCGCTGCAGTCTCTGTCTCCTGTCTCTGTCACTCGTCTACCCCTCCTTTACAAAAACTCTCAGTAGACTTCGTGTCAAAACTTCTACAAAATCTATTAGTTACAGCATAAAACATCTCCATTGTCTGCTTCGCTAACCACAGAATAGTAAAAGAGAATCTATTTCTCAAGAATCAACAAACTTACATACATCTCATAACTGTTTCCTCTAGGACGTATCCAAAGAGTCTTACAATCAATAAATGTATATGCATTCACGCACATTCATGCAAGAAAAATATAGTACATACACACAGAATCCTGCTTCCCGAGAACAGCGCACAATCTGTCCTATTACAGAATTATAACTCACAACAACTAAGCAGCTTACCTCTGCCCAGTTCCTCAAACAAGCTCAGAGAATACCTATTACTCCTCCCGCAATAAGCTTTAACGGCAATCCTTACGGATCCCTGGGACTTAAGACCAGAGTTTCACAGATAACCTTCACTATGATACACACTCCTTACACACTAGAAATGTTTCCTAATAGTAACATACAATAATGTCACTGATTCCGAACCCAGACAATGTGAACGCGCAACTTCAATTGTCACACGTTATTCCTTACAATCCCGTCTTTCCCGAGAGCAGCATATACACCCTCCTCTGCCCTACTACGGAACTGCTACCACAGCTTCCAAATTCCAGAAGCACTACATATAACTCAACATGACGACTCCAACATATAGTATTAGTACATATACCAATATCATCAAAAATAAATCAATAATCAATAAGCTAATATACAAGCAATCTTATCTTATCAGATCAAGACAACCATCTATAACCATCCTCTGCTACCAGAGAAATTGCTAGAGATCAGGGTACCTAAAATAAACCCACTTCCACGGATTGAGTAATTTCACAGTTACACGCACATACATTCATCATACGCTAGGGCCCATTTCACTAACATACGCTCAAATACTCTACCAGCATAAGACCTGTGGGAAGAAAACCCTGCATCTATATCTAGGACGATAGGACCTGATTATAGTGGTTATCCTTAAACATACTCTATACAATCTATACAACAATAGTCAAAAATGTACTCAATAATTGACAAGAAAGAATATTCAACACCATGTTTAAAATTATATTGCTTTATCTAAAATTAGTCAAAGTAAATCAATCAGAATAAATCATTTCTCATAGTTACCTATTCTAACTAAGTGTCAGAACGGGTCAGGACCAGTCTCTCTCGGTAAAGTCTCTCAAGACAAAGTCCTCAGCATCGATCCTCAGCAACGCAAGTTCACGCAGCAAAGGTAAAATGGCAAGTGGCAAAACCCTCCCTAAGCTAACAATTCTTATAATGAAAAATACAATAGAAACACACATAAAGTTGGGAGGATAAACTGTATCACTGAGCAGAGCGAGAAGGAAGGGATGTAACATTGCTACATCTGAAAATCTTCGCTCAGGAAAAGTCACAAGACGTGAACTACGGAACAGGAACCAAGAAACTATCAAAGTATCCAACTTGTACAACTTCCCTCGGCAGCCAGGCCACAGTACATTGTTCATTTCTGAAGCTCCTTTGTTTGCCAAGGACGTTCCATTTCTTTTGGAGATCCTCCAAACTGCTGATGTCCTCATGGAAAAATACAACAAGGACCACGGTCAGTTGTCTTCGACCTTTTTCCAGCAGGGGTCTCTCTTGCCACATCACAGAATATGCCACAACCAGGCTTCGAAATACTGTCAGCTCGGCTAAGGCCTTCATAGGCCACAATAGACCATCTTTAATTAAAGAGACAAAATAAAACATTACTACAGCATAATGATTAAACAGTGTTAACCCCACTAATACCCTTATGTGTATGTATTTATCTAGCTTTGCGACATAAAAAGCATTAATTCAGACAGCGTTTTGTGCTCAAAATAAATAGCACACAGCAACGTTTAAACATGAAAACTTGCACGTTATTATTAAGACAGAAACAGCACAAATAAGCTAACCCTCGTGTAACTTTCTCTTATGTTAAGACAAACGGGTTGATTAATAAAACACACTTGCACAAAGACAAATAGTTAATTGTTATTTATTAATAAATTAATAAAACGCATAGACATGCCAGAGCTTCAAAAGCCCATGAATTTTCTAAAAGAAAACTCTGCTCCAGCACTTTCATTTTCAGGGCCGCGCGGCCGTTACTTTTACGGCCGCGCGGCCGAAGGCTTTTTAATCCTGTTCATAGATCTGGCATACATGTAAACTGCAGGTCATGTAAACTGCAGGTAATTCTATCTGTGTGTTTATGCTTTGTTGGTGGCCTTTATGTATCGGTAATTTTTCCTTTAGTAACGTTTTGTATCATCCACAGTGGTTCTGTAGGATTAAAATACAGTTCCACCGTAGCGCAAAGAACGCTCGTTTACCTGTGCAATGCCTGGCATTTTGTAAATGAGTGCCATCAAATTACACAAACTGGTGACTTGAATGAATACATTTGTGTAGTGTGGTTAGCAGAAAAACCGCTCTAGCTGCTGATCGTTGAGGTCTGGGATTTCTTCCCGGTTTCAAAATCACTGGTGTTTACAGTTTTTACAGAAGCCAATGACCGGAGCGGACCAACAGCCAGTAAGTTTTTAAGGATGGTTAATGGCTGTATCCTTGTTGGGATTGTCATTGATTCAGCCTGAAAATCATGTGTTTATGTTTGGGTTTAAGTAGCACTAATCTTCATTCGCTATAGCTTGCACCATCATACTGTGTTCGCTTTTCAATTAACTTTATTACTCATGGCATCCTGTCTAATAGTAAGCACTTTTTCTTTAAGTCGCTTTTGAGCGTGACGTCTATTTAGCCTTTAACCCGACTCACGTCGAGTCACCAACATCCCTGGCGATGTATTCAGGATTCTTCCACTGTCCCGGTATGCTCTGCACCTTTTGATTTCGAGTTTTCAGGCTTTTAGTCACATCCTGTATTTACTTGTTGAACGAGATTACGAAAGGAGTGAATGCTTAAATATGCATATAACGCAGTCAGGTTTTAAGCTTTGCACTTTTTGATTTCGAGTGTTTCGCCTGTTGAACGAGATCACGAAATGAGTGATGTGTAAACGCGCGCATTACGCTGTCACAATTTAAAGCAGCGGTATCATTTGATCACCCTGGCAGATTTAGACCTTCTTTCACATATGAGCACTAGTACGCATAGTATATTTTGTTTGCACACACTCTGTCTTCCGTTAAAGACGTCTTCATGGATTTTGAACACTGTTTTGGGTGGCTCTGCATGTTTTGTAGCACATTTATTTAATCTTGGCGAGCATGCTTTTCTCGTTTTCAACCAGGTATTTGGTGCTGCAACTTTTTGCTGAGTTTGCACGATTGTCACTAGTTAGGATGACGGTATTAATACTGGTTAGTTAGTAGTAACTAGTGGACTGTTCTTCAAAAGTCATCTGTTTCATTTCATTTTTCAGAATCTTTTGAAGTGACCCCTGATGAAGGGTCATGTTCAGACCCGAAATGCATTGGGATATATGAATGTGGTTTTCAACTGAGCATGATTTGGTTACTAATGAACCACTGATGTAACATCATGTCCTTAAAAATAATTTCGAACAACAGCACCAAAAGTGTATGAACTGATTGCTATTGAGCTAAAGCAGCTAAGAACATTTTTTGTCATCGGATACGTTCTCCAGCCAGCTTGGAGGGGCTCTCCGTTCCACCATACCTGTTGTTTTTTAAAATCTAGCCCTTCCTCATCGTTGCGACACTTTTCTGCTTGCTTGCGCCAGGACACTCTAGTTTGAGTAGCTGTGCGTTATATTACATGCGTTCATTTCATTACATTTAATTTCATTTCATCTTATAGAACTTAGGGAGCCTCAGACCACGTCCATGTACCTAGACTGGTAAAACAGCTCCACAAACGCTTTCCATATATATCCAGGGAATTCTTTTTTTTTAAGGGGGTACTGTCAGGATTAGTAAGATCTACAGACAGCAAGTGAACTGTAGGTTGGGAAGAGGGTAGAAAGTTTGGAGGATGGGGACGTGGAAACTACATACTTCATGGCGCCCCACTACCTGCTTATGGTGAGGACCTCTGGGTTACGGGCGGTAGTACTAATATTTAAATCCATTTCTACAGAAAGCAAGTATCTAGCCACATTTTACTTTGTTGTGTGGGTCTTCTGCTTTTGACTGAGTTTGCACCCATATTCTTTCTCCATTCTGTGTGTTCTTTTCTTCCCGGCTCCCTTGATTTAGGCCTCTTGTCATTTCAGCCCATGGTTCTTATGTTCCTTGCCCTCTTTTTATCGTGCCTCTAATGGTGCTTTCTTCTCAGCTGTTATCATAGTTTATTCTGGAGTCCAATAATCTTTCCCTGGAACCTGGTCGGTAAAAGGCTTGCAATTACACTAAATTGTTTACCATTTCTGCCACTACTCACAGCTTTATACAACGTGTTTCACAGTTGTTACTCCTTCCTGTTTGCTGCTTTCCTCTTCCCTTTAGTTGGTTTCCTATTACTCTTGCCACACGAGGAATGCTGAAAAAGAGATCTTGCTTACGTTACCGAGACACTTCTACCCTGAAGAAGTCAGTACTCATTTTCTGTCACCCTTATTCCTGTTCTCCTTTCCCTGTTGTCCCTCGCTCTTTCCGTTGGCATTGTTGTATTGGCCATAATGCTGCTTATAGGTTAAGGAATCATAGAGGATTTTCAGCAGGTTCGCCTTCCCTGAAACCTGACAACATTAAATGATATACATAGTACATATAATGACACCTACAGTCTCAGCAATGATAACATCAAAACAAATCCGTACAAAACCTGTTTGTGCTCCTAATTGAACACACGATGCACAAGTGAACAAGCATTTGCAATGCAATAGATCTCGCATTTATACGAGTTTGAGCTATTGGCATTGTAAATGACAATGCTTTTTCTTTAAGTTTGGTTTTTTAAAAACAAATAAAAGGCACTGTCATTTACAATGCTAATAGCTCAAACTCTCGCAAATGCGAGACCTATTGCATTGCAAATGCTTGTTATTTTAGTCTTCAATACAAGGATTTGTTAAAACAATTCTGCTAATAAAAAAACCTTAGCTCTTTGTGCAGGATTTGAAAGTGTTTTGTTGCATTGCCCAGCTTCATTATTGTAGCAGGTCTGGAACCACTCTTTCTTGTTTTCTGACTAAAAATACCTACCTCAACATAGCATTGTGTTCGGACTTCTTTTCCATTTCTAATCACCCTTAAAGCCAATTTCTATTTGCATTCTTGTATGAAAGAAAATTAACATGGACAAGACTGCCCGAGTTGACAGTGAATCGCTTATTATTTTTCTCAAGCTCTTATGATTTAGACGCTCATTTTTCCATCAGGGTCTCTCCTTGTGTAATATGCGGACTAACTATTGGTGGCCTCCGATTCAATGGACCAATGAAAATGTGACTGTTTGGATTTGCTCACTGCACTAGCTGAAAGTGGGAACATGACTTCAAAAGAAAAATTGTATTTAACCCGAGTGCATCATTCACATCCTGATATTTCTACAGGTAAAAGGCACTTGTCTTCTGCTCAAATCCAGACTATTTGTAAGCTACCACGACCCACCACTATGCCTCAAATACACACCTTTAAGGTACCTTTTACTGCCACCAGTGGTTTTTAGGATGTGCCCCATTTGTAAAGCCCTTTTGGGACATCACAAAAAGAGAGAATTAAAAACGTTTACTTTGGTTTGCATCTTTAAAGACTACGTTATCTTCAGACAGCAGAAGAGCAGCGTGGCGGGCGATCATATCAATCCCTTTGCAAACACAAAACAATTTCATATGGCACAGACAGCCTAGACCAGTCACCCCGACCTGAACACTTAACATTTAGGTGCTAGAAAGGCTCTGGTCTGCTCCTCCATTCCAGTCTGCACTCAATGGATAAGCAAAACAGCTGCATTTCAGAAGGTGTTTTGTGCAATGAGGCACCACTGGCTTTCAGAGGGTGGCTACAATGAACTCCGCCATTACCGCAAAAATCTTAATAGTTGTATAAAAATATTTCCCTACTGATTCTTGTTAAAACATCCAAAACTGATTACAGATTCAAAGACAACAAGCAGCAGCAGCGTTACATAAATGTCTCAAAAGAGAAAAGAGTAACCCAAAATAAATGGGGAGATAGGGTTGCTGCGCATAAAACCATATATCAAAAAAACAATGGTGCCTGTGGAAATAATAAAAAAGTAACACTAATACCTATAATAATAGTTTTTGTTAAGCACAATGGCAATAGTCAGGGAGAAGATGTACAAGCTCAGAAGAAACTCTCAAAAAGTCCAGCAAGTAAAATGCATTATTATTTATGAAGAAAAATCCTGTAACAATAGGTGTACGATGTCCCAAGTGAAAATAGAACCTATATATTCAAGTGACAGGTTATGACATACGTTAAGGTTTCTAAATACAAAAGAACAAAAAAAAACGACCATCTGATCAATTTGCAATAATCATTTACACACTCCTGTAACAATGACGGAAGCGGAGTACATTTGTTCGTTTTACAAGCGTGTCGACGGCGTTTCGATCTCTCATAGGGTAGGAGGTCTCATCAGGACTTAACACTGAGGAACACCTGAAATCAGTTCATGTAGGGATCAATGGTCTAGGTCAATTCAGGACTGACAAAAAAGGTTGAGACTGGGGAAAAGGCAGACTCCATTACCAGGGTTTAATTAATTTTAAGGGAGGGGGCATGCACCCCCGCTCCCTGAGCTAACGATGGCCCCAGGGACTCTATCCCATGTGTCCCAGGTGTCTATCCGGTGCACCCACAAGTGTGCTCTCATTGGGGGCAGCAGGGGGAGCCCCCTCCAAGCTCCCCTTCAAGCGCCCATCCTGTGCAGCAAGAACCAGCTTCCCTCCTGCCCGACGGAAGCAGGTTTGCTTCTCTATTCCCATGAGTGGGAAGCAATCTCAGTTTTCCTACCTGGAAGAGCGCGGGCAGGGAAAAAATTATGTGTTCACACTGAGCAGGAGCATTTTGCACCTCCCACCAGCTCGGAGTACACATTTTACCCCTGCCAACATTCTTACAGGCAGGAGAACAGGGTCCTGGAGGTGGGCTTCCTAGGACACAACAGTGAAGCCACCCCCAGGGTATGGGGTCCACGGGACCTTCCAAGGCTCGGGGAGTGGAGCAGCGCATTCCATCCACTTCAATTTATAATTGGCCCCAGGGTATGGGGTCCTTGGGGCATCAGAGAGGCTCTGGGAGAGAGCGACTTGCATCCCATTCCCATTAATTTGACATCGACCACGGGGATGGGGTCCCTGGGGCCTCCTAGAGGCCTAAATCAACAAGTGTGCATTTCCCACAAGCCCTGGCCTACCCCATGGGGTTATTGCTTGACAGCGCTGGCGCCCATGCTTTTAAAACATTTTTTTACAGTGGGTTCACGGATACAATGCGAATACGCTGTACATTTAAAAAATACATGTTTTTGTTGGCTCCTGGGGAAGGGGGTAAGAAAGGGGAGGACTAGGAGAACATGGTATCCCTACCCTGCCCCCTTATATCTTTTTTTAAGATTTTTCCAGGGCTTTGGATTGAGTCCCGAGTTCTAAGTGACTGCCGCCACATCGTTGTTGAAGTGGTGGCAACCGATTCGCTTTCGTCTTGAGATCTTTTGGCTCCACGGATCCTCCGCAGCGTGAAATGTATAACGTTCTTTAACCATAATTTCACAAAAACTACAAAACAGATTTACACCAAATCACAAAAGCACACTTTCTGGGCCAAGATCTAGCTGTTTGCCAAATTTGGTGTAAATTTGTTTATCCGTTTGGGCTATAGCGGTGTCTATTTTTACTATGGAAAAATGAATGCGGAAAATGTGTTTTGGGTCTCACTTTTTTTCTCACGCCCTGCTAAATGGATCATCTTGTCAATTTTCAGGAAGGGGCTGCGGTGGAAGAACACTTTAAAAAAAATCATCAAATGGCACCAAAGTTATTAGGATAGCAAAAAATGCTTTTCCTATGGAAATATGATTTTAACAATAACTACCCAGTGGTGACTGCCACTGAGTAATTAAAACAAGCATTTACAATGCAATGGTCTCGGCATTGTTAAAGTGAGCTATTGGCATTGCTGATGACATTATTTTTGTTTATGTTTTTAAAACATTTAATGAAACGGCATTGTTATTTACAATGCCAATAGCTTTATCACTCTCAAATGCGAGACCTTTTGCATTTGCACCCACACACAGAGCCACACACACACAAAGCCACCCACACACAGAGCCACCCACACACAGAGCAACCCACACACAAATAGAGCCACCCACAGAGCCACCTACACAGTTACCCACACACAGAGCCACCACGCATAGAGCCACCTACAAAAAAAGCCACACACACAGAGCCACACACACACACACACACAGATCCTCCCACACACACACAGAGCCTCCCACACACACACAGAGCCTCCCACACACACACAGAGCCTCCCACACACACACAGAGCCTCCCACACACACACAGAGCCTCCCACACACACACAGAGCCTCCCACACACACAGAGCCTCCCACACACACAGAGCCTCCCACACACACAGAGCCTCCCACACACACAGAGTTGCCAGATTACTCAGTGTCAGAATGACAATGTTTCCGGGCCTGATTTTTAAACATGAAATCAACGGATTCTACAAACCAAGTCATACACTGTTTTTAAATGCATAGCCCAATACTGTAGTGCTTGTGTACAGTCAACATGGAGCGACCGGACTACCAGTTTAATTAGTGCAGACATAGGGCCTTCTGGTACTTGTAGTAAGGCAAGTGAGGCATGTCCACCGCTCAAATTAATTTCATATTTCCCCACTAATCGTGCTTGGATTCTGGAGTAGCGTGCTACCCGGCGAAAAGCACTTCAACACCTCATAAGGGGTACACCCCTGAGGGGGAACCGGAGAGTGCCGGGGACAAGGGACTCTAGATAGCTAAAGGCCCATGCACCCCCAAACCAGAGTGCCAGGCCGCAGCTTGCTAGCTGGCCGGCAATCCAGAGCCCGCGCCCCCCAGGGCAGCCCAGAGCAAGCACCAGCGTCACCCGCGACAACTCGGGTGGGGTGGGTGGCGGAGGCATGTGGGTAGGAGGGGGGCATGAACGACTCACCGGCAACCTCCCTCAATGCTCCCGCAGTCTAGGGGAAAAGCGAGCACGACGCAAGATGACAAGTACAGACGACGAGTTGAGACGGCGTGTCCGGCACGAAGAGAGGCAAACCCCTAGGTTTGTTTGCACTTTGCAGTTGATTGTTTGTGATGTTTTTCCCTCCTTCACTTACAGATTAACGCGGACACTTCCACTACTTTGGGAGACAGCCCCGGGCCGCTGAAAGGCTGGTGTATGTTGGAAAAAACAAATAGGGCTTTGAAAAACAAACTCCTCTCTGCGTGGCTTCCCGCCGGTGAGGGCGCGTTTCGCCAGGGACCCCCATTGTCATGCGGTAATGTGCGAGGGACTAATCTACTCGAGGAGGCCAGCCGATGGGGGGAAAATGGCTGCATCGCACCACGCGAGTCTACAGCGTGTCTTGCTCATGCTGCCTGCACGCGCCAGTAGGCTCTCCGATTGGTTGACAAGGTCCACCAATCACAGTGCTTATTTGGTAGTTGGCAACCAATCAGAGAGCTGACTGGCGCGTGTAGGCAGCGTGAGCAAGACATGTTGTAGACTCGCTGTCTTATGGGCGTGTTAAAAAAAGATAAAGAATCGACAAAACACGCCCACGAATCCGAAAGAGACGGGGCTTGTTTGGAGAGACAAAGCTCTTCTCCAATGGCTGACCAGCATTTAAGAGGCCAGCCAATGGAGAAGAGGGGCAGGTTGAAGCCCCACTTCTCAAAGTCATTAAATCTCGCGAGCGAGACTGCGCAAGCGCAGCCTTCGCTAGCCGAGACCTAAAAAGGAATGGACATCTGTACTGAGGCTGAAATTATAATGTATGAAGCAAGAGTTACCAGAGAAAGTTCCATAAAATATGGAGTCTGTGGTGAGAACACATCGGACTGATAGAAGAGGTGTAACCAAAGAGAGGAAGGGAGCTCTGTAGATGGGAACCATGGAAAATGGAAGGTGATTCAGAGGAGAAAACAACTAAACTACTGTAAAAGACCCTAGGCTTTGGAAATTATAGAAGAGGTGACCTGAGTGTGATAACTTGTCTGGGATACTGAAAAGCTATGCTTCTGATTAAAATAAGTAAATCAATATTGTATTTTAAAAAATAATATCAAATGATATGTTTAAATTCTGTTTCTTGCGGCGTTCTGTGATGCCCCGTACAGTACATGAGAATTGTGTTGAGGGGAGAACCACGTTGTCTCTTTTCATTTTACGGAGATTGCAGTAAATGCCGGGATGGCATATTTATTAAAGCGCTATATGCCACCTAAGTGAGCCTTCACGGGACTTTAGAACTTTGCTGGAGAAGACAGCTTACAACACAACTGGACAGTACGAGTTGCAATAAAAAAAAATATATAAAATGGATTAAACCCAGAAGAATGAATAAATTAAAACATGTAAATAAATGTCAGTAAACAGTGCTGCTCTAACAGCTCTCTATTGCCTAGGCTTCTAACAGCGTTTTGAAATAGACCAATGACTTCACGTGTTTAGGTTTGTCAGACAAGTTACTGAACAATACCGCGCCTCTGTCTCTTAGTCTAATAAATGTACACCAATCTCTAAAAATAAAATGTCGCTGTTGTTTCCCGTTTCGAAGCACTGGCTATTCTGACTGGAATGGAAGCGGGACCACTGGGATTCGATGCCACCATGTGATTGGCTTCCGTACAGCTGTCAAGCGGCCAGCTGTGACGTTAAGACCACCTCCCAAACAGCAGAGGCTCCACACGAAACAGAAAACAGAAGATCTGACTCAATGTTAAAAGGAGCAAGTTCTCGAGGCAGCTTTTTCTATTTTTACCCCAGCCTTTGAGTCAGTCTAAAAGCTGCTGAACATAACGTGTTTTCAATTAGGCGAGACTGTGCAGTAAATAACCATCGGCGAGTGTGCTTCATCCACCCAGAAACCAATGTACAATTCGCAGCGCCTGCATTAAAGGGCCGACTGCTTTCCAGGCGGGAACTCGTCAAATAATCTAACGCTACACCCTCTCTCTGGGGATGCCCGATGGAACCGTGTACTCATTCCATCAGCATTAAACACTACAGAATCATAAGAAAAGTTTTGGGTTACAACTCCTGGCTAAAACGGCATCTGCAAAATACATTTACAAGTAATCACAAATCTATAACCAAAAGAACAAGCATTTACAATGCAATGGTCTCGGCATTGGTAAAGTTAGAGCTATTGGCATTGCTCATGACATTATTTTTGTTTATGTTTTTGTTTTTAAAACATTTAAAGAAACGGCATTGTCATGAGCAATGCCAATAGCTCTAACTTTAACAATGCCGAGACCGTTGCATTGTAAATGCTTGTTATGGCAGCCATGTAGACGAGTCTTTTTTAGCTTCCGTGCAAAGCCATCTTCGATGTTAGTGCCCTATATTTTGTTGTGGATAGGCCCCCCTCCCACCCTCCGCGAAAACTGTAGCTCGCCCATTGTTAAATGTATCTTTAGCAATCCCCTTCAGACCATGATTATGCAGCCATAGCTTTCCTGCCGTTGACCTTCAACGCTCTGTGAGCGACAGCATTTCTGACCTACATTCCCAGCCCCTTCCTTTCACCTCCTGCGGTAACCAGGTGGATGTCTGCGGCGAAAAGCGAGAGTCACAAAAGCATACGTTTTCAAGGGTCCTTTCGACACGCGCTGATGGTTATTTTATTTATTGCTTGGATGTCTGTGTACCACAGTACTGTAAATATATTCGCCTCTAGGTGCTTTGGGGGTTGGCTTTCGATTTCTCAGTAAGTCCCCCGAGCCTTTCTTAGAAGGCAATATGTTAGGAAGTTTACCAAGATAAATAGTAAAAAAAAAATAGGATACTACTCGAAAGACAGATGGCCAAACAGTAAATGAATGAAAGTATCCAAACTGCACTCTGGTGGAGAATAAGGCTTCTGAAAAGAATCGGACGGGGTAAGATTGCTTAACCAGTTTACGCGCGTGCTTTTCACAGCATTGGGAGGAAAGAATCCGGGCCGTTGGTATGGATTAAAAAAACAGTGTGCAACTCGGCACTATGCCTGGCTAGCTCTATGGAAAAGGACGGGCTGAACAGGCTTGAATTCATAGAAGGGACATGTTCCAGCACTCCCAAAACCCCAGATGAGTCGAACTGTGTTGCCGTATTCGCGTATTGTTATGTCCGCCTTGATCCTGCCCAGAACCACGAAGCCTTGAGAGCGGAGCAGAAAGAAAAGCAACAAGTAACGAGGAAGAAGCAGAGGGCACCGGAAGACACCACCGCCTTTCTCCGAGGCAGAGCAGAAATGCCTCGGAGAAACGCAGCGTCCTTTTCGGATTCGGGGGCGTGTTTTGCTGTTGTCTCCTCCCTGAGACTTCTCGCAAAAAACACGCCCCCGATCCGAAAAGGACGGGGCCTAATAGGAATGACTGACCTCTTCTCCAATGGCTGGCCAGCATTCAAGAGGCCAGCCAATGGAGAACAGGGGAGAAGAGGGGCGGGTTCAAGCCCCTCTTCTCCAAGTCATTAAATCTCGGACCGCAGCCTTCGCAGCAGAGACCTAAAAAGTGGGTGACAATGATACAACCAGAAAGTCTAAACATCGAGGGGGCTTGGTGTGTTATTGGCAAGCGGGCGCTGCAGTTCTGATTTCTGTGCTGGTTGCCAAGGACCGGCCACCTTTCTCCATGAAAATACGATACATGTCAACAACGGCCCCAGTGTTGTGGGGATACTAAGCCTGCCTTCAGGTCCAAGCATGGCGGGCTTGTAGTTTTACGCTATCCAATGCGCGTGTGGCCTACAAAGTCCTAGGATGCAAATGTAGTGGGTTCAAAAGCCCAGACAGGCTAAAAGTCACAGCGTCGTTGTTACCTTCAATGCCTCGATAACATTTTGGGAACGTGGAAGTGTCTGCAAGCCCTACCCATGATTCCACTGAATAATCTGCACACACAAAATGCCCGCGCCGTCTCTGCGTATGGCACCGCAATGCCACCGACCGCGGCCCCCGCAGGGGGCTACTACAGCGGTCGGCGCCCTAGTGCCGTCGGGGCACCGGTCACCCCTACCCACCCCCTCCCAAGGGGAGAGGGCGGTGACGCCGACCGGTGTCCCCCTCTCCTCATGCTGGCCAGATGTGACGCCCAAGCACGTCACTTCCTGGCCCCTGTGGGGAAGGGGAGGCTATTTAGCCTTCCCCCCACCCTCCTGGCGACCTCTTTGTCGCCCACCACGCTGCAGCATCGGTCGTCGCTTCGTCGTCGTACGTCCATAACTAATGGTGAGTCTTGCTGCACCCACTCCGCCCCTGTCCCTGGGCAGTACCAGGTCGACGGGCCCCTGTGGCACAGATTGCCACGGGCGGAGGGGGCGCAAGATAAATGTCCGTGTGGTGATTAGAAAGGGCGGAAAATTAGAGCAGGGGGCGGCCGTCTGTAATTGCACCCGGCAGCCGCCGTAGTGATGACGGCCGCGGGGGGGGGGGTAGGGGGAAGGGGTTTAACGCTGGCGTGTTTGTATTGCCTCGATGTCTGGGCCACCCCCCTTTGAATCTGGGCAAACCAATTATTCTCCCTTTGCCCGGTAAGGTATTTAAAAGAGGGTACTCCTGCACAGCGCTTCGAGGACCTTCGGGCTAGCCTGCGCTGTTATGACGGGGTGATTCAATTATCAAGAAGAGTTGGCCTAAGGGCTTGGGCGGTCGACACTGAATGTTGGGACCTGGGTTTGAATCTCGGCAATGACGCTGAGCATCCGGTGAGTCTGGGCAAATCACTTAATATCCCTGTGCCGTACAAACTAGATATGGGTCCGCAACGGGGCGACGTGAAGCGCGCTGAGACCCGATTTTCTCTCGGTGCCTGACCATATAGGTAGAAACGGGGCTCATGCACGGCGCCATAATACCCTCGGGGAGCTGAAATAGGCTGGCCCCGATCCTGCATTGAAGCGTGGCCGCCAGGTGTCCCTGTGAACTGAGTCGGTGAACCTGGTTGTTTTGGGCGGGGACACTCTCGCTGATTTCACAGAGTGGCAGCAGTAGCACCAGAGGCTGCACACTGCGGACCCGATGTAATGCATGCGCCCGCAGGCTGGAGGGCTCAGTACGCCGAAAGAATCCCCCCAACACACAGGCAGCATGGTTCGGCACTGTCGAAGGGATCCCTTAGCCCTTGTGGGCGCAGTTTCAGCGGCACATAGGTCATAATTAAGGCTCCCTGTTTTCCGTTTTTACGGATTTTTACAGATAAATACAGACAGACAGCAATGTGTTTTCTGTCTGCATTTATTTTTAAAAGTGGATAAATACAGAAAATTGTACTTCGTTTAAGTGACTCTCCGTGCTGTCTTTCATGAATTATAGGCCAGCAGCTGAGCAGATGGACAGCGTGGGAATTTAAAAAACAGGATGAAATTTCTTTAAATAACGGGATATGCCAACATACATGTATGGTATAATGCTAGTATTTACCACTAGATGTATCGTTATGTAATATTTGGCAGCTTAAATAGCCAAAACACGACAGACATCAACGTATGAGTGCGCGTCTATCAGTAAAATAGATATGGAAATGTACAGTTTCACAACTTCTTTTATACGCGAAACACAAAATAAATATGGATAAATACAGACGGAAATGAGCAAAAAATAAATACCTCGTTGGGAGGTCTATGGCGATCGAAAGGCTTTGAGAAGTGGGATTTGATCGGAATTAGTCGTGTGGGGGATCTTTGGACGAAGGGCACTTTTAAATCGTTTGAAGCTCTTCAGACGGAATATAAGCTGAGCGATAGGGAGTTCTTTCGTTATGCGCAGATGCGCCATGCGCTACTTTCCGCTTTCCCGAATCCTGCAGCTGTCCCCGAAGCCTCCCCGTTGGAAGATAGTTTGCTTGATGGTTACCTGCCAGATAGTACTATCTCCCTGATCTACAAAAAACTGATTAATACTCGAGCGGACCTCCTCACGCATTTGCGAGAGGTCTGGGTCGCTGAAGGCCTAGAGTTGGACGATGAGGATTGGGTCGCGGCCATAGCCTCACCGAAGGAGGTGGCTATACCGGCTCGCCTTCGATTTGTGCAGTTGAAGATACTACATAGGGTCTATGTAACCGGTCCCTGCTTGCTTCACATGGGTTACACAGATGATGGTTTATGTCGGCGTGGTTGTGGCTTGCTTGGTACTTTTCTTCATATTCTGTGGGAGTGCCCGAAGGTGATACGTTTCTGGACTGGTGTTCATGCAGTGATGGAGGAGGTTACGGGTGTGGCGCTGCTCCCTGAGGCTCGGCGATGTGTGTTGAATGTATGGGAACCGACTGACTGCGATGTGGCACAGGAACGCTGGGTGACTTTGGGCAACATGATCGCTAAAAGGGACATTGCGTGGCTCTGGGGGTCTGGCCGGCCCCCCACAGTTGCGAAATGGAAAGAAAACATGGATTGGTGCATGTTCCGAGAGAAGACGGTTTACGTTGGCAGTGGTAAGCCTAGGGCATGGAGTACGATGTGGGGTCCCTGGAATTCCTATCGGGGGAATATCTGCGCCCCCCCCCTTGGTGGTCGCACCAGACGTGACGATGTCCCCTTGACTTTGATGTTCCTGGTCGCTTTGCGGGATTGATGACCGCTCATCTCCCGGCCCCCCCCCCCCCCCTGCCCCCTTCTTCACACGAATATCTGTGTAATTGGCTGAGTTGTCGCTATTGTCCCCCGCCCATGAGAGTGCAAGTCCCTATTCATGGAGTTCTTTTGCCTGGTATAAGTTTCTTTTTGTTGTTTTCTTTATAAAATAGTTAATAAGAAACCTTTCTGTAGTACTATGTTCAGTTGTGGGCGGCTGCAGCCGTTATGCGTGCGGCTCGCTCCGACTCTTGTGACTGCTGTATTATTGTCTTACATTAGCGGCCGGCCCATGCGGTTGTAGGCCCATGACTGAATATTCGATGTGTAAATAAAGGATTTCCCAAAAAAAAAAATAATAATAAAAAAAATAAAGAGAGACAGAGGTGGAGAGATGACGCAAGAAATGTGACTTAAAATTATAAAGGAGGTGCCGGGAGAAATGAGTGACTGAGAAAGAGGAGGTGAATATGGAGAAAGCAGATGGTAAGAAAGGAGTAATTAAGAAAGGGTGGTGAGGTAGAGGAAATAGAGGTAGAAAGGGAGGGAGAGAGGAGGTGGTGAGTTGAGGTAGAAAACAAATGTTGAGGTAAATCGAGAGAGTATGATAGAGAAAGAAAGATACAGTGAAGAAAGATAATATAGTGAGATTAATGTGAGGTACAAATAGAAATATAGTAGCAGGGCAGAGGTAAAGAAAGCTGTGGTAGGAAGTAATAGTAGAGAGACATGGGAAGATAAGTGGTATTAAGAGATGGAGAGAGAGGAAGAGAGGTGAGGTAAAGAAAGAGGCGAGTTTGAAAGAGGTAAAATAAAAGGATGAAACGTACAGAGTGGTGAGGTTGAAACAGAGCAGTAGGATACAGTGAGAGGTCTGAGGAAGGCAGAAAGCTGAGGTAGAGAGGGGGAGTAGAGAGGTAGCAAGTTGAGATAGGAAAAGAGATGTAGAGAGAGAAAGAGGGCCTAAACTTGGTAGCTACATTGGAATGGTTTAGTCAATAGCTTATTGTTAAAGGTCAAAAGATATTGTCTAATTTAGTTGAATACAACTATAATTAGGATCTTAATCTATTTTAGTGAGGGAACATTGCATATCTGCTTTTATGTACTCACTTTCATTTGAAGGTATATTATGTTTTTATGACATAGGTGTCCATAAATAATATTGGAAACGGGGCTATAAAATCACTACTGCTTGATTTTGGGTTGTGAAGTGCATCGTTTGACAAAGGGGACCGCCCACAGATTAATCCCCTATCTTTTCTAATTGTGTGCAATGAGTCTTATAATATTATATGAGTTATTCAACTATGGTCCACACACCATTTTGAAATATAAGGCAGTTAACAATGTGCATACCACACATTCAGCCCCATGAGTAAGGCTCTTCTAAATAGGCACAGAATAGACATTTAGCATGGTGCACCTTATCTGGCCTAACTTCTAGGACTGTGGGTCTATGATGTTGTGAGGTCATCTCCATCTTGGTGGCCATTATAATACGCACTCAAGGATATTCCTTTGATATTGGATATGTGAACGTGCACCTATAACTGTGGTTATTTTTATGTATTGTTTTTATTGCATTTGCACTTTTATGGTCAATTTGATCGAAATAAAGTAATTTGAATTGAAAAAATAAAAATAAAAAAATAAATACCATAAAACCGGGAGCCCTAGTCATAATACACTCGGGGAGCTCGCACAGTGATTCCGGGCAAAGCACTTAGCCTTCCCGAGCCCGGAATCGAGATATAAATGGTTCGCTGGGTGAGGCAATTAATCTCCCCGAGCCGGAACATGTATGGGAATACGGTGCCTAGGCACGGGCCATAATACTTTTGGGCGAGTTCGTGCTGGGACCCCGGGGCAGAGCATTTGATCTTCCTGCGCCCTGAGGGGTATTGAAAACAGGCACACGCACAGCGGACCGATTACCTTCGGGTCGTGACTGCACAGTGACCCGAGAACCACTCACTCTCCCCGGGCCGGGACGTGAAGACGGTGCACATCTACAGCACTACAATGCTGTTGGGCGAGCTCGTGCGGGGACGCCGGGCGAACCATTGATTCTCCTGTGCCTGAATGTGTACGTGAGCACGGGGCTCATGTTCAGTGCTCCAGGGCCTTCGCGTCGAACTTGCGCTGCGACCCAGGCCAAATCACTTAGGCCCAGTTACAGCGCCCCAACTCCTCCGGGCGAGTTCGCGCAGGGGCTCGGGGCAAATCAGGGAGAGGATGTGGTCCGTCGGCTGCGCTGCCGACTATGATGCGGGAAACCAGGGTTCGAGGCTCCGGGTCGCGTCCGCATCATGTGAATGGGCAAATCTAAATAAGTCGTGCTGCCTTAAAAATAACAAAGATAAACTGTCTGCAAGCCCCCGCTGCTACTTTTATTGTTCCCCTCAGCATAGTGTCACCAAAGAGGGTAGCTTGCGGCGGGGGGCAGCGTGCTCACCCCCCTCCTTCAGACAGTCCCGGAGCACCCTGTTTCCCTCCTCACATTCCTTACCGGGCCTGATCGAGTGCCTCACGGTCAGGTGGGTGCCGTGGCCGGCTCCAGGCACCCCCCCCACGCATGTTGGGTCGAAGGGTCCCCTCCCCTCTTGTGGTGGACCGCATTAAAGTGGTGGGCTGTATTATGGCATGGTTTTTCCGCTTTCAATCAGCAGCAATATTTTCCACCACTCGCCTTCATTCACCGCTGCCTTCGAGGTGCCCAACTCCATCAAGGTGTGCCTCTGGGCGAGCTTGGTATTGGCGCCCAGACCATACGCTTCACGCTGAGCCCCGGGGCTGGGTACGGACGGAGCGATGGTTTCACTTTCCAATGCTGATGGCACACCCTTGTCCCTGCGTTACACGGGCCTGCTCTTGGTGTGCTGCTACCTCGGGCGCCGGTTAAGGAGGTGAAATTTACCTCCCGCGGGGCAGCGGGTTCCATGGGAGCCCTTGTCCTCGCGCGCCCGGGTTTCGCCTGCCGGTCGGGCACAGAGGGTTTGCACTCATGATCCACCCCACTTCCCGGCACATATCTATTGCCAGCAGCAGCTCCAACTTCGGTCCGCTGTTGGTCGGGCGCTAATATGCAGCGCCTTGTGGGTTTAAAAGGGGTGCCTTTCTCGGATTACGTGTTGTATCCCAGCGAGGGAATTGGGGCACCGGCAGCCGCTATGGGTCATGGTGTGGGGGCGCTGAAGTGATCACCGGGCGCCCGATTAAAGTCTCTGGGCCTCCTGGCTTGGGCCGAGGGGGCCGCTTGCGTGCCTCTGCTTTCCCGTAGTGCAGGGGCGCACCGGGCGCCCTACAAGGGTCCAGGGTTTACTGGCTTTATCCGTATGGGATAGGGTGCTCTCCTTAAACAGTGTTGGGAAGGTAAAAGGCTGTCAGAGTGCTAGCCGTCCAGGCTGTATAACCAGTTGAACTGGTTCGGAGCTGGTCTTTGCCTCCTCCATTCACGAGGTGGAAGGCGTTGGGCCCGATTATTCCCCCCCCCCCCCCATTTCATCTTGCCCCTGGTGAGGAATTGTACAGACTGGGGGCACGGGTCAGAGCGAGGGAGAGAGGACGGCATGAACCTGTGTGGCAATTGGTTTTCGGTCGTGTCCTCCTCGGCTGGCATTATGGAGATCTAGCGCCGATGCCACATCTGTGCCCAGAAAGAGCGACTTTGGTGCAGGAAACCAGGGTGAGAGCCTCGAGGTCGCGTCCTGTGATCCCGGGGAAATCACTTATCTTCCCGTGCCTGCATATGTAATATAAATACGGTACTCATGTGCAGCCATCTACTCTGGGGCAGGGAGCCAGGTTTCGAGCTTCGAGGTCGCGTCCTGTGATCATGGGCAAATCACTTAACCTCCCCGTGCCTGAATAGGGAATGTAAACACGGTGCTCAATGCGTAGCTGCTCACTTTGGTGCAGGAAACCAGGGTTCGAGCCTCAAGGTCGCGTCCTGTGATTCTGGGCAAATCACTTAATCTCCCCCTGTGCCTGAATAGGTCATGTAAATGCAGTACTCATGCACAGCGCTCCAATACCTTCGGATCGAGTCCGCCCGCCTTGCTGACTGAATGGCCAATCTAGAATGTGTTACTTCTAGTACATAAGACAGTAATTAGTTCTAAGCTTGCCATTAGGCTGGCCCATGTTGCAAATGGTACGCCACCGGTTGGCACTTTGGCTATGTTGTTCCATCACTAAGCCTGAAAGAAGTGGTATATGGAGGAGATATGATGGAATTAATTTCCGTTGTCGTGTGCTGCACTGTTTGACTAATATTAATCCATAAGAGGAGCATGTCTATTTAACAACAGTCCCACAGTATCGATGTCAGCACAGTCTACTGCACGTGTTTGAGCAGCTACGACATTAACCATGCTTCGCAGACGCCTTCATACATGCACACAATTTGCTAAAATTCGTTATAGGACCACTCAATGCAAATGCAGTTAGGAGTACAGACCAAGTGGGAGTTCTTTCCAATTATGGGGTCGACTGTTGGAGCCATCGAGAGCATTCGAACTATACCTAGGAATCGTATGGCCTAGAGACTACCGTACACGGGTATGTTTGTGTAATTACTGATATCCATAGGGCTGCTGCATCGGCATGGTTTGGTTTTGCTCGCAAGAAAGTGCAGTCATAGGCCTTTAACTGTCACTCATAATTGCACAGATATGGTAAAAATCACACATAGCAAACTGAAACTTAGCCACCCAGGATGGTGGCTAGCTCTTGGAGGGCAACGCAGCCAAGATAGAAGGGTGGTTTATTATCTAATGCAAATTGAAGCATTGATTAGGCCAAAAGATGGGTTAGCTTAGTGCCCCAATCGTATTGAATACAGGGATGCATTGACATAGCGGCAAAAGACTAAGTGGTCACTATACAGCGCCCACTAGGCCAAAACCACAGCACAAAGTTTACCGGTGGAATTTGACCAAGTGGTTGCGGGTGTGCCGCACGCGAGCGAACTGCAAACTGGCGCTGGGGACAGCCTGCCACAGGTTGGTGCTGTCTGTATATTGTAGAGATGACCCAACAGGCATGGATCAATGCATTTGGCATTAAAATCACTGTTGCCAGCTGAACAAGCCATTAGTATAGTCTTGGAGGGCTTGGAACAGGCGCAAGTATCATGCCTGCACGAGGAGCGATTCATTCAATGCTTTTCTTCATAGAACTATTCTCACCGTTGTTATTTTAGTGTTTTGAAGGGTACCTCTGTCTCCAACCCACCAATAGTTCATTGTTAATCCGATGACTTTCTGTCCACCGGTCCTTGTTCAAGACCGCCTCATGGTGCCAGAGTTAAATCATGGACCATGTAGTGTAGGTTTCATTTTGTTCAATACCAGTTCTGTCTGGGCAATCAACCCGATCGGGTCGCAAGTGATCACTCAGCTGGTCATGGTTGCCCAGAACCCCCGCCCAGCATCCGTGCCGGTCAGTGGGAACAAGAGGGGCCTCCAGAGAGGTACACCTCCTCTTCAGTTGTGTGGGTTTCCGGGGGTTCGCCGTGCAGACGGTCCATGCGCGGGCAAAAATTTGCCTACAGCCTCGTTGTCATTAGAGGGCCCCCATTCCCACACTTAGTAGTGGAAGCGGAATCGACCGAACACTAGCTTAACCGGGAATCCAAGTATTACTGCATGCGAAGAAGGGTCTCACGGCGAGGAGCAGCGGGCACTGCGTGACCAACTTCTGTCTAGGATGCGGCCGGGAATTTAGAAGGCACAACATTGCACAGTGGAGGCTGTAAGCACAGCACTCTGTGAGGTGTCAGGCAGAGAACATTAGCATGGGACTACCTACATGCCACGTTATTAAGTATAACGTCGGTCGCATGGCGACGCAGTGCCCGCTGCATAAGCCATGGGCGAGCTTGCTATTCACTGAAGGGAGATACCCTAGGCTTATTCAACACAGAAAGGGACAGTCCCACCATTTCAGAATGGAAGCAATTTTGAAATGTTACGCGGCGAAGCCAGAATTGTGGCTCGGTCATCTCCTACAACTAACAGGCCTTGTTAAGCCACCGGCATGGGGGTGGTGTAGTTGTCATATAACAAGTGTGCGGTGGTTCAAAAAGTTTGGTAAACACTACGTTAGAGCCTTATGGCGACAGGGCATTATTGACCATTCAGCATTCTCAACATTCAGGATAGGGCCGGTATTTGCACCAAAGGTTCCTTCCGGTTCCCACAGACTTGCCTGCCCCCAGGGTTATCCTATGGGTTAGAACCTGAGACTTAAGGGTGCATCTCCTGCTCCGGCGTCCCAAATATGTCGATAGTCTACGCTGGGGTGGAGGTACCATGAAGGTCCTGACTACTACTGGGTTCCCCCCAAGCGATGGGATCAATCTAGGTGGGACCACGAAGTTTACAGTTATTGGGAAGCATCCAGCAGTAGGGCAGTTAGCGACAGATAAAGTATCAGCGAGTGGGTAACAGACACCAGCTCTCCAGCAACACCGTGCCCGGGGAGCACGCGCACTGCGCAAACACAGAGCTCCAACCATAAGGGGGCCGAGTAGCGAAAAACAAGTAAATAGGTTTAATAGACGGGCCTCTGGCCTTACAGCTGTGTGAAATTACTAGCATTCAGAGGTAGGCCCAGGTGAGAATGGGGCATTTCTTAATGTACGGAGGACCACTGAGGTTGGTGGATCTCCCAGCGGAGCCACTGGTCGTGTACTGCAGCGGCAGGGAACTGGGAACCTGGGATACGGACACTTTTACCTCGCTTAGGGGATACGGTCAGCCAACATATTGTGCTGCCGTCCCAATAACTGGGGTATCAGCGGGTCAAACACAAGGGGACATTATGTCAATAGAACATTTGGCACACCCAGGGTGTAACTAAAAAACTCAACTTCAATGGAGCAGGAATTTGGCTCCGCTGGGGATGCTCCGGGTTGGCGGCGGGCACTCCCCTGCCACCCTCCCACCTGGGAGCATGATAGGAGGGGTGAAGTAGCACTTAGTCAATCCTTAATGCTTGAACCATACCGCAGACAGTGCGCACTGCTTAAACCAGACAGATTCCCGAAGCTGGGATGCCTAGTGGGTTTCATCACAGAGGGATCTGAAGGGGCAGAATTCCCATAAGGAATGAGGGATGCATGGCAAGGGCAAGAGGGCCCCTTGCCCATGGTCACGCGCTGTCAGCTATGAACACTCCTGTGCGTCAGGATTTAGTAAATAAAGGGTTAAGTACAACCCTCCTCGCCATAATAGCCATAAGCAGGCAGGCGGGGGGGGGGGGGGAGAAGAGTGGTCACCTAGCAAGTGGGCTGCTGTCCCAGAGATGGGCACGCAGGTTCAGGCACACTCGGTGCTAGGAGGACGGCAGCTAGGTGAGATCATCAAATTCATGGGTCTTTGTGAGCCTGGGTGCTGGCATCCACCCGCCCAGATTAGTGAAGCAGGGGGGTGAATAGTTCCTGGCACAGCTTCACAGGCCCAACGGGTCCTTTGTTTCAGCAGACACTATCTGACCCAGGATAGCGTTAGGGCTTTGGGATATAGATGGGGCCATCTATAACCAGCAGGGATGGTTCTCTTCCATCCAAGTGCAGGAAGCTCTAGGCAGGAGAGGTTGCAGATAAGACTATAGCGGATGGTGGGGGACCCTGGCGGCGACGGTGAGCCGCCTCCAGGGCTGTGGCGGAGTTACAGGGTGATCTGGAAGCAGGCCGGTACAAAGGGTACCTCTGCGCGGCACCATAGGGGGTGCCTGAGCCAAAACCGAGGAGCCTCAGTGGAGGTTCCCGGAAGCCGTGTCGGCGCCCCACTAGTCCTGCGGGCGGTTGTGGGCCTGAACAACCGGGGGGTTTGCTATGAGACGCTCCGCCCCGAGAGGGGGGGGCGTGAGTAGAAGTTACCAACGGCACGTGATCTTAGAAAAGAATCACCTGGATG
Organism: Triturus cristatus; assembly: GCF_964204655.1. Taxonomy (NCBI): domain Eukaryota; kingdom Metazoa; phylum Chordata; class Amphibia; order Caudata; family Salamandridae; genus Triturus; species Triturus cristatus. Next base: position 647,093,724 of record NC_140584.1, on the reverse strand, counting down.
GCAGCAATGGCGGGTTTCGCTCCCGCGCTGCCCGGCTCATCAGGCGGGCAGGCGGCCCAGTTGGTTGCCTCCCCTTGGATCGCCCGTAAGATAACCCACCCATTACATATTGTATTATGTAATAAACCTGCAGCAAATTTTACCCAACTCAACAGTCTGCGTGTGTGTTATTTGGGTATGCATTTTGGGGGAGGGGGGACTGAGGGGTGCCCCTGGCGGTACTATGCCACCGACCGCGGCCCCCACAGGGGGCCACTACAGCGGTCGGTGCCCTAGTGCCGTCGGGGCACCGGTCACCCCTCCCCACCCCCTCCCAAGGGGAGGGGGCGGGGACGCCGACCGGTGTCCCCCTCTCCTCATGCTGGCCGGATGTGACGCCCAAGCGCGTCACTTCCTGGCCCCTGTGGGGAAGGGGAGGCTATTTAGCCTTCCCCCACCCTCCTGGCGACCTCTGTCGCCCACCACGCCGCATCCCTCCCTACCGCTTACCCAGCGCAGGGGTCGGGTGGGGGGGTTTCAGAGCGTTGTAATGTTTCTTTTTTCGTTGCAGGCGGAGTTACAGGGCGATCTGGAAGCAGGCCGGTACAAAGGGTACTTCTGCGCGGCACCATAGGGGGTGCCTGAGCCAAAACCAAGGAGCCTCAGGGGAGGTTCCCGGAAGCCATGTCGGCGCCCCACTAGTCCTGCGGGCGGTTGTGGGCCTGAACAACCGGGGGGGGTTTGCTATGCAACGCTCCGCCCGAGAGGGGGAGCGTGAGTAGAAGTTACCAACGGCACGTGATCTTAGAAAAGAGTCACCTGGATGGCAGCAATGGCGGGTTTCGCTCCCGCGCTGCCCGGCTCATCAGGCGGGCAGGCTGCCCAGTTGGTTGCCTGCCCTTGGATCGCCCGCAAGATAACCCACCCATTACATATTGTATCATGTAATAAACCTGCAGCAAATTTTACCCAACTCAACAGTCTGTGTGTGTGTTATTTGGGTACGCATTTTGGGGGAGGGGGGACTGAGGGGTGCCCCTGGCAGTACTATGCGTGGCAGAGCAGGAAAGACTACGTGGATATGTCCACACCCACCTCGTGCTCACACCGAGCCATGTGGCAGGGCAGCCCCTGGGTTTGCTGTTTTTAAAAGTGCAATCGCTACAATTATAACCCTATTTCTCATTTTATCTGCACCAGACGTAAATCTGTCTGGCCATTTGCTTTCTAAAACAGTTCCAAGTGAATATTTTCGAACACAGGCAGGCACTGTGCAGTACTGCAGTCCACCGAAATGCAAACAACGCGTTTGCTTTTCCTATGTGTACAGAGTAATTTGACCCGTGGCTCGAGAAACTCGATATCTTGAAGCCATTATGAAAGGTTCGAAGTTCACCAGAATCCGCCTAGTCTTTCAACAACACCTACACAGAGGAAGCATGGTTACCATGGAGTAATAAAGCACATTACATTTCGATTACCTTTTGTCTCTTATTCGGAAGAAAGAAAACTCCAAAGCATTGTCGGAGTGCTCCCTGCACGAAAAACTGTCCTAATTCAGTACCCAAGCTGTGTATTCTCGGGTTTTTCTCGAACACGTTAGGCAACGCAACCCTTCCTCCTTTGCATCTGTGCAGGGGTCTACGCAACCCTTCCTCCTTCGCATCTGTGCAGGGGTCTCAAATGGATCAAAGGCCTCCCAAAACTGCTAGCATTTCCCTTATTTATTTAGTAAGGCACTGACTTGTGATGATGCCACTTCGTAGCGCTATCATTTGTCAGGCGTTTGGCTGTGGCGCTTTACAGACATGTAGACTAAAACATCCACTGAACTGATGCAAGATTGCCCCAATGGTCTCAGGTTTAAATCTGTGCGGGCCCACTCTACCTTTCATCCTTCTGAGATAGATTAAATGAGTAGTACCGAGTTAGGTCACAAAAACACATCCGATATCGGAGTACGAGATCCCCTCAAGGTATCTACAAATGCTGGGGTTTACGTCGAGTTTCTATCTGCAACGCAGAGCAGATTCCCGAGAGCTGTCAGGTATATAATTGCATGTTCAAACAGCAACCCCCTGGGGAAGTACATTTTGAGATAAACGACTTTCGTGTCGTGATTCTGTCTAGTGCAAGCAAGTTCCATGCGCTGTTTTACGATACAGGCAGACTTCCTAACTCGTGATTTTTAGTGGGCTGGCATTATGTGACTGAACATGAAGTAAAATGTGGGAGAATATTTCTTTACCAGCTGCGGGCGGTGACTGAGATCATTGATTCCAACCAAGATCAATGATCCGTGTCATGGCGATAAATCGACATTCCGTGAGCGCTACGTGGCCAATGCTCTAGGGATTCATATTTTCGTTAAAAATGTAATTGTACATTTTCCTGTTAATGGTGTGACACTGGGGAAGGGGGGGTGGTCACCTGTCCCAACTTAAGGGTGCCAGAGACCAGATCGAACACACGTGACTTGCCGAGGATCACACCCTTTTAGTAAACATGGACCATAGGGTAGGAGTTTTTCTGTTACGGTGTTTCCACACATGGGCAACTCTTGCTCAGCAAACCAGACCCCCTCCCAATAATGTCGACTGACTTGATATTTTCGCCCCCTGCTCCGTTCTGAGATCAGAAACTTTAAGCTAAGCGCGCTGCCTCCTAACGACTAAAAACCAGATAGATAACGCGACCCAATTCACTGTTTCGCGCATCATTAATTTCACTACTGTATCAACAACAAAAATCAACAGCAGAATACACATTCTGTTCAAAGCGCCTGAAACATGATCATGCCAAACAGCTGGGGGGAAAGACTTACATGTGGAGTTTGCTGGTCACCGTGTTTCTGGGGGCGATGACGGCGCTGCTCTTCTGCCGGGCAGCCTCGGAGGCGGCGGCTGCGAGCCTCTCTGTGGATTTCTCGAGCTCCCGCTTGCCAGCCGCCCTCACCTCGGTGTGCAGAGCAGCCCTCTTCGAGGAGGCCAGTCGATGGGGGGAAAATGGCTGCATCGCACCACGCGAGTCTACAGCGTGTCTTGCTCATGCTGCCTGCACGCGCCAGTAGGCTCTCTGATTGGTTGACAAGGTCCACCAATCACAGTGCTTATTTGGTAGTTGCCAACCAATCAGAGAGCCGACTGGCGCGTGTAGGCAGCATGAGCAAGACATGCCGTAGACTCGCTGTCTTATGGGCGTGTTAAAAAAAAGAGGAAGAATCGCAAAAACACGCCCACGAATCCGAAAGAGACGGGGCTTGTTTGGAGAGACAAAGCTCTTCTCCAATGGCTGACCAGCATTTAAGAGGCCAGCCAATGGAGAAGAGGGGCGGGTTGAAGCCCCACTTCTCAAAGTCATTAAATCTCGCGAGCGAGACTGCGCAAGCGCAGCCTTCGCTAGCCGAGACCTAAAAATAAATATATACATATATATTATTATATACATACATAACAAGCATTTGCAATGCAATAGGTCTCGCATTTATAGGAGTTTGAGCTATTGGCATTGTAAATGACAATGCTTTTTATTTAAGTTTGGTTTTTTTAAAACATAAATAAAAGGCACTGTCATTTAAAATGCCAATAGCTCAAACTCGTATAACCGCGAGACCTATTGCATTGGAAATGCTTGTTCGAAGCGCTGCGAGATTTAAATGATATAGCGCTACATACCCCCGAATAGCGCCGAGAAGCGTGTGTTTTTGACTCCCTCTGCCCCAATTATACAACTTGCCAACATCGGAGGATTTAGAATGTAAAATTAGTAAGTATGCACTGTACGTAAAAAGAAAGAGAAAAAAAAAGAGCTTGTCCCGAGGAGAAGCGCCTAAAAGCGATTCCAGGTGCATACAAGTGTCGAATGTATTCCCTATGGACTGCTGGGGTAATACTGTGCCCTTCAGAAGAGTGCCATAGCAGGCGCAGGGGAAAGGCTATATTGAAATAAGGCTGGGCAAAAAAATGTGTATTAAGGACCTGCGTTGGTAAAACGAACTGTCGGTGATCTGCTCCCTCCCCCAACAAAGTCCTCATCAACAGTACAAGAGCCCCCCCCCCCCCCCCCCCCCCCATTATCTACCGGGGAGGCTGCCTGTTTCCTTTGTGAAGCCGCTCATGCGTGCAGGGAGTTTGCCGCTTTGAAGTAGGCCGACAAGCCGTCTTTCATCACCCCAGATTTAAAGAGTTTAGACTTTAATCGCAATAAAGACAATGCAAAAAGCATAAATAAAATCAGAGTAAAGGAGGGAAGTATGCTGACGAGGGAGAGTGCAGGTCAGTGAGGCTTATTGGGGGAAGGAGATGAAGAGGGAAGAGATGAAGAGGGGGGGCTGAGGGTAGAGGTGATAAAAGGAGAGATGAAAACATTGGAACTCTCCGAAAAGGGGACAGCAGGGGAAGGAGGGAGCGTTGATGGGTAGCAAGGGGATGGACTAATGCAAGGGGAGAGTAGTGGAGGAGAAGAAGGCGGGATGGTAAGTGAGGTAGGAAAAAGTTAAAAAGAAAGAGGAGTGCGGGGAGAGGGAACTGACCTGGTGGAGGTCACGAGAAGGGAAGGGGGAAAGGAAGTAGAAGTGATGGGTACAGGAGATGAAAGGATGGGGAGAGAAACATAGGAAATGACAGTAAGGGTGTCTAGTCAGGAGAAGGCGCAAGGGTGGTAGCAGAGAAGTTGGGAGGCACATCATAGAGGAGGCAGTGGCAGGCGAAAGATCATTAAAGAGGAAAGAAGTGGGGGAGTTGTAAAGCACTCCAATACCTTCGGGTGGAGTCAGCAGTAAATAAAACTGCAAAAAAGCTACACACAAAAAGACTTGCTGATAAATAGAGAAGAGAGTGTAGGAATGAAGGGAGAAAGAGGGAGACAGAAAATGTGAGGGAGTGAAGACGAGTCAGGGGGTAGAGGGTGTGAGGTGTAAATGAATGAAGGAGGTATGGGACATAGAGACGGGACGTGGACGAAGGAGGTGAAAGAAATCCTACAGAATTTGAACAAACCCCAGAGAAAAGTGAGTCATTTATAGATCGCTTTTCGGCCTCAAATGGGCCCCTTGGAACTACCTTTGAAATGCGGTTGAAGGGGAAAAAAATAAATAAATAAATAAATAAAAAAATAAATAAATAAATCGCTACTATTGAAAGCTATATCAGAGAGAGGGGGGGGGGTGGAGTTATGCCAGATGAAAGGTGGGGGGAAAAGGGCATCACAATGAGAAATGACAAAAAAAAGTGTAAGAGGTCTGGGTGGGAGAGTAAGGGAGTGTAGCGTGACAGGAAGAAAAGGCAACAAGCAGGAAGGGGGTGGCAAATGGTGTGCCCTTTCGCGGCCGCTTTGATGTCCTCAGTGGCCGCGCGGCTCACGGAGGACATCAAAGCGGCCGTGAAAGTGATAAGGCAGTGCTTTTCAGGCTGCCAAATGGTGCGCGCGCCCGGCGCACATGCACTGTATTTGGAGGCCTGAAAAGCACTCGTTTCCACTTCCAGATCCTCCTTTAACAAAAGCTCTCGCGAGAGCAGCGCTAAAGCGCCGTCTCAGGCGAGACCTAAAAAGCATATGGGTAAGTCAGCAGTCCCACTGAACAGTAAACATCTGGGTCGGATCCACGTGTCGATAATAAATCCTTACAGAGACAAGTCACCTTTGATTAGCCTAAAATATCAACTTTTCATATTAAGTGTGATCGACTATATAGATACATAGTATAAGCTATTACCGCTAATGCTAAACACGTTTAACAGCAACAACATGGTAGCATTTTGATGTGTTTCTTGAAACAGGCTAAGAGAAAACTTCTGTAAATCAATATATAGTAGAACACCGGCATGTTTTCGAGAGAAACTGGAAGAATCAACATCCCAGGATACAAGCCTGCCATTCAATCTGTACAATGTGTACAGATTGTTTTCTTTGATACGGAGTCACTCTGGCAATAGTTACCCCAGAGATCATGCCTGTTCCATGGAAACTGTATTAATGAAGCATGTTCTGTTTTTATGAATTCACACAGTAACTTCTTTGGTGCATTGAAATTTCGACTCCTGATGTCTTTTTGCCTCTGGATACTATCTTTTTACAACGAGCCTGTGCACTTCCTACTCTCTATTCATCTCTTTCTACTCTGCTCACTCTGAACCCAGCCTTCCATAAGGAATCTGTAGGACAGCAGAATGTGTTGGGGTCAATAAATGGGATCTCCTGGACATTACATTTTTCATCTCGCAAATTCATTGGCTCTTTCTCTAAAGTATCAAAAACAAAAATAGAACCCTTTTAATTGCTCTTTACAGTTGTCCAGTTTTTGCGAATTTCTGAACTTTGTTTGTTTCAGAGTAAAACCTGACAGTAAAATGTGATCTTCATCTAATCTTGGCGTTTTAGGAATACAATTTCTCCCACTTTCTACACTGAGTCAATAAACTGTTAGCGGCCACTGATGTGAAAGAGTTTTATATTTTAACCCAGAGTGAAAAAATGTGTTCAGGAATCCCTCCTATTTGAAATATTGTCTGTTTAGGTTGATGTAGCAGCCTAGAGACCAGTTCAAAGTGTTTCTTGAAGGCTTGGAAAAGGAGAGTTGCAGACATTCTGCATATGAGATCACTGAGATATCATAGACCAGATGCCCTGATGGAAGATCACTGGTGTAGGAGGGTTATTTATTGATTTGTCAAATCTAATTTTGTGCATAATTGTAAGAGTCCGATAACTGAATTGTGAGAAACCTTATGTTTGATATAGTGAACGTGAGTTGCCTATGGTGACCAGTAATAAAGTACATAGGCCTGAGTGGTATCTGGGAAATGTCATGTCAGATGTCATAGGTGTGATCGGTTCAATATGAAAAAATAGAACAAAAACGGTAGGCCTGACCTAATAATTGTGAAAAACATTTGTAAAGAGCTGTATAGTCATCTTTAAAACTGCAGTAGGGTTGTGTGATCAACAACATGGCCGAGTAGATGTGTTTGCCGCGAGCTCCAGCCACCGAAGTTAAGCCGACCCATATCCTGCTTTTCCAGATGCCATCAATGCACATTTCAGTGCACCGCCCCAACCCACTCTGAAGGACACACGCTCAACCCCATCTTCTCTGCCAGCAACAACATCACCTTTCAGCCACACCACGAGCTCCAGAGAACTGACCACCACTGCGTCCACTTCTCCTATACCAAACCCACCATACACCACCACGCCCCCAGGTACCCTTGCAGAAGCTGGAACAAGGTCACAGAACAACAGCTTACCACCTCACTCAACAAAACCCCTCCACTGACATCCACAGATGCCAACTCCTCAGAGCGCAACCTCCACTGATGGATCTCCGACTGCGCCAACACACTGGCTCCGCTGAAGAAAGCCCCAAGCAAACAACACTCCAAGAAAGCCAGCTGGATCTCTTCCGCCTTTCAGGAGTCCAGACTCACATGTACACGGTTCGAGAAGAGATGGAGGAGCAGCAAGACACCAGAAGACCACTCAACCTTCAAGTCCACTGTCACCGCACACCACCACCTCATCAGAAAAACAAAGAGAGTGGCCCTACAAGAAAGGATCAACGCCAACGAACACAATAGTAAAGAACTTTTCACCGTGGTCAAAGCATTCGCCAGATCCAGTACAGACACAACAGACATCCCCCTCTCCCAAGACCTCTGCAACAATCTTGGCACCAACTTCCACCGCAAGATCAAGGAGATACACAACAGCTCTGACGCCCAAGACCCTCCCACGCCACCCGACAACACCAGCCCCCAACGGACCGTAATCAGCTGGACTCCCCTCACCACGGACGACTCCCTCAAGATCATTCACTCCGGAGCACCCTCGGACCCCTGCCCGCGTAACATCTTAAACAGAGCCGACACTACCATCACCCCCGGACTCTGCCGCACCATCAACTCTGTCACCTTCCCAGAAAACTGGAAACATGCAGCGATCCACCCGCTGCTGAAGAAGCCCTCTGCTGACCCAACAGACCTCAAGAATTTCAGACTCATCTCTCGCCTCCCCTTTCCAGCCAAGGTCATCGAGAAAGCCATCAACGATCCAAGTTCTTCGAAGCAAACCATATCCTGGACCTCTCCCAATCTGGCTTCCGAAGCAACCACACCACTAAGACTACCCTCCTCCCCACAACAGATGACATCCGAGCCCTCCTCGACTGAGGCGAAACTGCAGCCCTCATCCTACTAGACCTCTTAGCCACCGTCTCTCACCACACCCTATGCACTAGACTCCACGACGCCGGCATCCGCAACAAAGCCCTGGAATGGATCCGCTCTTTATCCTGCTTCCACATGCAATGCCTGATGCGAAAGATCTTCAAGTGGATTGCCACCAAGTCCAGAAAGACAGTCACCCACGCACTTGTCAGCAGCAGAATTGACTACGGCAACACACACTATACCGGCATCACCCAGAAACTCATCAAGAAACTGCAGAACACCCAGAACGCCTGCGCCAGACTCATCCTCAACATCCCCTGCCACAGTCACATCACCAGCTACCTGAAAGACCTCCACTGGCTCCCAGTCAACAGAAGAATCACCTTCAAGCACCTCACACACACCTACAAAGCCCTACACAACACTGGGCCTTCATACCTCAACTACTGCCCCGCATGCCACGCACCCACCAAAGACCTCCGCTCAATTGGCACTGGCCACTTTCCCACGTATCCACAAGACCACAGTCTGAGGAAGATCCTTCTCTTACCTCACAGCAATGACCTGGAACACCCTACCTCTCCACCTCAGGCAATCACAATCTCTGTCAGTTCAGGAAGAACCTCAAGAACAGGTTTTTCGACTGAACCATATCGCCTTTGAAAGACCAGCAGGCCCCCTCAACCCTCTCCTTGAGACCCTTTTGTGTGAGTAGTCGCGCTTTACAAGCCACCTGATTGATTAGACATCACCAGGGGTGTCTCTGCAAGAAAAGCCATCTGCTGTCCCTGTCTGGATATCTTGAGCCCCTCTCCCCTCAAACTTCACTTACCCTCGCCCCCCGGACTTTACTTAGGGTCCCGCTCTTGCTTTGTTGCCACAGCTGTGATGCCTTGTGCTCCCGGCACTCTCAACCTCCCCCATACCCCCGAGGTGTCCTTATCTGCCTTGCATGAGGGAGTAACCCCTGCGAGGCACTAGGGGAGTTAACTGCCTGTGAGGTCAGTTGCGGACAAGGCCTGTGATTCTCTGGCTCAGAGACCTGCGTCAATCCATTTATAGATGAATCTGGCCCACCTCCCTGGAATATGCAGGGGCTGATCTTGGCCCAGAGAATACCCCATTTACATGACATAAAAGAATGGGAGATTGCTCTTGCTCGTCCCGTTTCCAAGAATGTTTTAATTACATTGTTGTTTTCATTTATCCTTTAGCGAAAAGGACTCAATGACGTTGCTAAGGTAAAGAGCCTACGTGGGAGTGAGGAACAACTGATATCATTTAGACACAATGAGCACTACTGACTACGATCTCCAACAGAACTCTAGCCTCACCTGGAATGTGAATGGGATGGGAAGGAAGATCAAAAGAGAGCTGGTGGCCGCCTATCTTAAACATCTTAAGACAGACATAGCCCTATTGCAGGAGATAATTTTAAGGGTAATCTCTGTCATTTCCTGGCCCAAGGTTTCACATCTGGATCTCAAGGATAGCAATTTTGATCCAGAAGTCTTCTCCATTTCATGTGCAGAAATCTTGGTTGGATCTCCAAAGAACGTATGCCACAGTCCAGGGTCTTTGGGTAAGATTAAATGTCACCCCAATCAGTGCCTAACCCCTGTCCCCGCCTCCAATCCTACACATTAACCAAACTCACCGACATTTTACTTGAAACTAACTCCTCTCTACATATTCTAGGGGGCAGCTTCAATGATGTGATAGCACCAGGCCTAGACAGATCAGAAGGGACTCCTTAATCCGGGTAGAAATACACCCCTAGACCAATTTACCTAGACAGATCGGAAGTGACTCCTTAATCCGGATAGAAATACACCCCTAGGCCAATTTATTAACACATTAGGACTCATTGGGCCGAGATTACTCCTACTACTCAGCATTCCACAAAGTCTATTCCAGAGTTGACTATATTTTTGCACCTGCGAAAGAGGTGGGACAGACACATAGACCCTACTATTTAGCGAGGGTTCTCTCCGATCATTCCTCACTATGGATAACACTAGGTAAGAAACACCATAAAGCCACAAATGCTTGGAGGTTAAACGCCTGCAAATTAAGAGATGCTACCACATTGTGAAGGTTGCACACAATCGGATCTATACTTTCTTGACAATAAAGACTCAGTTGATTCAGCCGTCACACTATGGGAGGCATAAGACAGTCATGCGAGATAGGATCCTAAATATTATTGACTTTAAGAAACGGAAGGCAATACGGGAAATAGAAAAACAGAAAGCAGAGGACAAATACATCCTTTTACCTAGCCCCATATTAAAAAGACAGATAGACACCTTACGCACTGAATATAACAAATTGGCTACTGACACGGTACGTAACCATAAGCTTGTCACACAACATCATCTCTATGAAGTAGGCGACAAAGCCAGCAAATAGTCGCATAGCTGAGTCTTCGGGGAATTGAAGCCAGGTGGATAAATACAGGATACGGAGGGCACCCTTTACTCCACAGATGGAGAAATACGGAGTGAATGTATGAAATACTAGGCAGCCCTTCATCAAGCACGACCCCAAGCAAATACTGCCCAAACTGATGATTATCTTGCAGAGATCAATCTACCGACCCTGCCCAGCAACGACTGTGACTTCCTTGATGCTGGTATCACCTTAGAAGTTCAAAATGATATTACTCTAATAAAGCATGCTAAAACTTCTCGGACATATGGTCTCCCAGACAAATTTATTAAGAAACAGGAGGATATGCTGGCCCCTCATTTACTCCATTTATACCAAAGGGCACAAGAGGATGGTACCTTCAAGCCAGATCTCCATAGAGCCACGATAGTAGTCATCCACAAAACCGGCAAACCTCCCACCTCCTGTGGCTCTTACTGACCGATTTCCCTGATTGACAAAGAAACCAAAATCCTAGCCACCATATTAGCCACCAGACTCTTAAAGATGATCACTCCATTGGTCCACAGTGATCAATCTGCCAAAGTGCTCCACTAGTGTGAACTTATGTAGGCTTAATAATTGGATGGCAGTGGCTCATCACAGACAGGACCCCCACATTTTCATTTTGCTTGAGAAGGCCTTTGATGCAAATCACTAGCCCTTCATGGCCCAAACCCTACAGAAACTAGGCTTCAGACCATGCTTCAGAGAATGGATAAACTTACTCTACATGGAACAGATGGCTGCTGTGAGGGTTAACAATATGTTGTCTCCTGACTTCCCTATAAAGAGAGGAACCCGACAGGGCTGCCCCCTTTCCTTCTATTTGCCATGACCTTGGAGCCCTCAGCATGTTTGATCTGAGCCCACGCTGAGATCAAGAATTTTCATAATTTGAGGCTCTCCTATCCCAGAGGAAAAGATTTCCCTATACGCAGGTGGCATCCTGCTTTATCTCTCCCACCCTAAAGACTCGATCCAGACAGTCATACATACATTTGAACAGTATCAAATTCACTTCGGGGATACGATAAAGCGGGAAAAATCTGTACTCTTTCCCAAAGGTGGCTACTTTGACCTAACCGACCTCTCCCGACAACTTAAAATACCTAGGGAGGGATTCCAATATTTGGGGATCTATGCAATGACAGACTCTGAGCTCGGTGTCGATCACAACATTAAGAAAATACTAGCTGACTTTCAGACAGACGCGAAACGTTGGAAAATACTTCCTTTAACACTCCTGGGAAGAGCAGAATTATTTAAAATGATCACTCTCCCCAAATTCATATATGCTCTGCAGATCACATATTATAAGCTTCCTGACAATATTTTCACTCGCATTAGGGCGACATTACTGTGGAACGATGCCCATCTAAGAATAGCCCTCCGTAAACTACACCATAACCCCTACAATGGAGGTAAAGCTCTTCCCAAGCTTCGGGACTATTATTGGGCATCCCATCTAATAGCCATCAATGACTATGGATACATAGATAGAGACCACCCCACTTCCGCCCTAGAAAGGACCCAATTTCAGACACACCCATACCAACATTTCATCTATGGTGATAGGGGAAATGCGCCCTTTTATCAGCTACAAAAATAACTTTAGAGGCTTGGGATAAGGCAGAATCTGCCATGGGTTGGAAAGAGAAAAATCACACGGGAGACTCAACTATGGATGGGCAGAAATATGAAGGAAATTACCGAATGAAAAAGGTTTAACACTCTGGGACCAAATAGACATTTCCAAAGTGGGAGACTTGTTGGAAGATGATACCTTAATTCCCTTCTCCTCCCTTCAGAGAGAGTTCCAACTTCATTATGGTCAATATTATAAACACCCACAACTTGCACATGCATGGAAAGCGGAACATATCCCCCTGTACATCCCAGAATACGCTTCCTTAGAAGGCAGACTTCTGATGGACGAATTACAACAAAAAACATTATCCTACACTTATAAAACAATAATATGCCCGATACCCTCCTAAAATTGAGCATAATGTGGGAGGCTGATGTTGGCACACTTGGGAATATTGACTGGGAGGCCTGACTGATGTCCCAGCAAGAAGTGGCAATTAGAGCCCAGCTACGCCTTGTTCAATTTAAAATTCTGCATATGATTTACTAAAATAGGGCCCGCCTCTTTAAATAGGTATGGCAGCCTTACCAAACTGTCTGCGTTGTGGGAGGAACTGAGGAAACTTCATCCATACATTATGGTCATGCACGGCCATACAGGCAAACTGGCACTGAGTACCGTCAGAGCTTAGCGCAATACTGGAGGTGCAAATCCCCGAGGACCTACATCCATACCACAATCAGCCTCTTTGAACGCAATAAGGACTAACTCACCTCAAAGAAAAGATTCATATAGATCCTGAAAGGGACCTGTATCTAATAACCAGGATCCCAATAGGTCTTCTTCTATAAACTCAGTGAGTGTTAGATCTCATTGAGTTCGAAGAGGCTGACTGTGGTATGAATGTAAGTCTGTGTACTCAGAATAGATTAACTGAGTGCAAGTGTTGTGTATACATATGGGGAACGTGTGAGCATAATGCATGATTGGGAGATTAAATTAGGGTGAGACACTGATAATTTTCCAGGAAATATCACAAAATGTATGGATATCAGTATTGCCTCAGTATGGGAGACACTGGGATATGATTTGTGGTGGACTAACTGTCAATAGTTCATCTAGTGGTGCTATGTATTTTATGGATTTGACATGTAAAATTATAAAATGAGTATTGTCTTCTTTCGCTATTAATGGGTCTTTTTATGTGGGAGAATCAATGTATTGGTCCTGAAGAAGTTAACTATAAAATTGTCTGTGATCCACAGAAATGCGTTGACATAGCTTGTAATACTGAATCCTTGTAAACTGGGATATGATAGATGGAGATTCAGATACTACAGAAAGTACTATTTACCACAGATTGAATGGATCATTATGTCTGTTAAGACAATTGTTGTCTGTTTAGGTCAATCCCTGGTATTGTTTCAATAATGTTTTGTATTTATGGTATATAATTGTTTTGCGCTGCACTGGAAAAATCTCAATTGCAAGAGATAACTCTATTTTTAAAATGTCAATCTCAAATTGTAAGAGATCTCTCTATTTAAAAAAAAAAAAAAACTGTTTTTAATCTTTAAGAATGACCTGTTAATTATTTTATGATATTATGAATGTACACACTGCAAGGTCTTAAAATTAGAATTGTTAACACGCTATTAAAACTCAGTGTTTTTCATCACTGTTGTGGTACTGGATTTGTAGCCGTAGGACATTGCCCCAGGGTTGAGTAAGGAGTCAAATATATATGTGGATTGATAATTTCCCAGAGGGGAGATTGAACCTTATTGAATTAATCTTAGCCACTGATGATTACCTTGGGCACCAAGCCAGCCAATCGTATTTCGGGCACCATGCCAGAGGATGTTATTTGTTGTAGTAGATGCCCTTAGTGAGAGGGGATTGCCCACACTTTGGTCCCTTGATCACTGTTCTACATGACTCAAGCTATACATCACTGATGAGGCTTAAGTAGATCTAAACTGGTCTGACGCTGCATGCATTCTCATCTGGGAGGGACCTGGCAATTGGGCTATTGGGCAAAGAATAACACAGGTTTGCATATGTCAGGTCTCTGTCAAGAGTGGCACAATGGACGAACAATTAACTGGAATGCGACCCGAGCAATCGCCAGTGGCTGAGATTATTTCAAACATACCATTCATCACTTTTTTGTTTGCAAAGCTAACATTCAGGGCACTGGAGAGTTCGCCAAGTTATTCTTGTATTGCTTCACAAACATTTCTGGGCTGAATATATAGATTTGCAGTCCTACATGTGTGAAGAAGGTTGTGACATACAGCAGGTTTTTGTGCGGTTCTAATAAATGTTATCCAGAAGTTAGTTCTAACTGAAAGATCCACTATTCTAGTCTACAATGCTGTCATCAACTGTAGGGGTGAAGCGGTGCTCGTATGAGAAGGCCTTATTTATAAGGTGCATACCGGTTTCCCTTCTCACAGATAAGGAATGGCTTTCCTTTGGTGGAACCTTTCTATGGGTTGTGCAGATGAGCTGATATTTAGCTAGCTATATTGACTTACCACTGAAACACTCCAAGATCTGAAAAATAATTCTTAAAGAGCCTTGGCCAAACATCTGATGACAAACGCTTTTGTAATTGAAGAGTCAAGAGTTTGTAAGATTCTCTTGACACAGGTGGCGCTAGACCATTATCACATTAATATGCATAACCTCATTAAAAAAAAAAAGGACTGGTATGACCACTTTACAATCCCATTCTCCATCACCATAACTAAAACATATGTTCAAACTCACCCCAACCACAAGTATGAATGTGTCAGAAGTATGAAAAAGCTGTTACTAGAGATCAAAATTACTACACTAACTTGTGACCTTCAACAAAAAAGGAGACCTCGTAAGTTGACCATTACAACACTGCCACCCTGACCATCACTGATACCCTTGCACAGGCAGGTCTTGGAGAATTAAGTGATTACCAAAAGATAAGACATACCCTCTCTGAACTCAGACAGTCAGTTTCCTTAGGAGAGAAATTTTTAAAATGCCCTACAATCGCCTTGTCCAAAACCCTAATGCATCAGAAGGCTAAATGCAAATCTAGGCAGGTATTAACGATAACAGGAAAATCCTAAACCTGTGGAAGCTCAAACTAAAATCAACTCCAAGTCCATATCGCAGGCAAGTGCAGTACAAACTGGTACATTTCTTCAAAATTAAAAAGATCTAAGGCAATTGAAATAAAATTGCATCTACATAGGTGAACGCTGACGATAACGTCATAATTCCCCAACAAGAACAAGCCAGAGTGTAGGTGGACACAATTTAACCTCATAGCCTCCAATACTTTGAAATAAATAATATTTTAATCCAGAAAACCCACTTACTGCACATAGTGGATACTGACACCACACACCTTTGCCAAATCAGTTGGCTTCTCCTTCCTCTCCCTTTACAAAAGCACCATTAAGGTATCACTCAGCTAGGGCCTCATTTGTGCATCCTTAAAGAAAGATACTGTAGGCCTATCCAAAAAAATACTGAAGGCTGACAAGGAAAATTACCAGCCCATCACTGGTCTACGATTTTTTCTAAAATTGTGGGAAAAATGTGTACTGCAACTGCTTTAACAAAATAATAATGAAAATGGGCTACTGAATAACTTTCAATCTGGCTTCAGAACTGGGCACATAACTGATACTGCTTTACTACATATTGTTGACAACACATACTAATGCTGGAAAGGGGTGCAGCATGCCTTTGAGTCTCCTGGATCTCCTCATTCTGGCATTTGATATGGTTGACAACAACATGCTACTCAGCAATCTTTCTACCCACTATGACACTTTTGGGAGGGCATTACAGTAGTTCAAATTCTATCTTGATGACCACTGATTATTAGGATTAATAACATTTTGTCTAAACTTCTTAAAACTAATTTTGGAGCCCCAAGAAGATCAATGCTAGGCCTCATCTAATATAATCAATACCTGGAACGATTAAGAAAAGTACTAAATTATCTTTGTTCACTGTACCCACAGTATGAGGATGATACACCGATTACGTAAAAATAAGAACATTTATTTATAGACTACTTCAAAAACGGTATATTTAAAGTATAGAATTGTCTGACTTTGTCAATTATAGATAAGAAAAAAACCTAGTTTCTCAATCAGACAAAACCCCAACAGCACCATAGAAAAAGCTGTAGATGTAATCAAAAAGAAGTTGGCCTCTTTTCAAGAACAATACCCTGACCGAACGAAACTGGCTTTGAATTAGACAGTAAACTCAATCTAGACACACATCAATGCCAGAGGAAGGGGGCCCACTTTCATCAAAAATTTCTGAAGTCTTTCAAAGCTGTCAAAGTGTCAAATGATGATCTAAAATAAACGATCAAACGGGGACCATATGCTGGCCGGGGAGTTCATAGGTCCCAGTACAATTATGTGTTCAGAGGAATAGGCTATCAGGGTTCCTCAGGATTTTCCCCCAAAGGGGTAGATTTACAAGAGGAAGAGGAGGACAAGGAAGTCGTCAGACAGCATCAGGATCAAGAGGTGAGTATGCAGATACATTTTGGTTCTACCCTGAAAAAGGTAGAATGTTTGAAACTGTTCCAGAAGGAATGTAAAAGATAACAAAAGAACCATGGATTTTAAAAGTGATACCGGGATTCAAAAAAGAATTTTTAAAGAGGCCATGTCCAGAAAGGGAGCCAAAGGAGTTAGTTTTAACGAAGGAATAAGAAGAGGTTAAAGAGAAAGAGATAAAGGAAATGTTAGAGAAAGGAGCAATATGTATGATAGCGGAACATTTGAAAGGTTTTGTAAGTGCTTTGTTCTTAGTGGAAAAACAAAAGGACAAAGGCTGGAGACCCGGAATAAACTGGAGGATTTTAAATCTATCAAGAAAGTACAGGCACTTCAAAATGGAAGGTATCCATCTTTAACGGGGCATGTTTCAATCAAAGGATTAGTGACGTTGGATTTGACTGATGCTTTCTTCATGGTACCAATGAAGAAAGAGTCGGAACTTTCTTCAATTCAGATGGAAGAACCAGTTTTTATGTCTCCCTTTTGGACTGTCTTTAGCACCATGGTACTTCACAAAGTTAATGCGTGTTGTGGTAGCTTACTTGCGAGAGAGGGGGAGCCGTATGATTGTGTATTTGGACGACATTTTAATCATGCTGTGGAGTTGGTTTCACAACTCAAAATAACAATACAAAAATAAGTTTGGGATTCATGATAAATCAGAAGCAGCCAATTCTTGTGCATTCACAGAATATAGAATTCCTAGGATTCAATATAGACACAATAGAGAAAGGGCAAAAAAGTGAAGATGATAAAGAAAGAGGTACAAAGAGCTTTGAGGAAGGAGGATACGACGTTGAGAGAATTAGCAAGAATACTGGGGTTGTTTTCTTCTTCTATACAGGTGATATTTCCCAGGCCATTACATTATTGGGATTTACAGCGAGTAAAGGCAGAGGCGTTGAGGAAAGGATTATGGTATGCAGACAAAGTGAGCGTGAGTCAGGAAGAGAGAGAGGAATTAGATTGGTGGTTGCACAATCTGGAGGCATGGAACAAGAGAGCGATTTTGGATGTGTACCAGACTTTGTATTAGAGATGGATGGCAGTCTGTTAGGATGGGGTGCACATTTGGGAGAAGAGGAGACAGGTTGAGCCTGGTCAGAAATAGAGAAAGGTCGTCACATAAACTGTTTGGAGTTGACAGCAGGCTTGTTAGCTTTTAGAAGTTTCAGGGAGAAATTACAGGGAAAGACAGTCTTGTTGAAGATGGACAACATATCAGCAGTGATTTACATAAACAGATTGGGAGGTTGTGGGTCAAAGATGCTGTCAGATGTGGCAAAGGAATTGTGGATGTTTTGTTTGAAGAACAAGATTGCATTGAGAGCAGATTATCTGCAGGTGTGAAGAATATTATAGCAGATTGGAATTCAAGAAATATGAAGGATTACAGCGATTGGGGCAGGTATATTTCAGGAAAACAGATCTGATTTTGGGGCCAATTAAGTGGATCTGTTTGCGAGCAGGTTAACTTGTCAGATGGCGAGGTATTTCAGTTGGTTGCCAGATCCGGGAGCTGCAGTGCTAGATCATTTCAGCAGGATTGGACAGAAATAAAGGGTTATGTGTTCCCTCCGTTCGCAATGACTCAGAGGGTACTTCTGAAGGTATGATGGGAAGGATGTCAATTAGTGTTGATAACACCTTTTTGGGTGTCTCAGGCATGGTTTCCAGCGGCATAGCAGTTGGCACGCAAGATACCTTTTTGCTTCTTGCAGAGAGCAGTCTGTTAATAAACGAGGAAGGGGAGAATCATCCATTGGTTCAGAATGGCATGTTGAACCTCCTTGTTTGGAAGGTGTCAGGAGAACCTGTGTATTCGAGGGACTTTTGCAAGGGGTTGAGGGAGGTGCTTGAGGAATCCTGGGCTCCAGGAACAAGGAAAAGATATAGAGGAATTTGGAAGTTTTGGGTAGGTTGCTGCTTGGAAAGGAGTATTTGGATCCCGTGGAGGCTCCTGTAGTGGAGGTAGTTAATTTCTGGATAGAACAGTTTGGGACAGGTTTGAGTTACAGAACTGTAAATTGCTATGGATCAGCAATTTGGTTAGGACATATTTTAGTTGGATGAAAAGCTGTGGGTAGCAATGCTTTGGTTTGTAGAGTTCTAAAGAGTATGAGGCTAAAGAGACCCCCTAAAGTTTGGTATGAGGTGACATGGGACGGGGGGCGTGGTCTGCAGCCCAAGATGGTGGTCGCCTAAGCGACGAGCTCTGGGCCTGGGACTTTTATCCAAGAAATTATCCGTGCCAGACAGGGAGCGGCTGCCAACCTCAGACAGCGGGGCTGCCTCGACGTCGACTTCTGGTCATCTGGGGCCCCCTGAAGCGGCCCTGGCGACGGCGGAGATTCCTGGTCTTCCTGAGGCCTGCAGTGCATCGAGAGCCGCGGCATATCCTGAGGCCTGGTGGGACAAGCTGGACATGATTTTGCGGGAGAGTCGAGATTCCCATTCTGACTTGGAGGAGCAGCTGGGCATAATCTCAGTGGATCTCCACTTGCTGAAAGATGACCATAAGAAGTTGGCGGAGAGGGCTAGAACGACTGAGCAGCAGGTTGACACCATGGTACCCCAGATACAGGCGCATGAAGAACAACTACAGCACATGCGTCAGCAGATTGACTCCCTCCAGGCACGGCCGGATGATGCAGAAGGTAGGGCACGCCGGAAGAACCTCCGAATCGTAGGCCTGCCGGAGGGGAAGGAAGGTACTACGCCTACGGAGTACATTGAAGACTGGTTAAAGACTACTCTGACCCCCACGGACTGTCCGCGCATTTCACGGTTGAGGGGGCTCACCGGGTCCCCACATTACGTCCTATTCCGGGCGCTGCCCCACATCCCATCCTGGCCAGGATTTTAAATCACAGGGATCGAGATAATTTACTACAGGCGGCAAGAGATAATGGTCCTCTACAAAAACATATAATGTTCGGATTTCAATATTTCCGGATTACACCTTGGCAGTACAGCGCAGAAGATTTTCCTTTATGGAGGTGAAGGCACGGGCTTGAGCAGCAGGCCTGTCATTTGCATTATTATTCCATGCAAAACGGAAAATCATCTATGATCAGCGTTCCTTGTTTTTTGATACCCCAGACAGTGTGTGGGAATGGCTGGACAAGACGTTCCCCAACGTCCAACCTATGAGATGCATGGACTCCTCACTGCCCAAACTGCAGCGTCCCCCTCGGAGGCGTAAGAGGGGCATCCTCTCTCAAAGCTCGATCTCTAGCTCCTTGGGCCGTCAGCAAGTACTGGAGGGCAGGCGGAGGGCTCTACATGCTGCTTCCACTTTTCGCGCCACTCGTCCAGAGATCAGCTATAGCCCGTCGGAAGGATTGAATACTGACACCGATTCAGATGGTAGCGTAGCACTGTTTCCTTCAGCGACCTCCCGACTCAGCAATGATCCTCTGGCCTCGGCAGACTCTTGATTCTTTGTCTTCTGCCTTGTAGGATATATTTAGCTTCTTATTGTTTTACAGTCCGGATCGTAGATTTATAATCCACTATATGTGCCTTTAGCTGACTGGCAGAACATTATCGAACTTGCATGCCGTCTTGACAGGTGGGAACAGATGGTTAAGTTCCCGGGCCCGGTGCACGTTCTGGGAGCTTTTCTGAGTGCCTCATTGCACTTGTGCGACTGTTGGGGGTGTTAGCGACCTCCCCCCAAAGGCGGTAGCACTGGTTAAATGTGAAGTATGTTCACTTTGTCATCACGGTTTGATCGAACGATGTTTGGGCGTTGGACCCAGTATTGGGATTTTGTTGACTTTGATGTAACTATGCTGCATGGTCTGGGGATTGTGGGGAGGTGGGCCGGGGTGGGTGGATGGGATCCGGGTTTTATTCCATTTGATGATGCCCGCTGTTAATTCTTATACCCTTGTCTCGTGGAATGTGCGAGGTATGGGTTCTATGGCAAAACGACATAGAATAGCTGCGCAGTTGCATCGCTGTAAAGCACACATAATTTGTTTTCAGGAGACCCATTTGATCCCCACTGAAACTACGAAACTACAAAGGAGATGGCATGGTCAGGTTTTTGCGACGGCATATTCGGCCTTTTCCAGGGGGGGCTGCCATTTGGGTTCGGGCGGGCATTTCCTTCTCTCTTACTGAGAGCAAGTTAGATGATCAGGGCCGGTTTGTTCTTCTGTGGGGAACATTGGATGGCAGACAGATAGTGTTGGGGTCCCTCTATGCACCGAATACGGATCAGGAGGCATTTTTTGCGCAGGGTGTCTCAGGCGCTTGCTGGCTTGTCCCATGTCCCTTGGCTTCTGGGGAGCGATCTGAATGCAGTATTCGACATTGGCCTCGATCGATCCCATCCTCCTTTATTTAATACGGTGGCAAGGGCATAGGCTGGAACCTTGACACGTTGGGCACAGGGTTGGGATTTATTGGACGTCTGGAGGGCAATGCATGTGAACATGAGGCAATATTCCTTTTACTCTTAGGTCTATCGGGCGGCATTGAAAGCAACTATTGACGCATTTTCTGTGGAGAATGAGGGTACTGCTTCGTCCAGGGCTATCGAATGGGAGGCATTCAAGGTGACTGTACGGGGGTTACCATGGGGACTTTGGTGGGATCACGGAGGGAAGTGATCAGGGACATTACCGACCTAGAGGGGGAATTGCAGGCCTTGGAGGTGGCAACTCAGAGGAGTGAGGACGGCGCAGAGCCGCTTCAATCCGCCAGGATTAAGTATGTTTATATGTTTCTAAAGCGCTCGAATGCCGAGGCGTCTTGGCTCTGAGGTGTAGTAGCAGGGACATGAGGAAAATCACTCATATGGTTTCAAAGAGGCGAGTTTTTAATCCTTTCCTGAAAACCTGGAGGTCGGGTTGCAGTCTCATGGCCTGAGGCAAGTTGTTCCACAGCCTGGCAGCGCAGTATGTGATCGTCCGACCCCCCAGCGTGCTCTTCTGATTTTTGGGACTCTAATAAGACCCTGCATAGCTGACCTAAGGGGGCGTTCAGGAATATAGGGTACAAAAAAATTCTCTAAGTCCTCTGTGGCGCCGCCATAAATTGCCTTGTGCACATAAGTAAGCGCCTTGAATTCTATACGTTGTTTTATAGGTAGCCAGTGAAGAGATCGTATCCCTGCTGAAGTTGACTGTCCTCTATTTAGACCGAGCAGCAACCTAGCTGCTGAGTTCTGTAATGACTGCAGCTTCAACAGTTGACATTTATCGATCCCCAAAAATAAGCCATTGGAGTAATCCAACTTGGAGAGAAACGGGGCCACCGTCACTGTTTTTTGAAGTTCTAATGGAACGAACGGAAAAACCTTTCTCAGAGTTTTCAGGAGGAAAAAACAGGAAGACACAAGACTGTTCACTTGGGCCCCCAGGTTAAGTTTGTTATCAAAGAGGACGCCCACATTTCTGACCTTCTCTACTGGGGACGGACATACTCCGGCCTCTAATGGCCACCATGATTTATTCCACAGGGGCAGACCTGGCCCAAACTCCACCACTTCTGTTTTATCTGTATTTATCTTTAAATAATTCTGACCCATCCAGGACATGATCTCTGTAAGGCAAGAATGAACTCTGCCTGCTATAGCTCCGAGCGGATTGTTGGTAGCTAGGACAAGTTGAGAGTCATCAGCATACGAGACCAAAACAAAGCCATGTTTCTTGACAAGGTCAGCCAAAGGTGTCACATACAGATTAAACAGCGTAGGAGATAGGGCTGACCCCTGTGGAACTCCACAAGGAAGGAGAAAATCATCCGATGTCATACCTTCCCAAAACAGCTTCTGCTCCCTGCTACTGAGAAAGGATACCAGAAGGGCTGTTCCTCCTATCCCAATTTCCCTCAGCCGCTGCGCCAGAGCCATGTGGTTGACGGTATCAAAGGCAGCTGACAGGTCAAGGAGTACTAAGATTGCCTTTCCACCACTATCTACAGCTCTACGGATCTCTTCGGCTGCCTTAACCAGAGCTGATTCCGTCGAATGTCAAGGCCGAAAGCCATGTTGGGAAGGGTCTAGCAAGCTATTGGTGTCTAAATAAGCTGTGAGCATTTTATTCAGATATTTCTCCAGCACCTTGGCTGCAAAAGGAAGGCCGGCAATAAGGCGATAGTTATTAACATTGCCCGGGTCCAAGCTTGTTTTTTTTTAAAAAGGGGAGTGATAGCTGCCCGTTTCCAGATAGCAGGGTACTGTCCAGATTTTATAATAGGTGTAAGGTGTTTACAGATCGGATCAGCTGCTCGGTGCATAAAAGAGGGTGGACAGGGGTCGGTCGGAGCTCCAGATTTCAGAGAGAGCAAGATGTCATTAACCTCCTCTTTGCTCATTGGCTGAAAACTGATCAACCTGTTCGGAAGCTGTGTAGGGGGCCCCGGCGTATCCCGAGGTTGTATTGTATTTGAAAATGTGTCATAAATTCCCTTAACCTTCCCTTGAAAATGTTCCGCAAGAGCATTAGAGAAAATCTGGTCTGGCTTAAAAATACTAATTTGCTGGGGTGCTAATCTGCTAATTCACTGTTTTAAACAGTTCTCAGGTAGAATTACCCGCCTCCTTAATTTTAATTGAAAAAAAATGTTTTTTGGCAGCCAGTATTGCCACCTTGTATTCTTGAATGGAAAGATTGTATAAGATTTTCTTTGAGTTGTCAGTCTATCCTCCAGAGGTGCTCCGCCTTTCTGCAGGTAATCTTTAAACTTTTAAGTTCAGGGGTATACCACGGGGATGATGTCTTCCCTTTCTGTATTTTCACTAACTTTACTGGTGCAGTCTTATCAGCTGCTCCCAGAAGCCAATCATTGAAATGCTGTATTACAGTATTGTTGTCGCAGTTTATCCCAGTAGGACCTGGTCCCAAGGCTGACTCAAAGACTCCCTCCTTTACTTTATCCCAGCGCCTAATAGGAATTTTGGTTGAGCTTACTTGTACTGTGGGCTGCCTTTTAGAAATTTTAAGTTTAAAATGAATGGCCTTATGGTCAGTCCATGGCAGATCCACTAGATTGGAGAGGAGGAAGAAGTCTACATCATTAGTGAAAATACCGTCCAGCGTATGACCCGCCATGTGAGTAGGACCCACTATTATCTGCCCTAGATTAAAAGCCGCCATGTTATCTAAAAGTCTTGTGGTCTCAGAATTATTGTCTAATTTCAAGTGATAGTTAAAATCTCCCAGGACCTTAAGAGAGTAAGGATCAGTGTAGGATTCCAGGAGCGTCATTAACATTTGCGCGAAAGTTCCTCTGGGGCCAGGAGGGCGATATATTAAGATACCCTGGAAGATCTGCAGATTATTAACTTTTATACGAAATTGCAGCGCTTCTGCTGGAAGAGTCGGGATGCATTCTATGTGAACTTTGAGATTAGCTCGGTAGATAATAGCTATCCCTCCACCTTTCCCCAATTCCTCTATTTTGCGAGAAATACGCATATCCATCTGGGACTGCAATATTCCAGTCAGGGGCGGAGGAGTTGTCTGTCCAAGTTTCAGTTAAAAAAACAATATCTGGAGTGGAGGAGCGTATGAAATCTTCCACTTCATACCTATGCTTGACCACAGAGCGAGCATTTAACAACACACATTTAATATACTCAAATGTGATTTCCTTAGAAGTAGTGGTTGCTTTCTCCAAAGCCCTCACAGCAGGACCTGGCTTCATACAATTGTCTGGAGAATTCTCCTCTGTCTTTCCCCTCGGACCTTTACACTGCCCATATTGTTCCAGCTTAAAGAAACACTTTGGACAGCCAACCGCAGCTCTCATGCCTTGAAGTATGGGTAGATTGTGGGGTACGCAAACTGTGGATCTTAAATTCAATAAAATGTGTCTGTCGTACCTTACTGGTCTGTTTGGTCCAGGGGTCCTGGAGCTGGTCGCGCTCCGGGCGCCGACGGGCACAGACGGGCTTGCCTTTGGCGCGCCGCTGGCGAGCCCGCTGCGCGGACGCTCCAGCGTGCCAGATATAGTGGCGGCGGAGCTAAACAACTAGAGCGTCAGCCCCTGGTGCAGTGCGATTCCCGAAGTACTTCCGGGAACCACGGGGGCCGAACGCTCAACACTAGGAAATGGCAGAGTATACGTGATCAATGGCGGAACACAATTGACAGGTACGTTAAGCTAGGTTGAAGATAAAGCAGACTTTAGCAACTTTAAAATAAGCAGTTATTAAAAGAAGTATGTTAAAATATATTTTTAAAGTAAACCAGACTGTCAGCAGAAAACTGTAAAAGATCAGTTATTGCGTCAGGACTAAAGTGCGGGCGATATATGTGCAAAATATGCAGTAATTCACCTTCCAAATAGCGAGACCAAAGCCCCCGCTATCTACACGCTGCGCGGACGCTTCAGCGTGCCAGATATAGTGGCGGCGGAGCTAAACAACTAGAGCGGAGTTGAGTTGTTAGAGCGATTGCGTCTGTTAGATTTTGATTCTTACACACTGCGAACACACACTGAGGCGGATAGGGCAGGTACATTATTGGCGAGACTGATTCAACCCATGATGAGTCCTACCCCTGTTTTAGCTATAAACATGGTTGATAATGTACTGGTTATGTCTCTGGGGATTAATGTTGCGTTTCGGGAATATTATGCTCGGTTGTATACTGCCCCATGTTTAGATGTCATGGCTCCCACGCTTTCCTTTTTGTTCGAGGTCCACCTTCCCACGGTTTCTGATTCAATGGCCAAGGATTTGGCTGCTCCGATTACCGCTGCAGAAATTCGGACGGCACTAAAGGCGTTGGCCCGCAACAAGACACCAGGCTCCGATGGCTTCCCTGTGGAGTTTTATTCCACACTTGCTGATCAGTTGGTTCCAAGGTTGTTGCAACTCTATACTACTTCCCTAGAAAGTGGGGTCTTGCCTCTTACTACCAGGGAGGCGATAGTCACGTCCTTATTGAATAAGAATCTTTCTGTAACGTTAGCGACTCTTTTGTGTCTGATATATTGTAGAAGGTTGTCAGTTGTTTAATGTTTAGAGGTGAATATTTTTTTAAATACGGAAAAGGACGAAAACAATGTCTAATTTAGTATTTTAGCCAAAGTATGATGAATGTAAGAAATGTGTGGTGGAATGTTTAAATGAATATGAATGTAGGGTTTTAGAGAACAGAAGTGATGGTGAGTTTCAATTATTAATTACCTTTGTGAAACCGTTTAAAGCGGTAAGTACTGCGACAATTTCAAGAAGGGTAAGATGTGGCAATGGAGCAAGCAGGAAAGAACATAGCGAAGTTTAAAGCACATTCTGTTACAGGGCAATGGCTAGCAAGTCATACTGGTATAAAGGAAGGCTGGAAGTAGCAGATTGGTCCAATGTGGGAACTTTTAAAAAACACTATGGTAGACCAATAGAGCATATGTTAGAGGTGGTGTTGAAGGGCTTTCAACATGCATAATGGTAGCCCCCGATCTTGTCATGAAATGACGATTCTCAGATTAACATGACAAGAGAATAAGGATTTCATTAAAGATGCAGAGGCTAACATTATCCCTCCCTCCTCTCCCTGGTATTAAAGGATATTGTTTTGGGGAGTGTTATGGGAAGGAGACAAAAAGTTAAATATAGATTAATTCAGAGTATGACATAACAAAGAGATGGGTTTCTTTTCTAAATCTGGTGTTTTCTGGTTACAGAATCTCAGACATGAAAGAATGAAGAACAAGTGGAGGAGGAGAACGGATAAGGATGAAAATGAGTTGTTTCAGTTCTGCATTTAAAAGAGGATGAGAGTTCTGTGCATGGGACGTTTATTTTTTGTTTTAATTCTAGTTCTGGATTATTTTTACGTGGTAGTAAAAGATGGTACATAATGTTAGCCTCTGCGTCTTTAATGAAAGCCTGATTCTCTTGTCATGTTAATCTGAGAATCGTCATTTTCCTCCATTCCCTACTAGAAATGTCCCATGTACATGCTTGTATTCATACAATGATTACAGTTACCCAGGCTAGTTCCATACTCTTTTTGTGAACTTATATCATGCCTTTGCAGCAAAATTAAATACTGTTAAATTTGTAATAGATTTTTGAGTGGTTACATTGTTTGCGCTCCCCTGAAGTTAAGAAAATGCATTATACTCTTCATGTGACATATCCAGTGTAAATATGTTCTTATTTAAAGTATTCTAAATACTTTGGTTAAATGTTTACGCTTAAACAAAGAATGAAATAAATACAGTACAGCTGTAGAACTCAAAACCTGCAGGTTATAGGAGGATTGCTTCCAGTGTTGCGAGATTGGGCTATTTCTCGCACAATTGGGCGCTATTATGCGAGAAAAAATCGTGTTGTGCGGGCTACCGAAATGTAGGCTAGAATCCGCCCAGTGTGCGGCGGATTCAAGGCTTTGTGCGGAGTCGCCGCGCTGCAGCCCATGGTTGCCCTGCCACAACCCTTTCCTAATTTTAGGTGTGTCTGTGCTCCGCGGCCCCGACACAAGTTACACCTGCAGAGCCGTATATCTTTGCGGGAGGGAAGCTTCATCCAATTAGGGTCCTGCAAGACCTCTGACCTGCCCCCAAGAATGTGCTGACATGCCTTGGAGTTCGTTTGACTCAATCCTGGGTCAGATTGTTCGTCACTGGTGGGCGTGTGAGGTACATTACCAGCCCGCCCCCATACCTGCGACTACGTACCACCGACTACCTCGATTGAGGCCTCCTGTTGCCACACGTGCTGCTCGGCCTTTGACTTGAAGCTTGCCCTGCAGTCAGCTGTTCCTCCCGGTCCCAGCCCAAGTGCGTGCCTCGTGAGTGTCCATCAGTTGCTGCTTGTATAATAAATGCATTTGCTACCGGTCTGTCACTAAAGAGTGCCCCAGCAGCTCTGTGAGCGAGTGGCTGCTGGCGGCACTGTGCCTTCTGCTTGTGTGATCTGGTGCAGTTGCGGTCGGGCCTCTTTGACTGCGATTGGCAGACGGACTGCCCGAGCCGTGCAGCTGTGAGCTGTGAACAGTAAACACTTCGGCGTTTTTGAAATACAGCCAGCTTCAGGTTGTCTGGCTGACAAAATAATTAAAGTGCGCAATATGACAAATCCGAAATTCGCTGACCGTAGCATTCAGGAATACTGGGTATGTTCCCAAGAAGAAAACAAGCATTTGCAATGCAATAGGTCTCGCATTTACACAACTTTAAGCTATTGGCATTGTAAATGACAGTGCCTTTTATTTCGGTTTTAAAAACCAAAACATAAAAGGAGTTGTCATTTACAATGCGAATAGCTGAAAGTTGCGTAAATGCAAGACCTATTGCATTGTACAACAAGCATTTCTATTTACCCGTTAAAGTGAAATCTGACTCCGTGGCAACCAGCAGCTGTGAGCAGTGCCTTCTTCCGGTACTGACGGCTATGCAGTGCTGCATGATACCGCATAATTTGCTTTTTGTTGCCACGTAATTTATCCAACCTTGCTGTATAATTTGGACTATTCCTCTTCTCCTCCCTCCTAATACCAGGTGCTCTGTATATGGGAGACCTATGGGCCTCTGTTTACATTCTGTGAGTAGAGCATAATTTTAGGTCAATCCGCAGATGGGCTGGATACGTTACCGTAGAGTTCTGGATTGTATTACCCAGTATTGTACAGTGTTGTGTGATTTTGTACGGAGTTCTGCACTGCACATCTTGGTCAGACCACACCCAGGAACGTGTGCAGGCCGCACACACAGATTTACTATAACGTACCTATAATTTGGACTGCATTTGTCAAGATAACATTAAAGTTGGGAGACAGTTCGCATGTTTAGGCTGCTGTTGCCATTTTCACCTTTGTGTAGATCCACCAAGAGAAGTCACATTTAAAGGGGTGTCAGAAAGTCAGAAAAGTGCTCATTTACTAATGAATACCGGTAACACAGGTTGGCAAAATCGCGAGAAATTTTTTAAACGTTGTTTTTTTATAATTATAACTATCAATCTATCAAGATAACTCTAAAGTTTAACAGTTTGAAGGTGGCCCAACATTTTATTGTAACACCAATCTCACTAACTACATTTACTCCAAAACAAGTGAGAGGAAAGGGTAAGATGACAAAGAGGAGGAGGAGACTAGAGGAAGGGAGAACACATGGATGATGGAAGGGCAGGGAGGAGAGTACAGTCTCTCGGGACCGAAAGTAAACGGAAGGGAATGAAGGTGGGGTAAGAATGGAATGACTGAGTGAAAGTAGGAGGGGAAGGGCGGAGGGATGGATGGTGAATGAAAGTGTTGACGGGGTAGGCATAATGCATTAGGGAGAGGGAGAAAGTGAATGAAGGCGCTATATGGGTGCGTATGACAGTGAAGTGTAAAAGAGACAAATGGAATAGCGGAGAAAGGAGGAGAGAGGAAATAGCAAAGGAAGGAAGAGATGGGGAATAGGAAGAGGTGTGAGAATGGAGTGGCAGAGTTAAGGGCTAGTCAAAAGTGGAAAGCATCGTGAGTCAGATAAGGAGACATTCTACACTTTGAAAAAATCATTGTTTTGTGAGAAAGAACTGCGTTGGCACAGGTGGCAGCTGTGTACAGTTGTGACAAGAGTATGACACACAAGAGGTCTAAACACTCCTGTGCGTCTGGAGCGGGTGCAGTACCCGGAAATGTCTCAGGCTTTGCCGGTACTTAAATGCCCCAGTTGTAAGTGCAAAGATAGCCCAAAGGCCAACAAATAAAATATATCGAGGGCTGGAATGTGGTCGCAACCCCTCCCCTGAGCCACGCCGTTATCTGGAGGCCAGGCTGCAGTGGCGTGAACAGACATTAGAAGCATGACTGGCTGGGGTAGTCGTGTGAAAATACTGACTGCTGGTCCCAAAAAAATGCCATTTCCCTCAGCATAAAAATGCTTGGGGAAAAGGACGGCATTGAACCGCTAATAAATGCAGGGTGGCATCGAAACACAATCCATGTGTTTGTGTCACCCTGCTGCAGAGAATGCCCACATACACCAACAGCTTTAATTCCTGCCATGAAATCGCCACGGCCGCTTCAAGCGCTGCTGGAAAGGGGAAAGTTGCGTGCACATGATAATGCGCACTATTTACTTTAATTCCTGCCAAGAAAAATCGCCATGGCCACTTCAAGTGCTGCTGGAAGCGGCCGTGGCGATTTCATGGCAGGAATTAAAGCTGTCGGTGTATGTGGGCATTCTCTGCAGCAGGGTGACACAAACACATGGATTGTGTTTCGATGCCACCCTGCATGTTAATGCGCAGTATAAAATAAACAAGACTCGCTTGTAAATTACAGACTAGACTTCATCACAGAGCATCTGTTTTGGAGTATTGTACCCCCTCCCCTGCGCTATTTCAGGAGCGCCGATAGATGGGCAGTTGTGGCGAAGTAACACGCGTGTGGCTGGGCACCATTGATCCAGCGAGAGCAGACGAGCGGCCGCCGGCAGGAGGAGGCCTTTGACTTGGTTTGTTTTATTATGCATCAAAGGCGGGATTGCCATTTTGTGGACTTTTTGTCCCAGGTGCTTTGAGAGCATCGGAATAACAAGACAAGCCCGGCGGAGCGTGGCGTGCGCTCTTGGCGGGGGAGCGCATTCCAGGCAGGGGAGCGGACCCTTTGAAGTGCGATGCCAAACGGATTGCATGGCGGCACGATGCGCGTGATTGTGCGCGTGCTCGCCATGCAAACCGCTTTTTGGCGCACTTTTGGGAGCCCCTTACAATAGTCTCGCTTTGCGATCGCTTACGCGATAGCAAGGCGAGACCTAAAAACGGGACACCTGCACTTTTTTTTCCTAATTAACACTGCTGCTGGGCATGACCTATAATGTGACTGAGTAACGTGTGGATTAGTCTGAGCCTAGTCGACACTGACTCTCTGATACTTGATTGTCAGAGAGCGGCCTGGAGTCCAAAGTGCTGTAATGCATGATCATGCCATTATCATTGATTGCCAATGCCAGGGAAGGAGCCAGGGGGCCGGTAAGCGCAAGCTGGCTAAAAGGAAGCTTGGTCTGATAGTTTTTCTGCCGGACCGCCCGACAACACACGTGTCAAACTAGCCAGGTCCGATGTTCTATTTATTTCCTACCTCAGCCTGTTTGGTACTGTGAGCACCAGCACTGAGCTCCAGACAGATTACAGTATGATCATCTTAGAAAGGGGCAGTAGGTTAGTTCTTTTTCTGGTGTTTTGTAGTAGTTTTAATATCCTTTTAAAGCTTCTCATTGTTCGACATTGTGTAATTTCTGATATTTCTTTCTTTCAATGCACTTCATTGCTTGGTTTGACTTGCAAAAAAAGTGTCATTTCAAGTGTTACACATGTTGTTGAATGTCACTTCTAAGTACACTGAAATCATGAAAATGTGACACATAAGAAGTCTGACAACTTGGCAGCTATGAGTAAGCGCCTGAGACTAGGTAACAGTATAATCTCCTAGTTGTACTTGCTATGCTATAAAATGTACTTTTGTTAGGATAGTGCGCCGTCATGAATGATCAGATTAAAGAGATTATATTCAGACCAGATGAAATGCCAGCCTGCCTTCTTTAACTGAGAACTGCAGCCTGTCTCCAAGTAGTGCCCTTCCATTTCTGGTGGTTTTCAGCAGTTTTAAGACCTTCTTAAAATGGGTGTAATTTCTGCTATTTATATGTTACCCTTGTCTTAATTGCTTGATTTTGCTCGTGAGAAAGGGTCACTCATAGTCGTTGAAATATCACTCCTAATAATACTGAAACCTTGGCAGCTATGTAGCAGCAGCTACTTTGCGAGAAACTGAGCCAGCCCCCGAGCCTGCCAGGACCAGCGCGCAGCCTCGGTGACCACGCGCTGCCTCTTCTGATGAGTACCAAAAAGTACGAAACATACGTAATTTGCGTATGTAAAGAGATGTTCAGCATTGCTCTTGGTGCATTAAAACAAAGTGCGAAAAAATATGGAGCATTGGCCTATATTGCCCTTATTTTGGGGGGCCTGACGTGAGTATGCAAAAGGAACTTCATGCTGAAGAGCACCTTTCCCAAGAAGAACGTTTCCGTAGTTACAGTCCTCAAAATTGGAACCAGAAAATGTTTGGGCAGCTTGCTCCACACCATGCGATATCAAGTGAGTGGCCGTTTTCCTGACAGACCAACTTCGATTTTAGTGTACAAAATATAGGTAATCTGATTAATGTGGGTACTAAACATAATCCTTGAAATAGAAGTATATTTTTGAATGTTGTAGTCAGGCTACACGTAAGGTTATAGAGTGGCAACATTGGGCTACTTTTCCGTTGCTTTTGGGCTTGAAAGTTGTGAAAAAATCTGGCAACACTGAT
This sequence comes from Triturus cristatus, assembly GCF_964204655.1. Taxonomy (NCBI): domain Eukaryota; kingdom Metazoa; phylum Chordata; class Amphibia; order Caudata; family Salamandridae; genus Triturus; species Triturus cristatus. The sequence continues at coordinate 647,061,713 of NC_140584.1, read as the reverse complement.
GGCTTCAAAAGCTAGGACTCCCTTAGTTTGTCTTACTGGGGCAGTGGTCGAAGTGGGGGGGAATGGCAGGGCACGGCGTGCCCCTACTTCTTCAATTCCAGCGATTCCGTTCCCCAACTTTATTTTGAAAATGCGTCCCGGGACGCAAGAAATCACCATCGCCTATAAAGCTCGGCGTTCGAGGACGGGCGCCAAAGAAGTAACAGGACTGTCTTTTCTTCTTACCCAGAGAAAAAAAATACAGTGTCCGCTTCTGCTCTGTAGCTTCAGCTGCCTTCCCCCCTCCCCTCAACTCTTTCCCTCTTCCCTCTAGCAGTTCTTCTCTTACAGAAAACCTAGATTTCAAGACAGGGTTTTTACACTCTTTCCTCTCCTTTCTTTTATTTCCTCCCTTGTGAAATGGATCCAAAAAAGAAAATAATTTTTACTGGAAATGTGCAGCATCTGGAATAAAAGGTTAAAAATAGGAAAAAATAACTAAGTAAAGTAAGTCAGACTGGTAGCCAGAGGCCCTACTAGAGCCAAATTTCGGGGGGCAAAGAAATTTCGGGGGGAGGGGGGGCTTAATCTTTAAGCAATAGGCAGAGTGGAGCTGCAGGGGCTCTTCGGAGGGGTGAAACAACAGCAAGGCCTCATTAACATGCAAATGGTCTTTAAAAGACCTGTGAAGTGCTCGGGTGCGGCTGTGTGTGTGCCAATGGGTGTTGCGCGCCTGCTGATAGCAAACTGACCAGATTGATTTTATTCACACCCAAACACATTAGCGCCACTTTTACAGAGTTTGCCAGTGAAGCGCTATTTTTGTTTTCTTGTCTTTGTTTTCCCTGGGCTTGCACCTAGTGCCCCAATCCTGGAGGTACTGCAAAGTGTGGATTGGAAAACAAAATGTGTACTGCGGCTCTGCGTCCAGGGATGTGGTCTTTTTACCATACTGCTTACGTTTTGTAAGGATATAAGCAATGGGCATTGAAATGGGTCCATTCAGGGCCCTGTAGTCATGTCCTTAACTTTTCAGGCAAAAGCACTCACTGATTTCTGAATAGTGAGTGTAAACGCATTAAGGTAACCATGTTGTTCCTGCTTACAATTCACATGGTTTGCTAAATTTTGCATTCCCTAGGAGTGTTTGCTTTTTCCAGGATGTTGTCACTTTTTTTTGTAGGCTGCATATTGCTCTGCGTCATTTAAATTGACCCGCATCCAGGTGTTTATAGCTGGCAACAATTGGGTTGTAGTTGAAGGCAGTGTGAGTTTTTCTAATTGGGGCAGTATGGTGTTTAGTGGGGGAGAGGATGTGGCACTATGGCCAGAGCTACTGAATTTGTAACTGGGAAACCAGGTTCAGCCTTAATAACCAGTCCACCAGACCACTCTCCTGAGAGAGCATAATCCCATGCTAGACCTTAGAAGGCTTCGCAAGACCTTAGAAGCCCTGGTGTCTTAGCACCAGCAGGTGGACCCTAGCAGTGGCAAGTGTGGGTTAACCTTCAAGGTTTGTCCACCACAATCCATATTGAAGTTCACCTCCAGTCTTGCAGACAGGCCTATGAAGCAGCACACCCTAGAGCGACAGTGACTCTGTCACTGAGGTCACAGGACACTTGAGAAGGGCCAGCTCTAGGGCAGTGCAACCGGTGTGACCGCACCGGGTGCTGACTTTGGGTGGAGGCATTATGTTTGCAAGTATATTAAGGTTTTAAAAGTGCTTGCTGCCTCCTTCCTGGCCTCCAGCAATTTTCGGCAACAATAAAAATGTCATGATGACTCTGGTGTTTAATGTTCTTCCTAGAGAGAGATCATTTTGTCTAGTGGAAGTTCTGATTCATGGAAAGGTAGCTCAGAGTGTTAATGTGCCTGCTGCAAAGAACATGTACCATACAGATTGTGAGAAGTTGGCCTGGTATATGCTGTCCACTAGTTATAGTGGGCACCTTGTACCAGTCCAAACAACACTTATTGATGATAGGTTTAAAGACAACCTTTATTGAAAGCTATCCTAGTGGTAGCTATGGAGAGCAGCCTTCAGGCTAAGTCTTGAAGGAGTGTAAAGCAGCTTGGTTTACCAGTATATAATCTCTTGAATGACCAAATGAAAGAAGATCCACACAAGGTATATATAAAATATATGTATTTATTTCTAAACACTCACTACTAATCCCTTTATGAGATTAGAGACCAAGATACACAATAATACAGTTCTAGAACGACAGTAAATCGCACAATATACAATGGGCCCTAAGGGCGGACCAAACCATATATTAAGAAAGTGGTATAAGAACCACGATTTGACTAGACACAGTGCCTAAAGCACGTAGAATCGCTGGTACCCCAAGAAACCACCCACGGGAGCACCGGAGTACTTGAGTTACCTCACCTAGGGAAGCCGGGTGCATAGATGTCAAATGGTGTCAGGGATCGTCGTTGATTTCAATGGCGATCTACTGCAAAGTGCTGCTGCCGGGAAGGAGAAAAGTGTCCGTGTGATCCAAGCCTGGATCGAAGATCAGAAGAACCTGAAAGCAGAGGGTACAGAGTCTGGGTCACTTGCCAGTGACCAGGGGCACGGTAGACGAAAGCCCACCGATGTTGGGTGATTCAAGTGCGAAGAGGCGAAGCTTGACTCTGCAGCCACGAGGACCACGAGGCGTCGATGACAACCAGAAGCTGGATTTGAGCTGTCCCACAAAGGATGTCGAGTGCTGGGGTGTCGGTCCGCGTATTGAACACAACAAGCCTTGGCAACAGCAACCCACGCAGGAAGAGAAAATATGCTTTGGTGCGGACCAGCAAGGTCCTGGGGACTCCCCAAGCAATGGAGAGTCAGGACACGTCTGGAGCAATCAGGTAAGCCTAATTAGAGGTAAAGTTGCCTTCACAGGGACCCACCAGTCGACGGACTAGGGATCGCGAAGGGACCTCGAGAGAAAACACAAAGGGCCAGCTCACGGAACACTCATGGAGTGTAGGCGGGCAATCTTCAGTGCAAATGCTGCTCGGGGTCAGGGCTATAAGTAATCCAAAGCTTAGCTGCAGGAGTTGTTGGAAAGCTGATGCTTCTGCAAAGTGACGTGGTGTTCAGGGGTTCAGTTTGCACAGTCGCCACGAGTGATACGGGCCTCAGACTTGCTGTGGGCACTGTTCGACCTCTAAGACCACGGAAACCCACCTCCTGTGTTGCAAAATTCTTCGGAGTCTGGCGGGAGCTTCGGAGCTGCAAGCCGGTCAGATCTGTCTTTGGTGCCTGCCTTGCAGGGGAGTAACTCCTTTACTCCAAGGGAGATTCTTTACTTATCAAGTTCAATATAGATCGTTGAAGTTCCAGGATTCAGTATCAGAGTTTTGTCCAGGTGTAATCTAAAGTCCTGTAGCCAGGGGTTCCTTTCTTATACCCAAGGAAGGGGTGGGACAAACTCTAAGGACCCACCTATGGGAGGGTCAGGAAAGAGGTGTGGCTACACCCATTTCCTTTGTCCAGTTTCGCGCCATTGCAGGGGCTGGTAGCCCCTGCAACCGGTTTGAGCTGGACTATGTACAGGGACACCAAATGTGCCCCCAGTGCTGAACTTCAAAGCACTCTTGGAGTGCACCCACCCAGCCCCAATACACTAAAGCCTTTCTGGGAGGTGGTGACACCTCCCTGTGACAGGAAACCTATTGTCCAGGCCTCCCCTGCCGGAGTTTCGTCCAGCAACAGGAGGGCAGACTCGTGTCTGTGGTTGGCAGCATCCATTTTGTGATGCCAGGGCTCTGTTAGCTGGTACCGGGTATACCGGTGCTGTCATGTCTCTCCCTCTAGAAGGGTGGGATCATACTCCCACACCAGTTACTGGTGTGGGGGTATGATTCCAAAGTGTTTGACACCAAATACAACATGTTTCCGTGCAGCCATTCCAAAGTTAGCATTTATCGTTTGGTTATAATGTGTATGGTTTGGCAGCATCACAAACAACCCCAGAATAAAGGTTCTGAAGGCTGCTGAGGGGCTCTGCTCATGCATGGGCACCCTCTCACATAAAACCCAGCACCCTGCCTTCAGGATTGGTAAGGCCTGCCATAGGGGTGACCGATAGGTTTATATGTGCAGTGATATGGAGAGATATAGTGAACCTATATCTCAGTAAGGGGTGTATGCACCACCTTACCCAGGCTGCAGTAGCAGACCTGTGGTGTCATTTTGGAAGGCTTCCCAGGGGTGACACAATACATTCTGCAGCCCCTGGTAGGCCTCTGGGGTACCTATGCCCTTGGTACATAGTATACCATATACTAGGGACTTATAAGGGTACCCCAGAATCCAATCTGGAGTGTACCTATAGTACTTGTTATCAATTTAAGGGAGAAAGCAGATAGTCTGCCTGGGATCCTGCTATTCAGGACCCCAGCCTAAGTCGAAAACCAGCAAAACACCAGGAAAAATGTGGGGGCAACCATGTAGTCAGATTCCACCTTCCTACACAGATCACAAAGTGCACATAATGTAAATAGGTCAGTGGGCTACTGCTTTTGTCAGAGAGCTCCTTTTGTTACTTGCAGTTTATAAGTTAAAATCCTAACATACAACAGTGAGCTATTAACTTTCATCTAAGAACTGCATACAACCTGCAAGGTATAAATTAGAGCGTTATGTTTTTCCCCCCAGTCTTTGATGATCCTAATGTTGCAAAAAGTGTTCTTTTGGACAGAAATCAATTCCGATTATTAAAGAGAACCCCCAACCATGGTATTAAGTTTTAAAAATCTGAGTTTATGTTTCTCCAGACCAATCACTATTAAACTATACCGCCTAGTAGTATGGTTGTCATGTGACTCCTACACCTTGTAGTCCTTAGTCTTATGTAACATTTTCTATACAGTGATTTACACACATATTGATCGTCTCTGAGTAATGTGTGTGATGTAAAGTGCTCTGACACCCTACACTGGTATGAGTGGCGCTGTAAATCAAATTAAATGCATCTGAGAGAGAGTGTGGTTATGGAGACTTGAGGGGCACTGTTAAAGGGTGGTAATGAGGGAATCCATGGCAGAGGTGGTCATTGGGGGGCAATAACAAACATGAATGCACAGGGCACCACCAGTGCTAAGGCCAGACCTGCCCTAGAGGCCAGTCTGCCTCACCCATAGTTAGCTCCATTGGCCTTGTTTCAGCAGTAGTAGCTGCAACTCACCAGGGATTGGCAATGCAGAATTTGGCACGCACACCAAACTAAGTTTGCAAACTTCACAGTCTCTCTGCTTCATTCACAAGCACTTTTAAAATGTGCTGCTTGCTGTGGGGTCACTGGAATTAAATATGCAGGAAAGGAGGACAAAATTATGCCACAGTGTTGACTAAATAATGCATTTTAAAAAAGGCTGCAGCGTAATGCAGTATATTTTCTGATATTTTATTATTTTGACGTGTACACATGCTAACAGTCTTTGGAAAGATTTTGCCTTATTAGCACCAGTGAAACATACAAATGCAACAGTGAGAAAGATGATCAGTCAACCTTTGCAATAAGCCATCCACTCCGCAGCAAAACAAGTCACATTTTTTGTTAACTTTTGATACATTTGAGCTATAAACAATTTATTAGTTTAAATGATCAGATCATGCAGCAGATCTTGCATTAGGAGGCAAATAAGGCAGAGCCAGAATTATATAGAAAACATTTGCAAACTAGGATATTTTGCCATTCATGTTTTAACTGCTGTTGTGGAAAAAGGGAGAAGTGCTGATGACAAACTCCATGGCTCTGCGAAAAATTGCTTGTGCTTCCACATTTTATCATATTTGGGACATTCTGTGATTAGAAGCATATCCCACTTTGTGAATGTGTTTTACTGTCAATAACTCATTATAACCTTATATAATCATGTGTATCCATTGGCTGATTAAACTGGGCAGTGAAATGCCAAACAAATACTAACAAGCATTTGCAATGCAATAGGTCTCGCAATTACGCGAGTTTGAGCTATTAGCATTGTAAATGATAATGCCTTTTATTTTTGTTCTGGTTTTTAAAACATAAATAAAAGGCTGTGTCATTTACAATGCCAATAGCGTAAACTCGCATAAATGCGAGACCTATTGCATTGCAAATGCTTGTTACACTTGTTAAGACTGTCTGGGAATAATAGACTGCACCTCGTTTTAAAACCCAAGCACAGCAACAAGCAACAGAAAGGAGAGAAGTCAACCTTTGCAAGGGGCCTTCCACTACCCGCCAACACGTGTCGCTGACGTTTTAGTAACTTTTGAACTATGTGAAATAAAAACTAATTTGTTCTTTGTTAATATCTGAAGATTATGCTGCAGATGATGAATTATGCGGCAAATGCAGCGCATCCATAATTATGCGGAAAACGTCGCAACCGCACCATGGCATAACTCTAGTGGCGCTGCATGACCCGTTTGTGAGCATGGTCTCCTATTGGTGCAGATGTGTAGATGTCTTCCAATCTTCGCTTGTGTGCACCTGTATGTCTTTGAGTGGCCGGACTCGTCTGCCCACTTGTCTGCTTGCGTGTCTGACTGTCGTTTGAGTAGTTGGACATGGCTATCTATGTGGTTGCCTGTGTGCCTGTTTGTGTGTGTGCGCCTCTTTGTAGTTTTTTGTGTGCCTAATTGTGCATTTATGTTTGTGTGCCTATCTTTGCACACGGTTGTGTGTCTATTTGCGTGTCTGCCTTTGAGTAGTTGAATGTGTCTTGGTATCTTGGTATCTGTTTGTGTGTTCTTTGTGCTAATGTTTGTGTCTCCTTGCTGTCTGTGTGTGTCTGTCTGTGTGTGTGTGTCTGTCCGTGGCTCTCACAGGCAGCACATCACTGAAGTGTGGCACGGCCAGGGGCAGTGCCTGCAGGCCAGAGCCCTGGTATTTCCACCACCCTGGGGGTCCCTCCATGTGTTTACCTACTGCTACTGCTTTCACATGCCCCTCCCACACACAGAGCCCAACATCGTGTTGTGTTGTTTGCAGGTGGCTGGCTAATGCCTCGGCGGTGCCTGGGGAGGGGGCAGCGGGGCAGTTCTCATCCCACGCTTTCCCAGGGCAGGCAGTCTCTACTCACTGCCCGAGTGGTCTGCCATGGAGTGGGGTACATGCCCCCCTGGGAGTGCGCATAAAGGGGGGGGGGGGGGGAGTGTAAGGACAGCCAGGGCCCACGGGGGGCATTTGTTCCAGGCTTGGCCTGTGCTGAGCCCCCGAAGGTGATTGACCCCCCTGACATCGGCCCCGGATTAATAGCCCACCCTTGTGAGGCTGTCAGGGTCTGAATGGCGAGGGGGGGACCCCAGCCCCACTGCTGCGCAGCCAGGCCCTACACATGCTCACTTATGTCTTTTTAAATGAGATTACATTGGAATGACTTCCAGCCCCCCGCATGTGCCCCTCAAACTGCACCCCCCCCCCTCACCATGGTACATCGGAATTCCAAGCTGAAGTCAGCCCAGGCTTGGCCTCTCCAAACAGCAAGTCACACTTCACCGACAGAGCCAGAGAGATAGAGCCAGAGAGATAGAGCCGGGGAGACAGAGCCGGGGAGACAGAGCCGGGGAGACAGAGCCGGGGAGACAGAGCCGGGGAGACAGAGACTGAGACAGCACTAGAGCCGGAGAGACTGAGTCAGAGAGATTGAGCCGGAGAGACAGACCAGGAAGAAGAAATAGGACCCAGAAGGATACAGAGAAAGAGACAGTGCCAGCACTTGTTTTATCTGAAATTAAGCATTAGGAAACTGAAGTCCCGGCACCTGTTTTATCTCAAATTAAGCATTGGGAACGTAAAACTAACGCTATAAAAGCAACTCACATGTCAGCAAAAATACTGTCTCACAATGTACACGGAAACTCCCGTCTGAATAAATGTTTGTAAAAAACAATAGAAAGTAATATTAGGCGTGTAGCCAAACGCTCCGAGTAAGAAATACAAACAAAACAGAAAGCAGCTCCACATCCGGGCCAGGGAGGAGACCTGGTGCGTGAGGACTTCAAAAGCCCAGGGAGGGGGCCGCCAAAGCGCCCAAGGCGAAACAAACAAGCGACACAGCAGAATGTAATGAGGCGTGAATGAGGGCTGAGACAGCCGGACCATGGAGCTCTTCACAGAAGGGGAAGTGAATGTTTAACAAGCGATCGCGATCACATCAAAGCGGCCGGGGAAGTGAATGTTTAACAAGCGATCGCGATCACATCAAAGCGGCCGTACGGCCCGTGAAAGTGAAAGCAAACGAGTGCTTTCAGGCCTCCAAATGGTGCGCGCGCCAGGCCGACGCACATGCACTGTACTTGGAGGCCTGAAAAGCCACTGTTTGCACTTCCAAAACTCGCTTACTATAAGTCTCGCCAGAGCAGCGCTAAAGCGCTATCTCAGGCGAGACCTAAAAATTGGAATATTTGCGCATTCTGGCCACACCTCTGGCTCCGCCCACTGAGCCAATCCTTGGGTTATTCCCGCCCTCTGATTCTCCGCCCACAGTTCCCCTACTTTTTTCCCCCTCACTTCGACCACTGTACTGGGGTGTTTACTTATAGTTGTATTGTAAACTATGTTCTCTGTGTAGTTCGAATGCTGAGAGCGTGTTGCCCAGGCGATATGCTGCCCGTTCAAGCAGCGGCGCTTCGTTGAGATTTGAATATAATAGCACCATGTTGATTAAAACGATTTAGTGCCAAAGGGGCTGGGACTTAAAATACGGATTTTGCTTTAAGAAAATGATGGCCCCGACGAGCAGATCATAACTCGCATAGCTGCCAAGGGGACCAATATCGTTAGAGTCCACGGCTGAACGTCTGCCCCCACCCGACTTGCTGCAGCTTTGTAGGCTGCTCGTCTAGTTTTCTATATCGTAAATATAAGCTCAAAAGTCCAAGGACGCCTTCCCACTACGTCGTAGATATAACAGTCAACTTCCGCTTTGGCGACATTGGCCGCAAGCTACTCAACACTGACATTCGGGGCGTACGTATCGGGCCTGCTTAACTTTAAGTCAGTTATCGGGAGCCTTACTTACCTGGATCGTGTTCGGGAAAAGGCAAGACCCCCGGGCCCCAACGAAGCGCATCTGGCGGCTCGTAGATAAGAAGCTCGGAACAGATAACTGCATGAGGACGCCATGGTCCCGTTTCGGTGATGGAAGGTGGCGGGGGGATGCAGGAAGCGGAAGAACGGAAGCGGAGAGAAACTGGGGCAAAGTTCACAGCGGGGTTGTTTAAAAACAGGTAAAGTCCGTCGGTGCTGAGAGTTCAGCGCGTCACATCGCTTCACGCTGACGCACACGTACGCTCACACACACCCCTAGTCCATCATCACTCGAACATAGAATATGGCGCTTTTGTGCATATGATAGAATAACTCAGAATATATTGGCCAAAGCGCCTCTGGAGTACAGAGCAACTGTTTTGTTCGTTTTTCACGTATCTCCTTCCACAGAGCCTTTCCATTTGCAGATTTACCAACTGCAGACAATTACATTTCCTTTAGGTAGTATTAGTGGTCCTGGAAAGAAGACTTGTTCTTTTTTAGGTTTGGCCTGCGTGAAATTTATTGTGTTTTTATTAAAAATCTTGAATTGGTCTTTCCTGGCTTTTCATTGATTTTTGTGATTCCCACTTTCTTTTACTCCATTTCTATTGGTTGTCGCATATTTTCCTGCATTTACCAATGCTGCTTCTTCTTTAATCATTTCCCTTAGACCAAATACAGTTAGCATCGCTTTGGTGGAACTATTTTTCTTTGAGTTTTGCCTCTTTCTACTTTTTTGGCTTGAGTAGTACTTTAAATTAAATCAGCACATTTATATAGCCCAATTTATCACCCAGAGTGATTATGGGCCATATGTATCAAAAACGAGTTTTGCGATTCTCTAATTGCGATTTTTTGCGAATCACAATTGGAGAATCACAAAATGCAATGTAGGTAGGATTTTCTAAAAATTTTCTGAATCCTACATATTCCTTATTTCCGAATCGCAAATTGAGATTCGCAAATAAGGAATAACTTCCCTTTCATTTGTATGGGCTAGGAGGCCCATAGGAATGAATGGGAAGACATTCTTTGCGATTACCAATTAGAGAATCGCAAATTGAGAATGCAATCTGAAGGTTGCAAGGGTGCCAAGAGGACACCCTTTTGCACTCCTGAAATAAGCATGTGTGCACATTTTGCGCACATACATGCCAAAGGGCATGTATGTTCGACATATGGCATTTTAAAAAAATCAAGTAAGTGTTTTTTTTTAAAATAACCGCAAATTACCACCAACTTGAAGTTGGATGGTAATTTGCGATTCCTTAAGGCCAAATCTCACTTTTTTTGTGCTTCTTGCTTTGCATTTAAGGAATCGCAATTTGAGATTCCTTAAATGCATTCGCAAAATAGGGAATTGCAAATTTTGTGATTCCTCATTTTCCGAGTGATTTTTTTGTGGGATACATTGCACACTTCTAAATTGCGATCGCAAACGGTGAATTTTGCGAATTTCCGCATTTGCGATCGCAAATTAGCGTGATACATATGGCCCTATGTGATTTTCCCACACAGCCCTGCCAAATACCATGCATCAGACATTAGACTAACGCATTTTTAGTGTAGTGTCCACATCACCTCACTAAAATACGTTAGTCACGCATTTATAGTGCCTCCCTGACACCAACGGCGCTGTGGGAGCCTTACCGATAACAGGTGCTGCATTAGAAGGGTGAGTGCGCAGCTGGCTGAGTGCACACTGCTACCGCTGAGTAAGACTGATCCTGCAGACACTGGCCTCTCAGTTTATTCACAAATTCGATGCACATGGCTGCTACAACCCACTAATAAAATTATGGCACCGTTGCAGCCTGGGCGCAATTGAATCAAGCCACCATTCAGCCGTGAGCTTCAGGTATCATATGCCCCATCGCAACGGTGCATAACCACGTTAAAAAACACAGCACCCTTTCAGAGAAACAGATGTGGCGACAGGAGATTTGTTTTCGCTGCTTACCACCAGAGTATCCTTCAGTCCACGCAGCCTAGCATGACTCTGCCTCAGTGACATAGGTGGTGATCTATAGTGTTAGGAAGTTGGCATGCATGACTTGCGCTATGTGGGGTGGTTTTTATTAGCAAGTTCTGCTGGGCCCCCAGGAAGACATCGCTGTGACCCAGACAGGGCTCGAAACCAGATCAACAACTCGTTACGGTGAGCGCTGTTCTTAATGGTAAAGCTCAGTCTGACAAACCATGTCACAGTCTAGCTCACTCACCATAACCTTTACTGCCGAGAGCATCTGTCCCCGGTCAAAGTGCTGAGTGTATGTGTGTGTGTGCACGCCAGCCAGGTCGATAAAGATTGCTCGGAGCCGCTTTGCGAGTCTGATAATGTTTTAAGCTCACCCATGAACCAGCAGCCTGCCATAATCAGCAGCACCTACTTTGTGGTGACATGAGGGAGTCTGTCATGAGGCGTGGCTTGGAGCCGCAGATGGCAGCCATCTAACTCGCGAGCTCCGCAACTGAGCCCGCAATTATCCTGCAAAAACAGTGCCTAGAACCCCCTGACCCACTCAGTCGGTGGTTGAAGGGGTTGAGATCACTCAGTGCCGGTCTGGAGGGGATTGCGTGCCGACGGACTGAGTTCTGTCGACTGAAAGCCTGGCCGGGGCAGACAGAGACGTATCTCCCAAGATGGCGGTCTGACGGGAGGATAGAGGCCCGGAGCCGATCAGAAAACCAGAGCGCTGGCGCCCTGCTATAGCACTCAGCGGGCGGCAGACTGGAGGATCATAGGTGTCGGGACACGGACATATAGCTCCTAGCGAGGAGGGCGCGCGGAGCGGGACTTACCACCCCCCCTGCCTCGCAGCCGCCTTGAGCTGCGGAGTCAAAGGAGACGAGGGCCCCGAGATCGATGGCACTGAAGCGGAAGGGGGAGTGCCGGACAAGCGACCGCAGGTGAGCGCTCCCTCGGGGCACGAACAAGGTGGTTAGCCCATTGAAGCGCCCGAAGCCCGGATAAAATCCTGTCCTGCGAGAGCCCGCAAGCTGGCGAGGCCTCACTCGCTGTAGACCCGGGGTGCATCTGCGGCCCTTCCGAGGCCCGAGGAACATCGGAGCCCTGTTGAGAGCAGCGGCGGTGGAGAGAATCGCAGCTCTACATGAACCGGGAGAGACGATCGGATTCCCCAGGACCCGACTCCCGTACATGCCAGCACCCACATTGCATTACGCCAGATACCCATGGGGACCCTCCCAGATGAAAGACCTGGACTGAGGGCAGAAGCGCAGTGACATCGAGACGATGCACGGCCGTGGTGAGCTGGTGCCTGTTGCAGGAGCCCCTCGGCCTGGTGCGGAAGCGGCTCCTAAACGCAAGCGAAGTGCCCACTGGAGAGCTGGAGGTCACTGGCGCCCTGCGGGGGGGAGGAACGGATAATTAACTAACGAACCCGGTGCGGCCAGTGGACTGGGGGACCGAGCGACGGACCCCAGGAGGCCTAGCACCAATATAGAGCTGCTGACCATGGCCTGCACCTAACCCCATTGTACAGCACTGCACGAGGAGGGACTGGCAGCCGTACATCGCCCTCCCCCCTTGGTGGTGTGGCGTGAAGCGGAGCCACGCGGGAGCAGACTGGCCCCCTTAGATCCTGGCCTGAGGAGCTGGATGGCACCCCACAAGCCCTGGCCACACGACATGCTGCCCTGCAGATTGGGAGTGACGGGGACAAACCCGGGAGTGGCGGCTTAGTGGCCCACGGTGATCCGCGCAAGAGAGACATCAGAAGAGAGCTGTGGGAATTGGCCGATGCCAGCAACATAGCGGAGGTGAGGCCTGGGGAACCTAGAGGACGCACTTGCACGGCATAAGATCAAAATTGATTGGGAGTGAGCGGACCACCGGCTTGCCCACTGTGAGGCGTTTGGGCACGGCCCCTCTCAGTGTGTGACCCTAGCAACCCTATAGATCGGACGAGGAGGGGGATTTACCTCTGCGGTGACGCAATATGGGGAAGGCAAGGGGCAAGAAAGAGGGGACTCAGCAACAGTCGGACACTGAACTCTCGGGTCATGGCGAACAAGAGGAACAGGACCAACTTCGCGACCCGCAACTGCAACAGCAGCTAGACAAAATCCTGGCGGCGATAGTGGACACCAAAGCAACGCTGCAGCAGGATATAGCGCAGGTGGCGACGGGCCTCGGGCTCCTGCGGGCGGACCATGGCAAGCTTGTGGACAGAGTTACAGAGGTGGAGAATACGCTTCAGACCATGGGCCCAATGCAAACTGCCCTCAAGGCTACTATGTCTGATGTCCTAGATCGAGTAGTGGCACTGTAGAAAAGGGCGGAGGAGGCAGAAGGGCGCAACCGCCGGAACAATGTCAGCATAGTAGGGCTACCTGAAAAAATGGAGGGAGATGATATGGTGAAGTATTTGGAAGAATGGCTCAAGATGGTGGTGGCTCCGGAGGGCCTATCAACCTTCTATACGCTGGAAAGAGCTCACAGGGTGCCCGCTAGACCTCCCCAGCAAGGGCGACCCCCACGACCGGTGGTGGCGAGGCTGCTGCATTACCGGGACAGAGACCTTCTGCTCCAGAGAGCGCGTATGTATGGGCCTTACCAGGTGGGAAACAGCAAGGTAAACCTGTTCCCGGACTTCACATATGAAACCCAACGGTGACGATCCTACTTCCTAGCTGTTAAGAGAGAACTGCAAGAGGAAGGCCTCCAATACTCGCTGCTATTCCTAGCCAAACTGCGAATCATTGTAGATGGCTCATCGAACTTCTTTGACACGCCGGATGACGCCTGTACGTGGTTGGAACTATACAGAGCAGGAAAAGATGGTACGGAGCATAATGCACGAATCCCCGCAGAGCTTCTGCAGCAGAAGAGATCACGAAGGCCCCGACGCCGATGAGGGAGCATGAGGGGGCTGCTCTCGCAGGAGGCAGAGGCGGAGCGGAGAGATGCGCTTGATGCGGTGATGGCGCTATCAAGCTCCCAGGATCACCGATCTCCAGAGCGGACAGACTCGGACAAAGGCAAAGATGGCTCGGATGATGAACAGTCTGAAGCAGACAGTACACACCTACCACCAGTCACGCCGGCCACGGCGGACGGAATGCTGGACGAGGGTTAAGGCGGCTGTGAGACTGTTTCTAGAGAACCACCCTGAACTTACTGGACTCGCCACTGCAGGTTTGGCATGAGAAAGGGGGTGGAAGGTAGTGGGAGGCAGGTGAGCGCAGGTGGGCATGGCGACAGGCGAGCCGGAAGAGGCAACCGGACCACGGACCTGGTAATGACATAGGCCCCTGAATATAGCCTGACGAGAATGTTAGCTCCTACGCTGAGGGGGGGAAGGGGGATAACGGGGGGCTTGATCATAACGGGCTCAGCTGGACAATGCGACTTAGAGGAACTGAGGCGGCTACCCGTTGGTAACCAGTCCCCCCTCGTTGCCCATAAGGCATGCCCACAGTGTCTGCTGTTGGGCCTAACAGTTGTTTGACAGAAGTCATGGTTTGGATGGGAACTAGATGGGAGTTACTAGGTCCTGTTCTTGGGGGGGTGGGGGGATTGGGACTGTTGGGGGGAAGTTGGGGAGGGATCTTCACCGACGCAGAACCGGAGAAATGTTATCGATTCCACAGGATGCTATGGGAGAATGGCTGATTCAACAAATTTGGGATGTATAACCTGGAATGTGAGGGGGCTTCTCACTATGACGAGACGACATAAGGTTCATGCCTACCTAATCCGCAGGGGGGTACACATTGCACTACTCCAAGAAACACACTTAACCAAGGCAGAAGGGATAGCGCTGCAGCGTAGATGGAGGGGCCAGGTATACAACACCACATACTCTGCATTTGCTAGAGGGGCACTGATCTGGATTAGGGCGGGAGTCCCCTTTCAAGTGGCTAGACAAGTGGTTGATCCTGAGGGTAGGTACGTGGCTGTAGAGGGGAAGCTAAGAGGCTGGGACATCGCCTTTTGCAGTGTATACGCGCACAATGTTGATCAGTTGGGCTTTCTGGCGAGGATGTCTGGAGCTTTGGCCCATCACTTAACGAGTCCACTGGTGATGGGGGGGGGGGGGACTTCAACTCCGTTGCAGATGTTTCTCTAGATAGATCTCACCCTCCCCTGGCAGACTCCCCGGTGCATCGCTTGACCAAGGGTCGACTAGATTGGCAGGTGCGCTTGGGACTGATAGACGCTTGGCGTGTGCAGCACCCGGGAGACCGAGACTACTCCTATTTTTGTGGCATGCATGAACTACACGTTAGATTAGATGCGATACTATGCTCCCCAACGGTAATGCCAGCTGTGGTGCGAACTGAATATCTAACCAGAACGATTTCAGATCATAACCCCCTGTTAATTACCATGGATTGGATGGCTGGGGTCTCGTGCGTTCCTACTTGGAAACTGCGACCCGAAGCGTTAGATGACCCACTGCTCCATGCAGCGCTAGAAGAGGGAATAACACAGTATTTTGCGGAAAACGCGGGCACGACTGCGACGAGGGCGACAGAATGGGATGCCTTCAAAGTGGTCATCAGGGGACTCTGCATAGGGAAACATACGGGTATACGGAAAACACTCCTGGACAATCTGGACAAAGCGAACTCCAGTCTGCGGGAGGCGGAGATGGCGAGGCCTGGCCACCCTGAGCTACAGGAAGCGTTTAGTGCAGCTAAAGAAGAGGTAGCAGTTGAAGTGGAGCGCTTGCGCAACTTTGACCATAGAGCCACATGATGAGGGCCCATGCGGAGGGAGATAAGGCGGGGACATTATTGGCTTGGTTAGCCAACCCCACAAAGAGGAGTTCCCCCATCCTGGCTTTAGAGACAGAAGAGGAAGGAATGGTCTACACCCAAAACGAAATTATGCAGTGCTTCAAGCGCTATTATGAGGCACTTTATAAAAGTAGATTAGAGAACAGGGACCCTGCCATCAACACTTTCCTGGATGAGCTGGGATTGCCAGGACTGGACCAAAAGCAGGCGAAAGACTTGGGGAAAGACATAGAGCCAGGAGAAATTTGAGGTGCCATTAAGCGCATGGCCCGCAACAAAACACCAGGGCTAGATGGATTACCCATAGAATTCTATGGGAAATATGCTGACTTGCTGGTGCCGCGGCTTCAAGAAGTCTATAAAGAAGCCAGAGAATCAGGACAGTTGCCCCAATCAATGCGTGAAGCGCTAGTGATCCCGTTGTTGAAGCCAGGGAGGGAGAGTGAGAACACGGCCTCCTATAGACCACTGTCGATGTTAACCACCGACTATAAAATACTGAGTAGCATACTGGCGGCCCGCTTGCTGCAATACATGACCACGCTAGTCCATGAAGACCAAGCTGGTTTCATACCAACACGAAACACGACTGCGAACATCAGGAGGTTGGTGCGACTACTGGACGATCATCATCCAGAAGCACAAAAGCCAATGATACTATCAGTAGATATCGAGAAAGCTTTTGATAGCTTAGAATGGGGATATTTATATAAAGTTTTGCGACAGTTTGGATTAGGAGAGGGTTACCTACAATGGACGAAAGTACTATATACTTCGGCAGTGACCAGAGTGAGAATGTGATCGTTGATATCACCGAAATACCCGGTAGAACGAGGGACGAGGCAGGGATGCCCACTATCACCGTTACTGTTCGCCTTGGCGGTGGAGCCCCTCGCGGTTAAGATTCGGACAAGTCAACACTACGGGGGCCTGGATAGCAGAGACGGACAACAGCATATATCGTTTTACGCAGACGACTTACTACTATTCCTTGAAGACGCCGATAGGGCAATGGCAGGCGCGGAGAGCTTACTCTTGGACTTTGGGGACTTCTCGGGCCTGAGAGTTAATTGGTCCAAGACATGCCTGTTCCCGGTAAGACAAGGAGAGACTAGACTGCACATGAATCGAGCAGTGCGCTGGGAACCCACCTGTCTGAAATACCTAGGCGTACACATCTATCACACGACGGCGGATACGCTGGAGGGGAATGTGGGCCACAGTGTGAGAGCTCTGAGAGGTAGTATGGCCTTTTGGGCCACCCTTCCGTTGTCGGTGACAGGCCGCATATCCCTCTTGAAAATGGGGGCACTCCCTCGTTTGTTATACTATTTTAGGACGCTGCCGGTGTGGATACCCAGCTCCACTTTCAGATTACTGAAATCGATGGTGGTATCTATTCTCTGGGGTGCGGGCAGGCGTAGAGTTGCGCAGGCGACGCTTATGCGACCCAAGGCCGAAGGAGGGCTAGCGGTCCCAGACTTTGAACTATACTATTTAGCAGCTCAATTGCAGATCTTCACACAAAAAGTAGCGAGGGTATTCCGAGGACCGGAACACAGGAGGAGAGGGGGAACGCCGCGCCACGTCCTTTCATATATTGCTTTGCAGCAGAAACTAGACCCCAGGGACCTTCTCACAGAGGAGACAACGATCAGATTCTGTTGGAATCGTTCCCAACGCAGGGCGGGAGTGCTACATCCGTATGCGCCCGAGATACCGCTTGGGATGCTGACGGCATTACCGCACGGCGGAGATTGGTCGCAATTACAACTCTGGGAAGAAGCAGGACTGCAAGTGGTAGGGGATCTATATGAAGATGGGGCTCTGCTACCATACCAAACTCTCCAAGAGAGATTTGATCTCCCAAGGGGAGGTTTCTTGCTACACGCAGCGCTTACTAGAGCGATTCAGACGCACTGGAGGGAGGGGCTGCTGGAGCCTAAGACGTCGATGGCCTGCCAGTACACCATGATGGCGGCAGGGACCTTCAAGGCGGTCACGTGCCTATATTCTAGAATGCTTCATGGAAACCTGCCGCCCCTGGCTGTATTGAAGGGAAAGTGGGAAACTGATCTATGTAAAGATATCCCTTAGACAGCTTGGGCGCAGATAGTGCGACGAGCCTGGAAGAGCACGAGGAATGCAAGGTTTCAACTAGTGCACTTCTATATCCTCCACAGAGCATATTTGACACCTGGGAAAATCCAGAAATATTTTAAGGTAAAAGAGGCAGCATGTCCCAGATGTACGAGAGCGGGGGTGGAATTGGAACATATGCTGTGTTCTTGCCCAGCGATGGGACTTTACTGGAAGGAGGTGGGGGATACCCTGAATGAGGTGACAGAGAGACGACTGGAGTTCGATATGGCGATTAGTATACTACACTGGTTCCCCCACACGTCCAAGAATAAGATCACGAGTAAGTTCATAGATATGGGACTTCTATTAGCAAAACGAGAAATTACGAAACGTTGGTAAGCAACAGTGGGTCCCACCAGTAAAAGATGGAAGGGCGAATTTCTCAAATGGACCACCAGTGAAAGCGCGCTGCGTTATCAGTTGGCGCGCAGGCGAAACGACGATAAGGTGCTAGAGGCGGTGGCTGCATGGGAGGCGCTAGTACAGGCATTGCGAGACTATGAGTCATACGACGATGAAGAGGGACAGGTCACGGATGGGGGGAAAGCCCCGGAACAAGACGGGTACATCGCATAACTCAACACATAGCTACTCCTAGGAATGTATGGTAAAAGAGGACAGAGACGGCTACCTGCGTCGTTGGTGGGGAATGAGGGAGGGGGGAGGGAACTTACAGTTTTCATAGTATTTAAGTGTAGGGCCTAAGTTACGAAGGTTTCCGTTTTATCCGATGCACAGCTCGTGAAGGGCTTACTTATCTTCATACCATGTACTGTATAACTGGTGGGGGGCTTTTGATTGATCCTTAGTGAGTATGTTGATAAATATCGAGTAAGGATATGTATATGTTTGTACAAAAAACCAATAAACTACGTTTTCAAAAAATGAAGGAGTCTGTCATAACCGGACGGAGTTAGTGACTGAAGAGGGGATTTCTGCAGCTTACCTGGACAAGGCCTTCCCCAGCCAGTAGGTGCTCATAAACTACAGCGGAATCAAGTAAGTTGCAGAGACAGTACGAGGACATCCCTCTTTCTACTAATGGTAGTCACTAGACTCCCAAGCCTCCTTGTTCATGCCCAGTATATATGCATGCCGCACATTAAATGAAAAGGAAATGTTTTACTGATTATACAGCAAAAGGTATGTCACAGAAAGTTATGCAAAGCAGTTGAATGTTAAAACCAGGATACTGCTGACAAAGTTTTGGAATACAAGGAAGCAATTGTCATTGTGTGGTAAAATGTTGAGCTACATTCCCTAAGCGCTAGTTTCCAAGTAAATTAATCACCCTGTCATTCATGGTATTGTATATGTTAGCTTGTGGTTCTATGCGGTTTGATTAAGAATAGTTGTGCTACTGCAGTACCAGTAAATTGAAGTTTATTTTGTTGTTCATTTTAGTTCCATATTTCCCAAAGCATTCTCATTGTTTGTCAAATTTCTATAAGGTTTCTTAACTCTCACAACTCTAAACGGGAGTATTGGCCAAGCTGTTCTTTACACCTTCTGGCTTAAACTTAAGTGGCAGGATGTAGTATCCCAACATAAAACAAGTAGCAGTGCTAAAGTACAGACCCTTGCAAATGCATCAGAGGTCAGTTCTGCTCTGGCACATGCAAGCATGCCTGTAGTTCCATCGTCGTTCCTACTTCCTCTGGCACTCACCCATAGACTCACTCGTACCTGCACTCATAAAACCACTGGTGTACTTACAGCAGCAGTCTCACTGCCACATGCATGCACCTCCAATGGAAGTTGAAAAGTAATCTCATTTGTAACTCACTATCGCAACTGGAACTTGCACCAGGAAACTCACTCTCACCTTGCTCACACCTCCACTGTCACTTGTACCAGCACCTGCAGTGGCACTTTAACTCTCAGATGCACTCACACTTGGGCTCGCATCATTAATCTCTCTCACAGCAGCACTAACATCTTCTCTGGCACTAGCATTCACCCCGGCACTCACAGGTATTCTGACACTTGCACCAGTAACATCTTGTCACTACTAGATGATTTGAATAAAATTAATTGGTGGCTTCATGCAGTGATAGAACAAAGTTCGACGATGGGGGTCAAACCCTGTGTGCACTGAAGAGTCTATTACCAAAAGAATATTCTTGAATGGGAACGCTCAACTCCTCGTGGCCCATCGTCAAAACCACAATAACACCTAAAGATTTCAATACTCAAGAAGGAGCGTCATATATATATATATATACTAGGCTGATACTTAATAGCTCACATATATGACTCTCGCTGGTTCATGTCTGGATTTTGTGGCACTATATTGATACTGTTTTATTAGCGATATTTTATATCCTATTTATTGACAGTTTTTAACAATGTGTTACATCTTTTATCCATTCCAGTGTTGATGTGTAAATATAATCATATGTATTTGCATTCAGATCATGTTCAATTTTTTTTATTTAAAATTTGGACCAACTGATATATGTTTTAAGTGATGCTTTTATATGTATTTATACAGCAATATTGTGCACACAAATTTAGTAACAATAGATGTATTTAAATTTGTGGCGATTGTTTAAGTGACTTCACGTAATCTATCTTTGCGGAAATCTGTTTTCTGTGTCTATGATCACGTGACACAGTAAGCAAACTCACTTAACATATTTAAATTGTATTGGCGGACTGTTACCAGTGTGTGATCAAGGGCTCGGCTGTGCCCGAAACACGTCACTGAGAGAAGGAGCAGAATAAAAATCTACCTGCCAGTAATCGGGGTCCGTTTTCCTCTGTTCGCCGCTGCTGCTGCTGCGTGCACATCAGTGCGAAGGTTCGAGGAGTTTGAGTAACTGCATATATATATATATATATATATATATATATATATATATATAGATTCAACAATCAAATATTGAAGTCCAAAAGGAAAAAAGAAGATCCTTAGGATATCTGCTTCATGTTCTGTTCTTTATTTTGTATAGAGTCATGCCATCAATATCATCCAGCTTCAAAATAAATAGTGATTACACAGCCAACGCGTTTCGTTTTCCTCTAGGACATCATCAGGGCTGTAAACTAAAAACACAAAATCACAATCTGATACACACTGTAAAATGAAAATAACATACCATTATGGGAACAGTACCCCCAAACAATTGTTCCGGCAACCTGCCTATTTAACAATCTAAACACAAATGGAAGGAGAAACTTCATCCAGATGTCATTTAATTCGGAGTGCTATATCTTAAAAAACACACAAATTCAAATACATTATATCAAGAAAAAGATATTTGAACAGATAAACTCTTGGTGGCAGATCTGAAATCCCCCAATCATTATTGCATGTAGTTAGTTTCCTTGATGTGGCCTAATTCTTGAAGTATATCTCTCCTAAATAATAATATCCTAAAATTCAAAAAAATGTAATAAAAAATATTTAAATCCTTATTTCTAAAGTTGACTCAAATTTAAAATAAAATTATTCCAAATTAGACCTTCTCACCTTTAATCTGTCAAATCTTTATATCATCATCCTATTCTTGAGCGGACAACCCATCTATCAAAAATCAATAAGGAAATAAACACACTATATTTAGTAAAATAATTCCTTTATAAAGGAATTATTTCTTAACCCTAATGGCCTAATATCTCATTATCTTGGTCACACTGGTCTCACCTTTTATAGAAAACTTTTCCTTTCCAAAATAAACCATTTCCGGTATATCAATTCCTTCCAAGTGTAGTCCTCTGTCTTTTCTAAATGACAATATCTGTGTAGGAGGCAATCATTTAAGACCAAATTATATCATAAGCCCTTCACTGGAATATACTTACTAGTACTACATCAGAGTTATTCAAATCTACAGCATTAAGCTGCCAGAAAATCCTTCATTCCATACCTCATGTAATCATAGTAGTTGTCCTCCCAGTATATCCAAACGTCCTCAGTCCGGCCCGATAAATCCGAAATGAACCGAAGAGCCCGCCAAACTCTGTATTTAAATTATAAAATGCCCAATCAGGTACGTGCATTCTAAGTCAACATATTAGCATGTGTGATTGAAGTTCAACCCCCAATCCGCCTCAAGACCACTTAAACTGCTTATATATAACAAAGTTTGGGAAGATCCAACAACCTGGAGCAGGAACCGCCTGATGTAAAAAGAAACACCCATCAAAAACTGCTTCCTTCCCATTCTCCGACCGTTTCCTCTCTGGTCCGCCAGTCGGTTCGCTTGTATATAACGACGTTAAACATGTATCGCGGCCCGGAAAGACATTAAGTCTGACGGAACCACCTAATATTTGAAAATTACCAATCACAAATTACATTATTCACTTTCTCCGAGTGTGTCCTCTCTCATCCGCCAGTCCATTCCCTGCGAACGGCACTGAACTTTCACATGAAAAAATGTGTCCTCCTAGGAAAGTCCTCCAATCACGTTAAGTCTGACAATATTAGGTACCAATCATCAAGACGTTCTCTACACTTATTTAACTATCGCTCAAATGTTATATCGTTGATCTAATAACATCGTTGCGCATTCACTCCTGCTAACCAATTCAAGCTGGAAAGAACGCGCTTGCATTAAGCCGGTTCTTAATATCTCCCAACATTTGACAGTTTCTGTATTACTTATCATAATAACGTACTTCAACAGGAAATACTTTGAACATGTCCATTATCAAATCATAGAATACCTGACTGGAATCCTACCAATCCTGTAGCAGTATATAAACAGTAGCCCCATTATATTCCGGCCACATCCCAATTTCGCCATTATCATCCTTGACTAATCTACTAATGTATTTCTTATATAATATTTTTCAAATTTAATAACGCATCCCACCTAATTTTTGTACTAGATGAGAGAATATCCTTATTTAATAATTCTTGTACCCTATTTTTAAAAAATACCTATCGGATCCCATAGCATCAATTCAAGAAAGTGCAGATTCCTTAAATTTGTAATTACTAGTACCTCAATCGATTATGAAAATTATTATCCTAATAACCAACTATAGATTCCTTAACACTAGTCCCTTTGGGGACACCTGTGTTTGAATATCAATTAACCGTTTAGTGCTCACTAATATTGACCAAACAAGAAACTACAGATTCCTTGTCAGTGTTCCCGTTGGTCCACTGACATAAATATTCCAATAGTGATTCATTTAAATGACTATAATCCAGCGGGCTCATATCCATAAGAACAAAATAATCTCTCTGCCCAACATTCATTCAGCTGCAGATGCATACTACATGATGCACAAATAATCATGTCTAGTGAATAACGTAAAATCCGTAAATTACAAATTTTCTTTCAATCTACACCTATACACTAGTTATACTAAGAAATGGTGGAGTTCCGTATCTGTATTCAGCCCCAGGGAAACCGCTCTGCACTTGCTAATCCATCTGGCTTCTTCCTGTCTGATTCTCAATTCTCAATCTCCTCCTCTCATACTGGGAATTATCATATGGATACCATGAAATCTAAAGTCAGTTTGCGAGTTATGATGTTCCTTAATATGTTGGTGCAATGGTGATCTAATGTCTTTATTGATTATGGAGCGTCTATGCTCCTGAATTCTTAATTTAAAATTCCTTTTGGTGCTCCCTATATACATTTTTTTTGCAATCACAAATTATCACATAAATTACACCAGTGCTATTGCAATTAATGAATTCCTTGATAAAATAGCGTTTCTGGGTGTTGTACCTAAAATCTCTTGTTTTGTTCATACCCAACCTACAAACATTACAAGATCCACAAACATAAAAGCCCTTCGGCGATTGTGGCAGCCAATCTGAATCTACTCTTCTCAACGGTTGAATATAATTCCTAGTTACCATTTCCTTAATAGTAGAGCTTCTTTTGTAGATCACCCATGGTCTATCCCCCAACTGATCTAACAAACCTGGAACCCCCTTAAGTAGGTTCCAGTTCTTACTTAGGACTTTAACTATTTTATCCTTCTGTGAACAGTGAGTCGTAACAAATGCCACATGGTCTTTAGACTGTATCCTATCCCTCTGAACCAAAGTGGACTCCCTTGCAACCTTCATCACTCTTTCTCTGGCTTTCTCCAGATCCCTTTTCTTATATCCCCTGTCCAATAATCTATTTTGAAGATTATCAAGTTCAATTCTTTTTCTAAACATCTTGCATTTAATAAAATCACCATCTACAAATAATTCCACATCTAAGAATTCTATTTTAGTGATGTTGTAATTCATAGTGAAACTAACATTAAAGTCATTCTCATTTAAATAACTGAAATATTCCAATAGTTCACTCAGAGTACCCCTCCATATCATTAAAATATCATCAATGAATCAGGCCCAAAATAGGACAAAATCCGCCCATCTCAAATACAGAGTTTGGCGGGCTCTTCGGTTCATTTCGGATTTATCGGGCCGGACTGAGGACGTTTGGATATACTGGGAGGACAACTACTATGATTACATGAGGTATGGAATGAAGGATTTTCTGGCAGCTTAATGCTGTAGATTTGAATAACTCTGATGTAGTACTAGTCACTATATATCAGTGAAGAGCTTATGATATAATTTGGTCTTAAATGATTGTCTCCTACACAGATATTGACATTTAGAAAAGACAGAGGACTATACTTGGATTGAATTGATAAACCGGAAATGGTTTATTTTGGAATGGAAAAGTTTTCTATAAAAGGTGAGACCAGTGTGACCAAGATAATGAGATATTAGGCCATTAGGGTTAAGAAATAATTCCTTTATAAAGAAATTATTTCACTAAATATAGTTTGTTTATTTCCTTATTGATTTTTGATAGATGGGTTGTCCGCTCAAGAATAGGATGATGATATAAAGATTTGACAGATTAAAGGTGAGAAGGTCTAATTTGGAATAATTTTATTTTAAATTTGAGTCAACTTTAGAAATAAGGATTTAAATATTTTTTATTACATTTTTTTTGAGTTGTAGGATATTATTATTTAGGAGAGATATACTTCAAGAATTAGGCCACATCAAGGAAACTCGCTACATGCATTAATGATTGGGGGATTTCAGATCAGCCACCAAGAGTTTATCTGTTCAAATATCTTTTTCTTGATATAATGTATCTGAATTTGTGTGTTTTTTAAGATATACCACTCCGAATTAAATGGCATCTGGATGAAGTTTCTCCTTCTATTTTTGTTTAGATTGTTAAATAGGCAGGTTGCCGGAACAATTGTTCGGGGAGTACTGTTCCCATAATTGTATGTTATTTTCATTTTACACTGTGTATCGGATTGTGATTTTGTGTTTTAACTTTACAGCCCTGATGATGTCCTAGAGGAGGAAGAAATGCGTTGGCTGTGTAATCATTATTTATTGTGAAGCTGGATGATATTGATGGCATGACTCTATACAAAATGAAGAACAGAACATGAAGCAGATATCCTAAGGATCTTCTTTTTTCCCTTTGGACTTCAATATTTGATTGTTGAATCTATATATATATTTGACGCTTCTTCTTGAGTATTGAAGGCTTCCTGCAGTGTCTCAGTCTCTCACAGCCGGCCTCACTGCCGAGTAAAGAAGGAGGGTGATTCCTAATCCTCAAAGAGCAAAAACATCTCTAAGGAGACTCCTGCTAATGGATGGTGAATTTTTATACTGGTGGGCAGCAGCGGTCCGTGGAGGGAGTTCCGTGGGGCGGAAAGGCGGGGCGGGGGATGGGTGGGGGATACTAAACACCGGAATATGGATAATTGGAGGTAAGTAAACAATTAAATAAATAAAATGAATTTCGTAGCGCGTGCTGCACCGCATTTTGTAATGCAGGGTGCGCTACGAAATTCGTTTTATTTATTTAATTGTTTACTTACCTCCAATTATCCATGTTCCGGTGTTTAGTACCCCCCACCCTGCCCCTCCCCCGCCCCGCCTTTCCCCCCCACGGAACTCCCTCCACGGACCGCTGCTGCTGGTGAGGTATAAATTGGTGAGCAAAAGTAATTGTTTTATTCTGATTGTGAAGTGGATGCATAAAGGAGAATAGTAGAATTGTGGCGGATGTCTGTGTGTGTGTGTGGCATTCTTCTGGGAACACAGCATGTGTCACCAACTACAATTGTCTTGCAATTTAATTTCAGAATTGTAAGGTCTGAGTAAAACCAGCCCTGCCAAGTACCACACATCAGGTGTTACAGTGCCTGAGCTGAACTAAACATTGCAGTCACTGTCTGCAGTCTGCACAAAGTTGAGTTCAGCGTCCGTGAGGCTGGCTCAGGCTCCGCGCAGGGTCCTCTCTCACATGCTAGTGCCCTTCCAGTTCTGGTGCTTTTCAGCAGTTATAAGATCTTCTTAGGGTTTGTCATTGCTCAAATGGGTGTCATTTCTGATATTTATATGTTTCCCTCTTCATCATTGCTTGATTTGCTCCCGAAAAAGTGTCACTCATAGTCGTTGAATGTCACTCATAATTACACTGAAGTTATGAAATTGTCATACATGAGCAATCTGAAACCTTGGCAGCTATGCCCAGACTCACAGGATGTTGCACCGTGGAGACTCGAACTGGGATCCCCAGCTCTTGAGTCAGCTGCTCTGGCCACTGCGCCTCATCCTTTCCACTCCCATGGAACTAGTTTAAAAATTATAATGCTAAATAAACGTTTTTCGTGAGACAATACCAATCCATTTTAGATCGTAAATAGAAGAAACAAGCATTTGCAATGCATCGGTCTCGCCTTTGGGACCTTATATGTATTTATCTATGCAGCACATTAGCCTGGGTGCTAAACATCTACTGTTCTTTAACATGGAGGGAAAGTAAGCACCAAACTGCGTGACACGCCAGGTATTGGGAACACATTGCCTTTCAGCGGGAAATGGTTTAGTCCAAAGCTCTGTTTTTAAATATAAAATCAGGGCCTTTGGTGGTCATATACCCTACAGTATATAGCTTTGCGGGGTACACCCAGAAGCAGTGATGGCACAACCCAGAGACAACAGCACACCCTATAGTATATAGGTCTATCTAGATGCAGAGATGAAGCATAACACAGGAGAGGGTACTCCTAAGGAACCGCTAACCTTAGGCCCTTCTGGTCTACAATATTGAAGAAGTCACAGGAAGACGGCCTTATTCAGTACATGCGAGATGGATGTTCTGGAAGGAGAGGTTACAAGGGTAGAAGTGCAAAAGGAACGTGATGAGCGATCAAACTAAGACGGGGAAGAGATGGGAATGTAACTGGTGCTCATGTAAAGAGCTTCAATGTCTTCAAGTAGAGCCCGAGCTATATAAAACTGGATAATGATAAAGCAGGCCAACAGCACACATATTGGAAATGGAATAAGGGAGGCAGGGAAGAAATCCTTAGTACTGTCAAGTATTTTAAATGCAGTTTCTCTCAAGTAAACATAATTTCTGCAACAAAAAGAAAAAAAAATGATTGGCCCTTAGGGCCGTGAGCAGGTGACCCAATGTGCATTTAAATGTAGCATTCACCATTCATTCTGCTAAAATTCATTGTTAGAGAATCCTTAAATCCGACTATATGATATTACGTCGAGACCAATGGTATTGGCCAAGTATGCTTTAAAATGCACCAATGACCACATATTGTGCAGAAAACTGCTCCCAATATTATCCAGCATAAAACAGCAAAAAGAGCCCCTACAAGACATTTTGACGCAGGTTCTGCATATGCCCCCACTGTTCAAAGTGTCCCGCCACCCCACGAAGTTTGAATCTAGTTTCACCCCTGCTCCTTGTGCTAAGCTAATTTTCACATGAATACCAGTCAGTCCGTTCAGATTTTCACCAAATCCATGCAGGACTGAACCCTGCAAAATATATCTTTATTTGAGTGTCCAGCTTACATCAGCACCCAACCTCTCTTAGCGCTGCAGGAACAGAGCAAGATACGGTCCGACTGGGCAGTGGAGTAATGATAATGACGTCCCACCCCTGCTAAATGAGATGAGGGCACCTAAATCCCCTACACCTTACAGATATTCATTGGCTTTGGCTGAATAAGGGGACCCTGGAGGGTTGCCTCCCCCTCCCCACACATCGTGCCGCATGGACTGACATACATGCATTACGCCCCTGTGATTGGGCATACAAATCCAGCTACGAGTTACAATGCTCTTGTGGGTAAAGTAACATGTTATTATCCTGTTTCATTCATTTAATGCTGACCTCCCTGGTAAATAGTATTTCCTCGGAGAAAGAACACAGCAGGGGTCGTGCCAGAGCCGGGGATCGCTGCTATGATGTGAGGCGCAAGCAACAATGAAGTGGTGAGCTCCGTAGCCCTCGTCAGGCTCCATGTGCCCCACTCCCACGAACCTGCGCATGGCTAGGAACGCCCGACTTTAACATACCCAGAATCCTCATTGAATCTACAGCATTATAGCAAATTACACAGAACAAGCGCGAGACGCGCAGGGAAAGTTCTTACCTACTGAGAACATCCCGAGCTGAGCGTGCGTGCGCATTAAGAAAGCGACACTGCTTAAGGCTTGCGACGACGTTGCATGGGGCATGGGCGGGGCATGGAGCGCCCGGCCAGAGGTGTCCGGAGCTCCCGTGAGCTGAGGGAGCCCTGTGTGTTGGAGGAGCAAGGCGAGAGCCCACCCCGCAGAAAGAAGTCAGGCGGGAGCCCACCCCGCAGAGGGAAGTCCGGCGGGAGCCCACCCCGCCTTCGTGAATGCTACATGGTGCAGCCGGAGCAAGATTTCAGGCGGGGCTCCTGTGAGCAGGACGGAGCCATGCGTGTTGCTGCGCCAGTGACCGGGTGAAGAGGCGTGTCCCTCACAAGAGCCGGTGAGTGGGGTTGAGCGGGAGGCATGCTGGACGCCTGGACAGGACATGTGCACGCGTATGGTGCGAGCAGGAGTTGTGGTAAAGATGTGAGCCATACGGGTGCAGATCTCCTGTCTGTGAAGCTTTAGCACAGACAGTCGATGTGCAAGCGTACGGCTTGCGGCGTTATTACAACTCCTGCTCGCACCATACATGTGCACATCTCCTGTCCAGGTCTTGCCGTACGCGTGCACCTGTCCTGTCCCACTTCGCAATGCAAGTCGGCAACAATAGGTCTTGCCTACGCGTGCAGCGCATGGCGCTGCATCGCTAGGAGAGACCTAAAAAAAAGACAACTAGGTCTTGTGAATGCATACGGCCATTCAACTCTCAGATAATTGGCTCGGCTCCACGGAAACATGTTGAGACAATGTAAATTACTTTAGTTCTGTGCCCTCAGCTCTCCCTAGCAGTGAGACATGACATCTTTAAATGTTAGCTCTCAAAACAAGCATTTGCAATGCAATCGGTGTAAAATTAGTGAAAGTTAGAGCTATTGGTGTTGCAAATGATATTGTTTATTAGTTATGTTTTTTGGGGAGCCTGGCTTTCGTGTTTTTTAGTGAAACATACATTAGCAGAGCTTTTTATGAACGCAGCATTGCGAGTGACTCATACCAACGAACCTTGTAGTTAACGAAAAACGAAACTACAGAGGGGACTTTGGTAATGTGGAAGTGTAAAAAAACATGAGCAAAATATAGTGCCAAAATGAAACTTTAAAGCGGCAGGAACATGGAGGGGGCAACTATTTCATAGCACAAACGACCTAAAAACAGCACAGAATCCTTGTGTACAATGTACCACAAACACCTTAAAAGTGCACCGCTTGGAGTATAAGTTTAGGTGCTCAGATGGTGCAAAAACAGAGACAAACCTCCCTCTCTCAATGCGGTCCTTACCCAGGCGTGGATCGAATTGCAGTCTGGAGTTTCTGAAGGAGCTGCAAAAATAGTGGCAAAGTCTTGGCTGTCCCAAAGCAGTGAGTACTGCCGGTTGCATGAGGGATAACTGCTGTTTGTTATCGAAGCCCTAAAGTCTCAGACATTTTGCAGCAAGGGGGGAAGCTGGGAAAGTCCATATGTGTAGCTGAGAGGAGGCCTCGGGAATGGAGAGAAAGGTCAGTGGAGGCAAGTAACCTTGCGCGGCCATTTAGTTACATTAGAAAACTACAAGTCCAAGAATGCAAGGAAAATGACTGGACTAGATGTACTCTTTGTACATGATATGCGACGCGTATGTTTCATAATGAAATACATGAGCAATACCAAAACTTCCATTCAAACAAGTGGGCCTAAGTACACAATAAACTCTACGTTTGAACATGAAATTCAGTTCCACTTCTTAACGGGAAGCTGCAAATACCTCAAGCTAAGAGAAACAAACAAACACTCTGTGCACACCATCAGGCCGGTTCTAGAGGGTGGGTCGGGTGGGCCAGGCCCACCCAAAGATGAGCCTTGGCCCTCGCAGTGAATCTGCCACCAATGTACAACATTAAAAAATGTTCAGATAACTGGTGATTTATGATCCTGCTGGAGAGCAGTCATTTGTCTGTTGGTAGTTTGTAAATGCAGATAAGAACTTCCTGCAACTTAACTTTTCCAAAACTGAAATACTGCTGTTTGGCAAGGCAGGAAAGTTGTGGACCGCGGATTGGTGGCCATCAGAACTAGGAGAAGCACCTTCCCCAAAAGGATGGGCTAAGAACCTAGGTGTAAGAATTGACAATAAGCTTTCTATGGAAGAGCAGGTAAAAACTCTCGCAGGCACCTGCTTCGGGACCATGCGGATGCTTAGAAAGATCTTGCCCTGTATCCCACTTAACGCTAGAAAGGCCCTCATCCAGTCGCTCCTAGTCAGTCGCCTTGACTATGGAAATGCTTTGTTGGTAGGAATTAGAGAAGACCTGTTATCCAGATTGCAGATGGTGCAGAACACGGCAGCTCGTCTTGCACTCAATAAACCAGCACGAACCCCTTCCCTACCTCTCCTACTTCAACTCCACTGGCTTCCTGTTAGGAAACGAGCCCTCTTCAAGCTGCTGTGCATGGTCTTCAAATCCCTGCATGGAATGGGACCGGTCTATCTGACTAATAAAATTGAACGCTACCAACCTGGACGACATCTTAGATCCAGTAACCGTAGCCTGCTCCGCAGCCAGGAAAGCCAAAATGGGTGGCCGTGCCTTTTCCTATTTGGCCCCCAAACATTGGAACGAGCTCCCTGAACAAATTCGTGCCTGCCCCAACCTATCACAATTTAAGAAAATGCTTAAGACATGGTTATTCTAATCGAGTTTGCTCCACTTTGGCCTTCTTTCGGGTGCCGAGAAATCCCCCTGGGGATGATTCGTGGCCATACAAATGAGTCTAAAGTCTAAAGTAAAGTAAATAAACTGTATTTTATGTGGATAGCTCAGTGGGTTACTGTGAGATCCTTGTGTGACTTGCAGTTCAGAAGTTACAATCCTAAAATAGGACAGTGACCTCTGAGCTTTCATCAAAGAGCTGCATACAAACTTTGCTATTTTTGTTTTGTGATATAGTTAGAATTTACCCAGTCTTTCATTATTATAATGTTGCTAAAAGGAGTTTGTTCGGGCAGATATACATTTTATCAGTAAAGCCAACCGCTTCTCCAGACCAAACCCTCTTAAAATATATTGCCCACCAGTACAGATGACGTGATTCCTACACCTTGTACTCCTCATTAATTTATGTGACATTCCTTGTAGACTGATTGTCTCTGTGTAATGTGTGCATGATGTAAAGTACTGTGACACCCTCCACTGATATGAGTAGCGCTATACAACAAATTAAATGCATATGAGAGGGGCTACGGAGAGATGAGGAGCACTGTTGGAGGGTGGCAATGAGGGAATCCGAGGAGGAGCTCATTGGGGAGGGGCTACGGAGAGATGAGGGGCACTGTTGGAGGGTGGCAGTGAGGGAATCCGAGGAGGAGTTCTTGAGGGGGAGCTACCGAGGGATGAGCGTGGTAAGCGTGGTAGTGAGGGAATCTGAGGAGGAGGTCATTCGGGAGGGGCCACAGAGCGATGAGGGGGCACTGGTGGAGGGTGGAAGTGAGGAAGTCAGAGGAGGTCATGGGGTGGAGGGGGGAAGCTACAGAGAGATGGGCACCGGTGGAGGTTAGTATTGAGGGAATCTGAGAAGGAGGACCATGGGGGGTGGGGCTAGAGAGCGATGAGGGGAACTGGTGGAGGGTGGCAGTGACTGAATCTGAGGAGGAGGTCAATAGGGGGAGGGGCTATGGAGAGATGAGGGAACTGGTGGAAGGTGGCAGTGAGGGAATCTGAGGAGAAGGTCAAAAGGGGGAAGTGCTATGAAGAGATGATGGGCATTGTTGGAGGGTGGCAAAGAGGGAATCCGAGGAGGAGGTCATCGGATGGGGGGCTACGGAGAGATGAGGGGCACTAGTGGAGGGTGTTAGTGAGGGAATCCGAGGAGGAGGTCATGGTATGGGGGGGCTACAGTGAGATGAGGGGCACTAGTGGAGGGTGGTAGTGAGGGAATCCGAGGAGGAGGTGATGGGGTTGGGGGAGCTACGGAGAGATGAGGGGCACCAGTGGATGGTGGCAGTGAGGGAATCCAAGGAGGAGGTCATGGGGTGGGGGAAGCTATGGAGAGATGAGGGACACTAGTGGAGGGTGGCAATGAGGGAATCCGAGGAGGTGGTCATGGGGTGGTGGGGCTATGGATAGATGAGGGACACTGGTGGAGGGTGGTAGTGAGGGAGTCTGAGGAGGAGGTCATGAGGTGGAGAGGCTACGGAGAGATGGAGGGCACTGTTGGAGGGTGGTAGTAAAGGTATCCACGGAGAAAGAGGTCATTGGTGGAGTGCCAAAAAAGACATTTGCACCAGCCTTTCAATTTTTGGTTATTTAATTAACAGTTGGGTCATTAGGGCAACTGTGAAACATACTTCAAAGTACATGCTAATTACATTTACTGCTATATTCAATATTTCAAGTTTGAAGGTGATTTTACAAATGTTTTTTTCCCGGAAACAATAAAGTGGAACTGGATGGTGGCTGACATGGGGCTGGGGCCCAAGGGCAGCTATGATATAAGGTGCACTGGAGAGGAGTGGTAGAAAAGTGGATAATTAAGCATGTATGGGAGTGCGCTGCAGAGTCAGGGGTCAGGTGGAGGTAGTAATGAAGAGGGATTCTCCCTGAAGGCTCGCACAGAGGGAGCCCGAGTAGTGTCACTTGACTGATACTCCCTCCTCAGAAACCTCCTCTTCCCATCAAAGGGACATTACATGGAAAAATACACTTTTTGAGAGTGATAACATTTAAAAAGCGATTTGGAAAAGAGTGCATTTTACTGGGCCTTGTAAGACTAAGAAGAGATAAAGGAGGACCCGGAATCAGCCTGGCTAGACATATAAGTGACAAATCAGGCCCGCAAGGGCCCACCCTAATGCACCCTTGGCCCACCCAAATAAAAATTCCTGGAGCCGAACCTGCACACCGTGCATATTTGCAAAACGTCAAACCATTCTTTGCGACCAAACATAATTTTACTGACACGAGTTATCAGTTTATGCAATTTACATATTGTTTGTTGAATGATGCTTAGCTGTTAAATAAAAGGTAAATCACGGATCATATTTTTTTATAAGAAGTTGCAAAATTTCACCGATCTGCTGTAGAAGGGTTGAATCTGCTCCTCTCAAATGTACTCTTGCAAAGCCTTAAAATGCACTTATTTTCTGTGAGAAAACAATAAGCACTAGTTAACTTATAGTTTTTAATCACGTTCCCTAAAATATGTCTCTCACTGTCATCTTCGAAACACAGAAATAAATGGTTTAGGCACATTTGCTTTCAAAGCAGTATAGATCTGTACAAACATTTGATAAAAGCACCACAAACCTAAGTGTTAGTAAAAATTTTTAGCAGATGGCCTCGCTCCCAGAGCCTCTCATGAAGCTGCAGCTTGGTTTGAATGGATAGGTGATAGCATCACAATTGGGACAAGGACAGCGCCGGGAAGCAGGCTTTGCTGCCGGCAGCTCGCTTCAAAAAAGTCTCATATAAATACACTGACTCCTATGTCCAGCAAGAGAGAGGCTGGGACATAACCTTCAGAGCTGCCTACTTTGGACCCAGGGAACCCGGTTCGGGTCTCGGCATTGGTAAAACTGTACATTAAAAAAAGAATAGAATGTAAATTAATGAAGATCATTTATACAATGGCCAAGTAAATAAGGAATGCCGACAGTCAAACTAAAGCTGGTAGCAAAATGGAATAGCAGGAATGGCGCAATAGTCGCCTCTGTTCTGCTTGCTTAGGCATGGGAGTTGGGAGGGGAGCGGGTAATTTATTGGACTGCCTGGGGGAGAGGCTAAAGTCTACATGGACAGCAGGGAATAATAACGAACAAGCATTTGCAATGCATTAGGTCTCGCATTTACGCGAGTTTGAGCTATTGACATTGCAAATAACAATGCCTATTGGCATTGTCATTTACAATGCCAATAGCTTTAACCCGTGTAACTGCGAGACCTATTGCATTGCAAATGCTTGTTGCTGTATTGCAAGTAGCTGCTGGTGTAAATTATTTAATAGGACACACAATGGAATCATGAGTGGGGGATGGGTCGTTAGTGATAGGCTGGTTGTTATAGTTACTGTGTGGCAATTAGTCTGCCTCGGAGCGCTACATTGGGCAGAAGATGACCGGATGGAGAGGGGTAGACAGCATTTTACACTCTGTGGGGTAGATACCTCGTCCCTGGGGGGAGAGGGGGGGCAGGGGGGTGCTTACGCTGTACTGCGAGCAGGGTTGCTCTCAGGGGTCCAGCCTCTTGCTCTGTAGGGGACCGCTGGAGCGGTGTCCAGGTGGCCCCTAAGGATAGGGACCACAGCGCCCCCTACACAGGGCGACCCTATTGCCGCTGCCCATCCAGGATGGCGCTGCGCCGTGATTGGTCCGCGCTTTATACAGGCATGAAGCCTCTTCGCCCAGAGCAGTTAATCATTCATGCTTTCGAGCAGCATTGTCTGGTCCGGTGGACTATGCACAGGCAAGCCACTGCCTTTTTTTGTGCCCGAGTGCATTAACAGGCAGACTCGTTGCATTCACTGCTAGTAGCTCGTTAATACAAAGTGCTTAGCAACTGAGGCAGTGGATTGTCGCTCACAAGCGTGCTGACTGAAATGTTATCCGTCCAGCAGGCTTTAATTTTTTATCGCATGGAGCGGCTGACGTTGGCGGCAGAGGGTTAACAAACATCTTGTTATGTTGGGGCATGATTTAAAGTGAGCTTACATTTTGAGTAATAGTGAAAATGGTCTAAGTTTAGTCTGTAGCCTGTGTCTGGCTTTAGCTGGACCCAAGTTTACAAAGCAAGACAGAGGGCAGAGGGAGTCTGCGGCTGTCACGGTGGGTCGCGATCAAAAAGCCGCTCAAATAAGAAAGATTTATTCACGTTGGGAACACTTCAGGTATCCATAAATGTTTTATCTCTCTCTACCAAGTTAAAGAAGAAAAAAGGGAATATTTCTGATGTGAAATCAACAATAGCCCTGGGATGTGATGACAGCTGGAGAATGTGTTGTACTGGTCAGCAGTTCCTGATTTGTTTTCAGACTTTGCGCAGAATGGTTTAAGGGCTACACTTCTCGCGGAGGTTTTTGAAGGGGCAATCCATTTGCAGCTCCACATCTGAGTAATTCTTACGCCGTACCAAAGAAAATAATATGGTGCTGAGGTGCTGCTATTCTGTGCTGTACTATGCAGCGCTATAATATGCAGAATATATTATGTACCTCCATTCAGGAACGGTGCTTTAAAAAAGGCAGTCTTTAAGCCCGACCTTTCCAGCTTTCCAGCTCGTGTAGAGACACAGAGGGGGGGGGGGGGGGGGGAGGGGGAGGTGGAGACATTCAGGCTGGCAAATGGTGAGCAGTTCGCGGCCGCTTTGATGTTCTCAGTGGCCGCGCGGCTCACTGAGAACATCAAAGCGGCCGCGAAATGATCACGCAGGCTGCCAAATGGTGCGCGCTGTTGTAAATTGCAACTACGATGTGATTAAGCATTTACTAAAGACATGAATTCTCCTGCCTTACACATGTCTCTTTTGTTATGTTGACTGAAGTTTGGACTCCATTTTGTATTGTCATGTCTCCACGTGCGCAACACGAGGAGAGTCCTATCTTCGTGTTAGTTGCTCTTGTAATCTGCCTAGTAACAGTCTATAAATAGTTCCTTTGTCCGCCTGGCGCATGCCCAGACTTGACCACATCTGTTATCAGTTAGTCCTTGCTTGACCATGTTTTCGCGGGCTTAAGGAGTATGTCAGCTCTACCCACATATTGATCTTGTATTGAAAATGTCCATAAAAGGTAACATTCTTCGCCTCATGTTGTATCCTCCCACTTATGAGCCCCTCTGTTGTGTATAAAAGGGGACCGTGTACGAAAGTTCTGTGTGCTACTCTATGCAATACTGAAGGGTATTGTATGGATTGTAGGACCACCCTTAAGGGTTAATAAACTCTGTCTTTGTACTTTGCAGTTTCCGTGCCAACTTCCCTATAGATTCCTTTACAGGAGAGCGAACCCTTGTGTCCTGCGGGCCTAGCTGGGGCCTGTATTCATCAATTGGCGCCCGTCACGTGGGGCTCATCGGCGACTCGGATGCTCGAAGGATTGGTCGCGACGAAGGTGAGGAATTTGGCCGGGGATGTGATCACTGCCAGAGGCATTTTAGTCCTGGCATCCCGAGGTTTTTCTTCCTTCCCTTCCGACCTGACCATCTGGGTGGCGCCGGTCCTCGACTGAGACCTCTTCTGTCGGTCCTGCCGTGACAGCCGTTTGGGCGAATTTTGGAGCTTGGCAGTTGGAATCTGGACTCTTGATTGGTAAGAACCGTTGTACGGTACTTGCTCCGAGTTTTTTTGAAGCCTGGGTTGGCTATTTGAGTTTGATTTGGGATGACCGGTCATATCTTGTATTGATTATTGTGAGAATATATGCGTTGCAACACATATAGGCAGGTAATGTGGAGATATTTCTCCGGAACTGTGTAACTTTGAACAGCACAACGTTTAAGTGCCATTTTTTTTTGATAATACTGCATATTTTGCATTATTTTTGAGCATGCCTGCTTTTAGCGCACTCCGTAAGTGGTGCTGCTGTTTTGGAAACCGGTTAAACCTCGAGGAATCTGCTCCAGCTCCCCCAGAGGGGACTCCTAATAGGGATATGTATGTGAAGCATGGTCTTTCCTCCATAATGTACAGCACAGTATGGAGGAAATATACCAAAAAGGATCCTGAGTTACGGTGGCCGTTGTATGGGTCGTTTGATATACGTAAGATTGAGTATGTGGAACAGTGTATGTGTAAACGGCGTGCTCGTCAAGACATGTTTGAATGTGTGCGATTATGGGTGAAGGAAGTGCGTGAGCGAGAGAAACGTGAGAAAGCGCTGTTTGATAAAGAGCAACGAAAGAATGATCATGTGAGAGCGCAGGAAGCAAAGCGTCGGGAGGAAAGAGAACAGACGGAGAAGCAAGAGAAAGAACGCAGGTTACAAGTCTCGGGTCAATATGCTGTTCGTCAGCCACTCTATCCTGTCCTTAATAATCATGACGATGATTTTTATTTATTAGATCGTTCTCCGCCTCCTTATGTCGGCGCGTCTGCCCCGAAGCCACAAGATTCTGGATCGGGTTCGAGTAAGGTAGACACGCGGTCCATGTTATCGGCTGAGCGAATGGGTGAGCTTCGGCAGTTTTCCTATCGTGCATGTAAGGGCAAGTTATCCCTTGCTGAGTTGTTGGATTCTTGGGAGTCGTGGCAGGATAGAGAAAGGTTGTATTTCTTGGGACACTTTTCTGATGAAGTGATTGCTGCCTTTCGGAAATATTCCAGTGTCTTTGAACCTGACGATGTGGTATTAGATGCTAAAGCATTGCGTAATGGTGTTTTCTCTCCCTCTAAGGCGCCTGAGGCGGTTCGGCGACTGTTTGCGTTGCGGGATGCGGCGAAAGATCTTAAAGAGAAAGCGCGCCAACAACTTGAGGAGGAAAAGCGGTCGGACTCGCGTACCGGAGGCGGCCATTCATCCACCTCTCAATCAGATAAGAGCGATCTAGTGCATGCTAAACCAATGCGCGAGGCGGCGCCTTTGTATGTTCCTCCTAAAGGAACGGGGACTAGCTCGGATATTACCTCCGCCGATGCTAAGGGATATTTTGTGTATAATTGGGTTTATACTCCCTGGCACAGGGCTGACGTCATGGCATTAAAGAATGCGTTGCCTGATCCCCGCAAGAATCCAGCGGCCTTTTACGAAGAAGTCGAGGGGGCCCTGAATTCTTGTATTATGACCCTAGCAGATATAGATTTGTTCTTTGGGCTTATTCTACCACCAGATATGTGGCGATCTGTGCGTAAGGTGGACGATGCTGCCACTTTTAAGGCTCGATGGTCTGAGCTTGAGGATGAGGATAGGGAGAGAAAGCCCGCGCAGAAACCACCTCAGATTATCTTAGATCTCCCTGCTGCTATTCTGACTAAGTTGAAGACAATCATTCCCCCTAAAAAGATTGACTGGAATATGCTAGCCTCGTGCAAGCAGAAAGTCGATGAATCAGTTGCAGATTTCTTTACGCGCTTTGAGGAGACGTTTCATGATTTTAGTGGTCAGTCACTTACGGATGATACGGGTCGGCACCTTTTTGCTGATAAATATGTGGCAAATTTATTACCGGCGATTGCAGCCCGCCTAAAAGCGAGTGAAAGTTCTTGGTCCACTGCGACCCCGACAGCCCTCCTGACTATAGCTCAGTACTATGAGCGCCAGGAGCAAGAAGCGAAGGGGCAGGAGGAGAAGAAATCGAAGGATTTAAAAACAAAGGTGATGTTAGCACAAGTATATGGTCCGCCCCGACGGGGTGTAAATAGAGGTAGGGGAGGATTTTATGGTCCTCCCTCGGGCCGATCTGATCTGAATAGGAATCAATGTGCGTATTGTAAGCAATAGGGACACCGGGCCAGAGATTGCCCAGCGTTGCATGCTTCGCGCCAGGGACACAATCAGGGTGGCCCGAGAGGTAGAGGGGGTTTCTCGAATTTTAGAGGGAATTCTAATGATCACGCTCGTTTTGACCCTGCCGGGCAGCAACGAGATAGGTCTAATGTTTTCGATCGACAAAACCAGTATCAAGTGTCGGGGATTGACCGTTCTGGGTACCATGATTCTCAGCATGCATAGGAATGCGTTGGATGGGGGTTAGAATCAGTTGAGGTGCCGGTTGATCAGAAGGGTCCTTACGTATCAGCTGAGGTTTTGGGTTCTACTGATCAGTTCCTAGTGGATACAGGAGCGATTCGTAGTGCGCTGTCTAAACAATTGGTTCCGAGGGCTCCCCCATCTGGCTTAATGGTTACATCGGTAGGGTTTGATGGTACACTCTCCCGAAGCCCTCTTTCGCAGCCCCTCACATTTCAGGTTGATTCCTTTTCTGCACCCTGTCCGTTTTTGCTTGCCCCGAACACGCCGGACAATATTATGGGCCTTGATATGCTGATGCACTTCAGAGCTACGATCCGCTGTTCCCCTGCTGGAGTGCGGGTGATATTGAATGACAATTACTCCCTGTCTGAACGGATGTGTGTGGTTACAGAAGATGCTGTGTTAGCTACCCTCCCTCGTGCTCTATGGGCCACCTCGGATACTGATGTGGGACAGATGGTGATTCCGCCTGTTCACATTAGTGTCCAGGAAGGGGCGGTGTTACCACGCCTTCCACAGTATCGTATTTCGCAGGAGGGGGAAGAGGCTCTTATACAGATTGTGCAGGATTTGATTAAGGTGGGAGTAGTGGAAGAAGTTCCCTATAACGTTTGTAATAGCCCGATTCTACCCATTCTGAAAAAGGATACGGATGCCAAAGTCTATCGGTTTATCATTGATTTGAGAGAAGTAAACAAGATCGTGATACCTCAGTACCCAGTGGTTTCTGATATCACGACGTTGCTTACTTTGGTCCCGCCTACGGCGACCACGTTTTCAGTTATTGATTTGAAAAATGCCTTCTTTTCAATTCCCATTCATCCTGATAGTCGATACCTTTTTGGTTTCACTCTAAATAATAGGTCTTACCGATTTTGTAGAATCCCTCAGGGCTACACAGAAAGCCCTAGCATTTACAGTCAAGCTTTGAAAAGACAATTGGACTCCTTTGTTCTGCCCGAGGGTGTCGCCCTCATTCAATATGTCGATGACATCTTGCTGGCGGCCGACACTCCGGAGTTGTGTGAAACGAGTACGTTGTCTTTGCTTTCCTTTTTGGCATCCCACAATCACAAAGTCTCTCGGAAAAAGTTGCAATTCTGTAGACCAAAGGTGACTTATCTGGGTCACCTTTTGTCTAAGGAGGGACGTGCACTCACACCAGATCGTGTCCAAGTAATTCTAGACACGCCGACGCCGTCCACGCAGAAGGACGTGCGCGCATTTTTGGGTCTTGTTTCTTTTTGTAGGCAGTGGATATTAGGGTTTTCGCACATAGCCAAGCCATTGTTAGCCCTTTTGACAAAAGACACACCTATCCCGCTTCCTTGGACGAATGAGTGTGACACTGCCTTTCAGAAACTGCGACAGGCCCTCTGTTCAGCACCAGTGTTAGGGACTCCTGATTATACCAAGCCTTTTTCGCTGTATGTGCATGAGAAAGATGGATGTGCATTATCAGTTTTAGTGCAGATGCACGGCGACAAGCAGCGCCCTTGTGCATATTTTTCGGCTGTACTTGATCCTGTTGCCCGAGCATTGCCTGGTTGTTTTCGCTCGGTTGCGGCAACAGCTGTGTCAATACGCCAAAGCGAGGGAATTGTATTATCTCATAAGCTGTTGGTATTAGTCCCCCATGCTGTTGATGCCCTGCTTAATCAGACAAAAACGCAGCATTTGACCAGTGCCCGTTTAACGGGATATGAGCTGACGCTTTTGGCTCCTCATATTACGTTAAAGAGGTGCGTGACGTTAAATCCTGCCACATTGTTGCCATACCCCGAGACTCGGTCTGAGGCACGAAAAGCACATGATTGTATCCTTGTGACCGAGGAACAAACAAAGGGTCGTATTGATCTCCAGGATACGCCCTTTTCAGATGTAGATGGAGAACTGTGGGTGGACGGGTCATGCCTGAAGCTACCAGATGGTACGACTTCAGCAGCGTATGCGATTACCACATTGCAAACAATAGTGGAGACAGCACGCATACCACAGAAATCAGCTCAAGCAGCGGAACTGATAGCATTAACACGAGCATGTGAGCTCAGTACAGGATTGTGTGTGAATGTTTATACAGATAGCCGCTATGCCTTCGGAGTAGCGCACGATTTTGGCCTGCTCTGGAAGGAAAGAGGGTTCTTAACGTCACATGGAGTACAAATAATGCATGGGGAGTTAGTTCATAATCTTTTAACTGCATTGACATATCCGAAGAAAATTGCCATCGTTAAATGTAGCGCCCATAGGAAAGTAGTCGATAAAGTTGGAGAAGGGAATGCGTTAGCAGACCGGGTGGCGCGGGAGACTGCGATGCAGCCCGGTGCTACTGCCATGTATGTAGTGAAGTCGCAAGTAGAAAGATGGCATGATGCGAAGGAAGAAGTGCGAGAAATACAGAGGACCGCTTCTGACAAAGAACGGGAGCAATGGTCCAGTGAGGGAGAATTGGATGATGAGGGCTGCTGGAGAAATAAGCAGATGGATAGATGGAAATTACCCACGGCTTTTGTACAACCTATGGTTCAGATGGCACATGGGCTAGCACATGTTGGAGCTTCCGCAATTGTAAAATTGCTTACCCAAGTCTGGGAGCATCCAGAGATTGCTAGCACGGCAAAGAGGGTGCTGCAGACCTGTATGATTTGCCTGAGGTACAACCCAGGAAAGGGTACTCGAACCCCAGCAGGAGGGTTTGTAACACCTACTTCACCCTTTGAGGTTTTGCAGATGGATTACATCCAGCTTGAGCGTTGTAACAATTTGAAGTATGTTCTAGTAGTGGTGTGTGCCTTTAGCAAATGGGTTGAGGCATACCCTACGAAGGACAATACTGCAATGACTACCGCTAAGATGCTGTTGAAGGAGTTCTTCCCTCGATATGGCGTTTGTAGACTTCTGTGGAGTGATAACGGACCCCACTTTATAGCAGATGTTATAAAGTATGTTTGGAAGGGTCTAGGCATCACCCAGAAGTTCCACGCAGTATTCCACCCTCAATCTGCAGGACTAGTCGAGAAATATAATGGTACACTGAAGCTCAAGATCGCTAAAATTCAAGCTTCGACGTCTTTGACTTGGCCAGATGCTTTACCGCTGGCGTTGTTGTCAATTAGGTCGGTACCGCACTCTCGAATCGGTCTTACACCGTACGAGATTGTCTTTGGACGTCTAATGAATATTTGGGGTCCACCAAAACCTAAGACTGTGTATGATGTACCTTGTGTAATGATGAATGATTATCTGGCACAGTTAACGGATAACTTGGTTTCCATTCATCAACAGGTCCGGGAGGCGCTCCCTGATCGGTCCACCGGCGAAGGACATAGTCTCCGGCCTGGAGACTATATCATGCTGAAAATCTTTGACAGGACGAACAGTCTGGAGCCGAGGTGGGTTGGCCCTGAGCAAGTCTTACTGGCAACGAGGACGGCTGTGCGAGTTTCCAACAGAAATAATTGGATCCATTCCCTGCACTGCCGCAAAGTACCGCCCGGATTGGTGGAGCCTGCTGTATTGACCGATAAACGAGAGATTCTGACCACAGAGAAAGGCCATGCTGTGGAATCGAACGACGCTGAGGAGCTCTTTCCGGACCACGCGGCTCCTGGAGGAAGGCGATATCATCTGAGGCCAAGAAAGTGAATCCTTCAGTATCGGGACATGTTGTCAGAACGGCCCTTTGGTTAGTGAAACGGAGAGCCAATGAGGCAAGGGGGGGGGATCAGCCCTGCATTAGTGTAGCGACACCCGTCTTGGCCCGTTGGTGAAGAAATCGACCGCTGCCCAAGGGGAAGAGTTCTGACAAACCTTTTAGTTGCAGGAAGATATTGATTCTCTATTCTGACATGGAGAAAAAGAAGATCCTTTGTGCAACAGGTTTTATGCTCACAGTAGCTATTGTTGGGATAACCACATGGTTTGTGGAGGACGTGACTCCTGCTCGAGAGTTACTTGTGTTGACCACTCCAGTGCCTGCGGAGCACTACTTCTATACCCTTCCGTATCAAGAATTGAAGCATCGTCAGTCTTATTTGAATAACACTTTCATCCAGATGTTACATCATACCCATGTTGCCACCAATGCTACGAACTGTTGGATATGTGGTATGATGCCTACTCATCAGAAGAAAGGAGGAACGCCATTCATACCTCTTCCTTTCTCTCATAATGGCTCTTGTAGAGCATGGTACACTTTGCTTTTTGCCACTCGGAAACCCACAGTGGGACGATTACTCTTCAGACTCAATAAAGAATGTCATCAGGATAAAGATGGATATCCGCAAGCGAATGGGACAATTTGGGAATGGGAAGAGTATCGACCAGACAATGAATCGATTCCATATGTTTTCACGAACACCAGAGACACTGTGGGAAAAGACAAATTTGTGATTCAAGTGGCACAAGCTCAAGCAGACCTGTGTGTCCAAAGAGTGGGTTATATTCCTGTTGGTGTTAGCGATTGTATTACCATATTAAACATCGATGGGTTGAATAACAGTACCTTCTTAGCATCCCATAATACATACTTTGTATGCGGAAATAAAGGTTATTACCGTTTGCCAGCCGGTTGGTCCGGGGTATGTTATGTAGCATTTTTGTTGCCTCCTGTATTTCTGGCACCTGCATCCTATCATAAGGATTTAAAGTTGTTAAATAATGTGACTGTAAATAGGTATAAACGTACTCTATCAATTGATGACGTGGACCAGACTGACACCAGATTCCAGCAGTATATTGATTTCAATTTAGGATTGTTTTTCTT
Organism: Triturus cristatus; assembly: GCF_964204655.1. NCBI lineage: Eukaryota > Metazoa > Chordata > Amphibia > Caudata > Salamandridae > Triturus > Triturus cristatus. The sequence continues at coordinate 647,017,933 of NC_140584.1, read as the reverse complement.
CGTTGGAGCTGCCCTAAATAGTAGGAAAGTTCGAAGATTAACAAGAGTGGTAGAGGCTGTGACAAACCAAACCGCTGCTGCTCTTGGGAATCTTACGGAAGAATTACAGATTACCAGAATTGTTGCATTGCAGAATCGTATGGTGTTAGATGTTATGTTAGCTGATCGAGGTGGAGCTTGTAAAATTATCGGAAGTAGTTGCTGTGTGTTTATTCCTGACCACACACCTTCAGTCTATAATGCAATTAACAGGTTGCATAAAATTGCAGCTGAAATCCATACAGAAAACGGCACTTGGTCCTTTTCTGGATGGTTCTGGGCATTGATCACTGCTTGGGGTTGGAAGGTTTTAACTGGTCTCTGTATAATTATAGCAGTTCTGTTTTCTTGTTGCATCTGTGTCCAATGTGGTCCCTTGCTCTGTTCCTTATGTGTATCATTCTGTATCCCCGATAAGAAAGCTATTGCCAATGTCACTTATCAGAAACGTTTAGCTAAGGAAGTAGAAGAAATGATGATAATTGATATATACGATGATTATCCTAACAAACCGGATGTCTTCAGTAAATGCTGAAAGGGTCGTCTGTTGTAAATTGCAACTACGATGTGATTAAGCATTTACTAAAGACATGAATTCTCCTGCCTTACACATGTCTCTTTCGTTATGTTGACTGAAGTTTGGACTCCATTTTGTATTGTCATGTCTCCACGTGCGCAACACGAGGAGAGTCCTATCTTCGTGTTAGTTGCTCTTGTAATCTGCCTAGTAACAGTCTATAAATAGTTCCTTTGTCCGCCTGGCGCATGCCCAGACTTGACCACATCTGTTATCAGTTAGTCCTTGCTTGACCATGTTTTCACGGGCTTAAGGAGTATGTCAGCTCCGCCCACATATTGATCTTGTATTGAAAATGTCCATAAAAGGTAACATTCTTCGCCTCATGTTGTATCCTCCCACTTATGAGCCCCTCTGTTGTGTATAAAAGGGGACCGTGTACGAAAGTTCTGTGTGCTACTCTATGCAATACTGAAGGGTATTGTATGGATTGTAGGACCACCCTTAAGGGTTAATAAACTCTGTCTTTGTACTTTGCAGTTTCCGTGCCAACTTCCTTATAGATTCCTTTACAGGAGAGCGAACCCTTGTGTCCTGCGGGCCTAGCTGGGGCCTGTATTCATCAGCGCGCCCCGTGCACATGCACTGTATTTGGAGGCCTGCAAGCACTAGTTTGCACTTCCATATCCCCCTGTTTCCAAAAGCTCTCGCGAGTGCAGCGCTAAAGCGCTGGCTCAGGCGAGACCTAAAAAGGAAAGGCAGCCATCAGCTGAGCGTGAGCGCTGCTTCATGACAGCTAAAAAAATGGCGTTGTGCCTGTAGTAGGAGAAACTCATTAAAGAAAATAGTGCTTAAAGACATTCTGTGTAACAATAGAAGTAAAAGGGCCAGTCCTCGTGGGAGGTTATAAATGAAGACAAGGCAGTACTAAGGAGGTACTAACAAGACTATTAACAAATCAGAAGCCAGCATTTACGAAGGACAATGACACAAGCCAATGAAAAATATGGACGAGAGTGAGCGATTCTTCAAGTCCATACTCTAATACAGCATGCCTCGCAAAGTAGCGCAAACACTGGCCAGGCTCGACCTAACAAGAAGGCCGTCAGTGTGCGAAAGTGGGTTAAGGGAGATCGAGGTCAGAAGGACGCGCTGGATTAAGGATTTCAAGCAACAAACTAGACAGTGTTGGCATTTTTAATTACGATGTGCGATTGCCAAATGTTTTCAACACATGACAGTATACACAGTGATATAGTTCTCATGTCTGGCAGTTCGGCAGTGGAAAACTTCTCTCTGGTAAGTGTAAGTGGTAGGTGTGCAGCTCTGTGTTGGCATTGGACATTACTCTTTGTTAGCAGTGGCAGCATTGGCTGTACTGCTCAGGGCTTGCAGTTTTTACTCTGGCCACAACACAGCGTATTGTTGGTAGTGTTAGCAGTGCAAATGCTGATCAGGGCGTACAATGGTACCATTAGGCACTTTGCCGACAGTGTTAGCATTGCATTTACTGCTCAGGGCCTACAGTGTTAGCAAGATGGTGTTAGCAGGGTTTACAATGTTAACATTATACACTTTGCTCATTCCCTGTGGCAACTTCAGTGGTACATATATATGTATTGCTCAGAGCATAGATTAGCATTGGGAGCTTTTTTTGCAGCGTTTGGATTGCATATACTGCGTAGGGTCTGCCGACAGTACTAACATCAGGCACACTGCGTATTGATGGCTGTTTTAGCAGTGCAAATACTGTTCAAGGTGTTCATTGCTAGCATTGGGCACATTGCTCAATGCTGGCAGTATCGACAGTATATATACTGTTCTGGGCTTACAGTGCTAGCATTGCCCACACTTCTCCTTGTTGGAAACGAAAGCAGTACGTATACTGTTCAGATAATTAGTGGCTTACAGTGCTGTCTTTGGGCACGTTGCTCATAGTTGACAGCTGCTAGTAGTGTATATAACTCTCAAAGATTGCATTTTTTTTTATATCATGAAGCGTGTACATTGTAATACTGGGGCCATTACAATGCACACCTGCGCAGCAGGGATGGTGCATGCACACTTAAGTATCATTGTGCTTTATATAAGTTTTGTTTTTGGTTCGGCATTGGTAATAACTATTTCTTTGCTGGTGCTGAACAGTATAGGCAAAAAAAGTATTGGCAAACACAGTACTTGAAATCTATTGGCTTTGCCAATGCTTATTACTATATACCGGTGTGAGTGCTTGGGCTGCAATCTCAAAGCATAAACCAACTGCATCCTGCTTGTGTCAAATGAACACATTGCTACAGCACTAATCCACACTTGAGCTTCAATGACTAATAATTAAAGGTATTTGTAGAGCATTCTTCAAACAAGCTGCCCTCCAGGCAAAATGGATGGCAGAGTAGCGACTATAATCCACCAGGATCTCAAATTCACTGCTCTTACCTCACTCTGCTTCCCCACAGTAGATAACGCTGTAATAAAACTTGAGTCCGACTCGCCCCGCTCACATGTGTTATACTCTACAGGCCCCCACAGCACATCCCCTTATTTCCTCACTTGATGGGAGAACAAGTTGCAAACTTGGTAACTAACCACGCCAGAATTTTGCTGGTAGGTGACTTTAACTACTGGGCCAACGACACTCAAGGAGGGCCGCAATCTGCCGAGTTGGCTGAATTATTAAACAACTTGATTTTCACTCAACAGGTATCCTCAGCCACACTTATAAAAGGCCACATCCTGGACCAAATCTGGACCATCAACCTGGTGATATCCGCAATGTCAATCACACCTTGTTCATGGCCAGACCATCACCTGATAAAATTCACCTTAAAGAACCCTACCACCGGTAAAATTCCCACTAATGGGGGGGACAGGCGAGAAAATGGAATACCATTGATAAAAACGACTTCTACACCACACTGGCCAACACAACTCCTAACTCCATATCTGATGTCAACCTCCATGAGGAAACTATCTCAGCTTGGCTACTAGCAGCCATCAATAAGCACGCCCCACTCAAAATAATTAGACTAACCTCCGTTTTCAGGCGCAGAGAGGGTTCTACCCTGAATTAAATCTACAAAAACTCCCTCTCCGTCAATTGGAAAGGAAGTGGAGACAGAACTACTCACAAAGAGAAAGAATCACCTACCTAACTGCTATGAGGGAATATAAAAAGGCAATCTCTACAGCTAAAGCAGCTCACTTCTCCTCCATGATCTTAACCGCTAACAACCAAGATAAGGACATTTTTGCAATTGTAGATGAACTGTCCAACCCAGATAGAGTACTAAATAGGCCCACGCCATCTCAAGCCCTTTGCGACTCCCTGAACAATGTTTTTATTGATAAAATCGTCTCTATCAAAGCCAGTATCCCCACACATACCTCTCAAGAAATCTCCCCTCCTATGCCCAGGAATCCCTTCTCCCTCGAGTCGTTTCCGCCCATTGACACCCAGACCTTTCATGATCTGCTGTCCAAAGTCAGATCTGGATCCCCCACGGATCACTGCCCCCCACATGTCCTAATAGCTGCTTTCATAGTGGTCCCCCACTTAAGAAAACCTAGGACTGACCCCCAGACGTTGTCAAACTGCCGCCCCATCTCCTTGCTCCCGTACCTAGCCAAGGTGCTGGAGGCCCATGTGGCGAAATGTCTGTTCAACTTTATGGAACAAACTAATTTTCTTGACCCACACCAAGCCGTATTCCGTTCAGCTCACTCCACGGAAACAGTGATACTAGCGGTACCTACGAGAAAAGGCTGACAGAGGCACTCCTCAGGTCCTAGTGCTGTTAGATCTTTAAGCCGCCTTCGACACGGTCGACCATGGTTTATTGGCGGACTGTGTCAGAGAGGCAGGCATCGAGGGCCCAGCCCTTAGCTGGATCAGCTCCTCCTTGAAAGACCGCTCCCAGGCAGTCCATATTGGTCAGTTTACGGCCCCCAAATTGAAAACCACGTGTGGGGTCCCATAGGGCTCTTCGCTCTCCCTGCACCTGTTCAACCTTTACCTTCTCCCGCTGATCAGATCTCTGAAGGAAAGGAAAGTGGTCACCTTCAATTATGCCAATGACCTTCAACTATTGTTCACAATCGACAATTCTCCCCAGTCAATATCTGACTTTCGGTCTACCATTTTTTTTTTTTGTTGAAACATTTTTTATTATTTTCCAAATCAACAATGACTGTTCATTACATCACGGGTCCCCGTGTTCATTAAGAATATCTTCCCTCCCAACCCCAACTCGTCCCCTCCCCCCCCCGCCCACATGTCAGTGCGCCTCTGCCCCCTACTTCTCCCCCGATGTGCCCCCCCTTCCAAGGAGCTCATTTACAGTTGCTCACCCCTTCTCTGCGTAAGAAAATCATCCCTCTTGTCCAGGCCTCCGGTATATGCCTGGGGACCTCCTCCATTTCCATCTCATCTCATTCCCCAGTTCCCCTCGCCTCTTGCCGATCCGAAGTGCTCCCTCCTTCCCCCACCTCAGATATCAGCCCCTGGAGCTCAACTACCAACGCTTCCCATGCCCTGGCCGTCGCTAACGCTTTCTCATCGTCTCTCCTCAGTGCCACCTGCACCCGGAGCGTACCCTCCGCCCCCGCCCATCTCACTAGTGCTGCCCTCCACCGCACGTAGCTAGGCCCCCCCCCTGGATTTCCAGTGCAGGGTCAATTCTCTCTTAGCTAATATCAGCCCCAGATCATAGAACCTGCTAGTGACCTTCGTATGGCGGGTGTGGGGAAACCATAGCAACAAGCAAGTCCCCATCTCTGGAGTGATAGAGCGGTCTGTCACCTGATTCAGGCAGACTTTCGGTCTACCATGCAATTCATTCGCCACTGGATGGACCACAACCACCTAAAACTAAATCCAGGCAAGACCGAACTAGTCCTGACAGGTGGTGGTCACAATCTGTGGGGCCCACATTATTGGCCAAACGAATTAGGAACCCCCCCCAATTCCCTCCCCCACAGTGAAAAGCCTTGGAGTCACTATAAACAATGACCTTTCCCTAAAAACTCATGTTGGTTCTGTGATCTCCACCTGCTTTTTTCAGCTGTGTAAAATTAGGAAGATAAGCAGGCTACTTACCCAAGCAGCTTTGATACAAGTCTTGATAGCCATGGTCCTATCACGTCTAGACTACGGCAATACAATCTATCTTGGTATACCACTCTGCCTTACAAAACGGTTACAGATGGTACAGAACTAAGCGGCAAGATTGATTTACAAACAACCCAGGTGGCAACATGCCTCCCCCCTCCTAAGGAAGCTGCACTGGCTTCCTATTCCCCAACAATGCATATTAAAAATTGGCTGTCTGGTGTTTAAATCCCAGAATGGCCGGAGCCCTAAATTCATAGACAGTCTCATTTCACGCTACACCCTGTCACGCAACCTCCGCTCGGCTCATCTCCAACTTTTGACTGTCCCGACCTTCAAGCTGAAGCGCCAAGGGGGTTGTAGGTTTGCAAATCTGGCCCCCAGAATGTAGAATTCCATCCCCCTGGAAATCAGGTCAAGCACTGATGTATTGAAATTCAGGAAATCCCTCAAAACATGGCTGTACATCCAGGCCTACAAATAAACTGTTCCACGTTCGGCATTTCCTAGTAGCAGCGCCATGAAACCAATCGGTGTATGATCGCTTTATAAAACCCTCATAACATAACATAACAGCTTAGCTCCAAATGTCATGGGAAAACCAGGGAGTAATAGATCGTCTCGTTCTGACATTTGCAAGTGTTTTTTTAAGTTTGCAGCGGCTGTGGGAATCATGTACTGTTCGACAATTGTTATCAAAGCTACCAATTGTTACACATATTATGAATTCACATTTGTTTGTCTTGCATGAGAACTGAACTGTTGGGTAAAAGTTCATTATTTTATTTAAGATTTGATTGTTGACACCAATGGATATGAGGACCACAGGGCTGACTGATTTGAATTGTCAAAGATGCCGTCAAGTGAAGCAGATTACATAAATCTAATTTGGCTGTGCCTTGGGGGGCGTGGCTTGGCGCCCGGCGTACATGGTGGCGTCCGGCTGAGTCTCAGCGGCACGACTCGGCGGTCCCGCGCTTCCAGGCTGCCGTATGCGAAATGAAGAGGCATGGAGGGCTGCTGAAGGCTTGGTGAGCAGCTTGTTGTCCTCCTTGGTCCTGTGAGCAGCGAGGCTATTCCAATATGCGACCTCCTTCCCGTGAGGCGCCAATTCGCGGTAACAGCCGCCATTTTGTTTTTGTGATCTCATCAGCGCGTCCTCCTTCTGAAATGCTTTTTTTTTTACAAAATTACATCACTCAAGTCTCCTTTAATACTCTGGCTCCAACCTGAGCTTCTTGTTGTGCCCCAGGACTTTCAGGAGATGCTGCATGTTACTATTTCTTTTTGTCATTTTGCTGGATGGCAAATTCTGTCAGTGGCCATTTTGTGGTATCTCAAGCACTTTTCTCCACTTTGACAATCTGCTGGCACATCTTCCTTATCAATATTGAGACTCTAATTATTACTTGGACACACTGCTTTTTTTAAATCTATTTACTTATTCATTTTTTTTTTCTCTCCATTCCCTGGAATATTTTTTGCCTCATAATCTTTAACATTATTTCGCAGTTGAAATCATAATTTTTACAGATATATATATTTACATCTTTGGCCGATTTCTTCTATGGTTTTCCCTACTCATTCGCAGCATTGGTCTTCGCCACCCTTGGGTTGGTGTGTGAGGCAGTGTATGACCGATGGGCAGATTGAAAAGTGCTTCATCTAAACACCACAACTCAACACAAACTTTCGTCAAGAATTCAAGGATTTTTACTACATTTTCCAAGTTGGAAGACTCTCTAGTATCTTCATCCCCCACTTCTGAGACTGGCATGGAGCCTTCTACGGTTCCCCCTGGTAAATCTGTTACTAAACGTCTAAAACAAAATCCGCCCTCTCCTCCTAAAACAACCTCACCCGTCTCTATGGAGTTACTATTGGAAGAGATGAGAGCCCTTCGACCCTTTATGGAGGATACTAACGCCAAGTTACAGATCCTCACAGACAATTGGGCTCAACTTGACACGAGAGTCACTGCAGTTGAGCATAGTGTGTCTTCCTTCAGAAATACAGATGCGAATGTCTCAGCTACAATCACAGGTCTCTGTGCTTCAACGTCAGCTCGAGGACCTTGAAAATCGCAATAGAAGGAATAACCTGCGTATTTACGGCCTGGCGGAAGGAATTGAAGGGTCAGACCCTCTCACCTTTTTAAAGTCTTTCCTCCCCAAACTGTTACACCTAGCAGATGGCACATCTGTTAACATACAAAGAGCTCATAGGTTGGGCAGACCTCCTTCACCTGCTTCATCTACGCAAAGACCTAGAGGAGTCATTATATACTTTCTGGAGTATACAGATCTATTAAAGGTTTTATCAGCAGTCCGATCTTCTCAACGAATTACCTGGTCTGGTTCTACCCTCTTTTTCGCACAGGACTATGCTAAAGCCACCGCTAGCAGGCGCGAGGTGTTTCTTGACATGAGACCAACTTTGGGGTCGATGGGAGCTCGCTATGTGTAACGCCCTGAACGTCTCAGGATCGTTTAACAGACACGACAATGAGGACGCAACCACTTGTGAAGGGTTAGTTCTTTTAATGAAGGCAAATAAAATACAAAGAACAAACAAAAGTTATAGTCACTGGAATCCTCCAGGCTAAGTACGTTACCAGCCCACAGCACGGATGGTCCTAACCGTCCTCTGCATATACGCCGATCCCGGCGTATGCCAACAGAGGGCAGAAATGAAATGGCCGACAATGCCAATCGGTAGGCTGTGAGGGGCACGAAGAGTGTTGGGGAGAATCGAGGAGTCAGGGAAACACCCAGCCGGGGTCTCTACCTGAAGGGAGCAGCCGCTCAACCTCTTCCTCAGACTGCACCGGGACGCGGAGTCACCTCCTGGTGATGCGTCACCGATACCCCAATCACAAGCAAGAAGACTGAACCGAGAGCAGCCGCTCGATCGATCCTGTGGACTTCCGAGTCTGTAAGGCGGCAAACACCTCCTGGTGTGCGTTACAGCTGGCAGTCCCTGTGTCTCTGGTCGGGCTGGGAGTTACGACTCCAACCAGCAAAAGCGCCACTGCGCTTGGACTCAGCCGAGTCAAAAAGTGAAGCTCAATGGTTGACCGGTAGAGCTTCCGGGTCCTTCACAGGTGACGATGGGGCAAGACACGGCCCAGGGAGTAACGACTCGACCTACCTCCGTTCTTGCCTTACTGGAGCACCACTCCGGAACACTGCTCTTCACGAAGCAGGTACGTCGGTGTAAACACAATATCCGACAGCCTTGTACCTCCCGGTTCCTCCCTTTATAGGGCGTGTTTTCCTTGAGTTATGTAACAGCTCTCCTGTTTACATAAGGGCGTGTTTCCCTTGAGTTATGTAACAGCTCTCCTGTTTACATAAGGGCGTGTTTCCCTTGAGTTATGTAACAGCTCTCCTGTTTACATAAGGGCGTGTTTCCCTTGTATGACAGGAATTCTTGACAGTACATCCTCCCTCTCAGCGGCTCCCCACGGGTCCAGCGCTGGCAGGAAAACGCCGATGGAACAAGGAGACCAAGCGCGGAGCATGAACCCCTTCAGCCGGTTCCCATGAATGCTCCTCCGGGCCATAGCCTTTCCACGCAACCAGGTACCACAGCTTCCCCCTGCGCCATTTGGACGCCCGTATGCTCGACACTTCATACTCCACCTCCGACTCCACGCATACCGGCCTAGGTGTCCCAGACGGCTTGGAGGGTGCTGGTTTGAGCAATGATACATGAAAGACAGGGTGTATCCGCAATGACTGGGGCAAGCACACCTTCACGTTCACGGGACCCATACACTTGGTAATTCGATAGGGGCCCATGTACTTGGGATGGAACACACTGTTCTTTCGAAACCTCATGTTTCTTGTGGATATCCAGACGTAGTCTCCAGTGCGGTACAGTGGCCCGGGCCTTCTCTTCCTATCTGCCGCAGCCTTGTATCTTCTCTTGGCCTCTATTAGGACAGCCCTTGAGCGCATCAACGTGTCTTTTATGTGTGCCACCCTGTCCGCTGTGGCGGGAATCCTGTCCTCTCTGAACGGATGTAGAAATGGCAAGAACCTGGGATGTTGGCCATAGTTGCTATAGAACGGAGATGACTGTGTGGAGCTGTGAGTGGCGTTGTTATAGGCTATCTCTGCAACCCATAGCAAGTCGACCCATTCTTCCCTGCCCTGGTCCACAAAACATCGCAGATACTGTTTGAGCGTTTGGTTCAGGCGCTCGGTTTGGCCGTCCGTTTGAGGGTGGTAGCTGGTGGACAGGGCGGTCTTAACATGCAGCGCAGTGCACCAAGTCTTCCAGAATTGCGCAGTAAACTGCGACCCCCGGTCCGACACGATCACCCCAGGTAATCCATGCAGTCGTACCACATTCTTTAGGAGTAGTGACGCCAATTCCCCGGCCGTAGGGACTCTCTTGCAGGGGATGAAGTGCCCCATTTTCGTCAAGTAATCCACCACCACCAGTATTGCCGTCATCCCCTGGTCTACCGGTAGGCCCACCACGAAGTCCAGTGATATGCTATCCCATGGTCTATCCGGGGTCGGAAGTGGATGTAAGAGCCCTTGGGTTCGGCCATGGTCGGCCTTCATGGTAGCACACGTAGGACACTCCTGTCCCCACCTCCTGACATCCACTCTCATGGTTGGCCACCAGAAATGCCGTCCCATGCTAGCCACCGTTTTTTCAAAGCCCAAATGACCTGCGCATGGAGAGTCATGGCACCAGATGAATGCTTGTTTCCTTAGCCTAGGCGTGGGTATCAATAGGCACCTGCCCTTCAGGGGTATCCCGTCCTTCAGCTGCCATTCTCTGTGACTGAGGAGCCACCTCCGCCATGCGAATGACCTGATCCCTCTCTTTATTCCCCTCAGGAAAGTATCCGGTTGGATAACCCCCAATACCATCCTCGGGGAAATGATGGAACGCTCGGTTGCAGGCAATGGTTCCTTAACTGCAGATTGACGGGACAGGGCGTCCGCCTTCCGGTTTTCCGTCCCCGGCCGATATGTGATGCGGAAGTTGAACCCCGCAAAGAAGATCATCCACCGCAGCTGCCTGGGAGAAAGGTGTCTAGTGGCCGTCATGAACTGTAGGTTCCGATGGTCCGTGTACACCGATACCACATGTCTTGCCCCCATCAACCAATGCCTCCATTCGGTGAAGGCGTCCTTGATTGCGAGAAGCTCCTTCTCCGCAATATGGTAGTTGCGTTCGGCGTCGTTGAGTTTGCGGGACATGTACGCAACGGGATGAAGCACCCCTGTGTCGTGGTTGCGTTGGGACAAGATAGCCCCCAGCGCCACATCCGACGCGTCCGCTTCCACCACGTAGGGGAGATCCGGATCGGGGTGAGCCAACACCGGCGCCTTACCAAAGGCGCTTTTCAGGGCCTCAAAGGCTTTGTTCGCTTCAGGGGACCAGACAAACTCCTTGGACTTCCTCAGTAGCTGTGTGATTGGGGCCACCACTCCTGAAAATCCATCTATAAACCGCCTGTAAAAGTTGGCGAAGCCAATGAAACTTTGGACGTCCTTCACGCTTTGGGGCACCGGCCATTCTTTCACCGCCTTGATCTTTCGTTCTGCCATCTCCTGTCCCTCTGGACTCAGCATCACTCCGAGGAATTCCACGGATGTGACGTGGAAGTCACACTTGCTGAGTTTACAAAACAGCATGTTTTCCCTCAGCTTTTGGAGCACAGCTTTGACGTGGTGTACGTGCTCCTCCACACTGGACGAATAGATGAGGATGTCGTCGATATATACGACCACGTAGATATCCAACTCCTCTCTGAATACCTCATTCAAAAAGTACTGAAAGGCTGCCGGGGCGTTGCACAGACCGAACGGCATGACGAGGTACTCAAAAAGGCCGAACCTGGTCTTAAAGGCGGTCTTCCACTCGTCTCCGTCCCTCATGCGCACCAGATGGTATGCCCCTTTCAAATCCAACTTGGTGTAGATACGAGCTTTCTTGACCTGTTCCAGAAGTACACTGATGAGAGGCAAGGGGTACCGATTTTTTATGGTTATCGCATTCAATGCCCTAAAGTCCACACAGGCTCTCAGCTCCCCATTAGCCTTCGGGATGAAGAAGAGTGGCGAGGCGGCCGGAGACTTGGACGGGCGGATGAATCCTAGCTTGAGGAGTTTATCCAGGTACCCCCGGAGATGCACGTTTTCAGGCTCCGTCAGGGCATACAGCCTGCCGCTGGGAACGCTGGCCCCTGGCACCAGGTCGATCTGGCAGTCAAACTGTCTATGTGGTGGTAGCACTTCCGCCTTCACCTCATCAAATACATCCTCAAAACTGTGATAAGCCTGGGGGAGAGCCACATCTTTTTCTGCCGCTGTAGCCACCGTCTGACTCCCGCTCTCATCTGCGTCAAGGGATTCCGTTCTTATTCCACAATGCAGGATGCAATACGGTGACGTCATTTCGATGCGATGTGTTGGCCAATCCACAAAGGGGTTGTGTTTCTGTAGCCACGGCAATCCCAATATGACGCCATATTGGGGCGCTCGGATGATGTTAAAATCGATTTGTTCCAAATGGTTCCTCCCATATCTCATCGGAAGGACCCCCGTGTGCTGTCCGATGGGCCCCGTCACCAATCGCCTTCCGTCTACCGCATAGACGTCTTCGGGTACTGCTTTGGGAAGAAGCACTAGCCCTAGCCTGCATGCCTCGTTGTGGTCCATAAACATGCCAGTGGCCCCTGAATCCACCATGGCCACAACGGGTATCCACTGGTCATGCACTCCCACGTGCACCGTGATAAACAGGTGTCGTTGTCCCTTAGTGACCGAGTTGGAAAGTGAAGGGATGGATGAGTGACTCCGAGATGCCCCTTCTCTGGTCTTGGAGTCCTCTAGTTTTCCGCCGGTATGTCCACCACGGCTGTTACCGACCGGTTGGCCCGATAACGTGACGTCTTCGGTTTGGCAGGGCATTCACGTACGTAGTGGCCTTTTTTGCCACAATATAGGCACAATCCTTGTTTACGGCGTGACTCTTTCTCCGTGGCTGTGAGGCTCGCTCGTATTGCGTTGATGTCCATGGGTTCTCCCTTGGATGCGGTGGAAGTTTCAGGACTTCCCACCGTCACATAGGATGGAAGGGATTTTCCTTTTTTCCCATGATCCCCCTTTCTTTCACTTAGCCTATGTTCCAGCCGTAATACCAGGTTGATAAGGCCCTCACATGTCTTGGGTTGAGGGTCAATATGAGCCACGGCGTCCTTGAGCTCATCGCACAGCCCTTGATGGAAGAGCGCCGTCTGTTTAGCAACAGGCCACTTGGTTTCCGCAACCAGCCTTCGGAACGCGTTGAGATACTGCACCAGGTCGTTGGATCCCTGTCTCAACTCAAGCATTTCACGGTCCGCCGTGTACGAGTCAGCCCTTCTGTCGAATACCTTCAGGAATTCCTCGCGAAAAGCACCCCAATCACATAAGAGGGGATCGTCCCTGCTCACCAGAGGTACGGCCCATTGTGCCGCGTTTCCAGCCAAATAGGATATAAGGAAAGCCACACGAGCCTGACTCGTGGGGAACGCCTTTGGTTTGCACGATAAATGTAGCGCCACTTGTGTGAGGAATACCTGCACTGTGTTAGGATCCCCACTGTACCTCTCTGGTGTTGCCAAGGGGATGGCTACCGGCATTTCCACTACTACCGCAGGGGTCTGGTTCGTGAGGGAGGTGCTGGGCGTGAGCGGGTCCAATTGGATAGCATCCAGTCTGGCTTTTACATCGGCTGTTTCTTGCCTAGAGGCAGCCACTTCAACTTGCATGGCCGCTAAAGCAGCCAGCACATCATCAAGTGTTGCCATGTCTGTTATCGACCGGGAGACAGTTAGTGTTATTAAGGTCGGATATTTTGTAACGCCCTGAACGTCTCAGGATCGTTTAACAGACACGACAATGAGGACGCAACCACTTGTGAAGGGTTAGTTCTTTTAATGAAGGCAAATAAAATACAAAGAACAAACAAAAGTTATAGTCACTGGAATCCTCCAGGCTAAGTACGTTACCAGCCCACAGCACGGATGGTCCTAACCGTCCTCTGCATATACGCCGATCCCGGCGTATGCCAACAGAGGGCAGAAATGAAATGGCCGACAATGCCAATCGGTAGGCTGTGAGGGGCACGAAGAGTGTTGGGGAGAATCGAGGAGTCAGGGAAACACCCAGCCGGGGTCTCTACCTGAAGGGAGCAGCCGCTCAACCTCTTCCTCAGACTGCACCGGGACGCGGAGTCACCTCCTGGTGATGCGTCACCGATACCCCAATCACAAGCAAGAAGACTGAACCGAGAGCAGCCGCTCGATCGATCCTGTGGACTTCCGAGTCTGTAACGCGGCAAACACCTCCTGGTGTGCGTTACAGCTGGCAGTCCCTGTGTCTCTGGTCGGGCTGGGAGTTACGACTCCAACCAGCAAAAGCGCCACTGCGCTTGGACTCAGCCGAGTCAAAAAGTGAAGCTCAATGGTTGACCGGTAGAGCTTCCGGGTCCTTCACAGGTGACGATGGGGCAAGACACGGCCCAGGGAGTAACGACTCGACCTACCTCCGTTCTTGCCTTACTGGAGCACCACTCCGGAACACTGCTCTTCACGAAGCAGGTACGTCGGTGTAAACACAATATCCGACAGCCTTGTACCTCCCGGTTCCTCCCTTTATAGGGCGTGTTTTCCTTGAGTTATGTAACAGCTCTCCTGTTTACATAAGGGCGTGTTTCCCTTGAGTTATGTAACAGCTCTCCTGTTTACATAAGGGCGTGTTTCCCTTGAGTTATGTAACAGCTCTCCTGTTTACATAAGGGCGTGTTTCCCTTGTATGACAGGAATTCTTGACACTATGGTCTTTTCCATCCTTGCCTCTTCAAGGTTACTTACAACAACAGAACAACATCATATGATGATCCTGTGCGACTACAGAGCTTTATTAACTGCGGACCTAGTGCTATGGATTTTGCGTGATCCTCATCTTCGAATATTATTTGACTTTTAATATCTGTTGTAGTTGTACATTGCTCCAGTCTAGTTATTATTACTATTTGAATATTTGCATTTCAGAGCTCGTTCACTCGTTGGCTATGTTTTTATGGTTTCTTATGCTCACTATGTGTTCCTTTCTGTTGTTCTTACTTTTTGTTGTCCTTCGCCTTCATAGATCTTTCACCTTTATGGCGTGGTCTCCCGCTGGCCCTACGTTGACTGATTCCGGATGCCCCGTTTGTTCCATGTGGCTTCATCCCTCCTCCCGTGTTGTTTCCCTGATTCCTCTATGTGTAAGTATGTTATTCCTACACATTTCTTTTTTTGCTCTCATCTTTCTTATTCTATCTTCTTTTTCCTTCTCTAGATATTTTTCTGACTCTATTCATGGGTGTTGTTACCATCTTCATTTTTTACTTCTCTTGTCTTCTTCCCCTTCGTGTTTTTTTGTATTTCTTTCTCCTATTTCCTTTGTTTCTTCTTATCACAATACAGTTCTTCTCTATCTTCAGTTTCGGTCTCTGCTTCTGGACTTAAATTTCTCACGTCCTTTTTCCTTCGATCTCATTGTTTTCTTATTTATCTTTCCTTATTCTTTTTACTGTTGCTGTAATGACTTGGATTCCAGTCATTTTATTTTTGGACCATTTTGTATTTAATAACTTATGTCACTGAAACTGGTTACATGGAATGTTAGGGGATTAAACTCTCCCATTAAAAGGCAAAGAGTTCTGACACATTTGGCCAAGTTAGAAGCTGATATTGCATTTTTGCAAGAAAAGCACCTCACAGAGGCTGAATCATTGAAATTAAAAAAAGGTTGGGTGGGTGAAGTTTTCTATTCTCCAGGTGATGGCAAGCATAATTGTGTCATGATACTTTGCCGCAAATCCCTTCCTTTCACACTGGTTTCCCAGGAATTAGATGATGATGGTAGATGGCTGAATGTCAAATTGTCATTGAAGGGTGTTCCAGTCTCTCTTTTTAATGTTTATGCCCCTACGTGTGGTGAGCCCCTCTTTTGGTCCAATTTAGCTAAGCAAATATCTCACTGCATGGAAGATAATTTCATTGTAGCTGGAGATTGCAATCAATCCTTTGACCCTTTTATTGACAGAAATTCCAAGGTCTCCTTTGTTCCTAATAAACCCCATAAGTCCTTTGTTCGCACTATTACTCAATATAAACTTCTTGATTCTTGGCGTCGTTGTAACCCGACTACTAGAGAGTATACTTTTTACTCCCCTTCTCATCATACTCAATCAAGAATTGATTATATTTTTGTTTCCCATATCATTTCGCAAACTCTTACGCGTGCAGAAATCGGCCCCGTCTTGCTTTCTGACCATGCACCTGTCTCAATTGGCTTGGACATTATTCATAAGGTTAATGGCCCTCGGAGGTGGCGTTTTAATAATGCTCTCCTCTTAGATCCTAAATTTACTGCTTCCTTCATCACCTTCTTTGAAGAGTTTTTTAAGATAAATCAAACTCAATCCATGCCTTTCTCAATGGTTTGGGATGCTTTTAAAGCATCCACAAGAGATTGGTTTTGTTGCTAAGAAACAAAATGGTGCCCGTAAATTTACTAAGGACCTCCTTCAGGATATTAAGAGACTGGAGCACTCTTATTATACTTCACACTCGAAAGATTGTTTGACAGCTCTCATTAATGCTAAAATGCAATTTAATAAGAAATCTAATGATGATGCCTCATTGTACTTATTAAAATCTAGCGCTAAATTTTATGGGGGGAAAAACAAAGCAGGGAAAATTCTGGCCAATTATTTAAAAGTCAGGCACAACAAATTAAACATTGAATCAATATACGACAACCAACCAAATTTAAACTTCAAGGATGTAGAGATTTTGGACGGATTTTCCTCTTTTTATAAATCACTATACACTTCTGAAACGCAACCCACTGATTACTCCTTGTCACAATTTTTTTCAAACATCCAACATTCTCAACAAACCTCTCCGGACCTATCCTCCCTGGAGCTAGATTTATCACAGCAAGAATTATTAAAGGCCCTTCAACACCTTAAAAAAGATAAGGCACCTGGTCCTGATGGCTTCACTGTAGAATTCTATCTCCACTTCTCTAAACACCTGATGCCCAAAGTTCATTCCCTTATACATTCTTTTAATTTATTGGGCAGCTCCTCAGGATCCTTCTCAGAAGCGCACATATGCCTCATCCCCAAGGAAGGTAAAGACTCTAAATATTGCAAAAATTATAGGCCTATTTCCTTGGTCAACATTGACTATAAAATCTTCTCTAAAGCTTTAGCTATATGGCTAGATTCCTACCTACCGGACCTGTTGGGGAAAGAACAATCTGGATTTGTCAAGGGTCGATTTATCAACGACAATACAAGACTTCTCTTCATTGTTTTGTCTAAATCCCCCCATTCAAAACAACCACTTGCGGCAATAGCGTTGGATGCCGAAAAAGCATTTGATAGGGTTGAGTGGACCTATCTATTTTATACCCTCAAATGGTTTGGTTTCGGTCCCAAATTCATTTCATTGATTTCCCTTCTCTATTCTTCTCCTCGAGCAGCAGTATGCACCAATGGTTTAATTTCTCCATTCTTTGATCTGGGCAGAGGAGTTCGTCAAGGGTGTCCTCTTTCCCCTTTCCTATTCAATTTGGCTTTGGAACCCTTTCTCTCTAAATTACGCCAAAATCCCTATTTATATGGTTTTCAGACTTCCAATTCCCACATCAAACTCACAGCTTATGCAGATGACATTTTGCTTTTTATGTCGCAACCGACTGACTCAATCCCTTCCTTTTTAGCAGAAGTGCGAGCTTATTCCATTATTTCCGGTTACAAACTAAATAACGATAAATGTGAGATTCTCCCCCTGACTAAGTTTACTTTTAAGGTTGATTTTAGTGCTTCTAATTTCCAATAGAAACCTGACCACATTAAATACTTAGGATTATATATTACCACTACAATTTCGGATACAGTAGCACTTTGCATGAACAAATGCACTCCAAAAATTTCAGATTTATCCACTAAATGGCATCCTTTGTACCTATCCTGGTGGGGTCGTTTGGATACTATAAAGATGATATTGTCACCTATAATCTTGTATACTATTTCTAATATTCTGGTCCCTATTCCCGCTAATTTTTTTAAGAAGATTAATTCTACTCTCACTTCTTTCCTTTTTTTTTTTTTAATTTTTATTTATTGTTTTACCCTTTTTACTCAGTATACACATTGTATTACATATTTAACATTTGTACATTTTCCAGCCAATTTTGAAATAACCATCCATAATTTCACTTTATCTGATTTGAAATTTAAACAATATCAGCAACAAAAGAACACAGGTTAAAAAACAGGTAGCAGATAGGCCTATATTGCATATTATGTTACAGTACCCTGTGATACAATAGTCTCTTTCCACTTCCCTATTGGTTCCCAAATTTTTAACCCTAACTTCCTTCCCCTTTTCCCCTTGCGTGCATATATTGCTTTCTCAAGGTTATAACTAGCTAATAAATTTGCCAACCAGCTTTGCATTCCCGGGGGGATCTTTTCTAGCCATGCTCTTGCTATCGTCAACCTCAGAACTGCCATAGCCATAAACATAAACTCCTTGTATTCAGGTCCATCCTGGTTATCTCTCCCAAACAAAATCCTCAAAGATGTCAATTTTATCCGTATATCAAGTGTACTAGCAAGAAAATCTTCCACATCTTTAATCAAACTATACAGCTGGGGGCAGGTAGCAAACATATGGATTATATCTGCATCCCCTGCATTACATCGGGGACAGGTAATACCAGTGGAGCCTCCCCATTTAGCTATCCTAGCGGGGGGGTGATACAATGAAAATAAAGTCTTGTAGTGCTGCGATTGTAAGGGTCCCGAACACAAAATATAACAGCCCATATTCAAAGATTCTTGAAAACTTCCGGGGTCCCCCCCCAATTTTCCAACCCACTTATTGCTAACTTTCTCCATATCATCCATCTTCCCTTTTACTAAGAATGCATAAAAGGATCTAATTGTACAGTCCCTTCCTGTTTTTATTTTCTCCAACACTTCATTACTATCAAAGCCCATGCTGCCACCCTGCTTACGACCAAGAAAACTCCTTAACTGTAAATATTTGAAAAAGTCCCTTCTCTCAATGCCATACTTAAGGGTGAGGTCTACAAACTGTACGATCCCTTCCTGGTCCATTAAATCTCCAATCTGCACTATCCCTTTTTGAGACCATCTTGCCATTATTGAATCAGCGAATACTTCTGTAGGAAAGGACTTATTCTTATACAGCCTTGTATATCTGTTGTATCTTCCAAGTCCCATTTTTTTTAAAAAGGCATTCCATATCCTATATGCTGCCACTACAGTCTTAAATCTAGTCCTTTTATGGTACCCAAACTCAACCGTGTTTAAGAAATTGTTTTCTGCCTCCGCCCCCAATACTATAGCATAGACTTCCGTAGACATGGTCGTAACCCCTGAGTCTAGCCCCCCGCCCCCAATTAACCCCTGCATATACTGTAATGCTGCTGCCATTTGATATAACCTAAAATCAGGGGCTCCCCATCCCCCTCTTTCTCTTGGGAGAGTCATAAATCTGTAGGCCCGCCTGGTTTTCCCATGCGCCCAGATAAACCTATTTAGTACTCTCTCTAGCATATTAAACCATTTGGCTTCAAAGACCAGAGGGACAGAACGAAAAAGATATAAAAATTTGGGCAAGATCAGCATTTTGATTACGTTAACACATCCCAGCAAGGAGAGATGTAGGTTATTCATCCTCTCCAGATCCCTCTTCGTCTTATCCATCAGGGGGGTCAAATTCATTTCTGCGATTTTATCCAGATCCGCCACTAATGATATCCCTAAATACACTGCCGAGTTAACCACCCTATCATCATTACATATAGTATGAGTGTTTTTTATAATCTGCGTTTTGGATCTATTTAAGCTATAGCCCGATATCCGTCCAAACACATGGGCCTCTGCCTCGACTTCCTTTATAGCTAAAGTGGGGTTCGGCGTTAAAATAGCTATATCATCTGCATAGGCTAAAGTCTTTATCATACTGCCATTTACACGCATCGGCGGTATCCCCTGATTTGCTTCCAGTCGTCGCAGTAGTGGTTCAAGATATAACGCGAAGAGGAGGGGTGAAGAGGGGCAGCCCTGCCTGGTCCCCCTAGCAATTTTAACTATATCTGACAGTCCTCCGTTCACTCTAATTCTCGCTATTGGGTTACTGTATAGTATCCGTATGGCTTTAACAAAGGGTTCCCCTATACCGCACCACCTCATAACCTGCCAAAGGTAATCCCAGGAGACCCTGTCAAATGCCTTCTCAGCATCTAAAAAAAGTGCTGCGACAGGGTCCCCCAGGTTTCCTGCAGAGTCGAACATCGTAACAACAGTCCTGACGTGCTGCGTTGTCCCTTTCCCAGGAATAAATCCGTGCTGAGTGGGGGTTACCAACTGCTCGATGATCCCAGCCAACCTCTTTGCTAAAATTTTAGAGTATATTTTTATGTCTGAGTTCATTAGTGTGATTGGTCTATATGATCCTGGTGCTTCTGGTGGCTTCCCTTTTTTCAAAATTACAATTATGTCAGCCCCTCCCCATGATTCCGGGCTGGATTCCCCTCGTTGAGCTTGTTGCATTAACAAAAACATATCTGCCACAAGCACTTTTTAAAATATTTGGTAAAACTCAAGTGGGATTTGGTCTGGTCCCGCTGCTTTACCAGTTGGTAAGCTACCAAGGGCCTCGTTAAATTCTTCCAGCTGTAGGGGCCCATTTAATAACTCCCTATCCTCTTCGGACATTAATGGCGGACTGATATCCCTCAGATATTCCTCCACCTCTCGTAATCTTGTTGGTCCCTCTGGGGTATACAAATCTGCATAAAACTTTCTAAAAACATCCCTTACTAGATCAGAGTCCATAACCATATTTCCACATGCATCCCTGATTTCTTTTATTCCCGCTGCAGCCACTCTCTGCCTAGTTCTACTAGCCAGAACTCGACCCACTTTCTCACTAAATTCATATGTCCTTTCCTTTTTTGTCAGAAATTGATCCGCAGCTTGTCTAGCCAACCCTTCCACTGCTTCAGCTTTTAAGGCAATAATTTTAAGCAAATGCTCTTCTAAAGGCAAATTATTTACTATGGCCCTACTTAAGTTCCCTTCTTCTCTTAATAGTCTCGGCCCGATCTGCTCTCTCTTGTCTCTTTCTCTCTTTTGCCTTCTTAAAACAAAACTAATTGTTTCTCCCCTTACTCCTGCCTTAAAAGTATCCCAGACCACTCCTGGAGCTGCTGTCCCCCTGTTGATATCCCAAAAGAATTTAATCCAAGCTGTCATATGCTCCCTATATGCAGGATCTTTTAGGAGGCCTCTCTCAAAAGTCCACTGCGATGGCATTTTAGGTGCTTGATTAAATTTAACAGTAAGAATAACCGGGCTGTGATCTGACATCAGCCTAGGTAACTTCTCCACTTGTGCTCCAGAGAGGAGACAATTAGAGATCAGAAAGTAGTCCAGCCTAACCATAATCTGATGTGGCGCAGAGAAGAAGGTACTACCATCTAAGTGGGGGTGTAGCTTCACCCAGGGATCCATCAAAGCATTATGTATGACCATATCAGCTAATGCCCTAAATACTTTCTTCTTCCTACCCCGATATATCGCATCTGGAAGTGTAAATGAACTCTCTGGATCATGGATATTAAAATCTCCACAGCATACTAAGGGCTCAGGCCACTGAGCCAACTCAATATCAAGAAACTGGAATACGTCTGGATCGTCTTCCGTGGAGCCATAGATTGAAACAAGAGTAAATTTCTGGCCCCTGAAACATACTTCTAGCATAACCCATCTCCCCCATTGATCTTCCTTTTTCTTCCTTACAGTCACATCCCTTTGCCTACCCAGAATAGCTACCCCTCTGGTCCTAGACCCCTGCTTAGTACAAGCCAATACCTTAAAACCTAATTGTTCCAGAAGATATGTCCTCCCTGCTTCTATATGAGTCTCTTGAAGGCATATCAAATCTAATCGCATAGGTTTCAAATATGCTGCTACTCTCATCCTCTTACTCGGCTCGTTGAGACCGCATATATTGATTGACGCTATCCTGCACGCCATATCATTGACATTCGTGGATCCAGCCAAAAATAACCTTTATTCACCATCATATTCACCATCTTCAAATCAGCGTGTGGACATCGAATAACTCCTACGTAGGTAACAATGTGCCAAACCTTCTGTTCTAAAAAACTCAATTGTTGCTGTTTCCCCCCCCCAGCCTCCACCCCCTCCTTCTCCCCCCCTGCACTGCCCCCCCACCCCCCTCCCTCCTACAGGCAAATAGGTCAGCAGACCTATGTGTGCCCGCCTGGTTGCACCAACCGCATCCCTCTCCCGCGAAGTATCTTACTTATGCTGTGTTACCCTTTTATCCCTTCTTATCTATAACACAATCATCTATACTCTGGTTGTATTCTTGTGTATGCAGATCCCCATATCCCCTATCCACCCTTCTGCTTCCTCATTTCCTCCAAAAAAAGCTTGGCTTTGATCTCAGAGTTGAACATCCAAGTTTTTCCCCTCACAATTACCTTAAGCCTAGCCGGATACAGCAGGTATGCTTCCAACCCCAAGGCTTGGAAGGGAGCGATCATCTGCCTTAACTTCCATCTCCTCTCTACGGTGAAATGGCAGAAGTCTGGCTTAGCAAAAAAGGTGTTGCCTCCAAAGGTCTTCCTACTGTCTATTCTTGCCTTGCTCAGAATCTCCTCCCTAAGCAGGAAGTTCCCAACATAGACTAGTATTGCCCTCGGGTGATTTTGCTGACCGCCCCTCCCTGCTCCTCCTGTGGCCTGAGCTTTCTTCATTGTAAAAGGGAACCTGTGTACCCTCTGTATTTCTGTTTCCCACTGCCACTGGGATTCTGGGAAGGCGCCCTTCAAGAGATTTATCACAAATTGCCTGACATCCTGCCCCTCTGACCCCTCTGCCACACCCAGCAATCTGACATTGTTCCTCCTCTGTCTGTTTTCAAAATCCTCCATCTTCCAACGCATGTCCTCTGCCATTTTTTCCTGCTCTGTCTTGAATGAGTGCCATCTCCCAACATCATCCTCAAGTTTGCCGGTGCGCTCCTCAACCTCTTTTACACGTTCCACGAGTTCATCATATATAGTTTATTAACCTTCTTCAAACTACACTGGATTTTCTTTGATGCCTGTCTCGCTCTGCGACTTTCAGCTCTTGCTTCGCTTTGCATCTGCTTGAGAGTAGTGAACAAGGTATGAAATGGGCCCCCCTGAGGGGGGGTACCGCCTGCTGCCGCAATCTCCGTGATATTACCGGAGTTGTCCTCCTCCTGGTATACCTGCGAGGTCGCAGAATAATCCCACAGTAGCCGTTTCTCTGAGCGCCTGGATAAATTGGGTTCCTGTCTCCTTGATTTTGCATTCCCTTTCTTAGTTGTGGATTCTTTCCCTGGAGTACTAATATCCGACTCAGTACCGTCCTGATCATCCAGATCATCCTCCTCCTCTGTGTTAGATTCTGATGAGGGAACTGACCCGGAGTCTTCATTTACAGAAAAGAACTCCCCTTCTAGAGAGGTACAATCTCCTCCCTCCAGAGGGTTCTTGCCCATGTTTAATTCCCCCATAAATTTCTGATTTACTAGGCTGTCCCTGCTCCCCCCAATGCCGACCTTTTCCTTTTCCTTGGATGCTTTCAGCTCTTCTTCAACAAGCATTATAGCCCCCAGCATGTCTGCAGTCGTGCCACCCGGATTCCTATTGCTGACAGCCAGCCCCCCTCTAGACTCCCCTCCACCGCTGTCTTCGAGCTCATTCTGCTGCTCACCTCCAGTGTTCAATCTGCCTACTTCCACTGGTATCACCGGTATCTCGGGTTCCGTCGAATTCCGCTCCGTTTTCGGCGCTTCCGACGCTTCCAACACTGTCTCAGCTCGTCGCCTAGCAACCAGACTCTCTGAGCCTTCCGCTGCGTCCTCGAGGACGTCTCCTATGGCCAAAGATACAGCGTTCGTTCCGTGGAGGGGATCCAG
Organism: Triturus cristatus; assembly: GCF_964204655.1. Taxonomy (NCBI): domain Eukaryota; kingdom Metazoa; phylum Chordata; class Amphibia; order Caudata; family Salamandridae; genus Triturus; species Triturus cristatus. The sequence goes on along the minus strand of NC_140584.1, from coordinate 646,994,179 downwards.
TGGGTCTAATGGCTCTGCAAACTCTGAAGACTCGGGGGTCTCAAGAACCTTCGCAGACAGCATCTCTGACAAGGTAGGCTGTCGCATCCCCGTGTCCTGATTCCTGCTTTTGGTGTCCGCGCACGGCTTCCGTGCGTCTCCCTTCCTCGCTTTCTTTAATTTCTCCATTGGAGGTGGGGGGGGTACTTTCCTAATCGTGCCCGTGGTAATGTCTGTTTTAGAGCTGCCAGTTGTCTTCGCTGCTACTGCTGGAGGGTCAGATGTCTTGCTCCCCCTCACGCTCCCTCTCTCCTGATTTGCGGTACGAGTGTGTACCTTAGGAGCCATGGGATGTCCGGCAAAGTACCTCGTAATCACTTTCTTGAGGTGAAACAACAGCTGCCCGATCCGAAGCACTTGTCTCCTAACGTGCTGGGTTTCAGAGAAGCCTTTATACCACAGTCGTGCACACTCCATCAAGAACAGTCCTTTGTGGATAACAGAGCATATTGCTCAGTCACTCATTGTCCAGTGCGGGAGAGAGAGGATGCGTCCTCTCAGCACAACGCTACAGCGGCCATCTTGCCCCAACTCTCACTTCTTTCCTATGGAATAACAAGAAGTCTCGAATGTCTTTATTTAAATTAACACGTCCTAAAACAGAGGGGGGATTTTCAGAAATATCAGAAAGCATTCCTCCTACGTCCGGCCTCTCTTTGGTTGTCAGATCCCACAGAGGATTGTCCTCTTTGGACTACAATTGAGCGTCTTTTCTTTTCCCCCTTTTCCTTTGCTGAATATCTCTCCTTTTCACGTAAACCACAGACCTTGTCTACTCCCATAATCAAATTATCCTCCAAACTTCTGGAATCTGTTCTTCCCCCTACTAGTAATGTTACAGACTCCTTCCTCAATTCAACAATTTGGCATAATAAGAATCTACTTATTAGTAATAAACCATTTTACTGGAGATCTTGGAGAAACAAAGGTTTAATCTGGATCCACCGGCTATTATCACAATCAAACTTTCTGCACTTTGCTTCACTTAGTCAACTTTTCGATTTGCCAGTCTCTTTCATTCGTAAATATAATTTACTTAAAACAGCTGTGATGGACATATATCATCAATTTCCTGTTGCTCCTGTTATTTCTACCAACTTGAACCCTACCTCACAACTTTGCTCATTGTTACAATCTCTACCTAAAGCTTCTATAATATACAGTTACTTACAAGGTAAAGATATTGTTAGGCAGAAATCCAAAGTAGAAGAGACCTGGGAAAAAGATTTTATGCTTTCCTGGCCAGTATCCCTTTGGAATAAGATATGGACCAAGATTCGTAAGTCATCTAGAGCAGCTAATATAACACAAACGCTATTTTTTGTTTATAATAGACTTTTATTGACACCTAATGCTTTAAGTAAGCGATTTATGACTATACCGGATGCTTGTTGGACATGTGCTTCCCCAAATGATGATTTTTTTTCACATGATCTTCTCCTGCCCAACTGTGCATGATTTTTGGAAACAGGTGTGGTCTCAAATCAACTTATTTTATGGAACCAAATTTTCTTTTTCTTTTGCTAATGTCTTCTTAGGAAGTCTATCATCTTGCTGGGAGAATGTTACGCTTAATGTTAAGATTATTGATTTGTTATTGGCGATTGCATTTCAACAAATTACTGCAAATTGGAAGGATTTTACAAAAATTTCTTATAAGGCATGGTGGTATACCGTTTGTCATAATCACAGGTTAGACACAGCTTTTGTACATCCCTTACATATGGCAGCAAAACGCTTGGACTATTGGGCACCCATCACAATTTACCTTGACACGAATGCCAAGCGGTCCTTCAGTTGGAACCTTCTCGACAAGAAGTTCTAAAACCCCCTTGATTCCCCTTAATGTTCCTAGATTTTTCTTTTTACTCTGGTTTTTCAGTTTTTATTTTATTTTATTGCTTCATTCCTTTTATCTTGTGTTTATGAGTCAATTTCAAATATCTGTATTGTAATAATTTCAATTGTAATTACAAGAGTTTAATATTGTGAACTGTATGTTGACACCTTTATTCTAGTTCATAAAACTTTTCTGAACTTAAAACTTGGCTGTGCCTGGGAGTGTCGGCTTTCTGGAGTAAGGTATTCACTGAACTACATTCCATGATACTGTGTGGTGCCTGTCACATGGTGCAGGGATGTTTTTAAATTATACATCAAGCCGCAATGGGAAATGGAAAATATACACTTTAGGACTGCCGTGAAGGCGGTTGTATTGTATTAAGGGCAGCAGGACCATCGACTCCTTGTCGGGCGGTCCCGCTTCCGCTACAGTGTCCGACCGGCATCGTACTGACCAGGAAGTTTACTCGCAACCTCAACGGTACACGCATATTCGGCGTTGTCCATAAACGGACATGAACATGAAAGCCGGGTAGGTAGCATTGAGACACTTCGAGGTAACCCTAAAGATCGTTATTATTTGCTGCATACATTAGGTAATTGGAAACTATTTGTATCCCAGGCAGTCCAAACACGTCGCTTGAGAAGGCCGTTTATTGCAAGTGGAACGAAGTTTTCTTATCTTTGAAGACAGCTTTTTGAAACGTCCTGATTGCGTTGTTCATATTCGTGCACTTTGCACTTCAATTAAGGTGAGCCATGATCTTGAGAGGGAACGAAAGAGAGTTCTCATTTATTTCAAATCACAGTCACAATCATTGGTCTTTTTTAATTCCCAGGAATACCACACAGGATAACAGGGAGAACTGCGTCTATTTTCACAAACATAGACGACAGGTATGTAAGAGTAGATTATAGCATTCTTTTGATTGGCCCTGGTGTGGCAGAGTCATATAAATTTTTACTTTGATATCTTTTCCATATAGCGTTGTTTCATAGAAGTTGAATCTTGTGAAGTTTAGAGAACTGGCGTCAAATATTCAGGTACCACAAATAATTCAGAATGTGAATATATCACTTTGGTGAGGGGAGCACAGTGTACTCACAAAATACAATAAAACCTAACAACATACCTGATCCAAAAAGTGCAGACCTTGAAATTCTCTCCTTTGTTTTCTTCTTACAGCATACCCCTGACGAAGGGACACAAAGTCCCGAAATGCATTGGGTTCTTTAAGTCAATTGATATTTTGTTTTGTTCAGAAAATATGGAATTCTGTTAATCTCAGTTTGCACATGTTAAGCATTGTAAAGGATGAAAATACATGCATATAATTATGTATATTTTGTATGTAAATTGTTTTGATTAAAAATCAGAATCGTATGAAAGAAATACTTTATTCGCTGTGCAGGTTGCAGCCCTAGTAATCTTTCCAAGGACTAGGCCTCTCACTAGGTTTCATTCATATGCTATGCAGGCATATTAACAACACTGCACGCATACCAAAAAATAATTTTCCTTAATTTGTCTATTAGTGTGCGCTCACCACCCACACATACATTAAATCGGTATTGCAGGACCGCCAGGAATGGTGCACTTTCCCACCCGGGTAAAACAATATTGTTCACAGAAAGACAGAAGGTGAAAGTAGCGCTTCATTGGCGAACTCTGTTAAGTGTCACTAATGTGTTTGGGTGTGAATAAAACCAATCCGGCCACTTTGCGACCACTCTGTCTTGCTTTATTTAGGTATTTAGTTACTTTTTGTATTTTGAAACTTTTTTTCTCTCCGTCCAAAGGCTGCATTTTGGAATTGAAAAATGACAAAAAAAGACAACTTTTCCAGCAAAAGTGTTTCTGTTTTTTGGATCAATTTCTCAAAAATGAAAGGAGCGGAAAGAGCGGGTAAGAGCCTTTTCTTGAAGCCACAGCTTTCAACAGGTGAGGAAGAGCAAGACAGAGACGGAAAGAGAGGGAAGAAGAGAAAGAAGAAGAAAGAGAGGGGGGGGGCAGCTGCCAGAGGCAGAGCAGGAGAAGTGGACACTCATCTTTATGCAGCCCCTGCGCATAATAAGTGGGAGGAGGAGGGAGGAAGCGACTGCTGAAGCAAGGGTGCATGAGGGTTAGCCAAATCCTGTAACTCTGCCGCTGTTCCTGGGTTCCAGCCCCCTCCTCTGTGATCCAGTGAGAACTTGGGGGCATATTTACAAGGCGGCGATAGAAAATTATCGCCGCTTTTACGGCCGTTTTCGGCCGAAAAGCGGCGATAATTTTATCGCCTAATTTGCAAGGTCACGCTGACGCGTGAAACATTGCATTAGCGCACCTATTCTTAACGCCCAGCTTTGCATCTCTAATGAGATGCAAAGTGGGCGTTCCTGACCTGACAGGAGAAATGTCGCCAAGCGACATTTCTCCTATCATCAAGCCCCACGCTATGAAGCATAGCGGCAGGAAAAGTAGCGATAACCCCTGTTATCGCTACTTTCCTTACGCCTGCTTCAGGACTGACTTAGCCATGATATCCTATGGAAGGTGGATATCATGGCTAAGTTTGTGAGTCCCTATCAACAAGCTAACGCCACATTTCGTGAGATTATCGCTGGGTTTCCAGAGATAATCTCACGTTAGGCAGTTAGCGCTAGGATTTTTATCGCTTTTGAGATAAGCGTTGCTAATAGCACGCTATCTCAGCGATAAAAATCCACACTAGCCGGCGATAATTATCCTCACGCTAAGAGTGCTGAGCGATAATTATCGCCGGCCCTTGCTGATATGCCCCTTGGTGTCAGCAGTAACGCCAGGGAAAAACGCCAGTGTTCCGTCGAAGCAGTGACATAATGGGCTAGGGAAAGAGCAGGGAGGAGGCACGCAGCAAGGCATCCGCACTGCTGATGCTAGGATTGGATGTCAGGAGCCTCAGAGGTCTGCGGGTGGATTTAGCTGGAGAGGGGGCCACCGAGCATTCACCGGTACTCTGGAGGAGCACGAATTGGGCAGTAATGCCACGGACGCCGGCAGGTATATGCGTACCTTTATTTTCACCTGTGTTTTCAGTGCCGGTGAAGCAGAGAATAACAAGCATTGGCATAGCCAATAGGTCTCGCCTTTGGGACCTTATGTTTAGCCATGTAACAGTTGATGTTGTTGCACCAAGGATATTGTGCTGCATAACTAAATACTTATAAGGTCCCAAAGGCGAGACCTATTGGCTATGCCAATGCTTGTTTCCTTTTTGAACTGGTGGTTGCAGGGGAACTCCCCAGCACTCATTTTTGTGGACATGCAGTTATTAAAAAAAAAATTAGAATTAGACCCAGAAAAAGCGAGAGAAAGTCATGAAAGGGGGAGGGAAAGAAAGAGCGAGAGACAGACTGAAACCTGTGATAAAGGAAGAAAGCAGAAATGAAAAAGAACCAGAAAGAGTGGGATAAGAGGTCAGCGAGCATCTGGTGGTGGATGAGAGAGGCCTGGAAAAGAATCGAGATGAGAGGCCTCGGTGTTCGGTACCACCGCCTGCGGGCTTCACAGTAAAGCACTGGTGTGGTCCGGCACTTACTATTTTACAAATTAAGCAGGGCGTAAGTCCATCCCCACAGAGCAGAAAGTGTCACATGCTACCCACCCCCATCAGTGTCATGACAAGCCAGTGACGTGCACCCCTAAAAGATGGGGCAGGTTTGTTTGCTACGGTTCTTTCAGCTAAGCAAACTACCACGCCTGGTTTGTTGAAAGTGCCAGGTGGAAAATCACCAGAGCACAGCAGGCCGCCACCCTGTAAATGTAAATGTAAATGAGCTTATATAGCGCACAGCTACCCGCTGTGGGTTTCCCGGCGCTTGCTTAGGGAACCCGTCCTGGTATTCCCCTGTGAGATAGCAGGGTATCCACAAGGTGAAAGTCAGGCATCCCACCGCGAGTGGCCGTTGTGGAGATTAAGCAAGCTATTGCCCAGAGTCGCAGAGTGTGAACCCGTGAGTCGAGAAGGCACCGGGGCGAGAATTATCGAGTCCGTGGAATTTTTAGCCCAAGACCCGCCAAGGCGGGGAATTGAACCCTGGTCCAGGACCGATCTCAGCTTCCGGGTCTGCTGCCTCTAACCCCTGTCCACCTGCATTCTCCCAGTGGATGAGTTTATGAGAAAATGCATAATTAAACAAAGTAGAGAACATTAATTACATCCGGCATAAACAAGAGATTGGATGTCAATTTAAAACAGCCTACATGTCTCATCTCAGAAATGTGAAGTGACAAGACAAGTGCACCATGGGAAGGCGGGTTGCATTGGAGGGCACCAATGAATAATGAATACACAGTGAGATAACTCAGGCTGTCCAGCGGAAGCAGCAGACGGTAAATATATCCGATGGGCCACAGCTGAATGAAATCTGGTTACAAAAAAAAATGACCGTCTTAAATCTATTTAAATCAAATTCAGAAGATGTTAAATGAAAGCAGCGACAACTGAGAAATCGGAACTCAGTAAAGCTGCAGTAACTTGCTCCTTCATAAATATACGACAAGAAAGCAAGAAAAGTGCTTCTTTTTCCTTATATGCCCATAGCCTGAGAAGAACAAGCACTGGCAAAGCCAACTGGTGTGACTTCTGTGCAGTGAATGCACATGGAGGCACACAGTCTCTCAACGTACAACATATATACAATCATTCATGCACACGTACAGGTGTGAATACACAGGTGTGTGCAGAGGGACGCATCAGCGCATCGCTCTGAGATATGATGTTCATCACCAGAGTAGAGGGGTGTCATTTGGAGCTGCGCCTCGAGGCGCTACTTGTACTGCTCCTCGGGCAGATTCCTGAGCGCTGCACCCAAGGGAAAACACGGATGTGTAGTTCAAGCGCCAAAGAACTGGGGTGGGGGCAGTGGGTCGCATCGGGAAGGACCACCGGGAAAACACTCTGGCACCTCGTGGACTCAGTGGTATCCGTAGTCAGACGACGGCTTTTGGCGAGAAGCATTTTGAATTTAAGGACATCTGGTAAACGAAGAACTACAAGTCCCAGAATGCAAAGCCGAGTTAGCGGAAACCCTGAAACATCTAAAGGTGCTGCACACGATTTGGCCATTTGCATCTGTGTAACTTACTGGACGGATGGACTGACACAGGAATGGTTTGCCATCTATGATGTATAGCATTTCTCATCATTGTTTTGCTTATTTAAAGTTACCTACTTTTTTACAGCGCCGCAAATTCTGCAAAACAAAATGTGCCTCAAATTCATACATTTGCATCTACGTAACTCCGCTCAAAAACAATGTCATTAGTTCTGAGAATCAATAAAAACAAGCGTTAAAACACAAGCGCGGCCCCGCGGCAGCAAAAGTTAACTATTAACTGACAGGGGGAGCAGGAGGTGAGCCTGTGAGTGGTGCGCACGTGCCTGGAAGTGGCAAGTGAGAGGAAAGCCAGATGGCGCCTGCTCGAGGAATGCGCGTTACTGTGTGCGTAACCGCACGCTCTAGGCCAGCAAAAGCTTGTGGTAGGATTTCTAAAGCCCACTCACTAAATGTCTCGCCAGTGCAGCGCATGTGCTGGCTCAGGCGAGACCTAAAAAATAAAGGCACTCACGCACGTAGCCACTGAATAAATGGCTAAAAAAAGTACCTAAGCAGAAAGCAAAAAAAGGAGACTCAAACAAACTACATACAACAGATTATCCTGCAGCGCAAGCACTGTAGGCTCAATCTAAAAAGTAAGGAGCTGTTTGTGTTAATTTAAAAAAGTATAGGCATGTTTTTCCCCACAGATCCTGCCAACATCAACCTCTGTACAAGTTAAATTATTAGTGTGTTGTATAAGAGCTGCACAGAATAGAAGTCTCTTTGGTATCCATATTACGTGCATGAACAGGCAGTACATGATACAGTCCATGTCCTGTTTCCTGTAGGTTTAATGTGTACATACCATTGCTTAATTGGATTGTTCTGTGTTGTGCTCAGATTCTGTTTTGTGGTTTTGGGTTATGAGGGATCAATGTATGGCAGCTATTGCCGGTCTGTGTTCAGAACAATAGTGGCTGGTGAATTTATATAGTGATGTAGTGCAAATTCCCAATGTTAATTGTAATATGTGAGCGAGTAGGTCAAAATTGACATTGAAGCAAGTAGGGTTGCCCCAGCAAAAAAATTGTATAACAATCACACCGTTTTTCAGCACAGTATTGCTCATCCTGGTGCAAAGCATAGTAATTTCTGATTTCAAGCACAGGCACTCCCGAATCCCAGACACTGTGCTTAGATTTAGGCAGTGGTCCTAGTGGGCGGGACCGTGAGTGCACGGCGTGGCCCTAATTTTAAAATGTAATAGAATCCCATCCCCTACTTTTTAATTTTTTTTAATTTGTCCCCCAAAAGAGGCAAGATGGTGGTTGGGTGAGACGTGCATGTGTGTTTCTCCGACTCTGCTAAGCATTTGCAGCTACTAGCGCTGTCCTGCCGACCCCATAGCACAAAAGGGAGTCCCCCCCCATTGGTGGTGAGAGCCCGGCAACAGCGGAGGGGGAATGACGGCGGGTCCTGAGACTAAGGTCTGCAGGCGTCGTGGCTCACCACTTTCAGTGACAAGGGAGAGAGATGGCCGCCGGATGCGAGGCAGCATGGTGGCTGTGAGGACGGCAAGTGCAACCATGGAGAGGGGAGCCTATCTGACAGAAGAATCTGTGCTGACCGACCGACCACCTGCCAAGAACGAGCAACCCCGGAGGCGAGGGAGCCCCCTCAGTGACGAGGTCTCAGATGGATCTCTGCGGCTTGGTCCGGCCGGTAATGGAGGAGTGTTTTGGGGAACGCTGGTGACAGCCCGACACTTGAGTCCTGGACAGCCGGCGACAGGGCTCTGCCACCGAGATGCGAACAAGTGGGCCTCAGGTGCAGCAGCGACTGAGGGAAAGTGGACTGCCCTCGACCGTGGCGGCACTCTCAGCAGAGGTAGTCCGCAACACTGCTACACTGGTACAGCGAAGGGTGGGGGGAGGATCATGAGGCTGAGTGTCCCCTCCTCCCACCCCCAAAGAGTTGCACTCAGCCCTCAGTGACCGCAGACCCCGGGATGGGGGTTGCCTGCATAAGGCGAGCCTGGTGTTTCCTGCATAAGGTGAGCCTGGAGAGGAGAAACCTTCGGGGAAGGCTACAACATTGACCTGGGCCCCGGCAGAGGCAGCAGTGGTAGGAGGCAACGGCGAGTGGGCTAAAGGCAAGGATAAGCCGGGCAGAGTCCCTACGGGATGGAGAAGTAGGTCATAGTCCTCCGAGCCTCTGGCTTTGCCCTCATGCTTGGGGTGTAGGATGAGGAGAGAGCCTAGTGCAGCAAGAGGGACTGGAGCCAGTTGAGCGTGGAGAAGTGTGAGCCCGACTGCAGAAGGAGACAGTGCAACTGGGCCCTAGGGCTCAAAGGGGCTGGGAGCGGTGATCTCCGCCAAGTAAAAATGGACCGGCACCAGTATTGCAGCTGCTCTGCCTTGGGCGCCCCGCTGGGGTCTGACTACCTGCTTTTGGTCCTTGGTGGGGGTGTGCAGAGACTGAGCCTGGTGCTGGGCTCAAGCGGGCCCCAGGAGCTGGTGAGAGCAGGCCCCAGGAGGGTGGAACGTTCCAGGGTCAATCCGCATTGCGAAGCGACTGGGAGCTGGGGCACTGGATCAGAGAGTCCCCGCTGGCTGCTTGTTGTGGGCCCTGGATTTCTCCGATAGGGAAGACGGAGGGACTGACTGTTGAGCTGGAGAGCGGCGCCTGGGTGCCCTTGACTCGCTGGCACGAGGCCTAATGGACAACCATGTCATGCTAGATGGGTCTCTGCAGTCACCTTGCGCTGCATGCTGGGGGAGATCCTCTTTTAGCAGGAGCGTTCTTGCATCTGGAGGACTTACTGAAAATGGCACAGGAAGGGCTCGGGACCACTTTTGGCAAGCCGGCCTTTTGATGACTCGCATCATGTCCTCCGTCCGCTCAAAGAAGGATCGATCTGAAAGAGACATGCTTATTAAACCGGTAGCTGCCGGCGGGACACCCAAGCCCCCATACCCAACATAGACCACCAGGAGGTGCAGAGGAAATGGACGGTCTGGCCACGAAAACTTTCATGGCATCGCTTTTCTCGTCCCCTCAAGAGGACCTACTAGCTATGCAAATGCAGTCTCTGCGGGCTTGAAGGGGGTACGTCGGGACCCTGAGGAGCTGGGAGATCGGGTGGCTGCGCTGGAGGAACACGAAACCCGGAAGGGACGAACTAAAGATGATGCAACAAGAGATCCTCCGGTTAAAGTAGCAGCAAGTAGAGCAACAGGTGCACACAGAAGAAAATCGGTCTCGCCAAAACTACGTCTGTATCCGGGGGTGCCGGCCCAGGCAGAGGGAGAGGACCTGAGGGGCTACGTTGGGGCCCTGTTTCGCCATATCCTGGGGTACACCGATGAACCGGAAATTGAAATAGACTGAGTACATAGAGTCGGCCTGCCCGAGCTGGCAACGCCCCTCCTGGGTACATACTGGCATGTGTGCATGACTTTCAAATCAAAGAAATTATCCTTCGCCAGGCTAGAGAGTCCCACCCGGTACAGTTCAGAGGACACACCCCAACATTGTACCAGGATCTGTCCATGATCACCCTCCAGAATCGTAGAGAATTCTGCCCAGTCACGGCGCACCTAAGGGAGAAAGGGATTTCATACTCGTGGGGGCACCCCTTCCCCCTCATCTTCCGGCACAAGGGCAGATTACGATAACTGAGATCCCTTAAAGAGACCTAAAGAAGTGGTGGGCATTAAGGAGAAGATGGGCGCGGAGATCAGGGCGTCGTCCCCGGACGATTAGCAACACAAGCAGCACTGATGGCGGGAAATCCTCTGGGAGACACAAACCAGACACAGCCACCATGGCTAGAGAAAGACAGGCAATACTTATTACTTTATCCGTTTTGCCAGCATCTCTCACGACTGCCAGGCAGGATGACTTCAGCATGACGGAGCCGGAGAGGCGTGCCAACTGCGCTACTACTCTGCTGCAGCCTTTACATCTGGGACCTGGAATCCCTCTGTGCTGGAGTTTGAATTGCCTTTGGAAGTTCCAACTGGCCAACTCCCTGTACGAGTTCGACTACTGAGACGGACTGATGTCACCTTTTGTTCTATTGTTTGTTGTTGACGTTTACTTTTATTGGGGTTTTATGTTCTTTTTTACTCCTCTACACCAGTTATTCACGGCGTACCAATGCAGACATACTTCCGCAATCCCCAGTTGCTTAAGATGCTTACGATTCCCACTATGCCCATATCTGAAGCGCGCTGCGCAATACGCTTCCTTCTTGAGTCATACCTAGGGAGCTAAAGATACTTAGTCTCAATGTCCGGGGCTTAAACAATCCAGTAAAGTGCGCTGCAATTCTGTCTCTCTTGGAGCATATGGGGGGGACATATGCTTGCTTCAAGAGACACACATGCACCCCAAGGGCACTGTTCACATGCGCTTCCACTGGTATCCCTGCCAGCTATGGTCCTTGGGTCCCATGAAGAAGAATGGGATAGCTATCCTGTTGGCCCAGAAGTTTAACGGTAAGCTAATTGCCACGATCGCCGAAACAAGGGGGCACCTCCTGACAGTTCGAATATAATGGGGCTCCTTGTCCTTCACCCTGGCCAATATCTACGCCACAAATGAATGGCAGGAACCCTTTATCCTGAACGTGCATGCAACGGTACATGCCACCCAGGACTCGGTGGTAGGGGTGGGGACATATTAATTTAGTCATGGATCGTTCAAACCAGCGTTCCTTGCAAGCAGGGACTTTCACAGCTGGGGGCATGGGGTGGCTTGCAGAGGGTGGGCCTTGCGATGTTTGGTGCCAACTACACCCTTCATTAAGGGACTACGCGTTTTATTTGGCAGCACACAAGTCATATGCGCGTATTGACCATTTTCTTACTACCTCCACACTTATGACCTTGCTTGGTGAAGCAAACATAGAGCCACGATCTCTTTTGGACCATGCCATGATCACGTTGATGCTGAGGATGCACGACTCTCCACCCCGTGCCTCCCGGTGGTGGCTATGCGACACGGTGCTGTAGTCCCCCACCGCGATGACAGCAGTGCGCATGGTGCTTGAGTATTACCTGTGCATCAATGACGTGGAGGCACTCCCCTTTCATCGGTATGGGAAGCACTGAAGCTGGTAGTGAGGAATGAATTCATCTCTATTTCAGTGGCAGAAAACCGGGTACGATGAGAGAAGCATCAGCAGCTGGAGTAGGTGGTCACGGTGCTGGAGGCCACACAAAAACGCACGGGCCCTCAGGGTCTGGCGAGACCTGGAGCGTGAGAGGCTTCTCTTGAAGCATCTGGATCTGGATAGGGTGGAGTATGCCCTTCGGCTCAGGCACAAATGCTAACTGAGTAGTTGGCATGCTGGCACATAGGCTCCGCACTAAGACTCTGTCGGGTTCTGTCAGTTCGATTAGGCAGACTTCAGGGGAGAGGAGGTGCACATGGATAATGAAATCACAGCCACCTTTAAGGACTTTTACCATGCTCTGTATTCCAACTCAGACGGTCCCTGTGGGAACCCAAGACCCTACCTATAGAAGGGGCCAATGGCTCGCTTGCAGGCGGCGATCACATCCCAACTGGATCAGTCAATTCAGATCGAGGAGGTCGTTGCGGCCATTACGCGTCTTAAGCCCGCAATGGCCCAATTTTATAAATCATTTTTCCAGGAGTTGGCTCCTCTTCTCATCTGACATTTTAATTCTTTTCACGACTCGGGGGTGCTAACACACTCGATGATGGAGGCATCCGTCTCTGTGATACTTAAGCTAATGAAAGACCCTAGGAACTTTGGGTCATATAGACCCATTTCCCTTCTTAACATTGATGCCAAGATCTTCGCTAGTGTCCTGGCCTCTCGTCTGAATCCGTTCATGCTGGGACTGGCCCACCCTGACCAAGCCAAGACAAGGAGCGGACAATACCAAAAGGCTTTTACACCTCCTGGACATCACTCAAAGATTCCGAATAGAGGTGCTTCTCCTCTCCATCAACATGCAGAAAGCCTTTGACCATGTCCAGCGACCATACCATGTTTGAAACGCTACTCCATTTTGGATTTTGAGGCACATTTCTTAGGTGGATAGGTTGTATGTATAGCACCCCCAGAGCATTCGTCCGGATTAACGGGACGCCATAGGATAAGTTCTCAATAGCGTGCGGCACCAACTAGGGGTGTCCCCATCTGCGCTCTATATGGAGCCCTTGCTCCCTTTGCCACTGGATTCAAGCTAGCCTGGCTGATGAGGGCTGTTAGACCGAAACTGGTCTCAGGATGCTTGTTTCCGGTCCAGGGTAGACATGGCTTGGTAATTCGGGCTGGACTGTTTCCATGAGGCACGGGGTCAAGACTTGCATATAGCTGTGTCTGAACTGGGGTGGTAAAGTGAGCTAAAGAATTATGATGGTTTCAACCCAGATCTGTGACTGGGGGTTAGTGTGTCTGAAAAGGTTCAGCGCTCCGTCGATCATCTCCTTGTGTTTTCTTTGTTCGCCCTAAGTTGGCAGGGTATGCCCAGACATGGGTCCCTTGCTCACTTTGCCACTGGATTCAAGCTAGCCTTGCTGATGAGGGCTGTTAGCACGAAACCTGTCCCAGGATGCTTGTTTCCGGTCCAGGGAAAACATGGCTTTGCAGTTCGGGCTGGACTGTTTCCATGAGGCACAGGGTCAAGACTGATTTGCATATAGCTGTGTCTGAACTGGGGTGGTGAAGTGAGCTAAAGAACAATGATGGATTCAACCCAGATCTGTGACTGGGGTTGAGTATCTGAAAAGTTTCAGCACTCCGTCCATCATCTCCTTGTGTTTGCTCTATATGGAGCCCATGGCACAGCACATTAGCAACCGCAGATTGCAGGAATTCGGTTTGGCACTGACACTCATACTATAAGTATGTATACCGATGATGTGATGTCATTCTCTCACTGGCAGACACGATGACGTCCCTGCCGAACTTACTGGATGAGCTGCAGTGCTCCGGCGATGTCCCAGGCTTTAAAGTTACCCTTACAAAGTCTCAGATCTTGAACCTGTTGGTCACCCCTCCCCATGAGGCAGATCTTCGTGCCCAGTTCCTCTTGGCTTGGTCAACGGAGGCCATCCCGTATTTGGGAATACAGCTTACTCCCACAATAGCAAAGACCCACGCGACAAATTACAGGGCCCTCCTAGACCAGACGAATAAATCGCTGACTGTTTGGAGTCGACTGCGGCTGGCCTGGTCGGGGCGCATTGCAGCTGTCAAAATGGCGCCACTGCCGCACATTCTTTACATCTTTCAGACAGTCCCACTGTCCCCCCCTCCTGTGGCGCTATGCTCTTTACAAATCGCTATCAATACATTTCTCTGGGGTGGGAAGCGGCCGTGTCTTCCAGCTAGCCAACTAGTGTGGCAAAGGATGAAGGCGGCTTGGGGCTCCTCCTGTCAATCAACATTACCAAGCTAAGCAACTCCGATATCCTGTGGTTTGGAATAAGCCCCCTCTCCGAAAAGCACTGGTCCTTTATGGACCAGACGGTAGGGGTTGTAAACATATGGCGGGAAGCCTGGCTTCCTCGCAAATTCAGGGCCTGGGGGTTATATTCTTCACCGGTGACAGCTCCGACGATGAAAGTCTGGGACAGCATTGCCCTCCGAAAGGGTTTGATGTTGTTCCCCTCCCCGGTGTCGCCAATTGTCGATAACCCTGACTTCACTCTGGGGTGCGGTTATGGAGGTGTTCAACCGCTGGTGTGAGCAAGGATGTAAATGGGTTGGTTCCCTCTTCGATCCTTCGGGGATCCTCCCTTTTGAACTGCTTCAGCAGGACTATTCTCTACCTGTTCCGGATCCATTCCACTATTTGCAACTGAGACACTGGGTGACCTCCCCAGATTATAAGACGGCGGCCTTCCGCCCACTCACCGTGCTTGAGAAATGGCTGGTCCGCAAACAGGGTGACAAGCACCTTATCTCCAAGCTCTATACTATGCTTTCAGAAGCGGGCAGTACGTGTAAAACCAAAAGACAGTTGCACTGGTTGGAGTAATTGGGGTGCTCACTCGCCTCCAAAGAATGGGCTGACATTTTTTATAGGCCACATCACACAGCACACAACATGGCCGGTACGGAGGCAGCCTACAAAATTTCCTCCTATTCGCGCAATAAACAGACCACACCGTGTCTTAAGCGTAAAAGGCCATTTATTAGGACCAGGCTGCACAACAATAAACAATAAACAAACATTACCTGAATAACAACTTTCCCCCAACACTCTACCATCCTTCACTCCTTTCTCCCACTCCACACTCCCCTTTAGTATCACTCCATGCCCCGTCCGTTCCTCACCATTCCACAAACCTCCTTGCATCCTCCCCGCTCTCCTCGGCCATTTCACTCACGCCTCCATTACCCCCACCTCATTCACTCTCCCACACCCCAGGGATGGGTGTGCCCGCTAATGACTCCCCCCACCCCTCCAAAGTACCGCCAACCCCCGCAGCCTGTCCTAAACTGGCACGCTTAGCCAACCCCGAACCCCAAACCCCCAACTGCAGGGTGGGTGGGTGGCCTTCGCTATACCCTCCCGATGGTGCTGAGCACAGGAAGAGGAAGTCGCCTTCCTCCCCTGCGCTCATATACCCACCCCCTAACTCCACCCCTTGACCCTGCCTGGTCCTACCCATGCGCGAATGACCCCGGGGGAAGACTAGTCTGCGACTCTGCTTCCCCCGGGGCCCGGCATCGCGCAATAAACAGACCACACCGTGTCTTAAGCGTAAAAGGCCATTTATTAGGACCAGACTGCACAACAATAAACAATAAACAAACATTACCTGAATAACAACTTTCCCCCAACACTCTACCATCCTTCACTCCTTTCTCCCACTCCACACTCCCCTTTTGTACCACTCCATGCCCCTTCCGTTCCTCACCATTCCACAAACCTCCTTGCATCCTCCCCGCTCTCCTCGGCCATTTCACTCACGCCTCCATTACCCCCACCTTGTTCACTCTTCCCCCCCGAGGGATGGGTGTGCCCGCTAATGACTCCCCCCACCCATCCAAAGTACCGCCAACCAGGTAGCCCCCTTTAGGGCGGATACCTGCCCCACCCCCTAGGCCGGGACCCTTCAGACACCCCCCCCACTCACACATCCCTGCAACACCAAATTGCCTCATTCCAGAGCTTGCTGACCACATCCCTCATCTCCATCATGTAGTAGGCGTTCCCAAGTCTGGACAGATGCACCCTGTCATCCCTAAATAACAGTGGTTCCTCCAGTCGCAGTCCTGGGTGACCGATCACCTTAATGTCTTTTTCCCCACAAAAAACGCGCATAGCTCTGTTAAGTTTCCGTCGCGCCTTTTCAATTGCCCCATGCTTAACAGCGCCTCTCCAGATCCTCCTCGGAACAAATTCAGTCCAGGCAATGCAAGTCCCTGCCAGCCTGTGCTTCATTACCTCCAAGTCTCTTTGCATCAGCTGTAAGAGCGCCAAACCCGACAGCCGAACCAAATCATTCTCCCCCAAATGGACGATCAACAGATCATGGCAATCCTTCTGTGGGACCATCTTCGCGAGCCAGGGCAGTAGTGCCCCCCATCGCATTCCCCCTTTTCCCCACCAGTGCACCTCGTGATGTTGTCCTTTGAGTCCCAGGTTACGGCCGTACACCTGTTGCTCCGCATATTTCGATGCCCAGTGCACAAAGGAATGCCCCACAATCCATGTGACCGTCTTGGCCCCAGGTCCTCCCACGCAACCTAAGGGAGAAACAGATGTTAGATACACACAGAAAAGAAGCCACCCCGCATCCCCCACAGTCTCCATCACTCTGCGACCAGCCCCATCACTTCCTCACATACCGCTCACAGCACCGCGACCTCCATCTACCAATCTGCCGAATCCTATCCCAGGACCACCCCAGCTGGGCTGCCGCCGTTGCCGCCCCAATCCGAAACGAGTGAGTTCGAAACCCCGCCGGCTCCAAACCCACACGCACCAATGCCATGCGCAGCACTGCCAACAACTGCCCCGCCGTCACACGCGCCCCCGACCTATGACAGAAAATCTCTCCTTCCCCTACCTGCGTAGCCAGTACAAATGACCTCCATTCAGCCACCGGGCATACACTCCCACCACCATTCTCATTCAACCACACCCACTTGCCCCGTCCCAACTGATCCGTCTTGGACCGCCCCAGCCAAATGCCCAGGCGCCCAGCATCCAATCTGATCTCCTCATACCTCCGCCCCTCCCCCGCACGCGTGCCCAACAATTCCGACACCCGAAACGCCCCAAAAAACATCCAAATCATACACAAGCGAAAGATCCGAACCTCAAACTCCTCATAACAACAGAGCGGTAACGCCGCAACCAACCGGACCAACACCTCAAACGTTATGGCCTCCCTCGGAACAGTCCCCCCCGCTCTCTCCCTGCTCCAACCCCGTAGCACCCTACTCACAATTACACTCTTTGTAGGGTCAAAACCAAAAAACCAACAACAATAAAATGACACTCTGCCAACTTCCCTGAAATGGTTGCAGCCGACAACCCCTTGTCCATGCAGTGCAGTACAAACTGTAAAACTTTTTGCTCCACCGTCGCCTGTTCCCCAGAGGCAGAATCCCTGCTCCAGCCCATAAACGCTCCAAACTCCACCCACGCCAGTCTGTAGGTCCGCCTGGTGGTAGCAGCAACAGAATTCTCCACTAGGCCTACCACCCTCACTCCCCCAGGGCCCAAATGCCATCCGGCAGCCCCGTCTTGCACAGATCCGCTCCAGGTGCCAATCGCCGGTATCGCTGCTACTGCGAACGAGACAAAGCATCCGCAATGTCATTATTCGCCCCCGGCACATGCTTGGCTCGAAAAATCACATTCAGACGCAAACACTTCAGCATGAAACACCCTCAGATACCTTGCCCTCTGTCGGTTGACCAACTCGACCACCGTCATGTTGTCCACATGGAACAACACCGCCCTGTTCTGAAACTCGGGACCCCACACTTCAAGCGCCACCAACAAAGGGAAGAATTCCAAAAACGCAATGCTCCTCCCCTGCTTCATCCAGTGATCCGGCCAAGTCTCGGCGCACCACCTCCCATCCCAGAAAATGCCAAAACCAGCCGCCCCAGCCGCATCAGAGTAAATTTGGATTTGCCAAACCGTTCTTTCCTCCACAAAGTCCAAAGACACCCCATTGAAATCCATCAAGAACAACAGCCATGTCCGCAGATCCGCCCTCACTCCCATGGTGATCCTGACCCTGTGGTGTGGAAGCACTGCCCCCGACATGGCCATGCCGAGCCGCCTGCAGAACGTCCGTCCCGCCCTGACCACCCTGCACGCAAAGTTCAAGAACTCCAACAGCCGCTGCACCGCCCTCAACGTGATCCTCTTCTCCCCAATCGCCCATTGGAGAAACTCCTGAATTTCCACCACCTTTGCGGCCGGGAGCCTCGCTGTCCACTGAATGGAATCCAGCTCAATGCCCAAGAATGTCAACACGCAACACGGCCCACTCGTCTTTTCAGGTGCCAAAGGGACCCCAAAGTGCCTCGCCAACTCCCGGAAACCCGTCAGAGCCCTGCCACAGTCCCCGGAACGCGCCCTCCCTAGGAACAGGAAATCGTCCAAATAGTGCGTGACATCCCGATGCCCACTCAGCTGCGTAAATGCCCACTGCAGGAAAGTGCTAAACATTTCGAACAATGCGCATGAAATCGCACACCCCATGGGCAGGACTTTGTCCACGAAGATGGCCCCCCCGAACTGCATTCCGAGGAGCGCAAAATCCGCAGGGTGAATGGGCAGCAGGCGGAAAGCCGACATCACATCGCATTTCGCCAATTCCGCCCCCGGCCCACACACCCGCACAAGGCGGATCGCATCATCCACCGACGCATAAAGCACCCGTGAATCCTCCTCCGCGATGAAATCGTTCACAGACTGTCCCTCTGGCCACGAAAGGTGATGAATCATGCGAAACTCACCCTCCTCCTTTTTTGGCACCACCCCCAACGGAGAAATAATCAAATCCTCCATCGGCCAGGCATAAAAGGGGCCCGCAATCCTCCCTTCCTCCACTTCCTTCAAGAGTTTGACCGCCACCACCCCCGGCAATTCCTTCGCTGATCTGAGATTGTCGGCCCATCTCCGTGATCTGGGACCTTGATAACCGACCCGAAAACCCTCCGTAAAGCCCCACTGAATCTTCAAGGCGGCCTCCCTATCCGGGTAAAGGGAGAGCCACGGGGCCATCGCCTCCACCTTAACCGGTGTAGGAGCCCTTCTGTCCAGCTTGTCCCCGACCCTTGGAATTCCTCCATTGTTCGGAAGGAGTGGTGAGCGTAAAACATTGCGTAAGGGGGTGCTTCCCCCCGCACTTAGAACATTCGTGCTTGAACTTGCACGGATACCTGGAACAATATCCCCGATTGTAGCTCCAACAGGCCCCAGTACTGTAAGCGCTGGGCTTGCTGGTCTGTCCACCGCCCCCTGTACTTGTTGCGTTCCCTCCCGCCCCACTGTGAGCGGGATGCGACTGAAAAGACCGGTACGTTACTGGCAAACCACTAGCCGTGTGCGTCGATGCTGAGGAATGCATTGACGCCATCCATTGCATCCATAATTCCTGGTCCACCTCACCCCAATGTTTCTCGGGGTTCGCGCTAACCCGCGCCCTGAACTCCTCATCATAACTCAGCCAGGCGAAACCCCCAAACTGCATTTGAGCCTTCCTAATTATGTCCATATACTTCCATAATGCGATCGCCCTGTCAGGATGTTTCTCGCAATAAATGCTGGCATAAATAAGAAATGCCAAGGTCCAATTCTCCATGGTCACAGGTACCCTCGGCCGCCTAGTCAGCTCCCACTCCTCCTCCTTTGAGCCCTCCTTGGCCTGCACCTCCCTATGCAACAATTTAAACACATCCACGTATTCGTGCTTCCAGATCTTCCCCCTAATCTTCTCGGACAGACGCGACCCCAAGGGCATAGCCAAACCCATGTAGGGCAGCTTTTTCGGGAGCTTAACCCCTGACTTGTCCCCCTTGTCCCCAGGCTCGTCACCCTTCTCCGTCTGCACCCCCGCCGAAGTCACCGCCTTGGCCTCGACCGACTTGTCCCTTTTCGCGAGCCCGCCCTTCGGAGCCTCCCCAGCGTCCCTCTGTGAGACCGGCCTCACGGCGTTGCCCTCCCAATCATCCAGCCAACCTGCAACCACCCTCAAGACACGACATCTCCGACTCCGGCCGCCCCAGCCACCTAGATCCGAGGGCCGGCCAGAGCCCTGACAGACTCGACACCCTACCACGCATGTCCGACCGAGGGAGCGGGAACCCTCGAGCCAGACCCAAAGGCGCCAGCCCAGTCACACCTCGGGTCGCCTTCCCCGGGAAGACTCGATCGGCCACCAGGCCCTTGGGGAGCAGGCGCCTCCCCTGCCGAGCGTCTGGGGTCCCTCCCAGACCCACCTGAAAAGACCAAAGAAGTGAGCGGCAGGAAATCCCGCCGAACCCCCTCCGTCACCTCAGTCCCCCCTCTGCGAGGACCCCGAACTTCAAAGAGCAAGCGGAGTATAACAAGGGGTGCCGGAGAAACGAAGGCAGAGAAGACCTGGAACCATACGAGCCTGCTGACGCTGTCGCGGCTCCTGAACGCTGAAGTCACCTGGGCCTGCTGAGTGACTCGCGGCCTCTTGCTATCGAACCATCTGAGCCCTGCTGACGAGGTCGCGGCTCCCGAGCACTGAACCACCTGGGCCTGCTGAGTGACTCGCGGCCCCCAGCTATTGAACCATCTGAGCCCTGCTGACGGAATCGCGGCTCCCGAACTCCGACCACCTGTGCCTGCTGAGAGACTCGCGGCGCTCCCCTTGAGGACGACTCGGTAAGAGATCGCCCAGAGAATCGACACCCTCCAGCTCGAGGATTGTGAGCTATCCGCAGGGTATTTCGCAGAGACACTATCTTGAAAGACTGTCCCGCTACCCCCATTCCCCACGACCGATTTGTGGTACTTCGTGCCACTGCTGTACTACTTGCATCTTGGATCATAAAGATCCCTTGAAAATCATCGATAAAAAAGACCTATCGTCCTACAAAGAATACGTGTGGTGTCACTCTGTTCGTAGTGTATATCAGGGTGTGCGCGCCTAGTTCGGCCTACGTGGGAGAGGTGGGTCAAAGGGGTGGGCAAGACGGGCATCGAACCCCCCTCCGGCGAACGCCTTTCCAACATTTGGTGGCAGACGACGGGATCCGAGCCGACACCGAAAGAGAGCGTGCAGTAAACGACTGACACACTACCAAACAGAGATGGAAGGAGAAACCTCCCTGGGTGCCGCAGGTACCGAAATAAGCTCACCGTTCCGAGAGGATCAATTGGACTATTACACACATAGAGAATTAAAACAGTTTTGCAAAGACCTTGGCATCGCTACCACCGGATTAAGCACAAAGGAAGACTTCCAGAAAGTATTGAAAACCTGGGTCGAGACGGGGGCACCCCCGACCCAAACGGAAGGAGACCATCGTAGGCCTACCCCGAAGGAGCTCTGTTTCAGGCGTCTTGAGATCCTTGCACTGGCTCCCCATCAAATCACGCATCCAGTTCAAGGTGTTGTGTCTGGCGTTTAAGATCTTGAGGGGAGTTGGTCCGCCTATTCTTGCTGACCTCCTGTCGTGGTATGTTCCTTCCCGCGCTTTGAGATCGGGAAGCCATGCGCTTGCGCTGGTCCCCCGTTACAGGTTGTGTCGGGCGGGTGGTCGCTCTTTTAGGGTGAGGGCGGCCGAACTCTGGAATTCCCTCCCAGTAGACTTGCGGCTTCGGACGGACCTCTTGGCCTTTCGCAAGGCGTTGAAAACGTTTCTTTTTAATTAGTTCTTTTTTGGTGTTGTGTTTTCTGCTTTCTGTTGCACTTTGCCTGCCATGCGCCAGGACGCCCCTTAGCTGGGGCAGCTGTGCGCAATACAAAAGTGCATAACATAACATAACATAACTCTGCCCATGAACCACAAAGCATCCCGGCGAGACACAACGGGCCAGAGGGGATCCTGTCCCCCGAGGAGCTAGCGGACCGAGAGAGAAGCCGCAACCACGAACTTGAACTGGCAAAACTAAAAATCGAGGGAGAACTAAAACTAGCAGAGAAGAAGTTGGCCGTCGAGCAGTTACGGCTACAAGGGGAACTTGAAGAGAAGAGACGCCAAAGAGAGCACGACGAAAAGAAGCTCCAGCTAGAACATGAACGCAGCCTGAAGGAGATCGAGTGGCGGGCTAAAAACAAAAAGTCACAGCCACCCGGGAATCCACCGCCCGCTCCCACCGGGGAAACCAAAGTCCACATCCCCAAGGATGTGGTAAAAGAGTATTACAAGAACGACGATATCCAGCAGTGGTTTAAGGCCTACGAAGTCGCCATGACCTCTCACCGAGTCCCGCAGAAGGATTGGGGGGCTGGCCTATGGGGCCGGTTCTTAAGCGAAGGAAGAGACACCCTGCTAGATCTGCCCTCCACGGTCATGAACTCCTACAGCCACATGAAGGAGGCCCTTGTGGGCCGGTATGGACTCACCCCCGAAATGTACCGACAACGGTTCCGAGATTGTAAGAAGATACCGGGCACCACGTGGGTAGAATACGTGAACTTTTACAGCCGAGCCTTGGACGGGTGGATCAAGGGCAGCAAGGTCTCCACCTTCGAAGAACTGTTTGATCTGATTGCCTGGGAACATTTAGCGGCCAATTGCTTTGTAGAACTGCGCCAGCATCTCCTGGACAGCAAACTCACCGACCCTCGGAAGCTGGCCGCTGAGGCTGATCGTTGGGTGAATACCCGAGCCACCCGAGGCCCCGTGGGGGACTACGGCCGCCACAATCAAGGCCCCCCCCGCCAGAGGGGCGGAGGGAACCACGGCCGACCAAGAGACTTCCCCGGGGGGTCCTCAACCAGCCCCCCCAGCAGCCCACCAGCGGCGGGTTCAGCCCCGTCTCCAGCAAGCACCGGAGTCGCAGGACGGCTAGGTCCACGAGCTAGGATCACCTGCTTCCGCTGCCAACGGCCCGGACACTACGCCAATGACCCCCAGTGTCCCCAGTATCAGCGAACCACAACGACCAACCCCCCGGCCCGGCAGATGGCCTCCGTAGCTCTGGGGGAAGAGATGGAGGACTCCGAAGAATGGGAACCGGCGGCCATGGCCCTGGTCTCCCTTGGTGATCAAGAAATGGTCCCCGGGACACCCTTGCCCGCCAACGCAAAGAAATACCGACAGCAAGTGACCATCAACGGCCACCGAGTCGAGGGCCTCCGTGACACCGGGGCGAGTGTCACCGCGGTCCACCGCAGCCTAATTTCCGAAGACCAGATCCTAACCGGTGCCCTCTGTCCGGTCGTATCCTCCGACAATTCTGAGAGCCTCTGCCAGATGTCGCTGGTGCCCTTCGAGTGGGGAGGGGTCTCCGGAGAACTGAAGGTAGCGGTCCGGACATCACAGCCCGTAGACTGCCTCCTGGGCAACGACCTGGAGAGTTCCCCGTGGGGGCAAGTAGAACGAAGAGCCCATCTGAAGATGATGGGCCTACCAGAATGGGTCTGCGCCACCACGCGCTCCATGGCCGCGCGAT
This sequence comes from Triturus cristatus, assembly GCF_964204655.1. Taxonomy (NCBI): domain Eukaryota; kingdom Metazoa; phylum Chordata; class Amphibia; order Caudata; family Salamandridae; genus Triturus; species Triturus cristatus. The sequence goes on along the minus strand of NC_140584.1, from coordinate 646,970,618 downwards.
TGTCTCTCTCCGAGGGCAGTGAGGCCCTCCTACCGAACACTGTCCCCAAGAGCCGGGACACTCTACCAGAAGCGGACAACCCTCCTTCGGAGGGAGAAGAGGACACTAACCCGGGAGAAGGGCCAAAACCTTCCGCCCCGGAGGCCCTGACTGAGCTCGGAGAACTGCCCGAGATGGGCCAGTGGCGCTGTGAGGGGGGGCCCTCCCGGGAAGAATTCTGCCAGGAACAGGCCATTTGCCCCTCCCTCGTGGGACTCAGACAACAAGCCGAAGCCCAGGCCGCCGGTGACCGAACCGGAACCCATTGGATCTATTGGGACAATGGCCTCCTATACAGCGAGCAAAAGTCCGCCGAGCCAGGCGCAGCCCGGGTACTGGTGGTACCCCTGCGTTTCCGGAGCTTCCTCCTGGGCCTGGCTCACGATGTACCCTTGGCAGGACACTTAGGCCAAGACAAGACATATCAGCGATTGGTTACCCACTTCTATTGGCCCAAGATGCGAGCGAATGTAGAAGTACACTGCAAATCCTGCCTCACGTGCCAGGGCAGTGGGAAGAGTGGCGGAAAATGCAAAGCTCCCTTACAACCGTTCCCCGTTGTGAGTACCCCGTTCGAGCGGGTCGGCATCGACATCGTGGGACCCCTGGATCCGAAGACCGCCCAGGGCCACAGGTTCATCCTTGTCCTGGTGGACCATGCCACCCGCTACCCCGAGGCCATCCCCCTCCGCACCGTGACGGCTCCCGTGGTGGGCCGAGCTCTCATGGGGATCTTCTCCCGTGTCGGATTTCCCCACGAGGTTGTGAGTGATCGCGGCACTAACTTTATATCCCGCTACATGAAGTCCCTGTGGCAGCAGTGCGGAGTCACGTATAAGTTCACGACCCCCTACCACCCCCAGGGCAACGGCCTAGTGGAACGCTTCAACCGTACCCTAAAGGGAATGATCCTGGGCCTCGAAGAGCCCCTGCGCCGGAAATGGGACGTCCTCCTCCCTTGCCTCCTGTTCGCATACCGAGAAGTTCCCCAAAAGTCTCTGGGGTTCAGCCCTTTCGAACTGCTATACGGACATCCCGTCCGAGGGCCCCTGAGCCTGGTCAAAGAGGGCTGGGAGACAAGCCCCCGGGGGACACCCCCTGATGTGTTCCGCTACATCCTGGCGCTCCGCAACCAGACGAGGAAGTTCAGAGAACTCGCAGAGGCTAACCTCGAGGCCAGCCAAGAAGAAATGAAGCGCTGGTATGACCAGAACGCAACCCTGGTCGAGTTCCAGCCGGGCCAGCAGGTTTGGGTCATGGCCCCGGTGAAGCCCTGCGCCCTACAAGACAAATGGACTGGTCCCTTCAAGGTGATCGAGCGGAAGAGCCAGGTCACGTACCTGGTCGATGTACAGTCCCCCCGGAACCCCCTCCGGGTCCTCCACGTGAACCGTCTCAAGCCCCACTTTGTGAGAACGGAATTAAGTTTGCTACTGGCCACCGATGATGGGGCGGAAGAAGACACCGAACCCCTGCCTGACCCCCTGTGCGCTAAAGACCTGGATGGCTCCGTGGAGGGAGTAAGACTTTCAACCACCCTCACTCCCCAACAGTCCGACGACTGCCGCCAGCTGCTCAGACAATTCGCAGACCTCTTCTCCCTCATTCCAAGGGTCACCGACTGGTGTGTCCACGACGTGGACACCGGCGACAGCCCGCCTGTGAGACACCGAGCCTACCGGGTGCCTGACCGGGTCCGCACCTGCATCAAGACCGAGGTACAGAAGATGCTCACCCTTGGAGTAATCGAACCCTCCGACAGCCCCTGGGCCAGCCCGGTGGTCCTGGTCCCGAAGGCGGCTTCCCCGGGGGTCGCCCCCGAACTAAGATTCTGTGTGGACTACCGGGGGCTCAATGCGGTCACCCGGGCAGACGCTCACCCTATGCCCCGCGCCGACGAGCTCATCGACCGCCTGGGGGCCGCCCGGTTCCTCAGCACTTTTGACATGACCTGCGGGTACTGGCAGATTGCTCTCACGGAGGGAGCGAAAGAACGCTCTGCCTTCTCCACACCAGATGGCCACTACCGCTTCAGGGTCATGCCGTTCGGGATGAAGAACGCCCCGGCCACATTCCAACGGTTGGTGAACAAGGTCCTGGCCGGACTCGAGGAGTTCAGCGCAGCATACCTTGACGACATCGCCGTATTCAGCTCTCAATGGCACGAGCATCTCCAGCACCTCCGACAAGCACTCATGGCCCTGCGCCAAGCCGGCCTAACAGTGAAAGCCAGCAAAAGCCAGCTCGGGCAAGGCTCCGTGGTCTACCTGGGGCATCAGGTGGGCAGCGGCCAAGTCGCCCCCCTCCAACCGAAGATCAACGCCATCAAGTCCTGGGAGCCCCCCACCACGCAGACGGAGGTCCGGGCCTTCCTGGGCCTTACAGGGTACTACCGGAGGTTCATTAAAAACTATGGTAGTATCGCGGGGCCCCTCACGGAGTTGACCTCCAAAAAGCTTCCGAAGAAGGTGCAGTGGACCACCCCGTGCCAGCAGGCGTTCGACGCCTTGAAAACCGCCATGTGCACTGCCCCCGTATTCAAGGCCCCCGACTACTCCCAAGAGTTTGTGGTCCAGACCGACACCTCCGAACACGGCATCGGGGCCGTCCTCTCGCAGTTCGACGACAAGGGCATCGATCAGCCTATAGCCTTCATCAGCCGAAGGCTGCTGCCGCGAGAGCAGCGTTGGAGTACTATAGAACGAGAGACCTTTGCCGTAGTCTGGGCCCTCAAGAAACTACGGCCCTACTTGTTCGGAACCCATTTCCGAGTACAGACGGACCACCGGCCCTTGCGGTGGCTAATGCAGATGAGGGGGGAGAACCCCAAGCTACTACGATGGTCCATCTCTCTCCAAGGGATGGATTTCACTGTCGAACATCGCCCCGGGGCGGATCATGCCAACGCCGACGGCCTGTCCCGGTTCTTCCGCTTCGGCGAGGAGAATCCCCCAGTGGATGGGTAGTTCTCCACGCCTTTCAGCTGGGGGGGACGCTTGTGAGACCGGCCTCACGGCGTTGCCCTCCCAATCATCCAGCCAACCTGCAACCACCCTCAAGACACGACATCTCCGACTCCGGCTGCCCCAGCCACCCAGATCCGAGGGCCGGCCAGAGCCCTGACAGACTCGACACCCTACCACGCATGTCCGACCGAGGGAGCGGGAACCCTCGAGCCAGACCCAAAGGCGCCAGCCCAGTCACACCTCGGGTCGCCTTCCCCGGGAAGACTCGATCGGCCACCAGGCCCCTGGGGAGCAGGCGCCTCCCCTGCCGAGCGTCTGGGGTCCCTCCCAGACCCACCTGAAAAGACCAAAGAAGTGAGCGGCAGGAAATCCCGCCGAACCCCCTCCGTCACCTCAGTCCCCCCTCTGCGAGGACCCCGGACTTCAAAGAGCAAGCGGAGTATAACAAGGGGTGCCGGAGAAACGAAGGCAGAGAAGACCTGGAACCATACGAGCCTGCTGACGCTGTCGCGGCTCCTGAACGCTGAAGTCACCTGGGCCTGCTGAGTGACTCGCGGCCTCTTGCTATCGAACCATCTGAGCCCTGCTGACGAGGTCGCGGCTCCCGAGCACTGAACCACCTGGGCCTGCTGAGTGACTCGCGGCCCCCAGCTATTGAACCATCTGAGCCCTGCTGACGGAATCGCGGCTCCCGAACTCCGACCACCTGTGCCTGCTGAGAGACTCGCGGCGCTCCCCTTGAGGACGACTCGGTAAGAGATCGCCCAGAGAATCGACACCCTCCAGCTCGAGGATTGTGAGCTATCCGCAGGGTATTTCGCAGAGACACTATCTTGAAAGACTGTCCCGCTACCCCCATTCCTCACGACCGATTTGTGGTACTTCGTGCCACTGCTGTACTACTTGCATCTTGGATCATAAAGATCCCTTGAAAATCATCGATAAAAAAGACCTATCGTCCTACAAAGAATACGTGTGGTGTCACTCTGTTCGTAGTGTATATCAGGGTGTGCGCGCCTAGTTCGGCCTACGTGGGAGAGGTGGGTCAAAGGGGTGGGCAAGACGGGCATCGAACCCCCCTCCGGCGAACGCCTTTCCAACACCCTCACTGAACCGTCTCCCACCCCAATCGACCTACAAGCCTTCTTCCTCCCATCCTTTGGGCCACCATCCCACACAGACCACCAAGCCTGCTCACCTGCCAATGTCGGATGTCGCTCGCTGGGCCGTCCTCCGGAAGGGGCCGCCCGTCCTGTCACTGCCGTCTCTTTGTCCGCCGTTCTCTGGGGCACCTGTAATACACCAAGCTCTCTGTTGTCCTTGCCCGCGCTCGTCAATTCACAGTCATCCCTCACCTCCCCGTCCTCAAGCTCCTCACTCTCCTCACCATAATCCAACTCCACCTCTGCCTCCACACCTTCCAGCATCCACAACACCTCTCTCACCGCTCTCTTCACACCCTTGCCACTCACAGTGCCAGACACCCGTGACCCCGCCACCCCCGCCTCCGTCGCCCGCTCCCGCGCCGGAGGGATGGCCGCCGCGGACCGCCCTACTGCTTCGTGACGGCGACATGGGGCCGTCTTGCGCCCCGCCGTTCTCCCCCGGACTCTGCCGACAGCCGCCGGCTTGGATCCTCCCCTACCCCTCAGGCTGCTCGAACCTGAGTGGGCCCCAGCACCATCGGACCTCAAAGCCGTCCCGGCCGTCCCTGCCTGCCCCCGCGGCCCCCTGACACTCCCCCCCCACCCGCGACCTCGCCTTCTCCGCTCTCAGCAACTCCTCCTGCTCCGCCCACCTCTCTTCCTCGGACGTGGGCGACGGGGGCCCCTCGACCTCCACTTCCCACACCGCCCCCACCCTCCCCGCGCTCTGGTCCGCCCTTCTCGCTGCGGCCACTTGCGCCAAAATGCGCTGCTCCCGGAGCCTGTCCTCCCACGTCCCAGCGCCCCAACCCGGGAGCGGAGGGGGGGGCGGGAGCCCCCCCAAAACTCCCCTCCAGGCGGCCCGAAAGCAGACTGTGTGGGCACCACCTGCGTCACAACACCTCCGGACGGTCCCAAGACAACCCCCCCTCCCTGGCCCCCCGCGCCAGTACGTGCCAAACCGGGGGTAGAGGCCCTAGACCCCCGAGACAGATCAAGAGGCCCATCGTCCGCTGCCCCCGTGCCCCCACTGCCCCCCCCACGCCAACCACCGCGCACTCCGCGCCCCCGGGGGCCACCAAGCCTCCCCCTCCCAAAACCGCCACCGCCTCCTCCTCCCCGCCCTCCCCAGCAGCCAGCAGAGCATCCCCAGGCCCCGTAGCCCCCACGGCCGCCGCCCCCTCCACCACACCAGCCTGACCGACGTCCGCAAATGCCCCCGAGAGCAGCTCCTCCGCGGCCGGAGCAGCAGACACGCCCCCTTCAGCCCCGAGGGCATGAAATTCCAGCGGGGGAAAATTCAAACGCGGCGGCAGGCTCCTCCGCCGGCCTCCACGCGCCTGCCACGAGCGCCGAGCGCCCCGCCCCCTCCCGCGCAGCCCTGACTGACACGGTGGCGGTACTGGCATGTCAGGAGGAGCCGCTGCCGCCGCCGCCACCCCCGCTGAAGCCGCCCGCGGGGCCCTCTCAAAGCCCACCCACGCCTCCCCCAGCACACCGGGCCGGAGGAGATCCTCCCGCCCGGTCGCCCCAGAACCAACAACGCCCGCCTCACCTCCTCAGCGGCCGCCACACCGTCGCTGCCGTCGTACGCCATACTCGGCCGCCCCTGCCCGACACACTCAAACGGCTGAACACGCCGAAAACGGACCAGGCCGTAGCCCTACACTACGCCCCACACAATTCCTACGCTAAACCCTCCCGATGGTGCTGAGCGCAGGAAGAGGAAGTCGCCTTCCTCCCCTGCGCTCATATACCCACCCCCTAACTCCACCCCTTGACCCTGCCTGGTCCTACCCCTGCGCGAATGACCCCGGGGGAAGACTAGTCAGCGACTCTGCTTCCCCCGGGGCCCGGCATAGTACTTTACACCAGCATGTATACACAGGTGGAACAAGGGGCGCTCAGAGAATATGGAGGCGTTGCGGACAGATGGGTTCTCTTCTTCATCTTCTGTGGCACTGCCCCAAGCTGCCCAGATTCTGGGAGCAGGTACTAAGTGACACTGATTTAGCTTTTGACACTACTCTTGCGAGCTTCCCTACGTACACTAAACTTGGCCTGCCGAATCCCCTGATTTTTCCGACCCGCTCGCTACAGCATCGGCAGATGTCCCTGGCGTTAAATGCTGCTCGTGCTCTGGTGTTCGGAGAGCGTTCCTGGCTTCACACTCACAGACTCTGGTTTTCCTTTGCAATGGAGCAACTATCTCTCGTAGTGAAGAATAGAGCAGCTGCTTACCCGGAGCTGTGGGCCCCCATTATTCGTATTCTCTCAACAGAATTAAGGGTAGTGACGTGCCCCAAATATCTACAGATTTTGCGCATGCTCCCCCATGAAAAGCGGAACTGGCAGAGTCCCTCCCAACCAGCAAAGATTTTTCTCAGGGCGCTTATGGGACCTAATGCTGGCCGGGGTTCAACAAGTACATTCTTCTAGTGTGGAGGAGAAGGGGGGAGGTTGAAGTTTTGTCATTGATTTTTGGGGCTTTGCTTTGTTCTTGTTTTTTTTCTTGTGCAAATGGTCCCTGCCTCACTGCCGGCCTCCGGGTTGTGGCACACAGCTATGTATTGCTAGTTCTCATGACATACGCTGCACACCGCCGGTTGTAGGCAAAAGCTGTGTTATTTACGCTGTGTATCTCTATCAATAAACAGAATTGTTCCATAAAAATGCATACCAGGATGACAGAAATAGCCAAGACCTACAGATCATAAGGCTCTGCCGTTTGTGGCCATTCGTGGACGGGCTGGAAGCAGAGAAGGAAAAGGACTACTCTGTCTTTTCCTTCTTGCCCAGAGAAGACAGGGACAGTGCCCACTTATTCCATCTATTTCGGTCTCTGTCTCGCTCCTCCTCACTTGCTGAAAACCATGACTTCAACAAACGGCTCTTACATTCTCTTTACTCTCCTTTCCTTCATTCGTTCCCCAGCAAAATAGATCCAAAAAAGAAAGAAAACTCTTTTGCTAGAAATGTCGTCTTTTTCTGACATTGTTCTAGTCCAACGTGCAGCCTCGGGACAGAGGGAAAAAAGGTTACAAAAAATAAATAAAAATAAGGCATGCCAGAGTGGTCGCAAAGTGGCCAGATTCATTTTTATTCACACCCAAACACTTTACAGAGTTTACCAGTGAAGCACTACTTTCGTTTTCTCATCTTTCTTTGAAAAGCATTATGATGTTTTCCCCAGTTGGGGAAGCACACCATGACTGGAGGTACTTCAATACTTGGTTGATGCGTGGAGTGGAAAATGTTTAATGTGAACCTTATCAGCTGTTTTCCTTATTTTAGCTTAGAAAATGTGTAATGCAGCTTTGTGTTCAGGGATGTGGTCTCTTTAAACCCAGGTGCGCAACGCTCTTGGGCTCATAGGGCTTCAGCCCCCCCCCCCGATCGTCCCCCTCCTGGCGTGTGTGTCAGCCTGGCTGAGACAGCTTCCCGAGCACACACACAGCCGCACCTGAGTACTCCACAGGTCATTAAAAGATCATTTACTTGCTAGCGAGGCTTTGTTGTCTTTTCACCCCTTCTTAGAGCCCCTGCATCACCACTCTGCATATTGCTGCAAGAGTCCGTACCCCCCAAATGTTTAGTAGCCCCCTGTTCTGCTTGGGTTTTCGGATCAGGTGGAACCCGCTCAACAGAGCCTTTCTAACCCAAACCAGAACGTTACCCCCTCCCTAGGGCCTTTTTACACCTAAATAACCACATATATATGTACCACCTAGGGACAGGGAATTCCTATTATATATATATATATATATCAAGACCTCACAGCCTCGCGATCTCAGACAGACCCAGAACTTCCTACCCAGACGGCAGCCACAGTCTCGCGGTCTCAGACAGACCCAGAACCTCCTACCCAGACGGCAGCCACAGTCTCGCGGTCTCAGACAGACCCAGAACCTCCTACCCAGACGGCAGCCACAGTCTCGCGGTCTCAGACAGACCCAGAACTTCCTACCCAGACGGCAGCCACAGTCTCGCGGTCTCAGACAGACCCAGAACTTCCTACCCAGACGGCAGCCACAGTCTCGCGGTCTCAGACAGACCTAGAACTTCCTACCCAGACGGCAGCCACAGTCTCGCGGTCTTAGACAGACCCAGAACTTCCTACCCAGACGGCAGCCACAGTCTCGCGGTCTCAGACAGACCCAGAACTTCCTACCCAAACGGCAGCCACAGTCTCGCAGTCTCAGACCTCACAGCCTCGCGGCCTCAGACAGACCCAGAACTTCCTACCCAGACGGCAGCCACAGTCTCGCGGTCTCAGACAGACCCAGAACTTCCTACCCAGACGGCAGCCACAGTCTCGCGGTCTCAGACAGACCCAGAACTTCCTACCCAGACGGCAGCCTTAGCCTCGCGGTCTCGAACGGACCTAGTACTTCCTACCCAGACGGCAGCCTTAGCACGAGCTCATCCTATTATCACCGCAGTACACGATAGGGGAATCGGGGTTACTATGTATCAGATCACACAAAGACTATTAGTTGAGCACAACCTGTTCTTTAGTTCGAGGGGCTCTTTTCTCCCTCATTCAGTTACCACTTACCTGATCAGGATTAACATCTGTTCATGTCAAGTTGAATCTGACTAGAAGAATAGGCTATCCTCCTATACAAGGATACACAACACATGCTGACTCACAACAAGCTAAATACTTTATTTAATTGCTACATGCACACTCACAGAATACATCATATATACAACCTGCAAGGAAAGTAAAAGGTTAAGTTATACACTTCAATAAAAAGGGGTCGACATCACCTTAGTCGTATGTAGCCTGTGCTCAATGGTCATCTAGGTTCCCTTCTCGTCTGTGCCTCGGCTTCGCCTGGAAGTCACACCTCCGCAGTCGCGGATCTACTCCCTTCTCCCTCTCCGAGTCACTGGAACCTCTTCCTCATCGGCTACTCTCTCCTCTTTAGATTCAAGTTCATCATCTGTCTTCCCTGAAATAAGTAGTAGCTTTTCTGCTAACGGCCAGGTGCCGCCTATGGACTAGAAGCAAGTGCCAATATCTAACTCAGACTTTCACTAATATAGAGGTGCATTCTCTCATGGAAAATTCCAGCTCGAAACCTGCCGCCCACCAAATTCCTGTACCTCCCCGTGCCAAGGACACGTTCCCAGCCGGCCGGCCTGATGTAGTGTCTTCGGCAGGGGAAGAATACACTCCTTCGATAAGGGCCGGCCTGAACCGGTTCTCTCCGAGCGAATAACACCTCATAACTAAAATATCACCCTTCACCTAGAAATGTCCCAAGCTGCCGGGGCAGAAAGAAAGATGGAGTCTCTCCTGTCTGAGGCCTACCAGGCCTGAATTCAGCACGACTCCATGAAATACCCTCACTATAGGGCAGGTTATCCTTAATACTAACGAATCTATCCCCTAGGCTATGTATGTAAGCCCTGATCTATGGGGAGGAGCACAGGATCGTGTCAAAGTGTCTAATAAATAGGCTCTATTCACTACTCTAATCCTTAGACTTGGATGGAAAGAGACTGAAGTCATATTAATCGCTCTACAACACAAGAAGGCCGGGAAAATCGAGCAGTACATTTCACCCTTGACTTCAGTCTATTATACATCCATTAAACAGAACTAACATCGGTGGAAGAATAATATGAAACAAAACTAACTGATCTATGTCTAGTACCGAGTGTACAGAAGTGAAGCAGTGAAGGGATACACTGAATAAAGCAACAGATAGAAATCAAAACAGCGATAGCAATCAAAATGCCACCTAATGTGTGGCGTAACATATGCACGTCCGGTAACCAATTAAAGAGCCAGTCAAACCAGCCCTGATCAATGTGTTTTCTAACTTCATCCGTTAAGTCATGCAACTTATCTAGGTGTGCACGAATGGATTGTGTATGATCAGATAAGTTAAAACAGCAGAGGCCTTCAAAGTCCGAGCAACCATGTCCATGTTTAAGCAAAAGATAATCAATGGCTGCTCTATTTTGCAAAATGGCCCTACGTTCACCCTGGGCGTCCAATAGCAAGTCAGACAAGACTGTAGAAGTATGATTAATAGATTTCACCATCCAGCAAGCCATTTTCCCAATAGATTTGGCATTATAAACCGCCAAAGCAGGAACACCAATAATTGAAACAGCTAGGCTAAGATATTCAGACTTGGAATATAAATGCAAAGATGAGTCACAATCCTCCTGTAACATCATAGTATCTCGAAGCACACGAGAGTTGGCATTTGGATGTGATGAGAACATCAGCAAACTCAGTCTGGTAATGGCACACGGGCCTCCGGAAATGTTTGCAGGGACATATGGCCAGGAAGTGTTACCACATGAGAAAAGCCATCCGGCAGGTAGCAACATCGCACAATAGTGACTGGGAGTAACTACCAAACTATTGCAAGTCATATTGTTCTGGACTGAGACACATGTGGTCGGTGTCCTCTGAAAACACAAAGTCCGTTCGTGAGTTGTGAATGAAGTGGCGCCTCTTAACTTGAGGCGTAGGCATTCAGAAATTGCATTAGGATTACATGTAAGAAAGAAGCATAGGTCACCTCGTGTGATATTATACGTAATTATTTGGGACTGGATGGGGAGTTGCTCATTCGGCAGTTCAGTGCACAAAGGACAATATACATGGGTAGCAAAATCACCCAGGATAATATTCGGACGAGCCTTCGAAACGTTAAAGATACTAATTAAAGTCTCCAGTGAGGCGGGGACAGCAACTAGACAAGTCGCTAGAATGTCATGCACAGATCTCATCGGTGTCAAGCAGAAGTGAGGGGCATCAGTCACTCTCTTGGCCAGTAATGTCCAAAAGTTCGATGACGAATCCCACGCATTGAAGGAACGCAACACTCGGGTTCTCAGTTCATCCCGGGTTGACGGGATCCCTTCTCTCTCGCCGAACCAATCCAAAAGGAGTCCAGTTCCGACACATCCTGCAGCAACAATCCAAAGAATGATCTGAAAAAGAACCAGTTACAGGCATTAATCATTCTCGTAAATAACATTTATCAGCTGGGACAGCTTCCCAGCTATCTTTCCCTGGCCTCATAACCAAAATTGTATTGTCCTGACCGGTGGCAATAACCTCTGCTTGTTCAGGGGGATTCTTAGGCGATTGCACCCAAACCCTGGCCCCAGGGTTATCCGTAGAGCCAAAGCCTTTCTGGCCACGTACAGTTAGCAAAGTTGGGGCAGTGCCTTTCAATATCTCGCCACTGAAAACAGGCATAATGAGTAATTGAGCCACTCGGTCAGTGCGGTGTATCAGTAAGTCAATCTCACTGCTATTTAGCAGAAGTACCTTAATCTCTCCCTGATAGTCACTGTCGATGACACCTCCAAGTACCTGGATGCCTTTTACAGCCAGCCCCGATCTAGGGGCGATCAATCCAAAATTCCCAGGTGGTATATGAATACCAACACCAGTAGCAATGATGACCCGATTCTTACTCTCCAGAACGGTGTCATCCATGGCGTGCAAGTCTAAACCTGCCGACCCTGGGGTAGCTCTGCATGGAGTCAGAGCTCCGGGAGTAATTTCCCAATACATCACAGTTTCACTGATTACATTAGGCATAGTCTCAACATTTGGGGGAAACAAACGCATAAGTGGAGATTCAGCATTTAAAAAAGGACGATTATTCAGAATCAATAGTGCTTGTGGTAAAAAGTCTCGCCAGTTTTTATACTTGTCATCTGTTAACTTTCGTAATTGGTCCTTTAACAGGCCATTCAATCTCTCCACCAGGCCCGAGGCCTGCGGGTAGTAGGGTATATGAAATATCCATTCAATATTATTTTCCACACAGAATTCTTGTACCAATCTTCCACGAAAATGGGATGCATTATCAGATTGAATTTGGAATGGCACACCATAATACATCATAATTAATTCTAATGTTTTTATGGTATTCAATTGGGTAGCTTGCTTACATGGAAGAGCTACCAGCAAGCCACTATATGTACAATTCCTACTCATGGGAAGGGGTCCGATGTCCAAATTTGAGCGGGCAATTTCCCGCGATGTAAATGGCCTCTAACAATTTGGGGTACCTTACGCTGTCTGATATGTTGACAGACGGGACAATGTAAAATAACATTTTTGATTAGATCCAGGGGAATATAAATTCCTCTATCAGCAGCCCACCTGCTAGTGGCCTTCTCTCCAAAGTGTCCTGCCTTCTGGTGTGCCCATTTCGCCAATCCCGCAATATCAGGATCTTGTCTGTCCACCACTGCCTCAGCAATTTTAGATTTTTCATCTGCAATGTTATGAAAAAATTTGTCAAGGGAGTCTATTGGAGTGTGAGCATCCACATGGAAGATTGTAACAGTACTCTGTGGGAGCATCTCCCAAATCTCTTGCCATAACTCTTTTCCCCACAATTCTTTGGAATGTAACTTCCAATTATGGGAATGCCAAGTTGGCAACCAAACAGCCAGTCCATTGGCAGTTGACCAAGAATCGGTAAAAATATGACATGTACCAGGTAATTCTTGTTTCAAAACTTGGTAAACAGCGTAAAGCTCGGCAAATTGGCTACTCTTCCCTTCACCAGTTGTGCTCAACAGTTTCTGTGTGACCGGATTATAAGACACCGCCTTCCAGTGCCGTGTCGTCCCAATAAACTTCGCCGACCCATCTGTGAACCAAACATGGTTTCTGTCCTCAGCGGACAAATCATCAAAAGGTCTACCCCACTTAACAGGAGACTCCTGTTCTAAAGGTACGGAACACTCACTCTCAGTCTCAGTCGACGGTGCTTGCGCCACTTGCTCATGTAAAGACGCAACTCCTTTCGGGCCCACACGTGCCCTGTGTTGTATGTACCATTTCCATTTAATCACGCTCGCCTCTTGAGCATGCCCAATTCGATGAGTTTTCGGTGAACTCAGAACCCACTGCATAATAGGAATTTCAGGACGCAAGAATATATCATGTCCCAAAGTCAATTGCTCGGTATCCACCAAAGCCCAATAACAAGCAAGTAGCTGTTTCTCAAAGGGTGTATAATGCTCACCAGCATCAGGTAGCTTTTTGGTCCAAAAACCTAACGGTACCTTACTCCTGCCTTGTTTCTGCCACAAACTCCAATTTGCATAAGGGCCTTGCACAGACACATTCAAATCCACATCACCATCACGTACAGGCCATAGATCCATAGCATGTTGAATTGCCTCTTTCGCCAGACTAAATGCATCTTGCTGTTGCTTATCCCATTCAAATGCATTCTTTTTACGTGTAATTCGGTACAAAGGGGCCAATATTTGACTCAAATGAGGAATATGCTGGCGCCAAAAACCAAATAAGCCAATGAAGCTCTGGGCTTCCTTCCTATTCCTCGGAACCGAAAAATCAAGAATCTTCTGTTTAACTTGAGGGATCACCTCGCGGAGTCCCTCATGCCAATTAATACCTAAAAATTTTACAGCTTGGGACGGACCTTGTAATTTATCCGGATTGATCTCCCAACCTTTCTCACGCAGACACTCAATGACTCTATCTAATTGTGTCTGAACATCCTCTTGTGTTTCGCCTTGGATCAAAACATCATCAATATAATGACATATCTGAATTTTGGGATGAACTGGTACCTCAGCCAAATGTTCTGCCACCAGCCGGTGACAAATCGTAGGACTATGCACATAGCCCTGAGGAAGACTTCTAAACGTCATCTGACGCCCGTTCCACGTAAAACTGAACTGTTCCTGACACTCAGGGGCAATTGGAATAGAAAAGAAAGCATTAGCAATATCGATGGACGCATACCATGTACCTGGATGTGTTTGGATTCTTTCAATCAGGGTAATAACATCCGGTACTGCAACAGTCAAAGAGGGCGTGTGTTTGTTCAATTCTCGATAATCAACAGTCATGCGCCAAGAATTATCACTCTTACGCACCGGCCAAACAGGATTATTCCAAGCAGAAGTAACTGGAGTTATAACACCTGCATCAACCAACTCCTGAATGGTGATACTAATCTCTTCATGACCACCCGGAATACGATACTGCTTCTGACAAACCACTTTGGTCGCCTGGGGAACTTGTATGGGGGGCATCCTTAAACGACCAACCCGTATAGGTCTGGACGAGATATAATGCGTCGTTCCAAATTGGTAACACCCATCATCAAGATGCAACGTCATTCCCTTCAAAATATCAATTCCAATTATGAATTCTAAGAGTGGCACCACTAATACAGAATATTCCTTTCTAGGGATTCTACCTATTCTCATTTCAAGCAAAGTTTGAACTGCAGGGGTTTCTTTTCCTCCTAATCCGGTAATAGTAAAAGGCTGCCCTGTAAACTTCTTTGATTTTCCATGAATAAGAGTGGCCTCCGCTCCTGTATCAACTAATGCTCGGGCCCTTTGGATATTACGATGTCTCCAATAAATATCAATATCTACATAGGGTCTATTATCTCTATGAGCCCATCTGTGTACCGGAGCTTGACCTATTTCCTAGTCATTCTTACTGCATTCTGTGTACCAGGACAAATCAGGATAAAGACTCTCACGTTTCTTAGGTATCGGTACCTCCTGTTCATATCCATTCCCCGTACGGAACGGATTCAAGTCTTCAGTATTATACCGTGGGTTACGATCAACCAAGCTGTGACGATTCTCTCTCCTCCTCAACTCAGGAGATTGATCCCTATCATCTCTACGCCTGCTGTAAGCATGATCATTTCTCCCCCTTTCCTTTTCCCCCTCTCTCTCCCTGTCCCGCTCTCGACGGGGGACAGATCACGTACAGGACACCGATCATCACGACGATCAGAGCGCCCACGGCGATCGTCATCACCGCTACCATCAGAACAACCACGATCACACTCAGTCGTTCGAACACGCCGGGCACCCTCCTTCCGATCCAAGCCCCGTTTGCGAAACAACTCCCACAAATGAGCAGTAGTCTCACCATCAATGTCCTCCCGACGTACACCATCAGCCAAAAGACCAGTAAAGATATCACGTCTAGTAAATTTATATTCACCAGGAGTACGAGTGTCAGACCGGGGCTGACGTTCAGGTTTAAACCACTCACCCAACTCACCGAGTTGGCGCACCGATTCCAACACTGTAGATAGCACATTACCAGTCTAGTAAATCAACAAAGTCATCATGACCTGCTTGTAGGCGACAGGAGAAGAGCGAATGATACGATTCCGCACAGAAGAAGTCAACATCCCATCAAGCAACCTGTCAGCAGTGCCCAGAAAAATAGCCGTTTTCATCACTTCCTCCTTAAGACGTTGCGCAGCATCACGCAAGGTATACCACGGCTTGTCATTGACAGGCCAGTCAGATTCAGTAGGATACTTCAAATTACAACCCTCAGTCGCCAATTGGAGCAAAGAAATTTGACCACCACCATTATAGTTACGAAAATGATCTTGCACAGTAGAATCCAAACTCAAAGAACAAAATTTCAAACAGTCGCCAGTATCCAGCATAATACCGGCAGCGCCCAGTTCATAAAGGCGCACCATCCATGTGAGCAAGGCCTCACCAGTCCGCTGCCGAAAGCGCTGCAAAATATCACTAATTTCTTGTTGAGTAAAATCTTCTAAACAGTCCAAAGAAACACCCTGCGGAGCATTAGGAGATTGCTGCAACTTCCGACGAAAAACCGGATGCGCAGAGACCACGGGACGAGCATCACAAGGAGCCCGAGCAGTACTAGTAGAGGGACAATCAGTGTAAGAAGCATCGATCCCGCCCGAAGAACGAGCATAATCACGGGGTGCACCATCAGAGGTGCGAGAAGCAGACTTACATTCATGACGGGAACGAGAAAACTCGTGCGTAACAGACTCCTCACCCGAGGAACAAGAGGTACTCGAGTCCCAGATATTACCATCCCATTCATCAGGATTCCAATCTAGTCCAGCTTTCGCCACGACCAGACGCACCTTACGCGTCGAAACTCGACCACGCCTGTTCTTGTACTTATAACGAGCAATCCGCACAGCCGCCCTTTCGGCAACCGTTTGGTAAGTGTCAAGTTTGTCAGAAAGCAACTTATTTTGACATCGCAGTAGAGTATTAGAATTCTGAATCTCAACAAAGTGTGCCTCCACATCCTTAAGAGAGATCTGTAATTTCAACAATCTCTCATGCAGAATCCGATACGCAGACAGAATAACCCAACCTCTGCGCCCCAAAGCGGGAACCTCCTCACCCTTCAATACAGGTGCCGTCTGCAAACAAGTAATCACGTCAGCCGGTTCCGCCGACTCCAAAGAAGAGTTCCAATTTTCACTCAGACCAGTAGAGTCAGCCCATTCACGGGCTAAGGCTCCATAAGGCGTTGAATCCCATCCGGGAATATCAACGGACAATTTAAGAGTAGATTTAGATTTCTTAGAAAACATCGCGAAAAAAGAAAGAAAAAGAAACGCAGAGAAAAGAAAGGAAGAGAGAAAGAGAGAGAGGAAAAAAAAAAAAACTATACACGCAAATATATAAAAAAGAATGCAAAGAAAACCACGCACACACCGAAAGCAAACATAAGACAAACAAAACGCACACAGGTTTCGTAAACAGTTCGTGACGCCAAATGTTCTGCTTGGGTTTTCGGATCAGGTGGAACCCGCTCAACAGAGCCTTTCTAACCCAAACCAGAACGTTACCCCCTCCCTAGGGCCTTTTTACACCTAAATAACCACATATATATGTACCACCTAGGGACAGGGAATTCCTATTATATATATATATATATATCAAGACCTCACAGCCTCGCGATCTCAGACAGACCCAGAACTTCCTACCCAGACGGCAGCCACAGTCTCGCGGTCTCAGACAGACCCAGAACCTCCTACCCAGACGGCAGCCACAGTCTCGCGGTCTCAGACAGACCCAGAACCTCCTACCCAGACGGCAGCCACAGTCTCGCGGTCTCAGACAGACCCAGAACTTCCTACCCAGACGGCAGCCACAGTCTCGCGGTCTCAGACAGACCCAGAACTTCCTACCCAGACGGCAGCCACAGTCTCGCGGTCTCAGACAGACCCAGAACTTCCTACCCAGACGGCAGCCACAGTCTCGCGGTCTTAGACAGACCCAGAACTTCCTACCCAGACGGCAGCCACAGTCTCGCGGTCTCAGACAGACCCAGAACTTCCTACCCAAACGGCAGCCACTGTCTCGCAGTCTCAGACCTCACAGCCTCGCGGTCTCAGACAGACCCAGAACTTCCTACCCAGACGGCAGCCACAGTCTCGCGGTCTCAGACAGACCCAGAACTTCCTACCCAGACGGCAGCCACAGTCTCGCGGTCTCAGACAGACCCAGAACTTCCTACCCAGACGGCAGCCTTAGCCTCGCGGTCTCGAACGGACCCAGTACTTCCTACCCAGACGGCAGCCTTAGCACGAGCTCATCCTATTATCACCGCAGTACACGATAGGGGAATCGGGGTTACTATGTATCAGATCACACAAAGACTATTAGTTGAGCACAACCTGTTCTTTAGTTCGAGGGGCTCTTTTCTCCCTCATTCAGTTACCACTTACCTGATCAGGATTAACATCTGTTCATGTCAAGTTGAATCTGACTAGAAGAATAGGCTATCCTCCTATACAAGGATACACAACACATGCTGACTCACAACAAGCTAAATACTTTATTTAATTGCTACATGCACACTCACAGAATACATCATATATACAACCTGCAAGGAAAGTAAAAGGTTAAGTTATACACTTCAATAAAAAGGGGTCGACATCACCTTAGTCGTATGTAGCCTGTGCTCAATGGTCATCTAGGTTCCCTTCTCGTCTGTGCCTCGGCTTCGCCTGGAAGTCACACCTCCGCAGTCGCGGATCTACTCCCTTCTCCCTCTCCGAGTCACTGGAACCTCTTCCTCATCGGCTACTCTCTCCTCTTTAGATTCAAGTTCATCATCTGTCTTCCCTGAAATAAGTAGTAGCTTTTCTGCTAACGGCCAGGTGCCGCCTATGGACTAGAAGCAAGTGCCAATATCTAACTCAGACTTTCACTAATATAGAGGTGCATTCTCTCATGGAAAATTCCAGCTTGAAACCTGCCGCCCACCAAATTCCTGTACCTCCCCGTGCCAAGGACACGTTCCCAGCCGGCCGGCCTGATGTAGTGTCTTCGGCAGGGGAAGAATACACTCCTTCGATAAGGGCCGGCCTGAACCGGTTCTCTCCGAGCGAATAACACCTCATAACTAAAATATCACCCTTCACCTAGAAATGTTCCAAGCTGCCGGGGCAGAAAGAAAGATGGAGTCTCTCCTGTCTGAGGCCTACCAGGCCTGAATTCAGCACGACTCCATGAAATACCCTCACTATAGGGCAGGTTATCCTTAATACTAACGAATCTATCCCCTAGGCTATGTATGTAAGCCCTGATCTATGGGGAGGAGCACAGGATCGTATCAAAGTGTCTAATAAATAGGCTCTATTCACTACTCTAATCCTTAGACTTGGATGGAAAGAGACTGAAGTCATATTAATCGCTCTACAACACAAGAAGGCCGGGAAAATCGAGCAGTACACCCCCCCCAAAATTTGCCTCTAGTTGCGCTTCTGTTTAAACCATTCTGCTTACGTTTTGTAAGAATATAGGCGATGGACATTGAAAAGGGTCCCTTCCAGGTCCTTTAGTCATGTCTTTAACTTTTCAGGCAAAAACAATAATTGATTTCTGAATAATGAATGTAAAAGCATTAAGGTAACCATGTTGTTCCTACTTACATTATACATGCTTTACTTAATCTTGCATTCCCTATGAGTGCTGCCTTTTTCTAGGATGTTGTTACATTTTGTTCCAGACAGCATATTACACTTGTCTAGTGCATAATTTTAATTGAGTCTCATCCAGGTGTTTAAAGTGGAGCACAATTGGGTTGTAGCCGAAGGCAGTGCGCGTTTCTCTCAGTGGGGCAGTATGGTGTTCAGTGGGGGAGAGGATGTGGCACTATGGCCAAAGCTGCCGAATTTGGAACTGGGCAATCAGGTTCAGCTTTCATAACCAGTCCACCAGACCACTCTCCTGAGGGAGCACATTCCATTGTTAAACCATAGAAGGCCACGCTAATCCTTATAAGCTCTGATGTTTTTGCACCAGCAGGTGGACCCTAGCGGTGGCAAGTGTGGATTAACTTTGAAGGCCTGTCCACCACAATCCATACTGAAATTCACTGCAGGGTTTGCACGCACACCAAACTACGGGGGAGATTTACTAAGATTTTACGCCGTGTTTGTGTCACAAAAGTTATGTAAACAGGCACAAAATCTTTTTTTACTAATTAACTTTTCAACGCCAAACTTGTTTAGCACTGGCAATAACAGAAAAGTAACGCGAAACAGCGCACAGCGTTGCTTCGCATTACTTTGCGCCATAGGGGCGTACCAAGTGTGGTGCATGGGTGTTCTCATGCAACCACCCAAGGTTTCTCATGCTAAACCCAATTTACTAAAAACAGTAGATTAGGTTTAGCGTGATAAAACTGTGCCCTGTTCAATTAGGTGCAAGGAAGGAGAAAGGCTTTAATTTCTACTTCCTTTTCCGACTTTGCATGCGTGCTGCACTGTGTAGCACATATGCAAAGTGGGAAAAGCTTTGCATGGTGCCTAGCATAGTATTTTGTACAGGAAGGGTAACCTTCCTGTACAAATCCTATGCTACACTCATGAACACACCCTAGCCCTATGGTGCTAAGGTGTGTGGGTGGCGCACTGTAGCTGAAATGAGCTCCGGCGCAAGGGAAAGGGAAGGAGAGAGCCATATCTTTGAAGATATGGCACTCTCCTGTTCCCTCCCTGTCGCGCAATGCAGCGCAGCCTGGCGGGGGGCTGCGCTGCGCTGCGTTGCGTGGAGATTTTGTAAATCTCCCCTTAAGTTCACAAACTTCATGGTTTATCTGCTTCATGCACAAGCACATTTAACATGTGCTGCCTGCTTTGGGGCCATTGGAAATATGCAGCAATGAAAGAGAAAATTATGTCGCAGTGTTGACTAAATTATGCAGCAAAAGAAACGCTGCAGCGTAATGCAGTACATTTTCTGATACTTTATTATTTTGACATTTTTACACATACTAACAGTCACTGCAAAGATTTTGCCTCATTAGTACCAGTGTAAAATACAAATGCAGCACCGAGAAAGGTGATCAATCAACCTTTGCAAAGGGCCCTTCCCTTCACAGCAAGTCAAGTTACATTTTTTAGTAACTTTTGATCCGTTTGAGCTACAAACATTTTTTCAGATTATGCAGCAGATGAAATATTATGTGGCAAATGTGGCAGAGCCATAATTTTGTGGATTTTGTTTTCCAACTAGGATATTTTGCCATTCATGTTTGAACTGCTCTTGTGTAAAAAGGGAGGAGAAGTGCTGATGACAGAAACTGCATGGCTTGGAGACAAATGGCTTATGATTCCACTTTTAAGCGTATTTGAGACATTCTGTGATTGGAAACATATCCCACTTTGTGAATTAAATAACGTAATCAGCTGTAAATGGTCAGTGAAATGCCAAACAAATACTAAAAATTGGTATGTTATAGCGCACCATCCTTTCCCACTCCCCCCTTTGGAAATTTCTGGCCATCCCTCTGACTCTGCCCTCTGACCCAATCCTTGGGTTATTCCCACCCTCTGATTCTAAGCCCATAGTTCCCCTTCTATTTTTTTCCCCACTTCAACCACTGTGCCCATGTTTGAAGTCAGAGTGCCCATCCTTGGTCGCATCACCCATCATTGGAGTCCTGGACTGAGGATCATTAGTATTGAAGTCCGCAGTGACTGTTCTTGAAGCTAGGTCAGGAGTGACTGCACTTTGACTCAGGAATATCTACAGACTTCAAGCACATTCACTCCCAACTCCAGTACAGTTAATACATCCAAGTCAAAAAAAAATATTTATATTGCTTATTATTCCTTTTTCTCCTTTTATGAATGAATCATTATTGCATGATTAATTAAAATCTTTGCAAAACCACAATACATAAAAAATTCTCTAGGACTACTACAGGCTTAAAACCGCAGTTCAGCACACATAAGATCACGGTGTGCTGTAAATAGCATGTTATTAAAGTGGTATGTAACTAGATACCGTTAAAATTAATGAAGTGCGAAATCCTTACAGAACATGATTATCACGCATTGAATGAAAATTCACTAAAACTTTTTTTTAAATATATAAAGTCACAGTGTTTGTAAATTGCATGTTGAAAAGTGCTATATAACTGGGTGCCATTACAATCAATGTATAAATACATTTTAACAATAAAGTGATTTAGGACAAATGTCCATTCTGCATGAGCATTTCATTGAACTTAGTTATACACTTTACCAGCCTAATGTTCAAGTGGGTGTTAACTGGGTTTATCACCGCCATAATAGCCTGTCTGCAAGAGATGTATGACATTACAATGAATGCCATTACTACGCATGCCTTTACCACGTAATGCCTCTATCACGCAATGCCTGTACCATGCATATGCCTTTACAACGAAAATGGTAAGTATATATCAGGTAGGTGAAACCCATATTTGTGTGTGTGTGTGTGTATTTATACACATATTGAGATGCTTTTAAATATGTTACGTTGGTGCCTATACAACAACATATTTCTTTTTGGGATAGATTTGTATCGGCAGCTAAGGGGAATGGCCATGGGCACCTGCTTCGCCCCCAGTTATGTGAATTTTCATATAGACTGGTGGGAGGAGCAGGTGCTGGCATCTGAGTTTGTCCTAGAAATGACTAAAAATGTGATCTTATGGTCACGCTTTTTTGATGATCTTTTTAATATATGGAGTGGCAATAAGTCAACAGCAGAAAGCTTTTTGAACAGACTTAACAGCAATAAACAAAATTCGACTTTTACTTCTAATCTCAGTGAAAGGAAGGTGTAGTTTTTAGATCTAACGGTATATGTAGAAAATGGGCAGCTGCACACAAAAACGTACCGTAAATGCACTGCAGGAGACGCAGTGCTACATGCGTGCAGTTTCCATCATAAAAAGCTAAACAATAGCATTCCTTATGCTGAGAACTTGCGTATGAGGAGAAATTGTAATAGCCCATATCAGCTCTACAAAGCACAAATAGAACACAGTGATATATTTGAACCACAAGGCTATGATAAATCCATCTTGGAAGGGGCCATAAGTAAAGCAAATATGAAACTCAGAGTGCAGTTGATATTCTCAGAAAAGACAAAGAATCCACCTACTCAGCAAGATCAGAATGTCTGGTTCATTACAGGGTATAGCACTCAGCATCAGAGAATAAGAGCCATTTTTCAGAAACATTCGTACTTGCCACTAAGTGATCCAGTGATAGGTTCTAGAATACAGAGTAGACCTTATCACTTTTCGAAAAGCAAGATTGATGAGACAGGACCTGGTTGTCAACAGTCCAGGGACTCAGCAACAAGAGACATGGCTGAGTGGAAGCAAAGGCTTTAGAAGATGCCATAAGCGCAAAGCGTTCAACTATGGAGTAAATATTATAGAAGTGCCTTTGCCACTTTCTGAAAGAAATTGGAGGATTATGAAACCCCTGAACTGCAGGAGTGAGTTTGTAGTCTATGCTCTAAGATGCACTTGTAAGTAGCTCTATATAGGCAGCACCATGTGACGTGTACATCAGCTCATCTTACAGCATGTCAGAGCCATTAAAAACAAAGACCAAACTTATCCGGTGGCCAGGCATGTTGTAGCTGTAAATGCTAGCAAGATAGAAGATCTAGAATATTTTGTATTGGATAAAGTGCCAAGCCGATTGAGAGGTAGAAACAGAGAGAAATGCCTCAGACAACTTGAATCTTAGATCTTCTACCTCTAGATGCTAAAAAGACCATTATTCAGGCTCTGATTACATCTCATTTGGATTACTGCAACATTCTCTACCTAGGGATCACTAAAAGTAATATGAGAAAGCTGCAGAAATTCCAGAATGCTGCTCCCCGGATGTTATTGAACAACCCAAGGCGAACCTCGGTGGGAGCGGTCTTGAGGGAACTACGTTGGCTACCGGTGCAGAACTGAGTAACTTTTAATGCTATGTGTTTCTGCCTTAGGACTCTGAATGAGAAAGGACCTAGCTATCTTCGGCCCTTACTCACTCCCTACAGACCAATCCAGAATCTTACGTCCGCAGGCACGGCTAAGCTGACAGTGCCTAAAATCCAAACTGCATCTTTAGGAGGCAGGTCCTTTAGCTTTTTAGCAGCTAAAGCTTGGAATCAACTGCCGTTGGAGCTGAGGATGCATCCCTCAGAAGTGCTGTTCCGTAGGAAACTCAAAACATGGTTCTTTCAGTCTCCTTCGGGGGATAGGTGCTAATTTAGCTTTTCTTTTCAGACAGGGATGTCTTAGCTCAGGTACACTCCGTTGGAGAAACCATGCGTTTTATAAGCTTTTATTCTAGCTAGATACATTTTAAGGTTCAATACCAAGATTCAGAATGGCCTCAATCCCGAGGAAGATTTACATGTCCACTTATAGGCTGAAATAGTAAAAAATAATATAGAAGCTATCCAATCAGCCTGTTTTTAATTTCACAGTATAATAACTTAAATATAATTGTTGTGGGGTTTCACATTTAGCACACATGGCACTTTACAATAGAATAACCACTGTCAAAATGATATTAACTGGATATATGAAATCAATATCAGACAAATTAATATACAAATATTTGATGCCAGCCCAAAAATTGATATTGAACTAGCCAACAGATAATGGGCACTTGCTCAGAATTGGATGGTTAAATAGCTGTATAGTTGGTATGTCTAATGAATGGACTGTATCTATCAGGGTCAATTATGTTGTGAATAAGAGACAAGTTTTTCTTTTAGACATGAGACAATAGCTTTTTTAACTGTTTCAACTGTTTCAAATATAATTTTGATGATAGGTTATAAGGGAGGAATTTGCACAATAAATGTCTTTGAAAATAATGTAAATATTATTGGGCAATGTAATTTCTCTAATTTGCAAAAAGCACTTTATAATTAGAAAAACTGTTGAATATTTAGAATAACAGCACAGTCTTTTATAGACATCATGATTTTCTCATTTGCAATATGTACTTTACAATTGGGCATTGGTACCTATGTGTGGAATGTTCATTCGAGAAGATTTTTTTGCTATTGTGGGCAATTAATTACCTGTATAATATTTTAGACGAGTGGTTCAAGTTTTAAATATGTCACGTAAGAAAAAACAGAAACTATAAAATGCACATGTCACTTTAATAGGTTTTTGTTGCACTGTCACTTTAAAGATTTACCAGTATAAGAAGAACCAAAATGGCAACTTGTATAGTTTTGACAAAAACCGCAGAGGCTGTTGAAACGTGTCCCCTATAGCCACAAATAAAGTCTTTTAAGTGAGCCCGAGCGTTTTGGAGCCTGTTATTATGGAAGAGCAGGAATATTGATGATATATATATATTTGTGTGTATGTGTTTGTGTATGTGTATATAGCGTCAGCTAGGAAATGGACCGGTGGTTCTCTGTTCCTCACGTAGGCAACCTCCAATAAAGGAAGAAGGTTATACACTTGTGCGGGCTCTTTCTTTGGGGGCAAGTCTATTTGTTGGATATATATATATGTGATCAAGGCCCCACGTGGGCTGGAACACGTTATGGCGGCGGAGGCGCTGGGCACGAAATAAACAAAAATTTGCACCATCATTTTGGCTTTCCTTCGTCCATTTTACTGAGCGTTGTCTACGTAAAGTGACGAACAAACTGCATATATATATAGGTCATGTGATCAAGGCCGCTTGGACGGCCGAAACGCGTAATGGCAGGCGAGGAGGAATAAAAATATTCAAATTTACCTAATGAGGTCTACGTTCGTTCTTTTTCCTGGAGAAACTTGTGAGCGAAGAGTGGTCATATATATATATATATATATATATATATATATATATATATATATATATATATATATATATATATATATATATATATATATATATATATATATTATCTACTGGCGGTCGCCAGTAGATAGTTATAGTTAGGACCGAGTTTCCATAGGAAATCTCACAATTCTATTTTGAATAACTTTGGCGCCGGTTGACGAATCTTCGTGAAATTTTTAAAACTAATGGGGCGCTCCGCTCAGCTCCTACCCTGAAAGTCTCGGGGTGATTCGTCAAGCGGGGGCCGAGAAAAAAGGGGGGTCCCAAAACGCGTTTTCCCCATGCATTTTTCCATAGGACCTTTAGTCGAAGGTACAGCCCGAACGTCACATATTACATCACTCATGACATGGTCAGTGGCATCACTCATGACATCACTTATGACATTATCCTTGTGATAGAGTGGCCGTCGCGCGAGTTACAGTTATCTCAACTAACTATAACGGGGGAATTTCATTGGTTTTTTACGAGTGAAATATCCACCTAACTATAACATGTGTGAGACCTATGGTTTTTTTAAGTGAATTTGCAAGGTTTTTTAAATGCTAATTCCTAACTATAACGTGTGTGAAACCTATGGTTTTTTCAGTGAATATATATATATATATATATATATATATATATACATATGTATAGCACTTTCTCACCTACAGGCAGGTGCGCAACAAACCTAAATTAAATGCTTTTTAGTCATAAAGTTTCTCACCTACAGGCAGGTGAGAAACAGACCAAAATGATATGCTTTTTAGTCATAAAGTGGAGGAGTGTAGATCTGGAAAAGGGTTGGTTATTTGTGGCCTTCGATCCGCTTTTGATTTGGTTTCAAGGACAAAATTATGGGAAACATTGAGTAGGGTAGGGGTACAAATAGGCCCATTGACCCTAATTCAGGCATTATTTTATACAGGCAATTTCGACAGGGTTAGGTGGGGGCCCGTGGGCGAATTAACAGATGAGATACTAGTTTGGAGAGAAGCGCCCCAAGGGTCCGCATTGGATCCTAAACACCTTCTCCTATACATCAATGAGTGTCTCCCATATCTTTTCAATTGCGAGAATGATTCGCCTAAGATTAAAGATACAAAGAGATCATGCTTGTTATTTGTAGATGAAACTTTGTTATTGTCGAAAAGTCCATGGGGCCTTTCTACACTGCTCGAGAGATTCTCCTTATATTGTAGGGACTATGGGCTAGAAATCAATTACAACTAAACCAAGAATATGGTGTTGGGCGACCGCAAGGGCAAAATGAGAAGACCTATATCAGTGGATGGGGTAGCCCTCAAGTGGGTGTCTGAGTTTGATTACTTGGGTGTTCGCTTGGAAGATTCGCATAGGTAGCCAGCTCAGGAAGGAGTACTATGTTATTAAAGCAATCTGCAGGGTCAATTTTAAGGTTTGCATATAGCGCACCATACTTTCCCACTTCCCGCCCTTTGGAAATTTATTAGAGCCAAGCGTGTGGGGCAGCCCTATGCGGAGCAGATATCTGGGGTTACTGCAATTTGGAGATGCTGGATATGGCAGAGAAAAACTTTCTGATATCGCTGTTAAAAAGTCCGCCTAGCACCCCCACAGTACCTATCCATATTGATCTAAACTTGAGATCTATTGCGGACATTACAGCAATGAGACCAATCCAGTATTGGCTAAGGGTCTGGGTGACAAGAGAACTGAAGCCCTATAGGGAGTGGCTCTAAGGTTTCCTAGAGGGGTCCATCAATCAATCAATCAAGATATTTATAGAGCGCGCTACTCACCCGTTAGGGTCTCAAGGCGCTGGGGGGGGGGGTGCCGCTACTGCTCTGCTACTGTGTCAGTCGAAGGTGGGAGGGGAGGGAGTTCCAGGTCTTTGCTGCCAGGTAGGAGAAGGATCTTCCTCCGGAGGTGGCTCTGTGGATCCGTGGGATGATGGCGAGGGCGTGGCTGGTGGAGCGGAGCTGGCGGGTGGGGGTCTAGAACGTGAGATGGCTGTTGAGGTATTTCGGTCCCATGTTGTGGAGGGCATTGTGTGCGTGGGTGAGCAGTCTGAACGTGATCCTCTTGTTGACGGGGAGCCAGTGGAGATTTCTTAGGTGCGTTGAGATGTGGCTGCGGCGAGGGATGTTGAGGATGAGACGCGCAGAGGCGTTTTGTATGCGCTGGAGACGGTTTTGGAGTTTGGTTGTTGTTCCAGCGTAGAGGGCGTTCCCGTAGTCCAATCGGCTGGTGACGAGGGCCTGGGTGACTGTTCTTCTGGTTTTGGTGGGGATCCATCGAAAGATCTTACGGAGCATGCACAGGGTGTTGAAGCATGCGGAGGAGACGGCGTTGACTTGCTTGGTCATTGTGAGCGAGGAGTCCAGGATGAAGCCCAGGTTGAGTGCGTGTCGAGGGCCACCAGGAGTTGTCCCATGCGGAGGGGGATTGTCCGAGGACGAGGACCTCCGTCTTATCCGAGTTGAGTTTGAGACGGCTGTGCTTCATCCAGTCTGCTACCTCTTTCATTCCTTCCTGGAAGTTTGTTTTTGCGGTGGCTGGGTCCTTGGTGAGGGAGAGTATCAGCTGGGTGTCGTTGGCGTAGGAGATGATGTTGAGGTTGTGTTTTCGTGCGATGGCGGCGAGGGGGCTCATGTAGATATTGAAGAGTGTTGGGCTCAGTGAGGATCCTTGGGGTACGCCGCAGATGATTTCGTATGTGAGGAAAGAGGTGATCCATTCCAGGGCTTTCCCCTGGATACCCGTTTTGTTGAGGCGGTGGACTAGGGTGCGGTGGCATACGGTGTCAAAGGCTGCTGAGAGGTCCAGGAGGATGAGGGCGGCTGTTTCTCCGTTGTCCATTAAGGTTCTGATGTCATCTGTGGCTGCGATGAGGGCGGTCTCGGTGCTGTGATTTGCTCGGAATCCGGATTGGGAAGGGTCAAGCGAGTTGTTGTCCTTGAGGAAGGCGGTCAGTTGTTTGTTGACGGTCTTCTCGATGACTTTGGCCGGGAAGGGGAGGCGTGAGATGGGCCCTGTCTCAGGCCGTGTTCTAACAGGATCCCTTGGTGTGCCTACAAAAATTCATGGCTATACAAGCTGGGCATAGGAGACTTTTGGTCAAACCCCAATGATATATTCGGTGATGCCATTGGAAAGCTCAAAATGGCCTATTGGGCTCACGTTTTGGGAGAATAAATTAGCAGGGCCACTTAGGGTAGCCTGACCAATGATTTTCTTTTATTGGAATGGGGTTCTGAATTTGAACCTTATTTAAATATGGTTACAAACCCGTTTGCACAAGCACTTTTTATCAAGCTTAGGGTGTGCACATTACCGATCGCTCCCTTCACTTGTTGCTGAAAGAAGGGGCCAGGTATACTAAATATGTACCCCCTGGGATGTGAGGCCATTGAGTCCTTCGAACATGTTTTCTTTTTTTGTGTGGCATATAAAAAGCAGCGGAAGCTCTGGATTGTACAATTATGCAGAATGCTGGGCCTCAATGACTGTAATATCGCACTTAGAATATGTATTACAGACATGAGTGGACATATCTGACACATATCTGACAGCCATATGGTATTTGAGGACAAATAAATTCAGTTAGGGCGATAGTTTTTTTTTATAGACATCTTAAATTTTGTAACTGTTTATATTTCTTGCCGAAAGGACTGTAACCTGTTTTTAGCACTTTTTAAGCTATAGTATTTTTATTTGTGTATTGGTACTTTACATTGTTACCTTTTATGTTATTTTATGAACCGAAATAAAGGATGTATGATGATATAACCTTATTAACCTCTAAACGCACCTACCCCTAATTGCTAAACTACCCTTGCCATGGAGTACCTATACCCACATCTAAACCCTAAAAATACCCTTACCACTCAATAACCCTACGCATCCTTAAACCCTAAAAACATCCTTACAACCCAATGCCCTTACCCACCCTTAAACTCTAAAAATACCCTTACCACGCAATACCCCTACCCAGCCCTAAATCCTAACAATACCCTTAGCACCTAATACCCCCACCCATCCATAAACCCAAAATACACCCGTACTGCCCAATATCTGTACCCACCCCATAACCCTAAATACATCCTTACCGCTCAATATCCTTACCCACACCTTAACCCTAAAAACACCCTTACCGTTATATGTTTATCTATATATATATATATATATATATATATATATATATTATCTACTGGCGGTTGCCAGTAGATAGTTATAGTTAGGACCATGTTTCCATAGGAAATCCGCAACATTCTATTTGGAATAACTTTTGCGTCGATTGACGAATCCTCGCGAAATTTTCAAAATAGGTGGGGCGCTCCGCTGCGCTCCTTCCCTGAAAGTCTCGGGTGAATTCGTCAAGCGGGGGCTGAGAAAAAGGGGGGGTCCCAAAACGCATTTTCCCCATGCATTTTCCCATAGGACCTTTAGTCCGCGCTACAGCCCGAACGGCTGAACAGAAAACCTTGAAATTTGGCAGAGAGGTAGTCCTCAGGTCAGGGATGTGCCTTTTGCAGGTCTGGTGTAAATCTGTTCAGTATTTTCTGAGAAAATAGCATTTAAAAGCATATATATAGCATATATATATCTATAGGCGCGCACCGTGCGCGTACGGTAAGCGCACCCTGCCGTGCGCGAGCGCAATTCTGATTGGTTGTTAGATCTTAGTAAACATTCGAATCGGTCGAAACCAGGAAGTGTCGGCCGCCATTTTGTCTCTCGCAGTCCGAGGGAGGTGAAAAATAAAGGTGGTCCTGACCCCCTAGCCATTGTCAGGGGGTCCCCAAAGGACCCCCAAGGGCCATAAATGTTTTTAATATTTTTAAGAAAAATCGCGGAGTGCGCTTACCGTGCGCGCATGGTAGAAACGGGAAAATTACGCGAACGGCGTAACGTGGGTGCACGGTGCGCGAAGCGCACCGTGAGCCCACAGAGCACGCACGGTGCGCGAACCCCCCCACGCGCGCACGGTACGCGCACGGTGAAAAACCTTAAAAAAAAATATATATAATAATAAATACATAACTTAGCATTTAAAAAACCGTACAAATTCACTGAAAAAACCATAGGTTTCACACATGTTATAGTTAGGAATTAGCATTTAAAAAACCTTGCAAATTCACTTAAAAAACCATAGGTTTCACACATGTTATAGTTAGCTGGACATTTCCCTCGTAAAAAACCAATGAAATTCCCCCGTTATAGTTAGTAAAGGGAACTATAACTCACGCGACCGCAATCCACTGCTGATGACGTCAGATATTACATCACTGATGACATATGTGTCTTTCTGTAAAATAAATATTTATTAAATATGTATAGCTAAAGGTTAAAGGAAAGAAAAATGGGTAAATAAGTGAATAAATACAGTGATGTAATATCTGACGTCATCAGCAGTGGATTGCGGTCGCGTGAGTTATAGTTCCCTTTACTAACTATAACGGGGGAATTTCATTGGTTTTTTACGAGGGAAATGTCCAGCTAACTATAACATGTGTGAAACCTATGGTTTTTTAAGTGAATATACATATATACACACATATATATATGTGTGTGTATATATATATATATTCACTGAAAAAACCATGGGTTTCACACACGTTATAGTTAGGAATTAGCATTTAAAAAACCTTAGAAATTCAATGAAAAAACCAAAGGTTTCACACATGTTATAGTTAGCTGGACATTTCACTCGTAAAAAACCAATGAAATTCCCCCGTTATAGTTAGTTCAGCTAACTATAACTCGCGCGCCCGCAATGCACTGCTGATGACGTCACATATTACATCACTCATGACATGGTCAGTGACATCACTCATGACATCACTGATGACATCTCAAATGACATCACTGATGACATCACTGATGACATCATCCAGTGAATGTGTGTGTTTCTGAAAATTAAATATGTTTTATATATGTATATCTCAAGGTCGATGGAAGAATAAATGGGTATATAAGTGTCTAAATGGATGATTTGTTTTTGAAAAATTGAT
This sequence comes from Triturus cristatus, assembly GCF_964204655.1. Lineage (NCBI taxonomy): Eukaryota > Metazoa > Chordata > Amphibia > Caudata > Salamandridae > Triturus > Triturus cristatus. The sequence goes on along the minus strand of NC_140584.1, from coordinate 646,939,566 downwards.
TGTGTAACTGACTGATTAGGTGTATCATAGTGAATACATGGCTTAGTGAGTAATGTTTAAATATGTAAATATCTGTATCAGTCTCTCACTTTGTGTATAAGTGGCTGCATGGGTTGGTGAGTAGCTACATGGGTGTCTATATAGGTTATTAGTTGGTTTTATGAGTATCAGTCTGAGTGTCTGCATGGTTCGGTGGGGGTATTACGTAGTGCATAGGTGCATGAATGAATGACTCACTCTTTGTATGTGTTGAAGACAGCATGTGTGCAGGACTCTATGGGTGGATGAGTGAGTGTATGGGTGTGTTAGTGAGTGAATGACTGTCTCAATAGTGTCTTTATCAGTAACTACATATGTTTTAAACTAGTATATGTGACTATTGGTGTATATAAGCGAGTATATGTGAGAGTGAGAGATTGAAAGAGTTCCTGTATGAATAAGTATGTGTTTCTATAAGTGATTGTTTAAAAGACTAAGTATGTGTAAGTTTCCGTAGAAGTAAGTGTGGTGGTGTGTGTATAACTGTATATGCAAGTAAATGTATGTTTGATTCTTTTTTAGCATGAGTGACTATGTGTGTGAGTACCTCTATGGATGAGTGCATTGTGTAACAGGATGTATAGGTGTATGAGTACATATGATGAGTGAGTACATGTATGAGTGACTGTATAGGACTGTTGGTGAATGAGTGGATGTGTATGTGGATCTTAGAATTACTGTATAGGTTGTTGTAACTGGTATTGGTATGTCCATTGTTTTTAAAATTTTAATTTCTATTTTTGAATGTGTGTATCAAAGGTTATATTAGGGGAAGAGGAGGTCTGCCACTCTATCACAAGGATGATGTCATCAGTGATGTCATCAGTGATGTCATTCGAGATGTCATCAGTGATGTCATGAGTGATGTCACTGACCATGTCATGAGTGATGTAATATGTGACGTCATCAGCAGTGCATTGCGGGCGCGCGAGTTATAGTTAGCTGAACTAACTATAACGGGGGAATTTCATTGGTTTTTTACGAGTGAAATGTCCAGCTAACTATAACATGTGTAAAACCTTTGGTTTTTTCATTGAATTTCTAAGGTTTTTTAAATGCTAATTCCTAACTATAACGTGTGTGAAACCCATGGTTGTTTCAGTGAATTTGCAAGGTTTTTTAAATGCTAATTCCTAACTATAACGTGTGTGAAACCCATGGTTTTTTCAGTGAATTTGCAAGGTTTTTTAAATGCTAATTTTTTTTTTTTTCTTCTATTTTTTTAAACATATTTTTATTTTAATTTTCTATCCTTTTTTAAAGACTATGGTTAAATTTTTAAAATTCTATAATATGTTTTTTTTAATATATTTTATAAAATAAACAGGTAAAATTTATTAGCAATACATTTTTTCCTTTTTTAAAAATTTTTTTTTAGTACGCGTACCGTAAGCTTATGGTAAGCGTACGGTTTACGCAATGTCCGTAATTTATCTACGCTGTTTGCGTATAGTTACGCAATTTGCGTAGCCGCGCGTACTCCGTGTGGGACGCGTACGCGTGTACGCTACACGCGCACGTTACGCGGAAGTGTCGGGGGGTGACTGTTATGTGCATGCGCGCAAGCGCGTGTCTTTTTTACGCGCATGCGTACTTTTGCCGTAAGCGTACCGTAAGCGTACGGTAGGTCATGTGATCATGAAACACAACTTTTGATTGGTTGAAACTACTTTCAGTTCTAGAACTCTCCTACACCACACCCATTCCCCTCATTTCTGCTTGTGATCCCTTAGGAGAAGGAGCTGGGTTGTCTTTGTGATACGATGGCAGAACAGCAGAGCCCTTCTGAGAGTGAGGCTAGCACTAGCAGCACTACCTTGAGGCAGAGAGCGAGGAAACAAAAGACCTCTTATGTATGGGATTATTTTACTTTTCCTGAAGGCCAGCAAAAGGTAAATGCACCCTTAGTAACTTGTAAGCTGTGTAAGCGTGTACTTTCAAGAGGTAATCCTGACAGGAAGTATTCCTTTGGGAATCACACCATGATGAGACACCTCAAGGATGTACACAGAAGGACACATGCTCGACTTACTGAAGGTAACCCTTCAGTAAATCAACCAAGCACATCCACAGCAGCTCAGCCTGGACCATCATCTGCAGAGCCGAGTCCTTCTTCTGCAGGTCAGGTGAGCCCTTCATCTGTGGGGGGAGCATCTCCTTTTGCTGGCCCTCTGGAAATTAACCCTCGATTTCTGAGGGTTGATATTCGATGCGCCTCTTGTCATGATCTAATTTGTCATAGGGAGACCAGTGTTTCCCTAGTGAACAACAAAATAGATCAGCACACTTGTCGCAGAGACTAATTTTCCAAATCTTTCTTTCCTCTGTCCCTGCATGAACACAACGGCTCTTTTAAGAGCCAACCTTATCTTTCATCTTTTTTTATATATGTTTTTAAAAACTTTTTTTTTTTTTTTTTTTACCGTACGCGTACGGTGCGCGTAATGTTTTTTTTTTTTTTTTTAAAAACACTAAAAATCAATTATCACATTACAAGGTCCTTGAGAGACTACAATTAAAAACTGAAAATGTGATTGTAGAGAAGTAGAAAAAAAGGAACCATGATACTATTGACTTACCATACCCGCTCCAAAAAATATTTATTCATTTGTTTTTTTAAAAAATTGCTTTAAAAATGGTTCTAGGTTTTGAAAATTTTCTATATCAATCTGAAAAAAAAGAAAAAAGTATTAATATTTTTTAAAACATTTTATAATACAGTACACATATTTACATATTTATCAAAAAATAATTTTTGCCTTATTTTTGCTGTTTTCAGAATATATTGCATTTCACTATAAATTGTGAAAGCAATTGCATTCATCATTTAACAGCGGGCAAAAAAAAAATAACAATCTCAAAGATTGTATTAAAAAAGCCCAGAATCTCTTTTTACTTAAACTTAACAATATAGAAATGCATAATATTCTAAAAAATATCATCTAATATCAATACTTATTTCTTTAAAATACCGTCTGATATTTTTGTTTCAGAAGTATAATCACAATATTATATCTCAAATAACTCCACAATACATCTGGTTCCATTTCCTTTAGGCCAAATAGTAATTTTAAAATTCTTTTTTGATTAAATTTCCAATGGTAATCCAATAAAATTCTAAAGTTTAATTTGTACAGATCTCACCGATTCTCTGTAACATATTGGTTCCCGAAAGATTTATTAATAATTTATTAAGTCCACAATAGAATTGGTTACCTTTCCGCATGGCCAAATAGTAATTTAAAAAATCTTTTTTGAAAAAATTTCCAATGGCACTCCAATAACATTCCAAAATTTAAATTGTGCAGATGTTACCGATTTTCTCTAAATTTTTGGTTTTCGAAAGTTTCATTAAAAATTAAAAAAGTCCACATTACAATTGGTTATCTTTCCATTAGGCCAAATGATAATTTAAAAAATCTTTATTTTTGAAAATTCCAATGGTAATCCAATAAAATGGTTAAATTGTTTTGTCCAGATCTTGCCAAGTCTCTCTAAAATTTAGGTTTCAGGAAGATTAGATAGGAATTTGCTAAATCAAAAGGCAAACGTTGCTTAAAAACCAATTGGGAATCATTACACAGTGTCCAGCCTTTTTCACATTTAAGATAAACTGTGTAATGTCCAGAAGTAACAGTAGGTCCTTCATGGAAAATTATTGCAACAGTTACAAAAGTTTTTCCTGAAATTGATAATTGCTGTCCTGTAAACTTCTTTATTAAAGTATCCAATTTTGAACCATCAGCTCTACATCGTTGCATCACTAAAATTACATACTGTCCGTATTCCTTTAAAATTAACGTTGAAAACATGTCAGATTGACACTCACCGCATTGCATGCTATGATTAGCATCTTTAACTAATTTAGCAAAAGTGACTGTTTTACTCTCTGGCAATGTCAAATAAATAAACCTTTCATTATCAACATTAGAGCCACATATATTATAACAGTTTTCACAGCTATGTTCCCATGTATAAGAGAGACCAAATAAATTATCAATTGCAACTTCTTCTTCTTCCAGTACCTGAAGAAAAAACATCAAAAATTTGTGTGCGTCTTGCTGTTCATTTTGAGAAAACTGTGTTCGTCCTGAACATACATCTAAAAGTTTTCTAATTTCAGTAGCACTTTCTATTTTAGTTTTATAAATACTCAGCTTTTCAAAAAGGAGACTCAGCTCAGAACAGAATCTTTTTCCCTGATTTACTATTATCTGCTCTTGCAAACTTTCCAGATAAAATGCAACATTCAGCACTACATTAGCGTAGCAGTTGACACCAGAGCTATTTTCAAAATGACATCCTACAACCTGTTCTTCTTTTTCCTTACTCTTTTTGCTTGCAATTACATCACTCCTCTTTTTTTTCCTCCTCTCTACATCTTCATTACAGATATTCTCATTTCTCCTTTTACGAGAAACTACACGTTTCTCCAACACAGGATACTGACCTAAATGAGGAGCATAGCTTCTTCTTAATCTATTATACTCCTTTACACAATTTGTATCAGCACTAACTTTTGAGTCATCAAAGTCTATCATGAATAAACCTGATAATGTTTTCACTCGTGACAAAGCAACATATGCCATACCTTCTTTGAACACAGTTGAACCAATGTTCACAAATGCACAATCTACAGTCAATCCTTGAAACTTGTGAATAGTTACAGCATATGCTAGCGAAAACGGAAACTGCTTCCTACGTACATATAAGTCTTTCACAAGCATGAAACGAACTGTACAACGACAAATGTCTTTAACTTCTTCTATCTGATCAAATTTTATTTTTAAACATTCAATTCCATCTTTTTTCTGATAATTAATAAAACCCACAACTCTTCCCATAGCTCCATTAACTAAACCTTTTTCAACATCCAAATTTCTCCTTAAAAATACTCTACAGTTCATGCAAACATATAGATTTTTTTCTAATCCAGCTGTTTTGGAAATGTTCTTCTCTAGTGAATCCAATTTATTTTTCAGTGTGCCTGTTAATGTGACAGAAATTCTTCCATCCTCAATTTTGTCCACTGCTTCCAATTTCCTGATCTCTTCCTTTTCCAATTTCAAAAGCTCCTCATTGAATATTGAGCATTCACGTAGAGTTGGCATTAAGCAGATGACACTTTTGTTTTCTGCAATGTTCTTGTATATCTTCTCTGCAACTATTTCTTCCTTTGGAAATAAATTATGTAGCAGCCGACTCTGTAATGCTTTTTTGCCAACTTCAGTGAGTAGTCCAATTCTGATATCTTTCAGAATACTTCCATATTCTTCATCGCTTACTTGCCTCATATTAGTAGTAAGTTCCTTGTACTCAAAGAAGGACCAAATATTTGTATTTCCGATGCTTCCCAATGACTTCTTCGTGTCTTCATGTGTGACAGTATTAAACACTGGTTGTCCTTTAACTGGAGTAAGTTGCAAAAGATCTCCAAAAACTATGACGTGTTTTCCACCAAATAACATGTCATAGTCTGTCTTCAGAATTTGCTGCATTCTTAAATGCACAAAGGCAAGCATTAAGTTTGAAACCATGCTCACCTCATCAATAATGAGAACTTGCATCTTCTTCAATACTCTTGAAACTTCCAAGGATGCTTCTCCAGTTAGCTTGTTGTATTGTATTTTGTTCTCATGCTCCACTGGTAACATTAGCAAACGATGTAAGGTGATTCCTTTTATGTTATATGCTGCTAACCCAGTTGGAGCAGTAACCACACAAGACAAAGTAGAATCCGTTTTTTGCTGTAGGTAGCTTCTGATGACTTTAATTAGGAAACTTTTTCCAGTTCCAGCTTGTCCGCTTACATACATCCTGATTGGATGAAATGATGTGCATGAGCACTCTTTTTTTTCATGTAGAAATCCGTGATCAATTTTGTTTCTGATCTCTTCATAAATTTGTTGCTGCTCTTCATTCAGTTGTCTTTCCAAATTTTGTAAGTCTATAAATTCTTCTTGAGCTTGATTCATAGCCGTTTCCACTTCATTCATGGCTATTGATGCTTCATTTTCAACGATTGGTTGTCCTAGGGGATCTTGACTGAGTGTTCCTGAACTTTGGCTGTCCTGAGAACTGTCTCTAGCTATTTCTGCTGCAATTGTAGTTTCCTGTTCAATTTCTTCATTTAACATTTGCAGATAACTTGAGAATGTACTGCATTGTATGCTGTCTTTGCAAGCATTAAAAGAATCTTCATAGCTTTGAAATTCTCCCAGTAGTTCATCCTCTGTACGCCATGGTTTAAACAACTGTAAAAGAGCCAAGTAGTAAAATTCCTTCTTGTCAGTAGTGTCGCAACTCAGCTTCCTGTGATTTATCAAACTTCCTTTTGTTTGCTTCACCAAACATCCTTCCTCACCAATGACTTTATATTTTCCATTGTTGATGTCTTCTGCGGCTTTCCGTGAATAAATGTAGTTCTGCAGCACTTCATAGAGACACATGTTCTCCAGATGTTGACTTCTCTTGTGATAATATGTGTCCAACATGTTTGATTTCAAAATATCTGTACTTTCTGGGTCATTCTCGGCCAAATATTCAATTTCTCCAACAGATTTCAGTACCCGATTTCTCATTGCTGCAAGGCCTAAACTTGCCCAAATTATTCTTCTTGATTTCGAGTAGAGACTTGCAGAAGATAACCTATCTGAACATTCGTAGGATCCAATTTCTCGATGCGATAACATCTTCAAACTGAAACTGTACAGCTTCTTACTGACAGTCTTCTCGTGAGAAATCTCTTCCCACATTTCCTTCAATTCTGTTTTTTCTGATTTCGTAATGTAAGACGTTACATATCGAGCAACAGCAATGGAATTGTCAGCTACATACTGTATATCCATGTTAGCGTTCCACATGGATAAAATGACTGGGTTGTAGTCATTTATATTTTTTGATTCTTCTTTTCTTTTTAGGTTGTAGGTATTCTTAGGTGATTTTCTTGTGATAGTATGTCTCACAGCTGACATAAAACTGTTGACTCTTCCTTTTGAAAGAACAGGTCTAGGAAATCCAAATCGACATTTAGGTGCCAATTCCGATCCGGTAAAAACCGGGTACGAACCGTCGGACGGAGCCTTTTCTCCGTCCGACTCGTACCCGGTGCGAAATCCATCCGAAAATGCAAGTACGATTCATACGGAAACACCATTTCCGTACGATTCGAACAAAACACCGACCGAACAGAAACTAAACACAATTCCGATCCTGAAAGGAGCCGACGTGACGTCGGTACGCATCCAGCCTACGTTTCACGAACCAGGAAGTACGATTCGAACCGACGTCATCCCGCACGGAAAATATTTACCGGCTGCCAAAAACTGCCGGGAAATCAGGACGACACACGCAAGGAGCAGCTGGACGCGACGAACAGACATGGACCCGAACCTACGTGCCATCCCTGCCCTCCTAGCAGTCCACCTGGCGTACAGGAACCGACGCAGACGCCGCAGAAGGTCAGCACAACAACCAGGGGCAAAGGGGGGGGCAGGGGCAGGACACACAACACCAACACATGGTACCAAATCACACATGGCCTGGACATACCTGACCATCAGGGCCTGGTCACTTCCAGGGGGTGGGGGCAAGGCCAGCAACGCAAGCGTCCGCCACAACGGAAGTGGATGGTCACGCGAACCGGTACGTACCCTACCCAGGCCGCAAGAGCGTGGGTACGGAACGTACCACGCGTCCCCCTACGTCACTCCAACAATAGCGGTACGGCCCGTACCCACGTCAGAAAGGCCTTGGTACAGCTCGTACCAGCATTGCTGGGGTCATGTAGGGGTACGCGTGGTACGACCCGTAGCCACGCCCCCAAGGCCTGTGTACGGTGCGGACCCCACGGCCCGCAACAATGGTGGGACGCACCGTACCCACACACCAAAGGCATGGGTACGGCCCGTACCCAGGCACGCAGAGCGTGGGCAGGGGTATGTACGGACCGTACCCCCACCCGTGGAAGTACGGCCCGTACCCCCACCCGTGCATGTACGCCCCGAACCCCCACTCGTGTATGTACGCCCCGAACCCCCACCCGTGTATGTACGCCCCGAACCGCCACCCGTGTATGTACGCACCCAAGCGCCACCCGTGTATGTACGCCCCGAACCCCCACCCCACCCTGGTATGTACGCCCCGAACCCCCACCCGTGTATGTACGCACCCAAGCGCCACCCGTGCATGTACGCCCCGAACCCCCACCCCACCCTGGTATGTACGCCCCGAACCCCCAGCCGTGTATGTACGCACCAAACCCCCACCCGTGTATGTACGCACCAAACCACCACACCAGCCGTGTATGTACGCACCAAACCCCCACCCCAGCCGTGTATGTACGCACCGAACCACCACCCGTGTATGTACGCACCGAACCACCACCCGTGTATGTACGCCCCCGAACCCCCACCCCAGCAGAGTATGTACGCCCCGAACCCCCACCCGTGTATGTACGGACCGAACCCCCACCCCAGCCGTGTATGTACGCACCAAACCACCACCCGTGTATGTACGCCCCCTAACCCCCCCCAGCCGTGTATGTACGCACCGAACCACCAGCCGTGTATGTACGCACCAAACCCCCACCCGTGTATGTACGCACCTAACACACACCCCAGCAGAGTATGTACGCCCCGAACCCCCACCCGTGTATGTACGGACCGAACCCCCACCCCAGCAGAGTATGTACGCCCCGAACCCCCACCCGTGTATGTACGGACCGAACCCCCACCCCAGCCGTGTATGTACGCACCAAACCACCACCCGTGTATGTACGCCCCCGAACCCCCCCCCAGCCGTGTATGTACGCACCGAACCACCAGCCGTGTATGTACGCACCAAACCCCCACCCCAGCCGTGTATGTACGCACCGAACCACCAGCCGTGTATGTACGCACCAAACCCCCACCCCAGCCGTGTATGTACGCACCGAACCACCACCCGTGTATGTACGCACCGAACCACCACCCGTGTATGTACGCCCCCGAACCCCCCCCAGCCGTGTATGTACGCACCAAACCCCCACCCGTGTATGTACGCACCTAACACCCACCCCAGCCGTGTATGTACGCACCGAACCACCACCCGTGTATGTACGGACCGAACCCCCACCCCAGCAGAGTATGTACGCCCCGAACCCCCACCCGTGTATGTACGGACCGAACCCCCACCCCAGCCGTGTATGTACGCACCAAACCACCACCCGTGTATGTACGCACCAAACCACCACCCCAGCCGTGTATGTACGCACCAAACCACCACCCGTGTATGTACGCACCAAACGCCCACCCGTGTATGTACGCACCAAACCACCACACCAGCCGTGTATGTACGCACCAAACCCCCACCCCAGCCGTGTATGTACGCACCGAACCACCACCCGTGTATGTACGCACCGAACCCCCCCCCAGCCGTGTATGTACGCACCGAACCACCACCCGTGTATGTACGGACCGAACCCCCCCCCAGCCGTGTATGTACGCACCGAACCACCAGCCGTGTATGTACGCACCAAACCCCCACCCGTGTATGTACGCACCTAACACCCACCCCAGCCGTGTATGTACGCACCGAACCACCACCCGTGTATGTACGGACCGAACCCCCACCCCAGCAGAGTATGTACGCCCCGAACCCCCACCCGTGTATGTACGGACCAAACCCCCACCCCAGCCGTGTATGTACGCACCGAACCACCACCCGTGTATGTACGCACCGAACCCCCCCCCAGCCGTGTATGTACGCACCGAACCACCACCCGTGTATGTACGGACCGAACCCCCCCCCAGCCGTGTATGTACGCACCGAACCACCAGCCGTGTATGTACGCACCAAACCCCCACCCGTGTATGTACGCACCTAACACCCACCCCAGCCGTGTATGTACGCACCAAACCCCCACCCGTGTATGTACGCACCTAACACCCACCCCAGCCGTGTATGTACGCACCGAACCACCACCCGTGTATGTACGGACCGAACCCCCACCCCAGCAGAGTATGTACGCCCCGAACCCCCACCCGTGTATGTACGGACCGAACCCCCACCCCAGCCGTGTATGTACGCACCAAACCCCCACCCGTGTATGTACGCACCAAACCACCACCCCAGCCGTGTATGTACGCACCAAACCACCACCCGTGTATGTACGCACCAAACGCCCACCCGTGTATGTACGCACCAAACCACCACACCAGCCGTGTATGTACGCACCAAACCCCCACCCCAGCCGTGTATGTACGCACCGAACCACCACCCGTGTATGTACGCACCGAACCCCCACCCCAGCAGAGTATGTACGCCCCGAACCCCCACCCGTGTATGTACGGACCGAACCCCCACCCGTGTATGTACGCACCAAACCACCACACCAGCCGTGTATGTACGCACCAAACCCCCACCCCAGCCGTGTATGTACGCACCGAACCACCACCCGTGTATGTACGCACCGAACCCCCACCCCAGCAGAGTATGTACGCCCCGAACCCCCACCCGTGTATGTACGGACCGAACCCCCACCCGTGTATGTACGCACCAAACCCCCACCCGTGCATGTACGCACCGAACCTGCTATAAGAATGGGGTGTGCAAAACACCCCCAGCAGTGCCCAGACACAGGAGGGGTGGGTGCAGGGTCCTCCCAGCAGTGCCCAGACACAGGAGGGGTGGGTGCAGGGTCCTCCCAGCAGTGCCCAGACACAGGAGGGGTGTGTGCCTATCACTCCCAGCAGTGCCCAGACACAGGAGGGGTGTGTACCTATCACTCCCAGCAGTGCCCAGACATCGGACAATATACCCCATCAACAAGTTCAGTGACCTACAAGGGTGATACCCCAGATGCAGGCGGAGCCATCGCTGAGCCAGCATGGCTATATTGAAAGGCAACCCTCACACATCCAGGAAATGTAGACACAGCACAGCACAGCATTTGGGAGACACCCTGCAGGAAAAATGGCCTGGGCCACAGAGGACGGAACACACCTTGGGACAATGTCACCATACAGTGAGAGCAAACATGACCAAATACCATTTGCAGAGACCTTTGTGATGGCACGCAGATGGCAGGGTACACCCCATGAGCAGCACACTCCAACATTTCACAGACCCCTAACACATTATCACCACCCCAACGCAGGGAGCACCAGCACCAACAGCAAGTCCAGGAAAGCATCAGTGTGCAAAACAAAAAGAAAAGGCTTTATTCAGCAGGAAAATATATCAGAGAAAATGTCCACTATGTACAAGGGCCATGGGCCAGCCCAGCAGCAATGTCCGGGGGGGGGGTACACATCGGGACGTGTGTCCCCTAGCTTGCCTGCACAGTTCACAAGTCCATTTCATCCACAGAAGAGGGGGCATCAGGGGGGAGGGTGGAAACAGGCACCGCAGGGACAGGAGGGGAAAGGGTAGGTGTTGTGGGTGCAGGGAGGGATGAATCTGCCACAGGGGGGGTGCCAGCGCCAAAGGTGGAGGACAGAATGGCGCTGCACACGTCGGCAAGTTCCCCCAGCGACTCCCCCGTACCCAATCCAACCACAGGCCCCAAGGAGGGGGGGGGGGCAAAGGGATGGGTCGCAGCGCCACTGGGGGAGGGTGTGGACAGGGTGGGGGACTCAACTCCCCTGGCCGGGTCCCGCCTCCACCGCTTGCGGGGTGGTGTCATCCTGGGGCTGGGGGGCACACTCGCAGTGGATGATGCTGTCACTGACTGTTGGCCAGGAGAGCTAAGGGGAGTGGATTTGGAGGGAGTGGGTTGTGTGGAATGCGGACTCCCACTGTGGCTGCGTGTTCTACGTTTCCCCCCCGACCCAGTGGGTGTGCCTTCCTCACCCTGTGTGTGCGTGACAGGAGGTGTGCGCTTCGACTTCCCTGGTGGTGTGGTGCCTGTGTCTGTTGGGGTGCGTGCACGCTGACGTCTGGATGTGCGTGGGACAGGCACGGGAGTGGGAATTGTGGATGGGGCAGGGGTAGGGGGTGTTACGCAGCGCTGCAGGAGATCCAGTGCTGCAGTCAGTGTGGAGTCTATGGACCTCAGCAACTGCCGTTGGTCAGACTGCGCAGCCGACATGCCCTCCATGTATGCCTCCATCTGGGTCAGCACCTGGGTGTGGGCATGGAGGACATTTAGCATCGCAGTCTGACCAACCTGCAACTGCCTCAGGATGTCCACAGACTCCGCACTCACCGCAGCAGTGGTGACAGGGGCAGGGGGTGCGGTGCCTGGCAGGAAGGAGACATGTGGGGACCGAGCACGGAGGGAAGGGCCACGAGCATGTGGGAGGCCGGTGATGGAACCTGAGGTGGCGGGGGGATGTGGAGGGCTGCCATCAGCTGGGGGGGCAGACTCCGCCACCTCTGGGAGCTCAGCCTCGGACCCGTCTGCGTCATAGTCTGTGTTGGCAGTCAACAGGTCCTCCGCCTCACTCCCTTCGGCCTCCGTGCCACTCCATGTGCCAGACAGGACAGCACTGCTGGTACTGGTGCTCAATCTCTCCTCCCGGTCCGTGCTAGTGTCTCCTTCCGTGTCCCCCGGCGATGCTGTGGGCAAGGTGAAGAGACAGGAGAAAATCAGACACCTGTACACTTATGTCACATGAGTCAAATATACATAGGTCACATTGCATAGCCTGAAAAGCAACAGGAGTAACACCTACAAAACAATGTACACATGTAGGCCATGGAACACACAGTTTTTCTACCCACCATGCCACTGAGACACAATGGAGATCATGACACAACAGCAAATCACTGCACCTGAAATTTTAGAGAGGAGTCAGCCTCTGGGGACAAATGTGCACAGCACCTGCACCACACTGCGTCGTCAAAAAGGGATGAGCATGAATCATATCCATTTACTCTTGCCGCATGCTGCAAAGGCAATACATGAAACCAGGCCACACATGACAGGGTCACTGCACCTTGAGCGTATGTCCAGTCAAACATCACACACAGGCTAAACCCAGCAAGGAGGATGAAGCTTCTGACATGTAGGCCTTGTACGCACAAACCACCCACACCTGAGACAATCTCATTGAGACGGAGAAAGTATGTACACCTCTTACTCTGGGATGGAAACACATGGCCTCCACTAATTCATGACTGTAAACACACAGCCCCTGGTGGCCATGTCCACACATCATTGACAGGCAAACATCATCAGATTGTCTCAACAACACACACAGGTAATGCCCACTGTGAGTATGCACAAGCAAAATGGGTCCCCCTGTACAGTGGACACATGTAGCAACCTGTAGGTCCTAACAGTTGAGCCCAGGGTACAATGCCACCCTACGCAACCCATGGCAAAGACACAGTGAATGGCCATATTGTTGGATGACGCACATGATACCTAGGAAGAGGTGCCCCAGGGCACAGTAGTGCCCACACTCCTCCATGGTCCAGGATGGACATGACTGCAAATTAAGCAACCGTCCCTGCACTTAGCAGGCCTCCCACTCAGGCACATCATGTCAGAGGGCACACAATTGGACATGCATGCTGGAAGGCTGTACATTTTGGAGACACACCCCTATGTCGTGATTCACAATCAGTGCCAAGTGACATGGACACCACAATGACTGAAATTGGCCATGGCACACGCAAGGTCCCCATACCTGTGGCACATCACCCCCACACATGATGCTGATAGCATAGGGCACCTGCATGAACTGCCTGCATAAATAACCTTGTGCAAGAGTGGCGACAGACCAGGGAACACATTGCAAGGAGGGGAAGGGAGGGAGTGAGAACAGCACTGTGCTACTTTGTGGAGAAGTTGACGCACTGCACAATCAAACCCTGGCAGTGTATCCATGCAACTGCACACTTACATTGGCTGGGGACACACAACTGACACACATGTACCTACCCCCTTCCTGCTGCTGCCTCTCCTGTAGGCGCCTGTCCATATCGGGGAAGACCACCGCCAGCACACGCTTCTGGATGTGGGTCAGACGACGGCGGCCACGGTTCTTACGGCTCTCAGGTGAGTCCCCCAGCAGGAGCCGTGCAATCCTCCTCGTCCAGCACCGGATGTCCTGCCAGCGTTTCCTCACCTGAGACAGGCTCCGCCTCCGACCCTCTGTACCCCTCACGGCACTGACGGCTTCCCTCCAGATCTCCCCCTTGGCAATGGCGCCTACCTGTGAGGATGCAAAAGAGAGAATACATTAATCCACATGAGCAAAGACACAGAGACACACATATAGAACAATCCTCATTATGAACAGGCCATGGTATGCATGCAACTAATTGCACCTTTGTCATAGGGACATTATCCACTGTGGAAGGCCAAATGCACTACGTGCCAGTGGAAGCACACGGGTGGCATGAGGGGTACCACACACTCACTGACCAGGGATCACACTGTGCCTCACAGGCTACACCAGGATTATGTACAGCACCTCACAGCAGTCACCTGCCCCAGCACACTGATGCTACCTCAGCAGAGTACACAGACACACACAGGTACAGGACAATCACATGGCATTGCCAACTGCGGGTACACACCTCACTCTGCCCATGTGCCAGTAGACGTGGGTGTCACAGGTGTGGGGCTGGCTCAGCACGGCATGCACACAGCACTGCTCCCTGCTCACATCCGATGGCCAGGCCATATCCATCCCTCATGCTGCTTGTGTGCAACACTCCCCATATGCACTCACCCACATGACAGGGGACTAACACACACACCAATGTGCAGGGGACGAACACGGCCTTTGGACACTCACAGCACAGGTACACTGAACAAACACACATCCATGGGTACTGACACCTGTCACACTGGGGGGAACACAGGATCACATCAGGACTGTGGAAACAACATCCCCAGGAGGAGTATGCAGGCAGAATGTGGCATGCACCTTGCATTCATTGTCACAGTAGGCACTATGCAAGTGAGGAGTGCACACAGGAAACACAGCATGCTCTGCATGGGTGACATGAGGCCTTCCACACCCTGGGACCCACTCCAAACAACAGTGCATGTCTGTCACACATGGACACAATGCCAGAAGTCACTGTCACACAAAAGGGGCACAGTCTAAGCTAGTGGAGTCTGCACTCACCTGAACCCCTGGTCGACCATACAGGCTCTGGAACTGTGGGAGGATCACATCTATCAGGGCAAGGTTCTCCTCCTGGGTGAATGGCTGTGACCTCTCCACAGTCCTGGACATGGTGCCAGAGGAATCACTATCAGCAGCAGTGGTCATGGATGAATGGATGTGCAGGCAAGTGCTCTCTCATGGGACCTGGCTGCCTTATATATGCCTGGCTGGCCTGTTCATGTATAGGAGTACAGATTGATTGGTCAGTCACATTAGCATCCTACGTTTCATCCAATCCCTTCAAACCTACCCCAGTGTGTGGCTTTGCATGGTTTCAGTTTTGATAATGATGTCAAGTCAACATCCACATTGCAACAATGTAGATTCTTTCAAACTGACTTCTGCTGTGCACCTGGTGCTCAAATTCAAAAATTTAACTCAGTCTCCATGGCAACCATCAGGCATTTAGGCCCTTATACTTGTCCCTCATGTGTCCCCTATGTGTTTTCATACATTTACACACAGGTACGGTGCGTTCCACGCCCTAGGGCACCCCACAAGCAGTGATACCGACCGTACATGCGCTTGTACGGTCCGGATCACAATATGGGCGCTGGCGTATGCGTACGCCACAGTAGTACGGACTGTACACGCGCTTGTACGGTCCGGATCACAATATGGGCGCTGGCGTATGCGTACGCCACAGTAGTACGGACTGTACACGCGCTTGTACGGTCCGGATCACAATATGGGCGCTGGCGTATGCGTACGCCACAGTAGTACGGACTGTACACGCGCTTGTACGGTCCGGATCACAATATGGGCGCTGGCGTATGCGTACGCCACAGTAGTACGGACCGTACACGCGCTTGTACGGTCCGGATCACAATATGGGCGCTGGCGTATGCGTACGCCACAGTAGTACGGACTGTACACGCGCTTGTACGGTCCGGATCACAATATGGGCGCTGGCGTATGCGTACGCCACAGTAGTACGGACTGTACACGCGCTTGTACGGTCCGGATCACAATATGGGCGCTGGCGTATGCGTACGCCACAGTAGTACGGACCGTACAAGCGCGTGTACAGTCCGTACTACTGTGGCGTACGCATACGCCAGCGCCCATATTGTGATCCGGACCGTACAAGCGCGTGTACAGTCCGTACTACTGTGGCGTACGCATACGCCAGCGCCCATATTGTGATCCGGACCGTACAAGCGCGTGTACAGTCCGTACTACTGTGGCGTACGCATACGCCAGCGCCCATATTGTGATCCGGACCGTACAAGCGCGTGTACAGTCCGTACTACTGTGGCGTACGCATACGCCAGCGCCCATATTGTGATCCGGACCGTACAAGCGCGTGTACAGTCCGTACTACTGTGGCGTACGCATACGCCAGCGCCCATATTGTGATCCGGACCGTACAAGCGCGTGTACAGTCCGTACTACTGTGGCGTACGCATACGCCAGCGCCCATATTGTGATCCGGACCGTACAAGCGCGTGTACAGTCCGTACTACTGTGGCGTACGCATACGCCAGCGCCCATATTGTGATCCGGACCGTACAAGCGCGTGTACAGTCCGTACTACTGTGGCGTACGCATACGCCAGCGCCCATATTGTGATCCGGACCGTACAAGCGCGTGTACAGTCCGTACTACTGTGGCGTACGCATACGCCAGCGCCCATATTGTGATCCGGACCGTACAAGCGCGTGTACAGTCCGTACTACTGTGGCGTACGCATACGCCAGCGCCCATATTGTGATCCGGACCGTACAAGCGCGTGTACAGTCCGTACTACTGTGGCGTACGCATACGCCAGCGCCCATATTGTGATCCGGACCGTACAAGCGCGTGTACAGTCCGTACTACTGTGGCGTACGCATACGCCAGCGCCCATATTGTGATCCGGACCGTACAAGCGCGTGTACAGTCCGTACTACTGTGGCGTACGCATACGCCAGCGCACATATTGTGATCCGGACCGTACAAGCGCGTGTACAGTCCGTACTACTGTGGCGTACGCATACGCCAGCGCCCATATTGTGATCCGGACCGTACAAGCGCGTGTACAGTCCGTACTACTGTGGCGTACGCATACGCCAGCGCACATATTGTGATCCGGACCGTACAAGCGCGTGTACAGTCCGTACTACTGTGGCGTACGCATACGCCAGCGGCAATATTGGCCCAGGGACCCTATACACGCGCTCCGAGCGTATGTACGGTGCGTATAACAACTGTCAGTGGTGACAGGCGGCACACAGACAGGAATGGAGCGGACAGGTATTGCCAAGGGTGGACACCAATGCATTGTCTGTGCAATACCACCTGTGTGTGACACAGGTGTGTCAGGATGTGATGTGGCACTTTACCCCTGAGGTGTGGGCAAAGCACATGTACGATGAGCTGTGTACACATGTCGTGTGTGATGGTGCGCATTGTACCACACATCCCCTGCACTCCTTTGACATGTGTGCATGTCGTACACACTAGTGGAGCCATGAGTCACTTGCATGTCCCAGTCACGGACACCCGCACCTGTCCCCTGATGCCAGGTACACGGAATATTACATATGACACGTGTATGGCTGCGTTGCATGCTGCAACCATGTCATGTGTGTGGCATGTCTTTCCATGATTTTGCTGTAGGTGTGTGATTCAATGTGTCAGCAGTTGCTGCTGCCAACATGTGTCTGTGTGTCGATGGGCATGGCACACTGTTCCGCACACCAGCCCACATATGTGATTTGCCATGAGGTGTGTATGTATCCAACTACACGGAGTATCAACACAAGTACATATCCACATGCTCCCTATGTATGTTCTGTCTCGACATGTACTCCTCAAAGGCAATGTGTGTGGCCTGTCCTATTCCTATGACATGTGACCAGTGCATATCGCATCCAACTACCTGTCTGTACCATACGCATACTACCTCTGCACATGTGTGGATGTCTGTGAATCCTGTGATGCGTGTGCATGTTCACTTACACTGGCCCACAGCTAGTCTCATGCCATGTCATCGTGATCTTGCCCCCCTCCGTTAGTGGCTGTCCCTTGGTAGGAGTGTAACCTGACTGGCGTTCGTGTCCAGGAACTGTGGCACAGACCTGACTCACAACGTGGCATATGTGTATTGGCTGTGTAACATGTGCTCAGTGCATTGACGATGTTGTTGTACAGTGCTCACTCTTAGGTGTTCCTTCCATTTCACTGCAGGGCTCCGCCTCTCCCTCGACGTATGCCAGACATTGCTGCCCTGCATGAACGGGACTGTATACGCCGCTACAGATTCAGCCAACGGTTGATTGATGAGTTGACTGGCCGGCTGGAAGCACAACTCCTCCCGCGCCACAGGTATCCAAGTGCACTGACACCCAAGTTGAAGGTGATGGCAGCCCTACATTTCCTTGCCACGGGTACGTTCCAACATACCATTGCTGATGTCGGGGGCATGTCCCAGACGATGTTCAGCCGTGTTCTGCATGATTTCTTAGAGGCCATGTTGGTTCACCTGGATGAGTACATTAAATTCCCAAATCGTGAGCAGTTGACAGATGTCAAGCGTGAGTTCTATGCCCTGGGAGGGATGCCCCATGTCATTGGGTCCATAGATGGGACACATGTTGCGTTGGTACCACCACAGGCACAGGAGGTGGTGTATAGGAATCGCAAACATTATCACTCCATTAATGCCCTTGTGGTGTGTCTGTCCAACATGGTGATTTCACATGTCTGTGTTCGCTTTCCAGGATCAGCACACGATGCCTTCATCATGAGGCGTAGCAGGGTGCCAGAAATGATGCTGCAGCTGCGGAACGAGCGAGCATGTATTGTTGGTGGGTAGACTCTGGCAGTTCAGTGTTTGGCGTCATCTTCCAATCTCACTGCCTGTGCTGACACACTTCTGTCCATGATGTTTCCTTGTAGGGGACGCTGGCTATCCCAACATGCCATGGCTGATGACGCCTGTCCGCAACCCCAGCACGGCTGCCGAGCACCTCTACAACAACGCACATGGGCGGACCAGGAGAGTCATTGAGAGGACGTTTGGACTTCTGAAGAGCCGATTCCGGTGCCTCCACAAGACCGGCGGAGCACTCCCATATGCCCCGGTGAAGGTGTGCAAGATCATCATCGTCTGCTGCATGCTGCACAACATGGCAGTGGAGGAAGCTGTTCCACTCATACTGGATCAAGATGACCAGGACCATCCACCCGTGGAGGATGAAGGGCTTGGTGACGGGGCAAGTGATGTGGAGGAGGAGGAGGCTGTGGAGGACATGCGGAGTCGGCTCATACGCAACTTCTTTGCTTAGTGGTGAGTTCCAGTGTCTGAGTGTGCACGCATTGGGCCGTGTGTGGCATGTGTTGCAATGTGTGTGTCCATCTGCATGTCTGCCAAGTGAGTCAGTGGTGTGTATTGAAGTGTCACTCAAGTGATGGCGCAATGGAAGGATGTTGTCTGAGGGTCATCATTGTCACCTGTCATGTTAACAACATGATACGTGTTAAGTACATGCTTGCGGATGTGCTCCTTTGTGCTGAATCCTTGTGTGTCTCTCTTCCACAGGTCCATGTGCATGCTGTCTGCTGGTGGCATTGTTGTGCTCCTGCTACTCCTCATGAACACAGCGACATGTGCTGATTCAGCGTCACATGCACGGGCAAGTGTTGAAATCTCCTCAGGGTAAGGGATGCCTCACGTCGTTTTGGGTGTGTGAATTGTTTGTAGTCTGTGTGCACTTCTCCGGTTCATGTGTGTTCCATTTGCATACATGGTGATCCTACATGGGGAACATGACATGGGGCAGGCTTCACCTGGAGCCATGCTCAGACTTGGTGACTGTCATGTGGCAGGGGATTGGGGATTGTGATGAGGCCATCATTGTGTGTAACACTGGCCTCGGAAACATACAGGTTGCACCGGGTTGACATGGTGTGTGATTGCCCCATCAGGGCCTCAATGGTGTATAGCGGCCTCTCCGTGGCAGCAGGGGGTGTTTAGCTGTTATCCGTCACTTGTGTGCCAGGTCAATGGGATGCCAGCATCTGTGTTGCAATGGGGGGTGCCAGTGTTGCTCCCACATGTACATCCACATGACCTGTGTATGTGTTGACAGAGTATCATTGTCATTCCAACACACATGACTAATAAATTTGTCCCTCTGTCTCCAAGGTGCCTCTTCCCTGTCAATGGTGCCCTGTTGCCACTGTGCGTGCCGCAGGTCTGGCATAGTTTTCATAGGTGGTGCATATGTGTCTATGTGTAGAGTGACAAGATGCTAGGGGTTTGTCAGGGAGTGGGAACTGTATTATGCACAAGATGCACAGTTCCATCCACCTCAAGGCAAGAGAGACCATCCCCCAGGGAAACTACAACATCTGTGTAGAATCCTACCCTGCAGTCTACGGACATGTGCCTCACGACTCCCATGGTACTTGTCCATATCCGGAGTGCATCTGCACAGCTCTGCTACTGCGTCGGGCAACCAGGCCACATCAACGTCCTAACGGGATGGGGGGAATGTTTCACAGCCAGCTGCAGGATGACCTTCTAGATCCACGCCCACACTCATGATGCAGCCCACAACCCCAACACAACCATGTGGCACAGTGATCCTAAACTGCATTCTGGCATCTCCATGCATCCAACCTTGGCCTAGCCACCATTCTCAACATCCGCCTGACGCAAGCATGCTGCACATTGTAGGGACACATGTCTAGACATACCTGGGAGCGGCAAGCCAGGTCACTCCACATGATCCCTGACCTCTGCGCATGACTGTTGCTCCCCTGAATGTGTCTGTAGCCACAGTTGTGCGGGAACCACTCAGCTGGTTGGGCCCAGCACAGGTGAGTTTGGTACTCCATGTCTGTATCAGATGAGACATTGGGA
The DNA here is from genome assembly GCF_964204655.1 of Triturus cristatus. Taxonomy (NCBI): domain Eukaryota; kingdom Metazoa; phylum Chordata; class Amphibia; order Caudata; family Salamandridae; genus Triturus; species Triturus cristatus. The sequence continues at coordinate 646,918,566 of NC_140584.1, read as the reverse complement.
CCCATGTGTGTCCTGGGCAAGACTGCGACCCCACGGTTTGGATGGTTGGAGTTAATTCTGAGATCAGGCATGCTTTGACTGTACGACACACACATGTATTGTAATAATGTAGAATCACGGCATCATCTTGTAAGTGTGATTAATTTATTTGTGGTGGGGTACGGGTTTGTGGGGATGACAAGAGGTGCACAGCGGGAGTGTAGAATCCAAAGTTCACTGGGGGAGTTGGTATCCTTGTCGTAGCAAAATGTCAGAGTCCATGCCACAGTCTTCGTCAACATAGGTCAGACAGTGACCAGCAAGTCCATGTGGCAGACAATGTCATGTGCTGCTATTGGGCCAGAGGGCCAGGTGCCAGGCCAGGTGACCTGGGAGATGGTGATGTTCTGCTGACTCTCACAGTCTTTTTCGTGGACGACCCACCTTCCTGCGGGGACCCTCGGAAGCAGTCCGTGACGATGTCTGTGACGCTCCGTCGGATGAATCCTCCTCCTCCTGATCCCTCCCTGTGTCTGGTAATGGCCTTCGCCTGGTGCCACAGGGAGGGTTGCCCATGTTGTCGGCAATCCGACGGAGTACACCGGTCATTTGGGTTTGCACCGCCACGAGCTCAGCCTGTCTATCCTCCATCCTTCCTTGGTGTTGCAGTTGACAGGCATGTTGCTGGGACTGCAGGGTCTTCATCTCCTGGAGGGTCCCCTTGATGTCATTGAGGGTGGACGCAATCTGGTCCATGCCCCTGGTGTCACGCCGGTATGTATCCAGGATGTTGCTGACCTGGGACACTACCGGGTCCTGAGCTGCCTGGTCAGGTTCGCGCCTCCGCCGTCCTCCACTCCCGCCACCCCTGCCCACGTGCACCTGGCCTGCCGTTGTGGGTGCATCGGGTCTCCGGGACCCCTGAGGGATGGCATCTGCGTTGCCGCCTGCCTCCTCCTGGGTGCCCGGAGGACCGTGTCCCTCCTGGGCAGACTGGCTGGGTGGTCGTGTGCGGGCAGGGCTCCTGGACGTCTCCTGGGATGTGGCAGGAATGGGGGTGGTGGTTGGCACAGTTGTACCTGACGCAGGTGCTGCAGGTGGTTGGACACCAGAGGGGCCAGGTTGGTCTGGGTCATCCACGGAGTGGTGAGAGTCATCGCTGGCGGTGGGGTCATCATCCCGCGGAGCCTGGTCCTGTGTGACTTCCCCCCCAGTGTTGGGGGGTGTTCGTCGACGTTGACCTGTGTGTGAGAGAGACAATGTTGACAGTGTCACATGTGGCATCCATGTTGCATGCATTTCTGATTTGGCACTCTTCCTCTGGGTAGTTGGATCTGTCCTGCATTCCTCTCACAGTGCACTTGTGCATGGCTATGTCCCTTGGCCACAGCTGTCAGGGCTTTACGCATGTGTGAGACACAATCTTAGTTGATGCATCTATTTGGGTACACAGTCAGCAGTGTGGTGTGCGGGCGTAGCGAGCCATGCAGAGGCGCCTTACGTGTTGCACTGTACGTGGCCAAATGGTGTTTTGGCAAGGCAATTTGATGTTGCAGGTAGGGGACTGAAGCATTTGTGACAGGGTTCTTACCGACACGGTGGGTGGGTATACTGGGTGTGTGGTTAGGTCTGTGCCTGCAGCACGGATGGACTCGTGCACAGATTGACACATGGACCGGTCTTCATCTACGGAAGGGGGGGTTGAGGCACTGCCAGACCTGGTCTGCATGCACACAGTCCACCGGCTGACGAGTGGACATGGCCACACCACCCAAGGGTGATTTAGTCTCCCTGTGTCTCCCTTCCTCCCTCCCTCTGTCACCCTCCTCCCTCCCTCTGTCGGTCTCCCTCTGTCACCCTACTCCCTCCCTCTGTCTGTCTCCCTGTGTCCCCCCTCTGTCTCCTTCCCTCTCATTCCCCCTCTCCCTCCCTCTCTTTGTCACTCTCTGTCACCTCAGGCCAGCTTCCTGGGCACACACAGTTAGCCGGTCTTTGAATGGCCATTGGCTTGTTCATGTGAGTTAGTCCCTGTTCTCCGGGCACCCATTGGGCAGTGTGTCTGAGTGTAGGCTGCTGCTGTGGCGGTGTGTGCTGAGACTCTATCAGAGCGATGCATCTTCATTGTCTGCTGTTATGTGCAAATTGTGCCTTCAGACCCATGGCATCCTGCATGGCAGCCATCATTTGCAGGCAAGACAGTACTGTGTGGGTACACACAGTTTGTATGGCTGTGCCCTGGGCCATATGGGCTGAGGGCATTGTTGTGTGCTTGTGAGTTGCTCAATGTTAGTTTTGCTGCCCCCACTCCCAGCATCGACCACATCCTGTGTTGTGTTGGTGTATTGTGTGGCCTGTGACTTGGCATGGCCCTGATTGATGCATGGGGCATGGAGGTGCCAGTGGCATGTGTGTGTTTGTGGAGTGTTGTTGTGTCCGGTGGTGGCTTGGGGGGGGTGGCATGCATGATTGATTGTGTATGGCATCCCCCCCATGTGAGGTGAGTTGTTTGTGTACTCACCAGGGTCTGGGAGTCCTGGCAGTCCGTGTAGTCCCTCCACCGCCAGCGTGGACATCACCTTCTCCTCCCAGGGATGGTATTGTACCGGTCTGGGGGGCGGCCCTCCTCCAGTGATGTTCCCCTGGTTGTGATTGTCAGTCATCTTCCTCTTGACCGTCCTCCGCAGATCGTACCACCTGGATTGGCACTCGTGCCTGGTCCTTCTGGTTGTCCCAACAGCATTCACAGAATCGACGATCCTCTGCCACATGGCGGTTTTTTCGGATATGCTGGTCTGTCTGACCAATGTCCCAAAGAGCTGTGGCTCGACTCTGAGGATTTCGTCGACAAGGATCTCCAGCTCCTCCTTTGTGAACTTTGGATTCTTGGTGGTGGACATGGCGTGGGGTGTGGTTGTGGGGGTGTGGGTGTGGATGGCTGTGGGTGTGTGGGTGTGGTAGTGGAGGTGTGTGTGTGAATGTGATGAGGGGGTGTTTGTGTAGGTGGTTGTGTGAAGGTATGCAAGTGTGAGGTTCAAGTATGGTGGTGTGGGTCGTCTGTGGGCTCTGGCAGCAGTGGGTCTGTTGCAAAGGCTCATGGTTTGTGTGTGTGGTCCATTTTTATTGGTCCATTTGTGGGTGTGGCTGTGTTTGAAATTTGTGTGGGTGTGTTATGAGGAGTGATTGAGTTTTGGGCCTCTGTTTGGCAGTTTGGCAGTTGCAGGTGAGTGTATGTGATGTTTGTGGGGTTGTTGGGCCTGTTTGGTGGTGTGGGGAAACTCTACTTGACTCTCCTTGTGTAAATATGGTTTGTCCGGGTTCAGTACGTGTTTTTTTGGCGTCAGTACGGTCCGTACATGCACTGGTGGGGGTGCGGTCCGTACATTCCCTGGTGGGGTGGTGGTTAGGTGCGTACATACACGGCTGGGGTGGGGGTTTGGTGCGTACATACACGGCTGGTGGTTCGGTGCGTACATACACGGCTGGGGGGGGTTCGGGGGCGTACATACACGGCTGGTGGTTCGGTGCGTACATACACGGCTGGGGGGGGGTTCGGGGGCGTACATACACGGGTGGGTGTTTGGTGCGTACATACACGGCTGGTGGTTCGGTGCGTACATACACGGCTGGGGGGGGGTTCGGGGGCGTACATACACGGGTGGGTGTTTGGTGCGTACATACACGGCTGGTGGTTCGGTGCGTACATACACGGCTGGGGTGGGGGTTTGGTGCGTACATACACGGCTGGTGGTTCGGTGCGTACATACACGGCTGGGGGGGGTTCGGGGGCGTACATACACGGCTGGTGGTTCGGTGCGTACATACACGGCTGGGGGGGGGTTCGGGGGCGTACATACACGGGTGGGTGTTTGGTGCGTACATACACGGCTGGTGGTTCGGTGCGTACATACACGGCTGGGGGGGGGTTCGGGGGCGTACATACACGGCTGGTGGTTCGGTGCGTACATACACGGCTGGGGGGGGTTCGGGGGCGTACATACACGGGTGGGTGTTTGGTGCGTACATACACGGCTGGTGGTTCGGTGCGTACATACACGGCTGGGGGGGGGGTTTGGTGCGTACATACACGGCTGGTGGTTCGGTGCGTACATACACGGCTGGGGGGGGGTTCGGGGGCGTACATACACGGCTGGTGGTTCGGTGCGTACATACACGGCTGGTGGTTCGGTGCGTACATACACGGCTGGGGGGGGGTTCGGGGGCGTACATACACGGGTGGGTGTTTGGTGCGTACATACACGGCTGGTGGTTCGGTGCGTACATACACGGCTGGGGGGGGGTTCGGGGGCGTACATACACGGCTGGTGGTTCGGTGCGTACATACACGGCTGGGGGGGGGTTCGGGGGCGTACATACACGGGTGGGTGTTTGGTGCGTACATACACGGCTGGTGGTTCGGTGCGTACATACACGGCTGGGGGGGGGTTCGGGGGCGTACATACACGGCTGGTGGTTCGGTGCGTACATACACGGCTGGGGGGGGGTTCGGGGGCGTACATACACGGGTGGGTGTTTGGTGCGTACATACACGGCTGGTGGTTCGGTGCGTACATACACGGCTGGGGTGGGGGTTTGGTGCGTACATACACGGCTGGTGGTTCGGTGCGTACATACACGGCTGGGGGGGGTTCGGGGGCGTACATACACGGCTGGTGGTTCGGTGCGTACATACACGGCTGGTGGTTCGGTGCGTACATACACGGCTGGGGGGGGGTTCGGGGGCGTACATACACGGGTGGGTGTTTGGTGCGTACATACACGGCTGGTGGTTCGGTGCGTACATACACGGCTGGGGGGGGGTTCGGGGGCGTACATACACGGCTGGTGGTTCGGTGCGTACATACACGGCTGGGGGGGGGGTTCGGGGGCGTACATACATGGGTGGGTGTTTGGTGCGTACATACACGGCTGGTGGTTCGGTGCGTACATACACGGCTGGGGTGGGGGTTTGGTGCGTACATACACGGCTGGTGGTTCGGTGCGTACATACACGGCTGGGGGGGGGTTCGGGGGCGTACATACACGGCTGGTGGTTCGGTGCGTACATACACGGCTGGGGGGGGGTTCGGGGGCGTACATACACGGGTGGGTGTTTGGTGCGTACATACACGGCTGGTGGTTCGGTGCGTACATACACGGCTGGGGGGGGTTCGGGGGCGTACATACACGGGTGGGTGTTTGGTGCGTACATACACGGCTGGTGGTTCGGTCCGTACATACACGGCTGGGGGGGGTTCGGGGGCGTACATACACGGCTGGTGGTTCGGTGCGTACATACAGGGCTGGGGGGGGGGTTTGGTGCGTACATACACGGCTGGTGGTTCGGTGCGTACATACACGGGTGGGGGTTCGGGGCGTACATACGCGGGCGGGGGGTGGTGGGGTGTTCGGCGCGTATGCGGGCACATGTCTCCATGGTTGCTATGGGAGTTCGGTTCGGACGGTGTTTTTTGCGTACGGTTGTGAAATGGGGAGGACGGGAGGGATCGTACTTGCGCAGTCGGACTTTATTTTTCCGCACGGTGGGTTTCTCGCCCGGGGACGTGTCGGTGACTTTTCCCGACCCGAGGACGTGTGGGGAAATCTTCCCAATGCGATTCGTATGGACTTTTTTCCGTTCGAATCGTACTTGGCAGTTTGTACGCTACTTTGACGATTCGGACGGAAAAAAATCCGGATACGAGTCGGACGGGGAATTTTTTTACCGGATCGGAATTGGCACCTTAGTGTAGTATTTATCTTTGCTCTTGTATTTCCGTCGACAGTATTTTCCACACCGATGACTTTGGAAACGTAAAACTTGCTCCTTTAACTTTTTCTCTTCTGTGCTTTTTGGTATAGCACATGTTGCATATTCTTCAATGTAAGATAACACTGCTTCATCAGTATCTGTTCCAAACTTTGGGGCATCCTTGATCCACAACAGCATATGAATATGAGGAGCACCTCTTGCCTGGTACTCTTTTCTCCAAAAGAAATCTACTACTTCTCCAAGAGGTGGATTTTTTTTATTGCAGATGAAGGACATCATAGCCTCAAATCTATGATTGAAATATCTGCAAACATTAACCGGATCCAATGAGCACAGTTCTCCTGCTGTCTTGTATTCGATGTTTTTAATGTTTGAATTTGCCTCTCGTAGAAAATCCAGTAAATCATCCCAAGCGTACTCATCACAGCTTAGGGTAACGAACCATGTTGGTGTTCCTAAATTCCGTAACATGCATTTTAATTCACCATGGCGTCGGTACCAATATTCATTTGTCCCACGCTGACAAGCCATCAGATTGATCACTTGTGTTTCCAAATGATCATCTCGGTGCTGCACTTTCTCCATAAAATCCTTAGCAGACACATTTTGTAAATGTACTCCACTTTTTAAAATGTGATTTACTGCATAAGACAGTGCAGACAAATCACTTTCAAATAAAAGATGGAACAAATAAGGAATACTTTGTCGAAATCTGGGATCTTCAGCATATAGTCTTGTAGTCCGATACTCAGAAGCTGGAATCTGTTCCGGACGTTCATCGTATCGTCCTCCTTTTCCTTTAGGAAACAGCTGGGGAAAACATCGAGCTTCCAAGCTCTCCTCACATACACTCACGGGAGTTCCTTTTGCTTTCTTCATCTGAAAGAGATCAATATTGTCTCCCATAACTTCTTTTGAATGAAGAGGATGTATGCTAAAATGTTCATAAATTTCTTCTTCCTTTGACTTGTCCACTTTTTCAATTTGTCCAGTTGGTGTTTCTGTGTCTTCTTGTAAATCTTCTTCTTCTTCTTCTTCTATATAAATTGATTCATACCATTTGTTATTCCTTTTCAAATACAAATTTGCTCTTTGTACTTTTCGCACATCTACCAGCTCCTGCCAAATCTTCTTATTCTTTGTAGGTACACCATTAACCAGAATAATTAATGGTTCAGTTTCCAAAGTATCCGCATCAATAGTTTCCATATTTTTTTTCAAATCCAAGGGCAAATACACCACTCTACCTTTTAAACCTCTCAGTAAATCTGAAGGAGGTAATTTACCAGTTTTGGGCTCCATACGTACTATGGTCTGGAACGGATGAACACATTGAATGAGTATAGACTCATATGTATTTAATTCAGAAAGTTCAGCAGGAATAGCATCCAATTCTAAATTATTATGTACAGCTCTGGTCGGCATTCTATTTTCCTCTAACTTGTTGTAACAGTATTTACAAATACGCTGATCTTCACCCAAATCAAAACAATTTTCAAGAAATATATATGTGGCAAAATCCTTCCACTTATAATTATCTTCATTTTCACTCTTTCTGTAGAGATCAACATTCCTAGTTTGTTTTCTATAATGAGTTCTGCGGCAACAAATACAAGTAAAATTTGGTCTTTCATTAGAGATTATTGCAAATTTTGTTATGTGATCATTAAATGTGTTACTTACAGAGGGTTCTACATTCTCTTCCACTTCTTCCTCATTTACTGTGTCCTTCTCTGCACTGTTTTGTTCAGGACCAAAGTAACAAAACTGAATTTCATCAACAACCTTCTCTACATCTGATACCGTTCCTCGGAACAGAGCCCTATTCAATTCATTTAACTTTATTGCTGGACTTTTAGCAAAATACAACCGTCTCACAAACTTTCTCATTTCAGTATGATGAACAGCCAGCATCCTAAAATGATGGAAAACACTATTACACACTTTTCTAGATAGACAAGCCAGAGAATGACCCTGCAAACCAGTATTCTCTCTCACTCTGCATGGATCCAGACTTTGAAGCACCTTAATCTTCTGTTTTATACTTTTTTTACTATATTCTCTTAGAAACTCACGAAATTTGTCAATAGATTCCTGACGCACAGTGCAAATACTACTACAATTCCAAGTGTACACTGGGGCTTTAGGACGTCTCCCCATAGCCTCATCCGCCATCACTTGTACCTCATCTCTTGGAACCATTATCTCCTTCTCCATTATGCAACCATTTTTCACTTCGTAAGCAAGACCTCTGGTGTCAACTGCATGCAGCAAACTATTACTTTGAAAATAGCTCTCTTCATTAAAAAAAGGTTCACTACTTGAACTATGCATCCATTTTCCTAAAAACACTTTACAAAAGTTTGTTCTGTTCACTACTCTTTTCCTTTTGCTATGTGATTTCAGTACATTAACCATTTTGTCTAATGTACGCATCCTATTCAAAATTAAAATGAATAGTTTCCTTTTTAATTCTAATGCCTTTGCTGCAATGGCTTCAATTTCTTTTTTTCTTTTATAAAACTTAGCCTTTTGCTTATATTTCTTCACATGCTTTATCAAATTGGACATAACTCTTCTCTGAAACATTTTTCTACGTATCTCTTTAAACGCTGTTTTTCTGTTTATGTAAATCTTTTCAGTTGCAGAAGGTATATTTGCATTAACTAAATTCTCAATTTTTTCCTGTCCTTTTCCAGCCTTAGTGATGCTGAATGTATTTGCATTACAGACTGAAACCTCAAACCCCACTCGCTTGTAAATACTGTGCATGATTCTACATGGAAAGCAGCTGGGTGTGTGCTAAGAGTCTGCTTCTGCACCAAAAAATCGCTCCCCCTTTTTCCTACTAATGCAACTGTGAAATCACCAGAGCAAAACGCAATAAATCTCTGCCTGTAATTCCTATTTGCACACAGAGTCATGTTTTCACATTAGTCACAAAACGAAATTTCTTTGCCAATTTGAAAGCACACTTACTGCTCTTTTTTTTTGGCAAGTGATAATCACTTTTACAGACTGACACATTAGGAATCCACTTTTCAGATTTTTTAAAAAGCCCATGTCCAGACTGCTTTTTCAGACCACTACCATGTGTATCCTGGGTGACTGCCTACACTCCAGCAAGGGCAACCAGCCTTAGTGATGCTGAATGTATTTGCATTACAGACTGAAACCTCAAACCCCACTCGCTTGTAAATACTGTGCATGATTCTACATGGAAAGCAGCTGGGTGTGTGCTAAGAGTCTGCTTCTGCACCAAAAAATGGCTCCCCCTTTTTCCTACTAATGCAACTGTGAAATCACCAGAGCAAAACGCAATAAATCTCTGCCTGTAATTCCTATTTGCACACAGAGTCATGTTTTCACATTAGTCACAAAACGAAATTTCTTTGCCAATTTGAAAGCACACTTACTGCTCTTTTTTTTGGCAAGTGATAATCACTTTTACAGACTGACACATTATGAATCCACTTTTCAGATTTTTTAAAAAGCCCATGTCCAGACTGCTTTTTCAGACCACCACCATGTGTATCCTGGGTGACTGCCTACACTCCAGCAAGGGCAACCAGCCTTAGTGATGTTGAATGTATTTGCATTACAGACTGAAACCTCAAACCCCACTCGCTTGTAAATACTGTGCATGATTCTACATGGAAAGCAGCTGGGTGTGTGCTAAGAGTCTGCTTCTGCACCAAAAAATCGCTCCCCCTTTTTCCTACTAATGCAACTGTGAAATCACCAGAGCAAAACGCAATAAATCTCTGCCTGTAATTCCTATTTGCACAAAGAGTCATGTTTTCACAATAGTCACAAAACGAAATTTATTTGCCAATTTGAAAGCACACTTACTGCTCTTTTTTTTTGGCAAGTGATAATCACTTTTACAGACTGACACATTATGAATCCACTTTTCAGATTTTTTAAAAAGCCCATGTTCAGACTGCTTTTTCAGACCACCACCATGTGTATCCTGGGTGACTGCCTACACTCCAGCAAGGGCAACCAGCCTTAGTGATGCTGAATGTATTTGCATTACAGACTGAAACCTCAAACCCCACTCGCTTGTAAATACTGTGCATGATTCTACATGGAAAGCAGCTGGGTGTGTGCTAAGAGTCTGCTTCTGCACCAAAAAATCGCTCCCCCTTTTTCCTACTAATGCAACTGTGAAATCACCAGAGCAAAACGCAATAAATCTCTGCCTGTAATTCCTATTTGCACACAGAGTCATGTTTTCACATTAGTCACAAAACGAAATTTCTTTGCCAATTTGAAAGCACACTTACTGCTCTTTTTTTTTGGCAAGTGATAATCACTTTTACAGACTGACACATTATGAATCCACTTTTCAGATTTTTTAAAAAGCCCATGTCCAGACTGCTTTTTCAGACCACCACCATGTGTATCCTGGGTGACTGCCTACATACCAGCAAGGGCAACCAGCCTTAGTGATGCTGAATGTAGTTGCATTACAGACTGAAACCTCAAACCCCACTCGCTTGTAAATACTGTGCATGATTCTACATGGAAAGCAGCTGGGTGTGTGCTAAGAGTCTGCTTCTGCACCAAAAAATGGCTCCCCCTTTTTCCTACTAATGCAACTGTGAAATCACCAGAGCAAAACGCAATAAATCTCTGCCTGTAATTCCTATTTGCACACAGAGTCATGTTTTCACATTAGTCACAAAACGAAATTTCTTTGCCAATTTGAAAGCACACTTACTGCTCTTTTTTTTTGGCAAGTGATAATCACTTTTACAGACTGACACATTATGAATCCACTTTTCAGATTTTTTAAAAAGCCCATGTCCAGACTGCTTTTTCAGACCACCACCATGTGTATCCTGGGTGACTGCCTACACTCCAGCAAGGGCAACCAGCCTTAGTGATGCTGAATGTATTTGCATTACAGACTGAAACCTCAAACCCCACTCGCTTGTAAATACTGTGCATGATTCTACATGGAAAGCAGCTGGGTGTGTGCTAAGAGTCTGCTTCTGCACCAAAAAATCGCTCCCCCTTTTTCCTACTAATGCAACTGTGAAATCACCAGAGCAAAACGCAATAAATCTCTGCCTGTAATTCCTATTTGCACACAGAGTCATGTTTTCACATTAGTCACAAAACGAAATTTCTTTGCCAATTTGAAAGCACACTTACTGCTCTTTTTTTTGGCAAGTGATAATCACTTTTACAGACTGACACATTATGAATCCACTTTTCAGATTTTTTAAAAAGCCCATGTCCAGACTGCTTTTTCAGACCACCACCATGTGTATCCTGGGTGACTGCCTACACTCCAGCAAGGGCAACCAGCCTTAGTGATGCTGAATGTATTTGCATTACAGACTGAAACCTCAAACCCCACTCGCTTGTAAATACTGTGCATGATTCTACATGGAAAGCAGCTGGGTGTGTGCTAAGAGTCTGCTTCTGCACCAAAAAACGGCTCCCCCTTTTTCCTACTAATGCAAATATAAAATTACCAGAGTTGTACACAATAAATCTCTGCCTATATTTCCCAACATGTGTAACCTGGGTGACTGCCTACATTCCAGCAAGGGCAACCAGCCTTAGTGATGCTGAATGTATTTGCATTACTGAGTCCAACCTCAAACCCTTAAACTATTCTTTTTTTATACCAATACACCTTAATTTATCGTGAAAACATAGTCCATATTATTTTACATGTTCCTCACATTTAAATTTCTCCCAAAACAGAAAATAATAAACACAACTTCAACAAAAAGAATTACATTTCTATTATTCATTTCTTAATTTACCATATACATCTCCTCTCAAACTCTAAACTCACCTTTAAAATTAGTTAGTTGTGAAAGAAATGTGGCACTCAAACAGCAGATTATCAGAGCCAGGATCTCTGTTCTCTACACCTCTCTCCTCTCAGCAGAACCAGATAATGGCAAAGTTTCCCTCTATTTTTCCACACATATACATGTAAGTTTCAAATCTCAGTGCTTCCCCCTTTTTTTCAAATGTAATCACACATTTCTATTGGTTGAAAACCAACCCTTTTCCAAAAGTACCCTTCCCCCAACTTGACTTCTGCCTAGTACCCTTCCCCCAACTTGACTTCTGCCTGCTACCATAGCAACAGCTCATGGAACACTGCTGTGTGGAGTTAGGTCAGAAGTTCGCCAAACAATGTTTCAATTCCACAGAGCAAGAGTGCTTGACTTTTCAAACCTTACAGCAAATCCATAGTACTGTTCTTTGGTAACACATTTTTCTGTACCAATACAAAACATGCTTCTATAAATTTACACATACAGCCTAGTTTTTAGTGTAGAATGGTATGAAACAGCCAATCAGTTCTTTTTTTTATGAAAAAAATATGTATGCCTCCATTTCCAAACTGTCTTTCATTTCTTTTTACCATTCTACTGAATTGCACCTCCTGAGTGCATCCAGATCTCCTTTGAAGATGTTCACAGTGTGGATTGTAGGACACAGCTATGTCTTCTGGAGTGAAAAGTTTGCAGAGAAAACAGGTATTGTGAGAGACCTTGCTTTGCCAAATGTAGACATTAAATGGATTGGTCAGAGAGGGTTAAAGTGGCACCAATTGATGCCATTGGTGAAATCCTTCATGCAAATCCAACACCCTGACCTCATAATAGTGCACTGTGGTGGCAATGACCTAGGCACTTTGACTGGGGTAGGTCTGGAAATGCTTATGAAGGACACCTTTGCACAACTGTTTTCACTTTTCCCTAAAACTGCCTTTGTGTTTTCCAACATATGCCAAAGGCAAAAATGGAACTGGTCCAATCATTTCTGTCCGCAGATTGACAAAGCAAGAAAGCACGTCAACAAATCTGTTTCTGCTTTCCTCCGTGACTATGGTATGGGTTCCATTTACCACAACATCTTGCGTTACGACATGCAAGACATTTATAGAGGAGATGGTGTGCACTTCAATGATGAAGGGAACAGAGTCTTCCTCTTGAACCTTAGACTCTGCATCGGTACTTACTTGTAGGTACCACTAAAAAATAACTTCATAAACACAACGGCTCTTTTTAGAGCCCCCTACTATCTAAACTCTTAAATCTGCATTTCATTTCTTTTATTTATTTATTTTGTTACCGTACACTTACCGTACGCGTACCCCGTGATTTTTTTTTAAATCAATAAATGTTTTCTTTGTACTTTTCTGTCCTTCTTTGACCCCCTCACAAATGTAAGGGGGTCTGTAACTCTCCTCCTTGCCCCCTTTTCTTGTTATCACTCTTTTTTTTCTGAGTGAAACACACGAAATGGCGGCCGCCGCTTCCTGGTTTCGGCCGATTCAAATGTTTACTAAGATCTAAGAGCCAATCAGAATCGCGCTCGCGCACGCCACCGTACGCGTACGGTAAGCGTACCGTAAGCGTACCGTAAGCTGGCTCAGATATATATATTGATTTAAAGACTATTTTCTCAGAATCTACTGAACAGATTTACACCAAACCTACAAAAGGCACTTCCTTGACCTGAGGACTACCTCTCTGCCAAATTTCTAGTAATTCTGTTCAGCCGTTCGGGCTGTAGCCCTGTCTAAAGGTCCTATGGAAAAATGCATGGGAAAAACGCGTTTTGGGACCCCCCTTTTATCTCAGCCCCCGCTTGATGAATCCCCCGAGACTTTCAGGGTAGGAGCGGAGCGTAGCGCCCCACCTATTTTGAGAAATTCGCGAGGATTCGTCGACCGGCGCCAAAGTTATTCAAAATAGAATGTTGCGGATTTCCTATGGAAACGTGGTCCTAACTATAACTACCTACTGGCGACCGCCAGTAGGTAATATATATATATATATATATATATATCCAAATTCACCGTAACTCCTACTGAACTCCACGAGACCCGTGGAAAGTGGTGTGCACGCCGGCGGAGCACCGGCTATCACTCTTCTCCCAAAAATCCTAATATCAAGCGTGCTCTCAGGAAAGACAAACTCAGAATTGTGAGGGTGTCCATTGTTTAATTCACAATGCGTTTCACCTCGTGCGAGGCTTGTTCACGTGAAAAGGGCAACATGCACAGCACAACGTAAATAGCGTTTCAATGGTAAACAAAAATGAGGCAAATGACGTCGGAAATGCAGCGGAAATTTTGTGTCTTTTTAATTTTTTAGAAGTTTTAATTCACCCTGCAACAGTTGGCGAGCCATCCCAAGAGGTCCCAAACCTGACTGCTGACACCGGAAGACCACTTCTTCCCACTGAATAGATTTGTTGAAGTAAGTAGACACCATGTAAACTGAAGTTCTGACTGTTTAGAGGGGTGGGGAGGATCCAGGATCTGCAGTCTTTTAAAGGTGAGGACAATGCTGACTACGTTCCTTGTTTTTGTATATATTGTCTAACTTGTTTCACCTTGGCATTGGTAAAAACAGATGTAAATATAATAGATAAAAGGTTATAAAAGACATAAGAGTATCACATGCAAGAATGTGTCCATGATTTGCACAATAGTCAGAAAGGCGCTACATAATTGGTTAACCTGTTATTCCCTATATAAGGTTGGAAGTGGTGAATGTGGGCAATTTGAAATTGGAAGGTGACAATATGTGTTCCAGTGCTTAACATAGATGGACAGCTGAAAAGCTGGTGTCACTAAACTTTACCTCCAGATACGATCTGATCTCTCAAATTACTGCTCTGGACCCAATGTCCAGAAATAATTCTATGGTCTGAGAGACACATGGTTTGAAAAGTTTACATTCTCTAAGCACGGAGGAAAGTTACCAGTGGTTACCCTTTGCATTTACCTTTCGGAATAGAAAATGATGATTAATATTTAGAAGGAGTAGAAGTGTTCATATGTTAATGCTAATGGTGAGTGTGTGTGTATGAATGAAATATGGCCACAGTATGATGTTGTTGTGTAATGTTGCAAAATGTACATATTAATGTGCATCACTTAAGTGGTAAGACAAAAGGTTGATGATTTTCCTGTTTTTAAATACTTGTGTAAGTTTTTTTTTTAATAAACAATTTTTATTGAGAAAGAAATGACATGGTACAGTGCATCAGTGACATAGGGCCTCATGTAGGTAGCCGAATACCGGTCGGTAACGGCCGATTTTCGGTAATTATACCGTTACCGACCGGTATTTTGGCTTTTGAGATGTAGGGGGCTCATTTCTGCATTCGGTAATTTACCGAATCGGTAAAATTACCGAATCGGTAATTTTACCGATTCGGTAAATTCCGAATACAGAAATGAGATGTAGGGGGAGTGTGTGTGTGTGTTTTGGAGTCGGTATTTACCACCAACTATTAGTTGGTGGTAAATAATGAATGGATGTGTTTAAGCGTTTTAAAGCGCTTAGACGTGTGCAATGTGGCAGACATACATGCCCTTAGGGCATGTATGTGTGCCACATGTGCACACATGGCCGTCTCAGGGGTGCAACAGGGTGTCAATGTGACACCCTGCCACCCTTGCATGTGTTCCCCTAATTACCGAATCGGTATTTACCGATTCGGTAATGAGGCATACCTTCCCATCAATGGGATGGTATGCCTCATTACCGAATCGGTAAATACCGATTCGGTAATTACCGACTTTTACCGAATCGGTAAATAATACCGACTCATTACCTACATATCATTTACCACTTCATAAATACCGAATCGGTAAAATTCGGGATTTATGAAGTGGTAAATGGGTCCCTACCTACATATGGCCCATAGTGTATAAGTCCATTATGAAAGCACGCCGCATACAACCAATAATGTGCATAGATCATCACCACAGTTCCTGTCAAGAGCGGAAGGAGCATAAACAACAATGGCAACAACATATGTTCAGACATAATATTGAACTCAGTTGGGGCCCTCCCCCCTTTACTGCATACAATAGGACAAGCATGCCGGTACTTCAGGGTGGGAGCGTGTCCTCAAAGCCGGAGACCTCCAAGATGAGGCATCGATCTTGCTGCAGTTCAATGGTAGGGGACACACACAGGTCGCCTCTATAACTGTTCCATCTCCCCCACTTATGATCCCATTTTTTGGGGCAGCCTCTATGCTTGAAGACGTCTTTCTCAGCAATCATTGCCCTGTCCAAATCAATTGCCCAGTCCCTGAGGCTTGGTGCTGTCTCCACCCCCCCCATTTCTGAGCTATGTTTTGTTTAGCAATGGACCACCCAGTGTAAGCCCATGTCTGTTCTTCTTGTGTGAGATCCGTGGCTTCCCACATGTTAAGGAGACAGAGTTGGGGGTAGCCTTCAGAGACTTGCCACACTCTCTCTCCATCTGCTTCGTGATTTTCCCCCAATATGATTGCATTTTGGGGCACTCCCACAATATATGAAGGAAAGTGGCCGGCAAGTTACAACGCCGAAGGCACAAAGGATCTGGCCGTCTGCCCATCTTGAACAGGGTGCGTGCGTCAAAATAAACCCAGTGTAGGATTTTCAGTTGTACCAGGCGAAGGTGCTATGGAATGGCCACCTCTCTAGGGGACGCGAGGGCGTCGCGCCAGTCCTCATCGTCAATGTCTCCCAGGTCCTCCCCCAAGCGCTGGCGCAATCGAGTCATGGGGTCAGGTCGGTTGTTCGGTAGTTTCTTGTAAGTGAGGGATATGGCTTTTGTGTGCATAGGGTCGAGTAACTGTCTATCCTTCAGCGGAGTGGATGCGGTTAGAGGTCCGTCTCTGGGTAAGGCGGCAGTAATAGCGTGGCTAATCTGTAGGTACCTGTAAGCCTCCGTTTGAGCTAGGTGATATTTAGTCTGCATGTCCTCGAACGTCGCCAATCTACCTTTCACCCACATGTCACCTACGGATGAGATCCCTATCATGTCCCACTTATCAAATCCGGGGCACCTGCTAAGCTGACCCAGCAGGTCAGGCTCCCAAAGTTGAGTGGCCTTTGTGAGCGTGTTGTTCCAACCCCATTTTTTGTTGACCCCGTGCCAAATCGCAACTGTGCGCGCCATAGGCCCTGTAAAGTAGAGTTTGCGTGGGTTTGTGTGAAGCGCTCGGTTGTACCCAACCCTTCCCAAGAGCCAATGATCGGTGCGAAAGTTAGGATCATCGTGCTCCCCATGTGCCCACTTATTGACCGCGATAAGTTGAGAAGCTTGATAATATAGCGTTATGTCTGGCAACGCTATGCCTCCATCGTACAACCCCATCGTCAATTTATTAAGGGTGATGCGTAGGGCATGTCCCTCCCATAACAGTTCTCGCACAATGGCCTCCAACCCAGTGAAATAAGCATCTGCAGCACATAGAGAAAGCGCAGCAATGCCAGCATTTTAAAAAGGGCAGCCCGTCCCAGAAGGGTTAAAGGAAGAGACGGGTCAAGGGTGTGAGCAAGTTGGACTTGTGGAAAAGGACCGGGTCCGGGGTTATAAAAATACCCAAGTATTTAAAGCCCTGCGAGGCCACCGGAATACTATACCCCTTCAGATTAAGCGGAGGATACCCCCACAGAACGTACATCTGCAACTCGGTCCAGTTAATCGTGTATCCGGAGTGGGCTCCAAATAAGCGGAAAATATTTAAGACTTGATTAAGGGACCGCTGGGCGAGGCTAAGTACAGGAGAATGTCGTCTGTGTATAAGGAAATACGATCTTAGTGGTCCTCGGTCCATTTCAGCCCTCTGATCATCGGATCCACCCTGATCCAAACCGCCAATGGCTCGAGAACCAATGCAAAGAGAAGAGGTGACACGGGGCATCCCTGTCTGGTGCCCCGTCGGAGTGGAAACGTGCCCGATACATGGTTATTGATGACCACTTGCGATGCCGGCTGAGAGTAAAGTAATCTGACCCATTTAATGAACTTTGGACCAAACCCCATACGTGTCAGGACCGCAAAAAGAAATTCCCACTCGATGGTATCGAAGGCCATTGCTGCGTCAAGTGACAGCAGGATTGCATCCTCCCTTATGGTGTCTATTCTGCCCAGGACCCCATTTAGACGGCGTAAATTCAAGGCTGTGTTGTGCCCTGGCATAAACCCAGATTGGTCAGGGTGCACCAGGCCAGACAGATTCGGGAGAAGCCTGTTGGCCAGTAGCTTTGCCAGAATTTTCGCCTCTGCAGTTAGGAGGGAAATAGGACGGGAAGACCTGCAGTCCGCTGCTGGCTTACCCGGTTAATGTATAACCACTATCGATGCCAACCGGATTTCAGGGGGTAAAACCCCAATATCGAAACTCTCAGTGTACATGCGTAATAAATGGGGTGAGAGCTTGGATGCCATTGGTTTAAAAAATTAGATCGGGAGCCCATTAGGTCCCATGGCTTTGCTGGAGCGCAAATCTTGGATGGCCTTCTTAATTTCAGAGTCAGTGATGTCGCCCTCAAGGGATTCCTTATCGTCTGTAGTTAGGCAGGCGACCTTAATGGTCGATAGAAGTTCTGGAGCCATGGCGGACTGGGAGTCATCAGCCGGTGTAGACACCGACAAGAAATATAGAGCGAATGCATCAGTAATTTCCTGGGGATCTGTGAGCAGTTCCCCTTCTTGTCCATGAAGCGAGTGTACCCACCTGGATGCCCTCTCCTTTCTCTCCAACCATGCCAAAAGCCTGCCCGTACGCTCGCCACGTTCGTATATTTTATGTCGGGTGGTGGTATTTCAGGCAGTGTCCGCTTAAGTCAGAAGCTGCCGATAGTCAAGCCTCACCGCATCTAGTGAGTGTTGCGCATCAGCGTCAGGAGCCATCGCCAGGGTCTGTTCTTTTGCGAGGATCACCTCCTCCAGTTCAACCACACGTCTGTTAAGTTCTCTCCTGTGCCCCAGCATGAGTGACAGAGCCCTACCTTTAATAACTGCGCCGAAAGCCCCCCAAATCACAGATGGTGACGAGACCGACCCCACATTTTTGTTGAAATAATAATCAGTGTCCTTAAGGAGAGCCTCCTTGATGTGAGGCACCTTAAGTGCCCAGGGGTTTATTGTGAGGGTGAAGTGCCTGGGTTGTCCCATGGTTAATGTCGTAAGGATCGGGGAATGATCTGAAATTCCACGGGCAAGGCATTTGGAAGCCACGAACAACTGGTAGTCCTGAGCGAGCGTAAAAACATGATCTATACGTGACTGACTATTGTGAGCCCCTGAATGAAAGGTAAGGTATGAGCACACCCGCACCTCGTGAACCCGAAGTGAAGTGACCAGCCATACGGTAACTCCATCTGTTCATGGCCCCGCATGTATTGCCGACCAAATGCGTCTCCTGGATCAGGACTATATTCCGCGCATGGCGTTTTATATACTGTAGAACCACCCCCCGCTTTATCTTGTCCCCCAGGTCATTAACATTCCACATGAGTATTTTCAACGCTAGGTGTGGTACCATAGGTGTAGTGGAACTAGGACACTGTCATGTCGAAGCTGGGAAGATGGACTCAATAAACAGGCGCTGCAGCTCAGTGACGAGAACAGAGTGTGATGAATGCAAATGTAAAAAGACCATGCGCAGGGGACCACCCGCCAGGAATTAGGCGTCATCCCCAGGAAGAAAGTCAGTGGCCCTGGCGATGAAGACGGAAACCAGTGACGTAAGTGGTGAGCAGCTGTGAAGTTGCTATATGATATAGAGCCAGTGGACTCAGCTACACTAGGACTAGCAGGAAACAAATATGCACAAGTACCAAAAACCAAACAAGAAAAACACCCCCGAGTCACCCGCACACCCCAACTCCCTCCCCCACCCTGCCTCCCTGCATGACGGGTAAACAACCTCCCGCCTCCCCCAACGTGCAGAGTGCCTGTCGCCCACCCTGAACAGTGTGGGTTTGTAAAACAACCCCACCCCCTTAAGCAACTGTGAATGAGAGCTACATTCACCTCGGCTCACCAACAACATAATAAATGATTTGAACAATCACGATAAGCCTGCAGTGATAAGTTGAAGACTGAGTTAACCCTCCCTGAGCAAGGCAGTTGACAATAGAAGATCAATGTGGGCGCCACATGTAATAAGGCAATACAATATAAAGGATATCACAAACGGGCAGACAATGTCTTTATGGGAGACTCTCGGGGTCCTCCACCACCATCGATGGGCTTTCATACTTGCAGTTCCATACAATTCACCCTACCGGACTCCGAGTCGTCCTCGTGCGGTGAGCCATGCCGAGGTCCACATCCACTAGGGCCCCCAGAGCCGCTTGCGGACCTGTGGGAGTGCTTGCCAACAGTTCCTCAACCTTTGAGCCAGTCCCAATCGTCCTCCGGTCTCGTAAAGAACCATAGTTTACCCTCTGATTCAATCCGTAGCTTGGCCGGGAACATCAATGCATACTTGATGTCTTGCTAATATTGATGATTATTAGTGGGGCCGCCCTTTCCATCTGTAAAATGGCATCCCTGTCGCGATAGTTAAACACCCTTGCCAGAAGAGGCCGGGGAGGCGCCCCGGGTCTAGGTTGGCCACCGGGGACGCGATGTAAACTCTCAACGGAGAAGCACTTGGAGAGGCCACACGGGCGAAGCTGTTTAAGAACCAATTCCTCCACAAATAGATCGGCTGCCTGCCCCTCTGCTCGCTCCGGAACACCCATGATGCGAACGTTATTTCGTCTCATACGGCCTTCATAGTCGTCAAGCTGCAAGGTTAGGGCTTCCTGTGCAGTTTGAAGTTCGGACACTTGGTGTTTGAGAAGATCCGAGTAGGTTTTCAGCTTGTTAGTGGTATCTTTGACAGCCCCAACTCGGTCCGACATATTCCTCATGTCTGCTCTGATGAGGGCCACCTCTGTGGCTATGCTAGATTCGAGGGAGGTATGAACGGTTGTGATGGTGGAGAGGATGTCCTGCAGAGTGGGCTCCGTCTGCTCCTCGTGGGGTATTTGGTTGGATTGATCCCCCTCCTGGCTCTTCTGCCAAGCGAATTTGTTGAGCACTGCGACCGCTGCGACCTGACGCCATAGTGTTGGTTGGAGTCAGTAAAGCGATAAAGGAGGGTGGGAGACCTGACCTGACTGGCTACTCGCCGCCGCCTGCCGTGGGTGTCAACCCATACTGGCCTGTCGGGTTCCACCGGCTAGGTGGTCCCCCCCACCTAAGGAAGTCCAGGTGTAGACCAATCCACTGCGATTCACGGTCACTAGCACGAAAGAGGGGGGGTGGGAAGGAGCGTTCCACCTTGGAATAGTAAAGTACTGACTGGGCGCCAAAGGAGCACCCGGTGATCTCCCTTCCCCTCCTGGAGTCCAAGGAAACACGGACTTGAGTCTCCGAGGATCAGCACCACGAGGCCACCTCCAGTCCTAAACGCAGGCACAAAGCAAGGTGTGTATTTGTCCTGGGGCCCAGGCAAGAAGCGATTGATTTGGACTCACCGCCGGTCATGTGGTATCGCTACACCCCTGAGAGACGCCGCGATGCAGAGATGGCAGGCACACCAAATCTCGGGCCTCGCCTCCCCGCCGGCCGTATCCGCTGTGACAGCAGGGATTTATGGCCCAACAAAAGAACGTCTCCTTGCCGTGGAGGGTGAGATGTGAAGTCTGCTTACTTTCAGGGGCCTCAGCGGTGACGGTCTCGGTGCGGACGTGTGATAGAGTGAGGCCCGACCGCTAGACAGCAGCCCTGGGGCCTTCGCACCACGCCACGACCTCGGCGTCGAGTTCTGTGCGTGCTCAGGATGGAGAAGGGGCGCGCGCTGTGCAAAAGGAGCTCTTGTGGCGGATCGAAGCCCGTCTCACCCCGCTGGAGCCACGGACAGCAGCGAAACTGGGCACGGACGTTGGGGCCGAGGACACAAGGCAGCTGGAGACCAAAGCCGGTGAAGGTGGCCGGGGCACACTGTTATTTAACGGATATTACGGAAGCGGCGTGGCGGAGCTTGGCTACCGTGCGGCCATTTCCCTCAGCAGCTGGCCATGCCCCCACTTGTGTAAGTTTTAAAAGAGGAATAGTATTCTCTCAGATAGATAAAGGTAAATTATAGAGAGCATGATCATGGAGACTCCCTTAGCACATATGCAAAAGACTTTTCCACATCATCAGAGACAATTGCAACAATATAACTTAGAATGGTTTAATCTGAGATGTTTGGCACCAAACATCTTGGGATTCGGTGAAGCCATCATGGGGCTATGGAACTCGTATTGGCAAGCTCCCAGCCCATGTACTCAGTATGTACTTATAATGTCTAAGAATGGACTTAGACACTATATGGGCATATTTGCTCATGCAGTTAGGGCTTCTTGGTCTATCGTGCTCCTGGTCCTTTTACCCACTTTACTACCAGCCTAATCGAAGGTATAACGGAAGCCGCTTTGCGTAGGGACAAGCTTATGCTCTTAGGTGACCTTAACATCCATCTGGATGACCAACAGGATAAAGGAGCCACTGACTTTTGTCAGCAATTACATTCCCTTCAACTACACACCAGATCCAATGCCCCGACCCATCAAAAGGGCCACTTATTGGACCCTATCTTTGTCAACTGGGAAGGCATTGACGTTAAGGCCCCCGTTCCTGTCCCTGGGTCCGACCACTTCTTAGTGCCTTTTATAATAAATATTCCTGTCAGTTGTATCCAGAAGCCTACCAACCCTAAATATATGAGCCGTAGATGGACTGCTTTTTCTAAAGCTAAGTTCGATACTGCTCTGACTAAAGGCGGCAGACCTGGAGGTGAGGATGCTGCGACTGCATCGGATAGACTAGAAGGTCGCATTAATAATGCTTTAGATGACATAGCCCCTCTCTATCACAAAAATCCTTGTAGTAGACGCCAGAGATCCGCCCCCTGGTATAGTAATGAACTTCGCCTAGCGAAAGCGGAATGCAAACAACTAGAAAGACAGTGGAGGTTGGCTTACCTCGATCAAGCAAAACAGAGGTATATAGATAAACGTAGAGAATATCATAGTTTGATCAGGCGTGCTAAAACAATCTCTTTTTCAGGTAGGATAGGAGAAGCTAATAATTCTACCAAGGAGCTATTTACAATTTATAAGGAAATCTCTCTCTGTGGCTCATCTGTTGACCCGACCATCTATTCCACTTTTTCGGGGGGGAAGGAAAAGGGAACAGAGTTCAGTGAGAGCATATTGATCGATGTGGGTGCTAATAGCCTTGACAACTTTCTCACCCCATCCCCTGACGAGCTCCAGCAGATATGCTGCTCCATTAAGTCAGGATCCCCCCGTGACCCTGCATCACCGAAACTTCTTGGAGAAAGTATTGAGACCCTTGAACCCTATATTAGAGATGTTCTGGATCTTTCCTTCAAATCCGGTACCGTACGCAAAAGTTGGAAGCAGGCTGTAGTACTCCCGCTTCAAAAAAAAACTAATCTCAGCTGGGACAGGCTGGATAATCTCCGTCCTATTTCACTCCTCCCCTACCTGGCCAAAGTGGCCGAAAAGGTGGCAAATCTGCAACTTATGGCTTTTGTGGAGAAAGCCAACCTGCTTCATACAACTCAGTTTGGCTTTCGTGCACGCCATTCTACGGAGTCTGCACTGCTCATGGCCACTGAGACCATCAGGCAAGGGGTCGATGATGGGCATACTATGGCCCTCATTTTACTTGACCTAAGTGCAGCCTTTGACACTGTAGCACATTTCACCTTGCTACAGTGTCTCAACAAAGGGGGAGTCACTGGGTCAGCACTGAGGTGGATCCAATCTTTCCTAACTGATAGGGGCTTTCAGGTCAGACAGGGAGAATACTACTCTCGTGTGTTCAATCTTGATCAAGGGGTCCCTCAGGGCTCCGCCCTCAGCCCCACCCTGTTTAACCTTTATGTCTCCCCTGTTGCCATCATTGTGGAAAGTCATGGCATCCAATTAGTGTCGTATGCAGATGACACACAGATGGTCATCTCACTATCACGGGCTCCTGATGTTGCGGCATCCAGCTTCAGTGCTTGCATGCAGGAGCTTGTCCTGGATGTCCGACAACTGCCTGAAGCTGAATGGGTCCAAAACTGAAGTGCTCGTGGTAGGAGGTAGACCAAACGTGTGGTCCTCGGCATGGTGGCCAGCATGCCTGGGCTCCACTCCAGTGCCTTGTCAACAGGCGAAAAATCTTGGAGTGATGTTTGACTCCGACCTATCATTTGCTCCCCAGATTAATAGGGTTGTCGGAATGTGCTTCGGTATGCTCAAGAGTCTAAGGAAGATCCTGGACCTACTTCCAGCTGGTGCCAGGCAGACTCTTGTGCACGCCCTGGTCACATCTAGACTCGATTACTCTAACCTCCTCTATCTGGGAATAACAGCTAGATGCCTCAATCGTCTCCAGGTACTTCAAAATGCCTCAGCCCAGCTGGTGCTGAGGCTTCCTAGAAGAACGGCCTCTAAAGCTGCTTTGAAGTCCCTACACTGGCTTCCGGTCAGAGAAAGGATTATCTTCAAAACACTCTGCACGTGTCACCGCATTATCAGGGGCAGGGCGCCCGCTCCCCTACACAACCTCATCATCCCCTACAGACCGGAGCGGATGCTCAGATCCTCTGGCACCGGACTGGTAGTCGTCCCCAAAATCCATAAAGCTCAAATGGGGGGGAGATCTTTCAGGTTTCTTGCAGCCAAGAGCTGGAATATGCTTCCGATGGAGCTGCGCCTCGAACCTTCGGAGGCTAAGTTCCGCAGAGCACTAAAAACTCACCTCTTTCGCTCAGCACTGATGTAACCTCTTGCTCCAGCCACCTCACACTTAACACTCAGCGCGGGGACACGCCGGGGTGCGTAACCATGCGCTTTACAAAATTCCATAATAATAATAATAATAAGTTATGCCCTCATAAACGTTATAGTGCACACTGCCTTAGGGCTGTAAGGCCTGATGTAGGGGTGACTGACATATGCCTCCTGCAGTGCTGGCAGATCTGGCACATAGCTAAGTGTGCCAGGTCAACTCTGCACTTAGTGACCCCCTCAGCTCACACTGCCCTTGGTACCACTGGTACCATTTACAAGGGACTTGTATGTGGACCAAAGGTGAGCCAATTGTTGAAACAAAAGTACAGTTTTGGTGAAAGAACACAGGCACTGGGAACCTGATAAGCAGGGACCCAGTGCACATTCAAAGTTGCATTCAGTCAGGCAAAAAGATGGGGGCAGGGGTAACCATGCCGAAAGGAACACTTTCCAACTGAGGACTCCTTCAGGGGGAAGCACCGTGACTTGCTTGTAACTTGGTTCTGGAGCCAGGGGTTTAGGGACCAGCAGCATTAGCAGTTATTGACAGAGTGTCCTCCTTATAAGCATGAGCACAATTTTACTAATTTATAGATGTTTTTTGCATTGTTTTCGGGGGTGACTTGTGATCCTGGAAGTCATGAATTATTGGGAGTGAAATAGTGGGAGGTATTGGTCCATAGGTAGGATTTGGGCTCCAGGAGTGTGTTGTGTAGTTCCCACTAATCCAGTTGGACAACATAAACTTTGGGTGAGGTGCGTAGACTGATTCAGAGCACCCCTGCAGGATATGTTGCCCTAGAGACCAGCTAGCTCACAGTGCCACCATATGCCCCTCTAACCGTACCAGTGATTAAATGGTTTAAACCAATGAACATGACAACCCTTACCCCTCAGCCATTGTGGTAACAGATCAGAACCTCTCGCTCAGTCACTCGTGCTCTTTTGTTCTCAAAGAAATATACAGAGAATATACACTGGGACATTTTCAATATATTTATTTAACCCCTTCGCTGCTAGGCCTTTTCCCCTCCTGTGCTAAGCCTTTTTCGGGCTATTTGGGGTAGTGCGCGCTTAGGACCCTGTAACTTTTTGACCACATTAGGTATCCACGCCAAATTTGCGTCCTTTTCTTCCAACATCATGGGGATTCTAAAGGTACCCAGGGTTTGTGGATTCTCCTAGAGGCTTCCCAGAAATTAGTCAAAATACAGCAAAAGTTTTTTTTTTGTGAAAAATGGGAAAAACTGGCTGCAATTGAAAGCGTCTGGGTTTTTCTCTGCAAATGGTATCAAAAAAGGGTTTGTGAGGCTGAAATCACCATTTCTCCAGCTTTTAGGGAATGGCAGATTTATGTCAGAATTCCAACATTTTTTACACAGTTTTGGCATTTTTCTGGGACATACCCTATTTTTGCTATTTTTTGTGCTTTCAACCTCCTTCCAGTTAATGGTAGAAATGGGTACAAAAGCAATAATGGATCCTGCAAAGCTATACATTTTTGAAAAGTAGACAAAATTCTGAATTCAGCAAGGGGTCATTTGTGTAGATCCATCAAGGTTTCTTTATAGAAACTAACAGTTAAATATAGGAAAAATTGAAAATTAGTTGAAAAAAGCAGCCTTTTGTGTCAACGTTTTCACCTGTAACTTCTAATTATGGCATCTCTTTGAAAGCAATGTACCGTTACATTCGCTGGACCTTCCTGGTTGTGGGGATATATAGGACTTGTAGGTTCACCAAGAGCCCAACGAACCCAGATAAAAAAACTGAGCAGCATTTTGTAATGGTTTTTATTATGTTCCGGTATGAAAGACACCTATGTATTTCTGAAATGGGAACAAATTACAGAGTTTAGAAACAGTGCATATTTGCACATTTTCGAAATTGGGAATACTCATACTAGCATGATAATTATTGGTCATTTTTCAAAATGACTTTTTTTTACACAATGTCTTTCATTTGGAATGGAGAAATGCATCAAAAATCAATAGGTAATAACAGTTGCTTTACAAATCTGTACTCTAAGTCTCCCGATAAAAATGGTACCTCACTTGTGTGGGTAGGCATAGTGCCCACGAAAGGAAGTGGCTCAAAACCTAGCGTGAACACACCACATTTTCACAATGAAAATTTACACATTTTTTGCAAAGAGTATAGCTGTAGTTTTTGAACCCTAGCTCTGCCGGCACCTAGGGAAACCTAGCAAACCTATACATTTTTTAAAAGTAGACACCCAGGGGAATCCAGGATGGGGTGACTTGACTGCCTCCCACCACGATCTGTTACCCAGAATCCCTTGCAAACCTAAAAATTGACACAAAAAAACACTTTTTCCCCACATTTCTGTGGTGGAAAGTTCTGGAATCTGCGTGGATCCATAAATTTCCACCCACCCCGTGTTGCCCAAAGTCTTACGAGAAAAATGGTACCTCACTTGTGCAGGTTGGCCTACTGCCCGCGACAGGAAATTGCACAAAATGCAATGTGGTCACACCTCAATTTCGTAGTGAAAATTGACCTTTTTTTGGCAAAGTACCTAGCTGTAGTTTTTTAACCCTAGCTCTGCCGGCACCTTGTGAAACCGAGCAAACCTATACATTTTTGAAAACTAGACACCCAGGGGAATCCAGGATGGGGTGACTTGACTGCCTCCCACTATGATCTGTTACCCAGAATCCCTTGCAAACCTAAAAAATTGACAAAAAAAACACATTTTCCCGACATTTCTGTGGTGGAAAGTTCTGGAATCTGCGTGGATCCACAAATTTCCACCCACCCCGCATTCCCCAAAGTCCTACGAGAAAAATGGTACCTCACTTGTGCGGGTCGGCCTAGTGCCCGCGACAGGAAACGGCGCAAAACGCAACGTGGTCACACCTCAGTTTTGCAGTGAAAAATGACCCTTTTTTGGCAAAGTGACTAGCTGTAGTTTTTTAACCCTAGCTGTGCCGGCACCTAGGGAAACCTAGCAAACCTATACATTTCTGAAAAGTAGACACCCAGGGGAATCCAGGATGGGGTGACTCGAGTGCCTCCCACCAGGGTCTGTTACCCAGAATCCCTTGCAAACCTAAACAATTGACAAAAAAAACACATTTTCCCCACATTTCTGTGATGGAAAGTTCTGGAATCTGCATGGATCCACAAATTTCCACCCACCCCGCGTTCCCCAAAGTCCTACGAGAAAAATGGTACATCACTTGTGCGAGTCGGCCTAGTGACCGCAACAGAAAACGGCACAAAATGCAACGTGGTTACACCTCAATTTTCCAATGAAAAATGACCCTTTTTTGGCAAAGTGCATAGCTGTAGTTTTTGGAACCCTAACTCTGCTGGCACATAGGGAAACCTACCAAACCCATACATTTCTGAAAACTAGACACCCAGCGTTCCCCCAGGTCTCCCGGTAGAAATGGTGCCTCACTTGTGTGGGAGTCCCAAGTACCCGCGGCAGGCAAGGGCCCAAAACGTAGTGAGGCAACATCAAAATGGCCTATCGCAAAACCACCTGGTTTTGCAAGGGGGGTCACTTGGGTTTTTGGCCCGGTGCTCGGCGGCCATCTAGGGAAACCTACCAAACCCATACATTTCTGAAAACTAGACACCCGGCGGCTTCCAGGGAGGTATGGCTTGCGTAGATCTCCCAACGTTTCCTTACCCAGAATCCCCTGCAAACCTCAATTTTTGCAGAAAAAATCACTTTTTTCACGCATTTTGGTGTGGGAAAGTTGTGGCATCACCGGGCTCACACAAATTTTTCACCACCCAGCGTTCCCCCAGGTCTCCCGGTAAAAATGGTGCCTCACTTGTGTGAGAGGCCCAAGTACCCGCGGCAGGCAAGGGCCCAAACATATTTTGGATAGGCAATGTTGATTTCGCCTCACAACGTTTTGAGCCCTTGCCCGCCGCGGGTACTTGGGCCTCCCACACAAGTGAGGCACCATTTTTACCGGGAGACCTGGGGGAACGCTGGGTGGTGGAAAATTTGTGTGAGCCCGGTGATGCCACAACTTTCCCACACCAAAATGTGTGAAAAAGGTGATTTTTTTCTGCAAAAATTGAGGTTTGCAGGGGATTATGGGTAAGGAAACGTTGGGGGATCCACGCAAGCCATACCTCTCTGGAAGCCGCCGGGTGTCTAGTTTTCAGAAATGTATGGGTTTGGTAGGTTTCCCTAGATGGCCGCCGAGCACCGGGCCAAAAACCCAAGTGACCCCCCATGCAAAACCAAGTGGTTTTGCGATAGGCCATTTTGATGTCGCCTCACTACGTTTTAGGCCCTTGCCTGCCGCGGGTACTTGGGCCTCCCACACAAGTGAGGCACCATTTTTACCGGGAGACCTGGGGGAACGCTGGATGGTGGAAAATTTGTGTGAGCCCGGGGATGCCACAACTTTCCCACACCAAAATGTGTGAAAAAAATGATTTATTCAGCTAAAATTGAGGTTTGCAGGGGATTCTGGGAAAGGAAATGTTGGGGGATCCACGCAAGCCATACCTCCCTGGAAGCCGCCGGGTGTCTAGTTTTCAGAAATGTATGGGTTTGGTAGGTTTCCCTAGATGACCACCGAGCACCGGGCCAAAAACCCAAATGACCCCCCTTGCTAAACCAGATTGTTTAGACATAATTATTGGTTTGTTCCTACAGCGTGAGAATTTTGGGAAATATTGCAATGAAAATGTGGCAGACATTTTGAGGTTTGCAGGACATTGGGATAAAAAAACTTTTTGAATTCACAAGAGAGACATCACCATGAACTCCCATGGGTTTTCGACAATATCTACAGTTGGTGGGTTATTCTTACATGGAAATTACACCTTGGCAGAGAAACTAAAGACAAAGATTACTACACAACCATCTATTCCTCAAGCACACACACATACTGGTTGGATTTGGCACGAGGGCAAGTCATGGTTCAGTGTATTAAATTTTATTAACAAGAGATTTCACAAAAATGAAATGCACTGTCAATAATTAAATGCACAAAAAACCAAACCAATGACTCGTAGCTCGTGAGCTGTAAAGCCACGTCAAGGCACCAACCACTTTACAGGCTATTCACACACCTTTCATACGTGATACAAACAAGACCATCCACACCACCAGGCACAAAAGCAACACATTACAAAATTCACAAAAAGGGACAAGGTACACCCTGCTTCAGAAAAACAAATATTACTGCACAGCCATCTAATCCTCAAGCACACACACATACTGGTTAGATTTGGCACAAGGGTGAGTGATGGTTCAGTATCTACAATTGTATTAGCAAGTGATTTCACAAAAATGAAAAGCACTGTTAATAATTGAAATGGCGAGAAACTGAACCATTGACTCACAGCTCGTGAGCTGTAAAGCCACGACAAGGCACCAACCTCTTTACAGGCCATTCATACACCTTTCATACGTGTGAGACATACAAAACCATTCACACCGCCAGCCGCGGGCCCATCACATAACAAAACTCACACCAGCACACAGCGCCATTCAAGGGCCCATCACTTTCACATGCCCACAATCCTGACACAGCAACTACACAGGCAGATGGATTGCGTGGAGTGGCACTCAGCTAGCAGTGTGTGTAGTGACCAGCAGAAAGTCACTACTCACACACAGCCAGCCGAGCGCCAGTCCACACACACCGCTAGCAGAGTGCCTGTCCACGCACACCGCTAGCCAAACACCAGTCCATGCACACCGCTAGCCAAGCGCCAGTCCAGGCACACCGCCAGCCAATCGCCAGTCAATCGCCAGTCCAGGCACACCGGCAGCCAGTCCACGCACACCGCCAGCCAAGCTCCAGTCCACGGACACCACCAGCCAAGCACCAGTCCGCACACACCACCAGTCCATGCACACCGCCAGCCAAGTACCAGTCCACGCACACCGCCAGCCAAGCACCATTCCACGCACACCGCCAGCCAAGCTCCAGTCCACGCACACCACCAGCCAAGCACCAGTCCACGCACACCGCCAGTCCACGCACACCACCAGTCAAGTACCAGTCCACGCACACCGCCAGCCAAGCACCATTCCACGCACACCACCAACCAAGTGCCAGTCCACACACACCAACAGCCAAGCGCCAGCCTACACACACCGCCATCACATTTAGGATTGTTTTAGAAAAAAATAAAACACAATCAAATCGCAAATAGATACAAATCTACAAACACAAAATCAGCAACTAAATACATTGCACTAACGCCAACCTTGAAACAGAATCAAATTTTCCAAAGAATACAGACCAGGCAGTTCACTTTACCACTCATGAATGCTCCTAAAAATTATTTTGCGTGTGGTACGCTCTAAAACAAGCAGGAACACACAGCCCAGGTTTAGAAGGACAGTCGGGGCAGTACATACGAATCTCCTTCCGCGTACCTCTTCGCCAACAGACTCTACATCTCCTACTGGGAAAATCTTTTGAGGATGTGGGAGGAATGTGATCAGGAAAGTGGCGATCTCTCAATCTAGCAACATCCTCCACCACTCCTACTCTAGGAACACTTGCCTGTTCCACTACAACAAGGCTGCCTATTACAGACTCCTGAAACTTAGCAAAAGTCATCTTTGATTCAGGGCAAGAATCCTGGAACACAACAAAAGCATTAAAGATTGCCAAGTGGAAAAGATGGATAGCCAACTTCTTGTACCAAATGTAAGCCTTACGAAGAGCAGCGTAAGGTTCCAACCTCTGATCTACTCTGTCAACACCACCCATGTGCCTATTATAGTCTAAAATGCACACAGGTTTGCGCACTTCAGCGACCTGACCCCAAACAGTCACAGGTGCAGTGCTTTCATCATGGATGGTAGTCAGCATGTAGACATCTCTCCTGTCTGAAAACTTCACATCAAGAAGCTCCTCGCAACGCAACGCCCTGCACTGTCCCCGCACAAGCTTTTGACAAACAAGTTCTTTTGGGAAACCTTTACAGTTAGAGCGGATTGTGCCACAAGCAACAGTGTCCACTTTTGCCAATTCCCTGAACAACCTCACACCAGTGTAGAAGTTATCTACATATAAATGGTGGCCTTTGTTAAAAAATCCTCTACCAAGTTCCCAAACAATTTTCTCAGTCACTCCAAAAGTGGACGGGCAACCAGGGGGGTTAATCCTGGATTCCTTACCCGTGTACACCCTGAAATTAGAGACATATCCAGTCCTACTGTCACACAGCATATACAGCTTAAGTCCATAGCGTGCCCTCTTACTAGGAATGTATTGCCTAAAAACCAAGCGGCCCTTGAACAACACCAAAGACTCATCCACTGCAATTTCTTTCCCAGGAGCATAGATCTCAGAAAATCGATCAACAAAGTGATCAAGGACAGGCCTAATCTTAAAAAGACGGTCACACTCAGGGTGATCTCGTGGCAACGCTAAACCATTATCAACAAAATGCATCATCCGAAGCAGAAGCAAATACCTGTCACGACTCATGAC
This sequence comes from Triturus cristatus, assembly GCF_964204655.1. Classification (NCBI taxonomy): domain Eukaryota; kingdom Metazoa; phylum Chordata; class Amphibia; order Caudata; family Salamandridae; genus Triturus; species Triturus cristatus. Next base: position 646,886,729 of record NC_140584.1, on the reverse strand, counting down.
TGCCGGAAAAATAGCAGTTGCCAACAAGGGACTAGTAGACCAATATGAAGACATTGATGGCTTCCTTAGCAAGCCCATCAATAAAGTTAAACCCAAGAACTTCTTCATCTCTTCAAGATTTGTGGGAGTCCACCGGGTAGCTCTAGAGCAGAGGTCTTCAAACTTTTGGATGCCGAGACCCCCCTGTCAACATTTTGAGGCGTAAGGACCCCCTCCTGACAAAAATGTCTAAACCTGTTGACTAAATTGCGTGGGATGAAAATGTAAATGAGGTTATGTGATGCCGCGTATTTTGGGATAGCATTGCTTCATTATTTTGATGTTTGTTACACACAGTAACGCTGAGGAAAGATTTCACCCAATCAGTACCCATTTATAACCAAAATACAGCAATTATCATCAGAAAGATTTCAAGTCAACCTTTGTGAAGGGCCTTCCACTCTGCAGCAATACGTGCTGCCACATTAGAAGCTCACCTGGCCCTGACCGGAAGAAGCAGGGGTCCCTTAAAACCCTGGCGGTTTTGTGTAGAGTTAAGCCGTTTACCCACGCAGCTTTCCTCTCACCCCCTCCCTTCCATCCCTCTCTCCTCTCCTAACCCCGGATCCCTCTCTCACTTTGCAGGTCATTTTCTTTCACCCCTTTTTACAACTTCTGAACTCTCCCCATTCAACCTCTCACTTCACCTTTAATCACCTCTTGACATTCTGTCCTTTCACTGCCCTCATCTCTAACAGTCTCTCACATTTATCTCATGACCTCTCTGGCCCTGTCACCTCCCGTGCCCCTCAGCACTTCTCATTCACCTCGTCTCTTCATTCAAATTTTTGTCTATTTGTATCTTACACCTCTCCAGTCCCCCCATTCCTCTTTCACATCTTCCCTTTGTTCTAACAGAAGCCCTCACCTTTGGATCACACTCACTTCTTGCGTGTCCACACTTCTCTTCGGCAATTCACATTTCTCCTCATCCCTGACCTCTTCAATCAAATTCTCTCACTCCCTTGCTGTCCTCTCTCATTTTGGGTGCGGATGCAAGTTCAGAATGGGATGAATGAATGTATGATTACTGATGGGCTTGTTTGAGTGAGTTGCATGTTGAGTAGTGAGGGGGACAGGTGAGTGAAGTGTCACATGAGTGCAGGATGAGTAGTGTACTCGTGTGACTGCAGGTTGAGGTATAGTGTGAGCAGGACAAGTGCATTTTGAGTGCAGAGTGATCACTGTGAGTGCAAGGTGAGCGGGTGAATGGTGCAAGTGCATGGTGATCAGTGTGAGTGCATTGTGATCACTGTGAGTGCAGGGTGAGCGTGACAATAAAGGGCGAGAATGAGGAATGAGTTGTCTGAATGCAGGGTGCATTCCCAGACCCATGAAGTAACTCAGCATGTTATTGACGGGGGCGTAGACTTTAAGATCCAAGTTAAACTATTGCGGCATTAATCGGGGATCGAGGGTGAAGGAAATAAATAATGTGCTGATCCTGCAACAAACTTCCAGTCCTATGGTTAGGGTTACCAGCAGATTATTTTGATGGCCCAGTCGGTACAAAAAAAAGCAGTCACCTAAAGCGGTATTTTCAGCGCTTATCTGTGCATACTTCCCAGGGCCGGCTTTAGTGCTGGTGGTGCCCTGTGCAACAATGTTTGTTGGTGCCCCCCCAATGACCACCCCCACCACGGATTCTCTCACTAGCACCCTTTAACAGTGACCAAGTCTCCATAACCCCACATTCTCAGATGCATTGAATTAGTTATATAGTGCCACTCATACCAGTGTAGGGTGTCCGAGCACTTTGCATCACACACACATTACACAGAGACAATCAATCATAAGTGTGTAAATCAGTGTATAGGAAATGTTACATAAGCCAAAGGACTAAAAGTATAGGAGTCACATGTCATCCATACTGGTAGGCAGTATAGTTCAAGAGTGCTTGGTGTGGAGAAGCACAAACTCAGAGTCGAAAAAGAAACAGCATAGTTGGGAGTTTCCTTTAATAATAAGAATTGATTGCTAGCCAAATTAACCCTTTTTGCAACATTAATCAATGGTCTAATAATGTATTCTTTGTAGTGTGCATGCTGTTCTAGGATGAAAGTTAATAGCTCACTATTCTATATTAGGACTTTAAGTTATAAATTGCAAGTAACAAAAGGATGTCTCTTTTGAAAGCAGTAACCTGCTGATCTCTTCACATCATACACACTCTGTAATCTACTTGGTACACGTTCTTTGCAGCAGGCATATTAACCCACTGCACTAACTTCACCTAAGTCAAAACCTCAACTATACAAAATTCTGATCTCTCTCCAGGAAGATCATTAATCACAGGAGTTATCTTGACATTTATGTGAGGCCTGGTAATTGCGGGGAAAGAAACGCTGCAGCAGGTGCTTCAAAAGCACAATAAACTTTCACTCACGGCGCCCCCAGGAAGCCAACTTTGTATTCCTTTCCATGAAATGCATTCTCACACTACGGCAGTGAATGTAAAATCCAAATGTAAGGAATAGGCACAGTGGGGACCCAGGGGGTACTGGAACCAGCAAAAAAACCTAAGCCTCTGTAACCAGTTTACAAAGGCATGTTAAATGGTCTTTAAAGACCTGTGAAAAAACACGGGGGTGCCGGAGATAGGAATCCAGACACTGCCCAGCTGAGCCCCCAGCAGCTCAAGTTTCACTGCAGCAGCCCGGGCTGAGACACGACACAGGACGGGGGAAGTGTGGGGCCTGGGCAGAAGTGTGACTGGGAAGGCGCGACCCCCTTTGCATCACTCCACGGCCCCCCTGGGGGTCGCGCCCCACAGTTTGAAGACCCCTGCTCTAGAGTGTGGCTTAAGACTGGCACAGTTGTCCCTCAAAAACTACTGTTCGGCATACAAATTAGTCTGCTCAACAATCTCTGCCAAAAACACATCGTCCATAAACAACTGAAAAAAATTTATCGGCAAAAAATTCAGTATTCACTCTACACCCTGGAACACCAGTAAAGTCTGGCAATGCCGGCTGCACCATGCCAGGGGCAACCCAGAGGTCATCACTTTCAAAAGGAACCCTTGCAGCCCCAGCCTGCAGCCCAGATGCCTCTTGCCGCACTACACCAACGGGAAGCCTTGCAGCCGCAGGCTGCAGCCCAGAAGCCTCTTGCCGCACTACACCAACGGTAAGCCTTGCAGCCCCAGGCTGCAGCCCAGATGCCTCTTGCCGCACTATCGGCACATCAGTCTCCTCCTCTAACACAGGCACTTCATCCGCACTAAGAGTATCTTCATCATCCGATGACTCCATATGGAGAGAAAACTCACTGCCAGAATCGTCCCCTGCCTCCTCTCCCTCAGATGCAGAGTCAGTCTCTGAACCATGGTCAGACCATTTGCAAAAAAAAAACATGCAGAGAAATCAAACACATTTACATTGTACAAAAAAAAGACTCTTACCAAACTACACAAACAGCAGAACCACCAGTAACGAAACCGCAAACTGAAAAGAGCAAAACCCTTCACCTAGAACAAAAAAGTAAAAAATAAAAACAATTACAATTGCAATTCACAAAAAATATAACAATAAACATTATAACATGCTATGTTACTACCCAAATGGTAAATCGGGTTGTGTGCCAGGTGGGGCAGAAAACATCAGGAAAAAAAAACAGGCTAATCTGTCCCGGGGCGGGGGGGGGGGGGGCAAAATACATATTATAAAAAATTGCCCCCTGGGAAGCGACCCTTGCCCAAGGGGTCACTTCCATTTTTATTTAAACTAATTCCCTGGTGTCTAGTGCCCCCCCTGTGACCAGAAACGGCTACACAAAAGACTGATCTGCCCCCAGGGGGGCAGAAAAGTCCTAATAAATATTTGGGCCCCCAGGAAGCGACCCTTGCCCAAGGAGTCGTTTCCTAATGCAGAAACAGATATCCCTGGTGTCTAGTGGGCTTTTCTGCCCCTCTGGGAGCAGAAATGGATACAAACACGACCGATCTGCCCCCAGGGGGGGCAGAAAAGTCTTGACATTTAATTTTGCCCCCAGGAAGCGACCCTTGCCCAAGGGGTCGCTTCCTTTCTGCACAAAAAGACAACCCTGGTGTCTAGTGGGGCATCCCTGCTCCACGATCGCGACGCTGTGCGCGATCGTGAAGCAGGAATGCCCAGCATTGAGACATCAGGGGAGAGGAAATACTCTTTCCTCTTCCCCGATGCCTCAATACTTTCAAACATGCCCCCATGGCCCCACCGGACAAGAAAACTCACCTGCTGCTCGCTGGGACGCCTGGAAGCAAATGGCTTCCAGGCGTCCCAGCGCTTCCTGATGACATCAGCGTGCGCTGTGCACGCTGACGTCATGGGGAAGCGTGAGGGGGCTCGGGGGTGGCAGCGGAAACTCTTCCACTGCCATCCCCCTCTGTGGGGGCAAGATCGATGCCCCAGGGGGGGAGCGCCAGCGCTTCCCCCAGGGGCTGTGCTCATGATGGAGCGGTTCCGTCATAAGCACAGCCCAACCGATGCGCATGACGGAACCGCTCCGTCATGAGCATCGAAGGGGTTAACCAACATGTCATGATTCTGCCACGTCAGATTCCTGGTGCACCTTGCCTGGCACCTGTTTACTGTTTTCTATTGTCTTTGCCAATGCTTGTTGGGACTTTGCCAATGCTTGTAGCAGACTATGATGTTACCTATTTACTCTTTTCTATTGTTTTTGCCAATGCTTGTTGTGACTTTGCCACCTGTCTGTGCCAATGCTTGTTGCCGACTATGATGTTATCAAGGCCTTTTGTCCCTTCTCAGCTCCAGTAGTGTACCTGTGAGCTGGAATCAGGAAGCTAATAGGGACCACACCCTGTTCTAGAAGCTTCTTCCTGAGCCCTTTAAATAGGGGCCACACACTGTTCTCATTGCTGGTTATTGAGAACACTGAGCTTGAGCAGCAGCTGTTCCTGTTCTTCGGTTGCTGAAGGAAGATTCAGGTTGCAGCAAGAAGACTTCTGTTTTCTTTTCCCAGGTTGTAGATCCTCTATGAGCTACAATCAGGTAGGATCGTTCCTTTCTTAACCAACAGCATCGTAAAAGGAACTTTGTGCTGTTTTTGTTATTTTGCATTTTGAAAGAAAGTTGCATATCGCACTGAAGTGCTTTTAAACATTTACATGTTTGGTAATTTTGACACTGTTGTGCATCGCGCTGAAGCGCTCTTTAGTCATTTACATGTTTGGTGATATTGGCATTTTTGTACATCGCGCTCAAGGGCTCTTTGGTCATTTACATGTTTGGTGAATTTGGCAACTTGGCACATTGCGCTGAAGCGCTCTTTGGACATTTACATATTGATGACTGGCATTTTGGGCACATCGCGCTGTAGTGCTCATGGGGGCATTTGCATACCTGATGACTTTGGCATTGGGTCACATAGCGCTGAAGCGCTCCCTCAGGCGTTTGAATATTAATCTTCCTCATTAGCATATGTAACGTGTTGTGTATTGCAAAAAGGTTGTTGGAAGTACCACTGTGATATTTAACAGTGGTTAAAGCACATCATTACGGAAACATTGTCAAGTGGCTCTTTATATGAATGTATGCTTCGTTTTGAAACATGGTTGTTTAACCATGACATTGTATCCCTGAAAATTATAGGAACATAAATTGGCAGTGAAGCCTGAGAAGACGTACACAACTACTGTTGTATGCATAACCTGCTTTTCTTTTACAGGTATGTTGTCATTGCTTAAACCATGATAAATATAGTCAAAGAGTTTACGAAGCACGAAAGGAAAGTTAATCAAGGACAACGTCTTGTTCCAGGTCTCTTTCCCCGCAGTACCCACCCTAATTCCCTTCACCCCGTCTAGCCACTTTGATACTCAGCGCAGTTAAGCTTAAGTCAAGGCTACTGGAAGTTGGGCTTCTTGAGGGTACTGCTCCTGGGGAACCCCATGGAATTTTAACAGTTCTGACACAATAACCAGCTCACAAAATTGGTTCCTCCTAAGCAGTATCTTTGGGATGGCCACCTTGGAAGATTTGTGTGCTATTTTGGGAACCATGCAGAAAGAACTGTCAGCTGCTAGGCGGGAAACTGCAGCATTAGCTAATAGGGTCACTCATTTACAGAGACAACTAGCGCCGTCTCGTCCTCCTGAGGTGGTTGCTGCCAGTAGCTCAAATCCATCTAGAGTATCGGTAACGGTTCCAATGACTGTTCCTTTGGCACCTCCAAAAAGGTTTGCATGTGAACCCCACAAATTTCAAATCTTTTTAACGAAAGTGCAGTTACACTTTATGGTTAAACCCACATCCTTCCCTGATGCTCAATCGCGAATTGCCTTCTTGATCTCTTATTTGAGTGGAGACCTGCCATGTGGGCAGTCCCTCTTGTGCATTCTGATGACCCATTGCTTTATAGTTGGTTTTGCTTCAAAATGGAATTTGAAAAGGTCTTCGACTGAAGAACAATAACAGGGTCAGCTGATCAAGAGTTATTAGAACTCAAACAGGGAAATAAAGACTGAGTCCATTATCTAACCCAATTCAATCGCTTAATAGCAGAAACAAATTGGCCAGAAGACAAAAGGGTGGCCTTATATTATCATGGCCTAAGAGACGAATTCAAAGATTTGATAGCTCCAATAGACCCTCAACCTAGAACATGTGAAGACCTAATAGCCTTAAGTCTTCGGTTAGACCACAGAGTTTCGAATCGTAAAAGGAGACAAAAACAATTGGAGTTCAGACCATCCATTCGACCTAAAGAAAAAACAGACTTTGTATCACAGGATACTAGTGAACCAATGGAGATTGGAGGTTTACGAAAACCCTTTACCTCTGAGGAAAAAGAGTCTTGTCGGAAAAAAAGGTCTATGTCTATATTGCGGCAAAAAAGGACATTTTGTCAAAGACTGCTTAGCAAAACCAAATACAACTGCGACCAAAGTGGGAAACTAGAATACTCGGGGAACAGCCAGGAGACTTTCTCGAGTCCTAAATATGTGCCTCCTGATCAATCTGTTGCCAACACATTGCAAATCTCCGTTCCCTATCTAGTATTAAACATACAATTCACCATTTATCAGCACAAGCCTAAAACTGCGGTGGTCATGGTGGATTCTGGAGCCATCTGCAATTTTATCCATGCCACTTTCGCAACAACATTAGAAATACCTACCTTAGTAAAAACTAAACCAGAAGTAGTTCATGCAGTAGATGGCAAACAATTAAAATCTGGACTGATTACTCATTCTACTATTAAAGTAACTATGACATTTTTTACTCAGGATCAAAAGCAACTTGAAGGAAATATCCTTAGATATTATTGATGCTCCCCAATTTGGTGTCATCCACGGGATGCCTTGGTTGACCGACCATAATCCCATAATCCCACAATAGACTAGTCAGAATGGTGTCAACAGGAATGTTTACACCCACAACAAAATACGTCCAAACCCTTAGTTCAAGATCATACCAAGTCTACTGCTCATTATATCGCTACAGCTGCGGAGCAGGACATAGAATCCTGCAGTGTATGAAGAGTTCTGAGATGTATTCTGTGAGAAAAGTGCTGAGATCCTTCCCCTCACAGAACATACCACTGTGAAATAGACCTTGAACCTGGTGCCAAGATTCCTTGTAGCAGGATCTATGCACTTACTGAACAAGAAAACCAACATCTTAGAGACTACCTAAACAAATTTTTTAAGAATGGTTTCATTCGCCCTTCCAAGTCTCCGGCCGCATCCCCTCTGTTTTTTGTTCCCAAAAGTAATGGGGAATTACGCTTGTGCATAGACTATCGCGCTTTAAATAACATCACGATTAAAAAACTATATCCTTTGCTACTTATCCCCGTTCTCTTGGACCAGGTAAGATCAGCAACTATTCACACCAAGTTGGATCTGAGAGGGGCATAGCATCTCGTATGTGTCTGAGCCTGAGACGAGTGGAAGACCGCTTTTCTAACTCGTTTTGGCTTGTTCGAATAATGCGTAATGCCCTTTGGCTTATGCAATGCCCCTGCGGCATTTCAATTTTTTATAAATGATGTCTTAATACATTTTCTTGACAGGTCCGTTATCGCTTACATTGATGATTTGTTGATCTATTCAAAGTCTGTCTCGGAACATGAGAAACATGTAAAACTGGTATTAAACACCCTGCGCCAACATGGCCTGTTTTGTAAACTATCTAAGTGCGAATTCCACAACTACAAAGTGGAATTCTTAGGTTTCATATTGTCACCTCAACGAATAACAATAGCACCCACAAAAGTTCAGGCAATATTAGACTGGCCAGAACCAACCTCAGTGAAAGATATCCAGCCATTTCTAGGATTCGCGAATTTTTATCGTCCCTTCATCAAGCAGTTTTCCAGCAAAGCAATTCCTTTAACAAAATTGCTAAGGAAACATGTTCCTTTCCAATGGACGCCAGAAACCAAATCTGCCTTTCAAACCCTTAAAACTGCATTTACAACAGCCCCTGTTTTAAATCATCCAGACATCGATCAGCCTTTCATAATTGAAGCGGATGCTTCAGAACTGCAATTGGGGCAATTCTATCTCAAGAGGATGAATGAACTAACCAATTACATCCCATAGCATTCCCATCCAAAACATTTTTATCTGCTGAGATGAACTATACAGTGGCAGAAAAAAAACTGTTGGCTATTCGTCTCGCCTTTAAAGAATGGCGCCATTATGTTCTAGGTGCAAACCATACGGTTACTGTCTATATGGACCATCGTAATCTCCAATTTTTACGATGTGCTCGAGCTTTGACACCACGACAGTTACGTTGGACCTTGTTCTTTGCAGAATTTAATTTTGTTATTACGTTCAGACCTGGCAAAATACATAACAAAGCAGATGGTTTATCTCGATGCGAAACAGCAGAAAAAAACCCAAGAAAGGCAATTACACCTCCATCCATAATTGCTAAAGAACAAATTATCAGAGTTACCATGTCCGAACAATTTTTTCAAGACATAAGAGAAAGTATGCCGTTAAAACAGATCTTAATTTGGCAACAAAAAGACAAAGAGAGAACTATTATTCAAGGATTACCGTTTCAAAAAACACTCCTATACATTCTATCAAAATCATTACAAGAACAAGTCTTACAATGGTGTCACTCAAAACAATTAGCTGGACATTCTTTTCTTCCTCCCCTTATTCCTCTATTTTTGTATCTTATTGTTAAGACCCTTATGTTGCTCAGGCATTGATCGTTTGTCCTGATGATGATCCCATTATTCATGTAAACGGGATCGAAACGTCGTCGACCTCTTTAAACACCGTGCACACAAACTATCTGTATACCATGTGTCACGGCTGTGTTAACTATTACGCTTATTTCACTTTTCACATATATTAACAAGCCTTTTGTTTTGCCTGAATGTTTCGTTTTTTATGTTTTTATATGTTCATATGTCACCATTTCTTCACAAACTGCCTCACCTTCATGTCTCTGGATACAGGATTGTATTCCACTGCATATTGTCGTGTGTTTTGATAATCCTGCTGGATAGTAATCATATAGAATTGATTCTGTTCTATATTTATTCCCTTTTGTTCTATTGACCTCCGACAAGGACTACTGTCCGCGATACAAATTGATACCCAAGGTCCTTGCCTACCTAATTGGGTTCCCTTGTTTTTTTTAAAATGCACATCCAGGAATAGCAAAAACCCAAGAGCTTGTCCAAAGACATTTCTGGTGGCCTACCTGGAGACAAGATGTTATCCAATATGTAACTCAATGTGACATTTGTGCTCAAGATAAAGGAGATCATAGCGCAAAAAAAGGTTATTGCAGCCCCTTCCAACTCTGGGAAGATATATCCATGAACTTTATTACAGACTTACCCAAGGATCAAGGGAAAACCACCATTTTAGTGGTGGTCAACAGACTGTCAAAGATGGCTCACTTTCTTGCTTGTGAGAGAACGCCAACAGCAACTCAGTTAGTTACCTTACGGGTTCAAAACATAGTAAGATTACATGGCTTGCCTCGCACTATTACTTCCGATCAAGAGGCGCAATTTACGTCAAAAGTATGGAAACGGGGGGGTGGCCGGGCAAGATGGCCGAGCGGTCGTAATCCGACTCGGCTCCCGGTCCACGCGCTGTCCTGGTGAACATGGATGCGGCTACCGGCCTCGGATTGCGCCGCAAATTGCAGTGGCTATCGGGGGAAGATGTGAGGTGTCTCCAGAGCTGCTGCGGAACTCTGAGCTGCCCGAGAGCTATGAGATTCGACTTCGGGCTGCCATGTGTGAAGGGTCCGCGGCATTTAAGATGGCAGACTGAGCGGTGCGGCGCCTGGAGCCTCTACTGAGACCCAGCGGTCGGAGCGGTAGCGGAGGCCCGTCTGCAAGGTGCGGACCCCTTTCCTTTTGGCATAGCGGCTGCGGCGGGAACAAGTGCGAGGGCGAGTTTTGTCTGTGGATGAAGATGAGGCCCCATAACGCTGTGCCTGCCTGACTTTAACATGGCGGCCGTACTGCCTTTTGCGGCAGTTCCCGCCGGCATTAGCGTCTTCGCGCTCGGGGCTGCCCGCTCCTCTCACAGTGGAGACTACCTGGCTGGGGCGGTGCCTCTACTACATATTTAGAGTGGGTGCCGTACTGTGACTGCCTTGTACTCCTGGAATTCTGATCCTGCCTCTGACTGCCTTGGTGCTGTGCCTGCGCCCCTCCCCCTCTCGTACCGCTGTGGCAGCTCAACTCCTGCTTTGAAGTCCGGCAGTGACCATTGGGTGCTCCTTGGTCGGATCGCTGCAGACTGGGGGAGTCTTGCTGCGAGGCTTTCTCTGCCCCTTGGAGTAGTTGCACAGGCCTGCCCATTTCTCTCCAGCGGGGGCCACATCAGTGGCCTGCATCGCCGTACTCCCCAGGAAGTAGCATCATCAGGCTTCTGCGGTGAGTGCTCATGGTGCCGGGGTCTCCAGTTAAAGCGCCTCTGCCTGTAGCATTCTCACGGGGTACCTGCATAATTACCATACCCTTGCTCCAACTGCACGCCACGGGGGACTAAGCCATATGCCGCCTAAGAGGACGACAAGCAAGACACCAGGCAAGGTCTCAGACTTCTTTGTGACTTCGGATAAGCGATCCATGTTAAGCGGGGACGCCAGCCCTCCCAAAATGGCCCTCACGAAAGCAGATCTTCTCACCATGTTCAAAGACTTCAAGTCGGAACTCCGCAGCGACATCAGTCAAGACATCAAAACCTCTATGGATCAGCTGCGCTCCGATCTGTCAGAACGCTTATCCTCCCTGCAACACGATGTGGACTCTGTGGGCACTAGGGTCCTTGACCGCGAGACGCAGCAACAGGATCAAGCACAACTCTCCTCTGACCTTCGACATGAGGTCTGCTCCCTTAAGGACCAACTACAGCATGCGCAGCTAAAGATGGAGGACCTCGACAATAGGGCACGGAGGGAGAACATACGGGTCAGAGACCTGGAGGAGGGCGCGGAAGGGCCTGATCTGGAGGCCTTTGTGGTGGGTCTCTTCTCCGAAATCCTGACCCCACAGTCTCTTCACATAAAATTAGATAGAGTGCATAGGGTGGGGGCTTTGCAACATGGAGAGAAGAAGCGCCCTCGCGACATCCTTGCAAAATTTCATTCCTATAAAGTTAAAGAAGCCGTTCTTCAGGCCACTAGGGGAAAGGACTCCATCTCCTTTCAAAACCATTCCTGCACTATTTATCAGGATGTCGCACCAGCTACTCTTGAACGGAGACAACATCTTAGGCCAATTACCACTAAACTCCGCAACGACAAAATTCGGTACAGATGGACTTATCCATTTGGTCTTTTCTTTTGAATTTCAAAACAAACGGCGCCATATTACTGATCTGCAGGAAGGGCTGGATCTTCTGGGCCTCTCCCCTGAGGAGGGTGCCCCTTCCCAGAGCAAGACTGGGGTATCTTCCCGAGGCTCTACTTCGACTCTTGCGTGGTCTGCTGGGTCGCGCAGAAATCATCGATAATCATCTCTCAGTCTCTACCACGGTCTGACCCTTCCAATCTTCTGTAAGTGTGCCAAGGTGACGGACGCCGTTGGGAATCTGGATCTCTTGTGGCGGGGGCCGGCTCCTCCAGATGCACTGAGTCAGCTCCGCTTTTGAGCCCCGCTGCTCCGCCTGGCCTTGTGGCTTCTGCCGCTGTTGCAGTATGTTGGTTGGGAGAAGGTCGTGTTGCTTCTCCGTACAAGTTGTTGTTTACACTGCTGATTTATATCTTCTTCCTTACTGCTGTAACGTACCGAGGTGTTCGCCTCCGCATGAACCTGTAGTATGTCCTGCCTTCTCTCACTTGTTTAGGTAGCCGCACAATTATGCTTTTGATTGAACCATTCACCGGGGCGGGCGTGGATGGGGTCCTCGGACCTGTTGTCCTCCCTGATCCCTGAAGGATCTGTTTGACCCCATAGGGGTCCAACGGCAGTGTTGGTATTGTTTCTTGTTCATGTTTGTGTTTATTTTGCTAGGGAATAATGGGTGGGAGTGGGAGGGTAGTGGAGGCGGCTTTTTACTAACTACGTTGGAGGGTCTTTCTGGCTTTCGGAGGGATACACTTGGCGAGCTATGGTATATCGTGTGGCTCGGCAGATGGTTTGGGGCCATTGTTCTAGGGGGGCTTTCGACGCCTGACGAACGCGGTAGCTCTTTAGTCTTGGAATATGCCATTTGTTATTGGTACCTGGAATGTTAAGGGCCTTAATTCTCCCCAAAAGCGTCACAAAGTCTGGAAATATATCATCGACCACCACCTTGATATTGTGGTATTGCAGGAGACACACTTAGCCAGAGCTGAAGACACTCGCCTCAAACACAAGCATTTCCCACTCATTTACAGGTCCTCAGCCCAAACGAAGCACAGAGGGGTGTTTCGCGCCTCCATACAATTTCAACCGTTAGGGGTCCAGAGTGATAAAGATGGTCGGTGGCTTATGCTTAAGGGGCGCCTGATAGGGAAAATTTGCACTTTCGCTGTAATATACTCTCCCAATACTGGTCAGACGGCTTTTTTACATACATTCTTGGGGAATTTGACCGAGTTTATAGAGGGGCCTTTAATCCTTATGGGGGATTTTAATTTGATTTGGCAGACTGACCTTGATAGCACGCATGCGCAGCGTTCCGCTCTGTTCTCCTAGGATCTGGGTCTCTTAGACGCTTGGCGCACGCTTTTCCCGCAGACACGCGACTATACATTCTATTCCCATATCCACCGTACATACTCTCGACTTGATTATATCTTTATTAACCAATCCCTGCAAGGTACCCTACAGGACGCCAAGATCTTCCCCCTATCGGTGTCGGACCACAGCCTAGTCTCCATAAGCCTTACTTGGTGCGGGACTGCCCCGCTAACTTCTAGGTGGTATTTTCCTCCGTCACTTCTTCGAGGTAGGGAGTCCTGTACCAAACTGCAGAAAACCATTACTGAGTTTTTCGCTCTTAATAGACCGGCAGACACATCTGAATTCATCACCTGGGATACCTTTAAAGCTGTTATTAGGGGGGAGTGTATCAGCCTCAACGCGGCATTGAATAGGCAGTGTGCTCGCGAAAGATAGACCATGGAAGCGGAATTGACCTCTACCGATTGCGCCCATAAATTAAACCCCACTAGACAAACTCTACGACACCTCACTGCACTTCGCGGCAAACTCAGAGCTATATATGCTAACAGGGCGGAATTCACCCTCCTTAAACTGCGACACCTTTCCTATACCCAGGGCAATAAAATTGGTAAACACCTTGCCAGACAGTTGAAAGCTAAACGGGAGCGCAACTATATTGGTGGTATTAGGGGTCCCATGGGGGAACTTATGCACAAAGAGGAGGACAAAGGGGAGCTCTTTGGTTCTTTCTATGAACGCCTTTATACTGGGGACGCCTTGGACTCGACCGCTCAACGGGATTACCTCCTCTCGCTGCCTCTTCCCCGGGTGTCGGCTGCATGGAATGATTTGCTCACTGCTCCTATATCAGTAGAAGATGTCATCGCAGCCATTAAAGCCTTGAATCCCCACAAAGCTCCTGGGTCGGACGGTTTCACGGCTCTCTTTTTTAAGACATTTGCCCCAGACCTTAGCCCTCATCTTTCCCGTCTCTTTAATACTATGGCGGAAGAAGGCACTTCCTCTGGCACCTTGTCAGAAGCCTTAATCTCGGTCATACCTAAACCAGGGAAGAACCCCCAACACTGTGCCTCTTATAGGCCAATTGCCCTTCTTAATTTAGACGCCAAATTATACTCCTCGATCTTAGCCAAACGCCTGAATGACCTCATGCCCGTCCTCATTCACCCCGACCAATCGGGCTTCAGCAAAGGTCAGCAAATGCAAGACAATACCCGTCGAATTATTCACCTGATCGAAAAAGCTAGCAAGCGCCACATTCCTGCAGTGCTTGTTGGCTTGGACGCTGAGAAGGCCTTCGATAGGGTCAACTGGCCATATCTTTTCCACACACTTACGGTATTTGGTTTTTCCCCTAAATTTCTTACCATGATTACAGCCAATTACCTCCACCCTCACTCCAGGGTCGTTGTGAACGGGGTGCAATCATCCTCCATCCACCACTCGAGAAGCACTAGACAGGGGTGTCCACTCTCGCCCTTGCTATTTGCCCTCAGCATCGAAACCTTGGCGCTTGCGATTAGGTCCAACCCCGGCATTTTGGGATTGCCGTTCACCGGTCAGTCCCATAAAATTTCCCTATTTGCAGACGATGTCTTGCTCTCCCTTTCTTAGCCCGCTACATCACTCCCTCACTTACAGTCGGAACTTGCACGCTTTGAACAGGTGTCGGGCTGTAAAATAAATTTGACCACGTCATACATACTCAACCTCACCCTTCCACCCACCGAGGTTCTCAAAATCCAGTCTCTCACTCCGCTGTCGTGGGCTACCTCCTCCATCCACTACTTGGGTGTCCACCTGATGCCCAAGATTAAGGGGCTCTATGCCACCAATTGCTCCCCCATTCTTGCGAGTATCCAAGAGGATCTTACGAAATGGAAACCGCTTTTCCTGTCCTGGCTGGGACGTATACACGCTGTGAAAATGACCCTACTACCTAAGCTCCTTTATCTATTTCAAGCCCTGCCTATCGAGATCGAACGTGACTTTTTCCGGAAACTGAAGGCCATGATCCTGCGCTTTATTTGGCAAGGGGGACGTGCCCGCTTCTCTTACTCTCTCCTGCGTCGCCCACGTTTAGAGGGGGGAGTTGGACTCCCCGATATTCAATTGTATTACAAAGCGGCGCAGTTGAGAGTTCTGGTAGAGTGGTCGAAGGGGGAATCGTAAAAACATTGGCTACACATGGATCGCAGCGTGACGGGGAGGACCATCTGGACCCATCTAGTGTGGCGCCCCAGACGGGAAAGGGATAGGCCTAAAAATATATACATCAACACTCCCACGCGCGCCACCCTGAAGGTGTGGGATTTCGTCTCGGGCGATGACCGGTGGACGTCGTTCCCCTCCCCCTTCACACCGCTCCATTTCAATCCGGCCTTCCCCCCAGGCCTGCATGAGGGACCCTTTGACGCCTGGAGATCGGGAGGCTGTTTAGCTCTGACGCACCTGTTCCATAACTCCGAACCTCTCACTTTTGACGCCTGTAAACGGGAATATGGAGTAGCGGCTACAGAACACTTCCACTTTACTCAACTGATGCATTGGGCTCTTATCCCTCAAGTGCGGGAGGCTGCCAATCGACCCCTTACAAAATTTGAAGCTTTCCTCACTAAGACATCCTCCATGAAAGGGGCTATTTCCTTTTTATATAGCTTTCTGCTTAAAACTACTCTAGCCCAGCGCCCGCGCGATATGTCCATGTGGGAAGATTTGATTCACCGTCCTATATCAGATGACGATTGGACACACGTGTGGTCCGATATTACCCCTTTTAACCATTCTGTAGAGCTCAGGGAGGCGCACTTGAAGACCTTGATGGACTGGTATCTGCACCCTTCCAAACTGAGACTGATTTTTCCCGCCACCTCTGACAGATGCTGGAGGGGATGCGGGCTCCTTGGAGACTTTTCGCACATATGGTGGGATTGTCCAACTATTCCGCCCTTCTGGGAGGAAATACTAGCGCACATAAAAGATATGTTGGGTTATCCCATCCCCAATACTATGGCCTGTGTCCTTTTGGGGCTTCGTGACTCTTCCCTTGAACACCAGATTTGGGCAGATAAGAAGATCATGTGGCTATGTATTGGAGCAGCTAAAATTACTTTGGCTGCTGCTTGGACGAGGAAGGAGGCTCCGTCTATCTCCCTTTGGCACGCGCGCCTATGGAATTTGCTTAGCTTAGAGCGCATGGCTGACATCTTCAGGGATGACTAAGAATCTTGAATTCAGATGGGGCCCCCTAGTCTCTTTCCTCTCACACGGCCTCCCGGCAGCTGTCTGTCCTTCCAACATAAGGTTCCTTCATCTCTTTCAATTCTGATTAGAGTTCTTGTGTCAAGTGCTTCCGTCATTATATGATTGTTGCCGCCACCACGGGGAGGGTGGGGGTGGGTTTTGGGGGAGGCTTTTGTATTTTCATTTTTTGTTTGTTTCTATCTGAGATATGATTCTGCATGATTCTATGCTTGCTTCACGTAACACATGTCACTCAGATGCCTTGGAGCATTTATTGTTGCAGTGGGAGGTTGACTTCCTTATATCAATGTTCGTTCTCAAATTGGACTAGCATGGACAGCTTCCCAGCTCCCTCACATTTCGACACTGTATCTGTTAAGTAGATCGCTCTCTAAGGATGGAGCTTCAGTGTATTGAATACTACATCTTTTTTACTCCGCCTAACTGTGCTGATTTAGTCCACTTCCCCTGCGTGGGATGTTGTGTTGACATTGTCTCGGATTGTATGTTGCAAAACTTAAATAAACATATGTTTGACAAAAAAAAAAGTATGGAAAGCTTGGTGCGACACTTTATAGATAAAAAGAAACTTGTCCACAGTTTCCATCCGGAATCAGATGGCCAAACATAATGAGTGAACCAGGTATTAAAACAATATCTACAATGCTATTTATTTAAACAACAAGGCTCATGGGTGAATCTCCTCTGGGAAGCTGAATTCGCCTACAGTAATTTAAAGCACGCTTCCACGAACATGTCACCATTTTTCACGAATGATGACTGTCATCCACATTACGCTCCATTGCTGCTAGCACAACCTCACACTGATATACCATCTTTGGACTCTAGATTAGAAGGAATGACTGCTATTATAAAAAAAAATTACAAAAAAACTTACAGAAAGCAAAAACAAACTATAAAAGATTTGCTGACAGAAAAAGAAAAATAGGACCAAAGTACAAGACTGGTGAATTCGTCTGGCTCTCTACAAGAAATTTTCAGTTAAAAAAGAAATATAAATTCCATCCACGATTTATTGGACCGATCGAATAAATGTGTAAATCCAGTAGCATTTAAATTAAAATTACCAAGTTCTGTGAAAATCTATCCTGTGTTTCACACTTCGTTGATAAAACCAGCAAAGACCAAACGACAAACTGGTCCACCACCTCTCCTCGTTGGAGATCATGAGGAATATGAAGTACACAGTGTAAAGGGTAGAAAACGCATAAAAAGAAAATTGTGGTATTTAGTTTCATGGAAAGGCTTTGGTCCAGACAAAGATTCATGGGAACCAAGTGATGCTATTTATGCACCACATTTGATACGTAAATTTCACAGACAGCATCCAGAGGCTCCCACGTGACTGGTGGTGTGAGCACTTTTGATGGGGTGGACTGTCATGATTCTGCCAGGTCAGATTCCTGGTGCACCTTGTCTGGCACCTTTTTACTGTTTTCTATTGTCTTTGCCAGTGCTTGTTGTGACTTTGCCACTTGTCTGTGCCAATGCTTGCTGCAGACTATGATGTTATCAAGGCCTTTTGTCCCTTCTCAGCTCCAGTAGTACCTGTGAGCTGGAATCAGGAAGCTAATTGGGACCACACCCTGTTCTAGAAGCTTCTTCCTCAGCCCTTTAAATATGGGCCACACCCTGTTCTCATTGCTGGTTATTGAGAACCCTGAGCTTGAGCAGCAGCTGTTCCTGTTCTCTGGTTGCTGCAAGAAGATTCCGTTTGCAGCAAGAAGACTTCTGTTTTCTTTTCCCAGGTTGTAGATCCTCTCTCAGCTACAATCAGGTAGGATTGTTCCTTTCTTAACTAACAGCATCGTGAAAGGAACTTTGTGCTGTTTTTGTTATTTTGCATTTTGAAAGAAAGTTGCATATTGCGTTGAAATGCTTTTGAGCATTTACATGTTTGGTAATTTTGGCACTGTTGTACATCAGACTGAAGCGCGCTTTAGTCATTTACATGTTTGGTAATTTTGGCACTGTTGTACATCGCGCTGAAGCGCTCTTTAGTAATTTACATGTTTGGTCATTTTGGCACTGTTTTACATGTTTGGTCATTTTGGCATTTTTGTACATTGCGCTGAAGAGCTCTTTGGTCATTTACATGTTTGGTCATTTTGGCAACTTGGCACATGGCGCTGAAGCGCTCTTTGGACATTTACATATTGAAGACTCTGGCATTTTGGGAACATTCCACTGAAGTGCTCTTGGGGGCATTTGCATACCTGATGACTTTGGCATTGTGTCACATCGCGCTGAAGCGCTTCCCGGACATTTGCATATTTTGAACTCTGATACATAGCGCTGAAGCGCTCCCTGGGGCGTTTGAATATTAATCTTCCTCATTAGCATATGTAACGTGTTGTGTATTGCAAAAAAGGTTGTTAGAAGTACCACTGTGATATTTAACAGTGGTTAAAGCTCATCATTACGGAAACATTGTGTCTAAAATCCAAGTGGCTCTTTATATGAATGTGCGCTTCGTTTTGAAAAATTGTTGTTTAACCATAACATTGTATCCTTGAGAATTATAGGAACAGAAATTGTCAGTGAAGCCTGAGAAGACGTACACAACGGCTGTTCCATGCATAACCTGCTTTTCTTTTACAGGTATGTTGTCATTGCTTAACCCATGTTAAATATAGTAAAAGAGTTTACGAAGCACGAAAGTAAAGTTAATCAAGGACAAGGTCTCGTTCCAGGTCTCCCTCCCTGCAGAACCCACCCGAATTCCCTTCCCCCCGTCTAGCCACTTTGATACTCAGTGCAGTTAAGCTTGAGTCAAGGCTGCTGGAAGGTGGGCTTCTTAAGGGTACTGCTCATGAGGAACCCAACAGAATTTTACCAGTTCTGACACAACGTTATTCTTGTATAAAATACATGTGGTGCGATAATCAGTAGACAGAAGTAGATGAAAGTGATTACAAGCACCAAAAGAGTAAATAGTGGTAACAGTTCTACCATGGTTCTAAAACAGTGTATATTTGCAGGCATATAAAACAAGATAGTAATCAGGCATACTCCTACTATGTGAGCCCTACTCTGTGTGTACCTAGAGTGTGTGTAGGTGTAAAGCCAAGAATACCCTCTAGGGACGATCCAACCCCATTACCTGGTGGGAGCCCGTCCTGGTCACAAACTGGATACCCCTCACAGAGATGTTAGACCGCTGCTTGGTGAAGACTCAGCATGCAGGCACCCTTGGTGTTAGCTGAAGTGCCTCCTATACTAATTCTATGAGATGGTGATTATTTATAATAAAAAGCATCCTTGCGATGTACGTATAGATTAGTAATGTTATGGATATGTAGATAGCCCTGTCGCCCCGTGTATGAAGATAGACCATTTGTACATTCATGCGTGAAGGCCTTGTATTTGGTGTTCGAGGCATTGTGATAATGTTATGCGAAGCCAGATGTGTAAGCAGAAGTCGTTTCAGAGAAACAAATCCAACATTGTCATGTGCGCAAATATGTGCAAAAGGCCACAGCACTAATAATATTGTGAAAAAGAGGACAGTGTAAGAAATGAGCAGCTTTGCTACATGGGCCTCACATAGCAAGTGAGGAGCAGAAACATGCATGAACAGGTGTAACAAACACCACACTCTATAAAAATAGGTGTGGTTAACTCTGACGCGTTTTGGTAACTTAGCCGCGAGGTACTAATGTACACTGGAGTGGAAAGCATCTGTGTTTCTAGAATACTCCAATCGACCAAATAAACACATATGTAAGGCGCACATAATACTTCAGCGGCCATCTTTGGAAAGATTTGTCTGTTGGCCACAAAAACATACATGCGTGGTGCACACAACACATCAACGCCATTTTACGACAAAATAGGTCCAGCTGTCGGCCAAAACAATTCGATTGCCTGCAAAAATTGAACATGTACGATGTCTCATGGCCATTTAGTAAAGTTTCCCCATCTTGCACAAACTTCTGCTGGTTCAGGTGAGAGGCAGCCATCTTGAATGATTGTAATAACTGCAGTTTTCAAAACAAGTGTGTCCGTTTGTTCATATAAGTGTGGTGTGAAATGTAGATTTCCTAGTAATTTATGAAGGAAAGTCTTAATTTCATTAAAGACAGTTCGGCGAGTATTATGCTATCTTAACTTGCTTTAATATTGAAAGAGTGTGTTGTCTGAACACCTTTATGACAGGGAATGAAACTCACAATGCTTTCACACTGGACTTTGGAGCGCTCAGTTTTGCCCCATTAAGAATCCCTTGCACAATCTGACCACCCCCAACCCTTGGAAGCAACTCAGCTTGCATGATGCTTTGCACAAGACTAGGGCACTGGTGCAACAGCACTGCTTTACTCCACCTCGTCCCCTAGCCCCACACCTCCTAATAGCACAGTTCCAGGCATCTCTAGAGGATGCATAGGTCCAAGCACATGATCAGTTTGGTGGAGGCAAAGGGTTCAAATGGGGTATCCAACCAGGACGGTCCATTGTCATTCTGTGCATGATAGTGGGCCGACCAGGTTGTGTGACATGCACACTTTCTAAGGCTACAGAGGCTTTGGTTTGTATGAGGTGTTCCTGGTAGGTGGGTTTACAGACGAGGCACTGAGGGTAAAAACACAGTGGCTAATAGCTGGGCCTCATCTATTGGCCCGTCGCCCAATGCCCGAATTCCCGACCTCCCAATCCGATCCTGCTTCTACGACCCGAAAAAATGCACCTGAACAATATAGAATATTTTGCTCATCAAGCCATAATTGACCCCACTCCATCCCTCTCACAGACCTCCCATTGCACTACTTCAGTGCTCGTCTGGACACTCTCACCTGTGCCACCATGATATCTCCTCCTGCAGTGCCAGGGTGGTCCAGAGACCGTCTCTGGCCAGGTTTTTAGGGAGACAGTCACTCAAACTGCAGGCAGTAGTGCTGTAGGTGGCTGTTGGTGCTGCTGAGAGAGTTGGTTGCCTGGTTGATGCACTGACACTCACTGCCACCGCGCTAGGCTGCTCACTCTGGTTGTGTCACTGTTGTATAGCGGGGTGAGCTTGAAGTCAACAAGATATACAACAGTCACTTAGATGGCCTTGGTCCGATCGAGTCCTCATTCAGGAGTTATGGTATGGGCAGGAGGCTGGAGCTTTCATGTGTGCACGTGCCGAGCTCTGGGGCCATGATCATACATTAGACAGTAAAGCTATCCAGTACGTGTGCGCACAATGGACAGGCTCATACATTAGACAGTAGAGCTATCTGGTATATGTGCACACAATGGGCAGGCTCATACATTAGACAGTAGAGCTATCCTGGGCATGTGCACGGGAGGACGGGCTCATACAGTAGACAGTAGAGCTATCCTGTAAGTGTGCACAGAAAGGAAAGGGTCAAACAGCCAGTAGAGCTATCCTGTTCGTGTGCGCACAATGGACAGGCTCATACATTAGACAGTAGAGCTATCCTGTACGTGTGCGCACAATGGACCGGTTCAAACATTAGACAGTAGAGCTATCCTGGGCGTGTGCACAGAAAGGACAGGCTCATACATTAGGCAGTAGAGCTATTCTGTAAGTGTGAACAGAAAGGAAAGGGTCAAACATTAGACAGTAGAGCTATCCGGTACGTGTGCACACAATGGACAGGCTCATAAATTAGACAGTAGAGCTATCCTGGGCGTGTGCACAGAAAGGACATGCTCATACATTAGACAGTAGAGCTATCCTCTAAGTGTGCACAGAAAGGAAAGGGTCAAACATTAGACAGTAGAGCTATTCTGTATGTGTGCACACAATGGACAGGCTTAAACATTAGACAGTAGAGGTATCCTGTACGTGTGCACAGAAAGGACAGGGTCATACATTAGATAGTAGAGCTATCCTGTATGTGTGCACAGAATGTGCAGGCTCAAACATTAGACAGCAGACACAATCTACAGACTCATACCTTAGACAGTAGAAGTATCTCTCACACCTGCAAGCAATGTACAGGCTGAAACGTGCACATTATGTGCCGGCTGATGCCCCAGATAACAGAGCTTTCCCATATATGTGCACAGAATATAAAGGCTAATGCCCCATATAGCGCTTCCCCAGCAACTAGCACAGATTGTTAAATTTGACACATTACCCGGCAGAACTAGCCCCTAAATGTTCACAGGTTGTGCAGTAAGATTTTTTATACAATGAAGTTATCACTAAACGAGTGGTCAGCTTGTGCAGTTTGATACAGGAGACAGCAGAGCTATCCAATAAATGTGTACGAATTACGCTTTTGATAACCTGGGTGACAAAGATGATCAACAGATAAAGACAGATTGCGCAATCTGGCTCCACAGAAGAGTTACGTCATGCCTTGGATTCATGAGCCATCACCGGATTTTTCACGGTCGCTTCGGAGACCGCAAAATTCAGGATGACGCTTGAAAAGTGTACATACAACAGATTGTTGACCGGCTGGTCACGCGGCTGTACACAGCCCCGGCTCCGCCGTGCAGAGAAGAGCTGCCATGTGGCTGTGGATACACATGATGTCAACAGCAGAGCTATCCCTCAAGCTTGCACATACGCCATCCTATTCCCCAGAGACCAGCGATATAGTGGGTCAATCACGCGGCATGGGTTAGGTTGTAGCTAAATACAGAGTGCAGTGATGCATATAGTGTTAAATTTTATTTTTTTCATAAGGCATAGCCTGAGAACGGACGCCCTGTGGCGGATCGGTTATACTTTATTGCAGCATTTATATATTTGTCAAGTCTTGCGGCGCTCAAGAAGCAAAGCTGAGTAAGTATCTTGTAAAATGTTTATTTAAACATTTAATAATACTTTCCCCCCCAAAAAATACTCTTAGATGGAGACCGTGCAGATTTAGAAATTATATCCACAATCACTAAAGAAGTGATCCATAGTCTGACTATGTATTAAGCTATGTTTCCACTCTGAAGTCAGTGGCGTAACAATAATTGAGGGGGCCCCCCTGCAAGGTACTTGGAGCCCCCCCCACACTCTATCAGGAGCTCCCGGCCGAAGTGCAGTGCTGAGGGCGCCCCCTGGAGCTTGTCCTCTCCCCTCCACTACGGGGGATGCAGGGGCCTGTGTTACGCCCCTGTCTGAAGTCCTCCTGTACAAAACCAACAGCAAAGCAACCAATAGTACCGAGTCGATTTGATTCCGACAGAAATATTTAAAACAAGAAAATTATTATTTAAAAATATCGGCGTAAATTTAAACATGCTAGTTTGCTGTTAAGAAGCACCCACTCTCTCCCTGCCTTCCACACACATAAACAGGAATGTTACAGATAATTATGTTTTTTGAAGTCACTGGTAGTGCACGGTACACTCCGAGCCGTCTCAAGGCGCTAGTCTGGGCTATGCCTTCTTTTTGATGCAATATTAAATAAAACACAGCGACAGTCAGATGGAGACCGTGCAGATTTAGAAATTATATCCACAATCACTAAGGAAGTGATCTATCATCTATGTATTAAACTTTGTTTCAACTCTGAAGTCCTTCCTGTACAAAACCATTTTTTGATTCCGGGTGAAATGACTAAACACGCATTTGCAATACAATTTGTCTCGCATTTGTGAAAGTTGGAGTTATTGGCGTTGTAAATGATATTGTTTTTGATTTCTGTTTAGTTGTTTTAGTGGAATTATATGGTATGAATTGGAATTGTGGGACGCACAAACCTTCTGCCTGACGCCACTGCTCTGAGGCTACTATCCTGCCGTGAGGGGAACGGCGTTCGTGAAATACACACCTGCTTGGAGGGCTGCCATTCGTTCAGCATAGCCGTGAGGGGAACGGTACACAAACTTCATCCCCCAGAATCCCCTGCTACGGGCGCCGCCACCGGCATCATCAGGCTGCGCCCGGGGGGTCAAAAGGCTGCCACTGAAACCGCAGCGCGGGACGCACAAACCTTCTGCCTGACGCCACTGCTCTGAGGCTACTATCCTGCCGTGAGGGGAACGGCGTTCGTGAAATACACACCTGCTTGGAGGGCTGCCATTCGTTCAGCATAGCCGTGAGGGGAACGGTACACAAACTTCATCCCCCAGAGTCCCCTGCTACGGGCGCCGCCACCGGCATCATCAGGCTGCGCCCGAGGGGTCAAAAGGCTGCCACTGAAACCGCAGCGCGGGACGCACAAACCTTCTGCCTGACGCCACTGCTCTGAGGCTACTATCCTGCCGTGAGGGGAACGGCGTTCGTGAAATACACACCTGCTTGGAGGGCTGCCATTCGTTCAGCATAGCCGTGAGGGGAACGGTACACAAACTTCATCCCCCAGAATCCCCTGCTACGGGCGCCGCCACCGGCATCATCAGGCTGCGCCCGGGGGGCCAAAAGGCTGCCACTGAAACCGCAGCGCGGGCCGCACGCGGGCCGCGCCCGGGCAATGCCCGGGCCAAGGGCGGGCCCGTCCTTGCCCGTCCCTGCCTGATCCTGACTGGGCTGGGCCACCCCTCTAATGCTGTTGTGGAGGACTTGCACATAAGGTAGTAGGGTGCTGCTAAGTTGACCGGACAGTGTTTAAGTGTTTGTTTCATATTTATTTTTTTGTCGAGCCCTAGCGGCCATTAACCTATACTGTCACATTGGTTTACTATTTAGCAAATTGCATTCACTTTGTTATCCTATAATATCGATATTTGTCCAGCGTTTAAATTCCCACTCGTGCGCGTCTAGCGCATGATGGCGGGCAAAGGTAAAGACACTGGTGGGGGTGGGTCTGTGTCTGGTACTCTTGATCACTTTATTACTAGAGCAGTTTCAGTTCTAGAACATGAATTAGCAATAACTGAGCGCCGTTTATCCTCAGAGTTAATTCAAGCCAGACGTTCATCCCTGGGAATTCTAGCACTAGCAAAATCCCCAAAGAATTTAGTAGTCCAGGACACAGGTGACCTAGTGCAGCGGGAGAATTCAGGGGTTGGCACCATTACATCAATGGCCTGTGGTGACGTGTCTGACGCTCTTGGTGATTCTGTCATAACAATAGGTAGTCTTCCCAACATCCCCAATCCCGTTTCTACTTACCCCCAG
This sequence comes from Triturus cristatus, assembly GCF_964204655.1. Classification (NCBI taxonomy): domain Eukaryota; kingdom Metazoa; phylum Chordata; class Amphibia; order Caudata; family Salamandridae; genus Triturus; species Triturus cristatus. Next base: position 646,861,297 of record NC_140584.1, on the reverse strand, counting down.
ACAAGGGCTAGTGGAAAAGTTGTAAAACCCCTCAATCCCAAGAGGAAAAGAGAAGGGCTGACCCAGGGAGGGAGACAGGCGAAACATTCTAATGTCCCGAAAAACCCACCCATTACGACGGGGGGGATTCAGGTTGATGATCATTTGTCTCTGGGTGAGAACACTATCAGGTACTCTGACCAGCCCCAAACGAGTGATTTGATTTCCCAGATTGAGAAAATGGTGCGTTCCCTATTATTGCCACTCTTAGAAAGGGTTAAAATGGTCAATGAAAAGGTTGAACGGCTTGAACAAACTGTCTTAGACAACTTTTGTTCACTGAAAAATGTCATCAAATTAGCTACCAAGGACAGGGATAACTCCTCTAGGGTAAATTCTACTCTTCCCGTTCCGCCACTTTTGCCTTCTGACCGTGATGCATTGCCTAGGGCCAATCCCGAGGCTGCTCTCCCCAAGGCCTTGGTCATAGATAATCCCATCAATCAAGGTGTTGGTCATGAAAGGGACTACCCTACGAATATTTGCAGTACTATTGCTGAAAAAAAGAGCGTGAGTAAAGGAGTAATCACAGAGTCTGGGGTTAAAACCAGCACATTCCCCAGGGCTCATATTCATCTTCCCCCTGATTCTATTCCTTCTGTAGCTGTATTGACAGGTGTCCCTGAACTAAAAGAAGGTACATTGGAATCCTACCAGCAACTTAAAAACAAAGTTACTTTCTGGCTAAATAGGAATAGACCGATCCCGAATTATTTGGACGGGAAGATCCTTTTTGCCAGAAGGATTAGCTGGGTAGGCCCTAGACCCAAAGATGTTCCCGGGGACTCCATCATCATTAACTTTGAAGACAGACGCATAGTGCGTTTTATTTGTGACCACTCATCGGTTTGTGACCAGTCGAAAATTGGGGTTCACGATTTAAGGTATTTTTATAATTCTAACGCCAATACCTCTGCAAGATCTAGTCCTGACCAGGCAAACTGGGGAACTAATGACTTGCGCTACTCAGTAGCTTTAGCCTGACCGGTGTCTGTGGCGCCTGCTCCTATTATGTCTTCCAACTCAAGTATTTTTATTGACGAGCCTAAGAGTAGAGGAAAGGTAGCCCATCGCCCTGATAATGGGGTGCCTCAAGTAATGGATGAATTAATTCCTAAATTGGTTGGTAAAACACAAAGGGGTTTTGAGCAAATTTATATCAATTTACTACATGCTCCCGGCCACGGAACGGCTAGGGGATCAATGGTCTCCTGGAATGTCGCAGGTTTGAAGTCAAAAATGGTTTCCCCAGAATGGCTAGATTTTATAGGTGGCTTTGACGTTTGCCTCTTTCAGGAGACCTGGTCCTGTGAGCCCCAGTTTATGCAGGGCTTCTTGAATTTTTGTGTCCCTGCAATCCAGGGTCCTAAGGGGCGTCCGATGGGAGGTCTGGCAACCTGGGTTCGGCAGGATGTATTCCCAGGAGCTCATGCAGTTTTAACTAAGTCTGACGATATCCAACTAGTCAGGTTACCGCTGGGCCCCCTGGGTGATCTGGACATCTACAACTTGTATATGAGAGGACCTAACAGATCGGGTTCACGGGTTTTGGCTCACTTGACTTCCCTCATAGACCAGTACTCGGGTGAGAGGCGTGTGCTTGTCGCTGGGGATCTGAATGTCACCTTTGAACCACTCTTGGATCCAGATTTTGGGTGGGGCGTTGACCCTGTGGAAGACCAACTTTGGGGGGTACCTGTGCTTGACCTTAAACCTATAAAAAGTTGGTCTGAGACTATCATACAGGTCAACGCTTTTTGTTATGAGTATGGTTTGAGGGCCCTGAATGGAAGGACGCCAGGCGACAAACAAGGGGCCAAGACATTTGACAACGGGCGGCACTCCAGTAGGATTGATTATGTTCTATGCAGCTTGAAACTATGGCAATTTGTAGATATGGTGGTTGAGGTTAGAGCCGAGAGTGATCACAACCCTATCTGTGTAACTCACCAATGGTGGTCTAGTAACCGCCCAGTAGCAGAGGACATGGAACTGAGGCCGCCTGAAGTAGTTTCTACAAATGACATGCGTAGACTCAAGTGGCGTGAACTCAAGCTTAATAATCTGGCTATTGCTGACATAGACAAGAAACTAGCTGGTGCCATCTTGGAGCTTGAGGGTATGTTGACCTATGAGCCACGCAGCATAGTAGCCACTGAACTCCATGATAAGCTGTTTGGTGAAATAGGTTCGTATTTCATGAAGCCAACGAGGAAAAGGAACAAGGCTCCACCGAAGAGTCATAGATGGTATGATGATGCTTGTATGCAAACTAGGGCCAATCTGGCCATAGCTCTTTCTAGTAGACACAAGGATTGTGTTCATCTTACTAGATCACTGTATAAAAAAGCTGTAAGAACGGCCAAAAAGAATTGGGACGAACAACATTGGCTTGACTTAAAAAGCGCTTGCCGCACAAGAGACTCACGATTGTTTTGGAACATCATCAAGTGGGACAGAGGTGGGTGGCCTGATAGCCCTTCGAATTACGTCTCTCAGGTGGAGTGGATCAAATACTTCAAACCCCAATATGCCTGTAATTCCTCGTTTAATTTTGCCTGGGTTCCAAATCACGCTCTTTTCTCCCAAGGTCCCTTCTGTACTCAAGACGCTCTGAAGGCCCTGTGTTCTGTTACTAGCGGCCGTGCCCCGGGACAAGATAGGGTTCCTTCGAATGTCTTTCTTCATAACAAAGGCAGTTGGAGCAAGTACATAACTCTATTGGCTAATGCTGTGGCTGTAGGTGCACCTGTTCCTAAATCATGGGGGGGGGGCTGTCATTGTCCCTGTATTCAAGAAGGGTGATAAGGCACTCCTAGGCAATTACAGACCAATTAGCCTCATAGATTCTATTCAGAAGGTGATTGGGAGGATGGTTCTGAACCAGATCCAGGAGTGGATTGATGACAATAATATCTTGTCCCCCTTTCAAGCAGGTTTCCGTAAACTAACCAGCACAGTGGACCAGGTTTTCCGTTTTGTCCAGCTTCATTGGAGGGTGGTGGCGCTGGGCAAGGGCAGCCTCTACGCAGCTTTTGTGGACTTGAGAGCTGCCTTTGACCTTGTGCCTCGTCACCGGTTGTGGGCAGAGCTGGAAAAACTAGGTCTCCCTAAAGAAATTTTGACATTGGCTATGCGATTGCATGAGTTCAACTATGCTAGGATTCAGTGGGGTGGGCCAGGTGAGGTTACCCCTGAGTTCCCGGTTGAGCGTGGTGTGCGACAAGGTTGTACTATGGCACCCACGCTCTTCTCACTATACATCAATGGGATAGTTGACCTTATGCTCTCTGTAAACACAGATGCACCAAGGTTGGCTGGTGTCTCCATTCCTATACTAATGTTTGCAGACGATACGCTTATTGTATCCAAAACATCTAGTGGTCTGCAAAAAGCCCTGCACCTGTTTGATGACTACTGCCTCGCCCATGGTTTGGAGGTCAATGTGGCAAAAACAAAATTCATGGCCTTCAACCCCCACTCTAGCTTTCGAGGGAAAAAGGTGTTTATGAATGGGCAACCTTTAGAGATGGTCACTAACTACACGTACCTTGGCATGCAAATATCAAATGACAATAAATGGCGTAAACATATCGATATGGCCACCCTGCGATTTAAAAAACTAACTGGTGCTATAAGCAGGGAATTCAACAAGTCATTTACAAAGCCAATATGCCCTGTATTGCAAGTTAATGAAGCAAAGGCCTTAAGTTCTGTGCTTTACGGGGCGGAGCTTTGGGGTTTTGACCAGTTAATCACTCTATCCAGTGTTGAGTACAAATTTCTTCGAAGTATAACCGGTCTCCCCCAGAGTACCCCTCTGATCCCACTCAGATATGATCTAGGTAGGAGGTCCATTACGGACATTGCAAAGCTCCGTCCGGTTTTATACTGGCGGAGGCTTTGGACTACCCCTGAGCTTTCCCATTACGCTAACGGCCTTATGGACATCATAAAAATCGATGTCTTCCATAAAATTGTATGGCTGAAGAACTTACATGTGACATTGAAAGATATGGGTATGGAGGGGCTATGGTATGACCCGGCGACTGCCCAGTTCCCATCAAAGAGTTCCCTTAAAGCGGCATATTGGGAAAGAGTAGACTTTCAGGTATTGAACAGAGCCTCAGGGATGTCCGGTAGCTTTTTAGAGGCCAAAATTACTCCTACTCTAGAATTATATTGGGACTTGGTCACCAATGTTGGCGATAGGAAACTCTATTTCCAGTTTAGAGCTGGCTCCCTGCCTCTTAGATCTTTGACAGGAAGGTGGGCTAGGAAATCGGAGGAATTATGCCCTGCATGCGGGGATAAATCTGAAACCACTCCTCACTTTTTGTTCGTTTGTCCGGCATTTACTATTCCAAGGCGTGTTTGGCTTTCCCCTATGTGCAAAACTCTTGGCACTAGGAGCAGCGCCGTGGCATTACGAATTTTGCGCACTAGCACTTTAACAATAGTTTCTGTTGCCCTAGCTAAATATTTGGGTTGGGCTTGGTCCTTGCGGGGAAAAGCAATTAAGTGTACCCTAGAAGCCCCTTAATGGAATTTGGGGCTTGGGTCCCTTTTGTGTTCCGAGACTTGTTTTTTTTAACCTAGTGATCTAGAACTTGTCATATTAATGTGTTCTTACACTATTTGTTAAATCTTCTCGTCAGTACATTGACTTATTTAATACATTTTTAACAGTTTTAATGTATTTATTGATGTTTGGTATTATTGTGGGCTCAATAATTGTGCTCTTGTTTTATGTTTTATGTTTGTGTCTTTTATGATTCATTTTTAAATCGAATAAAGACTGATGATGATGGAATTGTTAGTTGTGGAATTGTGTGGGGTGGAATTGTGTGGTGTGTAGTGTATTGATGTAATGTAAATATGTTGAATGGTGAATGGATATGGGTGAGAGCAGTATAAAATTGATAGTAAGAATGAGCGGGCTTGGTGCTTTGTGTTTGCAGTGGTGAACGAATTGTAGATAAAGTAGTATAAATAGTGTGTGAGAAAGAGGTAGAATGAATGAGGTACCATTTGTAAATGAATGAATGAATGAATGAATGAGGTAGCATTTGTAAAGCGCATGGCTACCCTTGGGCATCCCAGCTCTGGGGAAGGTAGAAGGGGAGAGAATGTTATAGATGTATATAGAGGCTGCGGTTATGTATGTAAAAGATAATGAAAGAAGAGGAGCGTGTGTGTTTGTTATTTGAAAAGCTATGGTACGAAAGTCTGTAGAAAAATATGGAGTGAAGCAATATGATAAATGCTGGTTTAGTGTGTGAGAGAGTGAAACAGTGATGTGACAGAGAGTGAGTTGTGGGAGGGTGATTTGGGGGAGGTGTGAGGTGGAGCAGCGATGCTCCCAGTATGAGGATGTAAAGGTAGACCCACCTCATGTGTCACAAACCTATGCCCACCATTGGTGCCTCTGACATGCTTTGATATGTTTAGGAGAAGGTTGTGTTTGCTGTAGTGTCCGAAATAATTGCTGAGAGATGCTGAAATCCAAACTAAACATTCAAATATGTTTTTCAAGAACTGGTAGTGGTGGGAAGGAAGGGGTTATTTGATACATATGCTAGTTTGAGAAGTAGTTGAGTTGAATGCCAAAATTGTCTAATATATGTGAAACAACCTCCAGAGCAGGCAAATTAAGAACTAGGAAACCACGTTCAAGTGCCAACGTGTTTGCCCTTCGACAATCCGATTAATAACCAGCAGTTTTCAGGCAACAATACAAATGTCAAGATAACGCTAATAATTAATGTTACTGCTGGGGAGAAATCAGAGTTTATCCTAGTGACAGTTTCCACTCATGATAAAGTAGCGCAGAGAGTTATTATGTCTGCTGCAAAGAACGTGTACCATGCAGATCACAAAGTGCATGTAATGTAAAGAGGTCAGTGGGTTACTGCTTCTGTTGCAGAGATCCTTTTGTTACTTCCAATTGAGAAGTTAAAACCCGAATACAGCACAGTAAGCTATGAACTGTTATTAAAGAGCTGTATGCAAACTGCATGCTATAGTTAGAAAGTTATGTTTTTCCCCCAGTCTTTTATTATCTTAATGTTGCTAAAATGGTTGATCTGGGTAGAAATGCATTCTTATTAGTAGAGCCAAACATCGTGGTATTGTGTTAAATCCTGAATTTATGCTTCTCCAGACAAAACACTCTTAAAATGTATATTTGCTATAGACAGCTTTACACGTGTGAATCATTGGCTCTGTATGATGTGTGTGTGTGTGATGTAAACTAATATACACCCTACACTGGTATGAGTAGCGCTATAAAATAAATAAAATGCATGTGAGAGAGGGGATATGGAGAGATGGGGGCACCGGTGAAGCATGGTAGTTCAGGAATTTGTGGAGAAGCAGGTTTTTGGAGGGGGCTGTCAACAAAGATTATCGCACTGGGTGCCACCAGCTCCAAAGCCAGCTTTGCTCTGTGTTGTAGCTGTCTTTCAACAGTCAAATGTGCCATATTGGGCCTTCTTGAGCACTTTACAGATTACTACTTGGGTGGTATTTCTCACATGAAAGGTTTAATTATCACATGATCAAGATAACCTACCCTTTTGACGATCGCAAGTGTCTTTTAATTTTTACACCCTTGTCTTTTTTTTTACCAGTCCCTTGAGTTACACCACCACTTTTCATTAAGCAGAGGGTTTATTTAGATATGCACCAAAGTGCGGTATACAATAGTAAAAAGCTGATCAAACCAGGGATACTGTGCTGGTTAAAAGGGTACACACAGAGCTATAAACACACACCTTCTGGTCTGTTCTTAACCATAATAGAAATTAGAAAGTTTGTTTAATCCGCTTTGGTAAATATTACATGTGTTTGTATTTGTTAATCCAAGTAATACCCTGAGTGAAAGGGTTGCTTAAAAGTAGCTAGACTAATCAAGTTAGAGAGGAATGCACTGGCCGCTATGTGCCACAAGGGTCTTTCCCTGTGGGATCCCTCTGGAGCATGAGACGTGGGTTCCCCTCTGAAACAACATATTGGGTTCCTCTGAGGTTGCTGTAAGATTAAAGCGGTTGGACATGCCACATCACATAACCTAGGCTCAATCTGCCTCCCTTGTGTGCATACATTCTTCATAAAATTAAAAACAAGCCATATGCCACCTCCAGGTATTAATGCATAAAGAATCAAGTTAAACAAAAGTATACAACATGGCAGACAATCTGGCAATACAAAGTCTCCTACTGCAGTCCTTTTGCATGGACTGATTTACTGACTCTCCCTGAGGGCGTGCGCCAAAGCAGGAATTTCGGACTTAAGTTGAGTTTAGTTTGTTTTACCCTGGGAACTGCGAAGGCTGGTCTTGACTCGCCGATATAAGTCAAGCAGAGGGTGGAATGCAAAAAAAAAAAAAGAACGTGACATGTAAAATGGTCACAGAACTGGAGTCTTCGGCACTGAGGAAACAGGACAGGAAGGAATTTTTCATAATTGAAAGTGGATGGAGTTAAATAAAGAGAAAGGGAGGAGTAAGAACGAAAGAAAGGCAGAGGGAGGGAGCATAAAACATGCCAGAAGGAAGAACGACAGGCAAGTGCAGCAAGTAAACAGGGAGAGGAGGAGGGACGAGATAGGGGGCGGGAGCAAAGGCAACATGTACCGGTAGCGCTCGGAGCAGATCATAGATATTCATAAAGGGAATAAGAGAGCTAGCATGCAAGTGAGAAATGGTGCGGGAGCATTGAATAACTCCAAAAAAAGAGTGCGCCGTACAAAGGATAAATAAACCCGACAGTAAGGGCACATGCAACAGGGGCAGTCCCCACGAAAGTGAAAACACGCCCATAGGCAGGACAAAGAACAGCATTTCACGAATAAAAAGAAAGCAATTTTGAAAGGCACACAAAGCAACAAATGGAAAGTGGTGGGTGTGGCCTTAGCCCACAGAGGGATTACAGCATGACTCACAGAGCAGCGCTTGCGCGCTGGCTCTAGACTCAACCTAAAAAAGAAAATTATTATTTAAAAATATAGGCTTACATTCAAACATGATAGTTTGCTGTTAAGAAGCACCTACTCTCACACTGCCTCCCACATACATTCTCAGGAATGTTACAATGAATTGTGTTTTTTGAAAGTCACTTGTAGTACAGGGTACACTCTGAGCTGTCTCAAGGCGCTAGTCCGGGCGTATCCTTCTTTTCCTTCGATCTTCTGTGAAATGTGGCTCAATAATAAATAAAACACAGCAACCGTAAGACAGACATCGTGCAAATGTAGAAATTATATACACAATCACGGGGAAGGTGGTCCATTATCTATATATTAAAGTATGTTTTTTTTCAGAAGTCCTTCCTGTTTCCCATTTCTATCATAGAAACAGCAAATCGCCCTTAGTGATTGTTCATGTGCAGGAAGGTTTCCCTTCCTGCACTTAAACAATCATTTAAAAATTACGAGTTGCAACTTCTATGTGTACTGCACAAAGGAGCACACAAAGGGGCATATTATCAAGGAGGGCGTTAAAATTATTGCCGGTTTAGCGGCAGAAAACTGCCGCTAAAGCGGCGATAATGCGCTTGATAATATGCCCTGGAGAATTCCAGTAGAAGCCCATGTTCACACCCGAACATGGACTTCTAATGGAATTCTCCAGGGCATATTATCAAGCCCATTATCGCCGCTTTAGCGGCAGATTTTTGCAGCTAAACCGGCGATAATTTTTAACTCCCTCCTTGATAATATGCCCCATAGAAGTTACAAATCGCCATAATGGATTGTTCATGTGCAAGAAGGGTACCCTTCCTGCACATGAACAATCATTCCCTGCAATGCAGGCACCCTGCACTATTGTGCAAGGGTGCCTGCGATGGCAATAGGCAGCTAGATTTAGCGCCAGCGCTAGGGGAAATGCAGGGGTGCGACGCATTCTTGTGAATATGGCGCATCCCTGCGTTTTAAACTGACGAAGCGCGGCATTAGCTATTTTGGAGTTACACCCGGATCTGCTAGTTTATTGTAAATATGCCCCAAAGCTTCCCCAGTGGCATTTACTGATAAATATGTGAAGTAAACGCACAGACTGATACAGAGACCTCAAATTGTTTTGCAAATGATAAAGCATTGCCTCGTCCAATAGCACATCAAGTCAATTTAGAACCCGGCAGAAATGTCTAAAAAGAGAAAATTATTACAAAAAAACATAAGCGTAAAGTCAAACATCATAGTTTGCATTTAAGAAGCACCTATGCGCATCCTGCCTACCCCTCAAACACACTCACAGGAATATTGCAAATAATTATACTTTATGAAAGTCACTTGTAGAGCACGGTACGCGCCGAGCGGTCTCAGGGCGCTAGTCCAGGTTATGCCTTCTTTTGTTCCGTTCTTCTGTGATGTACCTGTTTGTCAGGCACACTGTTTGTTTGCTTATTTAGGCATTTTTATATTGCGCTATAAATATCTATTTATTTGTGCGTTTTTATGTAGTGGCGGACATTAGCCAAAGGTTCGAAAGTGCTTTACAGTAGAACTAGGTCATTATTAAAACAGAAGATTACATTACACTAAAATATTGCATCATTTAAATAAAGTAAAGACATTAAAGTGTGGTATAAATTGCAGTGTCATAATATTTGTATAACAGGATGTGGACTGGTGCCAAAAATAAGACAAGTTTTAAGAAATGAGGTAGAGAGGGACGCCTCAAGGCATCAATTAGTGTAGATATTAACCAAGGTAACATCCTAAAAAGAGATTACATTGCCGGGAAGAGACAAGTGTAAACACAAGGTGTGTGTGTGCGTCCCACATTGGACTGTAGCTTCAGCCAGGAATTAAAGGACAAAAAATAGCGTTTCTGACACCATTCTCAGCCCTTCAGCCCCCATGTCTGCTTTTTAAGACGCAGGGTTGGTGTATTTTAATGTCTTTGCATTTTATACACTTTGTAGAGTTGTGTTTCTCCATAGAAACGATATAAAGCGATGAAAATGTACAACTGAGAGGTAGCAGGTGGCTGAAAGTCTATGTCGGGGATGGGGGTGGAGGTGTGGGGGTGAGGAGGTTAAGGCCCTTTGACAACCCCTGCTCACGGGGGTTAGAGCCCTGCTGCTCGCGCACCCAAGGAAGTCCGGCACCATCACCATATAACTCGCTGTGTACCCAGGTTTTACCCTATCCAAGTGTGTTAAATAGAAACAGATTCAGGAAACATACAGCACACAATATACACTGGAAAGCTCAAAATAAGAGTCCAGCAGAACTCACCCCTTCTTTCATTCTTAAGGCAAATCCAAAATACAGTAATACAGTCAAAAACTGACACACACGAAACACAAGCATGGTGTCTGACAGGCAGATATGCACAAAGCGTCCCCAGTGGCACCTACTACACGTGAAGTAACAGTAATTGCACCCCAGCGATGTTTGTTGTTTGCCCTCTACCCTCAATAAGGATCACTTAATTATCTAGGTCGGAGATAAGCGCTTTTCATTTAAAGTGTAAAAACACAAGCATTCTGAAGGCTAATCGTCCACAAGCTCAGCTCCTCCCAACCGAACAAGAGCCGAGAGGAAAAACCGAAATAGTGCGCCTCAACCAGCATAGAGCGGCAGGAGAGAAAGAGTATATGTAAGAGGGCCAGTCGCCATGGGAGTGAACCAAGCACACAAATGAGGGGCAAATTCAACCAAAGCCCCAATGAAAAGCCAGCATTTTACAACGTCACACAAAATAACGAAAGGAAAGCAGGGGCATGCCATAAAGCCCACAGAGGGATAACAGCATGCCTCGCTGAGCAGCGCATGCGCACTGGCTCAACCTAAACAGCAATGAAAAAGCTCCAAACATGCTGTGAAGGGCGTGTGGTCAGAGCTGCTGACTCAGGAGTCGAATCTTGACATCAGCTCAAAATCCTGTGATTTTGGGCAAATCACTTAAAATGCAAGCAACAATCTCGGAGGGGTGTTGGCAGGGCTCGAGTCGGGGTACCACGCGGGTGGACGGCGTCCCCCCACTTATTTTACTGGGTTGTTACCGGGTGGACGCCGTCCCCCCTGCCCAAAAGATGTAGCCGGTATCCGAGTCTGCACCTACGTGCGAATGAATGCCTTTCAAATGCACCCGAGGCTCAGAATAATCTCCCCTTCCACCTCGCGCCCTCCCCTTGCCAGCCTTTCTCAGAGCCAAGCCGAGGCGCCAAGGCTTCAAGGAGCTGCGCTATCAACACGCCGAGCATGTCACTTCTAGGGACCCCGACAGATGCCCGTACTGCCTACGGCCCGAGTCTGTAATAACCGTGTAATCCGAGGAATGGGTCCTGTGTATAGTGTGTTCTTGTGTTTTGAGTGACTGCCACTTATTGAAGTATTATACTTCTACTTGTATCTTGTATGTATTCACGCATTTCAGACGGAGACCAGCAAATTTTGTGACAATTCCTGTTGTGACGTCACTTCCGTTGACACAACCTAACTCGAGCGTCCCCCCACTTCTTTTTTAGGACTTGTGCCCTGGGTGTTGGGAGCAGGATGAAGGGGTAGGGAGAGACGGCACTGATGAGCAGGCTGCCACGAGCAGGAAACAAGGTGCAATGGTGAAAAGTAAAGCGGTATCCTGTGATTTTAGGCAAATCACTTAAAATAGAAGGAGTGATCTCAGAGGGATGGTGGGTGCTGGGCAGGCGGGCAACTAGAGCCAAATTTCGGGGGGGGGGGGGGCTGAAAAATATTTCGGGAGGGGCTAAGTCTTCCAGCCATAGGCAGAGTGGCTGTAAGATGGGGTGAAAACACAACAAAAGCCTCATTAACGAGTAAGTGGTCTTTTAAAGACCTGTGAAGTACTCGGGTCCGGCTGCAATTAAACGGACGCCAGCCCGCGAGGCTGTCCCAGCCGGGCTGACACACATGACGGTGAGCCCAATGGGTGGTGCGCGCCTGGTGCTGGGTGAAGGGGTAGAGAGAGACGGCCCAGAGCGAGCAGGAAACAAGACGCAATGGTGTAAATGAAAGCAGTGAGGATGTGGGGAGAGACAGCAATCAATGTGACATGAACTGCATTTGAGCTTATAAATAACTCCATCTGGCAACATATACCAAACTGCAATGAAACGGCATCAAACATGCTGTGAAGGGCGTGCAGTCAGAGCTGCATACTCTGGAGTTCGAGTCTCTGCGTCGGTTCAACATCCTGTGGTTTTGGGCAAATCTCTTAAAATACAAGCAGTGATCTCGGAGGGGTGGTGAGGGCGGGGTAAAGGGAAAGACGTCACAGGGTGAGCAGGCTGCCACGAGCAGGAAACAAGACATGATGGTGAAAATGAAAGTGGGCACATCGTTACAAGGCGCTTGGCCTCCAAAGTTACACAATAATTAAATCCGCAATGGAAACGCCGACCGAAACATAAAGCACAGCGTCCGTGAAGTGGGCGCTGTGCTGATACACAAGCTGAGGCATACAAGAAAAAAATTGTGCTCACAACGCAGCCTATATATATATATATATATATATATATATATATATATATATATATATATATATATAGATATATATATATATATATATATATATATATATATATATATATATAAAATAAATCATAAGAACACTTGTAACAGTGGCAGTCTCCTGGGAGGGTTTTAAACACAAAAAGGTGGGACTAAATAAGCATGCTTACCAAACAAAAGCATGCATTTAAGAATGGAGGGCACAAACAGAGCAAATGGAAATGATGGGAGGTGCTTCAAGCCACAGTCTAGATTAAAGCATGCCTTGCAGACCAGCGCATGCGCTAGCCAGGTTTGACCTAAAAAGCGGTTTACCAAAAGCAACAAGCATTTGCAAAGCAATAGGTCTCGCATTTGTGAGAGTTTAAGTTATTGGCATTGTAAATGACAATGCCTTTTATTTATCTGTTTTGATAATTAACACATAAATAAAAGGCGTTGTCATTTATAATACCAATAGCTCACACTCTTGTAAATGCCACACCTATTTCACTTCCAAGATGCGGTCGCTATTCGCCCCAGCTGCTTGTAAAGTGAAACGTGCATGGCGCACTGAATGTTGCAGGGAAGCATGTTGTGCCTGCAGTAGGAGAAACTCATTAAAGAAAATAGTGCATTCAGATTAAATAAGACACTGTGTAACAACAGAAGTAAAGGGGCCAGTCCTCATGGGAGGTTACAAATGAAGACAAGGTGGTACTAAGGAGGGACTAACAAGCCTATTCATGAATCAGAAGCCAGCATTTACGAAGGACAATGACACATCATTGACAAATATGGGCAGAGAGTGGGAGGGGCTTCAAGTCCATACCGATACAGCATGCCTGGCAGAGCAGCACATGCGCTGCCCGGGCTCGACCTAAAAAGGAATCTTGGTCTGGTCATGAGGATAGCTACAAGACCATTTGTTGGTATTATAGCTGGCTGAAATATGAAGACCGCAGATGCTGGAGTGATTAAGCTTCAGCAGCATCACATTTTTTTTTTAATCTTGCCAAATGGACCCCTATTAAAAACATTGGTTAGTACTACTGTGTAGGCAGTTTAAATCTTCGATGCCTACACAGTTTATCAGTGCTCCCTTGAATGTCAAGGAAGGGGTACACCCCAAGTATCAGGGGGAACTCGAAGATGAAGCATGCCACTAGTAATCCTAGTGGGTAAGAGTTCCTTTACAAAAAAGAAATGCTCCATTTTAGTTAGACTAGGGAGACTTCGTTATAAAGTAAGTGGGTTAATTTTTTATTTTTTTTTACATAGCGAAAACAAAAATATAGAGTCAACTCTCTATACAACTTCTAATCACCCTCCTCTAAAGTGGAACAACAAATAATAGTCATGGTCACTTCTGTGGTGGAGCAGTAATGCTCAATTTATCCCTTTCTGGTTTTCAACATTGAGATGTATTTTTATTTGAAGATAAATAGCTGGCATGCTCTTTGTGTTATGTTGGCATTGGGGTTTAAGCTGTCCAGCAGGCTGTTGCCCATGACTCATTGACAGTGACTGGAGCGGTTGCCCAGGATTGGCCGACAAAATGAGTGCTCATTCCAGTTGATGGCTTCAATGGTAACGTCTGGGATCTTGAACAATATTGTTGTGAAGTTTTACACAAGCATATAAGATGTTCGAAAACATCAAAAGAGATTTAACCTGTAATGGGGAGAATACACGTCCCAGGGGAATTTTACTTTTCAGTCAGTCTCTTTACTAATTGTGGTATTTTTCGATTAAAATAGACATTTTTGCACTGTCGGGCCCAGTGAGGAACGGCGTCATGATTTTCCAAAGTGTTAAATGTGTAAAGATCAGCCCTTTCGTGGCACTTCTGCGGCCGTACAGAAGCAATCTTATAATAATATATGAAACATTTCCCACTTTTTCTGCCTCTAGTCTGATGAGAAAATCCATCTCTAATGTTTTTTTAAGCATCCACACAGGTAAAACACATCGCCAACCTTTCGGTTAACGGGAGGCATATAACTGAAATACTGGCATGAAAGTGAAAAGGAATAGATGTTTTTGTGCCATTAAATCTTCGCTGGAACGTCTTTGCTCGCGGGCCTTGCACAAAAACAACCCTTAGCAATTAGACTTTTTACGGGGTGCTCATTCCATAACTACTTTTTAAGTCTCGCCTGAGCCGGCGCATGCGCTGGTCTGGCGAGACATTTAGTGAGTGGGCTTTAGAAATCCTACCACAAGCTTTTGCTGGCCTGGAGCGTGCGGTTATGCACACAGTAACGCGCATTCCTCGCATCGCTCGTCAGGCGCCATCTGGCTTCCCTCTTGCTTGCCACTTCCAGGCGCGCGCGCGCGCGCGCACCACTCGCAGGCTCACCTCCTGCTCCCCCTGTTAGTTAATAGTTAACTTTCGCAGCCGCGGGGCCGCGCTTGTGTTTTAATGCTTGTTATTTTTTGCTGTAATATACATATTCGAAAAAAGGCCATGAACGTTTTTAATGTGGTCCCTCCAGCAGCAACGGAGGGCAGTGGCAATCTATAGTCCCCTTTCTATGTCTAACCCGTTTTTTTCATACGAAAATCTCTCACTTTTGCAATTGGTTGGTGCCTTTCAATTGATATAGAAAATGATTCCTGACCATTGGCTTTCAACAAATACAAACATGTACAAAGCAAGGAGATTTACTCGAAATTTGCTCCGAAACCGCAGTGGTCTCACACTAGAGAAATCTAACTGCCCCCAGAAGGTATTGCTGCTTTGTGACATTTTTAATTCGCTCGCGATCACTGAGCAGCGTGCCCAGGGAGCATGCGACGATGCAGCGATCCTGTTGAGCTGAGGCATTGTGTACTCGACACAGACAAAGCCTCTCTCCAAAGGATGACAGCTACGCTTATTAAAGTAACTGAAAACACCGTGAAATTGCTTATTCTCTACTACACATTTAATTTGCACAGCTCCCAATACGTGTACTCGTAAAATGATAATTTATGGGAAAGACTGGGTCGGGTGAAGATGTTTTGCTTCACAGTGCGCATTGAAACTTTAGCGCTCCTTTTCTGACTTCTTAGCGCACCTTTGACTTAAAGCTACCCGCCCCAAAAATGTCCTAATTGTAGGCTTATTTAACATACGAAGTATAAAATATTTGGACATTTCCTCAGTTCGTGATAAGTAAAGGCAGGCCACTTTGGTGTACCTTACATGACTGCTCATAAGAAACCACTAGCCCACCCCTCCCTCCTCCTTTAACAGTATTGTTTTAATATTGATCACATACTTTTCCAGTCACATATCTTCAGCACTGGCTGCAGGCCGCTAGCTCACGCCAAGGGCATAACACAGGGCCCTGTGGCAGAGGGGCCTCAACATTTCAGGGGCCCCAGCTCACCAGGCAGCCACCATTCAGCACAAGGCCAATGAATATTTGTGAGATATCAAAGACTCGGGAGCTCCTCATCACATTCTGCAGGGGCCCCCATCATTTTGCATTATGCCATTGGCTCCGACCACAGACCCTCCATCTTGCCTGTACCCTCATTTCATTGCAATTTCTCCATCTCAGCAGCTCCACCCGAACCACATGCCATTCCAAGGCAGTCCACCCCAGACCAGGACTTCCATCCCAGTGCCAAACCTTTGTCTTTCTATCTGACTCCAATTACATTTCTTTACTAAGCCCTGCACCTCAACCCCAGATTATGTGGGATCATCCCTGGGGCTGCTTAGACCCTCCCGACGCCACATTTCTCTTGCATAATGTACTGTAGACCAGTGTCTAGCATGCGAGGATCTTGCAGTCGTCCTGAGGAAAGGGCAGAACCCCCCCATCCCGACCCTTACCCACGAGAGGTTAAGAGAATAAGCACCATACTTGCATGTGTTTTTCTATGTATCAAACTCCTGTTGGAAAATGTGATCTGGAAGCTGATTGGAGCATCCTGTATGTATGTATGTGCAAAACAGTTCATCCATTTTTGCAATAGGATTAAAGCGTGTTTGTGAAAAATAACCACACTACTCTCTCACACTTACAATTCATGATTTCCCATTGTGACAACAAATCAATTATAACAAGCACAGCCAATAGGTCTCGCCTTTGGGACCTTATAAGTGTTTACTTTTCCAGCACAATATCCTTGGTGCAACAACATCAACTGTTGCATGGCTAAACACTTATAAGGTCCCAAAGGCGAAACCTATTGGCTATGCCAATGCTTGTTTTGTTTCTCTCTGGGACATCGCCCGCCATGAACCTTAATGGGAAACAGATGGACTGATGCTTTTACTAAATGACTTTTCCTTTGACCCAGTGCTGTTCTATAAGTAAAACAAACATATGGCTTGGATGCGCACCGCTTGCAGAGTGGTGTGTTTTGCTTTTGCAGTTGGATTAGCTGGTAATTTGACAAGCGGGAAGCCTGCCTGGACTATTTGTCAGGAGCAACTGCTAATTCCTAAAACAGTTTTAACCGATAGGCGAAGTTGCATCACAATACTTGAGACAACATGCAGACAAGCATGTGCAATGCAATAGGTCTCGCATTTACGCAAGTTTAAGCTATTGGCATTGTAAATGACAATGCGTTTTTTTATGTTTCAAAAACCAAAACATAAATAAAATGCATTGTGATCTACAATGCCAAAAGCTCAAACTCACGTAAATGCGAGACCTATTGCATTGCAAAAGGTAGGCATCACGGACAAAGGGAGGGAAGGAGAGGGAGAGGGAGGGAAGAAGGCATGGGCTACTGGAGGGATGGGGGTAAAGAAGATACGGACAACGAGAGGGAGGGTGGGTAAAGAAGGCACGGACAACGGGAGGGAGGGGGGTAAAGAAGGCACCGTGGGGGGGTAAAGAAGGTTCGACAACAGGAGGGAGGGTGGGGTTGTAAAGAAGGCACCAAAGCACGTCGTGCATGCATTAAGGGAAACTCAATAAAGAAAATAGTGCTTAAAGACTAAATAACAGGTACTGTGTAACAACCGAAGTAAAGGGCCAGTCACCATGGGAAGTGACAAATGAAGACGAGGTGGTACTAATGAGGGACTAACAAGTCTATTTACGAATCAGAAGCCAGCATTAAGGTAGGACTATAACACAAGCCATTGACAAATATGGGCGAAGAGTGGATGGAGCTTCTATTCCCTACTCCACTACAAGTCCCGCAGAGCAGCGCATATGCTTGCTGACTCTAGGCTCGGCCTAAAAATTACCTTATTTCTTGAACTTTTGCAACAGGAAGCCTAGCTATCATTTTCAAAGTGTCTAATTCAATGCCTAGAAATGTCAATCTTGTACTAGGACTTTTCTTTTTTTCCAGGGCCAATGTCACTCCAAGTTGTTTCACCATGTTTTGAAGTTTCTGTAAAGCGTTCATGCATTTGCCTGTATTCCTTTTACCGACAAACGTAAAGTCATCTAAATGATGACCTACAAGTTTGCGATCACTTTCTTCCATGAAAACCCATTGTAAAAAAGTGCTAAATGTCTCAAATAAAGCATATGAGATTGAGCCTCCCATTGGAAGGACTTTGTCTACATAAAAGGCACCCCCAAACTGCATGCCAAGCAATTCAAAATCAGCAGGATTGTAAGTCACTCTTAACAAGTTCTGCTTTTCTTCCTGACATTCTTACCAGTTTCATCATCTGATGCGGAGGACACTCTAGAATCTGCCTGAGAAATGAAATAATTTACGGATTGACCCTCTGGCCAACATAAATGGTGTATCAGTCTATATCCACCTAACATTTTCTTCGGAACTACACCTAAATAGGAAAATATTAAATTTTTAAGTGGGCACTGTAAAAGAAGAACCTGCTACTGCCTGCCTTTAACTCTGAATTTAGCTTTTGTTGTACTATATGTGTCAGCTCCTTTGCAACAATTTGGATGCTGCCTCAATATCTGGATAATCCCCTAGCCAAGATGATAATACCTCAAATCTAAATGGGGTATGAGCCCTTTGGTGCATGTTGAAATTGCTGACATCTGCATTCTCCCTTGCTCGCCAACTTTTGATCCTGCAAAACCGTGAGTAAGTGGATGTTTAACTCCACCGTGAAAGCATTCATGCTTGTAGCTGCAAAATTGCCTGTTGCAGAATCCATTATTAAAATTCCAATATGACACTGCATAAGATGTTTGCATCATTCCATACCACCCCGCCCCAGCTTTGGCGGTACAATACTGAAAGGACCGATAAGTTACTGGAAAGCCACTTGCTGCATAGGTTGTGGCTGGAAGCTGCGTGATGACATCCATTAGAGCCATAAATTGATGTTGCCCCGAGGTGTATCTTTGTTTAGACTGACCCTGGCCCTGAACTCTTCATCATAGCTCAAACAGGCATAACCTCCAAAATGCATCTGCGCTTTATGTATAATGTCTATATATTTAGAAATTGCTACTGCTCTATCCTGATGTCTCTCACAATATATAGTTGCATAGATTAAAAATGCAGGTGTCCAATTTTCTATAGTTTTGGGGACCTTTTGCCTACTTGTTAACTTGCACTGTTCTTGGTTTGATCCTTCTTTTTCCTGAATATCCCTGTGTAACAATTTGAATACATCTACAAACTCATGGTTCCATATCCTACTCTTTTTTTTCTTGATAAGTGAGAACCCAGAAAAATCGCAATACTCATATATGGTAACCTCTTATGTATATTCTTAGCATCCTCATCTCCATCTTTCTTTTTATTCTGCTTATTATTATTTTTCTCTTTCTCATTTTGAATCTGTTTATCACACATTATGCTTGTTGGATCCTTCTCCTTTACCTTTTCTTGATGGTCATTAAGAATATTAACTTCCTTTTGTGAGTCTGTACCAAAATCTTTGACCAGCTTACCATCCCCCACTCCAATTGATCTCTTTTTATTTGTAGTACAATTATACATGCTCCCCCACGCTGACCACCATGATGTCTTACCTTTTGGCAGTTGTGATGACTGTCTTTGATTTTCCTCAGCTTAGCATGTCTGTTGATTCCGTTTCCTTCCACATTGAATAATTTCTTGGTCCACTAATGACTTCGGCAATTAAAAACACTTTTTTGCCCTGTTAGTCTCCTCTCTGCACTTTTATTTGCAATCATACCTTTCTCACTTTCTTCACATTTCCATTCTCTCAACTCCCTCTCCTCTAACTCCTCACTATCATCTTCATAATCCCAAATCCACTCATATTAATTTTGACAACCACTAGCACTTACATAGGTCTTTCACCATCCCCAACACCACCATCATACAACCTCCATTTTGTTGCTGACATCTGTTTGAACTACTCCCTCGATGAAGGAAAATCCGCCAGTGATCTTCCTTGTTCTTCAGACCAACGTGTCAGAGTAGCTTCATGCTCTGTTGGTATACTTCTTGTTCCGCCTCTTTCTTCTGTTCTTCTTACAGTAGGCCTATTCTTCAGTCTGCACTGACCTGAATATGTCGTAGTGCTATGCTCTCTAACTGTATTGTCTCCTTTTTCCTTTGATGATTAAAATTCCGTATTCTCCACCCACTCCCACTGACCTGCCTTACCCATAATGTCTTCTTCTCCTATCCTGTGAAAATGACTGTTTTTCAACATTTGAATCCTGAAAATTTCTGCACGTAGCTCCACATTCTTTGTACCTCTGTTCTGCTTTTTTTTCAACATCTAAATTCCTTAAAATGCTATCCCAAATTAAAAACATTTTCTGTGTAAAGGTTCTGTTTTGTTAAAAAAATGTACTGGATGCCATGACCCTATTATCTTTTTCATAAACCATAAGATTAAATGATTTGGGCAGAACTACATTTCTCATAACTCTTGGGAACTCTGTGTGAACAGCAATGTTCTTTGCCAACTCGCTCTTGAAATTCTACTACAGGACCGGAGGCTTCGTATTATGCTTCTCTTTCTATTTATTGCCACTCACAGCAGCCAATGAAAAACTTTGTATTATGTAAACAAACTACATTTCCCATGATGCACATGTAACACATCACATCCTGTAAGGCCCCATAAGAGCCACCATCACCGGAAATCATCCTCTTTCTTTGCTGCTCACGCAGGAAGTTAAATGTATTTTTCAGTGTTACATTCCTTTTGCATTACTATATGTGCAATTTATGCAGATTAGGCACGTGACGCTATGTTTGTTTTAACTGCTGCTAGCGCGTACCTCCACTTGCTTTGCCTAATCCATTGTGGAATACTGGCTTTGCAATCTGAGTAGCGCGATCCTCGCGCGGGGGTTCTAGACGAGGCCTCAGCACTCCCGCTGTCTTCGGGGAGGCATACGCTTTCGTGCCGGTGGATATCCCGGACGAAAAGCATCTTTGAATTTCCAGCTGTTGCAGGAGGATTTTGTTGTGTAGGGACTGCGTAGCGGTCTTTCTGTGTGCTCCCGTCTGGGAGATTGTGGTACCGGACTGCTCACGGCAGTCTTGAATGTGGTGATTTTAACGCGCTGAGGCCCCCTTCATTGGCCGAACGCACAGGAGCTTTCCCTTTTGCTTTTTCCCCTCGTTTCGACGTGTGTAGCCCAATTGGGCTATTTCCTAGTAGGATTGGGCTACGCACATCGCTACGACCCGTTTTTTCCCCTAGATTTGGTGTCTTTGCCTCGTTTTCCACCGAGCAACATCCCCTACGCCTGACTGGCTGCAAAAACTGCTTTGGGCCTGGAGGGAGCACACCTCCTGAAGAAGTTTTGCTCTTTGGCTCCATCTACGCCCTGAGGGATGCAATAATAGTGCTACAGCCTGTGCTGAGGAGCTAGGTACCATTTGTGATTTTTGTGCTGTGGGTTGGCTCCCTCTTACTCCTCTCAGTGTCTCACCTCATGAGCAGATATATATACAAATTTCGCCCCACTATAGAGGATTGCGTCACTTATGAAGAGGATGATAATTTATATGAGGAGGAAGTGGCAACCCCTTCCCTAGAAGACAACATTATTGAGGCCCTGGACGCCTCGGTCCAGGAGTCGGTCAACAAGGCCCTGGAGAAAGCAGTCCCGGAGACTATGCAGCAGGCGCTAGCTACTGCATTGAAACCAATAACAAAACAACTTGAAAAATTTGCGAAACGTCATGGTTTCACTGCTCCGGCAGACCCTTCCAAAGACGCTCCCCAGCCTAAACCCTGGCCTCATTCTTCCACATACTCTTCACTCCCCCCGACACCGACAAATCTAAGATCCCAGACACTGACACAGACCCAGATACTACGGGAACTGACACCCTGGACGAGTCCCCTCCTAAGAAAAGAACCAAGAAGTCAAAAAATTTGGAAACACCTCAAGCTATTCCCACTCCTTTCACGTTTAACCCTGCTGACATAGTTCATCCCAGGTCGTCCGATTTGTTACCTGCCCCTGAGGTTGCTGCGACCATTGCTACATTACAAAATCAAATCTGGGGTTCGTGATCAACGAGTCCAAGTCGGTTCTGTGTCCTTCCCAGGCGATAGATTTCTTAGGCTTCGTCATAAATTCTCAAACGGCTCAGTTGAGTCTTCCACGCTCCAAACTTCGGGATATCAAGAAGGAGCTGTGCTCCCTGTTATCCAAACAGATGGTCTCACTCAGAGTAATTGCCAGGATCGTGGGCCATCTAGCATCTTCCATTCAGGGGATTTTTCCAGGGCCCCTCCATTATCGTGCCCTTCAGAGGCTAAAGATTCAGCACCTGCAGAAGGGCCTCTCTTACACAGACCTAGTACCTCTTTCCCAAGAGGTACGGGAGGAGATCCAGTGGTGGCTTGCCCACGTGGAGGCATGGAACGGCAGGGCCATTTTCGGCTCCCTGCCAGAGGACATCATAGAGTCCGACGCCAGCTGTTGGGGCTGGGGAGCTCGCTGCAGAAATATTTCCACAGGAGGGCGTTGATTCCTATGCGAACTAGACCTCCATAACAATTGCCTAGAACTTATTGCGGGGTCATTCGCGATCAGGTCTGTGTCACCCAAACAAGTCTTGTGTTGCATCCTCTTGCGGATGGACAACATATCAGTGGTTCAATACATCAACAAGCTGGGAGGCATAAGGTCCTCCATTCTAGTGGAGAAGTGTGGCTCACTGGTTAGAGCAGGCAGACCCTGAAGCAGAGGTCAGACCCGGGACCAGGGTTCAATTCCCGACGCGGCAGGGTCTTGAGCTCAAATGTCCATGGACTCGATAATTCTCGCTTCGGTGCCTGACCTAATCATGGGTTCACACTCTGCAACTCTGGGCATTAAGCTTGCTTAATCTCCACAACGGCCCCCTGCGGCGGGATGCCTGGCTTTCACCTTGGGGATGCCCTGTAGGGGCTATCTCACAGGGAAAAGCCAGGATGGGTTCCCAAGGCAAGCGCGGAGATACCCCTTCGGGGGTCGATTCAGGCGCTATATAAGAAACATAATAATAATAATAATAATAATAATAGTAGAAATAGCGAAGGACTTTTGGCATTATTGCCTGAGTCATCAGATCTCGGTCATAGCCGAATACATCCCGGGCCGGTCGAATGTAGTGGCGGACTGGAACTCCCGACATCTCAAGGATTACAGCGATTGGCAACTCCAACCCCAGATAGTGCTGTGGCTGCAGGCGATCTGGGGACGTTGCGAGATCGACCTGTTTGCCTCCCGACTGAATCGTCAAATGAACACGTTTTTCAGCTGGAGGCCGGATCCGTTGGCTCTGGCGACAGATGCTTTTTCCCAGGATTGGCCCTGAAACTGAATTATGCCTTTCCCCCCTTCATTCTGATTCCCCGGGTGTTCACACAGATAATGCGCCAGAAGGCGGAGGTGATCCTAGTGACTCCTCTGTGGAAGTCGCAGCCATGGTTCCCAATACTACTGGAGGCGAGCTGTGACTCCCCTAGGATGATTCCGTGGTCCTCAACGATGCTCCAGGGCCCTCATGGAGAGATGCACCCGATTTGTCAGGACTCCCATGAGCCCTGTCCTGTTTTCCGCAGTTAGCGCGAAAATGGCCCGTCCTGTCTTCCGCAATCAGCACGGAAACGACTCAAGGACTACATGTCCCATGAGCACTGGCGGCAGCATGGAACGCAAGCACAGCAGCGGAAGGGTTATTATTCCACTTCCGCCCTGGCGGCGTCGCCGAGGATTTTGAATTCCAAGACGCTTCAGCGAGAGTTGTTGCGTGTTTCTTTTGTCACTATTTTTCGTCCGCAGTTCGAGTGCGGCAGTCAGCGGGGGACGCCTTTGAACAGAGCCGCTGTTGGGTACCCCATGGGATCTTAGCAGCACTTAGACCCGGTGTAAGGATTATCTGTCCAGATAATCATCGGCAGACAGAGTGGGACCGGTAAGGGTGCAGTTGCACCACTGCAGATACCGGCGAGCACTGTGTTGGGAAAGTGCTTATGAATATTAATACAGGGGTATTGCAACTGGATTACATATCCCTCAAGGTCTTTGCTTGTGGGTACAAGCGTTTTGTTTCCGTACTGTAACAAACCCGAAGCACTAGGTGTTCCTCCTCGTTGGTGAGACACAAGTTTGTGGTCTCTTGCGAGTAGTAAGGATACCGGTGCAAGGGTGTATGGTAGGAGCTATATCAGCTTCTACAGACAGTGTGTGTTAAAATCGTGACTTGTTCCCCAGGAGTGGATAGAGAATACCTTTACTTTGTTTTGTGGAGCATTGAACCTAACATATCCTGTGGAAATAATACCAACTCAAGGGTTTGAGTTTGCTAACTATGTTTTTATGATTATGTATCCATTCTAGCAGGGGATTGTGGATGAGCCAAGTCGGTCTCATACAACCTCTGTGATACCACACCAGAGGAGAATCTGGGTATGTTAAACTGTGGGGAGGGGGTACACATAGAGAGAATATCCCGCACACCTCATATATCTGAAACAATTGTTGTCTTTTTCTCTGTAGTGTTTTGTATGTGTTCTTTGTTGTGACGGGGTCATGTTCTCACTGCCTCCTATTCTTGGGTGGAGCACGCTGAGCTGGATCCATTGGGACACCACACGTCCTTCTTTTTCTTTACAGGTGGTTATTTCTTAGTAATATCAGACCATCAAACGGGATAGGGGAAGAGAATGTTGTGTATCAATGGATGTTGATTGTGTTTGCTTTCGTGTCTTCACAGGTCTCCTTCCCCGCTGTTCCCTCCCTTTCCTTCCCTCGCTTGATCGCTTCACTGTTCTGTAATAGCATTCAGACTTGAAGCTATCGAGAGGTGGGCCATAATGAGCATCGTTTCGATCGTGAGGAGCTGAGGAGCCCGACAAGATGGTTCTATCGGGGCAGCTGTCCCTTATGGCCTGGAGACTTTCCGGCAACGTTGGCAAATGCCATTATTTTCGGAACAAGCTTCAGATTTTATCAACCAAGCTTGGGCCCCCTCAACCAAGAAAAGGTATTCTTCAGCCTGGAAATGTTGGGTTCATAGGTGCGTGGAACAACACGTGGATCCCGTGGGGGCAGACTTACCCTATGTTGTAAATTTTTTGTCCATAAAGGCTTTTGAGGAGTTGGCATATCGTTCTATCAACAACTTCCGTTAGGCCATTTCGGCTGGTCATTCCCAAATTGAGGGCAAACCAATAGGGATGCATCCATTAGTATGTGATCTTGAAAGGTATTAGAGTAGCAAATCCGCCCAAGCCGAAGTATTCTTCCTTGTGGGATGTCTCGCTAGTTCTTTCCTTATTCAATCAATGGCCACACAACAATATGTTGACAAGGAAACAACTTTCATCCAAATTAGCCATGCTGTTATGTCTAGACGTTCTTCGGATGTTAAAGCTCTAGATATTACAGGTAGAGTATTTACTCCTGAAGGGGTTTCTTTTAACATCACTTCCAGGACAAAAACTATGTCACGTAATGTGGAATATCATGCCTTTCCTAGTAATGCCAAGCTCTGTGTAGTTCAATGTCTCAAGGCTTACAAAGAATGTACCAGGTCCATTCGGCCGGAGGGTGTGGTGCAATTATTAATCGCTTTGCAAAGACCTTACAAACCTGTTACTGCAGCTACCATAGCCAGATGGTTAAAATCTGTTATGCAAGAAGCAGGTATTGATACCCAAATGTTTGGAGCACACTCTGTTCGGGGCGCCATGGCCTCTAAGACGTTCATGTTGGGTTCTACTATTCAGGATATCATACATTCTGCCGATTGGTCTTCTGAGTCTACCTTTAAACAGTTTTATTATAAACCGGTGGGTGATATATCCTCTGTGGTATTTGATCAGCGTTAAACTAGCATAATACGAAGCCTCCGGTCCTGTAATAGAATAAAAAATTAGCTAGCATTCGCGCCAAGAATTTTCAATTCTATTAAGGACACGGAGGCGAGGATTATCCCACCCGGTTATATTACAGTATTGTAATATTTACCCACCCGTCTGTATTTATATTCTGGTTACGCAGAAGTTACTGTTTTTTCTGTCTCTCATTCTTCCAGGTAATGAGAAGAAGATGGATTAAGTGTAATTCTGGTTAAGAAGACGTACTTCCCAGCTGGACTGGTTCTTCCATGTTGGAGGATATTATTTGGACTTCAGTTATGTTTGTTGGACTTTTACTGTTCGAAGCAAAGAAAGAGGATGATTTCCGGTGATGGTGGCTCTTATGGGACCTTACAGGATGTGCTGTGTTACATGTGCATCATGGGAAAGGTAGTTTGTTTACATAATACAAAGTTTTTCATTGGCTGCTGTGAGTGGCAATAAATAGAAAGAAGCATAATCCTCGCCTCTGTGTCCTTAATAGAATTGAAAATTCTTGGCGCGAATGCTAGCTAATTTTTTATCCCTCTCTACACGAGAAACCTGGACAGCTGCTTTGAGGGGGTTGTCAGATTCCATCTCCTTCACTGATAACCCCTCCCTCCATTCCTCCTCGCAATAGGATTTCAACTGGGGCCGTGGACTGCTTACTTTTCCCTCCCAGCTCGCCTATGCCAGACGTGCAATGAGGGGGCGTTTTTTACACGCTGCTACCTGAAACAGCTGCATCATGCGAAAGGAAGTCCGCCTCAACCAATAGAAGCACATTAGATTCCGGCAATGACACTCCCCTTGATCGTTTTCTTCGTTCATGGATGGCCAAAGAAACCAGCTCCACCCTTTGGGCTCCTCCCTTACGCCTCGCCACTCCTCCCGTAGCCCGCCTCCTTCTCGAGTGTGTATCAGCCCGACTTCGCTGCTGTGCACTCTCCACTATGCAAACTTCATTTTCATCAACCACTTCAACCAGGACCTCAAAATGCTACGAGGTAATTGTTTATCTTTTACCACAGACTTCATCTTGACTCACATTTTATTCACTTTCAGCAAGCATGCTGCTACTGCTACTCCACCAGCCACCCTCTTTTTAGGACGCTCTAAAGTTTAACTCACCGACGCCTCCCCTAGTAAGCCTGGTTTCAGTAAGTCCACCCTGCCTGTTTCACTTAGCTCCTTATCGCATTAGGAATTTGTTTGTTAATTTCCATTATTTAAGTATATTGAGTTCGTTTATATTCATAAAGTTCCTAAAATCGTACCTGACTAGACTATTCCAGTCACACAAATTCCCTTACCACTCATGGCACTGCCTCAGCGAATGCATCCCTGCCCAAAAACCTATAACTTACCGCTAAGCCCTACCCACAGAACCTACCTCACCTATCCTGTCCAGTGGCCCGTTCCAATGTGCAAAGTCACCTGGGGTAGACCGGCTAATGTTTCGCTCCCTCTGGCTCGCCGCAATGGTTAACGCCGTGTCCCTTATCCCTTGCTCCACTCCTCCCTTCACTGCCAACAGTCTCTTTTTTGGGCACTGAAGCAGGGGCTAATGCATGAAACCCAGATCCGACCTTAGGGCCGCCACACCCTAAAGACACCAAAGCTCTTTCACGTTCTGCAAGGCACCTTGATCCCTAACCTGCTGCTGCTTGACTTGTTTTCTTGAAAAAGTAGGTTGGCAGTGGCAAAAAGCGGATTGGCAGAGTGATGTTGGTCAGAGGAACAAGAGATGGCAAAAATAGCGGAGAGGAGAGAGCGGGAGCTCATAGAAACCGGCAAGCTGCATCCAAACCTAGACGTGTCTCTTCCATGGGCCCGGGCTCTACCTTGCAGCCTCAGACACTAATACTGCATGCACTCCCAGAAACTCCTCTCACAGGCGCAATGCCAAAAATGCCTCCTTTTTCACCCCCTCTTGTGACTGAGTTGAGATGGCGGACCAGAGAGCAGCTACAGGCTATGCCACAATTTCGTATTTGAATAGTTGTCCTTGAGTTTAAATTTAGGAGAGGCAGTGAGGGAATACAGAGATAAGTGTGCAATCTCTGCTTTACCCCACCGCTGTTCTTGCCTCTCCACAGCGTTTCGTGGTATGGTCTCCCAATGGCACCGACGGTCTCCCAGCTGCTGAGTGAGAGTGAGTATGGCACACAGCACTGAACACCCACCTTCAATTAGGGCCTCGCTGGGACTTTCCTGTCACTCTTCCACCCATTGCTTCTCTCTGCTGCCTCCAAGTGGGCTACAATAGCTCCAGTATGCCCCTGCGTAAACTCCTCCAAAACTGAAGGCTATTAATCGCCACTGGAAGACTCGGCTCCTCCCACAAGTGCTGCACAAACGCCACGGACCATGGCGACTGCGGCACAGCGACTGCGAGTCCGGGGGTTTGGTGACTGTTGGCAGGCAAGAAGGGCATACAGGGTTCGAAACAAGCATTTGCACGGCAATAGATCTCGCATTTGTCAGACAGCTATTGGCTTTGTAATTGACAATGTCTTTTATCTAAAGTGCTCGCTACGTAAGCCCATTATTCATACATCTATTCTAAAATTTTGAAATTCCAGGCACCCCTGTGGATTTCAATGGGACAGGGACATAACAAAACAGAGCAGTGGCTCTGGGGGCTGTTAGACCCGGGATCCCTGGTTGGCTGAGGTAGGTACCTTAGGCCAAGTAGGGACCCCTGTTCCAAAGTCCGGGAAAGGAAGGTCACCTTCCCCGCTTACCCCCTCGGTAGCTTGGCACGAGCAGCCAGGCTTATCTTCAAGGCAAATGTGTAAAGTATTTGCAACCACGCTCACAATAATCCAATGATGACACCACAAATAGACTCCACACGAGTTTTATAAAAACGAGTATAAACTTTATGTAAAAAGATATACGAAAAGACCACACAATATAAATCCAACATATGAGGTTGTGTAATATTTCTCCTGGCTGGTTGTTAGGCCAGCCAGCCCTTGTAAGTTCTGGCTATATTAATGAGCACTTCTAAACATTCTCCTGTACTCCTAATATCATGTCATACAGTTCGTAATGCAATGCGTAATACAAACACCAGATATGTCGTTATGCAAAAATAAGGCAATGCATAATACACAATCAGGTAATTTGTTATGCAGGAATAATGCAAGGCGCAATACGCTAATAAGGAAGTTTGTTATGCAGAAACAATGCAATGCGTCATACGACAATCAGGAAGTTTGTTATGCAGATAAAATGCCATGCGTCATACACTAATCAGGTAGTTTGTTATGCAGGAATAATGCAATGCGTAATACTCTAATCAGGTACTCCGGTATGCAGAAATGATGCAATGTGTAATACGACAGTCAGGTACTCCGTTCTGCAGAAATTGAATAATGCGTAATACACTCAGGCCCCGATCACCGGGCCTTAGGCGGTCTCTCCACCTCTCTTTCTGACTTGCAGTCAGCCTCTCACAGTTGCCCCCAACACGGTACAATGTAATCAAAAAGTGCAGCTTCGCACTCCGGCCCCTGTACCGCCACTCCCTTGGAAATACGGGCCGTGATACGAGCCGAAGCAGAGGCTCGCGCAGCCCACTCGAGAGAGAGGCCGAGAGCGTCTCCCTCCGAGCCCGCGCCCCGTCCCAGGAGTCGACACACGTTACCTGGGGGGCGCAAACTCACTCTCCTGCCCTCGTGCAGCGGCTGGGCCTCCAATGCAGCTTTGCGAACTGGCAACGGCGGCTCGGGCCGGCAACTCAGCTCCTCTGGGACTGCCGGTCCGGGCCGCTTCAGTTACGAAG
Organism: Triturus cristatus; assembly: GCF_964204655.1. NCBI lineage: Eukaryota > Metazoa > Chordata > Amphibia > Caudata > Salamandridae > Triturus > Triturus cristatus. The sequence goes on along the minus strand of NC_140584.1, from coordinate 646,831,775 downwards.
ATCTCAGGCTGCCACAAAGCACATGCACACAGCGTCGCTGAGTCTTCTTTACGCTTTGGGTGCACGATCACTGGGCACTCCACACACGGGTCTGAGGCTGCATGAAGATCACGTGCACAGCATCGCTGAGACTCACTTTACTCCAGGGCACACAATAACAAGGCAAATCCTCACGAAGGTCTCACGGTGCACAACGCACATGCAAACAGCATTGATGAGACTCACTTGGATTACGGTGCACACGATAACAAGGCAAATCCTCACGAAGGTCTCACGGTGCACAACGCACATGCAAACAGCGTCGATGAGACTCACTTGGATTCCGATGCACACGATCACTGGACAATCCTCCCAAAGGCGTTCAGCCTGCACAAAGCACATGCACGCCGCATCGCTGATCCTTGCTTGGCCTCCAGGTGCCCACGATCGCAGGCCGATCCTCCTGAAGGTCTCAGGCTGCACAAAGCACACGCACACAGCGTTGCTGAGACTCACTTGGACTCCAGGCGCCCACGATCCCAGGGCAGTTCTTACGAGGGTCTCAGACTGCAACAAGCACTCACACACAGCATCGCTGAGACTCTCATGGAAACATTTGTGTTCCTGTGTGGGCCAGCTCACCTCAGGCCTTGCGGATAAGTTACTTCAGGACACAGCACACAGCAAAGTCCTATAAGCAGGGGGACACAGCACACAGCAGAGTCCCTTTAGCCTTTCCTTGGTTAAAACAGCAAACTGCAGGCCAGTCCCAGAACACACAGCAAGGGTCAGTCCTAACCTTCAGTCTCTTCAGTTGTTTCTTCCTTGGCAAAGGTCTTCTTGACCACGAAGTAGCTCCAGTCTTGTTCGCACTTGATCAAGCCATTCTCCAAAGTTCAGGGGCTTCAGTTCTCATAGTTATACCCCTCAATGGCTTTGAAGTCTGTGTGCTTCAGGGGGCACTGACCCCTGTTCAAAACAGTTCTGGGTGCCTCCCTGCCAGTGACACCTTTCTTCCTTTGATTAGTGGGGGTCTGGATTCTCAATCACTCAGTAGGAGATGAGCCAATTGTTTTATATCAGCAACCCAGGCCTCTTCAACTCTAGGGGCTTCTCCTCTCCCTACACTCCAGATGCAGGTCAGCCTGTTGCTGTCTAACCTCCTCCCCTGGGTCAAAACATTCCCCAGATCCTATCGCTTTCAAATCCAGACAGTCAATCCACAGCCAGGCAGAGACATCCAGAAATGTCAGTGTACAAAAACTCAGCCACTTCTAAAAGAGTGGCTTTTAAATACACAATGCAAAAACCACCTTCGTAAAAAGATGTGTTATTACATTGTTACCGGAGCCTTTCCGATTGAGAAAGGTGTTAGACAGGGCTGTGTCCTTGCCCCAACCTTATTTTCTCTCTTTCTCAATGGGCTTATCGAAGACCTCATGGCCATTAAAGACATAGACTCCCCCAAAATAGGCGCCCGTAAATTTCCCGCCTTAATGTTTGCGGACGACACGCTTTTGCTTTCAAAATCTCCAATGGGGATGCAGCGCGTGTTAGACCAATTTTCCAATTTCTGTCTAAAAAGAAACCTGGTGATTAACATAGACAAGACTAAATACATGGCTTTCAATGCAAAAACTGTTAACTGCCCCCACCCAACAATGGGTGGTAGACCTCTTGAAAGGGTTTCAACATTTGAATACTTGGGTGTGATTTTAAATGATAAAATGTCTTGGGGTGCCCAAGTGGCAAAGTCTAATCTAAGACTAACGCAAGTAGCAGGGGGCATTCTTAAAGTACAGAAGAGTTGTACACTAAAAATAGTTAGTGCCCCGCTTGAAATTTTCAAAGTGAAAGCCAGGGCCTCCTCATTCTACGGGGCAGAACTTTGGGGTCACACACCAATAAATACCCTTTCAATAACTGAAAATAACTTTCTTAGACAATTGTTGGACCTCCCTAAAAGCACTCCTTTACTCCCATTAAGACTTGATCTTAATGTCCGTCCAATTGCAGACGCTATCGCCATTCGACCGCTACTCTATTGGAAGCGTCTCTGGAGTACACCTGAGTTGGCGAGCTATAGGGAGGAACTACAAATTGTCATGGCTTCTATTGGTTCTGGAAGGATTCCTTGGCTAGCCTTTGTAAAACAGTCACTTATATCGAATGGCTTTGAGGAACTCTGGTTTAATCCTGAAGTTTCCTGCTCAGCCATTCCAAAGAAGTTTCTGAATAGTGTAGTCAGGGAAAATAACTTAAGCAACCATTTTCGCTCAGTAAAATCCTCAAGCTTAACTGATAATTTTCTGGATGTAAAATCCGTTTATAGCTTTGAGTCTGCGATCGATTTAATCCAACCAACACTAGCCAAGAAACTGTATCTACAGTTTAGATATGGTACATTGCCATTTTTTTCTGTATCTGATAGGTGGAGGGGGGGTGTAGTACGACCCTGCCCGGGCTGCATTGTTGAGGATGAAACCCCGGTCCATGTTATTTTATTCTGTCCTGCTTATGCTTTTATCAGGAAGCCATGGATAATACAGTTGTGTAAGAACCTGGGCATAAGACATTATTTGGCCTTTTTTAGGATACTAAAAACTGACACTAATCCACTAATTGTCTGTACAGTAGCCAAATTCCTACACTTAATGTGGATTGTTCGAAGGAATTTGATTAATAATGTTATATTAACTTAAGACTAGCCAAATTGAATTCAAGTGAGCAAGAAATATTTTATCCCTTATAGGATCGTATTGTTATGACATCCTTTTAAATTAAGGAATTATTTATGTTTTTAACGGATCAATTGTTTTTAAATCATGTAATGTTGTGCAACTGCATCTATGAATCGGACTGTTTGCTTTTTGTTTTGTTTATGTGCTTTTATGGTAAATTCAACCGCAATAAAGCTATTTAAACAGTAAACAGTTATTACATTGTGAGTTCAGGCATACTAAACTTCACTTTTCCATCTTAAGCCTTTGGTAAGATAGGATGGAAAACATATTACCCAGCCTTCCCATTCTGTCCTATGGGCAAGATGGCCTTTCAACAGTGAAAAGCGAAATGGAGATTATTTCACTGTCAGGACATGACACACACCTTAGTGCATGTCCTACCTTTCACATGCACTACACCCTGTCCAGGGGGTACCCTAGACCTACCATAGGGGTGTCTGATGTGCATAGAAAAGGAAGCGTAAGGTCTTGCAAGTGAATGCACTTGACAGAACAACATGGCAGTTTAACAAACTGTGTGCAGGCCCTACAGTGGCAGGCCTGAGTTCCCTTTTTAAGGCTACTTGTGTGGGTGGCACAAATAGTGCTTCGGGCCCACTAGTACATTTGCATTACTAGCCCTGGGACTTTACTGGGGACTTTACTAGTAAGGCAAACATACCAATCATGGACAACTATTTACCATTACACTTTATACAGGGAGCACTTGCACTTTGACATTGTTTAGCAGTGGCAAAGTGTCCAAAGCATCTAAGTTGGCAACAACATGTCGGAAACAAGGTCTAGGGGGAAAGCAAAAAGTTTTTAGGGACTTGAGCCAAAAAGGGCCAAGTCCTACGGGGGCGAGTCAGGAAAGGCAGACGGTCAGTTCAAGGGCTGATAGCTGATTTGTGAGGTAAGAGTGACGACAGCCCACTGAAGAAGAATATGGATCTGACATCCTGGGATGCCACATCAAGTGACAGAATGGAGGCAACAGACATGGCATGGTTGTGGCATGAGTTCTTGAAAAGCCATAAAAAGGAATTGGTGCCAGGCCAGTGGGTTATTGGATTAGCGGTGTGAGGCTGAAATGACAAAACCAGAGAAAAAGGGACAAGCCTTACCATGAGGATTGCCCCTGTTACAAGTGCTGTTACTCAGGATGTTTTAATTAGTCTGTGAGCACTCTTTTCTTAAATGACTTTTCCCTGCCTGCTGTGCAAGCAGGACACACTCTGTGTACTTCGATTGAGCAGCTTAATTCGTCTGCCCAGTTATTATCCTTGTGCCGTCAGCTGTCTACCCCCACAGCACTGATCGCCCAACCCCACCACTCCTCCGACATCAATGGTTTTGATATATATATATGTTCTTTTAAACCATTTTATTGCGTTTTCCACATTGTAAGATCAATATTCATTGTTGTTTTCAAAGATTACATGCGTATTACTAGTAGACATCACATAATTATTTAGTCTTTGTTACAGTTGGGTAAGAATAGAAACTGACAATGAGATGGGGTCAAATCATACTTCAGTTGAATTTACTTTCCCCTCTGGTGGGAGATAGTTCTCCGTCTTGTATGTCCTGTGGTGGAGAAAATTAGGAACTGCTAACTACCTGTAAGCTTGAGGATGAACCAGGGGAAGGTGTTTTAGGGTGTGGGCGGACGATCGAGTATTTGTCACTTGTGGCTATGCTGTTGGGGTTATGGGCTCAGGTGAGATGTGGCTCGATCTGGTCCTGGGGGGGGCTGTCATGGATGTGCCTGCATGCATACCGTGTGGGGATCTCTGAGAGGGCCGAAGTCTACCTAAGGCTTCGGGAGGGGCTCATGGCTGCACATCTCGGTTCGGATTTGCGTTTCTGGGGGCGGTTGAGCGTCTTCCATCTTTTGTCAGAAGCTCTGAAGGAGTGTGGCCCATTTGGTGGAGATGGGACTACTGCATACTCCTCGCACCTCTTCGTGCCTGATCGCGTCCTCCTCTGTTAAACCCCACTTGCTGACCGCTCCCGACAAGGCCGCCCATTGGGGCCCTGCTGGTGTTCACCAGTACATTGTGATTCCCCGTTTTGCCAGAAGGAGGGCTAAAGAACCAAACCGTGTCTGGACTTTGCAATGTTTCCAGCGCCGGAATACTCCTAGCGCGCGTGATAATGTCAGTGAGCCCTGTGACCTCCCGCAGTGTACTGTGGACAGTGTCCCAATAGTGCTCTAAGGTGGGGCAATTCCAAAACATTCGTTGAATTTTTGCTCTAGTGGCCTGACAGCAGGGGCAGGAAACTCAGACTCTGGGTAGAAGCTCTGAAGACGTGCCGGTGTTAAGTATGCTCTGTGTGGGAAGTAAAATTGTATATTTTTAAACTGAGAGTTTCGAGATACTTTCTTTGGATACTCCAGGGCTTGGTGACATTCTTTATCGTGTAGTGGCCTCTCGAATTCCTCCTCCCACTCATGTCTCAGTTAAGTAAGCGGAGCGGCATGAGTTCTCATATTTCTTTATATAGCCAGGTGATAAAGGGGTGTCCCGGGCCCATATGCAATACTTTGTGGAGTACTGGGTGTGTCATGGTTTCCCCTCTTGATAGGTGCCAGAGCTGGCAACAGTCCGAGGCAATTTGTCAGTGGAGCAGGAACTGCCATGTGGGAGCCCACTTTCTTATGCCAGTTGGTCGAATGAGAGGAGTTGACTGCCAGCAAAAAGGGATTCAGCCTAGAAAACAGAGTGGTCCATCCAGGTCTGTAAGGCTTGGGTTGTGTAATGACTTCTGCCCCAGGGCAGGCCTGCCAGTGGTAGCAGGGGATGTATAGTTGGATGTCTCAGAACATTCGGTGGACCTGTGGTATGCAGGGCCTAGCCACTGCTACCTGGATTGGGGTTCTTGAGAATGGTCGTGTTCCCGGCAGGAGCAAACTGCATAGTGCCGGTATCGATAAGGGCCCAGTATATAAACTGGTCTCCCTGAGATGGCACCCCGCCATCCATCGCGATAGCCATTGAAGCTGTGCCACAAGAAAATGTGCTTCAAATGACGGGTCCCCTAATCCTCCCCTGTCAATTGGCAGTTGCATCTTGGCCAAGGCAACTCTGCGACTCCTGTTGTCCCAAATAAGGGACCAGAGCAAGGTGTCGAGTTCCAGGAAAAAGGGGCGGGGGAGAATGATCCATAGGGTTGTGAAATCGTAGAGGAGGCGGGGAATAGAACCATATTCGCCAGGTCTATTCTCCTGACGGGGGCCAAAGGAAAGGTTTTCCAGAAACCAACTGTGGCTCGTATACCTGCTAGTATCTTGCGGTGATTGCCCTCATTAAGGTCCTTAGGAGAGTGATAATGGCTAACTCCTGAATATCAAGGGGCCTGCACGCTCCAGGTGAGCCTGATGCCACCAGCATGAACCACATGCAGGGGTAGGTTGGAACTAAGGGGGTAAATAGTGGATTTCACCCAACTGACTCTCAACCATGTCGCGGCAGCACAATTCGCGAGCGTGTCCAATAGAGGTTCGAGGTTTATTGTGATGTCCCACACGTAAAGTAGCAGGTTGTCGGCGTACAGGGACACGCTGTGGGTAACACCCACTAATGGAATACCCCAGTCTTTGCCCTCCCCTTGGAGACAAACGACAGGGGCTCCATTGCTAGGGCAAAGAGTAGGGGGGAAGATGGCATCCCTGATGCATGCCTCATGCCACCGGGAATGGGGCCGAGATATTGCGACTGAGGCGAATCCGAGACGAGAGCTTTGAATAAAGTAACCTTGTGTAAGCCAGGATTGTGGGGGCCACTCCCATGTGCCAAAGCACTGCAAAGAAATTAGGTTATGTCAAAGTATCAAAGGCTTTCTCCAGGTCCAGAATCAGGCAAGCGGCACAGGGAAATCGACCCTGTACCTGATCCTGAACATGGAACAGTCAGCAGATGTTTTGGGAGGTATTTCTACCCGGGACAAATCCACAGTGGTCTGGGTGTACAAACACTGGAAGGACCTGGGCATATTGGTACGCCAGGATCTTACCTAGGATTTTGCAATCTGCAGATAATAAGAAGATTGGCCGATAGGAGGCCAGTAGCGTAGGGTCCCGTTCTAGCTTCAAGAACGATACCAGAAGAGATTCATGCAGTGAGCCACGGAGTTCCCCGCCTTTCATCGCTGACCTGTACATATCCACCAACTGAGGCGCCAGAAGGGTGGAGACCGTGCTGTAGTATTCTAGTGGTAGGCCATCCAGACCCAGGCTTTGTTACCTGCCAGGGCCCGGAACCCGTGTTTCACATTGATTGATGTGCTCTCCGCATCAAGGGAGTTTCTGTCAGATAAAGAAATTCGGGACAAGGTTAGGGTGGTAAGGAATCAATCTACGGGTCCAGAGCAGTCCAGGTCCGGAGCTCTGTATATCTTGGCATAGTAATCTTGGAAGATTTGTAGGATGCCCGCCTATGAGAGGGCCAGTATTTCTGTGACTTCTCGCGTGCTTGTGTCTTGGCGATAAGTTAGGCCAGCAGTGATCCAGATTTGTCCCCCTTTCAATGTGTTCTGGCCACCTATGTCCTAAATTTGCACCTTCGCAGATCAGCTAGCGCTTCCGCATATGCGATCTTTGCCTCCGTGACCGGAGTCGTTGATGCCAAGCTGGCATCCGCGGCCTTGATCAGGGCTACTAGTTTATGCTCTGTCACTTGTAAGTTATGTTCTAGTGTTACACGGACCCCGCTATCTGTCGGATGCAGGCTCCTCTAGTGACGACTTTGAAGGCGTCCCATTCTACCATCCTGGAAAATGCATTATGGGCATTCTCAGAGTAATAGCCCTGAATGTTTTTTTCATGTTCATGGTGGAACACTGGGTCCTCAAAGCAATCACGCGGCAGCCGCCAGGAGGGGACCGGGGTCAGTGGAGGTCACGATCTGAAGGTTATGAGGTGCTCATCATGGTTGGATAGGACCCGGCCCAGATAGTCTGCCCATTGGACCAGGGGGATAACCGCTGGTGAGCATAGGAATAGGTCGAGACACACTCGCAGATTGTGTGGGATGGAGTAAAATTAATAGTGTTTGACCGATTGATTAAATTAGTATATTTTAGTGCGGCCAGGGGGAAGTTTAATTAATTTACACAAAATCACAGGATGTTCAGCCAACACTGAGGCTTGAACACAGATTTGCAGCTCCTGAGTTGGCAGCTCTGATTGCTGCCCCACATCGTGTCACTCTGGGGATCCATGTTGGAATCTCTCTTTCTTTACCATAAAGGGGCCGTTATGTCAGGGCACTTGTTTTTTATGCACTTTTTTTGTGCATTATATATTACACTCCTTAAGATTAATTAGGAGTGGCTTGGTGCATTCCATTTACCAATATTTTGCATTTGAAGATGGCGGTTGGTGTGGGCCATTCTTATTGTGGCATTTATCATTGACGGATGACATGCCCAGCATTACAGGCCCTTGCCGTCCTTTGCATGGAGATCACATGCCATGATGCAATATTTATGGCCACCTTTGCTTTTAATATGGCGCCCATTTTTAGTTGTTAATTTGGTTCTACTATTGGCACGTGTTATGTCTAGCTTCGCAGGTCCTTTAATTATCAGGCCGGCCCCCACATGCCCTTATAAGGTGGATGCCGTGGCACATCATTCATATTTGGAGGAGAGCTGCTTGCACGTTGTTTCGAGTTACTGAGGCAAATGTGCCAAGACATTTCATTTTTAAACCTGGGGACTCCATGACATCTTCTACACAAGAACGTGTAATTTTTCTCATTTTTAGCTTTTGCCTGAACAGCGCTTGCGAAATCTTTTGTATTTAATATAAATCTTAAAAGGGGATTTCATCCCACCTCCTTGCTTTCTGTGCATTTCATTGGTTCCTGTGCTTGCCACTTACTTTTCCTCTATTTCAATTGGCTGTAGCATACTGTTTCCTGCATTTACGAATGCTTGTTCCTGTGTTCTTCATGTGCTTCTGTTATCAGTTTGCCTTCACCTAAGTACTGTTTCCATTCATGTTTCTGGAACAGTTTTTTTTACTATTGAGCCATCAATGCCCTTCCTGTATCGCTCCTACACTGGTTTTTCTTTTGCCCCCTTCTATTTAATTCGTCCTCATTGTGTTTTTCTTCCTGCTTTCTTAGGCCAATCTCTCGTGTTTTATGCACTGTTTCTCCACACCCGTATCTTCGGCAGTCTTCCAATGCATCACTTGCATCAGACCCCAGTCCCTCCCACCACTTTCCTCCTTGCGCTGCTTGGAAACGGATCCCCACTTCTTCACTTTTATTCCTCGTGCAAAAAGATAGCTTCCCCATGGGCTGATGGGCACATGCAACCACTGCCCCTTTAAGAATCTTCTTGCCTTTAAGGCACGCTTCTTTCATTTTGTTTGGCCTTAGTTGAAAACGACTATCTGTTGTGGTCCGATTGGAGCTGCTTCAGCGGGGGAGATCTACTGTGTGTCATCCGGCCTCCTTGCTTTTCATTGGTTCCTGTGCTTGCCACTTGCTTTCCCTCTATTTCTATTGGCTGTAGAATACTGTTTCTTGCATTTACCAAGGCTTGTTCCTGTGTTACTCATGTGCTTCTGTTATCAGTTTCCCGCCAACAAACTACTGTTCTCATTCGCATTTCTGAAGCTTTTTTTTGTCTTCGAGCCATCAATGCCCTTCCTTTATCGCTCTCTATTCTCCCACATTTTATCACAATACTCACATACATTTGTAAATAAAACACATTTTCTCAAAGCACTCATTACATTTTGCATTACTTTCTAAGTACTGTTTCCATCCGCTTTTGTAGAACACTTTTTAAAGGTTTTTCATATAAGGGAATGGAAACAGACTCTGCCCCTCCCCTCACCCACACTCTTATCACATTGCCATAATCTTGTCAAGTTGCTCAAAGCTGTAGTCACAAACTCAGCAGCAGTAATGAATTCTGCAGTGGTGGAAAGCAGGTGGCGTGCATTGTGCAGGGTCAGCAAAATACAAAGGACCTCCAGATTCCGCAAGCCAAGAGCGGTGAGCATTATACTTTCTTCTTCTCACTTCAGACGAGTACTTGTTCCATTGTCTTCATGCTGCTGGGCTTCTTTTTTGGTTTGCACTCTCCCTGCCTCTGGCTCCCACATGCAGCTTTACCCTTCAGCGCTGTTTTTGCTTCCTATCACCTCCTCCTTGCACTAATTGTTCTTTTTTTTAAAGCACTTTTAGAAATAACGAATGCAACCCAAAGGTATCGGAGTGCCCAGACCATAAAATTATAGCCACTGCACAGAGGAGGTAACTGTGTTTGGGGTCTGACAAGAACCATACTGCCGACGCTCTGTTTGGGGGAAATACGTTTACTGCACTTTTGCACTTTCTAGTCCCTGTTGTGTGCAGGGTACTACTTTCACTTTTTAAAAAAATTGCTGGTGATTTTAACCACTTAATTTTACTTCCTGGTTACTTGACCGAGCTTTCTAGAGACGCCATTCTATCGAGGCAGCGCTCTAGTGTTTGCATGTGCCCAGGCCATAAAATTACAGCTGCAGCGACATCAGCACCATTTAAAGTGTCTGGCTGCATGCATTTACAGCGTAGTTGCCAGGGCTACATCCTCACACAAACATGCAGAGAGACTTTAAATGTTGACAGAAGGGGTCGCTGCCAGTAATAAAACCCTCTCTCGTCTCCTGAGTGGAGGCATTTACTGTTCGTTTGCTAAGATGACCTGCTTGTTACATGCCTTAATTGACCATGACACTCTGATACAAAGAATCTACGAAGTCGGTATAGAGGGGACTGCTCTAGACTGGATCGCGTCCCACCTTCGAAACAGAACTAATGTCACCCATACCCCACCTTTCTCATCCAAACCATACTCCACAAAAGCTGGGGTCCCTCAAGGCTTTATCATCTCGCCCATGCTTTTCAACATCTACATGAAGTCATTACCGGTACAGATCAATCAATTTCACCTAATGTGCTATAACTATGTAGATGTCACACAAATACTTCTTCAACTGGAATGCACCAAAGACATTGGAAACTCGCCAATTTTCAGTTGTCTCAGAGCCATTTATCAATGGATGACTTGGAGCCATGTCGATTTGAATGCTTCCAAAAAGGAAATACTTACCTGTGGCGATTGGAAACATTATGACCCGCTTGCCGCCTGGCCTGATGAACTGGGATCACCGCCTAAAGTATCGAAGGAAGTAAGAAACTTCGGAATGACCATGGACTCCAAGCTATCGATGAATGCCCCAGTGGACAAACTAGCAAGATCAAGCTTTGTTACTATAAAAAATATGCAACAAATCTTCCCCCATTTGGGATTTCCACACAAGGTCCAACCTACCATCTCCCTTGTTCTGTCAAAACTTGATTACGCCAATTGCCTCTACCACAGATGACCTTTAACGATCATGAAAAGACTACAACGGATTCAGAACTCAGCTGCAAGACTACTCTTGCATATCAAACCATGAGACGACAGCTCCCCTGCCTTGAAAGCCCTGCATTGGTTATCGGTTGCCAGAAGATCCACATTCAAGCTGCTTTGTATCACCAACAAAGCGATACATGGAATGGGACCACTCTTCATTAGGAATACAATCACCAAACACATTCAACAAAGGAACCTCTGCCATAGATTGGCACCTCGTCTTAAAATCCCAAAACACAAGAAAAAAAACATGAGTGGCACATCCTCCTCTGTTCAAGCAGCCAAACTATGAAACTCTTTACCCACCAACATAAGATCCACGGCCAACCCCCTTATCATCGGAAAGCTACTCAAGAACTGGCTCTTCCACACATAAGCACCAAACGCAAACAGAAATACACAGCATATCCCTCTGTATATAGGCATTTATTTGTACTCTAGATCTGTATCTATATATGTGTATTGCCTTGTATAAACATGTAGAATAATTATGTTAAAAAAAAACCTTTAAGTTCAACAACACTTGAAAACCAGAGTTCATCTAATGCATCTTTAATCTACATATACTAACTTCCTTTATGTAGCTATATACCTTCCATGTACTTGGATCTATATAGTTATTACTTTTCTCCTAAGAAGCATATTCAATGCACTACCCTATTTCTCACCCTATACCTCTATCAATATATTTAATCTACATATACTTACTTTCTTTATGCATCTATATAAGTTATTTGTACTTATGGATCTATATATTTATTACTTTCTTTCAATTAAGCATATCCAGCCCACTACCCTATTTCTCATCCTAGGCCTCTCTCAATATAACTTCTACCTCAACTCTGACTCATCTCAATCGTCTGTCTTCTACTCTTTCCAATGCACTACCCTATTTCTCACCCTATACCTCTATCAATATATCCTCCACATCCACTCTCTCATGCATACCAAACCCCATACCACTACTATGATCCCCAAAATAACCCTTTACAGACTCTCCCCTACTCTAGCCTTCCTTGTTTCATCTAACACCGTTTTTACTATAACAATCCCCCAAAACAAGCCTTTCTACACTCTTCCCTCTGACTCTTCCACTCCACATCCCTTTTTACTCATCCCAAGCCTCCTCCTACTGCTATGACCGCCAAAACAAACAAAAAAGTCTAAATCTTTCAGTCTTCTATCCCTCCACTATCCTTTTCAATCAAAATATTAGACCAACATGTCCACTTCTGAAATTTCATATTTCACTATACTAATTCACCACTAATCCTTTATTGGGTTCCAGAGTAGTGTGTTACTTGCTGAGAAAGCGCTTCAACACCCCATCAGGGGTAACAAGCGCTATATAAATGCATACCTTTTTCCCACTTCTATCCCTCTGCTATCCTTCTCAATCCAAATAACTGACTAATATACACCACTCAAATTACTTTCATATTTCACTATACTAATTCACCACTAATCCTTTATGGGTTCTGGGGTAGCATGCTACTCGCCAAAAATGTCCTTCAACCGCCCATCAGGGGTAACGGGCGCTATGTAAATGCAAACCTTCATCCCTCTTCTATCCCTCCCCTACCCATCTCAATCTAAGTAACTGACTAACCTATCCACCACTCAAATGACTTTCATATTACACTATACTAATTCAACACTAATCCTTTATGGGTTTCGGAGTAGCGTGCCACTCGCCGAAAAAGCGCATGAGCGCCTCATCAAGGGTAGTAAGCGCTATTTAAATGAAATTACAATACAATACAATTGTGTCTTTATTTCTGACATAACAGAGGTGTACGTTGGTGTTTCCTTCACCAAAACGCTTCTTTTTTGGGAGGTAAAAGAAGTACATTTGTCCGTTTGCAAGCAAAATGCTTTCTCAAAAAAAAAGTCATAACACTTTTACAGAGTTTCTTTAACTCGTATTGTACAACTGCTCACCAACTTAAAACTTGCCCCCAAAAAATGTATTAATAATCCCATGGGTGAAACCTAATGCATTTACGATTGCTTGTTATTTTTTGGTGTTCTGTTGGTATGTGCAGTACAAGGGAGAGACCCTGTAAGTGTGCTACAAAATGGATGCAAACTGGTAAAGTAGGAACATTCTTTGCTCTCTTATGATGTGTAATCTAAGATTGCTCTGGGCAGCTGTTGCCGCTTTACCTAAAAAGACATCGTCATTGAAGGTTTATATTGCTATTGGACTGCAGGTTTCTCTTTTCAGATGAACCTACACCCTTTGTTTCTGTTGATTGCCTTCTTTTGAGGGGAAAAAACACACACACGTTTGAAGCTATGCTTTGACGTGCATTGCTCAGATCGTCAGATCATGACTCTTTAAATGAAAGTTGTGCAGAGTGGGTGGTTTTAGGTGAGTCAAACATCACTATGCAACTGTCTTACGGAAGAGTATGCATCGAGAATTTTTTCTACAGTGAGAGTTATGTTCTTTGCATAGAAAAATCCATATAATTTGCAGGACATCAGTGAGTTTTGAAATGCATTATCACAGGGGCGGCTTCTCCATGTGGGCAGAGGAGGGTCGCCCAACTGCTTTCTCGCTGTGCGAGAAGCAGAAACATTAAATGGTATTATATATACCATTTTATGTTTCTGCTTCTCGCACAGCGAGAAAGCAGAAGGGTTTGGTTGGGGGTGGGCGGGTTGGCAGTCCTGTTCTAGGGCAGGGGAGGAGTGGCTTGCCCACTCTGAGGGCGCTTACTGTTTGGTCGGCCCCAGGGCCGACCAAACCAGTCATACACACTCTGCCTTTTCTCCATGTAGGCTGCATGGAGAAAATGGCCTCCCCATAGACACCTGTGTGGTCGGCATCCCAACCAATCACAATGCTGCCATTGTAGCGTTGTGATTGGCTTAGGGGTGGGGAGGGAGGCTGCCTGCTTCAAGTGAGCAGCAGAGAAGCAGAGACGACGCGGGACCAGAACGGACCGGCGAAGGTAAGTTAACATGTTTTTTTTTTTTTATCAAACCTTCCCCCTCCGCACGAAACTCGTGAGTCATGCTGGCCATGACTGCATTATCATTCAAAAGAGTTAGTCTTTCATTTAGCAGAATGTTGGACATTCAGTTATTGAGTATTTCTCTTACCCACTTGGTGGATCATGGCCTGCTATGTCTGTTTATTTGCTGCAGAAGGGTGCATACAGATGCCACTTTGCTGTTTCTATTTGAATGTGTTACCGTTAAATTGCATGTATTCCTGTGATAATTTAACAACTAAGGTACGGTGCGTAACCTTGCTTTTGAGGGATATATTGCACCTCCCTTTTGCTGTACTAAAATACTCTATGATGTATAGACATTTTTCAGATGAACAATGGTTAGTATAATCTCTCTTCATTTGCATACACATACCACAATTTCACATAATTAGACTCTAACACACAGTGCCACTCCACATAATTCCAATACACTCAATACCACATAATTACTAACAACACAGTCCCGTGCACATGCTAAACAGTATATATAACAAGTAGTTAATAAAGAAAGAGCAATCTTGATCCGTAGCTCAATCTCGTAACACAAATTGTTTATTCTTCACATGGTCAAATGAAATAAAGTCTTAGCCAAAACGTGTTTCGTCGCGTTTTGCTGTTGTAAGCCGCGACTTCTTCAGGGCTAAGAAACATATGTAAACAATATGAGAATTATAATTACCCAACAGAGATCATTCCTAATATCACATTCACCACTGTGAAAAAAGCATCCAAGACACTTCGGTTAATTTTGCTTACCAGAGCTTGTGGAAACCCATGTTAATGTACAATAATAGTAAAGCAGTCTATGCCTATCTGGTTCATTGGTGGTTCACAAGTGATGTGTGCACATAATATATAGAGTCATAGTTTCTACGGAATCGCATCACACTTGTATTGTCATAGTCAATGGGAGAAAACATACACATGTAAAATTGTGACTTTCGTGGTCTAGTGCCAGGGGAGTCTATTATTGTTAAGAAAAAAAGTTGACATCCCCTTGATGTTGCCTAATATCAATAGGGATGAGACTATTCAAAACAAGGGAAATACCTAAATTGTTCTTGGCGCAGATCCTACAGAAGATGAGACAAAATATGTACAAAAAGGACTCAGTATTATATTCGAGTACCTAGCGGTGTCCAGCATTAATTGCCACTTAGGACTGCAGAGCAACCAACCTCAGTTTTGGTTTTAATTCCGTCCCAAAATGGGTTCAAGATACAAGGCGTCCCTTAATGTCCTTCCTAGTGCTAGTATAAGGTGCTGGTACACGTTTCTGTGCACCCTGCATGTATTGGTAATGGACCGAATCCTGGTAAGAGAGTAAAATGAAGCAAAGTTATACCCTTGGTGTAGCCACGGGCTCTACATTTTTCCCATCCTACGCCAATTTATTTATGGGGTGGATGGAGGAAAATTGGATATGGTGGGGCACCAAAGGCAGTGAATGGAGAGATTCTGTTTTGTCATTTGCACTGGCACCATAGAGAGATTGACGGAATTTGTGACACACCTAAATAACAATAATGCAAATATTAGGTTTACTTATCATTACAGTAAGAGTTCCGTAACTTTCCTAGATGTAGAGCTCTTTGTATCCAACAACAGAATAGAAAGCAGACTTTACAGGAAAGATATGGCATGTAACAGTATATTACACGCTACCAGCGCACACCTGAGACACCAAATTAATGCCATCCCCTATGGGGAGTTTGTGCGCGCCAGACTAAACATGCAGTACAGATTGTGATATTGAACTTTGCCTTTAGAGCATGAGGGACCGATTCAAACATAGGGGTTACAACCACAGGACAATATGCAATGCCCTTAATGGGATTTCACGGGTAGCTTGATAACAAACTCTCCAGAACATTAGTAAGAAAGAGGGCTCCAGCGTGATCCGGCTTAACACAGATTACAATGCACACAACATGACACTCACTAGGAGCATGAGAAAGCATTGCCACCTACTCCATGCAGATAAGGCATTAGAACCCTTTATCTCCTCTGGACCAGTAGTGACATTTCGTAAAGGCAAGAGCCTAAGGAACTTATTGAGTCCCAGCTACTTGAGGGTGGGCGCCAGGGAACACTGGTTATCATCTCGTACACAGGGTTTCTTTAAATGTGGATGGTGTTTGTAGATGGGCCACGGACAAAAAGAGGGAGTTTACTGGCCCGAACGGTCGAATCTACAAGATTAACTCTATATTAATTGCCAGACAAACTACGTGGTCTATGCAATTGAATGCAAATGTCAACATAGATACATAGGGAGCACGATCAGAGCCCTCAAAGACCGCATTGGGGAACATATGAGTACGGTCAAACAGATGGACACCAGATACCCTATAGCTATGCACATGGCTGAATGTCCGGCTCAAGATAGCCACAGAACCTTTACTTTTTTGGTGTTCAATACCATACCGAAGAACATTAGGGGTGGAAACAGAGAACTGACACTGAGGCGGAGAGAGGCAACCTGGATTATGCGTCTCAAAAGTCTTGAAATGGGTCTAAACATTGACCACAAATTACACTACGTTTTGGGGGACTGACCAATGATGGATATGAATACCACATGTTAGGAGCAGTCCAGCTCGACCTCACTTATGTAGTCTCTTGTGCTGACGAGCTATGGCACTCGTCAAGGTGATCTAGATTATCAGCTGAATATCTACCTCTAAATGTCTATATGTATACCCCATCCTACCTACATACTAGTAGCAGTAAATCAGTGTGGGCATTTTCTATGGAATGCTTTCTTCTTGAAGCTCTACAGAATGTATGTGAAGATAAAACACTTACCACATTTGTTCCAGGCTCCCTGGCTTTCCCATTTACATGCGCTTAACACAAGTATCTGTACCATCCTCTGACTATGACAGGTGTTGATACACTTGGTCATTTCAATTTGCGTCCACAAGGCTATGTTTGTAGGCACTGTGGACTTGTGTACTGAGAGTTATAAAGTGAACTACATGTTGTTTTCTCTCTGTTTATAATTCTTTTTATAATTGGTTTCTTTCTTCCGCTCTTATGTGAGGTCTTTTGAGCACTCAAATTTGGATTTATCGACCTTCCCTCAATGTTGCCACGCAACTTTTAACTATATTAATTCTTATGCTCTCTACCTTATGGGGACCACATTGATTATCTACGTTCTAGTAAGCAATTAGGTTTTCGGTCATCGTTCGTTTTCATTGTCACAGAATTCACATATGGCCGCTAGACTTCTACATCGGCTTAGTTTATTGACAACAAGTATTGGTGTATTCACCTTGCCTCCTTATTCACTGGGAGATGCAAACCTTTCTATTCCCCTTTTTTGATATTTAGAAATACTGAACTGGTATAGTTTGTCGATATGATTATGATATCACAATATAGCCCACTATGCACGCATGAACTATTATTAGCTTCTTTTCCTGTGAGTGGGCAACCAGATATATCTGTCTGACTTGCCCGCGCCAAAACTTAAAACTGTGCTTTAATAAGGCAGATACAATGGATGCTAGTCACATTCTCTGTTATTGGTTGTGGCACATCGCATACTTTAAGATGGCCGACACATTTGTACCATCGTTTCTGGGGCTACACGTAGTCCCGAACGGGCATTTAGTCCTTCTACTATCTTTGTAATTTCTGGTTACTAAGGGGCATATCAACAACAACCGGCGATAATTATCTCTAAGCGCACTTAGCGCTAGGATAATTATCGCCGGCTAGCGTGAATTTTTATCGCTGAGATAGCGTGCTATTAGCAACGCTTATCTCAATAGTGATCAAAATCCTCACGCTAACAGGCTAACGTGAGATTATCGCTGGAAACCCAGCGATAATCTCACGTTACCTTGTTGATAGGGACAGGCAAATTTAGCCATGATATCCTCCTTCCATAGGATATCATGGCTAAGTCAGAAAAATACCAAACTTAAAAAAGCAGCGTTAACCGTGGTTAGCGCTGCTGTTTTTGTCTCTAACAGGGTTAGCGACATTCTTGATAATAGGAGAAATGACGCTTAGCGACATTTCTCCTATTATTTTACTCTGGAACGCCCCCTTTGTATCTCATTAGAGATGCAAGGGGAAGCGTAGAGTAAAAGGGTGCTAACATGCAAATTTGCATGTTAGCACCCTGTTGTTGATAGGGCGCTAGTTTTATCTCTCCTTTTTTGGCTTTTAAAGCCACAAAAGCAGAGATAAAGCCCTTGTTGATTTGCCCCTAAGTGTGGTTTCTCAAGCAGATTGTGAACAGACAACCCAGGTACTCGCTGGGAGTTGAACTACATATATATATGGTAAGCAATGGATAGAATCTGCTCTAGACTTGATTTAAACACGATTAGTGTGCTATCAGCTTACTTCCCCCTGCGGGAACGCCGCCTGAGATCTTAATCCTCATTTTATTAGATTTTCTTGAGATTATCTCTAACTTTATCTCTCTGGTCCAATTTGTTTCAGCATTGGTCACCAGTGATCTACTACTTGATGGGTGCCCCGCAAGGATTGCGAACTCATATTAACAGGGATTGCGGTATGAATTCTGTTGTGAAATATTATGTGGAAATTACACTACTGTGCCGCATGCCCATTATTGAGGTATGTGTTTTTTTCAGAATTGTTCCTTTTATTAGAGTGGGAACAAGCCAATGACACACACGAGTGTGACTACACATATAACTTTGCTTCATTTTACTCTTTACCAGGATTCAGTCCATTACCAATACATGAAGGGTGCACAAAAACGTGTACCAGCACCTTATACTAGCACTAGGAATGAAATGAAGGGTCCCACATCCAGGAACGCCTTGTCTCTCGAATCTATTTCGGGACGGAATTAAAACCGAAACTAAGGTTGGTTTCTCTGCAGTCCTAAGTGGCAATTAATGCTGGAGACCGCAGGGTACTCGAATTTAATACTAAGTCCTTTTTGAACATATTTTGTCTCATCTTCTGTAGGATCTGCGCCGACAACACTTAACCCTTTGGGTGCTCATGACGAGCTGGACTCATTATGGCACACAGTGGGCGTGTGCTCATGACGAGTCCAGCTCGTCATGACATCCACCCACGGGGGAAGCGCTGGCGCTCCCCCCCGTGGGACTTTGATCCTGGTATTTTTACTGGGGAAGGCAGGGGA
The DNA here is from genome assembly GCF_964204655.1 of Triturus cristatus. Lineage (NCBI taxonomy): Eukaryota > Metazoa > Chordata > Amphibia > Caudata > Salamandridae > Triturus > Triturus cristatus. The sequence goes on along the minus strand of NC_140584.1, from coordinate 646,812,495 downwards.
AGCCCTTCCATTGCCTCCCCCCCGTACACATCATCAATGACACCAGCGTGCGAGGCTCGCTGATGTCATTGGAGGTTCCTCTTTGTTCTCCGACGCGCAGGAAGCCATTTGCTTCCTGCGTGTCGGAGAAGAAACAGGTAAGTTTTGGGGCTGGGGAGGGGGGGATTTAACTAAAAGAGGCATTGGGGAAAGGAAAGGGTTTGATTTTTTTAAATTAGGCCCACTAGACCACCAGGGATTTGTTTGTGGGGAGTGGCCCCTTGGGCAAGGGTTGCTCCCCTTTGGGGAGCATTTTTTTGCCCGTTTATGCCACCCTGAGGGGCAGATCGGCTGATTTGTTTTTTTGTAGGCCCACTAGGCCACCAGGGTTTTTTTTTTATGTTGGGGAGCGGCCCCTTGGACATGGGTCGCTCCCCTTTATGGGAGGATTATTGTGGCCATTTATGCACATTTTGGGTGGAAGGATAGTGGTGCAGATCGGAGCTTCCGAATCCCCTCTACTTCCACGGATGGAGTGATCTCACAGTCACACACGCACACACACATCACACGCTGGTGGGGCCCATTACACCAACATTCATCCTACCACTCTGTCCGTGCCATGTATAAGGGGAAACACTTTTCGACACCTAACCAATCTGCATGTACCCTGAGGTCAATGGCATCAACTAGTTGCTATAGATCTGGTGAAACATTTTACAATAAGCAAATAAATTCAATAAACATGACAATAAAATAACCACCCGACACAGTGATTCAAACAGAATATTTGTTTATCTAAAATTGTAAGAAAAGCCAATTAAATGCATGATCATTCTTTCATATTTACCTATTCTGGCTAAAAGTCGTTTCTAAGTCAGAACCGGTCCTCAGCAAAAGAATCAAAGTCTCTAGCCGTCATGTAGAGTCACCGTCCTCTCCGTCAGCATCGGGACCTCGGATCATCAGTTCGGGAAGAAGTGGCACTAGACCTCTCTAGTCTACTAATATTTATACTAAAATTACATTCCAAAATGTTGCAATCATATCGTACAAAACGGACGAATGGCGGAAATTATGTCGTCTTGGTACATTGGGATACATCAGTACTTTTTCACACACATTGATCGTCTCAAATAATGAATAGAAATAAGGAGTCCATAACTAATCCGTTACTTCTACGGATGTTTCTTTTGGATAAATTGTATCCCATTCGTGGGATCATCACAAGTTCATAAAGTCAGTATTTGGTTTAGCAACAAATTTCATGTTTATGGGCATTTGGCAAACTTCCTGGACTTGTCGTCATGATCATGGCTTTTCAGTTCAGGAGTAGGGCAAGGTCGCAGTCAGCGCAAAGCCTCCTTGCAAATTTTCCATCTACTCGAATGCAGGCTGCGGGTGGTAGCCATTTTCTAGCAGGCCACAATGGTCAACTTAAGTAAAAAGAAACACAAAACATAATTACTGCACGGAAATGATTATACAGTGTTATTCCCCTGCTAATACCCTTATGTGTATGTATTTATCTAGCCATTTGCGACATCAAAAGCCATTAATGCATATTAATTATAAGCGCAAAACACAATAACATTACATAAGCAACATTTATTTCTGTTAGTTTGCTCACCAACTTAGTTCACTTATTATTTTAGCCATGCAATAGCATTCCCACGTGTAATTCTTCTGTTAATAAGGTTGGTTAAACAAGACTCGACAAATCTTTAATGATTAATAATTAATCAGTAGTACTTTTAATTATAACATGCGAAAATGAAAAATATATTTGGGTTTAAAGTAAAAACCCTGCTCCATCAATCCCCCCTTTGGTGATATCTTATCACCACAAAAATCAAAATCCCCCCAAAAAATCAATTTAATTTCCCCTTTTGAAGAAATACAAAATATCTTTTTGTTCATTTTTCAAACCCTTGTTTCCATCTCATCTTCTTTCTTAGTTTCTATATACATGCTTTCTCTTAGCTCTTCTAATTCTATTTCTTGTGGATCTCTTTCTGGTTTCTTTTGTCTCTTTTTAACATTTTCTTGTGTTGTTTTCTTTTTATTTCTTCTATGCCTACAACACATACACCCTAATCTAAGAATCAATAATGCAACAATTACACATGTTGATGGAAATAATATCTTACCAAAAATTGTACTACCTATCTTAGCTACAAAATTCTTAATAGCAATCATCTTATTAGCCATTTTAGTCCAGATACTTTCAGCTTCCAGTGGTACTAATTCTTCATGCAAATCAGTAATATTTTTGATATAAACTTTTAGATCTTTGCTTTCGTCAGGAATGTAAGTGCAACAATGTTGAACTTTCAGCATTCCACAGACTCCGCCCTCTTTTGCCAAAAGAATGTCAAGGGCAAGTCGATTTTGCATCGCCATAGCGTGTAAAGCAACCATTTCAGTATTTACCAAAAGAAAGCCTCCAGCGGTGCTTGTAGACAAGCGATCCACCACTGTTGACAGCTTCCGAATGTCAAAGGCATTCAAAGAAATTCCCACTGCTGGTATCAAAGCTCCAAAAATATCTCCTACAATTTCTGTCCATGTTTCTCTTCTATAGCGTGTTAATGGATTAGTTTGTTCAGCATTTTCTACTCTATCCATGTGAAAAATCTTTGGAAAGACCAGGCCAACATAACATGTGCCAAACCAATGGTCAGGCAACCTGTAATAAGCCCTGTTCCCACAAATATAATACACTGCCGGAAAAACTGGATCTTCTCCTCCTCTAAATCCCCATCCGGTTGCAATAAAGTATGTATCATGGCACTCACTAGTCCCTATGAAATAATAATCATACTGGGATCTCTTCCTGGTAATGCATAGTTTGCCTTTCTGTGGTGCATCTATAGCCATAGTTGGACTGGCTCCATTTTTCAATTCCTTTTCTTTCTCAATATCCCACACTGTTTCACTCATTTTATGCCCTTCTGCTTTCTTGTGCATGTTCAACCTTCTTCTCTCAACCATGTCTAGGAAAGTTTTCTCCTCTTCTTTCAAACTGCAAGTTAAATTGTTTCTAAAAACATATTCTAATGTTAATTCTCTAGTTTCTATAAAAATCTCACCTAAAGTGTTAGCTTCTGTTGCAGGATTCAGTTCTTTATTCATAGGCAGTTGCCCAAGAATATTATCTACATTTGACATATTATAATCTAATTTCCCTAACTGGTAAAATATACTAATCAATACACTACATGAAATTCCATACGTAGCCGGAAGATGATGATAAGTCACTCCTTCCGAAACAGAAGCAGGTAATTGCATGCAAACATAGCAATCCCTTACATCCATTGTCTTTACGTAGTCATACAACAATTTTGAAAACACATTGCTAGAAAAATCATTAATCGACCTATCCTTATGTATATGTACATTGCTAATTCTAGTTGGAACTATCTTCGGTGAACTCTTCCCTATATTAGTCCTGTTCTCAGTATGTCCTTCTAAAGTGTCTATAGTTACTCTAAAAGAAATCAGTAGAGCAAGCACGCTCCAAAGCAGCATTAATAATCCTGTACAGCAGCAGCACATCTTGCACCATCTTTTCAGAAAGGTACATCTACTTTGATTATTGTTAGTGTTAGCCATCTTGTTAATTTGACCGTGTCTTTTGCCTTTGCCTCTTCTACTCCACTACCGAACTTTAGGGCAGCAAGTACCCAACAGATTATTACAATCTACTAGTTTTAATATTACTTCTTTCCTTTTCTTCTCCAAATGATCTCTTTGGATTTATTCAATTTGGATGTTCATCACTTTTCACTGTTTCTTCATCATCATCAAACTGTATCAGGTCCTGAACATCCGTTTCTTCTCCAATGTCGCACAAGATAACTCTCAGGATTCCCACAGCTTCTTCTTCATCAACCACTTTCAGCAAAGCCTCCTCTGGACTTCCTTGACTGTCTGCCTCTTCTCCTTGTTCAGGCAGTGCCACATACGTCCATTCTGGTGACTTATACCTCTGGTTTGGTTTTCTGATTCTTTTAGTTCTCTCAGATATCTTTGTTTCTTCTTCTTTCGTTGGATTTTGACTTGACACTTCGTTCACTTGTTCAGCTTTCGAAGAGTTAACTCGTGTCAGTCGATACCTCAGTCTCTTTATCTTGTTAGGCCAAAGATCTCCTTTAGCATTTCTCTTTTGTCTTCCTTCTTTATTGTTTCTTTCTCCAATCCAAGTTCTCTTTCTCAGAACTCGTCCTCCATGTATCTCACTCTCACTTTCATCAGATTCTGTCTCAGTTGCCTCTTGTTCATCAACAGTTTTCTCTTCTCCAGCAACTTCTTTTTCTCCAACAGTCTCTTTTTCCACCAATTGAGATTTCCCTACTTCTGTCCCTCCTCGGGTCTCCGACACGCAATCTTCTTGCTGTCTACTTGTCCCTTCACCTAGCTTGTTGTCGATGTTCCCTACACCTCCTCGGGGTTTTTCCGCAATCTGTCCCTCTCTATCTTTTTCTGTCCCTTCTTCTTCAAGAATTATCTCAGGTGGAACTTGTCCAATTTCCTCATTTGATTCTGGTGTCACTTCTGTTGGAATGTTCTTTTCTTTCTTTTTGTGTTGGTCACTGTTAGCTGAAACCTCAGGTACTTCTTCAGAATCTGAACTCGTTTCTGCAGTTTGTAATGTTCTTTTCAGAACCTCTTCTGGTGGGATAAAAATTTCTCTTGACTCACTTTCCCCCCTTTCAGGATTCTTTTTCCTTCTTACTGCCTCACTGTCTGCATCATCACTGGAATCTGATTCTTCAAAGTATTCTTTTCCAGTGCCGTCTCTTGGATTTGGAACTCTCAGTGTGTGACTTGCATGTATCCAATTTTTCACTCCAGCACACTTCACGGCAGTCATTGTGGTCAGAATGACTTGTCTTGGCCTTCTCCACCTTGGAACCAGGCAATTCCTTCTTCTGTGGATTTTTATCCTTACCCAGTCCCCTGGGCTCAGATCATGGGCTGGTTTCTTTTCAAGTGTGGTGGCGTCTTCTCCAACCTGGTGAAACACAGAATGAACTGCGTCAGCCAGGCCTTTACAGTAATCCAAAATCATGTCATCAGTTATAGTCATCAGCTTGTTGACTGGTACAAATGCATGTCTCATAGCACGTCCCATGATAATTTCATGTGGACTCAAACCTGTCGTTCTGTCTGGAGTAGACCAAATGGTCATCAGGACTAGAGGCAAGACATCAGGCCATTTCATTCCTGTGGCCAGGCACATTTTTCCAATTCTGTTTTTGATGGTACCATTCATTTGTTCAACCACACCAGAAGCCTCTGGTCGGTAAGCACAATGTAGCTTCTGCTGTACACTCAATGCTTCACAGATCAAACCCATGATTTCATTATAAAAATGTCCTCCTCTGTCTGATTCAATGGTCACTGGGAACCCATACCTTGGGATGAATTCTCTTAACAGTAGCTTGGCCACTGTTATCCCATCATTTCTTCTTGTTGGATAGGCCTCCACCCACCTGGAGAACAAACAGACCACCACCAGGACATACCTTAGTCTATTGACTTGGGGCATTTCAATGAAGTCTATCTGCATTCTTGTGAAGGGTCCTCCCTCTCTGCCTATTGTTCCTAGGCTCACCGCTGTTTTCTTTCCTGGATTGAATTGCTGACATATCAGGCATCTCTGACAAAGACTCTCTGCTATCAGTCTGAATTTTGGACTATACCAGGTCTGCTTAAAGGCCCTTCTCATAGCATCCCTCCCCAGGTGTCCTTGGCCATGATACATCCTTGCCATTGTTGATAGCATGCTATTTGGCATGACTGGTCTTCCATCCCTATAGACCCACACATGGTCTTTTTCCCTTGGTGCACAACCTGCTTTCACCCAATCTTTCATTTCCTCATCTCCTGCCTCATCCTGCAGCTGCTTCACTTCCTCCCATGTTCCCACCGCATTAGTAAACATTAAGGAACAAGAAGACATTTCTCTTTCTTTACTCCGATTAATGGAATGATTATTCCTTGCACAGTATTGTGCTATGTCATTGGCAAATTTGTTCCCAACAGTGACAAAATCATCACCTTGACCATGAGCAGCACATTTTACAACTGCTAGTTCTTTAGGCAGCTGTATCGCCTCTAGCAGCTTTCCAACCACTTCAGCATTCTTTATGGGAGTTTCACTTGAGGTCAGGAAACCTCTTTGTAGCCATAGCTGGCCAAAATCATGGACAACTCCGAAGCCATACTGGCTGTCAGTCATTACAGTCACTCTCACATTTCTTCCAATCTTGCAAGCTTTCATTAGTGCCACCAATTCTGCCACCTGAGCGGATTTAACTCCTTTCAAAGGTGATGCTTCCACAACTCCTGAAACTGTACACACAGCATATGCAGCACTCAATGTTGCTTCTTCCGTTCTCAAGCAAGATCCATCCACAAACAACACATGATCACTCTCAGGCAGTGGCAGATCTCTTATATCAGGTCTTGGTTTTGTACAGTAATCAAGCACATCCAGGCAGTCATGATCAACCTCATTTCTCACTCCCACACATTCAGCATCGCGTAACAGTGTTGCTGGATTCACATTCACACATCTCTCCAGGCTCACATTTGTTGCACCAAGAATGACTTTCTCATATTTAGTCAGCCGACTATGAGACATGAACTGTGTCCGGCTCCTTGTTAAAAGGATTGCCACATCATGAGGTACGAATACCCGTACAGGATATCCCATTATGATTCCCTCACTTTGTTCCAGACTTCGGCATGTAGCAGCTACTGCTTTCAGGCAATCTGGTAAACCCACAGCTACTGGGTCAAGTGTTGATGAGAAGTATGCAATTGGCCTTCTCAGACGTCCATGTTTCTGGATTAACACTGAAAGTGCACATCCATTTCTCTCACTACAGTACAGCTCAAATTCTTTTTCGTAATCTGGCATTCCTAGGGCAGGAGCTTCACATAGCCTGTTCTTTAACTCTTTAAATGCTGCCATTTCTTCTGGGTTTAGTTCCAATGGGTCTTTCACCTCACTTTTGGTCAATTTAATCAATGGCTTGGCAATCAAGGAAAAGTTACTTATCCACTGACGACAGTAGCCAACCATTCCCAGAAACATTCTTACTTCTCTTTGTGTCATTGGGGCCCTCATTCCCCTGATGATTTTAATTCTGTCAATGGTCACCTTCCTCAGGTCTTTCTCAATATTATGTCCCAGATACTGTACTTCTGTCTTGCAGAATTGCATTTTGGCTGGGGATACTTTTAATCCTCCATCTGCCAAGTGATTCAGTAAAGCAATAGTGTCTACTTCACAAGCTTCACGTGTCTTTGATGCCACAAGCAGGTCATCAATGTATTGGACCAAAACTGAATTTTCAGGCATTGTCAAACTCTCCAGAGATTTCTTCAGCAATTGATTAAATATAGAGGGGCTCTCTGTATACCCCTGTGGAATTCGGCACCATGCCAAAATTCGTTCTCCAAATCTAAATGAAAATATTGGCTGGCTGTCATGATGCAACGGGATTGAAAAGAAAGCATGACACAAATCAATTACTGTATACCATTTTGCATCATGGGGAATCTGATACAAAATCACTGATGGATTTGGCACAATGGGACAGCATGACACAACAATTTTCCTCAAATCCTGTACTATTCTGAACTTCCCATTAGGTTTCTTCAGTCCCATTATTGTCGAATTACATGGGCTGCTCAATATTTCCCTTAACACCCCCTGCTGGATCATTTTCTCGACTATGGGTGTTATTCCTTCAATTATTTCAGGTGTCAGTCTGTATTGTGGAAAGTTTGGGTAAACTACTCCTTCTTTTACAGTAATTTTCACTGGATCTACATTTCTCATCAGGCCCACATCTTCTCCAGTAAAATCCCAAACTGCTGCTTTCACTGTCTGTTTCAATTCTGGGGGTAATGCATCTGGATTAAACACAGCATATGTTCCCAAAGCCTCACATTCCCTGTTATCCATAGTCATTCTGTATAGGACATCCTCATCTGGTGTTTCAAAGTTTATTCCATCCTGTGTACAGAAAATAGTGCAATTCATCTTGCACAGCAGGTCCCTGCCTAGCAAGTTCACAGGACTAGTGTCACACACGAAAAATCGGTGCATGTCTGAGAATTTCCCTATTCTAACCCTTACTGGTTCAGTAAGAAGAGTTTTAATCTGTGTGTTAGACACACCAACTACTTGGATTGCTTCATCCGAGAGAGGAAGATTCTTTATATCAGCTGACCTGACAGTTGATCTCGTAGCTCCTGTGTCAACTAGAAAAGTTACACTTTCACCATTGATTTTTCCATCTACAAAAGGTCCTGCCTGGTCTATTTCTAGAGTTGCGCCAAGTACGCACTCTTCCTCCACTCTTCGGCACCGTCAGAAGTCTCCCTCAGAATCACTTCCCTCATTTTTCAGCCAATATTGAGATACAGCGCTTGCGCGTTTTTGCTTGTTTACCTGCTCTTCATCGTAGAACCCCGACTCTTGACTGTACTTCTGGGATCCTCTTCTCTGTGGCAAGGGTGGTTTTGGCACCTGATTCTGCTGCTTAACAGCCTTCTGCTGTTGCTGATGCTGACCACACCCCTCACTCTGCACCTGTGAATTCAATGATGGATTGTCATCATTAGTAGACGGTGGATTCTTACACTCGGATTTCCAGTGCCCTAATTTTCCACAGTTGTGGCAAGGGAATTTCTTCTTTGCTTCCTCAATATTTCCTTTCCCTTTTCCTGGACCAAACCTGGGTTTATTTCCTGGGTTATTTGCTTGTTCAACCAACTGTCTTCCTGCAACTTTCACCTGTGCCCACATTGCCTTTTCATTCAGTTTCCTTTGCTTTGCCTCAATCTCATCACTGAAGTATTTTGCATGTCTCAGGATCTCATCAATTGTTTTGCTCTGCCAGTCTACGGTATGCTGCCTTATCATTTCACTGATTTCAGGTCGCAAGCCATACACAAATCTATATACAAAATGACTCCGATCCTTGTCACCCAGATGTTCATCTCCACTGAACTGTTTGAAAGCCAGTATTAGTCTTTCATAATAAGCATGGACTGATTCTTTCACTTCCTGATGTGTTCGATCTATTTTAACCCAATCTGTTTCCTTGGGGGGTACCTTATTTTTCAAGAAGGCCATAACCTGCTCATACTTTTTCATGACCTCCGGATCTGGTGCTCCTGTCTTTGGATCTCTCGGATACTCTTTAGTGGGCCAGTCTATGACTATTTTACATTCTGCCCACAGGTCTGCTGGTACAATTATATCAAACAGACTATTCAGGTCAATCCACAGCACCTCTGACAACTTCACAAATCTGTCGACCTGTCTATACCACTCGACGGGCTTCTCCCTTAGTCGAGGGAAATCATTTGTAAATGACAAAATATCCTGTCTGGTCCATGGGACATGTACGTACCCACCTCCTGGGATCTCCCTCATGGGGTAAGCTGTCGCTGCTTTCTCTTTTTCTTTCGTAGGGAATGTTGAGTAAGTTCTGTCTGCTGCATCCTCTTGCTTTCTATACCATCTATCTTTCCATCTCTCCACATCTCCCCATTTTCTCAGCAAAGCAATCATCTCCTTAATCTGCCCTGTTCGGCCTGCATTGTTCAGATTCTCAATGTCCTTATCTGTAAAATCCACTCGGTAAGGCTTTTGTAAAGCTTTTACCTTGTCCATGTCGATCCCCATTTCACGGGCTATTCCTTTCAACCTGTCATGTATGTTCTTCGCTCTCCATGTGATGCTTTTACATAAAAAGAGAATCTCCCCTTCCTGATAATTTTTCAGCGTTTCTGTAGGGATTGTTCCTACAATCAGCTCCTCCATTTCCATACGTAGTCTAGCTACATCAATTCCCTGGGATTCTTTTTCTTTCCTCTGCAAAGCCTTCAGCCAATCATTCAAATCTTCAGCAGTTATTCCCATGGATTTTTCTGCACCCCCTTGTTCTGTCACTCTTTGTGGTTCTAAGATCGATCCCCTGTTCCCTTCCATACATCCAGAGTTCAAACCTGAGTTAGTCTGCACATTCAACTCTCCTCCACATATGGTATGTCTCCACTGGTTTTCTCCCGTTCTCCACTGATTTTCTCCTGTTCTCATTTCTGCCTGCTCTGGAGGAACAATCAATCTATTGCCCACATATGGAACTGTCAAACCACTTTCACCAGTCCTCTGCTTGTCGAAAATCGGCATAACCGGACCTATTGTCACAGGCACTGTAACTGCCTCAAGATTTTTAGTCAGTTCTCTGATCTTTTCTGTCAATTCAAAGGTAGTTCTTGCTAGTTCTCTGGTCTTTTCATCCTCAACTTCATTCTCCCTTTCTCTCTCTCTTTCTCTCTCTCTTTCCCTCTCTCTTTCTCTCTCTCTCTCCCTTTCTCGCTCTCTTTCCACCAGAGAACTACTGCTTTTCAACTCAGGGGTCATCATCTCTGTCTTTATAATCCGCAGGGTGTCTCTCATTGGGGTAACTGCTGTTCCTACCTCTGGTTCTCGTCTATACGGGGGTGGTCTTTTGTAGAGCATGTCCTCTAGGACATCGTCATCAGACTCAATCGCCCCATATCTCCTTGTTTCTACATTATGTTCTTTTTCTGTACACTTTCTCCCTTCTGACTCCTCTGCTGTTCTTACAGGATATAATCCCTCCGTCATACTGGCATCACACCACCTTCTCATCCGGTCATGATGGGTTTCACGATCATACTTCCGCCCAAACATATATCGGTAACTTCCTCCACCCCTCTGCTTTTCTCGCTCATGCATTTCATCTTCCCATTCAGTTAATGCCTCAAATTGCGTCGACCTAGGCCGAGGCTCTAGACACATCATCCGTTCCCGTAAGTTCCTCAGTATGGCCAGATTAAATGAGCCATGTTCCGGGAAAGCTAAAACTCCATCCTCTTTCGTATACTTCACCCAGTTATCTAACCAAATACAGGTATGATACCCATACTTCGCAACCATGAAGGATGCAGGGGTTCTTATCGGGGGCAGTAACTGTCCTTCCCTAGTCACAATATCCTTATCCTTGTCAAACCAGTTCTTAACTTTACTAAACAAGGATTTCTTTTTCTTTTCCTCAGCGTGGTAATACATTTTCTTATTTTCCGCAAGCTTTTTGTCTTTTCTACAACTGTACGATTTCTTGTCCAATTGCAGCGCGACTCACACTAACGCACCAATCCTGGAGCGTCTACGTCACTGACTCAGTCCATGAATCCCAGCGCGACTCACACCAACGCACCAATCCTGGAGCGTCTACGTCACCCTGTATATCTCCCAATCCTAGCGCGGCGTACACTAGCACACCAATCACTGTGCTTCCACTGTTCTAACCCACTGTCCAATCACAGCGCGGTCTCCCTGACGTCAGCAGTCGCTGCAGCAGCTCCTGCTCCTGTCTCCTGTCTCTCTCGTCTACCCCTCCTTTACAAAACTACTCGGTAGACTTTGTTTCAACTTCTACGAGTCTGTTAGTTACAACATACAAACATCTCCATTGTCTGCTTCGCTAGCCACAGAACAGCAAAGACCTTTCCCACGAGAATTCCGCCTTTCCCGAGAGCAGCGCTTACCTCTGCCCTACTACGGAATCGTTACTTCCGTTGATAAAGTAGCACGTCCCTCTACTCTACCCTTCTAACAAGCACCAATTAACTGTTTTCTCTGGAATGCTCCTAAGAGTTTCACAATTAACCAGGATGCCTTCTCATTCACGCACTTTCACACCAGAAAATGTGGTACATTCACACAGAATTCTGTCTTTCCTGAGAAAAGCGAACAGTCTGTCCTACTACAGAATTATATCACACGTTAACAAAGCAGCGCTTACCTCTGCTCTGTCCTTCTAATAAGCTCAGAGAATACCTACTACCTTTCTAGTGATAAGCGTTAACGGAATGCCATAAGGATCCCTGATACCTAGGACCAGAACTTCACAGATAACCTTTGCTATCATATACACTTCTCTCACACAGAAAATACGTTTCTAATGGCAACACACGGCGATGCTACCTCATCGAACCCAGACAATGCGACGCGCAACTTCAATTGTCGCACGTTTTCCCCTGTCTACATACAGGGCCAACAATCCCGCCTTTTTTCCGAGAGCAGCACTCCCTCTGCCCTACTACGGAACTGTCACCGACTCCCAGAAGTCGTTCACAATACATAAAACTCAATACAACTTCGACATATAGTGTTAGTACAAATATCAATCAATAATCAACAAGCCTATATACACGCAAGTTCACCAGATCAAGACAATAGTTAACCATCATTCTGCTACCAAGAAACTGGTGCAGATCGGAGCTTCCGAATCCCCTCTACTTCCACGGACGGAGTGATCTCACAGTCACACACGCACACACACATCACACGCTGGTGGGGCCCATTACACCAACATTCATCCTACCACCCTGTCCGTGCCATGTATAAGGGGAAACCCTTTTCAACACCTAACCAATCTGCATGTACCCTGAGGTCAATGGCATCAACTAGTTGCTATAGATCTGGTGAAACATTTTACAATAAGCAAATAAATTCAATAAACATGACAATAAAATAACCACCCGACACAGTGATTCAAACAGAATATTTGTTTATCTAAAATTGTAAGAAAAGCCAATTAAATGCATGATCATTCTTTCATATTTACCTATTCTGGCTAAAAGTCGTTTCTAAGTCAGAACCAGTCCTCAGCAAAATAATCAAAGTTTCTAGCCGTCATGTAGAGTCACCGTCCTCTCCGTCAGCATCGGGACCTCGGATCATCAGTTCGGGAAGAAGTGGCACTAGACCTCTCTAGTCTACTAATATTTATACTAAAATTACATTCCAAAATGTTGCAATCATATCGTACAAAACGGACTAATGGCGGAAATTATGTCGTCTTGGTACATTGGGATACATCAGTACTTTTTCACACACATTGATCGTCTCAAATAATGAATAGAAATAAGGAGTCCATAACTAATCCGTTACTTCTACGGATGTTTCTTTTGGATAAATTGTATCCCATTCGTGGGATCATTACAAGTTCATAAAGTCAGTATTTGGTTTAGCAACAAATTTCATGTTCATGGGCATTTGGCAAACTTCCTGGACTTGTCGTCATGATCATGGCTTTTCAGTTCAGGAGTAGGGCAAGGTCGCAGTCAGCGCAAAGCCTCCTTGCAAATTTTCCATCTACTCGAATGCAGGCTGCGGGTGGTAGCCATTTTCTAGCAGGCCACAATGGTCAACTTAAGTAAAAAGAAACACAAAACATAATTACTGCACGGAAATGATTATACAGTGTTATTCCCCTGCTAATACCCTTATGTGTATGTATTTATCTAGCCATTTGCGACATCAAAAGCCATTAATGCATATTAATTATAAGCGCAAAACACAATAACATTACATAAGCAACATTTATTTCTGTTAGTTTGCTCACCAACTTAGTTCACTTATTATTTTAGCCATGCAATAGCATTCCCACGTGTAATTCTTCTGGTAATAAGGTTGGTTAAACAAGACTCGACAAATCTTTAATGATTAATAATTAATCAGTAGTACTTTTTATTATAACATGCGAAAATGAAAAATATATTTGGGTTTAAAGTAAAAACCCTGCTCCATCAATAGCAGTATGTTTTTAGGCCCATCTGCCCCCAAGGGGGACAGAAGCCACTCAACACCAGGGTTTTTTAAATGTTTGTGTTGGGGAGTAGCTGCAAGGGTTGCTCCCCTTTTACGGGGGTGAATATTTAATGTATACTCTTAGGTCCACCTACCCCTTATCTTGGCTGGTGGATTGTGTGTGGACTGGTGCATTATTTGCATATGTGATTGTAATGTTTTTTTCTCCTTTTTATTCTAGTGTAAAGCATTTGATTCCTGTTTCCGGTTTCGACAGTGGTTGTTCTGCAGTTTTGCGTAGTTGCATTTTTTTGGTAAGAAAACCATTTTTGTTGTATTTACTCCAAATGAGTAATATTGTAATGTATGAATGAATTTTTTTGTAAGTGGTGTCATAATGGCAGCATATTTAGTTAGTATTTTGAGCATGAAATTCTTTGCGATGTGTTTTGCATGGTCTTATGTGTAATTTCTTTTCTCTTTCTTTTTTAGTGGGATATTGTTGATCCATACTGTGTCTGTGCAGAGTAGGTGGTGGTGAGTTTAGCTGCCTCTGGCAAGTGAGTGGTATCGTTTTGGAGTATATATGTATTTTTGATAAAGGTGCTTTTTGTTTATTACTTATTTTACAAAGTGTTTGTTGTTGTTGACTTGTTTGACAAGTTACCTTTATTAGTAAGCATTATGGCTAGCCGTAGAGTGACTGCTCAACAGGTGGTTGGTATGCTTCTTGAATCTTCCTCTGAGCAGGATTATGAGACTGACAGTGCGTCTGAGGGAGAGAAGGGAGGGGAAGATTCTGGCAGTGAGTTTTCTCTCCACATGGAATTATCGGATGATGAAGGTTCTCTCAGTGCAGATGAAGGTACTCTTGGTGTGGATGAAGCAACTCTCAGTGTGGATGAAGTGCCTGTTTTAGAGGAGGAAACTGCTGTGCCGATGGTGCAAGAGGCATCTGGATTGCAGCCTGAGGCTGCAAGGCTTCCTACTGGAAGTGCTGGACTCTGGGTTGATCCAAACATGGTGCAGCAGGTGTTGCCTGCCTTTAGCGGTGATGCAGGGTGTAGAGTGGATTGTGAAATTTTTTTGCCTATACAGTTTTTTCAGTTGTTTATGGATGATGTATTTTTGGATGAGATTGTTGAGCAGACTAATTTGACAAACTTAGGCCCCACTCTAGAGCTACCCGGTGGACTCCCACAAGTCTGGAAGAGTTTAAGAAGTTTTTGGGTTTGACTTTATTGATGGGTTTGATAAGGAAGCCGTCCCTGGCTTCATATTGGTCTACCAGTCCCATGATGGCAACAGCCATATTTCCTGCAGTTATGACTCGTGATCGGTATCTACTTTTGCTACGTATGCTGCATTTTGTTGATAATTCTTTGGCGTTGCCACGTATTCACCCTGACTGTGACCGTCTTTTTAAGATTCGACCTGTTCTTGATCACTTTGTAGATCGATTTTCAGAGATCTATACTCCAGGGAAAGAAATATCTATTGATGAGTCGTTGGTCTTGTTCAAGGGCCGTTTTGTTTTTAGGCAGTACATCCCCAGCAAGAGGGCACACTATGGAATTAAGCTGTATATGTTGTCTGAGAGTAGGACAGGACATGTTTTTAATTTCCATGTGTACACTGGTAGAGATTCCACTATTGACCCCCCTAGTTGTCCGTCCACTTTTGGAGTTTCAGAGAAAATTGTGTGGGATCTTGCTAGAAGACTGTTTAACAGAGGCCACCATTTGTACCTTGATAACTTCTACACTGCTGTGCAATTGTTTAAGGAATTGTTTAAAGAGGACACTTTTGCATGTGGCACAATCCGCTCTAACCGTAAAGGTTATCCAAAAGAGCTTGTTTGCAAAAAACTTCAGAGGGGACAGTGCAGTTCCTTGCGTAGTGATGAACTACTAGCTGTGAAATTTGTGGACAGGAGGGATGTGTACATGCTGACTACCATCCAGGATGAGAGTACTTCACCTGTGCCTGTTTGGGGTCAGGTTGCTGAAGTGCGCAAACCTGTGTGCATTCTAGACTACAATAAGCACATGGGTGGTGTTGACAGAGTAGATCAGAGGTTGGAACCTTACACTGCTATTCGTAAGGCTTATGTTTGGTATAAGAAGTTGGCCATTCATCTCTTCAACTTAGCAACTTTCAATGCTTTTGTTGTGTTCAAGGAGTGTTCTCCTGGGTCAAAGTTGACATTTGTTCAGTTTCAGCACTCTGTGATAGGCAACCTTGTTGTTGTGGAACAGGCAAGTGTTCCTAGAGTTGCAGTGGTGGAGGATGTGGCTCGATTGAAAGATCGCCACTTTCCTGATTACATTCCTTCCACATCTTCAAAAGACTTTCCCACTAGGAGATGTAGAGTCTGTTGGCGAAGAGGTTTGCGGAAGGAGACTCGTCTTTTCTGCCCGAGTGTCCTTCTAACCCTGGGCTGTGTGTGCCTGCTTGTTTTAGAGCGTACCACATGCAAACTAATTTTTGGGAGCATCCATGAGTGGCAAAGTGAACTGCCTGGTCTGTATTGTTAAAAACAAATTATTCTGTTTCAAGGTTGGCATTCGTGCAATGTATTTAGTTTCAGATTTTGTGTTAGTAGATTTGTATCTATTTGCAATTTGTTTGTGTAAAAAAAAAATCCTAAATGTGATGGCGGTGTGTGCAGGCTGGCGTTTGGCTGGCGGTGTGCGTGGACTGGCGCTTGGCTGGCGGTGTGCGTGGACTGGCACTTGGCTGGCGGTGTGTGTTGACTGGCACTTGGCTGGCGGTGTGTGTTGACTGGTGCTTGGCTGACGGTGTGCGTGTATTGGTGCTTGGCTGGCGGTGTGCGTGTATTGGCGCTTGCTGGCATTGTGCTTGGACTGGCGCTTGGCTGGTGGTGTGCATGGACTGGCGCTTGGCTGGCATTGTGCGTGGACTGGTGCTTGGCTGACGGTGTGCGTGGACTGGCGCTTGGCTGGCGGTGTGCATGGATTTGCGCTTGGCTGGCGGTGTGCGTGGACTGGCGCTTGGCTGGCGGTGTGTGAGTAGTGACTTGCTGCTGGTCATTACACACACTGGTAGCTGAGCACCACTCCACACAATCCATCAGCTTGTGTGGTTGCTGTGTCAGGAATGTGGGCGTGTAAAAGTGATGGGCCCTTGAATGGCGCTTTCTGCTGGTGTGAGTGTTGTAATGTGATGGGCCCGCGGCTGGCAGTGTGAATGGTTTTGTATGTGTCACACGTATGAAAGGTGTATGAATGGCCTGTAGAGAGGTTGGTGCCTTGTCGTGGCTTTACAGCTCACGAGCTGTGAGTCAATGGTTCAGTTTCTCGTCCTTTCAATTATTAACAGTGCATTTAATTTTTGTGAAATCACTTGCTAATACAATTGTACATACTGAACCATCACTCACCCTCGTGCCAAATCCAACCAGTATGTGTGTGTGCTTGAGGATTAGATGGCTGTGCAGTAATATTTGTCTTTTTTGTCTTTCTGAAGCAGGGTGTACCTTGTCCCTTTTTGTGAATGTTGTAATGTGTTGGTTTCGTGCCTGGTGGTGTGAATGGTCTTGTGTGTATCATGTATGAAAGGTGTGTGAATGGCCTGTAAAGCAGTTGGTGCCTTGCCGTGGCTTTACAGATCACGAGCTGCGAGTCACTGGTTCATTTTTTTGTCCATTTAATTATTGACAGTGCATTTAATTTTTGTGAAATCTCTTGTTAATAAAATTTGATATACTGAACCATCACTCGTCCTCGTGCCAAATCCAACCAGTATGTGTGTGTGTTTGAGGAATAGATGGCTGTGCAGGAATCTTTCTCTTTTTAGTCTCTCTGCCAAGGTGCACATTCCATCTAAGATTAACCTACCAACTGTAGAAATTGTCGTAAACCCATGGGAGTACATGGTGATGTCTCTCTTGTGAATTCCAACAAGTTATTTTATCCACAATGTCCTGCAAACCTCAAAATGTCTGTCACATTATCCTTGAAATATTGTGCCAAAATGCTCACGCTGCAGAAATAAACAACTAATTAGGTCAAAACTATTTGGTTTTGAAAGGGGGGTCACCTGGGTTTTTGGTCTCGTGCTCGGCGGCCATCTAGGGAATCCTACCAAACTCACACATTTCTGAAAATGCATGGATCCCCCAACGTTTCCTTACCCAGAATCCACTGCAAACCTCAATTGAAACTGAAAAAAATCACGTTTTACCCGCGACAGGCAAGGGCCCAAAACGTAGTGAGGCGACATCAAAATTGCCTATCTGAAAACCACCTGGTTTTCCAAGGGGGGTCACCTGGGTTTTTGGCCTCGTACTCGGCGGCCATCTAGGGAAACCTACCAAACCCACACATTTCTAAAAACTAGACACCCGGAGGCTTCCAGGGAGGTATGCTTGCGTGGATCCCCCAATGTTTCCTTACCCAGAATCCCTTGCAAACCTCAATTTTAGCTGAAAAAATCTATTTTTTCACACATTTTTGTGTGGGAAAGTGTGGCATCACCGGGCTCACACAAATTTCCTACCACCCAGCATTCCCCGAGGTCTCCCGATAAAAATGGTGCCTCACTTGTGTGGGAGGCCCAAGTACCCGCGACAGGGAAGGGCCCAAAACATTTTTTGATAGCCAATGTTGATGTTGCCTCAAAACGTTTTGTGTCCTTGCCTGTCGCGGGTACTTGGGCCTCCCACACAAGTGAGGCATCATTTTTATCGGGAGGTACCATTTCTATCGGGAGACTTAGGGTAATTCAGATTTGTAAAGCAACTGTTATTACCTATTGATTTTTTATGCATTTCTGCCTTCCAAATGAAAGACATTGTGTAAAAAAGAAGTCATTTTGAAAAATGACTAATAACTCTCATGCTAGTATGAGTATTCCCAATTTCGAAAATGTGCAAATATGTACTGTTTCTAAACTCTGTAATTTGTTCCCATTTCAGAAATACATAGGTGTCTTTCATACCGATTTTTCCATGTATACATTTTCCCACAATTATTGCTATATACCCGGTACATAATAAAAAGCCAAATGCCACAGCCTACAGTGGCTCCGCATAAGCCTCAGGGGGGGGCAGCGCATAGGCAAATTGAAAGATATGGACTCTGAAGCAAACGAGGGTAACTATTTCTTCTCACTATCGGACGCGACCTGGTCTGGCCTAGGCTCTGGCCATGAAACCAACTCGGAGTCTAGCGAGGAAGGTAGTATCTCAGGTTCAGACGACAGGGGCAAGGTGACCTCTGTCAAGAAAACGCACCCTCGATCAGGAAAAATAGGAAATACCAAACAAATGGATCTCAGATGGGATTACTCTACGGGAGATCAATTGATGGGGGGTAGAAATCAGCCCAATGAAGTGGAAGGTTTGGAAGCACCCTCTCCCACCTTAGAGTCCATACTACAATGCGTAATGGCACATAGGGAAGAAGCCAGATTAGAAAGTAAGCGCGTTCAAAATGCCAATCGGAAACTGCAGGGGGCGGTTCGGAAAATTGCTAAAACCTGTAATGATATAAGCAGTCGGATGACAGAGGTGGAAACACGAACGGCTGCGCTCGAGGATGAAATACTCACTGTAGGAGACCGGACTATAGCGCATGAGGAACAATTCACAGACATTCACTGGAAACTGGAGGAAGGGGAAAATCGACAGAGAAGGAACAATCTGCGCTTTCTCGGAATTCCGGAGGGGAAAGAAGGATCGGATGCACGCCTCTTTATGGTTCAGCTTTTGGAGAGGTCGTTTCCTGACCTTGTAGGGTGGAGCTGGGCGCAAGAAGTGCAAAGAGCGCATCGAGTCCCCTTTAACATTAGATTACCAGCTACCCGGACGCTAAACCTAGGGCACTTCTGGTCTACTTTGGGAACTTTTTATTGAGACAAAATTTGTATGAAAAAGCAAGACCAGAAGCTCAGCGGGCTGCTGATGGTTTTTCTTTTTTTACAAGGCCAGATTTTTGCCACGTTACAGTTGAGCGACGATGGCGTCTGCGGCAACTAATCTCACAATTTCAAGAGAAAGGAGCACAAGCATTTCTTCTCAGCCCGGCTCGATTGAAAGTTATTTGGAGGGGTCAAACCAAGTTTGTCATGTCGGAAATTAAAGCTAAAGACTTTCTGAATGCATAAGGGTTAACTCCACACCCCTCCTAACGTCTCATTCGGTAGTTAATAATACCATGTATGGAAGTTAAGAAATATATCTACGAGATTACGTAGACTATGTAGAGCCGGTTATTGTTTCTCTTTCCTTTCCTTCCCTTTGTTTTTTTTTTTTTTTTTTCTTTCTTCTTTCAGGAGAGACATTTGTATGAATCAAAATATTAAATGATTTTCAGAGCATGCCGTCACTAGGGTTGGATCACCATCCATCATAGGCAGACCTAGAGAGGTCTGCTGCCTTATTTCACGGGGAAGAGGGTAGGGGGTGGGGGGCTGGGTGGGAAGGTAAGGGTAGTTAAGGGGGTAAAAAAACAGAAAATTCAGGACAGCTATGTAGTTGGACAGAAGGTAAGAGGCCAGAAGGTTAGACGTACTAATGGAGTTACAACAGCTTATATCAGGTGGGGCCGAAAGTGGTTCAGAAAGCTATACTATGAAGGCATGGATTTGAGTGGTAGGGGAAAAAACAAGTATAGGTTAATATGGGTAGGTTAGCTATTTTTACAATTAATGTTGCTGGATTAAATGATAGAGATAAAAGAAATAGGGCTGGTGAACTGTTACGAGGAATAGGGGCAGACATTATATGCCAGCAAGAGACGCATATCCCATGGCAGAAAAGGGGGATTAATGTTATTCCGGGCTATACTTTGGCTGCCTGTTCCTTACAGTCTACCAACACGAGAGGGGTGGCTATACACATCTCTCACCGACTGTTACCGATCAATTGGGTTAAATCTGATAAATGGGGGCGGTGGGCCATCGCTTCCATACCAAATTTAGTCACTATCTGTACAGTGTATGGTTCCAATTTCGATGACGTAGATGTTTGGACATACCTGGAAACTGAGTTAGCATCCTGGCCAACACCATTAATTATATGCAGAGATTTAAATATCCATGTGGATATAGGAGGATGGGGTAAGGCAAGATATATAGGGAGGAAACCACAGGTTTATAAAGCTATTAATGCTATCATTGATAGCCATGGGCTGGTTGATATGTGGGCTTTTAAGAATGCAGAGGACCCAGGGTATACATACTTTTCACATCTACATAGGAAATATGCCAGACTTGATTATTTCTTAGCTTCAGCCTCACTCATGGAGGGAATAGATATTAAAAGACTCCCCAAAGTATTGTCAGACCATAACCCATTACTTATGAGCATTGCTCATGGAGGGAATAGATATTAAAAGACTCCCCAAAGTATTGTCAGACCATAACCCATTAATTATGAGCATTGATGTACCGGCATATATTAAGGGCATACAAAAATGGTCTTTTGACAGGAAGTTGTTAGTTACAGAAGGATTTATTGAACATATTAAGGGATGGACAAAGCAGTTTTTTTATATTAATAGATATAGCACATCTAGGGAAATTGTTTGGGATGCGTACAAGGCAGGGCTTAGGGGCGAAATCACAAGCTTCGGGATATTTCACCAGAAACAACTGAGAGGGGAAATACTTGCCCTTATGGAGGAGCTGAATAGCGATGAGAGACAACATATGGAAGCTATAGCCCATAAACAGATAGAGCGACAACAGACCCTAGAACTAAAAGTAACTAGGACCAAGGCTAAACTTAATGGTATCTATAATAAAAAGACAGCCGAAAGGTATCAAACGGCAACTCAGGAGAAGTATGAATACGGAGAAATGACGGGGAAACATCTGGCGCTACGGATAAAACAAAGGGCCACGGCAAATAATATTTTACAACTAAGAGGGGATGATGGAACGATGGCTACAGATTTAACAGGCGTATTAAATGTGCTCACCGACTTTTATCAGGATCTGTATAGATCAAGAGGTCCGATTAGGGATGGAACAGAGATAGCATCAAATAATGATGATTCCCAGTTGTCAGGCCTTGAGGCGGACATCTCGTTAAATGAGGTCGCCGAGGCTATTAAAACAATGGCTATGGGCAAAGCATCGGGCCCAGATGGGATACCAATGGAAGTATATAGAGCGTTACAAGTAGAACTGACCCCGCTATTTTTGGATTTGTTTCTTTCAATTCAACAGAAGGGGATTCCGCCACAATCTTGGCAGGATACCAATATCGTAATATTTCTAAAGAAGGGCAAGAACCTGGAAGATCCCGCTGCTTATAGACCAATATCGTTAATCAATGTTGATGAGAAATTGTACTCGAAAATATTGGCCTTAAGATTAGCTAAGGTAATAGGCACCCTCGTCAGCCCATGGCAACATGGCTTTATCCCAGGTAAAAGCACCACGGATCATGTCCGCAGAGTTATTACACTATTTGATATTGCCGAGGCCACAGGGACACAAATGTCGATGATCTTGTTGGACGCTAGAAAGGCGTTTGATCAAGTTGAATGGGGGTACCTATGGAAAAATCTAAGACAGAAGGGATTCGGCCCACGGATCTTAACAGCGATACAGGCTATGTATTATAAGGCACACGCAAAGATACAATTAATGGGGAAGGAATCAGTCAGGATCAGGATTACTAGGGGGACACGGCAGGGCTGTCCTTGCTCACCTATATTATTTGCACTATATATCGATCCTTTGATTAGGTCTATATTGGCGGATCAAGCGATCAAACCAATAGTAACCTCGGGATATTGTACAAAACTCCTAGCCTATGCAGACGATATTGCAGTAGTCACTACAGATCCTTCTGGCGCTATAAAAGAGATTGAGAGACTTGCGGCTCAATTTGGGGAACATTCAGGGTATAGCCTTAATACAGATAAAACACAAATTATTTGTACAAGAAATACATGGTTTCAAGACACACGCAGGACAGAGACAGCGACTTATTTAGGGATAACTATGGCAGCCGAGACTGGCTTAATATGGAAAATAAACATCTCACCTTTAATTAAAAAAATTAAGGCGGATCTGAAGAGATTGGATAATCTACATCTTTCGATCATAGGTAGAGTAAACGTCATTAAAATGACAATGTTTCCTAAAATATTTTATCTTCAGCGATGTATACCAATAGAGCCGGAAAATCTAATATTCAAGCAGCTGGAACATATATTTAGCCAATTTATCTGGGGCTATGGGAAAATCAGAAGATCATTAAAATATATGTCCCTACCACAACATCGGGGGGGCCTCGCAGCCCCAAATATGATATATTACTTTTGGGCAGTCATGCTGCAACACATTATCCTTTTTAGGCCACATACTTTTTGCTCAGTCGGGGGAACTAGCCTTATGGAAGGGGACAAAGATATACCATTTATATATGAATTGGCTATCGGTAAAATGGCACCGGGGTTGGTTTTAAGGCAGCTGGAAGGTAGTTACTATAAAAAAACTCGTTTCAAGGTTATTAGATCAGCCTGGAATGTATGGCGCAAAATCGGTAAACACATGGAAATACCCAGAATCAATAGATATGTATTATTGTGGCGCTCATCGGCTTTTCCGGCAATATTGTATGATAATATAAGTAGAATTTGGGACAGAGCGGGTATAAAAAATTTAGGCGATATTACAGATTTGAATGGCATAATCTCGTTTGGGTCTATTCAGGAACGATTTGGAGTAGATACCGGCACGATATCTAAAAATATACAAATCAGGGCGATAATAAGCAATCTGTTCCCACAAGTAAATAATCTAAATCGGATTACCTTTTTAGAATATCTGACAAAAAAACAATATAGAGTTAAGGATATATATGCAATGTTGATGGAGGCTAATAGTGATGATATCCTGAAGGTAGAAAGTGCCTGGGCAGGCAAATTAAATAACCCAGATGTAGATATTAGCCGATCACTTGAGTTGTCTAAAAAAACCTTCCTGACGGCAAATCTTAAAGCCCAGACTTTTAAAACAATCTTTAGTCTTTATTTCACTCCGGCCAAACTCTGGGCATGGGGGAGAAGAAGTAATAACAAATGTCCGAGATGTGACCAGGGGCCAGCAGATATTAGCCATATGTTTGCAGATTGTTACAAACTGACTAGCTTGAAGAAAGGTATTGAATCCTTACTATGTCAAAATTTGGGGCAATCGATATCTCTTACTCCAACTCTATTGATACTTGGCTTTGATGAAAGTCTACATTTAGATCATCGTTCAGTTTATTTTTGCTTTATGGCAACTGCTATTTATCGCTTACTTATAGCTACTAGGTGGAAAGACACGGATCCCCCTACATACCAGGCTTGGTATGCTAGAATATATCATATTCTTAATTTAGAGCTGATACTCTATAAATGTAAGGGTAGGAGTGGGATTGTAAGGGCTCAAAAAATATGGGGGCCAATGATGGAATAAATATCGATCTAGGTGGCGAACCTATGTAGGTAATATGGCGTCTCTATAAAGATAATCTATGCCCAAGCAGTAAGGGTCTGTGATGTTATCATATTGCTTCATGTTCTTCTTCTTTTTTTTTTTTTTTGATGGAACGAGCTGTTGTAACCTATCCGCTTGCTCACTGGTATGTCTTAGAACTAATGAATGTACTACTGCTGCCTGTCTAAAATAAAATAAAATAAAATAAAAAATAAAATAAAAAAAGCCATTGCAAATTGCTGCTCAGTTTTTGACTCTGGGTTCGTCGGGTTCTTGGTGAACCTACAAGTCTATTCCCACAACAAGTAAGGTCCAGCGGATGTAACGGTATATTGCTTTCAAAGAGCTGACATAATTAGAAGTTACAGGTGAAAACCTTTTCAACTAATTTTCCATTTTTCCTATATTTAACTGTTAGTTTCTATAAAGAAACCTTGATGGATCTACACAAATGACCCCTTGCTGAATTCAGAATTTTGTCTACTTTTCTAAAATGTATAGCTTTCCAGGATCCATGATTGTGTTCACACCCATTTCTAGCATTAACTGGATGGAGGTTGAAAGCACAAAATATAGCAGAAATAGGCTATGTCCCAGAAAAATGCCAAAACTGTGTAAAATATGTTGATTTTCTGACAAAAGTCTGTCATTCCGTAAAAGCTGGGGAAATTGTGATTTCAGCCCCACAAACCCTTTTTTGACAACATTTGCAGGGAAAACCCAGACGCTTTCATTTGCAGCCCTTTTTCCCATTTTTCCCCAAAAAAACAAAATGTTGCTGTATTTTGGCTAACTTCTGGGACCCCTCCAGGGGAATTCACAAACCCTGGGTACCTTTAGAATCACTGTGAAGTGGGAAGAAAAGGACGCAAATTTGGCATGGATAACTTATGTGGTCAAAATGTTACAGGGGCCTAAGCGCGCACTACCCCAAATAGCCAAAAAAAGGCTTGGCACGGGGGGGGGGGGGGCAAAGGCCTAGCAGCGAATGTTTTAAGGTGTTTCCCTTGTTTTGAATAGTCTCATCTCTATTGATAGTAGGCAACATTAAGGGAATGTCAACTTTTTGTCTTAACAATAATAGACTCACAATGCACTAGACCACGAAAGTCACAATTTTACATGTGTATGTTTTCTCCCATTGACTGTGACATTACAAGTGTAATGCGATTCCGTAAAAACGATGGCTCTATATATTATGTGCACACAGCACTTGTGAACCACCAGTGCACCAGATAGCCATAGACCGATTTACTGTTATTGTACATTAGCATGGGTTTCCACAGGTTCTGGTAAGCAAAATGAACCGAAGTGACTTGAATGCTTTTTTCACAGTGGTGAATGCGATATTAGGAACGATCTCTGTTGGGTACTTACAATTCCCATATTGTTTACATATGTTTCTTAGCCCTGAAGAAGTTGCGGCTTACAGTAGCAAAATGTGCTGAAACATGTTTTGACTAAGACTTCATTTCATTTGACCACATGAAGAATAAACAATTTGTGTTATGAGAACGAGCTACGGATCAAGATTGCTCTTACTTTATTACCTATGTGTTATATATACTGTTTTGCGTGTGCAAGGGATTGTGTTGTTGTTTTGCTTAGTGGTTTTGCCACAATTAAGGTAAAAGGGTGGTTCTCTCTACCCCTTTTTGCACCGCTCACATAATACAGACACTAGTACACTATCTGTGTACTGCCTAGGAGCGCCATTACCCTATGCCACCACCCACCTTGCAGCTCCAAATAATTACTATCCACGTTTCAACGGCACACCATGCCACATAATTCCACTACACAATTCCACAACTAACAATTGCAATCCAAATCACATAATTCCACTCCACATACAACCACTCCACTCCAAACCAACACGCATGGGTAAATGACATTGTCATTTACAACCTCAATAGCTCTAACTCTAAAAAAAAAGCTAGACCTATTGCATTGAAAATGCTTGTGTTTATGTAACTATCATTGGCTTCCCATGATTTAACAAAAACACAGATTTGTAGATGTGGCTGAACATCTAAGTAGCAGCAAAACAAAATAGCCTTGAAGATCCAACAGAGTGTGCTTTCGAGCTTACAGGGCTTCGTGTGATACATCCGAAATTCGACTGGCTAACAAGAGGCATTCATTTACATGGTTTGCTTTTAGTTCAAGCAGAAAAACAGATTTTATATATTCGCTCAGTAGTCCTGCGTGTAATAGTTTGTGCGTTTTAAAAACTGTATTGAAGAGCGAATGGGGTGGCCTCATTCGAACAGGCTAGCACCAGCTAGAGCGTCCCCTGGAGGATTTCTGTATATGAGCAGCAAGTCCCTTGGGCGTCTGTGATCCTTCTGCAGCAGGGCAGAAGCCAGGGAACTCAAGACACCAGAGCATCTGAGCTCTAACTAGTAACATCACTGAGACTCGCCAAGGCCCAGAGGAGAAGACACGTGTGAGGGAAAGACGAGTGTGGTGGCCAGGCTTTGGTGAGCACCATCTTGGAAGCAAAAGAAGAGTGTGCAATTCACAAAGATTTGTCTTAACTTACTCTTGGGATTCAGCAGTAAGTCAGTTGTACTATAAGCATTAGTTAACTTACTCTTAGCAAATGATTTACGAAGACTGATATGTGCTAGGGGTGTTGGCATAGAGTCTCAGAGAGAAAGGGTGGGGCAGAGATTACAGGTCTGTCGGGGAAGAGTGAGTGAACCAGGAGGAAAGAGAATTGGGATAAGGAGAAAATAAAAGGGGTGGTGAGTCAGGTAAGAGGAGAGGGATGTCTTAGGAGGGGAGAGATGAGCCACGGGTGAAGTAGACCTTTGCTTTGGAAGAATGGAGGACACAAACTGGGTAGGTGAGAGAAACCAACATAGTATGTGTTGTATTGTAATTGCGTTTATATAGCACTTACTACACAACTTATTTGGAGCGTAGCACTACTCCAGAGCCCAAGGTTAGTGGTTAAATCTAGTAATTTCATTATTAGGTTTAGTCGTGTGCTCTCTGGGAAGCATTCAAGCCATTTCCAACCTCCTGGACCCCTCTCAGTACAGATTCTGAGCAAACCACAGCACCGAGACAGCGCTGCTCGCAGCCACCAACGACATCAGAGCCCTCCTGGACCGCAGCGAAACAGCAGCATTCATCCTCCTGGACATGTCAGCTGCCTTCGACACCTTCTCCTTCCACATGTTGATCAACAACTCCACCAAATCGGAATCTAGGGAGACGCCCTTAAATGGATTGCCCCAGATGAACCCAGAGAGTCAGTCTCCGACCGTTCACCTCGGAACCCAAGAAGATCTGCAGTGTCCCATAAGGATCATCCCTCAGCCCCACCCTCCTCAACACACACATGACCCTCCTGGCCAATACTGTCAGATCAAGTGGACTCCACATTATCTGATCCGTCAGCAGACCCCTCCACCACCAGAGCCAACTTCCACAGATGCATGAGGAACGTCGCCAACTGGATGAAGGACAACTGTCTCAAGCGCAACTCTGACAAGACAGAAGTACTCATCTAGGGGAACAACACCTTTCCATTTAATGAGGATTGGGGCCCTGCTAAAGTCGGCCCTTCCACTGCCCCGACAGACCGTGCCCACAACCTCCGCTTGGACAGCAAATTATCTATGTAGAAACAGGTTAATGCATTTTCAGGTGGCTCCTATCACCAGAAGAATTGCCATTCTGGGGGGCTTGGCTTGGCGCCCGAGAGATACGACAGCACTCGAGTAAAGCTCCGGGCTGCTTGGAAGAGTCCTCGCCTGCAGGAAAAGTTCTGTGATCTGTGGAGAAGGATACGGACTCATGAAGGTCCAGGGCACCTTCTGGTAGCTTCGCCAATCCCTCATAAGATGTTTGGATGGACTTATTTGTGGCAGTAAGTTTTTTCGCGGCTCCGTTTTTCCGCGGCCGCCATTTTGGTTTTTTGGCGCGATTGCACGTTTTCTTTCTACACTGCCAAATCGGAGCTTTAGTGAAGCCTTTGCTTACATCACTGCTCATAACACCCTAAATATGCCCAGGACTGACATTTTTTTTGCCTTCCATGCTGCAGATGGGACTTTTAACGATGTGTCCCACTTACTAGCTTCTGCTAAGGAATCTACATTGTACAGTGGGGGGCAGCCATTTTGTGACTACTACAGAATATCCACAACGTTTCTTCAGACATTCTGTCACGATATTTCCACAAGTTCAATATATATGTACCTTAGCCCCTAGTGTACTCAGAACTGGGATATTTTTGTTTTTCACGCTGGAGCTTTGGTGGATAGTGTTGCACTTCACCTACTAAATCCTGCTTATACATATTTATCACTGTGTGCAGTGCAACCACTATGTTTCTATTACTAAGCTCTCACAGCGCGCAACTTTAGTTCAGTTTGCGTTCCCATTTTTGAACAAGAGGTCTCAACTTGTTTCAGCACTTGCGCTGTTCTAAGGATCCTTCAAGGTTTAATATTGAAGCCTTACTCATGTGATGCTGAATTAACTCTTTTTCTCATATAAGTGCTCCTTATCTCTTTTTTATAACTGCTCTTCCTCAGTGCGTCACCTTCGTACATTCAAATCAGAAGGAAGTGTTCTGATTGTAATCTATGGGCAGAATTAAAATGTTGCACTCCTCATCTCTTCAACCTAAGCACATATTTGTAAAGAACTCAAAGATCTTCTCTGCATTCTCCAGATTGGAGGACTCTTCAGCGTCTTCATCTCCAAGCTTAGAGACAACAATGGATCCCTCTTCTGCAGCTTCAGGGAAATCTAATACCAAACGGCTTAAGAAGGACCCTCCTTCCCCACCTAAATCTACCTCGCCAGTTTCTATGGAGCTATTACTGGAGGAAATTAGAGCTCTTAGACCCTTTATGGAAGAGACCAATACTAAACTACAAGTTTTAATGGATCATTGGTCCCAACTTGAAACAAGGGTCTCTTCAGTAGAGTTAAGCGTTTCTTCTTTCAAAGAAACTTGTTTTAGTGTTTCTCAGCTCCACTCACAAGTCTCTTCACTTCAAAGGCAGGTAGAGGACCTGGAGAACCGTAATAGACGCAATAATCTCTGTATTTATGGCCTGGGGGAGGGTCTTGAGGGGTCTGATCCCCTCACCTTTTTCAAGTCATTTCTCCCTAAACTACTACATATGCCAGAAGGAAGGATGCTAAACATTCAACGCGCGTGTCGGCTAGGTCGGGCTCATCTCACGTTTCCGCTTCACAAAGTCCAAGAGGAGTCATCTTATACTTTATAGAGTACACAGACCTAATAAAGGTGTTGTCAGCGGTCAAAGCTTCTCCAAGAATCACATGGTCAGGCTCTTCTTTGTTTTTTGCACAGGACTACGCCAAGGCCACTGCAAAATGACGCAAGGCCTTTCTCAACATGGGAGCTGATCTACGTTCAATAGGAGCCCGATATGGCCTTTTCCATCCATGCCTCTCTAAAGTTACCTACAATAACAAAACAACAACGTATGAAGATCCTGTGCGCTTGCAAAGCTTCATAAATTCTTGTAAAACAACTGATATGGATTCTTCGGGTCCTTCTTCTTCATTCAATACTTGAGACTGTATTTCCTTTTAACCAAGTATTCCCTGGATTTGTTCTTCTATACAATGTTCTGATATTTCATGTGTTGCTTTCTCTAAGATTTTCTGGTTTATATTACATGTATTGATATTACTAAGTTGAATTTTTTGCTAATGTATTAATGGTCATATTTGGCTACCCTTTTTGACATTCTCTCCTAATTCTTTTTGTTCCTCGTCTCCATAGATGTTATACCTTTGTTTTGTGGCGTCTTCCTGGTTCTCCGTTCAGCTGACCCTGGACGTCTAGCCTATCTCATGTGGTTCCACCCCCCTCCCCGTGTTCTCCTGATCGTACTTCCCAGACCTCTTTTTATGTAGGTATGTCCTCTTTTTGTATTCATTTTCTATTTCTGTCCCTCATTGTTGTCTTTCTATCTTTCCCACACACTTTTCTTATCTTCTCTCTGGGTGTCGTTTTTTTCATCCTTCCCTATGGTGCTTCTCAATCTGTCTTCTCATCTGGTTTTCACATCCTTCTTGACATCGATTTAACTATCACTTCTTTCTTCTACTTTCCTCTCATTTTTGTTCTTCTTACAATGAATTGGTCTTTTACTTCATATTTTTTGTTCAATTTGTCTCTAATATCTTATGTCATTAAAGTTTATTACCTGGAACGTTAGGGGTTTGAATTCCCCCATTAAGAGGCAGAGAGTTCTATCCCACCTGGCTAAACTGGGGGCTGATATCACATTCCTGCAAGAAACTCACCTAACGGATGCTGAGTCATTAAAGTTAAAAAAAGGTTGGGTGGGTGAATTTTTTTCTTCTCCAGGTGATGGTAAACGCAACGGAGTGACGATACTGTGTCGCAAGACTCTCCCACTCTCACTTTTATCTCAAGAATCTGATACTAATGGGAGATGGTTGAATGTTAAGTTGTCTCTAAAGGATGTTCCAGTCTCTCTTCTAAATGTTTATTCCCCTGCAGATGGTGACCCCTCCTTTTGGCCCATGTTGGCCAAGCAAATTACTCATTGTATAGATGATAACTTTGTCCTAGCAGGTGATTGCAATCAGATTTTTGATCCATTCCTAATAAATCTCATAAGTCCTTTGTTCACACTATCACACAGCACAAACTCCTTGACGCCTGGCGTCTTTGCAATCCGACCACTAGAGAATATACTTTTTATTCCCCATCCCACCTTTCTCAATCAAGGATCGATTATATATTTGTCTCTCATAACATTGCGCAAACTCTTACTAATGCAGAGATTGGTCCCATTTTACTGTCAGATCATTCCCCTGTTTCAATGAAACTTGACATCTTACCTAAAGTTGCAGGTTCTAGAAGGTGGTGCTTTAATAATGCCCTTCTCTTAGATCCACAGTTCAACGCCTCCTTTATTACCTTCTTTAATGAGTATTTTGAGATAAATCAAACTCAATCCATGCCCTTTTCAACTTTATGGGATGCTTTTAAAGCCTCAGCGAGAGATTTCTTACTTGGCTTTGTTGCAAAAAACGAAACATTGCCTGTAAATTGACTAAGGACCTCCTTCCAGACATTAAGAGACTGGAGCACTCTTACAACACATCCCATTCGAAAGATTGCTTAACAGCCCTCATTAATGCTAAGATGCAGTTTAATAAGAAATCCACAGAGGATGCTTCTTTATATTTGTTAAAATCCAGCGCAAAATTCTATGGGGGCAGGAATAAAGCTGGGAAAATTTTAGCCAATTATTTGAAAGTTAGACAAAATAAATTAAACATTGAATCTATTTACGATACAAATGCAGACTTAAAATACAAAGATGCTGATATTTTGAATGTATTTTCTCTGTTTTACAAGTCATTCTATGCTTCTGAAACACAACCTACTGATCATTCCCTATCCCACTTTTTCTCTAGCATCCAAAAACCTCAACATTCTTCTTCAGACCTTGCTTCCTTGGAGTTAGATCTAACACTGCAAGAATTATTAAATGCCCTCAAACACCTTAAAAAAGACAAACCACTAGGACCAGATGGTTTCACGGTCGAATTCTATCTAAATTTTTCTAAATTGGTTATGCCCAAATTGTACTCCCTAATAAACTCTTTTAGTACATCTGGTGGTTCTTCGGGCTCCTTTTCCGAAGCACACATATGCCTCATACCCAAAGACGGTAAGGACTCTAAATACTTTAAAAATTATAGGCCTATCTCTTTGGTTAATATAGATTACAACATTTTTTCCAAAGCATTAGCTATACGTTTAGATTCCTACTTACCAGACTTGCTGGGGAAGGAACAATCTGGATTTGTCAAAGGGTGCTTTATAACTGATAACACGCGACTACTTTTTAATGTTCTATCCAAGTCATCACATTTAAAACATTGCATTGGACGCAGAAAAGGAGTTTGATAGAGTTGAATGGACCTATTTATTTTATGCCCTCACATGGTTTGGTTTTGGCCCCAAATTCACATCTTTAATTTCCCTCCTTTATTCTAGTCCCCGAGCGGCTGTTTGTGCCAACGGTCTAATATCTCAATTTTTTGATTTACGAAGAGGTGTACGTCAGGGATTTCCCCTTTCCTTTTTAACTTTGCTTTGGGACCTTTCCTCTCTAAATTACGCCAGAACCCCAATATACATGGTTTTCAAACATCAAATTCCCACATCAAACTTGCAGCTTATGCTGACGATCTTGCTTTTCATGTCTAAACCAAGCGATTCAATTCCCGCCTTCCTCGCAGAAGTATATACGTACGTACTCCAATATTTCTGTCTACAAACTGAATAACCACAAATGCGAGATTTTACCCTTAACAAAGTATACTTTCAAATCAGATTTTAGTGCCTCTAATTTCACATGGAGTCCTAATTGCATTAAGTATCTAGGACTGCATGTCACCCCTTCAATATCAGATACGGTATCACTTTGCATGAATAAATGCATACAAAAGATTTCAGATCTAACCGCTAAATGGCATCCCCTTTATTTATCATGGTGGGGTCGTCTAGACACCATCAAGATGATGTTGTCACCTATAATCATTTACACTATATCTAATATCCCGGTCCCTTTTCCTGCTAGATTTTTTAAGAGGATTAACTCCATCCTCTCTTCTTTCTTGTGGAACAACAAAAAATCCCTAATGTCACTACTCAAATTATCATGTCCTAAATCGGAAGGCAGAGTTAATTTTCCCGATTTTCCGACATACCAAAAAGCATTCATTTTGTGTCAAGCCTCCCTTTGGTTGCGCGATCCCACAGATGACTGTCCTTTATGAACTACAATTGAACGTCTTTTTTTGTCCCCCTTGTCATTTGTGGAATACCTCTCATTTTCACGTACACCACAAGCCTTATCCACTCCTATTATGAAACTGACATCTAAGCTCCTGTTATCCTCACCCCTCTCTTCTCATAGTACCATAGCCTCCTTCTTCAACTCTACAATTTGGCACAACAAAAATCTACTTATTAAGAATAAACCATTTTATTGGAAGACTTGGCATCAGAGAGGATTAATCTGGATTCATCAGTTATTCTCACAGTCAGATTTTATACCCTTCCCCTCACTCAGTCAATCATTTAACTTACCCACCTAATTTTCTCACAAATACCTTCATCTCAAGAAAGCTGTAATGGATACGTACACCCAATTGTCTGCCACACCTACTTCCTCCATTGTCCCAAACTCTTCTTTGCAACTTCACACCTTACTACAAACTACACCCAAAGCTTCTTTCATATATAGTTACCTACATAACACTGGTACTGTTAGGCAGAAATCCAAAGCTAATATAACGCAGACGGTGTTCTTTGTTTATAACAGACTTTTTTAACACCGTTTGCCATAAGCAAAATTTTTTTGACCATACCAGATGCTTGTTGGACATGCTCCTCCTCAAATGCGGATCATTTTCACATGTTATTTGCTTGCTGTACTGTACATGATTTTTGGAAACAAGTTTGGTCCCAAATTAACCTGCTTTTTGGAACTAGAATTCCTTTTTCTTATACTCATGTTTTCTTAGGAAGTCTTTCATCCTGTTGGGAAAATGTTCGCTTAATGTTAAAATTATTGATTTGTTATTAGCAGTCGCATTCCAGCAGATTACAACTAATTGGAAGGACTTTTCTAAAATCTCTTATAGGGCATGGTGGTACAGCGTTTGTCATAATCATAGGTTGGACACCTCCTTTATACACTTTATACACATGGCAACGAAAAGACTAGATCTATGGTCACCGGTTACAATATACCTTGACACAAGTGCCAGTCGCTCTTTCAGGTTGCAGCCAATTCAACAAGAAGTCTTGAACCCTCCTTGAATCCCCCAAACGTTCTTCATATATTTGGTACTCCACTATTCTTCATGGTTTATATGCCTCATTTTATTTATGCATTTATCTTTATTTTATTTTTTTTATTCTTTTTATTTTTATGCCCGATTCACTCAATTTCATGAAGCAATTTTATTGATGCGATTTCTCTTGTATGATGTGCTCTTAATATTGTGTATTATGTATTGACACCCTTGTTTCTATCAATAAATACTTTCTGAACTAAAAAACAAAAATGAAGAATTGTCATTCTGGCCCTCGTCACCAGCAGACTGGACTGCAAGAACACTCTCAATTTGAGAATCACTGCACGCTCCCTGAAGAGACTACAGATAATACAAAACTCAGCTGCAAGACTCACCCTCGACCTTCCCAGACAGACTTACATCACTCTGCACCTCAAGAAGCTTCACTGGCTCCCATTCAAAAAGAGGTGCCAGTTCAAGATGTTGACCCACGCATACAAAGCCCTGCACAATGAGAGAACAGCATACTTCAACAAAAGAATGACCTTCCACCAACCAGCCAGACACCTGAGATGCGCATCCCTTTTCTTCGCTGACCCTCCCTGGATCCGACGAGCCGACAGTGAAGGATGCTTCTCCTTTCACCTGAGGGCCAAAGCCTGGAACGACCTTCTCCTTCACCTTAGGACTGCTGCATTGCTCCAGAAATCCATGAAAGGACTCGAGAATGGCTGCTCAAATGAACAAACACCATGAAGCAGCTAGCATCTCCAGCACCTTGAGACCTTCAGAGGTGATTTGCTGTGCTCAATAAATCCTGACTGGTTGTATATAGGGTGCCATTGCTCAACTGACCATACATTTTCCAGTTGCGTATTTGTAGCAAAATTCTGCAAACAAAGCTCATGAAATTGAACAAATAATATAGTCTGTCGTCTGTGCCGGCTACGTTTAACCCCTTCAGTGCCCATGACGAGCTGGACTCGTCATGGGCCGCGGTGGCGCTGTGCCCATGACGAGTCCAGCTCGTCATAGACCCCGCCCGCTAATGCAACGGCCGGCACTGGGCGGGGAAAGGGGCGGGCACTGAAGGGGTTAATACAGTACGTTGAAGTCTAGATTCAAAGCTGTTCGTTAAAAATCGAGAAATAACAATGCTCCTTCTGACCTGCAGAAGTGCGCTAAAAGTAAAAACACAAAAAAGCAAGCACTTTCAATGCCAATAGGTCTGGCCTTGCCAAGCAGGTGCAGAAGTTAAGTGGTGTATGCATTTTATTGAAAGCATATGACCTATCTGGAGGAGCCAGAAACGCCTGGTCCGCCAGAGACCTTGTGCTCCAGCCACCGTAAGGAAAAAATCTTATAATCGTGCCTTCTCTGGGGCCGCACCAAGAATCTGGAACTCGATGCCGTCCTCCATCAGGAGAATACCTTTGCTGTCAATCTTTAAAAAGGAAGCTAAAACCTTCTTAATGGGCAATTTCCTCCTATAATTCTCATTCATTGCGCACACCGCTCTGCGGCATTGCTTTTTATTTTCTGCAATATTCTTGTCTACTTTGTTGCTCTTGTGTTTGTACTAACTTATTACTCCCTCAAATGTAATTGCTGGATATCTCTGTATATTGCTCCCATATCGCTGCTCTGACTATTGTATATACCCTGTTATGCCCGAATGTAGTCTCTTCCTTCTATCCCAGTCCAAGTTTATTGCCTGTGTCAAACTTGTATATAACGTATTATCCTTGTAAAGCACTCCGATACCGTAACGGGTCAAGTTCGCACTCTATAAAACTCGAAATAAATAAATTTACTTCAATATATTTTGTGGGAAAGTCAATTAGTGAAAGTTGGATAAACTCATTAGAAGACCTCTCTGGCATAATGCAGATGACTGGTGTGAGGATTAGGGAGCCAGAAGACAGTAGGAATTATTGACTTCAGAAAGGGAGAGGCCGTGATCTATGGAATGAGGTGTGAGCCGTTTACAAAGATCCATAATGGAAAATAAAGCTAAAGGGCATGTGGATATCAGTAGTATAAGCACAAGGAGAGCAGTGCAGACAGAGGATGGTAGGGAGTGAGGCAGGTAGTTAATAGATAGCAAGAAACGGGACAGGACATTTGATAGTTCCAGGGCTTTAAGTGGGATGAAAAAAACTGTGTGTGTGGGGGGTGTGTGTGTCTCTAAAAGGGGCGTGGACAATGTAAATATGGGCGTGGCTTACAAGCACTATGCTGAAAATATATGTTTAGCTGACTGGTATTTTTGATACTTCTGTCATTGCATTCAGATGTATAATCCAGCAAGTAACATTACACGTACAACAAGCCAGTACTATTGGCTTTGTCAATGGTTATTAGATACGTAACATAAATAAGCAATAGCCAAGGCTTCATAGTGTAGCATATTGAAAATGCTTCAGTTCTGAAATGGGGAGACTGAAAGAACTAAAACGAGTCTCTTTAGAGTGTAATGGTACTGCTGCAGAGTTGAGATTTTTTTTTTTGAGGGTGAGGGCAAAAATGGGGAGCCCGATAGAGACCCGTCTCTGCACCTGCCTTTTAGAACTGCTGGTGCTGAGCACCGGCAAGACATGGCCCACTT
Source organism: Triturus cristatus (assembly GCF_964204655.1). Lineage (NCBI taxonomy): Eukaryota > Metazoa > Chordata > Amphibia > Caudata > Salamandridae > Triturus > Triturus cristatus. The sequence continues at coordinate 646,775,938 of NC_140584.1, read as the reverse complement.
AAAGCGCAGCTTAGTTCTAAACAAAGGCCAATTTTAAACGAGGTTTTTACTGAAGACGTGAACCAATACAGTTAGGAGGTGAAACATGGAAGATGAGAGGTAGGCAGGGTGAGAGAAGGGGCTGTTTATGAAAGTTGATTTTGGGGATATGAAGGTATTTGGGGATCAAAGCAGTGCTTAATTTATTAAAAAAAAAAAAAAAGTGTCAGGGCTCTCCATAGGAGGCCAGTGCAGCTTGCACCACACATTGTCCCTCCCATGCTGCTAATGATAATAACAACACAATTAATAACCATCCAGCTCGTGCAAGGATGACATTCAGACAATTAGAGGCCCCTAAAGCTATAAGAATTACTTGGGGAAAAGATAATAGTTGTTATGTATATTGATTGAATCATTAACTGTTGTAGTGGTCATCTCTAAATTCACCAGACAGCGCCAACTTGTGGCAGGCTCTCACAAGCGCAAGTGTTGACAATTAAGTGCTGATGCTGAGCCCTGGAAACCACCAGCTGGTCATCCCAGGTGGGTGGCGGAGGTCTCAAAGGTCTCAAGGAAGCAAAACAGAGCAAATCGAGCCTTGATCAAAGGACCTCTTTATAGAAGCAGAGATTTTCAGCCGATATTGGAGCGCCATCTGCACAAAGGAGAGGGCTCGCGGCATCGGTGTCCGGGTGTGGAATAACAAGCAGTGCTCCAAGCTGGGAGGCAGTGTGAGCAGAAACAGCGGCAGGGGGCGGCGGCTGTGCATCTGCGACAGTGGACGGAGTAAGCGGAGAGGTGTGAGTGAGCAGCAGTCTAGGGGTGGCAGGGTTGATGGGGAAGGTGGGAGGCTTCTAGGAGGAGGTAGATCCGGGCCCATGATTGAGCTGGGTTCAGGATGAAAGACGGTGGACTGAGTCGGATAGGTTGAATGGGCTAAGCTGAGAGGGGGGGGGGGGGGGCACATATGTGCCAATGCTGGTGGGGGCATTCTGTGAGTATTGGGCAGCTTGTGAGTAGGGCAGGCTGAGGGGAGTGGTTTCTAGGAAATGTCAGAGTTGATCACTTGAGTTTTCCAACTGAGGGAGGGCTGGCTCAAAACAGAGGCTGGGCTAAGGGCAGGGGCCAGTCTGAAGGTATGAACCTGTGAGGCTAGTTGACGGGAGGCTGAGAGAGCAAGTGGCTACACCAAGGGCGGAGTATAGGCTCAGAAAGAGACGGGCAGAAAATTGGTCCATCTAGAAGTAGAGGTCCAGCGGACGGAGGCTGTCTGGAACGGAGTATGCTGATTCTGGGCGCCTTTTGAGAACCGAGGCACTACACAAGAAGGATGCTTGAAACTGGCTGTTGGAACAGCTCCAGCAATGCACAGCACTTGCATTAGTCTCAGTTCAGGATTATGCACAACCCCTCCCCATGACCCTGGTCATCTTTCAACCACACAAGCGCCCCAGGACATCACGAGCATCATTCACAGCTGGGAAACTTCGATCGAGACCAAGGGATATTAAATCAAAAACATGCATTTGAAATATTTAAGACTGATAAAGTCGAAGAGGATAATTACTCTTGCCAGGCAATCACAACCTCCCTGTAGGGGAGACTCAATCCCAGTAGTACTCGCTCACTGTCAGTGGTTGGCATTGAGTCCTTTTGAGGCTGCCTCTTATTAAGTCCTGCTCTCATCAGTGTGACTCTCGCTTTAGATGAAATTCGTACCCAGTTAGTGGCACTCAGTTTCAGGGAGCCGGGCTTCCCTCCATTAGAGTCACTCCTATGCGGTGAAACTGGCTCCTCGTGAGACCCACTGCCAGGGATTGAGAGCCGGCTCTTGCTCTGAATGCCAGACTGCACGCATGGGTTTGTAGATGCGATAAGGAAAGTTTACATCAATGGCAGGGCTTACATGTGCAGGGCGGGACCCTGCACCTCTGTTCATAGCACATCATTGCAATAGCATTTGGGACACTTTGTTCCAAGTGCAAAAAAGTAGTAAAGTACACCGCCCCGCCTCCCCCTAATCCTGGTGTTATTTACCTTGATGAACCATCCCCACCAGCCTATTCCCAAATTAAAATGTTACCTCCTTTTCATTTTTTCCATAAAACTTTATTTTGTGAAATCCAACAAAGAGACAATAAGTTAAGACTGCCGTGATGTTATGTCCATGGGGATTTCAGGAAAGGGTTAGAAGAAATATGGGAGAAAAAGGAGACTTTACTGCCACAGACTGACCACAGCTGTTTTATTGTCACTATTTTCAAGTTGTACACTGGCTGCTCAAAGGCACAAAACACTCAGATGTCAAGAGCAGTTCTGTCCATCCTCTTCGCCTCGGCAAATGTTCTTTATTTTCCTTTTGTATAAATATTTGCTGATTCAGTGGGGAATTCCTATGGTACAAAAAAGGCGGGGAAACATATAGTACAGTCCTGGTTTTTGGTGTCCATAGTGTGTTTGTGCTGCTGGGTGGAGGGGGCGGTCCGCTGGTTTGAGAATCTCCATACCACCAGGTCTTCAGAGATGATACCAGATCTGAAAAATGAAGGCGAAAATCTATCAGTACCAGTTGGCATCAATAATCTTCCATTTTGTCAGACAAAAGGGATTATATTATCAAAACAGCTGGAAATGCAAAACCTTTGATAGAGCCCCAAAATATGCATTTAAATATCTGAAAATCCACAATACTGGTGTATGTGATTTGGGGACAGTATGTGTTAGACAGTAACCTACAATTAAGCACATGTAGGCCCTTCCCCTTATGCAATCTGTATTCGAATTCAAGGCTGAGACAGTCCTCTTCTGGAATGACATGCAACATCGCAAATGGGGCATAGTGTCTGTAAGCTATGCACGTCTTACTTCCCAGGGCATTCCTATCCCACCCTATACTAGGCATAACATTGATTGCTCTGGTATTGGACTTGCTTTTAGATCCAACTTTTTAAGCTGCCCTCTGTGCCCACTCTCAGCAATTAAAGCAAATGTTCTATTTAACCTTGCTGTTGCTGGCATGTTGCTCATAAGAGACTGCTAATACAATGCTTACATAGTTGGGATTCAATCATTCATCAGTATATAGGCGGGGTTTGGCTGCCCAGCTTTATGCATAAATGCCTAGAATTAAATAAGCGTGGTGTCTGATTATAGGCTTAAAATGATAACCTACCTTCGGAATTCTGCTTAGACAGACATGATGTGTTTTACGAAAGCTGTGGAAGAAAACAAATGAGACACTGTTAAACAAGAAGACTAAAAGCAGGAAGAAACAGAATACATGAAAATCAAACCCTTATATCTGGAAGTTTTTTCAAAGGATTTTGGGAACTTGGACAAGATGTGCATGCTACAGAATCTGCTACCAGAATATGGACTGTAGAGGCGGTCCTGGTAAGGAGGCCATGAACTGAAAGGGCAGAAAGATTAAATGACCGTCTTGACACTCCGCACATTTCATGCAGAGGTAAACATTTTGCAGCGCATGGCGAGATTAAAGATTCAGCAGGGTTTAAATATGAGTGTAGTCACGACAACTCATGTGCCCAGTAAATGTATGGTGATATCCTGTGTACTACTTACTCCAGGACGTACTAGGGATGTGGATTAAATACAACGTCACAATCTTTAGATTAGTAATCCGATCTGTATGTAAAGGCATGGGTGAGTTCACCACCCTAAGAGCGACTCTAGTGAGGTGCAATAACATTATCCCCATGGACGGTGGATCCAGCAGTCTATGGAAACTGCATGTTGATGTAAAATGGGGGGCGTCCAGTGTAAGAACCTTTCCTACTAAAAAGGAAAAGTGTCTTGAATGAAAACAAATAAATGCCTTTGAAAACACTGCCTGCCGCCAAACACCCTCGCCATACCATGATACAAGCACGACGGAGGTCATAAACTGAAAGATTTCAGGGAAAGGTCGGAAGTCAGGACTTACCCTCGTAGTTGATGCAGCCGTTGGAGTCCTCCTGACCTGCCAGCAGGGCTTCTACCTCCTCCTCCTTCATCTTCTCACCTGTAGACATAGAAGAAGTACTTAGAAATGATGGCCGGGTGCAGACTCCATATACGGCGGACCTGCGTATTCCTAACAGGTCATCATTTGGAAAACATGGAGTTAGGGGTGGGGGTGAAGGGTAGGACATTCCAAACCCCTCCCTTCCGCCCCGCCTCCTTACATGCATAGTTACGGCAATTTTAGGCGAGAGAAGGGTAAAATAAAAACGGGTGTCTCACGCCTGAATCGGGTGTATTTTGGTAAGCATGCTATTCCTCAGCCCGGCACAAGACTGAAGGGAACCCTACAGTCTTTCCATTTTATCAAGCCTCGGGCCCTTCCCATCACGCCACCCGGAACCAACTAAAGATCCCCGCTGACATTCCCTCTACATTTCTTTCTGATATTCCACACGACGTGGCTCTTTAAGTCTACAATGCTCAGCGCTCGATGCTTTGCTTATCCCTTGGAGATATGTTACCCATGTTACAATACCCTTGGACAATGGTACCCCTTTCAGCGGCTTCGAAGTGTGAAAACCTGCGCCGGACAGAACAGGATTTAAAACTAGTTTGCACACGAATCTCTGAAGCTGGTGCATTAGCCCAGTGTGTTATCTAGCAGCTGTCCGCGGTGCTGATGGTGTGGCTGCTCGCATGAATCACTTCCCCCTTCCCACCACAGAAAGCGCAGTACCTAGTGTGGCCAGCACGTGGCGAAGCTCAGCGCCCATCACGGTGCCGTTGCCCTCCTTGTCGAAGACGCGCAGACCCTCAACGAAGTCCTCGAAGGTGCCCTGGTTCTTGTTGTTGGCGATGGCCTGCAGCATGGGCAGGAACTCCTCGAAGGCGAGCTTCTTGGCGTTCATCTCTGGCGGGAAAAGAAGCACAAGCGTGAGAGGCAGCTAGGCCTTCCAGGGCAGCCCTACAATCCTTCACAGACTGTGCTACAACGTCTGTGCAGGCAGCCGCCTCAGGAAACCAGAGCGGACTGACCGCCCAGGAGAGGGCAATGTGACACGCTGGCGGCCTGCTCATCCCCGCGCATCACTCGAATGATAACTTAAGTAGAAAAATGTTTAATTGCGTGATCTTCCGATCTATCCGCCCGACTATTCATATTTCATGTTCGTCATTATAATAATAACACGCCATTTGTTATTTTAATTTTGGGTTGAATTTGAATGGCGTCCTTTGTCACATGCAAATGGACAGCTTTTATAAAAATGCTCTACAAAGAAGGTTGCTTTTAAAGCGTTACCACTTTTTTTAAGCAGGCATGAGAGCCAGGGCACACGGAGAAGATCCCCAAAAATCAAATAATTCGTCCAAGTGGTGGTCCTGACCTGAGTCTTAGAACGTGCGTGCCCTGGTTCTGTAGCTGATATTTGTGTATCACTAGATACAAAGTGCTGAAGACAGCGCCTTCTTCGGTGGTATCCCTTCAAAAGCAGACGGTAGTTAGTGCTACAGGTGCAATCTGGTGTACAATAAAGAACTGTATGGCTCTCCACTCCAAATGAAAACCCTACGCCGCCCTTCAGGTACTAAACACATGTAACAAAAGTATATGGGGCCCCTTGTGCAAAGCATAGTTAATATAGCAATCGAAACAATACTTTTTACTGCTGCCTTGCCACCAGGTATAGCTCGGACATTAGTGTAAATGTATGTCGGTTTTTAAATAAATCTATCTTTACATGATACAGCTGCAAAATGTATCCCTCTCAAAGTTGACTCAGCATTTACAGAAGGCGACAATGGTTTGATAAGATTTACCGAGGGTGCCATGATCTTCGGAAGGGCCCCGCCCTCCAGACTCACGCAGTCCCCAGGTAAATGAGGGAGAGCGCACTCCCTCAACCATGGCCACGGCAGAAGACAGAACGCGTCCATTAGAGAAGGCCCCAAAAGCGCATGCGTGGAGCGGAACCAGGCCCTCCACGGTTGCTTCCAGGCGCGCGCCTTACCCTCATTGCTGGGGTTGCCCAGGATCTTCTTGACCTCGGCGTTGGTGGGGTTCTGTCCCAGGGCGCGCATGATGTCAGCCACCTGGCCGCATGTCACCTTGCTCTCGCCAGTCCTGTCGAACAGGAGGAAGGCTTCTTTGAAGTCTGCAGGGAAGAAGAAGGAATATTGAGGGTGCGCGCTGACCTTCCCAGCATGCTACTGCAACACTCATCCCAAGGCCCACCCAGGTTAAGTCTCTGAGGGATGGGCATTCTCTGAAGGAAACTGGTCGGGGATGCTTCGAATCAGTCTAGTCCAAAGATGGCCTTTGTTGGGGTAGCCAGTGCCACCTTGGAATCTTTACAGGTGCCACCCGAATTTTATCTCGATATTGGAGTCATTTGTCGTCTTCGTGGTAGTGGGGAAGGCCAGCCCCACCTAGTTGTACCCGAGTGAACCCATGACCACCCACAGAGACCACTCCCAAGGCCCACCTGTCCTCGACCTTGAAATCCACGGCACGAGGACAGTTGTGCCAGATAGCCTCACACCAGTGTCTCCATTGTTGCAGTTCCAATGTTACACCTTTATAATGGGACACCGTTTCGCCTACCCCTCAGCCCCAATGCAACAGAAGCCATTCGTTTTCTCTGCTTGAGGATGGTTGGGACAAAATAAACTTGCCTTGGTTTGCAAGAGGTTCTGCACATGTTCCGTTCCAGGTGTGGGCTGGGAATAGGAGGTGGAGGGTTGTGGTTAATGTATTGAAGATTACATCTACTTTTCTTGGAAAATACCTTTTTAAGCAGTGCATTTCAGATTTCACTTGGATTACAGTGTTTACCAAAGAAATGATTTTTTTCTTTGAGATGGTGCTCACGTTCCATTCACGGAGCGCGCGCTGGAGGGTTTGGGGACGGGGCATTCAATAGCGCACCCTGCCATGGTTCGCATGGGGTGTCGTGCATATACTCTTAAAAAACAGGCGTGGCGCCGAAGTGCAGCTGACCACGCACGCACACCTCCTATTATGACTAAATGGGTTCGGGGGCTGCCGCACCCTGCTTGTAAAGAGGGGGGGGGGGGGGAAGGGGCTGGTCTGCGGAGCCGACACCTGCCTCAGGATGTCTCTCCTCGCCTTGTCGAGCAGGGAAACGTGGGTATTTTGGGATCTCTGCTCCGAGCCCCATTCGGATTCTGCCAGCTGCTGCAATAGGATATAGCCATCCCATTTCTGAGGAAGGTCTCAAGGAGGCCTTTCACCCACGCACTCCATTTTAGGCAAGTGTCTGGTGCACGCAGTGGACTCACCCCGTATAGTGGGCTCCAATTTCGGGGCGTGCTGTGCGTAGAGGTGGGTAATGTCAATGGGGCAGGAGGGGCGATCACAAGCTACCGTAGGAGTTTATATTTTTTCAGAGATCGAAACGTGGTATTATGGTAAAGGCATGTGGTTGTCCTCAAAAAGCATTATTGTTAGTTTACTCGTTATAATGCCCCGCATGTGCCTTATCGGTGGCAAACTCGGCAGGGAGCAAGGTGGCGTTTGAAAAAGGGGGTGGGGGGGTGGTGAGTTCCTAGCACTGTGAACCCCTCTTTTCTCCACCAACACTGTTTACTTGCATTCTTAACCCATAAGCAGCTCCAGTTAACTTCCCAGTTATTTTATAATAAACTTGTCATTTTTCAGATAAATACCATTGAGTAGAGGGGTCAGGTGCTAACCCGTGGCTTCTGTGGGCTTCTTTTGGGGAAGTGAGTGGGTTTCAATCGTCCTCTTCAGACCCGGGCCTGGCAGCTGAGACTCCTTGTAGGGCCGTATAAATACCAAGGATTCTTCTCCCCTGCCCCGAACTGGCAGGCCCAGCTGCCCCCCCATGTCTGCTAGCGAAGCCCTTTCACTTCCATGTTCTGACCAGATTAGCAAGTTCTGCCTGCCGCAAATACAGCGGCCCCTTCAACGCCTGCCCTGGCATCTGTTAACGAGTTTGCACACATTGCATGGCAGCTTCTGAACGCACGAACATTTATTCCAAGTTTTTCCTCTATGTTTGAGGACAACGTGCACATGACTAACATTTCTAGCACCCTCTACGTTTACCTTGGTTATCTTCAGGTGCACTGGCTTACAAGTAGCACCAGTTGGGGTATATAGCACTTCTCCCCACCCCGTGTTTCCTGAACTGGAAATGGACTCGGCACCAAACCGCGCTAAGAGACTCAAAGAAGATGGTCTCATCTCCAGGAAGACCGATCCACCCCCCATCGTCCCACAGACCCCAGCACCTTACATTCACTGTACAGTAGGCCTCACACACAACTTACCTTCCTGCTGGTCCTGGCTGAACTCGATCTGTTGTGAAGAAATAAATTGGCCACAAAAGAAAACAGTTTAAACAAAAGGCACAGTGGGTCTGGTAAAGCGCCCAGCTCGCTCAGTGAGGAATCCTTCAGGTGGACAAAATGTTGCCTCGTCCCTCCAGACTTACAGCTCAAAGATCCTTTTACAAAGCTGGGGCAACCAGCAAGACTGGCAGTGAAGCGAATGCCTGTATCTGCTCATGCAAGGGGCTGCTGCGAGATTATGCCCATTTCCAATCACCTTTGACTATAGGCGGCTTATGATTTTTATTGTAAAAAGAAAAAAAAATATATAACTAAATGTGCAAGGATTCTGTGAACTACTGGGTCCCATTTGAGTGAGGCCAAAAATGCCCAAGTCTCGTTGTGGGCCTCCTTGTACAGTAAAAGGCATTGTTTCACTCTCAACCCTGCTGGACTCAAACTCCTGTTACACTTACCAGCAACCTCTTCTTCGGAGAAAGACTGCAAGGAAAGGAGAGAAAGCAAGATACTAGGATAGTGCGAATACATTGACAGAAATCAAGCAAATCAGCGTCTCTAAGTATCCCCCAATACGCCTGGTCTGAAAGCAGGTAGGCCCTGGTGGTAGTGGACTAAAGCTGCCCTCTGCCCCCCACTGCAAACCCAAGAGGAGGGGGTCATGGACGCCTGTCCCACACTATGTGGAACTGTATAGCTGCAGTGTTTGACTTCATCAAACTACCTCGAATATGGAAGCATACGGCCCACTCCGGATACCCGCCACCAAAATTCAACAAAACTACCCAAGGGTTCCAAAAACTGAACTCCGATTGCAGTGTTTGCATTCTAGGGTACTTTGTTAATCGTGTCATTTTCTAAAGTCTATCCAATACAGAGAAACACTGTCTTCTCTCAAAGTTACTGTATAGTTAATGTCCTCTGTCACTTTAGTCGTCTTTAAGAGTCATGTGACAAAGGCCACTGCACAAGGCTACAGCATTCATGAAGCTATTAGTTGGCCAGAATAGAATAATTGCTAATTCCCAGTGCCTCCCTCTAGCATATTTTTTCTAAAGACTCATTTTGAAAACACTTAAGCTCCGTGAAGAAGCCCCATCTAAAAAGAGCGCTATCTGAAAGGCTGGATGTCTCGAGCAGGAAAGAGAGGCAGGCAGTGGACGCACCATGGTGGAGTCTGTCGGTTGGGGAGCAGCGGCGGCTGGAGACGTCTGCTGGTGGAGGCTGAGTCCCTGAGTGTGGTCCTGACTGCCGGGCCCTGCTCCTTCTTATGTACCCCCGCTGCCTCGTCACGGCCAGGGTCAGGTGTCAGGCTCCGCCCCCAGGGACAGACCTTCGCTTTCTTAGGGCAAAGGCGGAGGGACAGATCTGTTTCTTGACCCGACCTATGCTCGGGCCTATTTTTAGGCACCCAGCAGAGATGGGGTCCGTTTTACTGAGTTTGAAACGTCGCCTGTCAGCACTTTTATTGCTCTGTTTCGAAAAGGAATGCGAGCCCTGGCATGGGCCCTTCTAGGATTGCCTTAAAGGGCTTCCTGCGCATTGAAGCCCAAATCCACGCTTCTCGGAGCTAAAGCTGTGCTTCTGGGGTGTCCCTTCCGAAATGAGTTAATCGTCCTCTGGTAATCCATGGGCTGCCCCTGTGTCACCAAACACTGATCGAACTCCGATTTATGGAGGACTCCGAGTCAGTTTTCTCCTTTTTTGCTCTATGCACAATTATGAGTAATTACTCTTCCTTCGTTGTTTAGCAGTCTGAACAGTTTTAAATAACTACCCCTGATATTTTTTATTTCTTAATTGTAATATATAAACTCAAACTCTGCGTCCGCTTACCACGCTTTCTGCGAAACATTAAACACGACTAAAAAGAATCCAGAACACTTTTTAGGGACATGGTCATAATAGGAGATCATATGAAACTTAAAAGTTATATTCCTGCCGACACCTGTTTTTCACATATACTTCCTGTTGCATTCTAGGAGTTACTGTTCTTCCGCTAGTTGCCAAGAAGCCATGCTCCATTTGCGACAACTCTAGTGAGCTTTGACATGTCAGCACACAACAGTTAGCATTCTGGGACTTGTAGTTTTGCATTACACTGTGTACTTATCGTCGGAAAAATCTCAGAATGCAAAATGCTTTTCTCTAGAAACACAGGGTCGGGACGTCCTGCCAGACATGATAGGGGGCACACTGGCAGATAGATATGTTATTGGCAGAGTGTGTACGTTTTAGTGGGATCTGAAATCGGGGCTGTGCTGCAACCTCCATTTTGACTTGGGAGGATAATGCCACATCATCCACCATTATCCATTATTAATGCATCGACTCACCTCGGTGCTTCGTTGGAATTGTTCTTATGCTACACAGTGTTAAAAGGAGGTCTTGGTGTCCAGACCTAGTTTGCCACTTCCCCTCAGGATGCAGCCTGCACTTTCACCTGTGGCTGATTAAGGAAAGGACTGCACTAACCAGAATGCAATTGAGCACGAGTTTGAAGGGGGCGGGTGTATTTCCGCACCAGTGGCGAGAGGATAGTGACGCCAAGTAGCACTCGAGGCAAACCTGTTCAGCTTCATTGCCTTAATGAGAAAAAAACATAACATGACCCAACACTGCTCTTAGTCCGCTGGTCTCAGCAGCGCATAGCCAACCCGCTGAGCTGCCTCATCGGTCCTCCAAAGGCTCCTTTTAAAACAAGCACAGGCAAATCCAATAGGCCAGTCTTTAATGCATGCAAACTGCATTTGTGCTTGCCTGTGCCTCAGTGTTATCACATCGACTTTGCCGGTGTTTGCCTTAAGTAGCCGGATTGTTCATCCTTATGCTGGCATGCACGTGTTTAGGCACATATGTGTGATTCGCAGATGATTCACGGGTAAAGAAGCAATAAAAAAGGTTCTACGGTGAAAAAAGGATTGTTTACTTCATACAAAGCATGCATGAAGTGAATGTGTGTGATAATTCCGTGTACTTTTGAGATGTGAAATAGTCCCATGTGCATTGTAATGCTAGCACTCCATGGGAGATGGAATGATGTACCAAACAAGCAATAGCTTGAGGTGAGAGGCATATCACTCTGGGTGGATCAAAAGCCCACGTTATGTAAGAATTGCTTACAATGGGCTTCTGGGCTACTGCACTCTCAAGCACGGCCTAAAAACTATCACTATATGAAGAGAATGAGAAAATGACCGCATGTGGCTGTTTGATAAATCTTAGAACGCCCCCTAGTGCCTAGACAGATGTAGTGCTAGGATCTAGTTGCTGATAATCTGTCCGATTTGCAGTGAACGCTCTGCAGAATTTGAGATAAGAAATGCCATCTTCCACATATGGTGCACTCGTGTGTTTGTTAAAGGGACATTAAACACAGAGGAATGTACGCACGATCAAACTGCCATTGGGCGAGATGGGCCTTGCACACTCGCACGCACTCCACTCTCCCCGACTTCGGTAAAGACCCGTCCTTGTTTCAAAATCCCTTCACCAACTACCAAAATATACATGGAGGTTGTCCAGGGAAAATAAACAATACTTCAATTCCCAGAATGCAGTGCGGGCGAGTTTGAAATCAAGGAGCTGATTCCCTACTTACTAAGGCAACCCCAAAGGCCTTGTTTCTCCATAGCATGTTTCTTTAAATGGTATTGGTAAACGCTAGCACAAGCTGCACACACCACAACCGCTGTTCCTCCTACTCATGAGGACCACGGAAAGGTGAGCAGCGGAATGAACTCCGCCGGGACCTGCCCCTATGACCTGCAGTCAGCTTGTAGTAGGCGCTCATGCCCGCTGGGCTATCTTACTCAGAAGTGTCCCACCACCTGAGCTCTGTCAATGCATTTGCTTGGAATGGGATGGAGGGCGGGGCTTACCTTTAGTGTCGCTCCGCTTGCAGTCTCGCTCCGCTAAGTCCTGATTGCGTGGTAAATCCAACAGGTTAAATACACATTCACATCTCATAACACCGACCCCTCCACCCACAAATCAAATCGTGCATGGAACACCACAATAATCAAACCACGCCAAATGACACAAATTCAACCGACCGCCCCCTCCCACATATTAAAAGTGTCATGCACAACTAGACTGAGCTTCAAATGTATATTTTAACAACACGGACACGTTTGCTGTTTACAAATATCGCATGCTATCCCATGTCAAGTGACTGGAGCTTCTACAAGGGTAATTCCGTTGCATTCTGGTACTTGTAGTGTTGGAAATATAATAGGAAATTTTACCACGGTACCAGAATAAAACGTTAAAAGCAAGATGGGGCAAACTGGCCAATGTTGTGGCTGACCATGTACCGTTCAGGAAGTGTGCTACTAGAGTGTGCTGGTCAGTGAGTAGCCATAGCCTCTCTGCACGCCGTAGGACACTCAATCACACGTTTGTGTAGAGCAGAAATTCAAAGTAATGAATTGAAAAGTAGTTCAGTTTTGTCTGCCATTTGTCCTGCCTCGGGAGTCTTCAGTAATAATGACATTTGAATGTTATGTAACGCTTGCAGCTTGCCTGCGTCTTCCTCATGCTAAAAAAAACCCTGGTATTATTTGTACCCAAGTTGGTCGCACACTGCTCGTCACGAGCAGTGTGCGACCAACTTTTGCACAATTTATTATTTGTACCCACTGAACTGCATTTAACTCATCTAACTCTGAGCGATAAAGAGGGGAGACACTCAAGCCTGTGAGGAGTGCCACGCGCACAGATCACGCAGATGCCTTAACCCACTAAGCAGCCTTGGCCCAAAAGGGAGAGCTATCCTTTAACTGATATCTATCTATCTATCTATCTATCTATCTATCTATCTATCTATCTATCTATCTATCTATCTATCTATCTATCTATCTATCCATCCATCCATCCATCTATTGCACAAGTCCTAAAAAAAGAAGTGATGGGGCTAACCAAATTAGGCGGTGTGCACGTGACATCAAGGCACGTGACATTGCACATGGCATCACAGGCAGTGGCATCACAGTCAATAACCTCTCAAGAAGTTACATCACAAGAAGTCACATCAGATCTTATGACCTCACACATATGTTTAGCAGGTGTCATGAACACATTTAAAGCCAGTGGCGTAACACAGGTCCCCGCAGCCCTTGAGGTGCGGGGGTCCCCCCAAGCTCCAGGGGGCCCCCTCAGCATAGTACTTTGACCGGAGGGCTCCTGATTGAGTTCCGAGGGGGGCCCTCTACAAACCTTGCAGGGGGGCACCCTCAAGTTTCGTTACACCAGTGTTGAATGCATTATAATATTTAACAAATTAGATTTTGCTTCCAGGATGTGTCAAAAAAATCATGCAACACTATGCAAAATCTGAGCCTCAACTTATACATGTATTTTTCAAAACCCTGCTACAAAGGAATTGGCAACAAGGAGACACATGGCAGTACATCTGTTCTGCTTAATTGTTTGTAAAGTCTGCATTTTAAAATATCTTATGCAGTTAAGACACCTGCTGCAGAGACCTTTGTGTTCAACAGGAAAACTCTGAATCTGCTCAACTCAAATGTCTGTTTTTCTAGGTACGTTTTTAAGCAGAGGATTAAGGCAGTGCCTTCTGTGCTGAGCTAGGATGTGACAAAGTATTTTTCCATTTCTACAGCAAAGTCTTTAAGCATAGAATTAGCAAGTGCCAGTAACACAGAGCTGAAAGATGACAACAGTCTTATATCTTTCGAGGCAAAGCACTACAGCTTTGGATTGGTACCATCTAAACCAACCTGGAATTAATAAAAGCCACACCTGACACGTTTTGTTTGTGTTGTGAACTCTTCAGAGAGGTTTAACTTTGTCCAGACACATGGGAACATCCAGTATAAGTCAAATTACTCTTGCTGGGTTAGCGTGCTGTGTAAATAATGCAAAAAAGAAGCAAGGAACTCTGGGTAGAGAATATATTTTTGGAGTAGCCCTTTCAACCCCAAAAGTCAAGAGAGCTTTCAAATGCATGATTAGATGCATTCTTGCTAGGTGGCACTGTGCAAACATGAAATAATAAAGATACTAGAACAGGACATTTGTGGTAGTCTCTGCACCTAAAATGTCTACCTTTAAATATGACCTTATTAGCGGGCAAGGGTATGTGGCCTGTGTCACCTAGAGCGTGATGCCATATTGTAGGCGGCTGGCCGAAAGGCAGCTCTGGATTGGTGGGCCCAGAGTGCACTGATGCAAAATGTGAGGAAAAAAACTGAGTGAGAACGCGCCCCTAAGAGGGTTGGAAGCGGGATTCGGGAAGCCACCTACAGCTCCCAGGCATATTGGAGTGTAGCAGCACGTAGTGTACCCGTCCGCAGTGCCACAACGGGCTGTAGTCTTGGGCCTCCACCCACTCATCAGACGTAATCATCCTCGAGCAGTGCTGTGGGAATGCAAGTTCCAGAATGCATTTGGGAGTGAAAGCAAGACGGCGATTGAAAGCTCACGTGTAGGAATGGCTCGATCTGTAAAGCTGCACCTTGTTACAGGTGGAGTTAATGAACAAAGGGTATTGTTTGACACGTGTGCGTGCTTTTATTACTATTTGATCAAAAATAACGCGAATCATAGAAATGGAATTTACAGCGCTTCGAAACTACAAGGCTGCGCTAGTAAGACCTTCACAGCGCTAAATTATCAGAATATTATTATTTACTGTTTATCGTTGGTAGGTTTCGCATATTTTCACGTTTCTAACGAGTGCATGCATCCCCGTTTTCTTAACTGAATGGTAGATTACATTTTTTTGTAAAATTCTTGCTGTTACATTTGTGGGGCTTTGTGGCGTGGGTACCAACAGGGTTTATCTTTATTTAACTCAATGGTACTCATTTTTTAAATTTAAAAAACACGGAAGGTGAAGCCAAAATAAAGGGACGATGTTTTTTGGCAGCTTAAAGTGGTATACCCGGTGCGAAAACCAATATCAAATCCATGCAGGGGAGCCCAGATCTCTGCAACAGTTGCCTTGGTCCGTCTAGCTATCACGCCAATTTACTAATTGCAAACTGAGCCCCCTGGACCGGTCAGATATTACACAGCAGCGTCCATGTGCTCGTTTAGACTCTCAGCGGAGCTGCAGACCCGTCGTTTTATTCGCAGCCCGAATATGGGAAATGGCGGGCTGTCCGTACACTGATAGGAGGGGGAAGGGCACTTCCTACCCCGGTCGCCTTCCACTCTCTCTTCTGCCTTTCTTTGATAGGGAGAAAGAAGGGCTGTGTCCAAATTTAAAATTGAGACATGTCTACTTTCAAATTTCCACCTGTTCATTCCGTTCGTTGAACGAACAGGTCAGCAGGGGGCGCTGTACTGCATCAAAGCAAGCTTTTAGAAAAGTAAATGTTCGATTTAGGTTTTCACTCTGGTATCTTCCGGGACCTCCCGACTTTCAAGAGCACACGGCTCCACCGGTAAGTCTAGGTTAAAACTCCTACTATATGATTCCGCTGCCTACAAACCCTATTCCATGGGTATTGAGCTTTTCTTAGTGGATTCGGATTATTCGAAATTTGAAATGTGTTGAATGAACATTAATAACCAACACCGTTATGCAAGATTAAAACTTAAAATATTAGCAGACAAAAATGAAAGTCGACATTTCTTAGCAGTCTAATGATAACAAATACCAATTGAGCATATAATCGATAGTCTATGTACCTAAATAGAATCGTTCTCATAATACATAGCTCTGTCCCTGAAATAAAAATATAATTAAGTTAATCATTGAAAGGCTATTTTACTAGACTAGTGTTGATTGGAGTATTTAAAATGAACGAACCTCCTAAACACGGATTAATGTGATTTTCCTGCGTGAAGGCTGAAATCCTGATCGAAGTTTAGTTATTTATTCTGCGGTCTGGTGTGTTGCTGTTAGTGATGTTTCATTGTCAACTGTAATTTTTTAAATCCACCTAATAGCGGAGTAGCGCTGCACTTACAATAGATGGAGTTGGGAGAACGACAATTGCATGCCTAGCCTAACGAATTAAAGTTTTAAATACATTCTAATGATTTGTATAATTAATGTAAAAACAACATTCTGTGAATGCTTCATGTTAATGTTGCATCCCTCGGAGACTAAGATTGTGTAGGTACGTGGCAGAAGGTGTATTTGTGGCGCCATCTTGTAATGGTTCTGCTGATGTCTGCAGTGGGTGGTATCTTTATCACGTTAAGGAGCTGGAGTAAAGGCTGCCTTGAGATAAACGCACTGCACTTGGCGGCTGGGTGGGGGGGGGAGCTGTACACTTAAAGCCCCTCCCAGAGAGGGTCGCTGCGAGCAGCGCCTTGCTGATCTCTGAGCCGCACTGCAGATCGTTCTAAGAAAAGACTGCAGCAGGTGCGCGCGCCTGGGATGGGCCGGGACAGCTGTTGTCTTATAAAGGCCTTCACAGTTGCCGGGAGCTGGGGATATCCGAGGGCGGGTGGACTGGGGGCTGTCATGGAGGGGGCTGTAAGGAACTGCCTGGTCTCCCTGCAAAAGACAGCTGTTTAGAGAAGGGTCTTTAGTGTCCAGTTTCTGCTCCGTTCTGCAAAGTATTTAAAGAAACCGTCAGCACGGGCTGCATGCCTATTGAATGTGTAACCTAACCTTCCAGGAAAAGACTCGCACCCCGGTGTGCACCAAGACTTTAATGCAACTACACTTGGGCGTTTTCTTTGTGATATAAATGGAGCACTCCCCAGGGCCCGGCTAGCCTGTAAGGAGGCCGCGTTTAAACCAGCGAAAATATTGTACTTTTAACTCCTAAAGTTAAGAGCCCTGGGATTGGGGTTTAACGTTTTCAAGAGAAAACACCGGCCGTTTGTTGTTTTTTAGAGTTTGCAAAGGATTGCACATGAAACTTGAGAGGAAATCGAATGTATTCGTTTGTAACATTAGTTTTCTATCCCTGTTTAATTAGGTAAGAGACCGTTATTTCAACTCTACAACACTTTAAAAAAGTGTTTCCTATTTATATTGGCTGTTTGAACTATGTATAGACCAGAGGGTAAAAACAGCGGCGTTAAGGGATTTTTCTTATCTTTGTACAGGCCGGGACATTAAAATACCGGTGGTGCCGGTAGAAAACCGGCCTGGTGGCAACCCTTCCTTCGAAGGCACACGGCAGTGATCTGAAGATTCGATCTTGCGACTTGCAAATAAAATATGCACAACTCTCTGTAGCATGCACAATACCCCTGCCAGCTATCTCACTTGATCGGGGAAAGGACCCCTGGAAATTAGGTCATCGAAAGTCAACAATGCACCCCAAAAGCCCCACACAGCTCTCCACAGACATGCAGAAGATACTTTAACCAGCAAAGGAAAACAAACATGCATTCTATTCCGAAAAGTAATCTTGACGAGATGAAACTTGAGGCGACCCGCCCACCGTCCTTTCATGGGCAAGCGGCCCGGAATGGACTTAGGCGGGCCATTGAGAGAGCAGTAGACGCACTTTGTGGGACCTTATAAAGCGACCAGTGAACCCCCCACCCCCAGAATCCTTTCTTGAGAGATGTAAGGTCTCCTCGACGGCTAAAGTAGGTGGTGTTTATCGACCTACGCCCCCACCGCCCCGATCTCTCTACCCATTGGCGAGCTGTCCCACGGAAGCAGTTAGTAAAACACAAAGGATGTCACCGCGTCCACACTCCGCAAACGCATAGTAAGACGCGGGCAGTAGTCACTGGAAAGCACTGCACTGAAGGGCGCCCCCTGCTCGTGGGATGGGGCAGAACGCCAGATTCCTTAGTAAAATGCTTACTGTTTTATCTTAACAGGGCAGAAGTCTAGCACAAATCAGAGTGCAGTGGCAGGCCGAGGGTAAAAATCCACATACTCTCCCTCTCTCTCTCTCTATATATATATATAACATACTACTAAGTATGAATATGCTACATATCCGAGTTGGTTCTAGGGGTTGACTGATCATTTATTTTTTCTGCAAGTGTTACTTGTTCATCATTTCCCTCCTTCCAAAGACGCTGTATTTTCCTGGCAGATTAATATGCGCTCCCCTGAGACCCCTTGAAAGCTGTTGAATGGGTTTTCAGAACCTCCGCCAAATAATTGTGATTGCTTTTTTTTTAAAGCAGAGAAATGGGTCATAGCATGGATGGCTTCTGCAAAAGGCCGGGAGGAAACCTTTTCAGCATCACTGTTCAATTAAATGCTGCTTCAAGCCACATGAGTGAAAGTCTGGCTATCCACTTCTCACAGCGAGCTTGAAATGCTGCAAGACTAGAGCAGAAATATTAATGTCTAGTTTTTTATACCGCGTTTAATTCCAGCGTGGGTCTCATAGTACTTCCCAAAGTGCCTAGGACCAAACTATGTGCTCCAAGCAAGACTTGGAAGACAAGACAGCTTGATTCACAGAAGGCTTGTTTCAGCATCTCCCAGGTGGGGCAGCAAATCTGGACTGGAGATGCAAAGTTTCACGCCGCCTATTCATTGTGCTTAGCCCGTTCGGGACTTCATTTATTTGTTTGTGTTTTGCAATGTCGCAGAATGCTTCGAAGTACATTGTAAGGCAGCACAATGCAAAACACAAACAACAAACCACTAAAATAAAGTACTAGTACTCTCCTTAGGGTCAGGTAGAGGTTTTGTGCAAATGTACTGCTGCGAGGAAGGGCGAGCCAGTGGGTTGTCTCTCCTTAAGCACACCTTTAAGGTGACTTCACGAATGCACATTTGGGTGCCACCACCATCGTGCGCTTCAGGGACTCTGCCCAGGCTGGTCCACACACACCCCGTCATGTTACCTTTATGCTGGAGAGGTCGATTGCGGGCTCCTTGGGCTTTACGGGTTCAGGGGCGGGTGCAGGAGCCGGGGCTGCAGCAGGCTTGGCTTCAGGCTTCTTTACGTCCTTCTTGGGTGCCATTGCGAGAAGTTTGGTGGTTTTTCAGTTGGGGTTTGAAGAGAAAAAGACAAGGAGCGAATCCAAGCCAACCAAAAAGACCAAGCAAGCTGCAGGAGATGATCCCAGGAAGAGGAGACGCTCCTGATGGTCTACAGCCAGTGCCTTGAGGGAACCCAATGTGTTAGGCACTCTTTGGGCATATATATATATTTCAGTTAGGACCCAGCGCGGGCCTGACGCAGGCTGTGGGATTGGTGGACACCAGGGGATGTCATCAAGGCTCGAACTATAAATGGAATCTTTGGGTCAGGGTTTCAACAAACCAGGAGCCTTTTTTCCAGCCTCCCCCCTCACTGCCCTCCTCCCCCCTGCATTTTTTTAATAGAGGAAAAGGACAAACACTCGCCACAAAGACACATCGAGACCGAGCTGGTGTTGACATTGACAGGCAGCTTTTAATGTTTCACATTTTCTTGCTCGTAGCTCAGTTCGCGCCGAGGTCATCAATCACGTATTTTTTTTTGCAGGCATGTGTGTCACTTACAGGAGAGGTTTGGTTTCACGCTTGGAATTTGGGATTTAAGGAGCTTTGGGGGTGTGATCACTGTTTCCATTGACCTTCCTTCTCTCCTCGCCCCTCCCCTTGCTCTCCTCCCTCCTTTAAGAAAGTGTTGATCTAGCACTAGACCCCAAGAGGGGGAGAGTTTAAAAATAAAAGCAGACGTATATGGGTCTCCCTCCCAGGCCCCCTCCACTCTTCAAAGGAGAGTTTCTATACTCCGAAGGCATCTCGTGCTGCAACGCGCACTCCTTTTACACTACTGGGGAAAGTGACCACATTCGCATAATAACCCACCCAAGACCAGAGCAGAAATAAAAGATTCCTCTACAAATGAAAAACGTGAAGACAAGCCGGCAATGGTTCCAGACAGCACTGCCACTAGAAACTAAAATCTGCCTGCGGGACCCTCCATTACACCCACAGGCTTCAACGTACCTGTCCTGCCTCCATTCTATGCACAGCGACCCTGCTTGCTGAGTTTTTCCCCACAGAACTGTCTGCTTGCGCTATCTCAAGAATAACCTAACTTCTCTTACTATGCACTCCTTTGGTTGGGTTTAGCCAAAAATAAATGCAAATCCGATTTTCCCCAAGAATCAACCAGCTCTTTGGATTCCAACTTCTCAGCAGAAACCAGAACTCTTCCCCCTATTTTTCTGTACTGTTAAGAAGAACCCCCGGCTGATATAGTCTCCCGACGAGTGGTGTTTTGTACAAATATGTGCAAGGCGGTCAGCAGAGCCCACATTTATGTCCTTGCAAGTACCAGTGCTTGGGAAGGGTTTTATAATTAGAAAACACACTCCTGTAACATCGGCTCCTCTCTCTCTCTCCTTCCAAGGCATTCAACCTACAGTTTGGAGGGAAGGAATAGCCGCTCGTGCGTTGCAAATGTCCAGTTGTTCTCATAGCGCTTTGTCCTGGGGGCCACGCTGTTTCTAGGCACTTCCAATTTAGGTAGGGAATGAAACTAAGGCACAGGGAAGTGTAGTAATTTGCCCAAGATCACACACTTTGATTACACGAGGAAGCCAGAATGAAAACTGTTTCAATACCAAACACTTTACATATCCAGGAAGAGTGTTCCAAACCCTCAACTCACCACCTTCCAATATACCAGCCACTCAAGCAATTCGCCCTTCTAAGCTCAGACGACCTTCACAAAGCGGACTAGTGCTTAGAGGAAGTTCTGTCAAAGGTGCTGTATCCAGTCCGTTACAGACCAAAGCACCGGATTAGTTTCCCAAAGCTTCAGTTTTTGTTTTCCAAAAACTAAAAGGTATGAGAGCCTTCGCGTGACCGTCAGTAGCCGGTCTTTTGAAAGCTCCATCTCTAGACCGCTTTAGGTCACAGGATTCCTTGTTCACCTTTGAACATCTGGTATCTCCAGAGGTTGCGGTCTCCACCTTAGCTCGGATTCTTTGTGCTCACATGAGCCTGGTGGGTGTGTTGCTGGGTAGAATAAATGGCTGCAACGGTCGCAGGGGAAGTGGATATTAAAACCAGCAATCAAAGACATGCGTCCTGTCTTCGATATTGGCCCGGTCCAGCCTTGGCCCGGTCCAGCCCTGCCCGTCAGCCTTTGCTCTAGAGAGAGATGTGTGAAGGAACGAAAAACATTTCCTGCAATTGAATGGGTAGAGATGAAAGAAGACAGACGGAACCCAGTCCAACCTCCCCCTAATTACCACATTGAATACCAATGTAACTTTGACACAGCCTTAGGAAGGATAAAAAACAACTTCAGTGCAACCGTTGCCAATAACGTTCCTAATAAGGAAGTTACACTTAGCTCCGTGTCCCCGTTTAACATGACCAGAACAATCTTGTATTGGCCCTTCTACTATTTCTAGCAAAATCGTTGTCCCTGCCAAGAGCATGCCATTCTAATAGCTCATCCAACCATGGCTTATATTAACTAGAGCAGTGCTTAATTTGTAAAAAAAAAAAAAGTGCAGGGTTCTGCTTGCACCACACATTGCCCCTGTGTTGCTGCCAATGATAGTAACTAACCATCACACCCCTACAAGTGTGACAATTCGGACTATTGCAGGCCCCCAAAGCTTTAACAATGGCTTGGGCGGCATGTAATAGTCATCTTTAATGCATACTGAATTAATAATTGACTGTGTTGTGGTTATCTCTATATTAGCCAGCCAGCACCACCTTGTGGCAGACTGTCACAAGCCTGGTGTTGACAATTAAGTGCTGGTGCTGAGCACCAGAAACCACTGGCTCAAATTAAGCACTGAACTAGAGGTGGCAGAGCCAACAAATTGACAGGGAGAGCCAGAGCCTAGCCAAGGGTCTGGCTTGGAACTGAACCCGGGCACTGAAAATGTTTGCTTTGTAAATCCTACAGCAAACATCCCATAAAATATGATTAAGTCTCTGTGTTGGACCTGGCCCTTTTTGCAGGGTTATCCCCAAACATTTTTGCCTTTTTACTCCTCCTGTTCTTGTTGGCTCTAGGTCTATGGGCACATTACCACTGCTAACCAGTGCTAAAGTTCATGTGCTGTCTGTCTACATTGTATTGGTGATTGGTTTATCCATGATTGGCATATCTGATTTTCTAATAAGTCCCTAGTAAAGTGCACCAGGTATGCCCAGAGCCTGTAAATCAAATGGTACTAGTGGATCTGCAGCATTGATTGTGCCACCCACACGAGTAACCCTGCAAACATTTCTCAAATCTGCCACTGCAGTATCTGTGTGTGTAGTTTTAAACTTCAATCAACTTGTTGGTGCAACAACCAGTACCAGACACCAAGCCGCGACAGCCATACTTGCAGAATTCGAACAATGTTCTCCAGTTTGTCCTTTGTTCCTTTATTCCATTTTAAACATGGTTACCACGTCTTGCACAAAGGCTGCGTGATTCCACACTTTCACTGCCGCAAAAATGCCCATCCAGGGCTTTATTTGCAGCCCGTCAGAATACACATTATTCCTGAGTTTCACCCAATGTATTTTGGGCTTAAAAAAGCCCTTCGTCAGGGGTCTATAATCTAAAAGAAGCCCATCAATAACCGCAGTTGATTGCCCACAAGCACAAAGGTCACGCTGCAAGCGCTGGTGCTAGCAGATTTAGATGACAAAACCGGAGCACAGTGAGTTCATTATTTGGTGGGCTGGGGATATTGAGCACTTGGCTATTTTCACGTAGAGTGAATTTAGCATGGGAAATTGTTTTATGTTTTTAACATAGGCATTTGAAGGGAGTGGTAAGCACGGGGCATGTTCATATTTAGAGTACTTTTTTTAGGTAAAAAATGAATAGATTACTGCTGTAGAGGCTTTAGAGGCACTAGCAGATAGAAATAGTTTTTTAAGGGCACACACTTGATGGTTTGTGCGTTTAGTTCACTAAATGTTTCTTTGTGCTTTAGGGCCATCGACTTTGGTTACTGATGGGCTTCTTTTATATTCTAGACCCTTGACTGAGGGCTTTTTTAAATTCTGAAATGCATTGGGTGAAAACTCAGGAATAGCGTGTATTCTGACAGGCTGCAAATAAAGGCCTGGATGGGCATTTTTGCGGCAGTGAAAGTGTGGAATCACGCAGTCTCTGCGCAAGACGTGGTAACCATGTTTAAATTGGAATAAAGGAATATAAAGGATAAACTGGAGTACATTGTTCAAATCATTGCAATTCTGCAAGTATGGCTGTCGCGGCTTGTCTGGTACTGGATGTTGCACCAGCAAGTTTTTTGATGTTCGATCACCGTGCTAAGGGGACGGAGCGTGGTTACAAGCCAGCACGCCAGCATCTTACAATGGTGTTAAAATTATTGACGAATGTGAACCATAGAATGGAGTGCATTTTATCAAATATTATGATAGCTGTAGTTTTAAACTGCCATGTCAATCTGGCAAGTGCACCCACTTGCCAGACCCAAACCTTCCCTTATACTACATGTAAGTTACCCCTGAGGTTGTCTCAAGGCAGCTCTATTGGCTGGGTGCATTGTATTTCAAAGGTAGGACACGTACTGGTGTGTTTTACATGTCCTAATAGTGAAATACTGCTAATTACATTTTTCGCTATTGCAAGGACTATCTCTTCCATAGCGTAACATTGGGATTGCCTTGAAATATTTTTAAATGTTATTTCCTATTGGGAGCTGATAGATATTTGGAGTTTGGGGTCTCTGCACTCAAAATTTTAAAATACATATTTTGGTGAAGACGGTTTTTAAACTCTGTGTTTGAAAATGCCACTTTTAGAAATAGTTGAAAAGATAATGCCAGCTAAGCGTGCACTCAAGTTAATCTAGTGAACAAACTTAAACCATATATACTGCTGTGTTTTCTTGCTTGGTGTGCAGTGCCTGAGGTGGTTCTACCCTGCCACCTGTTCTATTGAAGGAATGCGAACTAGAGCACAATGTTCTAGTCAGGATGTGCACAACCTGTTACGCTAAAAAATGAGTGTGTATTATCAATTTATCGAATTATTTAATTAATTGACAAAAATGAGCAAAACAATATTGTACATAAGCGTCTCGTTATTGATCAAATTCATATGTTCAAGAAGTGATACTGTAAACAGATCTGAAGTCCTTGTTGTAGATGTGCTTCTCTTTTATTGACTCATCTGATGAAGATCCAATTACAGGTTAAATATCATCAGTCCATCTAGTAACTCCAAGCCAGTAAAAATAGAATTCGTTCCTTAATCCCAATGCATTTCGGGTGATATTGCCACCCTTCTTCAGGGTTTATCTATAAATAAAATTTACAAATAAGATTTATCACAATAAGA
This sequence comes from Triturus cristatus, assembly GCF_964204655.1. Classification (NCBI taxonomy): domain Eukaryota; kingdom Metazoa; phylum Chordata; class Amphibia; order Caudata; family Salamandridae; genus Triturus; species Triturus cristatus. Next base: position 646,751,477 of record NC_140584.1, on the reverse strand, counting down.
AATTGACTGAGACGGGAGATGTTAGGTTGTGTTGCTCAAAGAAGAGAGAAATGGCCCTTCATTATCCAGGAGGGTAAGGAGCTACAACGTGAGTGAATTGAAGTAAATTGTTGGTCGTTCGGTAAGGTTACTGTGCCAGATGACAAGGTTGAAGCCTGCAAGAGACCAAAAGAGATGCCAGCTCACCCAGTGAATAACTCCTGTACAACCAATGAGCCATAACGTGTACAAATCTAAATCTACCTATTGGCTTTCCAACTATCGATCCGGGCATGTGTCCTAGACTTCAGTCCAAACAAGTTGCTGACGGACTGTAAAACCAAAACTAGTGTCAGCTACATATGTCCGAGTGATCTAAAGTGTCAAAAAGTTAAGACTGAGAGTAAAAAATTAATTCAACTCACCAAGCGTTAATGACGCCGGGACTGTCCAGCTTGTGGTGCTTTAACGCGTCAAAAATAAGCCTTCTGGTGTCGTGTTGCCAAAAAAGATGGATGAAGACTCAGCTTTAATATGTTCATGGGCACCCCTGGTGCATGTGAAAGTATCTGTAAAATACTGCATGGTCGATAAAGACATAATGAAAATTACAAGCGACCAGCTTGTTGGGCGTTCGAAAAGTGTACAGTAGCTTAAAATTACTTACATTGCCGGTCTCCAAAAACGTCGTGGTTCTTAAGACGCCAAAGTCAAACCATCCGATGAATGGTGTCGGTTGGCCATATATTCTATCACGTCCTACGTCAATGTGGTAGAGACCGAAAGTGGACTACAAGTAGCAAGTCTTACTGAAAAAAGTGTCAGCCATTCTGGAACATGAAAAGCTGTGGATTATCTATGTATGATAAAAGTGCGTGAACCAAAGTATGAAAGAGAGTCCAATAACCAGGAAAAGGAAAAAAGAAAAAGACTATAAGCCTCATGTATATAGGAGGAGGTACAACCAGCTGGTCGATCTCTTAGGTAATGTACTGAGTGCCAGTGAGACAAAATCAATCTGATATTAAAATAAAACCCTCACTCACCAACATAGTTGGTGACATGCTTCATCATGGGGTTTTGCCAGTGGTGCCTTGTGCACCTCTGGTGTGCTTCGACACTTATAGTATGGCGGAGCAACTGTTGTCAGATTAGAAAGTGAAGTGTACAGTGAGTAGAAATCAAATGTGAGTTAAAAGTCATATGTCGTCTGCCAAAATTTTTTTAATGATGGCGACATATGAACAATTTAAAAATAGTGGTGGATATCAATTCCTGACTTTAAGTTGGTCAGGCCAATCCTGTTTATGATCAAGTGGTCAACATGTTTCAGCTTATCTATGTGTTTCACCAAGCTTTCATCAGGACCTAATCATGAAAAAAAAACACCTTGGCGGTATAAGCACGCTAAGGCTTATCCAAACCTCAGGTGTAACGAACCGATACACTCACGGTTACATCGGGGGTCTTCCACTAATTCAAGGGAAACCTCGTATATCTGTAAGAAATGTATATATATTTTAGAATCAGCATACAGACATTGAATACGATGTGTATATCAAAAAACAGATCAGATGTCAGACAAACACTCATTCACATTGTCCCTATAGTTTCACATGACTCATAATAGACCACGGTGAAATCCGTGAGGACAGAGAACTCTATTTATTTTAGATCTACCAGACACGTCTGAAGCCAATTAGGAGCAAACAAACAGTTGGGCCGATTCGCTCAAGAGTCTGGGTATAAAGAATGGCTTATTGACTCTGTGTTGATCTCTTTTAAAATTGGCACATGCAAATATATGTCGATTAAGAGGGGCAATGGATGATCCCCAGTTCCACGACATAATTTGGAAGGAAGGAAAAATAAAATTAAATAAAAGCAAGGCTTACGTAAATGAAGTCGAGGAAATGCTCCTTGGGCAAGAAGGCGGGTGGCGGAACTACAGAACAACTGTGGTAAAAGGGACAAACGGAAGAATATCAACTCCTGTAATCCGTTATCCCATTGTGCCAAAAAGTTCCGCTTCATAGAAGAACAAAGATTTTCTAACAGCGGTACTTACGTCGTCCAAGTCCTCAGCTAGGTGATTTCACCCACGAGTGACCGCCGAGCCCGGAGTCAAAGTAAAAGCGAGCATTAGCGTTTAAATACTGACAACCGTGGCGGGAAACCAGGAAGAGTCTTCATCTGCCAGTATGCGCGCGCATCAGCAGTGTAGATAGGGAAGAAAGACTTGGCCGCTAGTCCTTGATCGAAAAAAAGGGACTGCGTGTCAATTTCCCTTCTCACAAAACTTTATCGACATGCTCGATTTAGCGCAAACAATTTTCAGAAACGGGTGACATATGATCTAAAAATATCCTTATGCCCCGAAAATATCAAATTATCGTCCTTACTCAAATAGATGTTAAATACCCTCATGGTATCACGTTAGTGGGTGTAAAATGGGGGATTCTATTTGAAAGGCCAATCAGGTTCGAAAAATTAAGTGGCCAGGGACCTATGTCTTTTCAGAAACATAATATCAGGATAGAAGGATTCAGTTGTCCAGACAACATTAGTTAGTTCGTCTCAACACAGATCCCCACGGGATATTATCATTGAGTCCCCGTAGGTGTGTCGATAGGCGATAGACCCACCGCTGTTCCTTTTCAAACAGTAGGGAAGGTTTTGATTGCTCTATGATGGTCCAGTGTAGATCATCCGCAGTGTGATTGAGGCGTAGGAAATGTTCCGTTAGTTTTGTCATGCTTTTTTTACATCGGATGTTACTTCGATGCTCCCCAATGCGTAACTTGACCTTACGTGTGGTCATGCCCACATATTTCAAATCACAAGGGCATGTGATTAAATAGACCACATCGGTCGTGTTACAATTGGTGTGACTACGTTGAGTCCAGATTTTACCCATTTCCAGAGCTAAAGTTTTTGTAGGGGACGTGAGATGGCACACACTGCATGACCCACAGGGATAGTGGCCAAATACAGGTGGTAAGCCCCAGGTGTCGAGAACAGAGGGTACAGTAGGCTTCCTTGGAATCCTCGGTCTTGTATGGACAAGGGAGTCTTTAATACTTGTGGCCTTCTTGTATGCAAAAAGAGGTCTTTCCCAATTCTTGTTGTTGCTCGTCAAAATCCTCCAGTGTCTGTTAATTGATTTTGCAACAGCATTGGAGGCAACGTTATAAGTGGTTACACACGTCAATGGTAAGTCCGTGGACTCTTTGGGAAAGGTTTGCAACAGGACCTCTCTAGGTTGGTTTCTGGCTCGTTTGTAGCTTTTTGTTAGAATTGTATCAGGATAGCCCCTCTGTTTAAGTTTATGTGTCAGTTCATTGGCCTGTTTTCGAAAGTCCTCCACCTTGCTACAGTTCCGCCTGATGCGTAAATACTGGCCATAAGGGAGATTTTCCCGGAGTGGTCGAGGGTGAAAGCTGGAGAAAGCCAAAAGGTTGTTTTTTGGCTGTAGGTTTGTGGTAAGTTTTTGTCACTAAGGCCCCATCCATTTTAGTGACAACCACGTCCAAAAATATCATCTCATCCCTATGGAAAGAATTGGTAAATAACAGATGAGGGTCACAGGTGTTTATCCATAGTAAAAAGTCATGAAGGATACTCTCAGGGCCCTGCCAGATGATAAAAATATCATCAATATATCTTTTCCAAAAGGAAAGATAGGAAGAAAAAGGATTACGTGGGCTTAGGATAAATTTACGTTCAAAATCAAAAACATAAAGTCCTGCCACACTAGGCGCAAAAGTGCTGCCCATCGAAGTACCAGTTGACTGGAGGTATAGTGTGCCTTGATATTCAAAAAAATTCTTCTTTAGGGCCAAAGTGGCACAATCGATGATAAAGCCTTTGGGTGTTTGAAACGACCAATCAACGGAGTCAAGAGCTTCCCCAATAACCTGGATGGTATTGTCTTGTGGAATGCTCGTATAAAGACTCTCGATATCCAGAGAGACTAGTATAGTGTTGTCAGGATCTACCCTTAGCTCCTGTAATGCTGCCAAAAAACTTTTGGTGTCTTTGAGGTAGGTTGGAGTGTCCTGAATTATGGGTTTTAGAAAAAAGTCACAGAAAATCGACAGGGGCTCTAAAAGAGAGCCAATGCCCGATACAATTGGGCGACCCGGAGGGGGTAACTTATTTTTGTGGATTTTTGGCAGAGTATAGAAATACGGGGTAATGCCTTTTCCTTTTGTCAAAAAATCAGCCTCTTGCTTGCTTATAAAACCACTTGTCTCGGCATGTTCAACAAGATTACATATAGTAGTTTTCAGAGTCAGAGAGGGATCAGTGGTTAGAGGGATGTAGTTCTTGGAGTCGTTTAGAAGACGCCTGCATTCAAGATCATAATCGGTTGCATACTGGATTACAATGCCTCCACCCTTATCCGCGGGTTTTATCACGATGGCAGGATTATTTTGCAACGATTGAAGAGCCTGAAACTCCTGGGCATTCATGTTCTTATAAGCTCCTTGGTCCTGGAAGGCTTCAACATCATTGATAACTGCTTGTTCAAAAGCAGTGATTTCTGCTGGAACCAGGTGGGGAGGGGGTGTGAATGTAGACTTCAGGCGTAAGGCAGTGTCACTGGGATGATCTACATGGACATCAGGTTGGTTTTTTTCAAAAAAGATTTCAGTTTTAGTTTTCTGAAAAATTCAGAGAGTTCACATTGCAAACGGAAGCGGTCCAAGCGTGCTGTAGGCACAAAACCTAGTCCTCTTTCGAGTACTTTGCTCTCTGTCTGTGTCAATGTCACTGAGGAAAGATTAAACACTAGACTCTCTGATTGCTGGTTCCGGCCTTGCTCCGTGTATTGTTCCCCATCCCTTCTTCCTGCTCCCAGTGGACCTGACTGTTTCCCCTTCTTCGCCCTCGTCCTCGTCGGCCTCTGTCTAAAAAAGGAGGGCGGAACGTATTGGGTGGAAAGGGAGGCATTTGGGCATAGCCGGGATTCCAACCCATCATTGGGAACTGTGGTGGTTGAAATTGATTGTAATATCCCTGACCCCCTTGGTTAGAAAAGGGTTGCCAATTTGGTTGAAAATGGTAAGGTCTATTTCTGCCTCTGCCTCGCTGTCTGGATTTAGTACTCTCGTTACTAGATCCGCTAGAAAAAGAGTCATTGTCATCCGCGCTGTGTGTCTGATCATTGCTGTCAGTTGGAGGGACAAAATCAGGATTTGCATAAGGGTAGATTTTGTTAAATGAGAAGCGCTTAAGATCTTTCTGAAATTTCTGAGCTTTTGACTGTGTTAAAGTGTCCTTGTATTCATTGATCTCTTTATTAAGCTCATCCAGTTTCTTTTTGTAACCAGTCAGAACTGTCCGGAAGTGTGTTTCAGTTAGTTGAATTTCAACCATTAGCGCCTCTGACAGCCTAAGAGCAGTTTTTATTATTAATACGAGCCAATCGCGGGTGCAGTGCCACGCGATTTGGGCCCAATCCCTACGAAAAGTTGGGTCATCAAGGAAAATGCGAGGGGCATTGGTGACCAACAGACCCTTTGGCGCGACATTATTACGTAGGTACTCAGTTAGTATAGTACCGTGTAAAATGGTGCGACTGCGGTTTCGTTTCGGTTCGGTCAGTTTTTCCCACTCACTTGTCTGTGATATTGTTTGCGCTATCGAGGAGTCAGCAAAAAGTGAGGAGTCAGCTAGTAGTGCATCAACCTCTGCGTCAGTATACGTAAGCCCTGTATTTTCCATTGTAGTGCCAGAAAAATATGTGTATCGAAATGAGATCAAATCACTGGGTCAAATAAGGGACTCTCGCAGCTGTGCGCTGCCTAAGTAATTAGAAACAACAAGAGAGAGAGGGTCGAGTTACAATCTTAATCCCCCGAAATCAATGAAAAAAACAACGAAAGAGTGTATATAGGAGGAGGTACAACCAGCCGGTTGAACTCTTAGGTAATGTACTGAGTGCCAGTGAGACAAAATCAATCTGATATTAAAATAAAACCCTCACTCACCAACATAGTTGGTGACATGCTTCATCATGGGGTTTTGCCAGTGGTGCCTTGTGCACCTCTGGTGTGCTTCGACGCTTATAGTATGGCGGAGCAACTGTTGTCAGATTAGAAAGTGAAGTGTACAGTGAGTAGAAATCAAATGTGAGTTAAAAGTCATATGTCGTCTGCCAAAATTTTTTTAATGATGGCGACATATGAACAATTTAAAAATAGTGGTGGATATCAATTCCTGACTTTAAGTTGGTCAGGCCAATCCTGTTTATGATCAAGTGGTCAACATGTTTCAGCTTATCTATGTGTTTCACCAAGCTTTCGTCAGGACCTAATCATGAAAAAAACACCTTGGCGGTATAAGCACGCTAAGGCTTATCCAAACCTCAGGTGTAACGAACCGATACACTCACGGTTACATCGGGGGTCTTCCACTAATTCAAGGGAAACCTCGTATATCTGTAAGAGATGTATATATATTTTAGAATCAGCATACAGACATTGAATACGATGTGTATATCGAAAAACAGATCAGATGTCAGACAAACACTCATTCACATTGTCCCTATAGTTTCACATGACTCATAATAGACCACGGTGAAATCCGTGAGGACAGAGAACTCTATTTATTTTAGATCTACCAGACACGTCTGAAGCCAATTAGGAGCAAACAAACAGTTGGGCCGATTCGCTCAAGAGTCTGGGTATAAAGAATGGCTTATTGACTCTGTGTTGATCTCTTTTAAAATTGGCACATGCAAATATATGTCGATTAAGAGGGGCAATGGATGATCCCCAGTTCCACGACCTAATTTGGAAGGAAGGAAAAATAAAATTAAATAAAAGCAAGGCTTACGTAAATGAAGTCGAGGAAATGCTCCTTGGGCAAGAAGGCGGGTGGCGGGACTACAGAACAACTGTGGTAAAAGGGACAAAGAGATCAACCGGCTGGTTGTACCTCCTCCTATATACACTCTTTCGTTGTTTTTTTCATTGATTTCGGGGGATTAAGATTGTAACTCGACCCTCTCTCTCTTGTTGTTTCTAATTATAAGCCTCATGTGTCTGAATTCTGAGCAACAATGCTGAGGAGGTGACCCATTCGCGCAGTGACTGAACACCTTAATGTGCGAGCTAGTTGTACGCTGTATTAGTGTAAAGAAGCCTGCCATTAAGAAAATCATCTTAAACAGATGGGACTTGCTGCAAGCAGAGTCTGACTTTGGTAATCGTTTCAAAGATTGCCCAATTTTTGCATACAAACGGTCCCGAAATCTCAAAGAACTATTAAAAATACGAGATACCCCGAATAGACAACAACATAAAGGCCTAATGAGATGCTATAATTGCTCGCATTGCAATAACGTGATTCTTGGAACACACTTAGCACACCCTTGGTCAGACAAACAGATTAGACTTAATTTTTCAGCTAACTGCAACACACAAAACATAATTTACATAATACGGTGCCCATGTGGTATTATGTAGGGAAGACCGAAAGGTCCCTACGAATTCGTATTACAGAACACAAAAGTAGAATTCGTACCAGAACATTAAGCTCCCCTTTGGCAAGCCATTGGACAGAAGCCCATCACACAATAGCACAATTAAGATTCAGCGCTATTGAAGTTTTTCAGGAACATAAGGACAGGGACATGTCAAAGTTTATCACTCAGAGGGAGACATTCTGGATCAGGCATTTGGATACTATGACTCCCAAGGGTTTGAATGACCGCATGGAACTGTCTTGTTTTTTATAGGGTATCAATTAGGGGCTCAACACTGATTGTAGTTCTCTAATTTAGTCTAGTTACATGCACTTTTGGGAGCCTGCAATAGCCTTGTGGAGCCATTCACAGCACTTCACTTTTATTTTCACTCATTTTAATTATAGCACAATACACAGATTGTAGTTTTTTATTCTTTATTTGCCAGTTTTTCACTTGTTAACTCAGGTCTTGATCCTTCGTTCTGATACAATGCCTTGCGTTGGTTTACACAAGATTTAATAAGATCAATTTTTTGATTAAGTGATAACAATCATACATCCTTTAGCTTAGGTTTGATGTTTCTGCGCAGCAATGGACATAGGTATGCTGTATAGCTCTTTGTCTCTCAACATTATACACATGTGAACTGCTATTATTTGTAGTATAGTTAGTACCGGGGGTATTAGGTAGCCCTCATGGAATTCAGTCTATAAGATCAATAACACAAAGCTATCCCCATGTAGGATTGCATCTTTTTCATGAATTTACAAAAAATGTATGTCTTATGCAAGCAACATGTTTCAAATGTACTAGATTTTGCTCACAACTTACGATAATCACATTGTCTGTTTATGTTATATGTTTTAGCACACCTCGTTGAGTCATATTGTTCTATCTGAGAACTAATGTTGCTTATTCACAATTGCTCCACATGTCTATGACGCGAGCCATGTTGTTTTACACCTGTGATTGTTTCATATGTTTACTCATACAACAGTACAGGAGTTGGTATTCTACGTTGTTACATTGCAATTTACGTAGACAGCATATATTGCGTATGTGATTAATATTTATTAAACATCATCTACCCTTATAGAAGCTATACAGGCTTCTTTACACTAATACAGCATACAACTAGCTTGCACATTAAGGTGTTCAGTCACTGCGCGAATGGGTCACCTCCTCAGCATTGTTGCTCAGAATTCAGACACATGAGGCGTATTGTCTTTTTCTTTTTTCCTTTTCCTGGTTATTGGACTCTCTTTCATACTTTGATTCACGCACTTTTATCATATATATTTAATCCACAGCTTTTCAAGTTCCAAAATGGCTGACACTTTTTTCAGTAAGACTTGCTACTTGTCGTCCGTTTTCTGTCTCTACCACATTGATGTAGGACGTGATAAAATATATGGCCCAACCGACACCATTCATCGGATGGTTTGACTTTGGCGTCTTAACAACCACGACGTTTTTGGAGACCGGCAATGTAAGTAATTTTAAGCTACTGTACACTTTTCGAACGCCCAACAAGCTGGTCGCTCGTAATTTTCATTACATCTTTATCGACCATGCAATATTTTACAGATACTTTCACATGCACCAGGGGTGCCCATGAACATATTAAAGCTGAGTCTTCATCTGTCTTTTTGACAACACGACACCAGAAGGCTTATTTTTGACGCGTCAAAGCACCACGAGCTGGACAGTCCTGGCGTCATTAACGCTTGGTGAGTTTAATAAATTTTTTACTCTCAGTCTTAACTTTTTGATGCTTTACATCACTCGGACATATATAGCTGACACTAGTTTTGGTTTTAAAGTCCGTCAGCAACTTGTTTGGACTGAAGTCTAGGACACATGCCCGGATCGATATTTGGAAAGCCAATAGGTAAATTTAGAATTTTACACGTTATGGCTCATTGGTTGTACATAAGTTATTCACTGGGTGAGCTAGCATCTCTTTTGGTCTCTTGCGGGCTTCAACCTTGTCATCTGGCACAGTAACCTCACTGAACGACCAACAATTTACTTTAATTCACTCATGTTGTAGCTCTTTACCCTCCTGGATAATGAAGGGCCATTTCTCTCTTCTTTAAGTAACACAACCTAACATCTCCCGTCTCAGTCAATTTCTTATTGTGATAAATCTTATTTGTAAATTTTATTTATAGATATACCCTGAAGAAGGGTGACAATATCACCGAAATGCATTGGGATTAAGGAACAAATTCTATTTTTACTGGCTTTGATTTACTAGATGGACTGATGAAATTTAATCTGTAATTGGATCTTCATCAGATGAGTCAATAAAAGAGAAGCACATCTACAACAAGGACTTCAGATCTGTTTACAGTATCACTTCTTGAACATATGAATTTGATCAATAACGAGACGCTTATGTACAATATTGTTTTGGTCATTTTTGTCAATTAATTAAATAATTCGATAAATTGATAATACACACTCATTTTTGAGTGTAACAGGTTGTGCACATCCTGACTAGAACATTGTGCTCTATTTCGCATTACTTTTAGAAATGGGGCATTTTCTGGCTTAACCATTTTGTACCTCTGCCTGTCTTTAGATTCCACGCCTGGGTGAGGACGACAGGTGGGTTCTTGTGCATAAATTCTAGACAGTCGCACAAATTGACCTGATGTGTGCCTTGCATATCCTGATAGGCTATCACCAGACTGATGGGCCTTTCTGAAATAGAGTGTTGGGAGGAGTTGTCACTGACACATGAATAGGGCTGTGCTTGTCCTCACGCAAAGCTATCTCCACCTCCCTGTAGTTTGACTGGAGCAAGGTCAGGGAAAGGCAGGGTCTTTGCACTACAAAACTTTTCTTTAAAGTTTGCTTACTTCAAAGGCAGAAACTGGTATACGTAAAGGAGCTGTGACAGCATATCTTCAGAACACTTCTGGACTAAAAGACATTCTGCCAGGAAGAAGAGTTGGATGCTGCAGGAGGGACTGAGACTCTGCTGATTGCTTTGTTGTGCTTGCCTGCTGCTTCTGTCCTGGGAGTGAAAGGACTGGACTTTGCTTATTGTATCCTGCTTCAAAGGTTCTCCAAGGGCTTTGTGTGTGCTTGCTTTCTGTTTAGAAGTCCCAGGGCCATCAAAGACTTCATCTGCAGCCCCTGAACTCCTCTGTTGGGAGTTCAACCTGCAAAATGGTGCAGGAGTTATCTTAGATGTGTGATCCCTTTGCTCTGACTAGAGCGAGGGTCCCTACTGGACAGGGTGCATGCCGACTGCCAACTAGGGACCACATTTCCAATACTCTTCAAAACTCAAAATGTGTATTTCTTTAACATGTTGAAGATTTGACATTAATAATAAAGCAATTATTAAAAGGTCTAGTTTTTAAACATGAAATTAGATTCATTCCCTCCCTCATCCCCACAAAGGTGACAGCAGTATACGTCCGGGGCATCTCTGCCACACTCCCGGTCACAAAGAGCAGCAGTAGACCAGTGAAAGGTGCAGCTAGCCCAGTGTGCTGTCAGGAGAAAATCCCGGCATTACAGTGTACTACCGCAGTTCACATCAACGTTTCTTGGGATCTTTATGATTGCGTTGTGTTGGTCACGGCAGCTGCCTAGAAGCAGCAGTGGGGCAATTGGGGTTGAAAGCACGGGAAGGGGGGGAATTGGGTAAAAAAAAATCACTAACCCACTAGCCGGCCGGCTGGCCGGCCTCTGCCACCTCTCCTGTGTTCCATTCCGTCCTCTTCCTGGCTTCTTGTGAGGAAGCAGAAAGCACCAGGGCTCCCACGCTCCTCGCAGCCAATCACATCGCTGCAATGCAATGTTGTGATTGGTCTGAGCGCCGTGACACAGCGCTCAGTTATGGGCTGGAGGAGTGGGCATGTTCTCCATGCAGGCTGTAATGCAGCCTGCATGGAGAACAGGGAAGTGCACATATTTTGGGCAGCACAAGAGGGCCGACTAAACAGTCATTGCGCACAGGAGTGTTCTACCACTCCTCCCCTGCCCTGCAACCTTGCCACCTCACACATGCTGCCGCAGCAGGAGGACAAAATAAAATGATAACACTCTTAATATGATTTTATTTTTTTCCTTTCTTTTGCTGCTTCCTGGCAGTGGGGCGATGCTCCTCCACCTTAAGGAGGAGACGCCAGTGTGGGTTGTGAGACAAGAGCTAGCAAGGATCTGGCAGGCTGTCAAAATAGTGGGCGAGGACTATAAGTGCAGTCTAACTGAAATCCTGCTTCAAACAAATACCTGCATCATCACAGGCAGAATTAGGAGTTACCATCATATGTCTGAAAATAACAAACCGTGGCTCTGCTGGTTACAAAAAAAAGTTAAAATACAGCCAGGTGGCAACTGCAGTTCCCACTTTTATGCATTTTTTATACTAAGATTCCCAGAGGGTGGTCTGAAAAAAGGGCTGGAAGAGTTTTCCTCTTGCATTTAAAACGTAGGAATGATGCACATTGTGCAAAGAAATGGGACATAAGTCTGGCTGTAATAGAGAGATTCAATAAAATTGCTCATGGGGTTCGTGCACCTTCTGGAGACGTGTGGGACTGCAGCAAGAGGTTCTGCAGCTGGCTCCCTGTTGGATGCCAGCTCGGGTGTCTCTCACCAGCAGAAGTTGTTGCTCAGGCACATTTTCGCTCCTTCAGCTCCCCTACTGTGCACTCAATGAGTTAGTCTGGCACAGGAGCTGGTCCCGGAAAAGAGAATGTAACCCTCAATGGGAACAGACTGCATTGAAAACAGCCCACCACCGCCATGCCAGGCTTTCAGGGAGGCAGCCCTCTTTTGTGTCCATCAACTATTCTTTTTGCATTTGTCATCCCGAGTGGGACGGGTATGCCCAAACGTGGGTTCCGTGCTCTCCATGCCACTGGGGTCAAGCTATCCTGGCAGATGAGGGGTGAAACACCAAAACTCGTCCTAGGATGCTTGTTTCCAGTCCAAGGAGGACCTGGCTTGGCAGTTCGGGCTGGACTGTTCCCATGAGGCACAGGGTCAAGACTGATTTGCATATGGCTGGGTTCAAACTGGAATGGCATGGTGAGCAAAAACATGATGGATTTAGGCCCAGATCTCTGTACTGGGGTGAATGTATGACATTTTTCTGCATTCTGGCCATCAACTGTACTTTTTTGAATTTGTCACCCCGAGTGGGACGGGTATGCCCAGATGTGGGTCCTGTGCTCTCCATGCTACTAGAGTCAAGCTATGCTGGCGTATGAGGGGTGAAACCCCAAAACCGGTCTTGGATGCTTGTTTCCAGTCCAGGCTGGACTGTTCCCATGAGGCACAGGGTCCAGACTGATTTGCATATGGCTTGGATCAAACTGGAATGGCATGGTGAGCAAAGAAATAATGGATTTAGGGCCAGATCGCTCTACTGGGGTGAATGTAGGACATTTTTCTGCAGTCTGTCCATCAACTGTTCTTATTGCATTTGTCACCCGAGTGGGACGGGTATGCCCAGACTTGGGTCCCGTGCTCTCCATGCCACTGGAGTCAAGCTATCCTGGTTGATGAGGGCTGAAACCCCGAAACCGGTCCTCGGTGTTTGTTTCCAATTTATGGACGACCTGGCTTGGCAGTTCAGGCTGGACTGTTCCATGAGGCACAAGGTCAAGACTGATTTGTTTGCATATTGCTGGGTTCAAATTGGAATGGCATTGTGAGCAAAAAAACAATGGATTTAGGCCCAGATCTCTGTACTGGGGTAAATGTATGATATTGTTCTGCATTCTGTCCATCAACAGTTCTTTTTGCCCTTTTCAATCAGCACACATCTGTGTGCTCCTAACCACTGGCCCAGCCCGGCCCCACATGACAATAAATGGCCCAGCAGGGGGCGGGTCAAATATATACTGACATTTCTTGAGACTGGAATTTAGGGGATGACAGAGGCCCACTTGCTCCTTGCTGCTGGTCCCAAGTTAGACTGCTCAGGTCCTAGTGGGCTGCTAGAGATGGTCTAAAGGACTGTGACAGATCCCCACCTCACTGCCCCAAACACGGGCCAACAAGTGGCCATCAAACCTTTGCCCATCGCCGGGTGCCATCTGCCTGCCCACCTTACCAATCCAACCTTGTTTGAAAGTGATGTCATTTGAGATTATGATGAAAAGGAGTTATGGTGAAATAAAATATGTGCCTAATACCAACAATGTAAGTGGGGAACCCGCAATTTGTCCAGATTTTCTGGTTTCACTTGTAAAAATCAGTCACTAAATGGGTGTGCCTTTGGCTCTCATTTATTATGTGAATGTTTTGTTTCAACCTCTTTGTAGTTTTCTGCAGTTTTAATATTTCGGAAACTCGATCCAAAGTAATGGAGGTCTTTACATGATTATCACTTACAATACACACCACTACATTTTTTGTAGGTGGGGGGAGATTAATTGATTTCACCAGAATCACAGGACGTTGAGAACGCCTAGACTCGAACCTGGTTCCTCAGTTCCAACATCACAACTCTTGCCCTAACGCCAAATAAGAGAGTGGCAGGCAGAAGCCAAGCGAAAGCTCGGCTCGTTTTGGGCTTGAGTTTCCAACAGGACTTCCAGCTTAGCCAGAGCAAGTCTGCAGGCTTGAGTCGTGCTCGACCTTTCACTGGCTCGCCCACCTCTATTAATAACACAGGTGGAGGTTGCAGACGCCACCGCGGAAGGGAGCCTGTTCATCTCAATAAACCTCTTTTCAGGGACAGTGGTTATTTCAACTCCCCTCTAGAAGGGGCAGATTGCCACAGCTTTTATCTCTTGTTTTAAGACTTCAAGGGGTCTATGACAATTCCACATGTTACAGTGTAAGCTCAGGGGCCATAGGTTACCTGCCAGAATGAATGAATGAATGAATGAATGAATGAATGCAGTACTTGTATAGCTAGGTTGACCAGATTTTGAGAAGCAAAAACTGAGACTGGTCAGTCATAAAAGTAGGACTAAAGTATTTTCTGTTACTTTTATGTCTGGTCAGTCCCGGTTTTTACGTAGCCATGTAAATATGTGTTCACACACACATACACACAAACACACACACACACATACATACATACATACATACATACATACTCACTCACCACTTCGAAGAAAGGGGATGACGACGCAGTGTGGGAGCTTTTAAAATATTTATTTAGTCATTGTACATCAAATGCTTTCCGGCTGTGACCAGCCTTGTTCACCGATACCTAGGCATTTTTTTACTTCCGTCACTTAAACAGAAACCATGTAACGTGTAAAAAGTGAGAACAGACTGTGCGCACCTCGCTGGTTGTTATCTTCTACTGACTTACAGTTTTGTATGGTTATTTGAAGCATATAACACTTTTCAATCCTGAATATTCGAAAATATGGCAATTTGTTAAAACAAATCATATTTTGTAACTGATAAAATCATTCAAAATAGCCATGCCAATTTCACATTGTATCTGATTAGGACCTCCAATTACAAAGCTTTGTCAAAATCTTGTAACCTCTCTTTAGAATTAAAGTGCAAGTGCTTGTCAACAGATGCCAGTTACAATGTACACAACTATGCAAAGAATATTATTTTTTCTTTCTTTTCATCGAGGGTGAAGATATTAATTCTTAAAACCACATTCATGTAATAAAGCCCAAGTGGGCATTCGGTCTCTTCAGATAACTCTTTGGTTAAACAATTATTTAGACCTAGCAAGGACTATGCAAAATACAACATAAAGTGCTCTGAATAAAGTATAATGTGTCTGTGCTTGAAATGTTAATAAAAACATTTTCATATTACAAGGAGGAGTTATTCTCTACATCGTCATAAATGCGTATGTAAATCTTCTCCACTATTCAAACCCCATGGTAGTTTGGTATTCAACTGTATGATTGTTGCAATGAAGATGAGGCAGTCCAATACAATTTATAAGTAGATTTAATATTAGCAGCACAGCAACCAAGGAGAACTGATCAGCAGTCTGAGAACAGTGCAACTGCCCACAGAGCCTCACAGTATGCCCAAGGTTCCATATGGAACAAGAATGTTATTCATAAGATGCCACAGTATAGAGGCATTACAATAGGGAAATAAACAAACATAGAAAATGTAAATGAAACATATCTCCCTTTTTTTTTAACATAGTAGAATATATATAAACGCATACATACATAAAAATGACAAGTGTACATTAACAAAGTAAATGAGTCCAAGAATTACTCATCATCAAATCTTTTTGGAGCCAGTCTGATGCGATCAGAAACTTTAACTCTGGATGCTACAGTATCATTACAATGCACTGATGGACGGTTAAATGTTTGACTGGGTATATTGTAACATTTTGCAACACGTTTAACATTCCATAACCTTCCAATCTTGGGTTATTACACTGTTATCAAAAACCCTTACAATCTTCATGGGTTTACCAAAACTATCTGAACACTTCATGGTTAAACCAGGTTTTTTAACCCTGACCCAATCACCCTTGTTGAAATTGTGAGATTTGGTTTTCCACTTGCTGTCATACCAGATCTTCGTCTTCACTTGTTTGGAGTAAACTCTTTCTTTAACCCCAGTAACCATGGAGTCAGAAAAAGACTTGTGCTTGCATTGTTCTTTAAACCACCATGGACTTATCTTGGAAGAAGGATCTCTCCCCTTTAAAAGACCGAAAGGGCTGACTTCGGTAGTGGAGTGGGGTGTAATGCGGTACAACCATAATTTTTCTCTCACAAAGTTCTTCCAATTACAATTCATTTTTACTCCATCTGAAACATACCCCTTTAAGACCCTATTAAAACGTTCCACAAGACCATTCTCGTGTGGTTCATAAACTGAAACTGTATGGTGTTTGATGTTATGACATTTTAAAAAACTCTCCATTTCATTAGATGCGAGTTGTACTCCATTATCAGTAACCAATTCGGCAGGACACCCTTCCCTAGAAAAAACCTATTTGAAAAACTCCATGACTAAATTGGTCGAAGCACCTGATGAAAATTTTACTTCTGGCCATTTGGAGTGGTAGTCCACCAACACAAAAGCATACTGAGAATCACATGGCAAGCACAAGAAAGGACTGGAGATGTCAAACGCAACTTTCTTCCATGGCTCAGTAGGCCATTCAGTATTCTTTAAAGGAGGAGTATTCAGCTTTAACATTTTCTCACTTCCCATGCACACTTCGCACTCTCTGACCATGCGATCTAAACCAGGCCACCAAAAATAATTCCTGACTAGATGTTTCATTGCTGATATTCCTGGATGTGACTTGTGTGCCAACTCTAGAATAATCTTTTGAATCCCAAACGGAGGCACACACTTCCCATTTTTAAACATCAAATCACCTTCTAGTACTAGCACATCCGCAACTCTATACATTGGCATAAACTCTTCTGGTAACGCCTTTTTGTCTGGCCACCCCTTCAAAATATACCCTTTAACAGTTTGCCATATGAGATCCTCCTTCTCACAACACTTCCAGCTATTTTCAGAAATGTCCTCAAACGTTCCAGTCGCAACATCCTGAATGGTGGTAATGACTTAAGAATCTTCACACTTATTATTATCAGGAACTTGACAGGGAAGTCTGGACATAAAATCTGCAATGACATTTTTTTTCCAGGGACAATCACTGGTTTGAAACAATACTCTTGTAACCTTGAGGTAAGTCTTGCTATGCGGGCAGTAGAGTTCCAGCCACCCCCCGGAGAAAGTATGTTAACTAGCGGTTTATGATCAGTCCTTAAGACAAACTTGCTACCCCAAATGTAGTTCCTATAATGTTCAATGGCCCAAACGCATGTTAAAAGTTATTTTTCTATCACTGCATATTTACGTTCAGTGTCATTTAAAGTGCGGGATGCAAAACAGACGTTCCATTCATCCTTCCCACACTTTTGGGATAAAACACCTCTAATCCCATACAAGATTGCGTCCACTGTAATGATGCATTCTTTGTTCATGCAATACGGTTCAAGTGTGGGAGCCCTAAGGATTTCATCTTTGATCAGTTCAAAAGTTTTTTGTTGTTCTAAACCCCATTCAAACACCGCATTCATTCTTAATAATTTCCTTAAGGGTTCCATTTTGGTAGCAAAATTTTCAACAAACTTACTATAGTACTCACACATTCCTGTGAACGATAAGAACTGTTCTTTGTTCGATGGAGAAGGAGCCTTTACAATCCCTTCTACATTAGACCTCTTGGGTACTACTCCATCACTAGATAGAGTATGGTCTAAATATTCTACAGAATCTTTAAACATTTTGCATTTATTAGCTTTAAGAGTTAATCCACTACATCTTAACCTTTCACACACTTCGGTTAAATGTTTGAAATGTTCTTCCTCATCTTTTGAAAAAATAAGAATGTCGTTCTGTAATCATTTTACAAATTTATCAACATCCCTAAAAATGCTGAACATAACTTTTTTGAAATACAGATGCCGCTGAGGCTAAACCAAACGTCATTCTAGTGAACTGATATAAGCCTTGGGGAGTGATGAATGCTGTAAGCGGTTTAGAATCTTCGGTGAGTCAGATTTGATGGTAGGCAGACCTGAGATCCAGGGTGGAAAAAACTTTGGCACCTTCCAACATTGAGACAACCTCATTTATGTTAGGGAGGGGATGGCAATCAATAACCATGCCAGCATTAAGTGCCCTTAGGTCAACACATACTCTCAATTTTGTGTCTGGTTTTCTTACCAAAACAATGGGAGAAACCCATTCAGCCGAATCAATAGGTTCAATAATCTTTTCTGAGACTAAATCATCGAACATGTTCTTAAGCTCCTCCCTGACGTTAATTGGTACGCTTCTTAGTTTTTGTTTTACAGGATAAACGTCTCTTTTAAGTTTTATCCTATGGGAAAAATCTTTTAATTTACCCAACGTGTCTGAAAATACGTCACTAAAATTTTCCTTTATGACACTTTCTTTTACTTGTGGAGAAACAAGAGAAATGTTGTTCACATGCACTTCCTCATCCAGTAATACGGGTTCACTAGAGCGGGGATTAAGGATGATGCATAATTTCCACTGGTCCCACCATCCCAATACATTAATTCCTTTGACCGCAATGTATAATTTAACATCTATTTTCCTTGTTTTAAACCGTAGATTCACCTCAAAATATCCAATCATATCTATTTTCGAGCCATCCTAACCATGTGCAACTATGTCAGAAGGTAACAATTTTGAAGGCAGTAATACATTACTCAGTTTTTCCAGAAAATAGTAATTTGAAATAATAGTCCATGGTGAACCTGAATCAGCCATCAGATCTAATAATACACCAGAGATCTCCACCACACACATAGGAGGTTTCGTACATTTGTTGGATTCTGAATTGTTTATGCTAGAGACTTCTTCATACATCGAGACAACAAAACCTTTGTTATGTTCTGTGCAACCACAAGTACCACATTTATGAAAAGTGTCATTAACTTCAGACATTGAAGATACTTTGCCTTGAGTAGGAGCATTGTTCCTCCTTACATCCCTGCATGCAGTAGCAAAATGACCAATTCTGCCACATTTCCCACACTCTTTGTTGATCGCTGGACAGCCGCCATAATTAGCTAAGTGTAACCTGCTACCACACCTGTAGCAAGATCCAGCCCTATCATTCCTTTCGAATTTCTTTTGGAATGAATGGGTACCATTACGCAATTAATTAAGTCCTGGAGGGGTTTGCTCACTTTGTTTTGCTCTAGTCATAGGTTGATCACTTTGCTATGTCTCTGGACGTTTGACCACACATATATCATCAGATACTTCAGTTTTATTAATAGTAGTGTTTTTTATGGTTAACATTAGGCCTGGGCTAAATTTCCGTTCCGCTCCCGGAAATTGCGATAATTTGACATTTTCGCGTTCTGCGGAGAGCGCGACAATGTCAAAATTTCCGCATTCCGCAGCTTAGCGATAATTTGTTTCTTGCTCGCGCTGTAAAATAATACATTCTCGCGCGCGATCGCCTTACCTGAATACCCGTGTTCGCCGACAAGTTTTCCCGATCCGGTCGCATTCTCCACGAGATGTTGGATTGTTGGTAGCCATTTGCGCTGTCTTGCGACAGTTCGCGCCCGCAGTAATGTCATTGGTCGCGCGATCACGTCTTTCTTCTCGCGATCATGCACCGCGAGAAGAGTGAAAACAAGATGGCCGCGCCCGCGAGCAACCGCATGGGTAAGTTGTCGAGCCGCGACCACGCAGAAAATACCGCGAACGGGCGGGAAAAAACTTCCGCATCTTCGCGATATTTCCGCGTGTTTGCGGAGATTTTTAACATTTTTGCGATAATTTGCGAAAGTCACTTTCGCAAATTCCGCCCACCCCTAGTTAACATCCACTTTTCAGATTGTTCTAATGCTTTTGTTGTCGAAATCGCTTATGCTAATTTAGGGTCACCAATTTCCCATAAACGTTCCTGAGTTTTTTTTTATTCTATACATGTACAATGATTTGGTCTCTAATCATCTCATCACAGATTGCACCAAAGTTGCAGTGAATACTTAAAGCTCTTAACACCGTTAGAAAATCATCGAATGATTTATTTTCATGTTGTACCCTGGTGTAAAATTTGTATCTGTTTAGCGCAATATCAGTGACAGGTTGAAATCTGTGTTCCATTCGTTGTAAAGCTTCCTTGTGGACATTAAAACCTTCTCCTTCTCCTTCCAATGGGGGTACGTCAGGTGGGTCAAATTGCATGTTGTTGTTTTGAATAAGTAGAGCACACAGAGTTGCAAATAAGATATAAAGTACGTATTACAGGATTGGTTGCGTATATATATGTAGTCCCACACAATATAGATTTAATATTTATCTCACTGTTCAAATAAAATGTTTATGAGTGGGTGACTTCTTGTCAAAAATATACTTCCTGGTAGTGGTGGTAATAAAGAGCAGTTGTGAAAAGCAAAAATAAAAAATGAGATTTAGATCAGATACTCTTAAGGAATACAATGAATTTTTGTTATATTTCCTCTTTTTTGTTTTTAAATTAATGAATGGCCCCCTATAAAAAAATACAAATTCTGTGGAATGTGCTATTCTTGGCAGATAAATACTTTTTTTTAATGCCGAAGAAGTCCTTCGTTGTAATGCGTTGTTATGGAAACGCATCGGGCCACATTACGAGAGAACAACCCTTCAATGCAGTGAAGCGCATGCGCGGGTGATGCGTGTTCCAAGAAACGTTCTGTTATTAACAATAGAGTTTGCAGTAGAATGTCTCAAGAGACAATCGCGCATTAGCAGCGAAAGCCTTCTCACTGGAACACTCAGCACCACGAACAAGATGTGCGCGTAGAACGCCTCCAATGATGATTACACGACCGCTCGTGAGCGAGGTATTTTCTTTTGAACGCACGCTCGCTTCCTCGCGCTGAATATGTTTAAATATAAAATATGGAAATTGCTTAAAATTAATTAACTCACGTTGCCAAAGGAGTTGAAAAGTCCGGTTTTGACAGGAAAGACGGTCCTGAGGCAGCGTCTTTATCGGCAGGGTCCGTTTCATGAAGTAGGCATAAAAGGATATTCTGAGAACACACAACACCTGTGCTGCAGCAGTCTGGTTGGTAAGGTGTTCTCTTTCTTCCTAACTCGTCGCCATTGTTGCAATGAAGATGAGGCAGTCCAATAAAATTTATAAGTAGATTTAATATGAGCAGCACAGCAACCAAGGAGAACTGATCAGCAGTCTGAGAACAGTGCAACGGCCCACAGAGCCTCACAGTATGCCCAAGGTTCCATATGGAATAAGAATGTTATTCATAAGATGCCACAGTATAGAGGCATTACAATAGTGAAATAAACAAACCTAGAAAATGTAAATGTAACAATGATGTAATTAGACTCTGTCTGAGCTGTTTTTCTCTGTCCCTCCTCTTAAATTGGGGGGCACCGCATCCAGGACAAAATAGATTAAACCCATTGCATCACCTTTATGCATTAATTCAAAATGACTGGCTACTGGAGAACTTCTATCACAGTTTTTGAGTGCCCGCAAATGTTGCAGAACTTGTTTGTGTACTGCCAGAGTTGTACTTCCTATATAGATTAGGCCACAGGGACATTGCAAAATATAGACGGCAAAATCTGTCTTGCAGCTATAGAGGTTAGCGGTAGTTTATATTCCCTTGTGGTTTTGCCATATTAGTAAGCCTTACATCTACTGCATTTACTGAAACCTTGCGGCCATGCGGGCCCCCACCCATTTTAAAGTTTGGACCTGGAGAGGCGGTCGTCCCTGGGACCTGCGAGGTCCATGAGACCCCCTCAACTCAAAAATATAAAGCCCTGGGGAGGTGGTGGTCTCAAGGGCAGGAGGGTCCACATGGTCCCCCCCTATTAATCTAATTAGCCCAGGGGAGTTGGCAATCCCCAAGGGAAGGGGGGGTCCGTGAGGCCCCCCATATTATTAAAATTAGACCTGGGGAGGTGGCGGTCCCCAGGGGAGTCCACAAGGCCCCCTATAATAATTTAATTAGCCGCAGGGAGGTGGCGGTGACTGGGGTAGGGGGGTCCTTGAGGCCCCCACACATTATCGGAATTAGCCTTGGGGAGTTGGCGGTCCCCGGGGCTGCCCACCCGCATTCATAATGAAAAGTGCCACGGGGAGGTGGTGGTCTTCTGACTTTGATAAGTCTTAGGAGGGGGGCCCGTGTGCCCCCTACTATATTTATTATATGGCCCTGGGACCTGGCCCACCATCAGGTTATTCTAAAGCAAGTGCGGGAGCCTGAGCTTGCTTTTTAAAAACATTTTGCAGAGGATTTGCGGATCCACCCGTGAGTCTGTGTCAAAATAAAAAAAAATGCTTTTTACCCCCCAGCAGGTCCCCCCCTCCATATCTGGGTGGTCAGGGTATTTGTACCTATCCTCTTTTTCTTTCTTTTTAAGTATTTTTCTGGGACTCGGCTTCAAGCTGTGTCCCAAGATGGCTGCCAGCACTTCCTGGTTGAAGTGTTGGCATTTTAGTAGGATCCGTGAGTCCACTGCAAGGACTCGTGTCCCCAGATATCTATATTTTTTAAGTTCGATATATCAAAAGTTACTAAACGGATTTATGCCAAATCACAAAAAGCATGCTTTCTGGACCAACATCTAGCTTTCTGCCAAATGTGGTGTAATTCCATTCAGCAGTCTGGGCTGTAGTCATGTTCAAAAAATGAAAAATACCCATAGACTTAACATGGGGAAAACACGTTTTGGCACCCCCTTTTATCTCGAGCCCCGCTTGACTGATCACCCCAAAACTTTCGACACAGCAGCTGAATCAAAATGGGGAAGTGTTTTGTGGAGATTAGTCAAGCGGTATCAAAGTTATTGGCAAAATACAAAATGCTTTTTCTATGGAAACTTTGGTCCTAACTATAACTACCTAATGGCGACCACCAGAAAGGAATCTAAAATTAATATATATATCCTGCAAAGACACTGCTAATAGATTGGGTTTGAACATTTATGGAACAAGTGTGACTGAATTAAAAAAGAAATCAACCTTTATACTAAACCTTCCCAAAGATTCAATTGATCTATTCTCAGATCGAGTGATCAAGGACCTCAAGGAATTAGCTAAAGAATCCACCAAGAAGTACAACAAAGGTACGAAAGGAGAAGAAAGGAATTATGCAACAATCATGGACAAAATAAGATCAAGGTCGGACATTGTAATAATAATAAAACACGGAATGTTACCGGCGAGTTCCGCAGAGCAAACTCCTGGAGGTAAAAATAAAATACCATAAAGAACTGGCTAGATGGAGAGGTATGGGACTTATATCGGAAGTAGAACACCAGTATTTGAAAGTTAACAACCCAGTGACTTCTATCTTATATTTAATACCTAAAGTTCACAAAGATTTGTTATCTCCTCCTGGCAGGCCAATAATATTGGCCATTGGAAGTCTTTTTGAAACTTCATCAAGGTATTTGGATCAATTTCTACAAGACTTCGTAAAAGCCCTGCCGTCTTATATCCAAGACACCGTGGACTTTTTGAGAAAATTGCACAACATATAGTGGTAAGAAGATTTGCTAATAACTCTTGATGTAGCCTCACTCTATACGAGCATTGCACATGAAGATGGGCTAATGGCTCTTAGACATTTTCTAGGCAGCAGACCATTACAGGTAATCCAACACTCTGAAATGTTATAGCAAATGGCAGATCTGTATTTGGAAAATAATTTTTTCCTCTTTGGCAATGACGCCTATAGACAACTTAGGGAAACGGCCATTGGCACCTGCTTCGCTCCCAGCTATGCGAATCTTCACATGGGCTGGTGGGAGGAGCAAGTACTCAGGGTTACGCACGAGAAAAAGTGGAATGAGAACATTAAGGTCTGGTGCAGATTCATTGATGACCTATTCATCATATGGAGGGGGTCGAGAGAAAGTGCCAATGTGTTTTTAACAGCCCTTAATGATAACACACTAAACCTGATTTTTACACATACTATTAGTGATTCAAATGTGCATTTTTTTAGATCTGGAAATTTTTATCAGAAATGGTAACCTGCACACTAGCACTTTTAGGAAACCTACTGCGGGAAACTCTATATTACACTGCAGCAGTTTTCACCCTCAAAAACTGAAACAGAGTATCCCATATGCTGAGCAGCTTCGCATGAAGAGAAATTGTTGCGAAACGTGCTCATTGATGCAAGCACAAACTGATCTGACAGAAAGATTTTTTAAGGAGAGGGGATACAGTCAGACAGTTCTAAATCAAGCAGTAGAGAAGATAGATGGACTTTTGAGAAAATACATTTTATTTGACAAAAAAAAAAGAGAAGTAAAACATCAATGATTCCAAACAGAACATTAGGATCATAACCCGGGTACAATGCCTATCATGCAAGGGTGAGAGACTGCATGAATAGACATTGCCACCTGGTTAGAGGAGATCCCACTTTGAACAGCCTAGTCTCACGTAAACCCCCTGTCCCCCACAGGAGAGCAACATCAATTAGGCAGGAATTAGTGAATAGCAGCCCTGAGGTAATCGAAACCGACAGCTGGCTGAAGGCTAATCCTGGTTTCAATACGTGCCTTAAGTATAGGGCCTGTAAACATGGTGTTAACTAGAAAGAGATACAGCTGCCCCTAATGGATAAACCATGGAAGATTCCTCATTTTTTTTAATTGCAAAAGTGATCATTTGGTGTACGTACTTCAATCCACGTGTCCCATGATATATGTGGACAGCACAATTCACATGGCCCATGTCGGGATCCTTCAGCACCTCAGGGCAGTGAGAAATAAGGATCAGTCATATCCAGTTTCTCGACACATCAATGATGTTGCACAAATACCGATTAGGTAGTCATCTATGGCAACTATTGCTGCTATTTTGAGATTACGTCCTGTAATTTATTGACACTTTCAAACAGTAATATGCATTATGGCACTCACACTTTATGTGGCAAACTTATAAAATTGATAATAGGCACTGTTATGGTCTTATATAGAAAGGGTAGATGCATACCCATTGTTGGACAATGTATTTAAGGTGTGAAGTGTCTAGAGTATACAATAATGGTAAAAAAGAAGGTTGTATATACAACATGTGAACTGTTCTTATCAAATATGACATTTAGACATTTACAGCATTAAGCACCTTATGAACTGAATGTGTAAAATTTGCACTTGCACTTTAATGTCGAACTGTTTACAGTGCAATATTGCACTTTTCGGATGCGGAAAGCACAATAACTAGCACTTGCACCTTCATTGTTGAAATAATACATTAATTGAACTTCAATTTATCCCTAATAAATGGATCTGGGATTGAAACCATACATGATATGAAAATGATGAATATAATGTGGGTATACATGCCAGCCATTGTATTACGAAGAGATTATATAGAGCGCTACTCACCCGTGAGGGTCTCAAGGCCCTGTGGGGGGGAGCGGCTCTGGGTCAGTCGAAAAGCCAGGTCTTGAGGTCCTTCCTGAACGTGTGCAGGGTCGGAGAGCATCTGATGTTGACGGGGAGCATCTGATGTTGACGGGGAGCTCGTTCCAGGTCTTTGCTGCAATGTGGGAGAAGGCTCTCCCTGCAGTTTTGTTTCTGCGGATGCGGTGGACCTCTGCCAGGGCGAGGTCGGCGGAGCGGAGGTTCCTCTTGGGTACGTGGAAGGATACTCTCTCATTGAAGTATTTGGGTCCGATGTTGTTGAGGGCTTTGTAGGTGTGGGTGAGGAGTTTGAAGGTGACCCTCCTCTGGAGGTCGCAAAGGTGTTGGGTCAAGTGCTTGTGACGTGGAGTCCCGAGGACGAGTCTGGCTACTGCGTTCTGGATGGTTTGGAGTTTGTGTAGAAGAGTTCTGTTAATTCCAGCGTAGAAGGTGTTACCGTAGTCAAGTCTGCTGGTTATGAGTGCGTGGGTGACTGTCCTTCTGCAGTCGGAGGGGATCCATTTGAAGGTCTTACGGAGGATGCGAAGGAAGTTGAAACTGGTGGAGGCGACGGCGTTTATCTGGCAGTTCATGGAGAGGGAGGAGTCCAGGATGATGCCGAGGTTCTGGGCATGGTCTGTAGGGGTGGGTTGGCTCCCGAGGGCGAGGGCCACCAGGTGTTGTCCCAGGCAGTGGTGCAGGGTCCAAGGATGAGGACTTCGGTTTTCTCTGAGTTGAGCTTCAAGCAGCTGTCTTTCATCCAGGCTGCCACGTTCTTCATTCTTTCCTGGAAGCAGAGTCTGGTGTCTTCGGGATTCTTCATGATTGAAAGGATGAGTTGAGTGTCGTCGGCGTAGGATACGATGCTGAGGCCATGCTGTCTGACGATGGCGGCGAGGGGTGCCATGTAGATGTTGAAGAGCGTGGGGCTGAGTGAGGATCCCTGGGGTACTCCACAGTTGATGCCCGTGGGTTCGGAGAGGAAGGGAGGGAGTTGAATCTTCTGGGTTCTGCCGGAGAGGAAGGGTTGAGTCCAGTCGAGGGCAGCTCCTTGTATCCCCGCGTTGTGAAGTCTGGCGGCGAGCGTGCGATGTGAGACCGTGTCGAAGGCTGCTGAGAGGTCTAGAAGAATGAGGGCCGCAGTTGAAAAAAAGAGAAAAAATTGTAAAAAACAAAAAACACACAAAAATGTAAATGCAATAATGATCAAACATGACTGTATGCATTTGTAAAAAAAACTTTTTCTACATTGTGAAGTATGTTGTCCATGTCTATGTTACCATGTGATGGTAACACTATACTTTAAACTAAGTTTGTATTTTGGCTAGGTGGACCCTGCCGAAATGCGTCATAGCCCGGAATTAAGTAAGTAAAGAATATACCTGAAGTTTGGGACTGCGGTATGTTTTCTGGCATATGAAGCTGTTGTGCCGGAGTTGGTTGGGTAAGATCTTCAAATTCGGAAGAGACAATAAAGATTATGAAACGGGAAGGGTGTTTACCTTCTCAAAGACATTTGACACTGTCAAGCGACAAGCCTTTGCCTCAAAAATGCCTATTGTTGGAACAGCAGTACAAGTAGATAATGTCCCTAGTCCTTCAAGTTCGGACGCAAGTTCAGCTCTCAGTAGTAGTGAATCGGAGGACAACAGAGAGTCTGGTCCTAGTGTACCATCGACTGCAGCTACAAATTTAACACCTGCTGAAGAGCTGAATGTTTTGCGACAGGACAGGCGCCAAACCCTCCGGCCTCAGAACCCTCAAACAAAAGAGGGGGAAGTAGAAACCAATGCAGGAGGGAAAGGCAGAGTCACCACAGGCAACAACAGAGGCAGAGGCACCCGGGGGAAGAAATGGTTCCACCAGTAAACACCACTGACAATACCGTGATTAATCTTTAAGAACCACAGCGGAAGTACAACTACTATCCCTGGGTCTAACCTACTGCCCAGGGAGTAACTGTAAGTACTGCCAG
Organism: Triturus cristatus; assembly: GCF_964204655.1. Lineage (NCBI taxonomy): Eukaryota > Metazoa > Chordata > Amphibia > Caudata > Salamandridae > Triturus > Triturus cristatus. The sequence goes on along the minus strand of NC_140584.1, from coordinate 646,724,157 downwards.
TCTAGGGTGGATGTATTTAAATTTATTTGTAAACTGAAAATCCTCAAATACTAAAAACTCAAGAACTCAGCTGAGACCACTACTAGTTCATCTTCAGCTAACACAGCATCGCCCAAATTACAAGTTACTGACATCAGCACCCTGAGGCTTTTACATTCACTGGCCACTGACAAAGATGAAAGTACTACCTCCACACAGGAAGACCTAATGGCAGCAGGTATTAACTGCAGCAGCTCCATCAATAGTCCTTTTCGACCTGCTTCAACTTGTTTTTACCGGTCATGCCAAAAGACGCAATCGACGTTTTCAGCGACTGCGTTATTGATGAACTAAAACAACTCAATAGAGTAGTTAACCGTAGCAATCGCCGCAAAAGATATTTTGATGTGCAATATTCTAAACTGATGCACAAGTTAAAAGAGAATAACAACCTCATCTTCAACAAGGCTGACAAAGGAGGTAATACAGTGTTGTGGCCGAGGGATCAATACATGGAGGAAGCTCTGCGTCACCTGAATGACACAACCTGCTATAGAAAAGCTACATTTCAGGATTTAAGAAATATCAAAGAGAAGGTGGTCAGAAATCTGGCCCAGTGGAAACACGTGGGGGTGTTAAGTAAGAATGAAATCAACTTCTTGAAGAATGACTTTCCTATAACCCCAGTATTGTATTCCATCCCCAAAGTACATAAAAACACCACACCTATTCCGGGGTGAACAATCATTTCGGCTCAGAGGAGTCTATTTAAGCCGATCTTGAAATATGTTGATTTCTTCCATCAGAAACATGTTTTGGGCCTTCCCTCATTCATCAAAGATACTGGGCATCTCCTTATGAAACTTCAATCTATTGAGTGGGACATTGATCATCTGTTTATTGTCATGGACATCACCTCATTATATACTAGCATCCACCACAGTGATGGTATTGAGGAAGTTAGACACTTCTTGGGTCAGCGTAATATTCACTTCTATGAACACAATCTGATGATTTTGAATATGATTGATATTTGTTTGAATAACAATTACTTCTTATTCAATACGGAGGTGTATCAACAACTCAGAGGGGTAGCCATGGAGGCATGCTTCTCCCCCAGCTATGCCTGTTTACATGTGGGCTGGTGGGAGGAGCAGGTCCTCAAAATACAACACTAAACTACGTATGATGCCCATGTCCAGAACTGGTGGAGATTTATTGACGTTGTGTGTGTGGTATGGAAGGGGTCTGTTGAATCTGCAGGAATATTTGTCAACTCTATTAATACCAAATCACTCAATCTCAATTTCACTGCACACATCAGCAACACAAGTGTTGACTTTCTGGATGTTCAGATACATATTGAAGATAACAAAATTCAGACAACACTGCACAGAAAGAGCACGGCGGGAAACTCTACTCTCCATGCTAAGAGTTCCCATCCCAAACATTTAATTCAGAAAATTCCCTATGGGGAGTTCCTGAGAATTCGCCGTAGTTGTAGTTCAGAAAATGACTTGGAGGTTTGCCAACACGAAGCATTCCAGCGCTTTCTAGCATGCGGTTACAAAAGTAAGGCTCTGAATTCAGCTCTCGTTAGAGCTAACTGTAAAACTAGAGAGGCATGTCTTCAGGGTTATTTCAACGCAGGTGCTCCAGCCCCTACTGACATCACTAAAACCAACTCTACATCTGATAAGTTCAGGATGATTACCTCATTTAGTCGACAGGAAAAAGAGATTAGAAAGATCATGTACCCCCATTGGCCAATAGTCTTGACGGATGTAACACTGTCTCAAACATTACCTGAATTACCCTCACTTACTTTCAGGTGTGCCCCCTCTATGAGGGATGCACTGGTTAAGAGCAGCCCTGAAATTAGTTCTTCCACCACATGGCTATCCAACAAGACAGGATTATTTTAAATGCAGCTCCTGCCGAGCTTGTAAATTCGAAGCGAACACCACAGAGTACACCACTGCTTTTGATAACAAGCCGATCAAAATTTAGGGGCATTACACATGCCGCACTGATTATGCGGTTTATGTTTTGGAGTGCACTTGCAAGCTCAAATATGTAGGGAGCATCCAGCTCCAAGTCTTCAATAGAGTACTCCAACATCTCTGCGCAGTGGTCAACTCTGACCCGAATTACCCTGTTGCTCGCCATCTGAAACTGGTTCATCATAACAATCTCAATGAACTCAGATATTTTGTAATAGGAGTTGTTGCCAAACCTATTTGTGGTGGAAATAGGGAGAGACAACTCCGTCAACTCGAATCTCATTTCATCCTGAAATTAGATACCTGGATGCCTAATGGGTTAAACATGGGGGAAGATCTACCTAATTTTCTATAAGCTGTCCACAATTTATCTCGATACTCCCAGGACGGTGAATGTGAGTTCTCGGTGTTATTCCATCTTCTGATCTCTCTCTGTTCTGATATGAATTTTTCTCCATATTTCTAACCTTATGTCATTGTTTACATATGTATATCATACTTGGTCCCCATAAATTGCCTCTAGATATTGGTATTGCATTAGTATTGAATTATGATCTAGTTGGCTTACTTGTGGCTTCGTTGTTTTTATGTCATTTAGTTTTGAGTATTTTGTACCAAACTTCTTGTTACTTGCACTTTCTTCGCACTAGCACTTTATCTTGAACACTTTTGGGAGCGTGCAGTATTTGAGCATTAGCACTTTACTTTTGATTCAGTATGAGGTCCTTCTTTAAAATCTGTTTATCAAGTTTTCTTGAATTTTAGGATTCAGTAAATCTAATTCACCACTACGGTTAGATTTGAATGCACTAAGTATTTATTAATGTCCAGCATCCTTTTATGAATGTTTCAGATTTTCTTTGTAAATACTTGATTGTAAAAGTTGGGTTTTATATAAATAATTGTATTTATTGGATCCAACGCATTGAGCTTAAAACATGCTTAGTCTTTTGCCCATGTCGAATGCTCTGGGTGTGTTTTTCTTGCAACCAATTAAGGGTGGGTCAGACGTTATTATTTAAACTACCTGATGTTACCAGCGCGTCATGTGATCAAGCCCGTGGTAACACGGTCGAAACGTGTCATGCTGGGCACTTGCCATTACCTGACCGGTTGCTGTTTAATTGATTATTTCTGAAAATAAGGCACTGCAAATTTGAAATACATCTGGTACCTGCTTTCTCCGTGCTGTTTGTGGTGGTGGGGAATCGGGAGTGTGTGTGTGTGCGCGTGCGTGCGTGTGTGTGTGTGTGTGTGTGTGTGTGTGTGTGTATATCTCCATATCCACAGAACCATTTCTCTTCTCGATTCCCTGCCACCTGAATCAGAAAGGTAACGGACGCCTCTTAATGCGTGCAAATAATTTCTTTATTAGCAAATGTGCTCAGCCGCCACAAGGCGTTTGAGCCCCTCGAGGCCTTGGTCACATGACGTACCCATAGATCCCCAAACATTTAAAGTGCCACATATTAACAGCAACTCAAAACTGACTGTCCGTTTGTTTTCTGTACAGCAATATCCAGGTCAGTTTAACAGTGATACTTGACATTTGAATCGTGTGCAGAATTACGCATTGTATGGTTTATAAACAATAACATATAATCAATCATTTGTATGTGTGCAAATCATGCAATTTGTTATTTGTAAACTATTACACTTGAACTCTCCTCCCTACATGTGCAAAGTTCGCAATGGTTACAGTTTAAATACCACATTGTTTCAGTTGAAATACTGGTGATACTCACCAATTTTGCTTATTATATGCTGATTTTCACCATATAATATCTGTAAGCAATAACCCATAATTGGTCATCTCCTTGTATGTGCAAATAGCGCAATCCTTAACACTCAATCACTTCTTGTCACAAGTGCAAATTATGCAATAGTCACCTTATCAATACATGTTGATCACAGTTGATACTGAGAAATACATATTAAAGTCCAAATACATACTATTGCTTGCGTGTACACACTTTCTGCTGGTACGGGTTTCTTAATACAGTACAATTCCGGCATCAATGCCCCTCCTTCTCCATACCTGTCCTACATTTACTTTTGCCACAATGATAAAACCTGCTGTAAAAACATGTCCTGTTAAGGTTGTGTGCTCTAAAGTGCAATTTGAAAAATTATTCTAAAATTGAATTTATGTGAATAAATTGCCCAAGTGTTGGTAAAATTGCTTATTTCTGCATACCGTTGGGGGCCTGAAACAGGACACCCCAACAGTTAGACAGTAGTGAGGATATACCATCAGTAGAGAAGATGGTAAAACGTAGGGAATAGCTATCACAACTTTATTTAAAAATTGATTTCATAGTGACATTTTTATTCAGAAAAGCCTATTCATAATCCGATCCTTCTTTTATATGAAATATATCGGATGATGAGCAACCAGGGGTGACCCACCCATCAAAGCCAGGTGTATAGATCTTCAGTTGTATTCAACCCATTGGGGCTTCTACAATCTAATTTTAAGCTGTATCTTGTTTCTAATCGTCTTAGAATCGCCTCCCTATTGCCTCCCCGTCTAGGTGGTGGCACTCCATCAACCACAAAATATTTCAGTTTGTCTAGCTCGTAGTTATGTACCCCGTTGAAGTGGCATGCCACGGGGTAATTCGGATCTGAATTAGTAATGGCCCTGAGGTGCTGGAGCACTCTCTTGTGGACTTACAGTTTGGTACTGCCTACATACTGCAGTCCACAAGAGCACTCCAGCACATACACAGCAAACTCCTACTTGCAGGTTAGCCACTTATCTATTGTACAAGGCTTATCTTTGAAAGGTGAAATGTACGTTGTTTTATTCGTTCCATATTTGCAAGCATTTTAAAAACCCTCGGCGGCTGGTTAGCCAATTACTGGCTGGTTGGTATTTAGGGTAAGGGTGGGCGCAGTGCTCCGCTCCGCCCACGGAGTGTGCGTAGTACTGCCCACTTCGCGCTGCGCAAAGAAGGCGTAGCAGGGGCAGACTACGCACACCCCGCGGCGGAGCAGAGTTGCCCGCCTCCCTCCCGCCCTCATTTTACAATTATTAGATAAAGAAAAATTACTTACCTGAGTTGCCGCGTCCCGGGGCTCCATCTTGCGGCTTCCTGGATAGCTTCTTCCTCACGAATGCACGGGCGCCCGCGCATGCGCATTCGTGAGGAAGAAGATATCCAAGAAACAGCAAGATGGAGCCCCGTGACGCGGCAGCTCAGGTAAGTAATTTTTCTTTATCTAATGTTTCTAGTAATTGTAAAATGAGGGCGGGACGGAGCCCCCACTCCGTATTGCTTCACGTAGCCTCACTACGCCCACTACGCCCAGGGCTGATTTAGGGCTGATGCTTACCACTAGATCTCTAGAACTGGGGACCCTTCTATATGTAATTATTGGTGTACAAGGTACCTTGTCACCCAGAATGGGGTCACTCAAGATTAGATGCCAATTCTTTTTAAGTATTTTGGACAAACTATCTTTCTGTTTGTTGTATGTCAGGATGAGTCTCGGATTGTTGCTGCTCTCAGTACTACTGTTCAGGATCGTATTTTTATCTCGCATGGTTTCATTAGCAGTTCAGTTCGAGAGAGTGACCTAGTTCGTTGGATTGCTTCTTAGATTGTGCGGTTCGAGTCACCCCTTTCAAGAAATCTGTCTACATGCATCTTGTGCTGTTAATAAATCCTTCTCCCTGCTACATATTCTACGGATTCTAAGCATTTGTCCGTATGGAATGCAGCCAATAGTATGCTTAGGATGGAAGCTGGAAGAGTGGAGTATAGTGTTGCCGGAAGTTGGTTTACGGTGGAGCCTAGTTTCCAGCTTTCCATTTGCAACAAATACTTCGACATCCAGAAAGGTGATGGAACTGTTACTGATACTCTGTGTAAAGTGCAGGTTATACTTATTGATGTTAATTTTTGATATAAACACTTCTGCACTATTTACATCCCCACGCCAAATCACAAAAAGGTTATCTATGTACCGGACCCATTTTACAACATTGTTAGTTAAAATATATATATACATGTGATCAAGACAGTTGTTTACTGTCGAAACGCGTAATGCTGCTACTAAGCCAAAATTGCTGACAACTTGAGCAATAAACTGCACTGAAATCTTCAACACGCTGTGGTCTGTACCTGTTTTTTTCTGGAAATCCGAGAACAGACGGGACGGTGATACTTTATATATATATATATATATATATCTATCACTGCTCCTTTTGCACCGTTTGGCAGCTGATCACTCCAAGGACGGGTGCTACAAGCTTGGTGGTGCCCCAGCTTTAAATTATTGCTCCAGACTGTTCTCCAAGTTTGAAAGAGAGTAACAGCACTCACGGGGATAGTATATCAAGTTTATTGGCAGCGCAACAGATGCGTTTCATAAGACTCCTTCTTCAGTGTTTACACATCACAATGGCAGGCGCCCCATTTAAATTTGATAAAGAGCATAGCAATAGAAAACGGGCTGAAGTTACAATGCCGATTATCGGCACCACCTTGGAGTCATGCATTTCATGAAGACCAGAACAGTCTATTGACAGTGCCATAGTCAAATCTATGAGACATAACAGACAGGTACTTCTTGCCACAAATGGAATTATTGAACAAACTGAGACACAAGCCAAAACAACATGTAGGGAGTAAACCCAGTCCATTCAGAATCATCACAGGCTACAGTAAGCAGCATTCTGATCTGTACAAGATCATTAACAGAAACTGGCCCACGGTTCTAAGTGACCCGGTCATAGGTTCAACTCTACTTCGCAAGGCCTCCATTACTTTTAGCAAGGCTCCCTCCATGAAAGACAGTCTAGTCCACACCAGTCCTGAGGCCATTGAGAAAACGACATGGCTCCAGACTAACATTGGCTTTTATAAATGTAAGACTTGTAAGTCCTGTACTCATGGAATCAACATGAAAACGTACACAGATGCCTTTAGTAACAGGGAACATCAAATTAGTAAAGTACTCACCTGCAAAACTGAATATGCGGTATACATACTCATGTGCCCTTGTGGACTTAAGTACGTAGGGAGTACCAAGCATGCTGTGCACAAGCGTTTTCTTCAGCATCTTCGGTCAATAGCCAACCAGGATAACACCTACCCTGTGGCTAGGCATTTTAAGGAGGTGCACCATAGTAACAACCAGGGCTTGAAATATTTTGTAATTAATGCCGTCACATCAAGTGGGGGGGGGGTGAAAGAGAGTCTAAGCTACGGAAGTTAGAGACTAGATACATCCTTCAGCTGGACTCCAAAAACCCTGGTGGCCTTAACATCACTGAAGATTTGCACACATGTTTAGCTTAGATTCTGGTTTTTAGATATTTACATGAGAAGGATGAAGTCGGAGGATCTCTCCTTTTTTTAGTATTTATTTATTTATTAAAACACCATGTTACGGATCTACAATTTTATTTATTGAATTGTATACCAGCTAACCAGAATCGTACCATGGCAGGAAAGATTTAAACAACACATACTGCCAATTTAGATGTTCAGGGTGATACTCTATGACTGTGCAACTATGTTGACAATCACATAGAGTACAGACCACATACTAAACTGAAAGCTTTGAGAGATATTGGTAAACAGGCATATCTATGAAGTCACCAGATATCAAAATGGCACAGAGGGGACCCGGAGTCTATTCCAAGTAAAATGTGTATACTGAAGTAGGATAAATCTCTAATTTGAGTATAAGGTTAACCGAGTACTTTTGTCATTAAAGAAACATATTTTTGAACAAAGTGAGAGTATTACAACACATGGGGCTCTTTAATATTATTAAGAATAGACCGATGTTACAATGTTTTTAACTGACACATCACCTATACATATTTTATTGCACTATTTTCACAGAGTTAGAAGGGACATGCACATGAAAGGTAGAGACTGAAAGTCATGGGGAAAAGGAAATGACAGAATTTGGGATTTATCCCGCTATTCAAGTGTTCCTCATTCATTTTGCATTATAGTGGTATGCCTTACATACAAGTATTGGTTTATGTATTAACACTCTACGTTGAGTCACGTCGAGTTCTATGTTGTTTGGCAGCTTCTGGGATGTAGAAAGTCAGAAGTTTGTAACAGTTCCCTAATAGAGCAGAGGTAAGCGCTGCTCTCGGGAAAGACGAGATTGTTGTTGCCCCGTAGGTACACGGGAAAACGTATGATGATTGAAGTTGCACAACACATTGTCTGGGTTCGATTCGGTAACATCGTCGTGTGTTGCCATTAGGGATATGTTCTGTATGAGAGAAATGTATGGTAGTGAAGGTCACCTGTGAAATTTTGGTCTTAGGTACCAGGAGTCCAAAAGGCACTCTGATTACGCTTATCACTGGAAAGGTAATAGGTGTTCCCTAAGCTTGCTAGAAGGATAAAGTAGAGGGAAGTGCTACTTTGTTAACGAGTGTCATAATTCTGTAGTAGGGCAGAGGTAAGTGCTGCTCTTGGGAAAGACAGAATTCTGTGTGAATGAACTACATTTTCCGTATGGAATTGCATGAATGAAATAGCATTCAGGTTAATTGTGAAACTCTGGTTTCATTTCTCAGGAGCAGAGCGTCTCCAACTAGGTGTCTTAATTCTAGAGAAACGGTTAGCTAATGCTTGTTAGAAGGGTAAAGTAGAGGGATGTGCTACTTTATCAACGGAAGTAACGATTCCATAGTAGGTCAGAGGTAAGCGCTGCTCTCGGGAAAGACGGAATTCTTGTAAGAAAGGTCATTAACCCCTTCGCTGCGGCGCAAATTCCACCGCAGCGCTGGGGGGGTTTGGGGTGAGCGCGGCGCCGCCATGCTCATGACGGAACCACGCCGTCATGAGTCACGGGCGAGCTGTGCTCATGACGGCGTGGTTCCGTCATGACTCCACCCACTTGCGCTGATCACCCGCACAGGCGGGGAAACAGCGCCGCGTGGGCGGAGCGGTCGCCAACGGCCGCAGCATGACGGAACCACTCCGTCATGAGCACACGGCGCCCGTGGCTCATGACGGAGTGGTTCCGTCATGAGCATGCAAGGGGTTAACTATTCTTTTGTTAGCGAAACAGATAATGGTGGCGTTTTTATGTCATTACTAACAGATTTGTAAGTCAGAAAGAACGAAAGAAAGTTTGCTGATACATTTTGTAAAGGAGGGGTCAGCAGAAGCAGGAGTAGCGAGAAAAGCTGAAGTCCGAAAGACCGAGCTGGGATTGGCTAGTCAGTAAGAAACGTAGACGCTCCTGATTGGTGCGTTAGTGTAAGCCGCGCTGAGAGTGGAGAATTACAGGGTGACGTAGACGCTCCGGATTGGTGCGTTAGTGTGAGTCACGTTGGGAATGGAGAATTATTAAAGTGACATAGACGCTCCGGATTGTTGCGTTAGTGTAAGTCGCGCTACGATTGGTTAAAAACAGAATAGTCATAGGAAAATCTAGCGATACACGGAAGACAAAATGATGTATTACAATCCACCAGAAAAGGAGAAAACGTCCTGGTTTGGAAAGATCAAGAGTTTATTTAAAAAGGACAAACCGATTGTGACTAGAGAGGGACAGTTGCTTCCTCCACCAAAATCACCCGCATCCTTCATGGTTGCGAAATACGGATATCACACTTGTATTTGGTTGGATAATTGGTCAATGTATACAAAAGATGATGGAGTTTGGCATTTCCAGAACATGGTTCATTTAATTTAGCGGTTTTGAGAAATTTGAGAGAGAAAATGATGAATCTAGAACCGAGACCTAGACCAACAGAGTTTGAAGCATTGACAGAATGGGAAGATAAAATGCATGACAGAGAAAGACAGAGAAGTGGTGGAAGGTACAAGTACATGTTTGGTAGATCATATGGACAGGAGAATCATGATGATAGAATGAGGAGATGGCGAAGTGCAAATATGGCTGATGGTTTGTTTCCTGTGAGACATGCTGAAGAAGTTAGCAGTAGAAAACGTATAGAAAAGAGAAATAATATAGAGTCAAAAGGATATGGTGTGCATGAAACGGAGGATGATGTTCTTGAAGATATTTTTATAAAAATCCACCCCCTTATCAGTCAGATTCCACATTATTGACACCAAGTGCCCCAGTGAGCGAGACTCCACGGAATATAAAATTTGAATCAGTATCACAAGAGACAGGAAGGAACAATCCTTTTAAAGAAATAGGGCAAACAGAACATGGTAAAAAGGGTAATGAAAATTCAGCTGAACTAGCGAAAACCACTTTAGAATTAACTGAAAAGATTAGGGAATTAACTAAAAATTTGGAAGCCGTAATTGTTCCTGTAACCATAGGACCTGTAATGCCTATTTTTTATAAACAGAAGGATAGTGAGCATTGTCTGACAATTCCTTATAACAGGAATAAACAGAGAGGCCAGAAAAGGATATAGACAAGAACCCATGGAGACAAACAACAAGTATTTCAGAACCAAGTACACCTAAAAATTTGACAGTAAATCAAAGTTTAGTGGATAGAATATTAATGATGACAGAATCAGTTCCAGGATCACCAGAGAGATTAGCACAACAAAACACTGAGAAAGATAGTGTAGGGCCTACTTCAGAAGAATTAAGCGAATGGCTAAGGAGTTTACAACAGAAAGATAAAGAATCCCAGTCTATAGATGTGGCCAAGCTGAAGATTGTTTTGGAAGAATTAATAGTAGGGACTATCCCAACGGAAAAGTTAAAAGCTTATCAGGACGAAGAATTATTATTTTTATGTATAAGTATAACCTGGAGAGCAAGGAATCTACATGAAAGACTAGAAGAAGTAGCAAATGAAATGGGCATAGACTTTGAAAGAGTAAAAGCCTTACAAAAACCCTACAGAGTAGATTTTTCAGAAAAAGATATTGAAAATCTAAACACCGCAGGAAGAACAACTCAGATTAAAGACATAATAATTTTGTTAAGGAAGTGGGGAGATGTAGATAAATGGAAAAGTAGGTGGTTCCGGAAACGAGAAGATGTTTCAGACAAAACGTTTGCAGCTTTCCCCGTAAGAGAAAAGGAAAAGGTAGTAACAGAATGTCCCATGAGATAAATTCCAGGAGGAAGATATGTACGTGTCCCTTGGACTAGACAAGCTATTTTGTCATTTACCAATGATTTCCCTCGACTACGCGAAAAGCTAGTCGAATGGTATAGGCAAGTGGATAGATTTGTGAAGTTATCAAACGTTTTATGGATTGATTTAAATAGTCTTTTTGACATAATAGTACCAGCAGATTTATGGACAGAGTGCAAAATAATGATAAACTGGCCTACACAAGAATACCCTAGATACCCCAAAACAGGTGCCCCTGATCCAGAGGTGATGAAAAAATATGAGCAAGTAATTAACTTTCTGAAAAACAAAGTACCTCCCAAGGAGACTGATTGGGTAAAAATTGACAGGACTCATCCGGAAGCTAAGGAGTCGGTACATGCTTATTATGAGAGGTTAATCCTCACCTTTAAGCAGTTTAGTGGTGATGAAAAGTTGAGTGAAAAAGATTTAAGTGATTTTGTATACCGATATGTATATGGGCTGCGTCCAGAAATAAGTTAAATGATTAAACAGCCTACAGTGGACTGGCAAAATAAGAAAATAGATGAAGTACTGAGACATGCCAAATATTTTAGTGATGAAATTGAAGCCAAACAGCGTAAGGAAAAAGAAAAAGCTATGTGGGCACAGGTCAAGGTGGCAGAAAGACAGGAAGCTCAATTGATTGAACAGGCCAATGGTGCAGGTATGAAACCAAATTTTAATAATGGAAAAGGAAAGGGACAATTTAATATAGAAGAAGCCAAAAAGAAGTGGCCATGTCATAATTGCGGAAGAATAGGGCACTGGAAATCCAAGTGTAAATTTCCCCCGACTACTAATGGTGATAATGCATCATTGAATTTACAGGTGCAGAAAGAGGTGAGTTGTCCACCACAGCGACGGCAGCAGATTGTTGCCCAACAGAATCAGGCGCCAAAACCGCCTTTTCCACAGAGCGTAAATCCTCAGAAATACAGTAATGAGACAGGATTCTACAACGAAGAACAGGTAACTAAGCTGCCGCGCGCTAGTGCTGTTTCGCAGTATTGGCTACAACACGATGAGAGTGAGTCAGAAGAAAGCTATTGATGGTGCCAAGGGGAGGAATAAAAGTGCGTACTTGGCACAACTCTAGAAGTAGACCAGACAGCTCTTTTTGTCGATGGAAAGGTAAATGATGAAAATATTACTTTCCTAGTAGATACTGGTGCTACTCGTTCAATTGTCAGGTCAGCTGATGTTAAAAACCTTCCTCTCTCGGACGAAACAATCCAAGTAGTTGGAGTATCCAACAGACAGATTAAAACATATCTCACTGAACCAGTAAAAGTTAACATAGGGACATTTTCTGAAATGCACCGCTTTGTCGTGTGTGATTCAAGCCCTGTAAATTTGTTAGGAAGAGATTTGTTGTGCAAAATGAATTGCACCATATTTTGCACTCCCGATGGTATAGCATTTGAGACCCCTGACGAAGATGTACTGTATAAAATGACTATGGCTAATATGGAAACTGAAATTACTGAAGCATTTGCTATATTTAACCCTGAAGAACTACCAAAAGAACTGAAAAAGACAGTAAAGGCAGAAGTCTGGGATTTCACAGGAGAAGATGTGGGATTAATGAAAAATGTAGATCCTGTAAAAGTGACTGTAAAGGAAGGAATAAGTTACCCAAATATTCCTCAGTATAAATTGACACCCGAAATAATTGAAGGAGTTACTCCTATAATAGAGAAAATGATCAAACAAGGTATTTTGAGAGAACTAATGAGTAGTCCATGTAATTCACCAATTATGGGCCTGAAAAAGCCTAATGGAACATTTAGGATAGTGCAAGATTTGAGAAAAAATAAATAAGATCATTGTGTCATGTTGTCCTATTGTACCAAATCCATCTGTGATTTTGTATCAGATTCCACATGATGCAGAATGGTACACAGTGATTGACCTGTGTCATGCTTTCTTTTCCATCCCATTGCATCAAGACAGTCAGCAGATTTTTGCGTTCCGTTTTGGCGAACGTATTTTGGCATGGTGCCGAATCCCACAGGGGTATACAGAGAGCCCCTCAATATTTAACCAGATATTGAAGAAGTCCTTAGAAGATCTAGAGATGTCCGAGAGCTCAGTACTAGTCCAATACATTGACGACCTGCTTGTGGCGTCAACAACACGAGAAGCTTGTGTAGTGGATACTATAGCATTGCTAAATCATCTAGCAGATGGAGGACTTAAAGTATCCCCATCGAAATTGCAATTTTGTCAGAAAGAAGTACAATATTTAGGCCACAAAATTGAAAAAGGATTGAGGAAAATAACAGCAGAGACAATCAAGATAATAAAAGGAATGAGAGCCCCAATGACACAAAGAGAAGTAAGAATGTTTCTTGGAATGGTTGGATATTGTCGTCAGTGGATAAGTAACTTTTCCCTGATTGCAAAACCTTTGGCACGCCTGACGAGAAGTGATGTAAAAGACCCCATTGAATTAAATAGGGAAGAACTAGCAGCTTTTAAACAATTGAGAGACAGTTTGTGTGAAGCACCAGCACTTGGTATGCCTGATTATGAAAAGGAGTTTGAATTATACTGCAGTGAAAGGAATGGATGTGCACTGTGTGTTAATACAGAAACATGGAAAACTGAGAAGACCAGCTGCATATTTTTCAGCTATACTCGACCCTGTAGCGGTAGCATTGCCAGGTTGTTTGAAAGCGGTGGTTGCCACCTGTAAGAGTCTGGAACAGTGAAGGAATTGTGATGGGATATCCTGTGCGAGTGTTTGTACCTCCTGATGTGGCAATCCTTTTAATACGGAGCCGCACTAAGTTTATGACGCATAGTCGGCTGACTAAATATGAAAAAGTCATATTAGGTGCAACAAATGTGAGGTTTGTGAGATGTCTGAATGTGAATCCTTCAACGTTATTGCCAGATTCTGAGAATGTGGAAGTCAGAGATGATGTGGATCATGACTGCTTGGATGTGCTTGATTTCTGTACCAAACCACGTCTTGATATAAAAGATGTACCTTTGTCAGAAAGTGACTATGTGATGTTTGTAGACGGGTCATGCTTGAGAACAGACGAAGGAAATCTGAGTGCAGCATATGCAGTATGCACAGTCGCAGCAGTAATGGAAGCATCTTACCTAAAAGAATTAAAATCAGCTCAGGTAGATGAGCTCTTCGCATTGACAAGAGCATGTAAATTGGGAAAGAATGTGAGAGTGACTGTGATAACTGATAGTCAGTATGGCTTTGGTGTCGTGCATGACTTTGGGCAAATTTGGTCACAGAGAGGATTTTTGACTTCAAGTGGAACCCCTATAAAGAATGCTGAAGTGGTTGGTAAATTGATTGAGGCTACACAGCTGCCTAAGCAATGGGTTGTTGTGAAGTGTGCTGCACACTCCAAGACCGGAGATTACCTCGCATCTGGGAATCAGTATGCAAATGATATGGCTCAATATTGTGCGCGAAACCAGAATTCGGTGAACAGGACAAAAGAGAAGGAAATTAATTCATGTCCCTTGTTGTTTACTAACATTGTGAATACATGGGAAGAAGTAATGCAGTTACAGGAAGAAGAAGGAGATGAGGAAATGAGACAATGGGTCAAGGCAGGATGTGCAACAGATCATGTGTGGGTATATCGGGATGGAAGACCAGTTAGGCCTGATAGCATGGTGTCAGCCATGGCCCGGATGTATCATGGACAAGCACACGTAGAGAGAGATGCAATGCTTAGATTATTTAAGCAGACACGGTACAATGCAAAATTCAGACTTGTAGCTGAGAGTCTTTGTCAAAGATGTCTTATATGTCAGCAATTCAATCCTGGAAGAAAAACAGTGGTAAGTCTTGGAACGATAGGTCGAGAAGGAGGGCCTTTCACCAGAATGCAAATTGACTTCATTGAGATGCCTCCCTGTAACAGGTTAAGGTATGTTTTAGTGATGGTCTGCCTGTTTTCTAGATGGGTAGAAGCATATCCCACAAGAAGAAGTGATGGAATAACAGTAGCAAAACTGCTTTTGAGGGAGTTCATCCCTAGATTTGGGTTTCCAGTCACAATTGAGTGAGATAGAGGAAAACATTTCCATAATGAAATCATGAAGCTAATTTGTGAAGCATTGAATGTACAACAAAAACTGCATTGTGTCTATCGGCCAGAGGCTTCTGGTGTGGTGGAACAGGTAAATGGCACTATTAAAAACAGATTAGGAAAAATGTGTTTAGCCACAGGACTGAAATGGCCTGATGTCTTGCCTCTGGTACTCATGACTATTAGATCAATTCCAGATAGGAACACAAGTTTGAGTCCCCACGAGATTGTGATGGGGAGAGCAATGAGGCATGTATTCATACCAGTCAACAAGTTATTGCCTATCTCTGATGACTTTGTGTTGGATTACTGTAAGGGGCTTGCTGACGCCGTACATTCTGTGTTTCATCAGGTTGGATCGGATGCCACCACCCTTGAAAAGAAGCCAGCTCATGATCTGAGCCCAGGTGACTGGGTGAGAATTAAAGTGCACAGAAGAAGGAACTGTTTGGTCCCACGTTGGGGAAAACCACGACAAGTAATCTTAACTACAACAACAGCTGTAAAGTGTGCAGGAATAAAGAACTGGATCCATGCTAGTCATACCTTGCGAATTCCAAACCCAGTGGATAACAAGTAAGGAGAGTATTTTGAAGAATCAGAAACCAGCTCTAAATCTGATACTGAAGACACTAAAACAGGACAAAATTCTGAAAGGTGGGAGTCGGAACCAAATTTGACCATTGCCCCAGAGAACATTCCCTTGAGAAGGAAGTTGCAGATCTCAGACACCAGCTCAGACTCAGAAACTGAACAAGCCCAAGTACATACTGGACAAGAGAAAAGCAGTGAAGAGACAATTGAAGAAGTTCTCGATAAAGAAATTCCTGATGGAAAATTGAGAGAAATTCCACCTGAAGTAACAAAAGCAGATGGTCAGGTGACAGATACAGAAAGTGAGGGAAAGATTTTTACGGAAGACCCCCGAGGAGTTGTAGGGAATTCAAACATCCAGTTAGAGGAAGGGACAGTTAGTCAGCAGGAAGATTGTATGCAAGAAACACGAGGAGGGACAGAAGTAGGGAAAATAAAAGAAGTGGTGGAAAGAAAAACAGCTGAAAGTAAAAGTCAAGTTGAAACAGAATCAGAAGACAGTGATGAAGAAGTACCAGAAGGTCGAGTTCTGAGGAAAAGAGCAAGGAGAGCTGAGAAGAATGATAAAGGAAATAAATTGAAAAGATCAGCAAAAGATGAAATTTGGCAAAACAAAATAAAGAGATTGAGATACCGATTGACACGAGTAAATTCATCCAGAGCTGGAAAAGTGAATGAAGTATCTAGTCAAGAAAAATTGAAAGACGAGGGAAAAACGATAACAGAAGAAAATAAGAGAACAAGAAAACCTAACCAGAAGTATAAGTCGCCGGAATGGTCATATGTGGCGCTGCCTGAAATAAAAGAAGAGGTGGAGAGCCAAGAAAATCCAGAGGTGACTGTACCAGAAGTGGTTGAGGAAGACGAAGAATCAGAAATCCTGAGAGTTATCGTGTCCGACATTGGAGAAGAAACAGATGTTCAGGATGTTCTGTATCAAGATTGTGAAAGAAAAGTGAAAGACTATCAAATGCCAAACTGAAAAGACCAAAAGTGATACCAATGGAAAGACAGTAAATTATGGAAAAATAAATAACTGATAGAACCAAGTAGGTGCTTAGAGCCTTGGGTTAGACAAAACTAGTTGTGAAGTAGAAGAGGCTAAGTCAAAAGACACGGATCATTTTTCGAAATGGCAAACACAGAGAATAGAAAAACTAAATGTGTATTTCTGTCGTGATCCCGCTGATTTCCTCTCCTCAGGATGACGCTGATGCCCCTAGTCCGGAGGATGTGTAACACACTCGGACGGAGGAGGCAGGTGAGCGAGGGAAGGGAGGATAGGGACAGCTGGGAGGGAGATCTGAAATGAGACAAACACACTATGCGCGAGGGCCTGCTCTACCAATCCCCCCTGGTTCCCATATGTGGAAGCTCGCTTACCTGACGTCTCCTCCCGCCTTGTTGTTGGGAATCGCGATTTGTACCGCCTAGGGGTGCAACCCCAACGGGGGAATGCTTGGGAGTAGTATACTCAGCGTAAGTTCTGAGAGGTTCGTAGGAAGCCACCCAGTACCGTTGCCTCATGGAACTGTGGCGTTCCCACTGGGTGTTTTCGCCTCCAGTACGAGGTGGTCCAGGTCGGGTATCACGTTGGCGCTGCTACTCAAGGCTCCATCGTACCTCGAGCCGAGGAGCGCGATACCCCGGGATAGCGGAGGCCCGGAAATCCTTGGGCGAAGCGGGTACGCTGCTACTCGATGCTCCAAGGTGGAGCCAGGAGCAGAGGAGCGAAACCCCAAGAAGTGTAGCACGGAAATCCGTGGGCGATGGTAGTCACGTCGCGCTGCCACTCACTGCTGGCGGTGGAGCCGGGAGCGGAGGAGCGTGACCCTGGAGGAGCCGCCCGGAAATCCGAGGGCGGAGTTGCACGCGTCGCGCTGCACTCTCTACTCGCGGTGGAGCCAGGAGCGGAGGGGCGCGACCGCAGGAGGAGAGGCCCGGAAATCCGGGGGCGGAGATGAACGTGTTGCGCTGCTACTCTCTACTCGCAGAGGAGCCGGGAGCGGAGGAGCGCGCCAGCGAAGCCGGAACAGCTGTTGGTTCTTCACTGGGCTCTGGACGGGTGCGGCTTTAGGGAAAGCCGGGGCTGAGACTCAGGTAGTCCGAGGACGTAGTTTCTTGCCGAAGAGTCCGACTACGCATACCAACACAAACGGGATACATCCGGGAATATTCGGCGCCCGCTTGAGGGTGTGTCAGGCTTATATGCATATCGGCCGCGTGACCAATCACGTGGAGCGGGGACAGCCGGGGGAGCTGGGAATCGTAGTCCGTGTCCGGGATAGGTGGTTCTGTGTTCATCCCGGGGGTCGAAAGACAAGGCACTCAGCGCTTTACCGAGTGCGAATCTTGACAATTTCTTAGAAGGTGATTAAAAATGTGTTGATGTTGTTGCACAGGATTACTAATGCTTTTATGGAGTGCTTTGGCTTTGATGATCTCATTTAAAGTTACACAAAGGACATAGTGAGAATAAAACTAATGTAGAAAAATTTCAGAAAGTATATCCGACTAATATAGATTGAAGTTACTATAGGAATATGTAAAGACATTTTCTGGAAAAGCGACACACACCAAATGACTTCAATTGGGTCATTTTGGAGCACGTCAACAATCACCCCAACATGGAAAAACAACTACACGAAAAAGAACAACGCTGGGTGTTTAAACTTCGCTCAGATAACAAGGGTTTAAATGATGATATACCCTGGAGCCAGTTTGCTTGACTATCCCTCCCCTTTTGGGAAATTCACCTAACATACCATTCATATCTACCCTGTGGGGCCCTGTGATACCATGTCTATCAAATCACTGTTATCAATTCTCCTTCACCAACTACAGTCTGGCCTAGTAATAAACCTCATTACTAATTCTGACCTGTTCAACTAATCACCGACGTGCAACTGTCGGATTTTTGAATAAAGTTTTGTAATAACCTTTTTTACATACAAAACTTGGTATTGGGAATGCCCTGCTATCAAACATGTTTCGGGATTGGTGGTTTTTTGGTGACAAGAGCTGGTGTTATTACTAACACTGGTCTCCATTGAATGATCGTTGTATAGTTCTGATACATTCAATAATGTTTTTTACCTCAATTACTCCGTCTCTTATCCCTATCCAAGATGGCGGCTCCACTCGCGTACCGGCACCGGAGCCTTTCTCGCTTTCTCTTACTTTCCTTTACAGACGCGTTTGTTGATAAAACAGCTCAGCAGCGAGGACACGCCAGAATGCGGTCCGTGAGGTTTGGCTCCAAATAGATATTACCGAATGTGGGGTTCGACGTACAAGTAAGTGCTTGCAGAGGTGTTAGATCTCGACAACTGTACGTTACAAGGAAACACTCCTTTCCTCCCCCTTTTTTTATCACGCAGGGCGAACCTTCATTACGGAGCGCGCCAGTACCCTAATGATCTCAATTACTACCCTTTCATAGATGTACGAGATCGCCACATCCCCTCCGTTGCCCATGAAGCACAGTGTTGCTCTTTATTAAGTATGTTATATGTTCTCTTTGTTGTGTGTTTGTGTGTATGTTGAGTCAGACTTGTCTGTGTTATGGATTTCATTACACTTTTTTCAGCACTTCGCCGGCATGGAGTGAATAATTATATCTCTTCTTCACATAGCGGCACATCAGAAAGAGAAGTGTGCGGACACTTGGGTGTAGTGTGCTCACGGTTAAACATTGATTACAGTACTTATAATCGGATATTTTTCCTCATTAATTTTTGTTTTATATCCTACAGACCATTTGCTGACGTACATTACGTATGTATTTTAAAATTACGGCATTACACTTTATTGCACCTGACTCAGGTTAACTAGGAGTGGCAAGTTTCTCGACACTGGGCTGGTCCCAGTGTAGTCCTGACGAAGAGCTGGGGAAGCTCGAAACTAGTTGACCAGATCATATGCTAGGCACACCTTTCCATTATAGTTAGGTCTCCTCGGCATATTACCCCGTTTTTAATCTTTTTCAGCTTAGAGCACTAATAAAGTCTATTCTTAGCCCACTAGCTGATTATTTTAATTATCCCACTCCACCACTTTTTCACTCACATTACACATAGTCCACAATTTTTAAGTGCTCCTACGTAACATCGCAAGTCGTAGCATGCCCCAGTCCGTAGAGGACTGGGAGGACCCCTATGATGAAGCATGTCACCGTGGGGAAACCCTGGTGAGTGAGGGGACTAAAGAAAGAGATAATTCTTCCCTTTCTTTCCATTCGGTGTTTTTCAGGATCAAATTGACTTCTGGAACACTTGAGTGTTCTTTCTGGTTAGGTTTTTGTCTACTTGACTTGTTCAGGTAGTAGAAATTGTATTTGTGGAGGGTAAACCTAACCGATAACCTCTACTTCCCCCTTGTTTTTTGACTAATCTGGGCCTAAATCCAATATGGCCGCTGTCACCACACGCAGAAGTGGCCACTGTCTCATGAGGCGCGGAGTGAGCTGCGCATGTGCAAGAAATCTTCTAAACCTCGTAGCAACCTTTGCACATCATGTCCCCGGTCAAGGATACGAAACGGGACATTCGCCAAGACACGGGAACAATCAACCTTATAGTAAACTGGAACAAGCCGACATTTCGCTGACCAATGACCTCACCTCTCGAACTGCACTGAAAATCTGGGAAAATAAGTCGGACGATCTCGACCACCCAATCACGACTGTCCTAAAGTTTAAAATTGTATCTTCTTTGACTTGATTTATTATAAAAAAGGGTAGTAGAATAGGGAGGGTTCAGATCTCCCTTTCTTTTCATTCATCATTTTTCCACGTTTGTTCGTTGTGATGCCTTTTCTGAAGCTCCAAATGCTGTCCGCCCGCTTGATGACTGTAAACTTTTCCTAAATCCATGGGCTATGATAGATGCTTGCATGATATCTGGTCCTTTGACAAATTGGGACTGTAACGTGCTGAGCAGAGGACTTTGAGCTTTGGCCTGCTTTTCGGACAATTTATGACAAAATTTGATTATGCAGAGCCAATGAATTAGAAGACTTCAGATAGCCAGAATAGGTAAATATGATGTTCTGCGATTTATTTTGATCTAAAAACTCTAAACTTTGACGAGACAAAAGCAAATATTAATCATTATGAAAATTTAGATAAATATTGATTAACAAGAAATATGAGTTTGTGGTTTCATTAAGGGAAGTAAGGGTTCTGAGTCTTAAAATGTGTTTTAGCTGGTTCTAAATCACCATCAACCAATCCAACTAAATTGGTCCATTGACCAGGTGGGTGGAGTGCCTTGATGTTTGGGACTAGGGATCTATAGGCAAAAGATGTTAATGTATATTTTGTAAAATAACTTTTCTCTCCCAATAGGTTATAAGGTATTTTCCCCCACATGTCCAGCGCTTGAATTACTCATCACTCCTGTGTGCAGACTCGTGTGAGCGACCCGGATGAGTGTTGGTGTTATGGGCCCCACCAATGAATGTGTGTGTGAATGAGTTAGTGTGACGTCGGGTCTGCGACGCAGGGAGGATATCGGTAAATGTGATTCCCCATTTTCCAGTCTTGCGCTGGATCACATTCTATAGGCAATATTTGCACATTCTGGGATTTAACCCATGATTAGAATGACATAGAGCATTGTGTCTCAGGAAAAAATGTAAGCTCATGAAAAAAAGTAAGCTCATGATAAGGGCTGACTTAGAAATTAATGTTTGTATTTATACAAGTAAATGAATTGTAAATAGCATATTTTGCACAAACGCCTGTTTGCACATCATTGCCGAATTAGCACTATTCATACCTGGTAATTGAATGTCAAAAAACCCAATGTAAAGAATTGTTGCATTGTGATTTTGTATACATTATCGAAGTAACTCTACCATATCCTTCGCGAGTAGTATCACGTGGTTCAGTTTGAATTATGCACTGACACTTTCAATTTCAAAGTCTGTCAATATCACATTGTCATGTGAACATGGCTCGGAGGAGCTGAAACGTTATGGCGACATACAGCAAATAAACATTTCTGCACCTACTTGCTTGTCCGTGCTTGCTGTGGATGTGGCGAGGATGAATTGCTACTGCTCAGTTGCGGAATCCTGGATATATATATATATATATATATATATATATATATATATATATATATATATATATATATATATGCTCCTTTTGCACCGTTTGGCAGCGGATCACTCTAAGGACGGGTGCTACAAGCGTGGTGGTGCTCCAGCTTTAAATTATTGCTCCAGACTCTTCTCCAACTTTGAAAGAGAGTAACAGCACTCACGGGGATAGTTTACCAAGTTTATTGGCAGCGCAACAGACGCGTTTCGTAAGACTCCTTCTTTAGTGTTTACACATCACACTGGAAGGCGCCTCATTTAAATTTCATAAAGAGCATAGCAATAGAAAACGGGCTGAAGTTACAATGCCGATTATCGGCACCACCTTGAAGTCATACATTTCATGAAGACCATTGAAATCAAAGACAGGCTAAAATTAAAATGCCGGTTTTCGACTCCATTTTTGAATTCTACATTCTGACCTCATATGTAATTCACGCCGTATATCGGCATTCATCAATTGTATCTTCGTGCAATAACAAAATACATCAATTCATATTTTCCTTAGGCATATCGTACTGATGGAAAAATGACAATTTAAAAAACACTACACAAGACACAATCATCTTTACAATTCATGAAGTTAATCACGCCGTGTATAGGCATTCGCAAATGTTTCAATAGTCTTTTGTGTTTACATAATACCGAGTATCGGCTAGCCCTTACTGTGCATCAATGCTCAATAGTCAAAAGAAGAACATTTCATCATACAGTTACATTTTACAAACCCTCAACAGACCCCTCAAGTACCCAAATGTACCGCCAATTCCTCCCCACTATTTAGGCCTTTAGGGGTCTTTGTAGATCGATAATGTATCGAGACTCCAACCTTCTGAGTCTCAATACTCTATCCCCCACTATGCTATTCAGCGGAACGTGATCAATACTGAAGTACTGTAATAAGTCCCTATTGCTCTTGTGTGTGATAGCAAAATGTCTTGAGACAGGGTAACTCAAATCTTTATTCGCGATAGCGCGCATATGTTCCAATACGCCTATCTTTACACTGTGTATAGTACTGCCTATACACTTTAGGCCACAAGGGCAAATCAAGCAATAGACAGAATGGGTGGTCTGGCATGTCATGAACTTATTGATCGTCTTACGTTGTTTCAGTCCTTCGACCTCATGGGTTTGCACTCTCTTGCTGTTAGTGCAAGCCTTGCACTTACCGCAGGGATAAAAACCTTTAATTTCTATCAATGTCCCTTGATTTTGTGGTGCGGTATCTAAGTGACTATGGACCAATCTGTCTCTCAGGAATATAGCCTTCCTGTAAGTTATTTGTGGAACTGGAGGGATGTCCATCCCTATAATCATGCCAGTTTTAATACATAAAGAAAAGAAAGGGAGGTCCCCTACAAGGCCGAACAGGGACAGGGGCAACAGGCTGAAAATGGGTACGTCCCTCGTAACCGAATGATCAAAGCACAGGCTAAACACTACTGGTGGTCAAACGATAGCAAATACAAGAGGACATATAGCAATTACTAAATATCATGAAGTCAACAATACAGATACATCATAAAAAAACTTTGTTGCATTTCCATTGATTATTTATTTAATACAATCATATACAATAAAATAATATCATTTAAAAACAATTAATTAAAAATACATTATAAAAAACATTGTTATAAGAAAACAAAAGTTGACGCAGCGTTTCGGTGGAAGATGAACACCTTCAGGACAGTTTTCTAAATGGTAAAAGACATACAGTCATTAAAAATGTACAGGTTGACTTCATGACTAACATAAACAAGTATCCTATTTTATACTTATTTCTTATCATTTAGTTTTACAAACGGTCCTCTATATCCACCAGCCCAGTTGAAAAGATATAAATAAGTCTCCATTAATTTGTGGTACAAAAAAGTAACTTGTATCCTTAACCATTTCAACACATAGATGAAATTTAAGGAAAAAATATTTTATAAACACATACCTAACAGTAATGAAGATGCAGTTAGAATTCAATCAAACTAACACATCTGTAGGTATTGTTGCGTTGCAGTATAAAATCATGCAAGGAAAAGGGGAATGATGGTCACCTCTTCATTAAAAACCTTGATTGAAAAAGAAAGAAATACAGATTTCATTTACACATGGTCCTCAAGTAACTAACTTTATCTATTAGAGTCATAAAGTTAGATGGCATACCTTATGTTACAAGGTATTCTCAATGTAGTTATATGTATACTGGTGCCACCGTTGGTATATCTGGTGGGGATGCTTCAAAAACCAAATAATCAGTGTTAGGCCTGTCGGGATTATGCCCAAAGGTTCCACATGTAAATTAAAAACCACATAGTCTTACCAGAATTGTTAAGAGCTCAGTGCAGCCAACCGTTATATAATGATTGGAATGCTGTAGTAAGGCTGTTATGCTTTCTTTTTGTATATATCGTCCCAGGGGTGGTTTAATACACGCCCGTTTAATACATGCCAGTTTCTACATAAGATGTTTTTGAGCTGATCCGCATCCTCCGAATATGTCGTAATCAAGCGGACTTTGCCCTCATTAGCATTCTTTCTCTTTTTACTGTTATCCATGTCTTTCACTAGTTTGTCTCTTTGTATATTCTCAACTTTGCTCAAGGTATTCTCCAACAGGTCAATATCATAAACTCTTGCCGCAAATCTGCCAACACTCTCCCTTGTTGCAGTTTTAAAATCACAATTTCTTGAACAATTGCGTTTCAGCCTCAGTAGTTCCCCGTAAGGTATGCAAACAATAGCTCACAGCACTGGCTTTTCATTTCCTACTAAAGGATGTTAAATTATGTTTTAATAATAACACGGAAGCATGGAACCTACTATAGGAACTGTAATATACTCACCTCTTCGGACTACTAGGACCATCATGCTTCTTGAGCAAAGTGAGCCACGCCCACTGAGGGCGGTATGATTCAACAAATAAGCAATAAAGTTGTGTTGAATTAAGAGGAGAGTCATCAATGCTTCTGTGCAACAGCCCATGATGAAGAGGCGCAGTGGCATAGAAACGCGTCGGGCATGGCAGTAAAGTATGCAAAGCAGTCAGGCGAGCTGCAGCGAGGCTGACAAACCGGATGATTGGAACTTTGTTGAGTGCTCTCTCGAAGCTCAAGGGCGTTTTGTTGGATAATATAAATATATATATATATATATATATATATATATATATATATATATATATATATATATATATATATTCGCAAAAACAAAGGGTACAGGATATAGTTAGGCTCAGACTTTACTCGTGCAAACCCATAGAAATTCAACAGTTACCTGAGGTAACTCTAACTTACGCCCCGCAATGCACCACTTATGATCTCACATATTATATCACTCATGACATGGTCGATGACATCTCAAATGACCTTTATTTTGCCTCTTTATGGTTGTTTCTGACCTCTATCTCGACTCTTTTTGTTTGTTGCTGACCTATATTTGGCCTCCCTCTGCTCATTTCTGTACTTTTATTCTGCCTTTTTCAGCTCATTTCTCAACTTTATTTTGACTTTTGCTGCTTTTTTCCCTGGGACTGCACGTGGAGCCTCAAGGCCACCATTGTCCCTGCCGGCACCCTAACTCCTGCTCTGACAGACAGGGAGCTGCTGAATATGCAGCTCCCTGTCTGTCAGAGCAATCCTTTCTTCTGTGTCCCTGGGAAACATACGAAAGCTCTACTTCCAGCAAGCTAGAGCATTTTCTCAGCTTTCACTTGCTGGAAGTGGAGTGTTTGCTCTGACTTAGCAGGAGCTTTCAAAGCTCCCACCAAGTCACAGCAAACAGCTATGTTCCAGGGGCACCCAGTGACATAGCGGGAGCCTGCCCTGGGGGGTGGCGGTCCCCAGGGCCATTATTGGCTCCATGAGGGGGCGCTGCGCTGCCCCCCTCCTTTCACTTTCATGGGCCTGCCCCAGGGAGGTGTTGGCCCCGAAGGCTGAGAATGGCTCAGCCCCCACTCCTCCTTTAAATTAAAAAATAAAACAAAAGAGGTGGTGGTCCCCGGGTTATGGGGGGATCCGTGCGGCCCCCACTCCATATTTAAGTGAGTCCCAGGGAGGTGATGGGGCCCAGGGTGTTGGGTGATCCATGCACACCCCTGCTCCATATTTAAGTGAGCCCCGCGGAAGAGGTGGCCCCTGCCTCTTAATAAAATTAGCCCCATGCAGGTGGTAATTTGAGCCTATAAATTCTCTTTATCCATTTGTGACCATGGTACGTATGTGTAACGCCCTGAACGTCTCAGGATCGTTTAACAGACACGATAATGAGAACGCAACCACTTGTGAAGGTTTAGTTATTTTAATGAAGGCAAAAATAATACAAGGAATAAACAAAGGTTATAGTCCCTGGAATCCTCCAGGCTAAGTACGTTACCAGCCCACAGCACGGATGGTCCTAACCGTCCTCTGCATATACGCCGATCCCGGCGTATGCCAACAGAGGGCAGAAATGAAATGGCCGACAATGCCAATCGGTAGGCTGTGAGGGGCACGAAGAGTGTTGGGGAGAATCGAGGAGTCAGGGAAACACCCAGCCGGGGTCTCTACCTGAAGGGAGCAGCCACTCAACCTCTTCCTCAGACTGCACCGGGACGCGGAGTCACCTCCTGGTGATGCGTCACCGATACCCCAATCACAAGCAAAGAAGACTGAACCGAGAGCAGCCGCTCGATCGATCCTGTGGACTTCCGAGTCTGTAACGCGGCAAACACCTCCTGGTGTGCGTTACAGCTGGCAGTCCCTGTATCTCTGGTCGGGCTGGGAGTTACGACTCCAACCAGCAAAAGCGCCACTGCGCTTTGACTCAGCCGAGTCAAAAAGCGAAGCTCAATGGTTATCCGGTAGAGCTTCCGGGTCCTTCACAGGTGACGATGGGGCAAGACACGGCCCAGGGAGTAACGACTCGACCTACCTCCGTTCTTGCCTTACTGGAGCACCACTCCTGAACACTGCTCTTCACTAAGCAGGTACGTCGGTGTAAACACAATATCCGACAGCGTTGTACCTCCTGGTTCCTCCCTTTATAGGGCGTGTTTTCCTTGAGTTATGTAACAGCTCTCCTGTTTACATAAGGGCGTGTTTTCCTTGTGTTATGTAACAGCTCTCCTGTTTACATAAGGGCGTGTTTTCCTTGAGTTATGTAACAGCTCTCCTGTTTACATAAGGGCGTGTTTTCCTTGAGTTATGTAACAGCTCTCCTGTTTTACATAAGGGCGTGTTTTCCTTGAGTTATGTAACAGCTCTCCTGTTTACATAACCTCTCAACCGCTAAGCATCCTGGGAGATGTAGTCCGTTTTCGCTGGTTACCGTTTTCCTCCCCTCGCATGACAGGAATTCTTGACAGTATGTGGGAGGTTGTCCACCCTTGAAAATAAGGGGTAACTGAGTTATCTGTCAAGGATTTACTGGTCTTGGGCCTAAACTCAGATCTGGTCTATTACTTCGGATCACTTCATGTGGTTTGTCTATAGAATACTCCTACCAGACCGTGAGGCACCTTTGCATATAGGGGTATTTCCAATTTGGGTTGACCTGTGCCTGCCATATACAATCTTTGCAGGTGCTAAGCCGATTAGTTGAAAAGACCCTTGTCAGGCCATTGCTTCCTCCCCTCCTATTTAGTCCATTTTGCCAATTCATTCCAGGAGGGTTGGCAATAGTAACTACCTCCTTATATTCTGTTGCCTATATGGGCGTTCGATATGACCTACACTTTTTTAGGGTTGACTTCTTCACTATTTCCGGGGTGTCTCCTACTACCATTAATAAACCCTGCAGAGGATGCTGCCAAAAATGATATGGTCTCTGGTTAGTGTCCTGTTAATTTGGCCTGTCTTTTCACTACCATTTTCCTCTGCCCCCTCCCCCCCCATGTCTTGTAACTCATTTGGGGGTTCGTGATATTGTGCAGTGCTTAATTTGTAATAAAATATGTGCCAGGGCCCTTGTCAGGTGGCCACTACAGCTTTAACCACCCACTGCCCCTGCCAGCGCTGCCAATGACACTACCTATGCAACTGTTAACCATAACACTCCTACAAGTGTGATAATTCAGACTATTCCAGGCCCCCAAAGTTATAGGAATGGCATGGTCCGCAGGAATGTGTTGTTGTATGTATATTGAATTAATAAACAGCTGTTGGTCTGCTTAGCTCCACATTACACTGAGAACGCCACCATGTAGCAGACTGTCATAAATGCTGATGTTCACAATTAAGTGCCAGTGCCGAGCACTGGAAACCACAGGCTCAAATTAAACACTGATATTGTGGCATCTATGCGCCTTTTCCATCCTTCTTCTCATACCCATACCTCAGCTGCCTCTCTCGAAGTCTCTGCAGAAGTGTCTCCCACCCTAAGAACAATATGTTCTGTTGTCAATGTCCTCGAAGGGGGGCAGGGCTTCTAGAGTGTTCTGCCTGTCTGTGCTGCAATTCATTTATGAGTCTGTCCATTCGGTCCGGTTCTGAACCGGCCCAAGGAGTTGCAGGGGTAGGGTCCGAAGGTGCCCCGTTTCCCCGTGATTTTTGTCTCTCCTCTTTAGGTACAACTTTAAGGAGATCTTGGTACCCTACAGCTAGCAGAATGGGGTAAAGACCATAAGGTGGGGGCTTCTCTGAAAACTGTGCTATTTCCTCTTCTGGCACTGATGGTTTCACGTTTGTTTTGCATCGTGGAATACCTGCCATAATGATAGGGTGGCTTGCCTTTTCTGTCTATTCTTTCTGTTATACTTAGAGCGAATTTAATACAATATGTGTTCAATTATGTCTCTGTCGAATGTCCCTTCTTTTGGCCATGGCTGGATGTTGCCTTTGGTACCTTTGTGCCATTGTTTACAATACTTCTGTATCTTCTTCATGTCTGCAGGGAAAGCTTTTTTCATGCGCTCCAGAGGGATCTTCGTGGACCCATGAAGATGTGTGCGTTTCGTATGTGTACTAGAAGTGTCACTTTTAATCCCTTGTTTGCTTGTCCACTGTCATATGCCCCTTTTGGACCTGCCTCCTTAACTAATATATTTGTATATTATGGGCAGTCTAAGAGAATTTGTGCCTGACGCAATACTTGTTACAATATTATCGTGCATATAAATGACCATTTGCGGTGCTCGAGGGTGTGATCCCACATTCATGTTTCAAACTCCTGAATCATAAATATCTGTGTGGAATGCATCAAGAAGACTCTGTTATTATATGAATTCCAGAGGTATTACATGGACATGTGGGTTATCCATGGGCCCATAGAAATATAAATTTTAATTCAATCTCATCTATTACCTGCCACAGTGAATTATCAGTCTCACTTATAGTGAATTATTTTTAATCGTTAGGCTTGTCTTGGGATGTTTTATTTGGATTCCCTTTGTTTTTATCTGAGATAATGTTTCCCCACTTCCAGGACACCTTAGAAGTTTGTATTGAAACACCAGAAATATCGCAAATAGCTTGCTGCTTTTCTTTTTCGCTTATACCAGACTGTATGACAACCGGCGGAAACCCTGCCACTTCTCTATAATTACCACCGTGTGATTAGGCAGCACTGTACTCCTTATGTCATCCTCCTTGTTCATTGGAGGGATATCAACTTGCAACTAATGTGTTTTTTGGATTCGCAACCAAGGGTCTGGCCGCACTTATGGCAAAGCCAATTGACAGTAGCAGTTCACCGTTCCGTTACCTAACCGTCAGATTCTCCAACTGATGCCTTGGCCTAAGTCGCTCTTCCATAAAGATGCTTTCTAGATGTCTTAAATCAGGGGATTTGGGAGCCGGATGTCTGACTTATTCAGAGTATGGCCTGCTGGCACTGATCAAATGACCGTCTCTTTATCACGTCCGGCTTCACACACTTGTTATCCAGTCCCGTCTCACTATTTCTATACTAGCCCTCTAGATCGAACCAGGATGTCATATGGGCACTCCCTGACGGAATGTCCATTCCAGGAGTTTCCGCCTGAGTAATTCTGCACTACCTGCTAGATCACTCCCTGAAGGAGTGTCTCTTCCAGGAGTTCTCCTGGGTAATGTACTACTGTCTGCTAGACCATACCCCAAAAGAATGTCTCTTCCAGGAGCTTTCTCCTGGGTAATGCACCCACTGCCTGCTATTCTTCCCTTCTATTTCAAATGGGAATTCACGCTAGCTAGTCTTCTGGTGTCACCACTTTTCATTTCTCCACACATCTTTGCATCCTGACTAAAGGAAAAAAAGAAAAACCCCATGCATAACATGATTGCCAAAGAATCATGCAATTAAAAATGTTATGGTACAAAGTTTGATCTCTCTTCCCCCCCCCCCCCCCCCCCCCCTTTTGACGGCAGCCTGGGATCCTACCCGCCCGTCTTTTGAATAGGCAGACTTTAGTGTAACACTTGATGTCTGCTTACCTGATATATTTGCACAGCATCTATTCAATTGCGTACAGGCAGCATCTCCCTCACACGCAGTATGGGAAAGTTGAGATGAACTGCTGGCTGGCTCCTCCCAATGTTACCGAACGAAAGAAAAGTCTACCTGACTTCTGTTTATAAAATGTGCGCTGAAGGTCAGTCAGCTCTATGGAACTGGAATCTAAATGTTAACTTACAATGCAACAGACAGTTTCTTTTATACCTTTGTAATCGCAAATAATTCATACATTTGCATATTAAATCAAACATTTGCTCAAGCACAGCATTATGTTAAAAAAGTAATACTTTCTGCAAAACATCTAACCACGCGTTTCTGGAATGCGATTCATGTGCATGTGTTATTGTTACATTTACACACCACCGCTGCACAACCGGTGTTCTTGGCTTGTCTCGTGCTTTGAACCCTAGCTAGCAATGCTCTACTTCCTACATGTCTACTGCTCTGTAAGGTCTAATCTATCACTTATTCTGTGCCTCTGTGCTACTTTATCTACATATTTTCTCAAAGAAGTATTCTTGCAGTGCGGGTCTTTGACCTTCCATTCCTGATCTGCCTAATTTTAATTCTCTATTCTACTAAAGCTCATGTGTACGTCCCTCCCTCCAGGTCCTGACTCCATTTGTACTTTCTATTCTGCTATGGTATGGTAGACAGCTGAGGCCTGTATTTTTCCTTTACACGTACATCTGTACACGTCTTTCTGCTGATGCTTGCATTGAGAAGAGTAGGACTTCTTCATTTTCTAAATTC
Organism: Triturus cristatus; assembly: GCF_964204655.1. Classification (NCBI taxonomy): domain Eukaryota; kingdom Metazoa; phylum Chordata; class Amphibia; order Caudata; family Salamandridae; genus Triturus; species Triturus cristatus. The sequence goes on along the minus strand of NC_140584.1, from coordinate 646,693,178 downwards.
ATTATAACAGTTGCCCTGGACCTTCCCAAGACATGGATACAGGAGTGTGGTCTAAGCACTTAAGCATAGAAATATGTTTTATCTCACTAGTGCATGCATAAAGACAGCTAGGCTGTTGCGCTGGTCTGCCTGGAGTTATTGTTTCATATAATTCATATGATCGGCAAACGCTGACTTCTTATGTTTGTGATGATTTTGCACGTGCCACGTTAATAGGGCACATAGAGTTCATTTATGTACCTGATTTGGTATGCCTCTAGAAATCGACCAAATGTTTTTCTGGAAAAGGTTGTGTCACATACTGTTCGTGAAGATGGTGTAGGAAAGGCAGCAGCGGCTCCTGTATGTGGACGAAGGGGCTGCGCCCCCTTTACTTTCATGGCTTCTTGAACAAAAGCTTAAGTACTGCAAAAAACGTAATTGAAATCAAGGTTACCGTACACTAGGCATTTTTGCAAGGGGTGCCCCTTCGTGAGGATGTGCCTGATTCTGTACTAGCAGGGCTTATCCACGCACAGCCCTGGCCTTTTCCTCAGAGCGTGGTAACGTTGCTCTCATTTCTCCACCTTCTTCCAGTGTGGCTATTAAAAACAGCCTTGGGCGTTTAGCTGTCAAGCTCCACAAACTTGCATGTCACTCAGTAGTGATGTCACAAGGTGAGGTGGGACCAGCAAGCTTGACTGGCCAAACTCCACCCCATGACAAGAAGTGAAAGGGTGTGTTTAGGAAGTTTCCAATTCCATCAGAGCTGCAGACAAAATGATTTTCCTCCGTCTGTGCCTTTTTATTTTCCTTTCTAATTGTTGACTCCTCTGCAGTACTAATCGGGTCAGTGCAAAACATTTTACTGACACAACTGCATGTTGCTTTTTCTCCATTGCAGATGATATTTGCTTATTGTCTTTTTTTTTTTTTTTGTCCTCCTAACACAATTGTATGCAAATTGTAGCCTGACATCGAACCTGTTCCTCCGCCGGCTGGTTGCAGTATCTCAATAGTCCTGCGCATCAGCCCGTCCAGTAACCTGATTGCTAGATCCACGCAGGTGTAATCATAGGACTTAAAGCATTAGGTTCTTATTGTGTCATTCCAGTTCAAGAAATCCTCCCATATGTGCACCACACATTAAGAGAATGGGAAGGACAATAATATAATTCATTCCCCACGTCAAAGTTATTCAAAAAAGTTCATTTTTATTCAAAACGTTTATACTAGTTATCTCATTTTAAAACACAGAATTGTGAATACAGTCTGTTCTTGACAACACAGCCGACGCGTTTCGTCCTTGAAGCGGACTTCTTCAGGGCTGTTTGAACACAAACACATAAATATCCATAAGCATATATATAAAAATACATATAAAAAAACATATATATACAATCCAAACCTTTATGTGCTACAAACTACTTGAGTATCATTTTTTGTAAGTTTCTGTGAATTTTCTTACATGTGTGTCATCTTATTGCCGGTTACATAACTTGTTCCTAAAATCCTAAATATTTTCATTACATGTGATTACTCTTGTCTGCTTACAACATATACAGCGCTATATTGTTGTTTTTAACAGTAATTTAATATCCAAGTTTTAAAACTAATCAAACTAAGAGCAATCATGTATACACTGAACAAAATGGGGGTAAGGAGAAAGAATTCTGTGTTTTAAAATGAGATAACTAGTATAAACTTTTTGAATAAAAATGAACTTTTTTGAATAACTTTGACGTGGGGAATGAATTATATTATTGTCCTTCCCATTCTCTTAATGTGTGGTGCACCTGTGCTTCTGGCTTGAAATTATTAGGTCCGTTTGGACTTGCATTGTATCAGTGGGTGCGATCCAGTGTGCACACTCACCCCTAGCAACTACATAGGGACATAAATACAGAAGGGATAGCAGCTTAGGTGCTGGTCAATAGAGGGCTCCACTGATCTGGTATGCTTCATACCTTTCTTTTGCAAATCCTCCCATATCTTAAAATGTATGTTAGTCTCTAATCCTATGTCCATTTTGCAAATAGCTTTGACTGCCTGGAAGAGTCAAACCCTTAGGGTGGTACAGCATCTAACCATTTTTTACAGATTTCTCTCCTAGCGAGGAGAATCAGGTAGAAAAGTAGGGCCTGCTTATTCATCGATAGGGGCAAGGTTGACATATCCTCCACCCCTAGCCTGATCAACGTTAAGCTTATTTTTATATCGGTGCAAAGAATTTCATTTATTGCCTTCTCCACTGAAGACCAATAGTCATGTAGCAGGGGGAATTCAAAAAACCTATGTCTATCATCTGCTCTGAACAGACCACACCTGTGGCATCTTGGGACGACAGCTGAATTTTGCCAATTTATATGGTGTCCAATATAACCTATTAGCTGTGTAAAAATTATTCCTTTTTTAATTTGCTGGCTTAACCACTTTATTCAACAGTTTAAAAGAAAGTCGCCACACTCTCTGTGGCTCTGTCATCTGAATTACACCATCCCAGATCTCATATGGTGCTTTAACTTTCTTCTCTTTGAAGGACACTTGAGTCTGATACCAGTCACTTTCTTCTATTTCAGGGCCTCGTTCTGTAGCTTCTTTTCCAATTTCCACAGTCCGCCGGTCTCTTTCCTGTTTGCCTCCCCCAGGATAGCAACGGCAAATATTTAAACCTTGAGAGGGACCCCCTGTCTTTGCCATCAAGATTTCTCATGGCACCACCTCTTTCATCATCATGAGATCCCCCCATAAATCAATTACCGCCATCCTAAGTGGGATACTTAATTGATCTTGCAAGCATTCGGGTGTACCTGGTGAGTCCCATATTGGTGCCCCCCCCCCCGAATAGTAACTGATTTCCAATATGTTCCTTATTCCAACCCAAAGAATAAGTGCTGCCTTAGTGTCTTCAGTCTCACTTTTTTGAAGAATTGTTTTGCGCCGAATTTATATAAAAGCCCTTTATTTCCCCAGAGCTTAGCCATCTCCTTTAACAGTCCACCCCACACCAGTGTGGCTATTAGAAACCGCCTCGGGCGTTTAGCTGTCAAGCCCGGGCTCCACAAACTTGCATGTTACTCAGTAGTGATGTCACAGGGTGAGGTGTGGCCAGCAAGCTTGACTGGCCAAACTCCACCCCGTGACAAGAAGTGAATGGGTGTGCTTAGGAAGTTTCCAATTCCAACAGAGCTGCAGAAAAAATTATTTTCTTCCGTCTGTGGTGTCTGGTGGCGCTAGTTTTGGTGAATTTAGGAGCACATTCCTGCTCAGCACAGCACATGTGAGTAGCCTGAACAGGTCGGGTTTGCGCTATATTAAACTGTAAAAAAAACAAAAATGAAATCCTGTTAACTATGACCTAATGTAACCTTTACCATCGATGAACAGATCAGCAGCTGCCTCAAAGAAAGAACTGCACAAGTAAGTTTGGAGAAAAAACTATGTTCCTTCTCTTGCCTTTTTATTTTCCTTTCCAATTGCTGACTCCTCTGCAGTAGTAATCGGGTCAGTGCAAAACATTTTACTGACACAACTGCATGTGTTTTTTTCTCCATTGCAGATTATATTTGCTTATTGTCACACTAGATGTAGTCTGCAAGGAGAATAAAACAAGTGGGTACAAGATGCAACTGTTTAGTAAATAAATTGCTGGTTACTCAATGAGTGATGTTTGGTGTGTTTGTGTGAATGGGTGAGCCATTGAATGTGAGGGTTGGCTGTGTAAATAGGTAGATGTAATGGTTATATGATTTGGATGAATGACTGTGTGAATCTTGATGCTTTATGGGTGAATATGAGTGAGTAGGTGTATGATGTAAAGTGGGAGAAAGTGAAACAATTGTTGAATGTGGTAGGTATGTGAATGATTTTGAGTGAGTAACTGAGTGTATGACTGTGGGAATGATAAGGTGGGTAGAAGAAAGCTTGTTAAAACACAATACATTGAATGAATGCAACCTGTTGCCTCCAATTACATATTTTCATAACTGGAAATACAACAGTGAGCAGGTAAGGCAATGCGAATGAGTGGGAGGAAAGTTTGATGAGAATGTATGATTGAGTGCGTGAATGAGTATGAGTTAGTGGGTAAACAGCAGAATGGGTGAGGGCGTAGATGGGAGTATATTGTTTAGTGGGAAAATGAGTGTGTATGGCTGGATGGAAATATGTGAGTTGATGAGAAATTGTGCTGAACATATGCTGGAAATATTGGTGAAGGTTTGAAGAGATTCTGGTCAGTCTCAGGCCTCTTAGCTGGGACCGAAGACTCAGTCGACTTATGCATCCACTAAGCCTTATGACAAAGTTGATGGATGATCTGTATTTGACCCCAAGGTTTGAACTCCGGCACTTAACTCAGCCTTTCATCCTCAAGGTTGATTAAAAAGAAAACTATTGTGTTATGGAAAAAGAACATCTGTGTTCACCCTCTCTTCCCACCCTGACTCTCCAGACTGACTGTGATTATGGTTTTGTTCAACAGAGTGTCTCTGCAGACTGGGGTGGTCAAATCACCTTTCCTGGCCTATAGAAGGGCGAGTGAGTGGTTTGTAGGGTTTTCCCTTCAATGTATCACCACATTAAGGCACTTATCAAAGCATTAAAAATCTGAAATACAAGTCATTATATAGATTACATGGATTGAATGAGCTCACTCAATCGCAGAGTTCTAGATCAATTAAAAGTTAAAATTATTTATTACAGAATTTTAAAAAAATATAGCGATACAGAGTCAATGTTCCATGAAGGCTCTCAATGCAGAATTATACACAGAATGAAAAAATCTGAAATTATTCTATGTCCCAAATTGGCAGAAAATCAGGAAAGAAAAGGACACCATCCCTAGTAGGACAGGAAAGTCTTCTGGCTCACACCTCAAATTTAGGGTATTCATACATTATTTTCATGTATTAAATTACAAAATCAGCAGACACACTGTGATGTGAGCAAATGTAGAAGTTCATCAGCTAATCGGAGCACATGAAAAAAAAACATCACATTGCCTCAACATCTAAGCGCAAATCCCCTGTATGAATATTTACTCAGCACTCTCTGCTAGTGTTAGAACATAACTAGAAATATGAGCATGTGAAAGCAGAACCATACCTCAATATTCAGGAAATCCCAATATTCGCAACACCCCAAACTTTACCTTAGATGGTACTCCCACTGAAAATAATTGCATGAAAAGGCACCCTCCTGGACATCGATTTAGCAGAGTAACGGAAATAAGTAATTGGCACCACTCGGTAATTGAGTTCTAGATCAAAAAAGTTAAAAGGTTTTATTTCAGAAAGTAGCAGTACAGAGATAATACCATGAAGGCTCTCGGATGCAGAGCAATATACAGAAATGCAAAATCAGAATTTATTGTAAGACCCAAATGAGCAGTACAATCAGGATGAGATCAGAGAGCATCCCTGGTTAACAGGAACATCTTCTATAAAATCTCCAAAACAAGTCTGCCCCCTACCCCCTCCAAAATCAAGGGATTTTTATATACCTTCTTGCATAACAAATTAGTAAAACAGCAGAATCACCATGGTATGACTGTATGTATCAACACATAGGCAAATTAGAATGACGAACGTCATTACCTTAACTCATTTTAAGAAAGCAATCAGCATCTTCCATGCTAATAGCATCGGGAGATGTTCAAACAAAATATGAAACATGTAACAATGATGCTTCACCCAAATGAATAAGACCAGGCTTAGTAACAGAACTCCAGAGGAAGGGCCTTGAAATTGCAAAAGTTAGGAACACAGAAATTCATTGAAAGGTTTGCATTCGCAACAGTGGAAAAAAACATTACACCAGCTTGACTTGACTCTGCGGAGCTTGTGGAGAGAGAAGATGTGCAGGGGGTACAAGATAAGTATGGGAAGAAAAGGTGTCAGTGGATTACATAGACAGCATCTATCTTGCCCAATATGGTATTTTCATATTAATGAAGCATAACTAAATTGCATTATTAAACACACCTATATACATCATATCAAACTCATTTTAACTGTAGCCATATTAACTCATTATATATGTACAGAGTCCAAAGTTAACATTCTTATACTTCACTATTATTAATTAATATAAACCCAGAATTTTTCTATGATCACAAAATCCATTAATAACATAATTATTCAAGAAATTATTTATTCTGCATCAATTTCTGCTTTCTGACTGGAATTCTCCTCTGTCATCTTCAACTATCTGTGGATGTGGTCCTTAATAATAATAATACCGACATTTATAAAGCGCGAACAGCTACCTCAAACAGAGGTGTCCCTGCGCTCTAGCAGTAGGCAGTAAGCTGCCGAAAAGCTCATAACAGAGACCCAAAGCCACTACTCTGACCTAAAGAGCCAAGTCTTAACTGCTTTCCTAAAAAGAGGCTCTGAATCAATGTGACGGAGGTTGCTTGGCAGGGAGTTCCACAATTTGGCAGCCCCGACCGTGAAGGACCTGCCGCCAAGGCGAGCCTTCCTGAAGCGAGCGGTACAGAGCAGCTTTTGTGAATTGGACCTCAATGAGCGAGTCTGCTTATAGCAGCATAGCCTTTGTTTTAGTTAGCTGGGGCAGTTACCATGCGTAGCTCAAAATGCCATAGTCAGAGTCTTGAATTCAATTATTTTTGCAACCGGTAGCCAAAGGAGCTCTTTTAGATGCGGAGAGACATGATGACAGAAAGGAACACGTCTAAACAGTCTCGCAGCTGAATTTTGTACCATCTGCAGTCGTCTAATTAGGTAAATTGGCAAGCCCAGATAGAGGCCATTAGCATAGTCCAGCCTAGATGTCACTGTGGCGTGGAGTATGATTTTGCGGCAATCTTCTGGTAGCAGATGCAGAAAGTTCCTCACATTTCTCAATTCGCTGAAACAGGTGGTTGTCACCTGCTGCATTTGAGCCGAGAATGAAAGATCAACCTCCCACCTCACGCCTAGATGTTTTATAGTAGCTGCAGGGGCTGGTCCCATTTCCATCGGCCACCAGATATCCGCCACTGGAGGCGGCTCCTTCCCGAAAAACATCACCTCCGTTTTTCCAGCGTTTGAGTTTATTATTGTTCATCCACAGCGCAATGTCTCTCAAACAGCCCATGAAACTCTTGAAGGAGTCCTCAGTCTGCTCTTTAAAGGACAAAAACAGCTGTGTGTCGTTGGCGTATGAAATCGCCTTCACCCCCCAGTTAGCTAACAGAGAGAACAGCTGAGACAGATAGAGATTGAACAGAAGTGGACTCAACGCTGACCCCTGAGGGACTCCGCACCAGAGATGTTTATGTTCTGACTGATAGGGTTGCAAAACGACCTTCTGTGAATGATTATTGAGGTAAGACTTCAGCCAGGCCAGGGCCATGCCCCCGATGCCCATCTTCTTAATGTACTCCATCTTATCCTCCTCGGATCTTCTCCTTTTTAATAAACACTTATTGGCTCTGTTTCCACACATCTTGATCATATAATCAGAAAATTTTACAGGATAATTGCACAACCACATAGTTGGAGTGGGTCATAGCCATTTCCATGGTGGGCAGCCCTCATCCCTTTATTTAAAAAAAAAAAAAAAAAAAAGACTTTTTCCCTGGCTCTAGTGGGCTTTCTACCTCCCCCTGTGGGCAGAACAGAGGTTATAATCCCATCTGCCCCCAAGGGGGCAGAAAGACTGTTGCCCCATTTATTTGGGGTGGAGGCCTGACCATGCCCATGCTGGGCAGCTCCCAGACCAACATATGTTTTTAGTAGAATATTTCCTGTTGTCTAGTGGGCTTTCTGCCCCCAGAGGGAAACAGATCAGGTGTAACTGACCCCAGAAATACTGTTGACCCATTTATTTGAGGTGGAGAATAACCATACCCGTGGTGGGCAGCCCCCACCACTATATTTAAAAAAGAAATACTTTCCCTGGGGTCTAATGGGCTTTCTGCACCGCCTAAGGGGCAGATTGGGGGTAATTATCCCCATCTGCTCCTAAAAGACTGTTGCCCCATTTACTTGAGGTGAGGGTATAGCCATGCCCTGGTGGGCCGCCCTCACCTCTATATTTTTATAAAAAGAAAAAATACCTGGTGCCTTTCTGCCCCCAGGTGTGCAGAGAAAATAAGTGAAAGATAAGTCTCTTAAGCATTTAGTTCTAATTGACGGATAGAGGTGTGTCAATGCAGTCTGGTCTATGGTTGAAGTGTTTTGGTACGTGGATATGGCTGAAACTGCTGAAACAGTGTTCTAAGCAAGCGAGTGGCCGCGTTTACATGTGGGTGCACAAGAGTAGTATGAGGGTACATGTGGCCGTGGAAGCCAATACCTGCCATCTATGGGGTGGGGTGGGTTGTGTTTATTCACTTCAAACTACAACGAATAAGGCGCTTGGTATGTTCACAGCAATGACAGTAGCTACCCTTGGGTGGTGCACACTCAGGGATTAAGGCAGTTACAGGGCACAACACTGCATCTAATACACCCCAAAACGGCTTTTGTGAGAGAAAAAAACAATATGAATTTCACAGTACCAACAATACATTTTCCTTAAGGCAGCTATTACCTAGGATCAGGAAAGGGGACAGACTTTGGAGGGTTGTTGCATTACTTAGAATCATTGCTAAGAGGTCTGGCCTGCCTGTTTTTACCACCGGGCATTACCCAGTGGGTTGGAGCCCCTGGAGGCCAGTTTTTAGGGCAAGGGACTGCTGCTGGTGTCTCTGTTACTGTCTCCAGCTTCCTCAGGAAATTAGAGCTAGTACAGTGGGGGGAACAAGAGGGAGATGAGAGACCAAGGGCAAAGGGGGCAGGGCTTGTTTGAACATTTTTGTCAAGGCTGCATTTGGTCCCAGTCCAGCCCTAATTGCTAAAACTTGATGGCAGAATATATCATTTTTTCCCCGCTTTCTGTTTAAAGCGTTAAGAAAATAGAGCAAAGCAAAGTTTCTGTCAGATATGCGCTTTGAGACTTTCAAGGGTTAGGAAAGTTCTATACAGTGACAATTCAATATAATATAATATCACTGCCGGTCTCTCACATTCTGATGTAATCTTGCATTCTTTGTCTTTTGTTGAAGTTAAAATCTGGCGAAGAACCTCTTCTCAGCATGTGTAGATGTGGTGGGATATGATAGCTGGGCCTTCGATCCCCGTTGATCTATCCCCAGCCACTTTACAAAGCCCACCATGGGCCCGATTACAGGAATGCCCCGGTTACTTACCGGTAATCTTCATTACTCAGAGTCCTAGTCTTCCTCGCCACAGTAATATATATGAGCCTCCGGCTCCACACAGAACTCCAAGTAAATAAAAGAGCAGCGCTCTAGTCTCCCCTCCCTCCTCCAATATGGCCCCCAGTGGCTTCAGCCAATCCTATAAAAGGATACAAACAAACCAGCTCGATCTGATAACCAAGCCGCAGACATGAAGCCACTACCAGGGCCGGGAGGGAAGGGAAACTATACTGTGGCGAGGAAGACTAGGACTCGGAGTAATGAAGATTACCGGTAAGTAACCGGGGCATTACCTCCTCGTCCAGTCTTCCTCGCCACAGTAATATATATGAGCCGATACCAAAGCAATCAGCTTCATGTAAGGAAAATAGACCACACCAACAGTGCAATGAAAAACATAATTTAATATACAGAGGCACCGCAATCAAAAGAAAAACCTCTCAAGTCACCCCCGCAGACAGAACAGAAGAGGCAAACGAAACAGAACCCCCACCCCCAAGCTGGAGGCGGTAATGGGACATGAATGTATGAGGGGAAGACCAAGTAGCAGCCCTGCAAACATCCTCCATGGACACCCCTTTGAAGGAAGCCCAAGACACAGCAACAGATCGGGTGGAACGCCCCTGAACAGGAAGTGAGGGAACCTCAGAAACCGAAGCATACGCCAACATAATGGCCTCCTTAATCCAGCGACTGATCGTCGAGAGGGATGGTTTCAGGCTCTGACGCGATAAACCATAATTCACAAATAAGTTGTCCACTTTGCAAAAGGAAGAAGTGCGTGACAAATAGATCAATAAGGCACGACGAACATCCAAGAGGTGCAAAAGGGATTCCTCAGCCGAGGAAGGATCAGGACAAAGAATCGGAAGAACCACTTCAGCAGACCTGTGAAAATAAGAATCCACCTTAGGAATAAATGTAGGATGAGGGCGCAAGACCACACGGTCCGACAAAACCAAGAAGAATGGGGCAGAACGAAGGAAGGCACCCAACTCACCCATACGTCTGGCAGAAGCAATCGCCACAAGAAACACCACCTTGATTGTTAAAAACTTCAAGCCCACCGACTCCAATGGCTCGAAGGGAGCCAACTGTAAGGAACGCAAAACCAAAGGCAGGTCCCAAGGAGGAGGACACATGATAGGACGGGGGCGTTTGAAAGAGAGAGACTTAAAAAGTCTAGTAACCAATGGCGAAACAGAAACCAAAGGGAGGACATGGAATGCCCGAATCGCAGCCCACTGAGCCCGAAGAGTCGAAATGGCCAAGCCCAACACAAAACCATCATTTAAAAAATCCAGAATGCGAGCCGGGTCCAAAGAAGCCACTGACAGTTCGTGACTCATACACCAAGAAACAAAATTATCCCAGTGCCTCGCGTAGGATTTAAGAGTAGAAGGCCTCCGGGATTGCTGAATGACCCCAGCCACAGTCATCGAACAACCATTTCTTATCAACGAATCCCTCTCAAGAGCCAGGCCCGCAGACCCAAGGAACGGAACACAGGCAGAGGAAGAAGAGGACCCATTAGAGGATAAGGAATGAATGGCAAGGCCCACCCCGGAGACACAGCCAATTCCAACAGCAGGTAATACCAAGGGCGACGCATCCAACCCGGAGCAATTAGAAGCACAAAGGATCCCTCCCTCTTGATCTTCTGCAAGACTGCCGGAATCAGGGGAACAGGTGGAAAGGCATACAACAGACCCGTCGGCTAAGGGAACGACAGGGCATCCACTCTCCAGGCATCCCGGCAAGGCATAAGCGTGCAAAAGCAACGGATCGTGGCATCTTCCTGGGAAGCAAACAGGTCCACAATCGGAGAGCCAAACATCCTCCGCAACCTCCTGAACATCACATGCGTCAGTGACAAAGACCCCATGGAATGAAACACCCGGCTCAGACAATCCGCCACAGTGTTCTCCGCGCCCGGTAGGTAAATGGCAGAGAGAGACTCCAGATGCACCTCCGCCCAACAACATATCCGACGGCTGAGGTAACTGAGGGATCGAACCTTGCACCCCCCCTTGATGGTTCACATAAGACATCACAACCTGATTGTCCGTTCGGATCTGCACATGGTGACCCCGAACAAGATCCGAGAAATCCAACAGACCCAGAAGGACGGCCTTCAGTTCCTTGTAGTTGGAGGAACATGACAATACCGACTGAGGCCAAACCCCCTGAGTCGTCGAATCCCCCAGAGCAGCACCCCACCCCAGCAGGCTGGCATCGGTAGTGACCACGTGGGTGGGAACAATCAGAAATGGGCGGCCCCTGGACAGATGACCTTCGTCCAACCACTAACTCAGGACCACCCGAACATCTTCCGACATAGGAACCAAAACACCCATATCCAGGGAACAGGGGTCCCAATGCGACAAAATGTGGGACACCACCGGGTACATGTGGAGGCGAGCCCACGGCACCGTCAACAATGACGCCGACATTAGACCCTGAACCCTCAACCATAGGCTCACAGGAGGAGAAAGCCCTAACAACAGGGCACGAACAGCAGACACCAGGGACAGAATCCTGGGAGGGGGCAGGAACACCATCCCCAACTGAGTCTTGAACAGAGCCCCAATGAAAGTCAATTCCTGCGCAGGAACCAGGGAGGACTTCGGTACATTCACGAGGAACCCATGATGCTCCAGGACATGGCACACTCTCTGGACATGCAACTCCGCCTTAGAAGGCGTGAAGGCAGAAGAAGGGGGAAAAGACAAAATTTATGAAAAACAATACAAACAAACTACTTCCCCCATACTTGATACCCTAGGACAAAACGGGGCTGCTCAAGCAGGACCCCAGCCCCACTCACCTGACCAGCAGGTACACAGCACTCGGAGAAGTGCAGAAAAAAAGAACAGATCGAGCTGGTTTGTTTGTATCCTTTTATAGGATTGGCTGAAGCCACTGGGGGCCATATTGGAGGAGGGAGGGGAGACTAGAGCGCTGCTCTTTTATTTACTTGGAGTTCTGTGTGGAGCCAGAGGCTCATATATATTACTGTGGCGAGGAAGACTGGACGAGGAGGTAATGCAACCTGCTCACCAGTAATTACCAGTACAGAGCAGGAGTAATCTTTCAGGATTGTGTTATTGTGGGTTAATCTCCATGAAATGGGTAATTACTGTGTGGGCCCGAATTTTCTGCAGGGTATTCTCTTTTCTGTGGGATTTCAGGCACACATTTACCACCTGCACTGGCCGTGTGGTAAAAGTGTACTGTGGACTTTTGTAAGGTAAGGTTGAGGAGGGTGAATTGGGGAAGGGTTGAGGAGGGTGAAGGAAGGAGTGAAGAACGCTGGCTGGCAGGGAAAAGCCTTTGATGCTCCTACCTGTTCCTTTTGTAAGGTTTGGGCAGGGATCATGGAAGCGGCCCGGGCTGCAATACAGCTGTTTCCACAATGATTTTACCAGTTGGATTTTCTGGCCTGTAAAATCAAGTTTATTCCCGCACCCAGTAAATCGAAGTGCAGGAACACTGGACCTCTTCTAATGGTGTTGAGCAGAATTTCACATTAGTTTTCTGACCCGCAAAGTTTCCAATCGGGATTGATGCCTCTTATGGGAACCTTGCACCTGGAATGATTAGGCATGGAATTTGCACCACCCTGATGCAAGAGAAGCGATACAAAACAAACACAACCTCCTGTACCTGTTAATGGCATTTGGAGGAAATGCGTGGTTATAATGTGAAGGATCTGTTGGGCATGACGTTCCCAGTCTTTTTAAATTTAACAATAAGAGTTCCCATACCTGTTTGTTAAACACATCCAGACTTTCTGGGGTCTCTAGTTGGAAGAAAAGGGGAAACAAGCAATTTTCCCATGGTGCCTGCTAGTTGAAAGAAATGTAAATCTCTTAATTGGTTACTCAGCAAATCTAAAGGCTACTTGGAGGCCAGGATATGGTTTTAATTGATGGATCCATTTGAGGCTTCATGTTGACCCAGATTTATTCTTTTTGAGAGGTAATGCACGGGTATCAGCTGAGTTCTGAGGTGTGTTCTAATGGAAATTATTATTTTTTTAAATATTAGTTACAGTCTAATTGGTATTACTGAAAATATATATATTTCATAAAGTTTGATCTTAAAAACTAAGGGACTGATTAAGAGTTTGGCGGAGAGGGTACTCTGTCGGAATAATGGTGGAGTACTCTGTCCACCAAACTCTCAATCCACCCACTCAAATTAGAGGTGTGCAGACCACCAGGATTCCACCAGGAGAAAATCTACTCCATGAGCGTAAACCTTCCTCCAACGGATCGAGGAAGTAGGGGCTGACAGAAGTAAGCCATCCAGTAATCCATCCTATTTAGAATGGGTGGTCGAATGGCTTTTATTTATTTTTACTGTCCCTCACCACCAGCTATCTCCTGATGGTGAGGGACAGTAAAAAAAGAAAGATGATACCCACACCATGGGAGAAAGCTACCATGGTGTAGGTGTCATTAGTTTTTTATTAATAAAAAACCACGGAAAATTTTGACGGCCAGCCACCATGTTTGACGGAGCCGGCATCACTCTTTTCGTATAATGACTAGAACCAAAATGACGTTGGTTTCTGCCACTGTATGGAGATGTTCCGCGGGGCCAGCGGACATTTCTAAATTTGGTGGGCGGGTGAACGGCAGGGTAGCAGATATAAAGATCTCCACCAAGCTGTCTGCCTTTACTGTGTCTGCCAAACCCTAAACCAAGCTGTAAATCTCTTTGCACACTTTGTAGCAGCCTATCCTATACTGCTTGTAGTACAATTTTAAAATAATGACTTACTTATTTACAGTGCTTTTTCACAGGGTGGGACCTTGTAGTACTATAAATACATGCCACTATTTCTCAGTGCACCAACCAGGATTCAGTTTTGTGACGGTCTAGTTACACATACAGATATCTTCAGTGATTGCATTACCCAATTGAGCTTTCATAACGTAAAATAATTCACTTTCCATCGATTACTTTAACTTGAATTTATTTTCCATTTATGATGTGTAAGTTATATGTATTTACCTGAAAGGTGAAAAGTGAAAGGCCAAACAAAGTAATTGTAGAATGTTTTGTTCTTGTTTAGCTACATCTGCCCCGTTCTCTTTGCAACCAGGATCACAGTTCAAATGCTTTTTTATGCACATAAACCTCTGGATGTGAAATATTTTGAACAAGGCTGCCACTGAGGCCCCAGCTGCAGCACAGCCCAGCATACATCAGTTAAATAACTGACTATGTCCTTGAAGCAGCAGCAGCAGAGCACACAAGACACACAACAGGGAGTGGCTGAAGCTCTTTCAGCCCAATGTGCGTTGCATGCCTGTTTCCATCCAAGCCGTGCCTCTCCCCCATCCCCTTCCCGTCTCTTATGTACTCTCTATCAGCTCCACCGCTCTTTCTCTCTAAAAGTTATTTGTCTCACTCCCTTCCATGACATTTTTCCTTTTCTCTTTACTTTCATCTCTTCTTCTTTCTGCCTATCCTTCTAGTACCGCTTTTCTTATTTGTCTTCGACCCTTGCTTTTCTCACCACCCTTCATCTTCCTCAAGCATGCGTCATTCCAAGGAGCAAGGCCCTCTGTTCTTAAAGTAACAGATACGTCACATTACTTAGAGTTTGGACAGCTGGATAGTACTGGTTCATAGTTGCCACAGGCAGGGGCATAGCTTGGTCAGTAAGATTTGGTGGGGGGGGGGCCGTGAGTGTCAGATTTTCCAACAATCACATAGGTGTTTCATGTTCAAATACATTACACAGCAAGCAGGGCGCATGAAGGGGGGCTTAAGGGCAGAGGAAAGGGAGAGGAACAAGGGGAGCGTCGCCCCACTGCCTCACAGCAGTGCCAACTTTAGAAACCTAAAATGATAATTACTTAGTTATTATCATTTTATGGTTCGTGTGTGGTTGTGTTGCGGGCACTTAGGCAGTGCTGCTCTGGGAGCAGGGGAGGAGTGGTTTGCCCACTCCTAAGTGCGCAATGACTGTTTGGTTGGGCCGCCCAAAACAGTCATGCGCACTTCCCGAATATATGATGTTACCCCGCTAACAAACACTCCGCATACCATTACCACAAATTTTTGACAACGCAAATTCAATGACCCCGCAAGTTTTGAAAACTTTTACAACGACTATGCCTTTACCACGCATGCCATTACAACGCAAAGGCATGCGTGGTAAAGGTATACTCATGGTAAAAGTTTGAAAGGTAAGTGAGAGTACCCTGTCCTACCCTACACCCTAATGTAGTACCCCGTGCGACCCCCCCGACACCCAGTCGTCACCCTGCATTTACACTACCCAGCACAACCCCCCGACACTACCCTAAACCACTACTCTGCACTATACACACACACACCACAACACTACCCTTAACCCTAAAAGACTACCCCCCAGCACAACCCTCCCCCGACCCCCAGTCCGGTCCCTACACTGAAACACTACCCTGCACGACCCCCCAACACTACCCTAAACCCTAAATCACTACCCTATACTACACAAACACCACAACACTACCCTAAACCCTAAAACACTACCCCCAGCATGACCCCCCGACCCCAAGTCCGGTCCCTACACTGAAACACTACCCTGCACGACCACCCATCACTACCCTAAACCCTAAAACACTACCCTACACAAACACCACAACACTAGCCTAAACCCTAAAACACTACCCCGAGCACGACTCTCCCCCGACCCCCAGTCCGGGCCCTTCACTCAAACACTACCCTGCACAATATTTTGTAAAACAACCAACATCTTTGAAGACTTTCAAAACAGAGAGAGGGAGAGAGTTTGTGTTCCTTTTTTCTGTGTGTGTGTAAATAATCTTAGTGAATTCAGACAGGCACCTCTCCATACCAAACTGAAAGCAGATGGACCCAACCATTTATCACAAAATACATTTATTGGGGGGGTAAGGCACATAAATCCCCCTTTGAAGCTACGCTTCTGTCCACAGGCCACAACCAGTCTGTCCACGACGGCATAAGCCCAGCCCTGGCTTGAGCCCTTTATTCTATCCCAGATGCAGGGAGGGGGTGGCTGCCTCCCTTGAACTTCTTCCGAGAATGGCAGGCAAAGCAAAAAACCTTATATAACCCCATAGTTTCATTAACAAGATTTTTCAAAGTGGCAAATTGGAATAAAATGGCTGCACCCCAGAACAGCATAAAAGGTAGCATTGCCAATTTCGAGTCCTGTATGGTACCTGCTGATCCATCCCTGTTGCTGGTCAGACACGGCCGTTAGTTGAATGCCCACTGTTTGCAGCCATCACAGGCTTGAATCCCAACACAAGCAAATCAGTCTTTCATTCTTGTATGTGCGAAAGCATAAATATGAATAGATTTATGGTATACATTTTTCGGTCTCACCTACAGTCATCTTGAACTGTCTGTTCTCCAAAACCTATAGTGTACAAGAGAATACACAGGTACTAATTCACAAATGAATTTTCTAGTGCATAAAGTAGTACCATTTGAAATTTTAATAGTTTTGTTTTGGGTGGGACGTGCTAATACAAAACACACACCCACAAAAGAGTAAGACCTTTGCTATTCACAAAATACACTTATAAATTTACTACATCCCTAATATTCCAGCCGCAGGTACTGCAACGCATTCTATAGAAAATAATGGAGGTAGGAAATTAAAATAATGCCCCACAAGAGCTTAAGCTACAAAATTCAATTCTTAACTTAATTGAACAAACATAAACTAAGTAAAACTAGGCTTAATAAAAATTCAATACAAATAAAAATGTTAGTGAGGGTGTCGATATGATAAACAATTGACACTTAAAAAATATTATATGAATGTTTTGTAAAAAAATAAAACAATAAAAAGATGAAAAAGAAATGTGATTCTGCAATGTAATATTGCTTTGGGGAATGTCTATATGTGAGTGACTACCAGTGTAAAATTGGAAAGGTCAGATAAGGGGTCTTTTTCTATGTATTTACTTTCTCCCCTCCTCTTGGGCCTAAAATTAACTAGGGGATCCCTATTTTGCACATACAATGTCATAGCAACACCTGCACATGCCACCCGTCCTCTGGTTCCACTGTGTAGCAGCAGCAGCAATGGAGTGTGTCTGAATTGAGAAGATAAACAGAAATGCTCACTGCTGGCACCTGTGTTCCCATGCCAATACTAGGCTTTGGTGTGCTTTCTCAAGCCTCAGCCCTGTAGTAGAAATGTTGCTGGGTCTTGAATCCCAGTGTCCTACAGAGGTTGGCACCCTTGCCCACAGCCCCAGCCTGCTGTCCACTATGGCGACACCTTCTGCAGAGCACTACCTCCATGTAGGTTAATAGGGCCCAAATGGTGATCTACTTCTTGGCTTCGGCAGCAGCAAAAACATCAAGCCTTTGTGTAGGGCAATAGGACCAGGCGCACAATTAAAAAGTACCTCTGGAACCTATACTAGCTTGCCCCACCCACACCGTACCCTTAGCCTGCAGTCCCCAATCGAGCCCCACACCAGCAGACAGCCTCAGTTGCATCGCTTCACCCTTAGTAGTTTTCACTTGCCTCTTCCTCCTGCAGCCTTTGCCTGCTTTCTCTTCCTCTCCCCAACTACCTTCCAGCTCATCCCCACAGCCTCAGACCTATCCCAAATCCTGAACCACATCCCAAAGCCTCAGCTTCCTTCTCACACCATCCCACAGCCTCAGTGTACTTTCCCTTGCACCAGCTTCATAGTTACAGATGGAGCTGACTAGGCATCTAGTTACATGGAAAGAGCTGGTATTTGTAGGTTTGTAGAAATATGCATATGTTCACAAGTATTTGGTAATTTTGCGTGTTTAGTGTAAGCGGTATGCTCATGTCTATTTATTTATTTATTTGCAGAGTTTTATATAGCGCTGGCTAGACCTGGAGGTATCAGAGCGCTTTACGTGAGGTTAACGTTAAAAAATAAAAACAGAGTTACATGATTACATCAGTTACTAGAGCATAGCATAACACATAAACAAATCCATGGAGCATGGAAGGTATTGGGGGAGAATCAGGGGGCTGGAAAGTAGATCAGGTCTGGCAGACCGGCAATGGAAGATATTATTACAGGGGCCACCAAAGAAGTAAGAGTTAAAGAGTCAAAAAGCTGGTTGGGGTCAAGCAAAAAACATCCAGTGCTGGTACCACTCACTGCGTCGGATCAAGGTGTAAACATTGGAAAAGAGTAACAATAGAGTAGTGGGGGGTAAGAGAATGTGGCAGAATGGATCGTAAGTTTAAATTAAATTCCAGATTCCGCCAAACGGCACCAAACTAGTGGTGACATCCGGGGCCGGTCCAACTCACCGGGCCTGTAACAGAGGCAATCCTTACTTAAACATTGGAAAAAAGTAACAATAGAGTGGGGCGGGGGGGAGGGAATAGGGCAGAAACGATCGTTAGTTTCAATTAAATTCAAGATTCCGCTGAATGGCACCAAATTTGTGAAGGCATCCAGGGCCGGTCCAACCCACCGGGCCGGTAACAGAGGCAGTCCTAACTTAAGTCCAGTATAGAAACCTCAGAAGTGGTGGAGGCCACGTCCTCAAAGCACAAAGGGCCGGCAAACGGTCCTCCAGCCGAGACATGTAAGTGCTGGATGACGGTGAGTAATGAGAGGTGTGAGTGCAGAGTGAAAGGTGTGTCCATTTAATTGTAGGTTGAGTTGCATGAGTGCAGAACGAGAGTCAGGCCCATGTGAGTGCAGATTGAGTTGCATTAATGCAGAGTCAGAAGTGGGCCCATGTGAGGGCAGGTTGAGTCGCACGAGTGCAGAATGAGAGGAGGGCCAATGTGAGTGCAGGTTGAGTTCCACGAGTGAACAGT
Source organism: Triturus cristatus (assembly GCF_964204655.1). NCBI lineage: Eukaryota > Metazoa > Chordata > Amphibia > Caudata > Salamandridae > Triturus > Triturus cristatus. Next base: position 646,674,162 of record NC_140584.1, on the reverse strand, counting down.
GAAAGGTTGAACCATGTAGGTGCAGGTTGAATTACATGATTGCAGAGTAAGAGAAAAGCCCATGTGAGTGCAGGGGGACCTGTATGACCATGTGATTGCCTGATGACCAGTGAGTGTACGTGAAAGGAGTGAGTGCAAGTTAAGTGATGTCAGTACATGGTGAGCGATGTCCCCGTTTGAGTGCATGGTGAGAGGTTAGATTACAGGATGCACAGCATGAGTGCCTGGGGAGCTATGTGTCCTTCTGAGTTCCAACAGACCATTGTGCCTGTGTGAGTCTAGGGTGAGTTATGAGAGTGAAGGTTGTGCTACGTGAGTGATGGGTAAATGGAGTGCCAGTATGAGTGCATTATGAGAAGCAAGTGCAAGATGAGTGGTGTGAGGGCAGGGTTAGTGACGTGCCCATATTAGATTGAGTACAGGGTGAGTGGTAAAAGAGCAGAGTGAGCAGCAAGTGTGCAGAGTGAGCAGTGATCTTTGAGCCCACGTGAGTGCAGAATGAGCGGTATGAGTGCAGGATTAAAGATGTGCCCATATAAGATAGCGTGCAGGGTAAGTGGAAAGAGCTGAGTGAGCGGTGTGCCCCTGTTAATACCAGCAGATCTTTGTGCCCACGTGAATGCAGAATGAGTGGTGGGTTGCAGGGTTTGCAACACACCGTCCGCTTTCTTAATATCTGAGCCATTCACATTATGAACTGAATTGTTATCATATCTTAGTTTAATGAAGTAATATATCGTGTGTTTAGTCAGATGTGCCTTAGATTAGCACACTGAACAGGATGAAAAGACTCATAATTAGGGCTCACGGTTTTATGATATTTATTTTTTTGTCATTTCTGTCTGTATTTATCCACATTTATTTTTTGTCAACTTTATCTGTATTTATCCATATTTATTACGTGTTTTGTGAAAAAGTAAAGCTAAAACTGGTATATTTCCACATTTAACTAATAAATATGCAGTCATGTTTGAATGCCTGCCAGGTTTCAGTGAAATGAACACCCGCGGAAGATAAATCAATCCACTTATATGAAAATATGCACATTTCAGTATCGGACTTGTGCATAGCTACTGCCGTTTAAGCTTCTTTACTAAAATTCCTTTCTTTTTTAACCCCCTTACCTATCAATCCACACAGTTATTGGCTTGGTAGTCATGACAAAGTGTACTTTAAATCACTCAAACAGCACCCAATTTTAGTTTTTATCCACATTTTAAAATAAATACAGACAAGAAAATAAATGTTTTTCTGTCTGTATTTATCTGTAAAAATCGGTAAAAACGGAAAGCAGCAAGCCTTACTCATAATCAGTTTATCATATGACTGTATTATCACATGTACTGATTACTGTGTGGGACATTGTTCGAGAAAACCAAGTTTTATAATGTTGACTACTCCACATTTTAAATGTTGTATAAAATATTAAAAACTATTTGGTGATGACAACTGGTAGTTTTGCAAGTCATTAGATGTGATGCAATCACAGTGCCTACTACCTGTTAATTCACATATTTGTATGGCTGTACATTCTTTATTTATTGTTTATTGCTCAAGCTAGTTTCCTAAATATGTGTTAGTGGTGTGCCCATGTAATATTTACTGCAGGGTAAGCGCTAAGAGAGCAGGGTGAGCAGCAAGAGTGCTGTTATTTCTAGTAGATCATTGTGCCCACGTGACTACGGAATGAGTGGTGTGAGTGCAGGGTTAGTGATGTACCTGGGGATATCTGACCCTATACCGAGACCTCCCACTATCTGTACTCTCACAGGATGAGTTGCATAGGCTCTGTAGCAGGGTTAAATCTGGCTCTCCTACAGATCCACTTAAGCCTGAACAGTTTCTGAAATCTTTGCCTCTGCTCATTACACCACTATGTCTGCTGATTAACATGTCCCTGTCTAGTCCTCGTTCTTTTTGCCGTTTAGTGCTGGGACGCCCCTTTGCTGGGGCAGCTATGCGCTCTATAAAACTTCAATACAATCCCTATATAATATTGAGTGCAGGGTGAGTGATACGAGAGCAGGGTGAGCAGAAAGTGTGCAGGGTGGACGGTGTGAACGGCGTGTAAACTCCAGCAGATCTTTGTGGCCATTTGCATGCAGACTGGGTGGTGCGATTGCAGGGTAATCGATCTGCCCACTTGAGGGCAGGGTGAACGGTGTTCCTGTGTGTGTGCGCTGGCAGACGATTTTGCCCATGTGAGTGCTGGGTGATCGGTAAGAGTAAAAGGTGAACTGTGTGAGTGATGGGTGAGAGGACTGCCCGTACCAGTGCACTGTGCATAGTGTAAGCCATGTGCAGGGGAAGGTGTGAATTTGTGTGAAGATTGCACGTGTGTCAGTGCAGGATGAGCGGTGGGATTGAAAGGTGATCTCTGTGAGTGACACAAGAGTGTAGTGCCCGTGTGAATGCAGGGGGGGGGGGGGGCGATGTGCCCATGTGAGTACAGGGTTAAAGTGAGTGAGTACAGGGTGAGTGGTCCAGATGCAGAGTGAGTGATGTGCCCGTTTGAGTACAGGGTAAGCACTGAGAGCAAAGGGTGAACTGTGTGAGTGACAGGTGAGTGGTTTGAATCCAGCATTATCTATCCCTAGAAACTCTGAGTAACTCACCATATCACTGTAGTTTAGTTTATTATTATAATGGTGTCAATCAGGGTTTTAGGGCTGATCATATAAATGATTCACTGATCCTGCAATAATAAACTGTCAGTTTCTTCCATGCGCCTAGTTTCTTTTCTAGTGATACATTCTCCCTCTCTGGCAGGAAAAGTCCTTACAAATGAAAGGAATAGGCCAAGCGGCACCGCAGGGTGATGGGTGATTGTGAAAAACCAAACAGAGCCTCGTTAACAGTAAATCGTTTCTGAAGATCTATTTCGTGGATGGGGCTGGTATTGCAGCCCCTGCCCAGCCGAGCCCACAGCAGGTGAAGAACTGTGCGTGTGACCCAGAAGCTGAGCAGCCCGAGCTCGGAGACATGGAGGTGTTGGGGGGGCTAAAGCCAGCCCTCTCATCCCAATGGGCGCTGCGCGCCTGGGAAGATACGAACGCCATAAAATCACTTTTGAACAGCGCCCACACTCATGACGTCGACGAGACTTGTCAGGATCAGCTTCCAAGGGTACCTTAGCGCCAACAGCTGAGGACGGATGTGCCCGAGACAGCTGCCCCTAGTGGCCAGCTTCCAGGCGCTCTTCTGATTCCTCGGGCTTAACTTATTGCATTTAACAGCTTTTATTTAGACTCAAATTGGGGGAGGGAACAAGCCCCGAGCACGGGGTGGGCAAGTCCAGGGCACCTCATTAACTGCTATTTCACAATCGAGCTGCTGCGATAGAGGTCAGTTGAGGAGCCTTCTATGCTGGGCTTTAAGTGGGCCGGGTCTCGCTGGTGCAGACATGGCCGTAGGAAGTGTGGGGGACGCGGGGGATATATCCCCCCCAGATTTTGCAGTGGGGAGGGACACGGGGGACAAGGGTGGGGGGGACGAGGGGACAAAGGAATTTCCCCTCTCCCTTCTGTTATCGCAGGGCCATTAGCACGCTAAAGCGCTACCTAATGGCACTGCACTTGACCTGCCTGGAGTCAGAGGCCACCCGCCCTCTGCCTTTTGTTATGCTGCAGGAAGGCTCAGCCGTTCTGGGAAGGGGAGAGAACGGAGAAAAAATAAACGCTGTCTCTTTTCCTTCATGGCAAGGACCGTGTCCACTACTCCTGATCTGCCTCTGGCGGCTGCCCTCCTCTCTTTATTCCTCCATCTCTTTCTTTCTCTGTCTCGCTCCTGCTTACGTGCTGATTTCAAGAGGCAGCTCTCAAGGTACTCTCTCTTGCCTCTCCTTTTCTTTATTTGTCCCCCTGTGAAATTGATCCAAAAATGGCTGAACACTTTGGCTGTAAATGTCCTCATTTGCTGACCGTTTTCTATTGAAAAGAAAAACCTCGGAATGGAGAGAATAAATAGTTAAATACCTAAATAAAGCAATACAGAGTGGATAGCAGACAGGCCAGACTGTTATTTACACCCACACACATTAGCGCCACTTTACAGAGTTTGCCAGTGAAAGCGCTACTTTCTTTTTATCTTCTTTCTTTGAACAACATTGTTTTCCCAGGGTGGGTAAGTGCGCCATTCCTAAAGGGACTGCAATACCTGGTTGATGGTTAGAGTGGAAACGTTTAATATGATCGTTTTCAACTTTTTAATTATTTTAGCTTATAAAATGCGGCTCTGTGTTTGGGGATGTGGTCTTTTTTAAACCAAACTGCATACATTTTGAAAGGATATAAGCAATGGACATTTAAAGGGGTCCCTTCCTGGTCCTGTAGCCATGTCTTGAACTTTTCAGACAAAATCACTTACTGATTTCTGAATAATGAGTTTAAAACTCTTAAGGTAACCATGTTTTTTTCTGATTACAGTTCACATGCTTTGCTTATTCTTGCATTCCCTATGAGTGTTTGCTTTTTCCAGGGTGTTATTCATTTTTTTCAGGCAGCATTTTACTGTTGTCTAGTGCATAATTTGAATTTAGTCGCAGCACAATTGAGTTGTGCTGAAGGCAGTGCGAGTTTCTCTCAGTGGGGCAGTATGGTGTTCAGTGGGGGAGAGAATGTGGCACTCTGGCCAGAGCTGCTGAATTTGGAACTGGAGAACCATGTTCAGACCTTCATGACCAGTTCACCAGACCACACTCCTGACAGAGCTTATTACGATGCTACACCTTAGAAGGCCTGATAGACCTTAGAAGCCCAGGTGTCTTAGCACCCGCAGGTGGACCTGTCCACCACAATCCATACTGCAGTTCCTTTTCCAGTCTTACGGGCAGGCATATGAAGAAGCACATCCTAGATCGATAGTGAATCTGTCACTGAGGTCACAAGACCCTTGAGGCCAGTCCACCTCACCCATTGGTACCTCCATTGACCTTTTTCCAGCACTAGCAGTGCAACTTGCCAGGGGTTGGCAATGTAGGATTTGCATGCACACCACACTTAGGGGGTGATTATAATGGCAGTGGGACCGCCACGTCACCCCGTCGGTGGCGGTCCCACCGCCATTGGTGACTGCATCACAGCCCGCCATATTACACTGGCGGGTGGTTACCTGGCGGTCGGAAAGACCAACCACCACGCACCCGACGGGCTTCTTGAGCCCGCCGGTGTGGTGGAGGGGCTCGTGGTTCCTACAATGCTGGTGGTGCCTACCATGCACCGCAGCAGGGATTACGATGTCCCTTACCCGCCAGCTTATCAATGGCGGTTCACCTGCCATGGAAATGCTGGCGAAAGGGACATTGGGGGCCCGTAGCAGGCCCCTTTACCCCTGGCCCCCAGACATGGGTCCTGGGGGGCATCTATGATGCCCCACAACATATCACTGCACCATGTGGCAGGCACCGATATATTTAACATGTTCCTTTTTTTTTTACTTTGCGGCGGATGATGCAGCCAGCAGCACCTGCTGCAATGTAAAAGATAGGCACTGCGAACACCGTAGTGGCAGTCGCATTGTAATGCCTATCGTGGGGCCTCCACCTTGAAGGCCAGCGGTCCCATTCCCCGATTCCATGGCGGTGGTACTGAAGTCTGCCTGCCATCGTAGTCAGCCCCTAAGTTTGCATTTTATGAATATGATTCAGCGGGAAATAAATTGATGTTTGCAATTTAATTGACTTTGGTTGGCCTCTTATCTATGAGATTTCCCTGTTGAATGTGCCTTTACATTATATATTTTCGGTTGTATGAATTGATTGCATACTACACTCACCTACAGGTATTAATTTGAGTGTCATTAGGAGTGTCTGGGACCAATTGTTTTCTTAGGAATTGTTTTCTTTACTAACCTTTGCAAAGGGCCCTAAACTTCACAGCAACACAAGTCACATTTCTTTTTGTAATTTGGGATCCGTTTGAGCTACAAAATTGTTTTGGAGGAAATCGTTAGATTATGCAGCAGATGATGTATTATGTGGCAAATATGATACAGCCATAGTTAAGTGGAAAACATTTTTCCACTTAATTTTGCCCCAACATTGTAGTTGATCAATTTGTAAGTTCCCCAAACCCAAAAGTCGAGTTTGGGCACAATTTGCATTTTAAAAGCAGCCCTATAACACAGGGCTACTTTTAAACTGACCTCAGACTTCAGCAGTGCACACATGCAAGCGCAGAAATGACTGCTGGCCTCTAAACTGCCATGCCTTATTATATTCTAGGGACTTAAAAGTAGTTCTAATCCACCTGCCCTATTATGTACTAGGGCCTTATAGGAGAGGTCATGCCAATCACAGGGGTACCCTAACCCATAGTGCACCCTAGTGTATGTAGGTGTTTTCACTGTATTTTTAAGTGCCTCTTTCAGAATAACACTGGCTGTTTAGGCAGAGGCCAGGGTCAGCCAGTCAGTCAGGTACCACCAGTACCAGTCAGCAAAAAGTTGGGGAGTGCCCAGGGCGGCTTTGCAACACTAGAGAAACACAAACTCAGAATGTAAAACATAACACCATGGTTGGGGGGTTCTCTTCAATAATCAGAATTGATTTCTATCCTAATGAACCCATTTTCCAACATTAGGATAGGGAAAGACTGGGGAAAATCATAACGTTCTAATCTATACATTGAAGTTTTTATGCAGCTCTTTGATGACGGTTAATAGCTCACTGTTCAATGTTAGGATTTTAACTTATAAACTTCAAATACCAAAAGAATATCTCAGACAAAAGCAGTAACTCACTGACCTTTTGAATTAAAACTTTCACTAGACAAGCCTTCGATCTCTCTAAAAAAAAAGAACATTAATCACCAAAGTTATCTTCACATTTTTATTGTTGCCTGAAAATTGCTGGAGACCAGGAATGCAGCAGCAGGTAGTTTTCAAACCATAATGCACTTGCAAACACGACGCCCCCACCCTAAGTCAGCGGCCTTTGTTTGCTTTGTGCATTAAGATGCAAGATTCATATGTATGTTTTTTTTAAACATTTGGTCTCATTACTATATGAATGTAAATAACAATAAAGCATACATGCAAACTGTGACTACATGCCTGCTTTTCTCAATATTTCACTTCGAAAGTATGCAACTGTATTTGTTTAACGGGCGGTGATTTGTATAGGGTCACTGGAAAGTGCACAAGGTTGTCCCTGCCCCCCCCCAGAATTTTAGTGTCTCCTACGCCCCTGGGTGCAGAGCACCGGCACTTTTTTAAAGGGGGCCTCGAAACGATTTCTATTGGGCTCCGTTTTCTGCCCTGGCACAGGCGGTCCGTTTTTCTCGGACTGCAGTGACAGCAGGCACATCGATGTGTGCGAGCTCACACTGCTCACTTCTCAGAGGGGAAAAGTTAGGGCATGACTTCATGCCAGGTGAGTGTTGTAGAGGAAAATAAATCCTTTAAAGAGAGTTATTTTCTCGACGGATTTCCCTTCTCTTTTTGAAACTCAGGAGCAGCAACATTGTCGTGGTGTCACCAGGGCTTTAAGTGGAACCTTTTTCAATATTATATACAAGCCATAGTTGCTGCTTATTTATCTTATGCAACTAACAACAACCACTGACAAAGCCAATAGTGCTGACTTGTAGATATGATGTTACATGTTGTATCATATATCTGGATGTAATGACAGAAACACAAAAATACAAGCCAGGCGGCACACTATGCTAAGCACAGATTTTAGGCTAAGTTGTTTTTAAGCCATGTTAAACACTGAATCAACCCGGGTCTAATGCTGTGTCAACAAAAAAGAAGAAAGCATACCTACTGATTCCGACATCTCTTGTTAATAGAGAACCCTTCTAGGAACAGAACCCATCAATCACAAAGGAGTAGTGTATTTATCATCATTTGGGTCTGTATATCTCGATACAACGCCCCAGGTCCTGATGGAACGACCTGGTGACGAGTAAAGAGAAATGGCATACAAGGGTTGCTGTCAGATCTCCAACAATAACAACAAAAGAAGTATAATAAGCCCTCGCTTTTGTGAAAGGGGTCCTAAAAGTGCAGCACTAAATCATAAAAGTGATGATAAAAATGGCTGGGGGAACTCAAAAGTGCTTTAATTGGTAGAGTGTCTCTGCCATCATTAAAAAGCAAAATGGCAACTTAGCATAAATAATTTGTCATTATGCTCATTGTCCATAGTATCTGGTCGACATGTTTCTGCCCATTAGGGCAGAAACATGTCGACCAGATACTATGACCGCCCCGGGGTACCGACGGATAGAGCGGGGCCCCTTTCCCTGAGCAGAGACCAGGTTGAGGTGAGGGTATCACCCATAACTTTGGGGTATCCGGTTTCGACATCTGTAGAGTTGACCGGTGTGGTAGGATTGTCTGTATTTTCATTATACTTTAATACACCTTTTTACATAGTAGCAGCATTTAAGGTCCTGATGAATGCCCTTGATACTATACAGATCCTAATGGGCAGAAACATGTCGACCAGATACTATGGACAATGAGCATAATGACAAATTATTTATGCTAAGTTGCCATTTTGCTTTTTAATGATGGCAGAGACACTCTACCAATTAAAGCACTTTTGAGTTCCCCCAGCCATTTTTATCGTCACTTTTATGATTTAGTGCTGCACTTTTAGGACCCCTTTCACAAAAGCGAGGGCTTATTATACTTCTTTTGTTGTTATTGTTGGAGATCTGACAGCAACCCTTGTGTGCCATTTCTCTTTACTCGTCACCAGGTCGTTCCATCAGGACCTGGGGCGTTGTATCGAGATATACAGACCCAAATGATGATAAATACACTACTCCTTTGTGATTGATGGGTTCTGTTCCTAGAAGGGTTCTCTATTAACAAGAGATGTCGGAATCAGTAGGTATGCTTTCTTCTTTTTTGTTGACACAGCATTAGACCCGGGTTGATTCGGTGTTTATAGTGATTAAAATTTGAGGGATACACAACCTGCTGGTCTTTAAAATCTTTTCCCTTGGACCTCCTCCTACTTTGTTTTGTTGTTACTGTTTTTAAGCCATGCCCTTAAATACATTACCACGCCCCGTTTGAGAGGCCCCCAGTTTTTTTTTATCCCACTTGAAACCTTGCATTTGTGACCACCGATGGAAACATACCCATTTCCTAAGATGTTTATTTGATGAAACAATAGAAAAACTCAACCGTCTGCACGGATTTCAGACACATTATTTACAAAATTACTATCGGAGGAAGGAAGCTCATTGATACAATCCATGAGTGGAGCAATATGGCGTGAACAGTCACTATAAAAACAAAACGGATGAGCGCATCATGAACACTCATGGCTTTAATTGGGATGAAGAAACTGGGGGGCTCTCTCAAAGGGGAGCGGCCGATGTAATTAAGGGCGTGGCTTAAAACACACAAGCTAAAAAAATCTGTGTTTAGCATAGTGTGCCACCCGACTGTTACATTTGCTGCTTCTGTCATTGCATCCAGATAATAATACCACAAGCAACATTAAACCTTCAACAAGCCAGGACTAATGGATTTGTCAATGGTTAGTTGCATAAGCTAATAAGCAACAACTTTGGCTTCGTTGTACATAACATTGCAAATGCTTCAGTTCTGGAACAATGAGACTGTGAAAGAACTATAACAAGACTCTTTGAAGGCAGTGAAGGGTGCTACTGCTGCAGCGTTGAGATTTTAATTTTCCCATTGAGAGCAAAAATGGAGAGCCCGATAGAGACCCGTCTCAGCACCTCCTTTTAAGAACTGCAGGTGCTGAGCACCGCCAGGACCCGGCCCACTTAAAGCACCGTGAACGCTGACAATGTAACTAATGGCTACATCATTACTGACACAATAACTATTCGTGGCTAATACCAGTTCACAAGAACTCATAAAATAAATGATGCAAGCATAATTGCAGCCCAAAAATCTGTTGGGTGCCCCATGATTGGCAAAAGGCCAGGATGGGTGCCAGATGGACGACCACAAGCACCGTTATCCTGTTCACAGCGGTCACCCGGAAGGGGAGGGTGGATACTGGTCTGTAATGGTTTGCTCTTATAGGGTGTACCATGTGTTTGGTGTTTGTTACAGTGAGGCCTTTCTGTGGGTCAAGTGAGGCTTACTCTGGAGAAGAGCTTGTTATGGCATGGCCATAGCAATATTTCTGATGACACGTGACTGCAGATGTATGAGGACTTTAAGTTTGTTGCTTGGTTCTAAGATGGCAGTTACATATCTACATTAGATGAAACATGTATTACACAGCGGTGGGTGTTTGCAGAAAAGTGCACGGCACAGAGAACGCCCAGAGCTCAGATACCGCTGCTTGGTTGTACTTATGACAGGCAGTGTGTAAACGGAAGCCTTCAGCTTTTCTGTGCTGTGTGGATTGGAACGGACGCTGGGCTGCGTCGCTGAAGTACTGACACTTCAAAGATGGCGCGTACGCTGCTGCAGGTGTTTGTGGGGGATTTCTGCTGAACGTAACTCATTTTGTGCATAAACCTCAGGTTGGAGGATTATATGGCTTCCTCTTTCCACTCAATCAGATGGAAAAATCCATGTGGGGCATTTTAGTTCAAGGCACTAGTTTGACACAACACACTTATAATATTGGGGAAAACGCTGCTTGGTTTGGGCTCTACACAATTCTGTTGTCATTCATGTAAAAAAGGTAGGAGGAGCTGGGCCCCAGCTTTTCTGGACAAACATTTGCTTGCAACCAGTTTCTTTATTCTAGTCGATGACTCTGGCCCATGTTCTAGGAGGAGCCATCCGCTCCCGTGGGTTGGGCCACTAGGTGGCGGTAACTTCATTAACCTTAATAGTTTGAAAGGTGGTCAATTAACAAGCCCAAGCTGATGCAGTCACTCATAATGAGCAGCTAAGAATACATGAAGTACCGATTTATATTCCCCAACAGTAGCAAAGGATAAGCTGACAAATTATGTGGTTATTGATATTGAAGATGGTGTGTAGTTTAGGGAGAATAGAACTACTGCAGATATAGAGTTCAGTTTTGACCCCATTAAGAGATGGAAACGTTGATTTAGCGGCTATGCCCTCTTCTCTGGCCTCTGAGTTACATATGCAGGATGTGTTTTACAACACCCACAGAAGATCTTTTACACACCTCAATATTTCCTTAGTCATGAAGGCATAAACCTCTATTGAGACCTTCTTGAGTGCTACCCCCTGGTCCTGGAATTTCCTCCCATTGACCCTTTCACTTACGACACTTGTAGCCTTTAAGGAAAAATTGGAGACATTTTTTGTAACCATTTCTGTCTTAAATTATTACTGTTTTTAACGTGACTCTTATCTTTTATGTAACTGCGATTACTACTGTTTTTGTTCAACCCACAAAGTTTGTGCTATACAAAAAAAATGAAAATAAAATACCGCCGTCATTTGTACTATTAGCGGTGCTTAATTTATTAAAAAAATAATTGATGGGGCCCTTGTCAGGAGGCCACCACACATTGGCACTGTACTTACACAAGTACTACCCATCACACTGAAGTGTGACAATTCAGACTGTTCGAGACCACCAACGCTTTAAGAATGGCTTGGGTGGCAGGTATTAGTTGTTTTTTATGTATATTGAATTAACAAACAACTGGTTTTCTGCCCATCTTTAAATTACACAGACAGCCCCACCCCACGGCACCTGTCTTAAGTGCAGGTTCATGCAATTACATGACGTGCCGGTGCGATCACGTAAACCACCGGCTCAAATTAAGCACTGGCTGTAGTAACAACTAGGTATCCACAACCTTTGCCAGAATGCATTTAAGGGGACCTTAGAACAGCGTTGGTTTTTGAAACCCAGTGGCAATTAGATTTGTCAGAACACCCAAAGAGGCTTACCAATCATAATCCTTAAATAACATTTCTTCTCACAAATATTGATGAGAAAGCATTATTACAGGCACATTTATACCTCAAACTGGTAATTCCCTGTCAGTTACTTTTACAGAGCATCATTACAACCTCTGATCATCTAGGATGAAAAACTAAAATGGAAATTGGAGGCGGACTTCAAATGGGAGGGACTTAAACTCCAATACGAATTAAAATCACGTGCTGGCATGCGACACAGTGTGCTCCTCCACTTCTTTTGTATTGGCTCCATGTTCAGTTATTGAGTTTATGAGCTCACGAGGATGAACCTGCGCTCAGGGGGTGGTACAGAAACCTGAGTAGACTGAGCAGCATTTGCAGCATCCCCATATTTAAGTGTTACACTCTACTGAAGATGAACAAATACCCTGAAACATGTGTCTAAAAATACACAGCGATGGCTGCACCAACAATGGTGAATACTAAAGACTTTTAACTAAAGTGAGTGTTAATATGCACTGCCTTCACTAAAATACATCTGGGCGAAGTATGGGCTGGTACGATGGGCAGAGTGCTCCCTAACCCCCTTTTTGATTGGCTCTATATAGAGTTTTAGAGCTGACAAGCTCTTTGGGATCCACCTGTTCTCTGAAAGTGAATAAGAAACCTGAGAAGACAGCCAGTAAGCAGCATTTGCAGTGCATGCAAATTTAGGCGGTAATAGCGTCTGAAGAAAGACTAATATCCTGAACACACATGCCTAAAGATGAATAGCACTGGCTGTGCCAACACTGACAAATACTGCTAAGACTGTTGGGAAGAAAGAGTCCCTTGCATGGTGACGGACCTACACCTTTGCCTTGAGTGACCTAACTCCAATGGTATCTGGATCTCTGGTGCTGATTTTTGTTGACGTGGGCGAATACGTATTATGCGTGTGCGCTATGATCTAGGCCTGTCTCATGGATTGTAGATTGTTGGACAGGGAGGGGCACCGAACTGCTACCCTCATAGTGGTGAAAGGCTACTGCCTTTGTCAGGAGTTAAGTAGCAGAAGCGCAATAGTGGCAGCATACCGTGTAGTCATCAATAGAAGTGAACAGGCCTCTTGTGTTACTGAAGTAAGACTTACAGGCTCACTCACGTAAAGTTCAGCTCCTGTGTTCTTAACTTACCATTGGTTACCAAGTTAGTATGTAGCGCTGTGCAGTGAACATGTGGTTGCATGTGTAAGCTGTGTATATGTGTGCCTGTGAATGGTATAATACATGGAAGACTCTGGATTATATTTTGGGATACCCAAAGCTGACTGGAAAAGCATAAGGAGGTAGAGGAATCCCCCAAGACAGATTTGTGGATTGCTGCATTTCTGTGAGCAGGGTGGAACGCACACTGGAGGAACAGAGAGCCAGTCTCCTTAATCACTTCAAAGGCTGCTCTTTGCTTCAGGTAGAGATCAGTGGAATGGGGCCTGGACACATCTCAGGAAGGAGATGGGGCTGATAGGAGACTCATAAAGAGTAGGGCTAGGAACCTGTGGTAATTTTTTGATGCAAACCTCACTTTGGCTGACAGCCAAGTGTGAACCTCTAGTCACTACCATGGCCTGTGTTGTGGGGTAGATTTGGAGTCGCTCCTTCTGTGACAGACTGCTTTCTGAAGGAAGGGAAAGGAAGAGTAGTGGGCACATCACAAAGGAAGCAGACCCCCAACATAAACCTTAAAATTCTGAGACCCTAAATTCCATTTGGTGTCTGGAAATGGACTATAAGAATGGGATCTCGAGGCCCCCAAAATTGTCAACTGTCAAGCAGTCAGTCTGGCTGTGTAGGGAGAAAAAGTCCTGTAAGACATCTGCCTGTGACCAGGGTTGGAGGTAAAGGCCTGCTAGTCTGTCAGCTGGGTGAGGGGACATCACCCAGGGGCATCCAAGACCACCTGCCCATGGAGTCTGGAGCATCAGTGCCTGTCTGCTTGTGCAGTGAGCCCTTTGAGGAAGAGAAGAGCGTTGGAGGGAGTGAGGTCCAGTGAGGGAGTGAGGTCCAGTGAGGGAGTGAGGTCCAGTGGGGAATCCGGATGAGAGGTTCTCTGTAGAGAGGTGTGAGGAGACAGTTGGTGCACCAATTGGGTTGTAGCCTTTGTGCGTAGTAAAGTCAGTGACCTCGAATGGCAGAGTTAGGCTGTCATGAAGATTATAGCCATACCAATTGGGCTGTAGCCCATGTGCTGAGTAAAGTTAGCAACCTGTATGCCAGAGGGCCGTCGTGAAGAGTAAGGTCCTGCTGTGCTGATCGAGTCGTCATCCTTGTGTGAACTAAGGTCGGTGACCCTGTATGCCGGAGGGTGCTACTGGAAAGGACAAGGACTCTTACTTGGTTCAAAATATCATCGAGAGAAAAGGCTGCCATGGTGACCTGTGCTGGCCTGAGCCCACTACTGAAGATCGTAACTAGAACAACCCGCCACCGCATCTGTGGAAAGGACCAGAGTAACTTACAGTCTCACAGAAGAAAGCACTGTGGATGCCTAGCCGCTGCCCAGCAGAGCCCAGTGGCGTTGCAAGGGGGGTGCGGTCCACCCTGGGCGGCACATGTTTTTAGGGCGGCAGCCACCTCCCGCTCTTAACTGCCATCTCGGGGTGGCAATCAACCCCCCCGCCCCACAAAGCGGCTGTTGCGGGGCAGCAATCTGGTCTGAATCTCGCCAGCACCCCTCCGCTCTTCAATTTAGTAAACACAGGACTGCCACGGGCTGGCTACGCCACTGGCAGAGCCTCGAGGCTTACTCACCAAAAGCAGCCACTGCAGCTCTCCATGACACCTGCTAGTGAAATACTCCAGCAGACTCCGGTCGCACAACCCCTGCAGGAGGGGTTAAGACTCATTGTAGGGCCGGAAAGGCGCGGATTGGAACTTGTTCTGCCACTTAAAGATGAAACATTGTTGACTTTTGAACAGTCGGAATGGGACTCCTGAGACTCGGACTACAAGTGGGGCTTAATCTGAATGTCACCTATAGTGCTTGGGGGATAACCCCTATCGTTGGTGAGAGGAAAGTGGGACTCAGGAACCTGCTTATTGAACACCAGCGCCCGACCTCAAGGTTCTGTGTGTATTGTCTATGCATGCCATATTTTACTTTGTGTTCGTGTATAAATACTCTTTTTTTTGGTGTAAAATCAAGTAGATGACCAGACAATCATTTATAAATGTATTTTGAGTTGTGAGCATGTGTTAACCTCACTATATATACCTCTCCCCTCCTCACCCCTAGACACCTTGGACTGCTCGACCCATGCTACTACTGAGAGCCAAGTGCTGAAGGGGCACTTGGCCTAGTTGCGCAGGACCCATTGTAAGTCAGGTCCGAGGGCATCTGGAGTAAAAGGCCTCAAACCCATGGTTTGGCCCAGTAGTTCCTGGTTTCCATGAGGCCCTCTGAAGGGGCTTCTGACAATTGGTGGCAAGCGGTGGTGCACCTAACTTTTAGGAGCCTTGGATGCAGTTGTGGCATTGGCCATTTCCAATTTACATAAGTAATACAATAAGTCTAGTTTTTACACGCAAAGTCGGCGCAAATATACCATGAAAAACACAGGATTAGACCTCAGCACCATGATCATAGATAGGTTGAAGGATTTATCTAGAGACAGAGGGTGAAGGTTCCCAGGAGGAGGGAGAGAGAGAGGTCCTTGCTGATTTCATTAGGGACCAGTTTGAGACACTGGGTAAAAGCGAAGAGACTGTAGTTGACTTTGGAGAGGGAATCACGTTACAAACCCAGGAAAGACAGTACTGTGTCTCAGGCTCTTGGAGTCCCTTAGGCCAGATCTATCACAAACATATGCAGTATGTGTTCCCAATGCATTTTCCTGAGTTTCTCCAAGACACTCACCACCTTTAGGTTCTAGAATGCCCCAGGTGTGTACACCACTTCGAATATCTAGGGTACCACTGCCACCGCTGGTTTGAGTCTAGTGGAGACCCTGAGCTTGAAGTTGGCTCTCCAGAATGCTAAGGCTAAGCAAAAGGAGACGACCAGAGAGCTAAGACTAGCCCACCAGGAACAAGAGGAGAGGAGGCAGGAGAGAGGAATGGGCCCAGGAAGAGAAGTTGCAAGGGAAGGAAGGGTAACAGAGAGAAAGGGAGGAGAAACAGATTGAGTTGGGGAGAAATAGAAGGGAAAGGAAAGAGAGCAGGAAAGAGTAAAGGGTAAAGTTAGCCATTGAGAGAGAGAAGCTGAGGACTGCAGCAATGATAACTCCATCTGAGATAAGGGACTCTACATCCAGTTCAAACCATGTTGTTGCCAATGTTCCAAGAGATCTTGTGCATGTGTATATGGAAGGCCAGGACATCTTGGAATGGTTTGTGAGCTTTGAGGTTGCATGTAAGGCACAGGCCTTGAATGAAGTGTCTAAAGCAGCTGCCTTAATGGGGAGGATGCCATTGGAAGGGGCAGCTGTCATTGGAAGGATGACTGTGGCAGACCAGATGGTCTACAAGTGAATGAAGGATGCTCTGATTAGACGGTTTGCGCTGAAGCCAGCTCAGTACTTTCAGAGGGTCTGGGACTGCAAGAAAGCAGATGGTGTTCCATTTGAAACCTGGATTCATGGAGTATTGCGTAAATGGAATGGGTGGGTACGAGGAATAGAGGCCAAGGACTTTTAGTTAACCAGTTGATGGTGACTCCGAGGAGGAGTGCTCTATCCCACTTAGGCAATGCCGGACTGATCTGACAGAAAGGGTTCTGGAGAAGTTTGCATTGCTGACTGACAACTGGTTGGCTAACAGAGCTCACAAGGGGCTAGAACAGGCACGATTCTAAGCCAAAGGGGTAGAGGAACTCTAGACTGGTTCCAAACCAAGGGTAGGGGCTAGGTTAATTGCCATGGAACCCGAGGAGGACCAAGGCAAAATGGTAATAGTAATGGCCTGTCCTTGGAAGGAACACCATGAGAAGGGAGGACAGGGAAGTTATTCCATGTCCAAGGTGTTGACTAGTTACAAGTGCCATCAGGTGGGGCACTTCAAGAGTGATTGCCAGGTGAAGAATCATGACAGAGAAGTACCCTTGATAGAAAGTATGTTATACATGAGTGAAGGGAACTGAGAGGGCCTGTTGCGCTTGACCTACTAGCTATGGAGATCTGGGAGAAGGATTCAGATGCTCTGAAGATGCTCTAGCATGATGTTTGTGCAGGAAGTTAATTTGAATGGGAGGAAAGTGCCTTCCCTGAGAGATACTGGACCTTCTGCAGTTTGGTTGAGAGGAAGTACCTTAAGCCTGAGGAGGTGTTTTCTGGTACCAAGGATGGATAGTGGAGAGGGCATGGAGTATCCACTTGCCAGGGTTGACATAGAGCACAACGGCAAGGAGGCCATTGGGGTAAGGGAAATGGAAGGTGCTGGATGTCTCTTGGGCAATGACTTGGTTGTCCCTGGCTTGGTGCCAGGACCGTAAGTCTTTATGGCTTAGACCACATCAGCTTTGTTGACCAGAGCACAGGCTGCATGTTAGTCTGAGAGTAAGACTGGGATAATTTCTGATTTGCAGGGAGCAGGACAAGGTAGTTTGCAGGAAAGGGTGGACTCTGAGAATACAGTGGTTGTGGAATTCATCACTTGTGCTCCAAATAAAGAGGAGGATGAGGGTCCTGAAGCAGACTAGGTGCTGGAGCCTGGGCTGTTTCCAGAGCTGCAGGGTTTGATAGCTGCTGAAGGGCCTACCTGGGAAGATTTCTGCAAGGCACAGGAAGGTTACCCTTGAAGGACTTTGGAAGGAAACCTAGGAACAGTTAAGCCAGGGATTGGTTGAGAAACACTATGATGGCTAGGAGGCTTGCCTACTTTATAGTGGGTCGGTAAATCCTGAGCCAGAAACTAGCAGGAGGCTAGTGGTTCCATTAGTGCATAGGTATTTACTGTTGTCACTGGCCTTCAAAGTGTCCTTGGCAGGACACTTTGGAATTAGAAAAACCGAGAATAGGCTGGACCCTCTGTTTTACTGACCAGGGATGTGCAGAGACACAGAGAGGTTCTGTAGATCCTGTCCCATTTGCCAGATGAGTGGTAAGTCCAGAGGTAGGACAAATGCACCATTAGTGCCCCTGCCATTTTTAGGTGTTCTATTTGATAGGGTGGGAATAGACATAGTCGGTTAATTTGACCCCCTCTCACAGTCAGACAACAAGCATATCTTGGTTGTGGTCAATCATGCCGCCAGGTACCCTGAAGCTGTACCTCTTAGGAGCATAACTGCGTGGGTGGCAGCGAGAGGTCTTCCTGGGGATCTTTTCTATGCTTGAATTTCTGAAAGCAGCAATTTCTGACCGGAGAACCAATCTCATCACCTCTTACATGAGATAAGATGTGGCAGCAAGCTGGTGTGACTTACTACTTCTCCACAGCATACCATCCAAAAAACAATGGTTACATTGGGTGGTTTAACAAAACACTGAGAAGCATGATGTGAAGAGCACTTCAGGGGGAAGTGGGATATTTTCCAGCCATGCCTCCTTTTAGCCTACCGGGAGGTTCTGCAGATGAGGGTAGGGTTCAGTCGCTTTGAGCTTCTGTATGGATACCCGGTGCGGGGTTCACTCACCTTAGTCAGAAATGGGTGGGAAGGAACCTCAGGTTCTCCACAAAAGGATGTGGCAGACTAAGGGACTGGCCTCAGGAAGATGATGGCATAATACCCGAGTCAGGCAAAAGAAAACTTCAAGCTAGCCAAGCGCTGATGAAGGAGTGGTACGATGAAAACAACTAGATGAGCATGAGGCGGCACAGGAATCCTCCCAGATTTGTGTATGTTGCATTCCTGTGAGCTGGGTGGGATGCACACTGGAAGAAGTAGAGCCAGGCTCTTCAGTATGCTTCAAAGGGGGCTCTTTGATTCAGCGAGAGGCCCTGGAAAAGGGCTTGAGCACATCTCTGGAAGGAGATGGGGCTGATAATCATGGGCTGATAATCACAAATAGTTGGACTACAGCCCTGGGGTGACCTTTTGATGCGTACATCACTGCGGCTGACATACAGGTGTGAACATCTAGTCTCTCCCATGGCCTGTGTTGTGCGGCTATCATATTTGGAGTAGCTCTTGTTGTTACAGACTGCTTTCTGGAGAAAGGGCAAGGCAGAGGAGTGGGCACCTTAAAAGAAAGCAGAGCCATAACACAAACTTTAAAGACTGGGACCCTAAATCAGATTGGGTGTCTGGAAATCAGACTATAAGAATGGGAGCTCAGGACCCCCAAAATGTGTCAACTGTTGGGCAGCCATTAGGGCTGCGAGGCAAAGGAGACTTCTACCAGTGACCAAGATTAGGGGTTAAGGACTGCCAGTCTCCCAGCTTGGTAAGGGGACATCATCCAGGAAAATTTAAGACCACCTTCTTCTGGAGCATGGAACACCATTTCCTGTCTACTTGCCAAGAACACTGTTCCCTGTGAGGAAGAGCAGACTGCTGGAGGGAGCCAGGTCCAGTGGGGATCCTGGTGATTGGGTCACTGTAACGATGTGTGTGTAGACGGTTGCTCCAACAATCGGGTTGTACCACATGTGCGGAGAGAAGTCTGCAGCCCTGTATGCCAGAGGGGGTTCGCCATGCAAATTACTGCTGTGCTGAAAGTGCTTAATTTCCGTCTGTGGTTTCTGGTGCTTGGCACTGGCACTGATGACAGCTGCAACATGGTGGCATTATTTGTGTAATTTAGAGATGAACTGGTGTTTATTAATTCAATATACATTAAAAACAACTAACAACTGCCACCCAGCCATATTTTTAGCTGTCTGAATTGTCACAGTTGTAGCAGTGTGAAGGTTAGAAGTTGTGTATTGTATTGTAATTGCATTTTATAGCGCTTACTACCCCTGACGAGACATCGAAGCGCTTTTTTGGCGAGTAGCACGTGCCTCCGGAATCCATGAAGGATTAGTGTTGAATTAGTATAGTTCAATATGAAAGTAATTTGAGTGGTTGATAGTTTAGTCAGTTATTTGGATTCAGAAGGATAGCGGAAGTAGAGAAGAAAGAAGGAGGTTTGCATTTATATAGCGCTAGCTACCCCTTGATGGGGAGTTCAAGAGCTTTTTTGGCAAGTAGTACTCTACTCTGGAACCCATAAATGATTAGTGTTGAATTAGTATAGTGAAATATGAAAGTAATTTGAGTGGTGGATATGTTAGTCAATTATTTGGATTGAGAAGGGTAGGGGAGGGATAGAAGAGGGAAAACGGTTTGCACTTATATAGTGCTTGTTGCCCCTGATGGGGTGTTCAAGTGCTTTTTTGGCGAGTAGCACGCTACTACAGAACCCATAAAGGATTGGTGTTGAAAATTAGTATAGTGAAATATGAAATTTGAGAAGTGGACGTGTTAGTCTTGTACTTTGATTGAAAAGGATAGTGGAGGGATAGTAGAGTGAAGGATTTAGACTTTTTTGTTTGGAGGTCATAGCAGTAGGAGGAGGCTTGGGATGAGTAAAAAGCGATGCCGAGGGGAAGAGTCAGAGGGAAGAGTTTAGAAAGGCTTGTTTTGGGGGATCGGTATAGTAAAAGAGGTGTCAGATGAGGCAAGGAGGGGTAGAGTAGGTAGGTAGGTACTGTTATTGACAGTGCTGGCAGTAGCAATGGGTGGTGCAGGCATCGGTGGCCTCCTAAGAAAGGCCCTAGCACCTGGTTTTTAAGCACCGGTTGCCGATCCGGCTGTAGCCTGTGTGCCTATTAAAATCATTAACCCTATCTATGCCAGAAGGAACTGCGGTGAAGAGGAAGTTACTGCTGTAATGATTGGGACCATCTCCCATGTGCGAAATAAGATTTTAGATCCTGCATGCCAGAGGGGGCCACTGTAAAACTAAGAATTAGACTGGACAATCATTTTTTTGCTGCTATTAAATATATTTTGAGTTGTGAGCTTGTGTTCATCCCCCTGTATCTACCTCTCCCTGAGAAGCCTTGGACTGCTTGACCCACGCTACTACTGAGAGTCAAGTGATGAAGGGGTACTTGGCCCAGTTGTTCAGGACCTATAGAAAGTTCGGACCTTGAACATCTGTAGCAAAAAGCCTCAACCTCCACAGTGGGGCCTAGTGGCTCCTGCTTGCCCCGTGGCAATATGAAAGGTGTTATGACATAAAGTGAGTATTATCATGGACTGTATTTACCACAACGTATCTCTACAAATTGTGTGCTGGTTAGGAGTGGCTCTGCGAAACGGTAAAAAATCTCCGCGAGCATGCCGAGTTCCACGAACACGCAGAATTGCTTGTTCCGCACGTTCGCTATGCTTTTTTCCTGTTCGCGAATGCTGTTTGTGTGCTCATGGGGAAATATCTCGCAAACACGCATTTTGAAAGCGCAAACAAGCAAAAAATTCTGCGTAGGTGCGGATCGCTGAATTTTTGGCAATTCCGCGTTCTCCGTGGAACGCAAAATTACCCAAATTCCACAAATTTTGCGAGCGGAACGGAATTTACCGCCCAGGCCTAGTGCTTGTATGCCAGGCAGTGTGCTCCTTACTCCATTTGTTATGAGCATAGTCTCAGGTTTTTCAAGCAAAATAAAGAAGGATTCTGCGGTACTGGACCTCGGAATCCACAGAGTTTGCTGATGCGTTTAGTCGTAGGAAAGCTGATAAATGACCATCACATAGGCTGAATGAATTGAGCTGATTCCAGAAAAATCTATTTAGCTGTATAAAGTATTCTATGCACTGGTTGTAAAAGAGCAAGACATTTGTTATTACTTCACAGTGAGTCACTATAAGATATGAAAGCTTGACTTTAAACCTTCACTTTCCGAACACAGATGAAGAATCCAGCTTTGCTGTCACTGCTGGACTTAGTCAAGCTTGGTTGGGGTCAGTTTGTCTGAAACTGATTATGAGAGTTCCAGAAGACAATAACTCATTGTGTACCAAGATAAATGTGTGCATTCTATAGTTGGAGACAGATCAGCCAGAGATGTGCTTAGTGAGTGACAATCAGATCCGAAGGCCAATGTAGAAAGTTTAAATTCACAGCACTAACCAGCCATGGGCCGTATATTTTGTGATGTAAGCCATAATTGATTTGAGCACTAAAGGTGTTACGTTGGCCAAGGTAATAATTTTCTTGTTTTACCATACATATACAACCCTAGAGAAGATGTCAGTTATTTTATGTGTACTGGCACTATCACCCGCAAGGGTTTCCTGGCACTGAGCAGGTGTGTGTGCCTAGCCATGCCTAGCATAGATTGGTTAATTGAAAAGGCAGGTATTCAGCTTCTCAAAGAATTCAACAAGAGAGGAGGCCCTGATCTGGAGTGGGAGGTCGTTCCCCTCTTTAGATGTGATGTAAGAGGACGCCCTTCCTGATCTGATTCTGTGTATGTGTGAGTCCTGCGGAGCGGCGGTGTCTGGGTGGTTGGAAGGAAATGTGACTGTATAGGTAGGTAAGGTCTACGTTTTGTAGTGCCTCAAACCCCTACCACTCTGCTTGGAGTCTTTCCAGCTACTACATTATTATTCTAGTGCAATGCTTTGGCCGCTAATGTAGGCTAACCCATTAGCAGCTGTGCTTCATAGCACTGAGTGTTTTCACCTTGTTAAAAAATAACCAATGGACGCATGTTTGCTGTGAAAACGTGTCCGATGAGACAGCAGTTATAAGCATAAGTACTAATAGAACACCTTTGCCAGCTAAATAGCTAATGGGTGCATGTCTCTAACAAAACAATAAATAAGTGCTATATTCCTGATAAAATAAGTGCAGGGTGCATTATTTTTGGCAGAACACATGTCTTATAACGGTATGTTATGTCACAAAATGTTTTAAGCGCACCGGTTACCCAGGGGTGTCCTGGCGCTAGTTACCTATCCATGTGGCAGAGCAGCAGATGAAAGATTATATGTCAAAAAGCCAGATCTTCAGACCCCTTCTAAAGTCTAGAAGATCAGTGGCTTTTCTCAAGTGAAATGGGAGGTCATTCCAGGCTTTGGCTGTCCCGAAGATGAAGCCTCGGCGTCCCCAAGTCACCTTTTTTTTATAACTGTAAGCAACCTGGCCCCAAGGGAACAAAGATTTATTTTTGGTAAATACCACTTAAATTGTTTTCGTAGGTACTCGGGTACTATTCCTTGAAGTGCCTTAAATACGGTACACAACGATTTAAAATGGACCCGATTCCTTACCGGGAGCCAGTGCTTTTTGCAGCCTTTGGAGTTTATTCCTAAGACGTTCCTGGAGGTTCAAATATAGACCGTTACAGTAATCCAGTCTGGATAAGACTAGTGCGGTAACCACTGTTTGCCGACTGTCAGATGGTAGATATGGTAGTATTTCTTTCACAGTTTTGAGTACATACGTGGTGGAAGATGAGACTGCATTGACTTGATCGCCGAAGGTCAGTCTATCATCCACAATTACTCCCAGGTTTTTCACTATTTTCATCGGAGGAGGAAGAGAGCCCATGGAAGACGGCCACCAGTTTGGATTCCAGAAATTGGCGTCATTTCCAAACAATATCACCTCCATCTTGCCTGAATTGAGCTTTAGGCAATTTCCGCCATCCAGCCGCCTACCGATAACATACAATCGTATGAATACGGCGCACTAAATAATGGGGTGGGGAGCATGAATTTTAGCGTAACAGCGGTCCGACAGAGCAAGATTATAGGCATAAAACTGATGCCACACATTACTGGAAGAACTACTACGTAGTGGACACATGTGTCTATTCCACCTCCATTCCACAAAGTGATTTTTTTATGGCAGAAAGCAACTATACATTTCAATGTTACTGTCGATATCCCTGAATACATAATCTGCGGAATCCATAGTGGATTCTTAATGTGGTGGCCTGGACAGAGACCAGGATGCAAAGACTGAGCATGATGTAAATGTTTTTGACTGCCATGCTGTGGTCTCTAGAAGGAATAAAACAGTTTTGGGTCGTGGTGGT
This sequence comes from Triturus cristatus, assembly GCF_964204655.1. Lineage (NCBI taxonomy): Eukaryota > Metazoa > Chordata > Amphibia > Caudata > Salamandridae > Triturus > Triturus cristatus. Next base: position 646,650,412 of record NC_140584.1, on the reverse strand, counting down.
GCTTTACAGGTCAATACTGGCCATCAGTGATCCCTTCCGCCAAGATAGATTGCAGAGCAATGGCTGACCCTGAGGACGTCCACTCCATCCATCCTCAAGAATCACTTGGCAGCACACTCCTGCAAGGGGCATTGTTTTCCTTTGCTTAGCTACAAGACGATGGAACAAAGGGCCCGCAGGCAATATAAGATGCCTCTTGAGTGCCAAGATTTGCAGAGAGCATGGAAAATAGAGTAAAGTTTAAGCAGGGGTGAGCTGGGGAGCTACAGCTTCCTGAGATAGGATATTGTTGAGTACTCTTCACCGAGGACCGAGGGAGACGTGTGGCGCAGCGGCCAGAGCGACTGACTCCGGAGTGGCCATCGTTCGATTCCCAGCGCCGGTGGCAGCTCTGCTCAGCACCATGTGACTCTGGGCAATAGCTCACTTAGGGCCAGATGCATCAAGCTATTTTGCGATCACAAACAGTGCGAATCTCAGAAAATGAGCGCTTGCAATCGCAAAATAGCACCAAGCAATGCATCAACCCAAAAATAAGAAATATTTAAGGAATCGCAAAATTTTGCGATTACCAACATAGCGATATTAAAAATAGCAAAATGCAAAATTGCGAATAAAAAATATAGCGAATCTCTATTTGCAAACTGAATTTGCGAAGTCGCGTTGCAATGCATGAATTGTCGCAATTTGCGAAAAAATAGCGATTTGCTATTTTGCATTCGCAAATTACCACCAAATCAATCGAAGTGGTAACCAGGTGAGAACACTCAGAACAGGTGGGGACTGTTTTAGAATGGCAGCGCTCTAGGTCATGGCAAGGAGGATGATGCTAAGAGCAGAAGCACAGATGAGACGTGGGATACAGGAGTGCATTTTCAGATTGCCCATTACTCTGTTGGGGCAAACAGATGAGGAAATCTATGATAAGTATAGATTGAATGCAGCAATGATACAATACCTAATTGCTAATTTAGATCCACTACTGCAGCCCCAAACTCGCAGGACACATGCTATCCCCACCTATGTGTAGGTCCTGTGTTCCCTCCACATCCTAGCTTCTGGTAGCTTCCAGGGGGTAATAGCTACAGCTGGCGGAGTGTCACAAAGTTCACTTTCGCGTGTCTTCAACGCGTTCCTGGACACGATGTTGCTGCGTATGCACCAACACATTAGATTTCCAACCACCCCACAGGTTTTGTTTCAAACAAAACTTGACTTTTATCAGATAGCCAACATCCCACCATGTGATAGGTTGCATAGATAGGACACATGTAGCCATATGTCCTCCCTCAGCCAATGAGTATATATTCAGGAATCGAAAGTCTTTTCACTCACTAAACATCCAAGTGATATGCAATACTAAGAACATTATCACGGACATTGTGGCCAGATACCCAAGTAGTACGCATGATTCCTACATCTTTCGGCACAGCGGAATTCATTCATGCCTGCTTGGGGGTGAATTTGGAGAAGGATTCTTGCTTGGTAAACACATTCCACTGTCTCTTGCATATCTACATTTCACGACGAAATATCACAGTGACTAATACATATGCCATTTTCTCCACAGGTGACAGTGCATATGCAGTGAGGCCCTTTATCCTGACACCATACCTGCATCCAAGCACACCTAGCGAACACCACTTCAATGCAGCACACAGGACAACACAAAATGTGGAAGAGAGGACCTTTGGGCTGCTTAAAAGTCGATTTAGGTGCATCCATAAAACCGGTGGTGCCTTGCAATACAGGCCGGACATCTGTTGCAAGATCATCGCCACATGTGCCATGTTGCACAATATAGTAACTGCCAGAGGCATACCTATTGAGACATCTGATAGTGAGCCCAGTGAGGAAGAAGAGATCATCAACCCACAACATGCAGGAAATGCAGCGAGTGCAGCTGAAGGGAGGATGCGTCGTGCAGAAATCACACACAATTATTTTTGATGTGAGTACTAATGCAACACAAGACTGTAACTTTGCCAAATAGATTTATTTAAAACAACTATAACTGTTGTGTTAATGCACACTTGCATAGCCTGATTACAATGTTTTAAACAAAATATGGTTTGTCATGGAACTTAACTTCCGTCCAGACATGAGTAGTAACTGGTTGCTTCACCAGTGACAATTGCTGTGGACATGGCCACACTATTTCCTGCGTCCTCTCACTCCCATTGCCTGTTCTGGGGGGTCAGACGCATCCGTTTGTGAGCTCTCTGATCCTGCTGTATTCTGTGTGCTGCACCTTCTGGAGTCCGGCACTGGTGCCAAGCTGCTACTGTGGCTGGAGGCATCCTCACTTTCACCACCCCTATCATACTACTTCCAGCAACAGCATTGGTCTGCATCTGCTCCACAGCATTAGTCACTTGGACCAGTCCCTTGGCAACATCTCCGCAGCAATGGCTCGTTTCCAACTGCATGGCTATTGCACGTCGGGATAGTTATGCTGTGGCGGTACTTAGACGGTTAGTGGCCCTGGAGTACCCATCCAAGCATCTAAGTAATTGTGTGTGTCTTTTGCGATGGGACACCTGATCCTCCTTTAGCACCTCGCATAAGCTCCCTGAGTACTCCAGTCAGTTCTCCAAATTGTTCCCTGTTCTCCCGGCGACCTTCCTGCACAGCAGTAGTTAGATGATTCATGCTGTCACACGTCCCCGACTTTGCATGCAAGTGTTGAAAGGTTTCCCTGCATTACACGCATGTGTTTTACCTGCAGGCTCTGTACCCTTAAAATTGCCCTCTCCAGCCCATAATGCGATGTGGAAGTCTCGCCTGTGCCAAATCTCAACAGTGCTGATGCCCTGCTTCTCCAAGCACGCATGTTCCCACATCGCAGCTGCTCGCGTGGTCTGGATTTGGGTGTAACCATTGCTTCTGGTATTGTGGGCTCAGGTTGTCCTTCATCCTCACTTCCAAGCGCTGGCAATGGTGCCACAGTGGTCCTGCGTTTCTTTGGTGCTGGTGCGGTGGGTGTTGGTGAGACAGCAATATCCTCTTCTGAGTGGTTCTCGCTCTCTGCTGGTGCATGGTCATCAGTGTCCTCAGACTCTTGGTCATGTGCATCTGTGATGTAGATCAATGCATTATTAATTTTCAGTTAGGACATGTTTTCTATTTTTGTACAAAGCTTAGTATTTTTATTTATTTATTTATTTTTGGCAATTTTTAAAGCGCTGCAATTACCCGTAGGTGTCTCGGCGCTAGCAGCTAAAGGCTAACTAACCAGATAATAAACATTGAAACGGTGGATAAAGTGATCTACAGGAATGTCATTGGGAAAACAGCCAAGTCTTTAGCTGCTTTCTGAAGACAATCAAAGATGGACTAATCTTTATGTTAAGGGGAAGGGAGTTCCACAATTTCGCCGCTGCTATGGTGAAACATCTGTCTCCCCAGGTCACTTTTTTTGTTCTGGGAATCTGAAGCATGTGAGCCGTGTTGGAACGCAACGTTCTGGGGGTTGCCAAAGGTTTAAAGGAACTTCTCAGGAATCTAGGTCCCGTGTTATTTATTGCCTTATAGACAATACAGAGGGTCTTGAACTTCGTGCGGCTTCTGACTGGAAGCCAGTGCAGTTGGTCGGGATGTCCAGAGACAGAGCTGTATTTGGGAATGCCCAGTAGAATTCTGGCGGAGGCATTTTGTATTAGTTGCAGTTTGGAGATAACCTTTTTTTGAGCATTGAGGAAGAGGGAGTTGCAGTAATCGATGCGAGAAAACACCAGTGTGGATATGAGTGTTTTTCCCATAGCTATGGGAAGGTACGGTAGAAGTTTCTTTATTTTCCTTAAGATGTTAAAGGAAGATGACACTACCGAATTCGCATGATGATGGAAAAGGAGCTTGTTGTCGAATATCACTCCCAGATTTCTAACTTTACTGACAGGTTGTGGTGGGGTTCCTAATTCCTCAGGCCACCATGAAGGGGACCACACAGGTTGAATATTTCCAAACAGCATAACTTCTGTCTTAGCTGAGTTGAGTTTTAAGCAGTTGGAAGCCATCCAACTGCTAATGGCCCTCATACCATTCTTAAAATTTGCTGCGACCGTGGGTCCATCTTTGTGAATAGACAACACCAGCTGAGTATCATCAGCGTATGTTGTCAAACTGATGTTATGCTCCTTTATTACCCTCGCTAAGTCCGAAACATAGATATTAAAAAGGGTCGGACTTAGCGAGGAACCCTGAGGGACTCCACAGGGAAGGCTGAAGGTGGGTGAAGTAAAAGTGCCCAACTTGACCGCTTGGCTACGATCCGCCAAGAATGATGCAATGAGGTCCCTGGCTTTATGTTTAATGCCGATGGCCTCGACACGGCCGACCAAAGTTACATGATCGACCGTGTCGAAAGCCGCCGACAAGTCCAGCAGTATTAGGACAGCCTGTCCACCCTTATCCATTGTAGCCCTGATTTCATCTGCCGCCTTGATCAGGGCGGTCTCTGTTCCATGACCTTGCCGGAAACCAAACTGGGTTTCGTCTAGCAAGTCATTAGTATGAATGTAGTCAGAAAGTTGTTTATTCATGACCGATTCAAAGATCTTGGCAGGAAACGGCAGAGATACAATGGGACGATAACTGGAGGGTAGTGTGGGATCTAGGGAAGGTTTTTTAAGAAGCGGCCTGATAATGGTGTTTTTCCAAATGGTAGGATAGGATCCAGTGACAAACATACTATTGCAGATACGTGCAAGTGGCATAGAAATAATGTCTGGGATGTTGTTGAGTATGGATGGATGACAGGGATCCAAAGGGGAACCAGATTTGATTGACTGAATTAATTTGTGAATGTCTTGTGGATTCGTGCTGGTAAATTCAGTAAATTCAGTAGAAGCTGTCAGAGTCTCGTGTAACTCAGAGTCAGAGGTGTCGGAGATTATCACTTTAGGGCTGAAATCCTTGAATATGGATGTGACCTTTTTAGAGAAAAAGTCAGCCAGTATGTTACAGAGATTTTGAGACGTTTCCGTCGGGGGGTTAGAAGGTTCAGCAAGATGGTTGACAACTTCAAACAGTTTCTTCATACTACATCGGGCTTGGTTTATTTGGGCAGTATAATAGATGTTTTTCTCCGAGACTATGCTCTGCTTATAGCTAAGAAGTGCAGCTTTGTAGTACAATAAGGTTTTTTTTAATACAGTGTGAAATTAAATGAAAAATTATATTTGTATAGCGCGCAACTACCCGGAGGCCTCGCAGCGCTTTGACTGGTTACTGTGGCGGGCTACAGGGTGGGTTAACACGCTTTTGCGAACAGATGAGTTTTCAAAGCTTTTCTGAATGCCATCCGGTTATTATTCTCTCTAAGAGCTAGGGGGAGGGAATTCCAAGCCTCGCGGCGGTGTGGGAGAAAGAACGGCCGCCCCATCGGGCTTTGTTGATTTTAGTTGTGGTTGCTAGATGCAGTGAACCAGAGCGGAGGGCTCCGGATGGGTCGTAGGGCACGACTAAGGGGAACAGGATGGAAGGGCCTGTTCGGTGGCAGGATTTGTGCACAATGCACATGGCCTTAAACTGTGCTCTAGCAGCCACTGGGAGCCAATGTAGTTCTTTTAGGGCTTTCTTGGCTGACTGCCAACGGGGGATGTTGAACAGTAATCGGGCGGCACAGTTTTGCGTGACTTGGAGCCTGTTGGTCACTGCTGCCGGGGCTCCTAGGTATAAAGCATTTCCATAATCCAGGCGGGAGAGTATCAGGGCCTGAACCATGATTCTCCTCGCCTGGAAAGGAAGCAGAGGGAGCACTTTGCGGAGCATTTTCATTAGCCCGACACACGTGGAGGCCGTTTTGGTGGCCTGGACCGAAAAGTCTAGCGCTTTATCAAGCCAAATTCCAAGGCTCTTTATCTGAGGTTTGGGGGGGGAGGAGCGCCGAGACATGTGGGCCAGATGGAGGCCAGAGTGGTCGGTGGAGAGTTGCCCAGTAGCATAATCTCCGTCTTCTCCCCGTTGAGTTTGAGACAAGAGGATTGCATCCACTTAGCGACAGCCTCTAGACAGGGGCCCAAGGTGTTGGACGACCCCTCAGTGTGGTCCAGGGAGACCACCAGTTGGGTGTCGTCCGCGTAGGTGACAATACGCACACCGAAGGGCTGGACTATCTCTGCTAGAGGTCGCATGTAGGCATTAAAAAGTGTGGGGCTTAGGGAGGAGCCCTGGGGAACCCCTCAGCTAAGTGGTTGCTTGAGGGAGACTACCTCGCCCTCGAACACCTGGAAGAATCGCTCATCCAGGAAGGAGGTCAGCCATTCCAGGGCCGCGCCCGACACGCCCATGCCTTTCAGACGAAATAATAGTGTGGCATGGTTAACCGTGTCGAACGCGGCACTGAGGTCGAGTAGTATGATGGCTGCTTTTCCTCCCCGGTCCAGCACAGCTCTAGTTTCTTCCGTCACTGCTAAGAGGGCAGTTTCGGTTCCGTGCTGAGGGCAGAACCCCGTCTGAGAGGCACATAGCAGATTATTAGATTCTAAATAATCTACTAGGATGTTATTGATGTGCCTCTCAAGCAGTTTGCTCATCCAGGGAAGTAGGGAAATAGGGCGAAAGTTGGCCAAGTTGTTCTGGTCTAAGGTGGACTTTTTCAGGAGGGCTTTAACCATCGCACACTTCCATGGAGCTGGGACGGAGTTAGAGGTGATGGAGGCGTTAAGGACATCCAGGATGACCGAGCGAATGGCATCAATGACCTTAGTAAGAGTCTGCGGAGGTGCTGGGTCATTGGGAGATCCCGAGGTGACTTTAGGGATCATTCTGTCTAATGTGATGGAATCTAGGAGGGGGAATTTGTCCAGCGAGCAGGAGACAGGGAGGTCAGAATCTGTTGTGGTGGTAGACTCCGTGCCACCACTACCAGTGGTGAATGAGGAATAAATGGCCTGGATCTTCTGGGAGAAGAAAGTGGCTAGTTTGTTACAACGGGTTTGCGCTCTGTCAGATGACAGACGCTCAGGGGGGGGGGGAAATTAGAGATTTGGCTAGTTTAAAAATGTCTTTAGGGGAATTTACAGCTAGGTTAATTTTGGATTCATAGAACTGGGCTTGTGCAGATTTTATTTCATTTTTGTAGAGCTTTATTGCGGCTCTGTACTCAGCTTTCTTCGGTTGTGAGTATTCTTGTCTCCAGGCTCTCTCTAGTTTGCGGCAGATTGTTTCATAGTTCTAAGGGCGGGGGAGTACCAGGGGGCGACTTTGGATCTCTTTATCGAGTGCAGGGATTCCTTCGGGAGGACTTGGTCAAGGGTACTAGAAATCCAGTTGTCAAAATTGGCAGTGGCTGTTTTGGGGTTAGTCACCTTCGGGGGTGGGTGTTCGGTGAGAGCCAGTTTCCACTTGGGGAGCGGGAGCGGGAGCGAGACCCATTTTCTTCCCCAGTGTCTATTGTGATTTTGTAGAGTGGGGGGGGGGGGTGCATGTGGACCATGTACAGGGTACTAAGAAGTGATCGGTCCAGGGCAGTGGTATGGGTACCTCGACAGTTAGGCTATCTAGATTACTATAGATGTGATCTAGGAGATGCCCCTTGGTGTGCGTCGATTGAAAACCTTTCTGAAGCAGGTCGATGGCCTGGAGGTTCGATCGAAAACTGTTGGCTGCTGAATCAAGCGGATCGTCTAGATGCAGATTCAGGTCGCCCAGCAGGGTGAAATTTGCCGAGGTGAGCACTAGGTTGGCAACTATGTCCGTCATATTAGTGACGAAGTCGCTAAGAGTACCAGGTGGTCGATAAACTAAAATACCAGAGAAGGTGGTGGTGGGGGAAAATTCGAGAGTGAAGTGTAGGTTCTCACAGGCTGGCGTAGTAGAGGGAGTGACGCGGCATCTATAGTTGTCTCTATAAATGATGGCCAACCCTCCGCCTCTGCCTGTCTTGCGGTCCAGTCGCTTAAGAGTGTAGCCTTGGGGGGTGGCCCATACTGTTGCAGGATCGGTTTCTAGCTGGAGCCATGTCTCTGTTAGAAAGAGGGCTTCAGGATTGAGCTCCTCTATCAGCATGGCCAGTTCAGTGTAGTGCTTCGGCAAAGATCGGCAATTGAGGAAGAACATCCTCCACTTGTACATGGAGGGAGGTTTCCCTGTAATTGGGGTGGACATACCCCAATCACATGTTTTACAACGGGCCTTCGTATTTATAGGGAGGACCGAATGTAAGCATAGTGGGTTGGTGGTAGGTCGTAGTGCGTGCAGGGAGGAAGCGCTGTATGAGAGGAGGTTTCCTACCATCGTGCCGGCTGAGACCGGGAGCTGGAAGCGTCTGGACGTGGACTGGCGCAGACTGGCTTCTCTTTGGCGCCTCTTCGGCGCGTCTATGGCGCTACCGCTGCGCGTGCCGCTGCGCGGTGAAATAAATGTTTTGTATAGATTGGGCTCGAGTAAGACTGGAGCGTCAACCCAGTAAGATGGCCGCCGAGTATTGGCACCACCAGGAAGTATGAGCGCTCTGTTCTCCCTCCAAAACAAACAGCCTAAATCGCTGCGGTGGACCGGGGAGTCAGTGCACAGTTCAATTATTATCAGCAACAGCAGTATTTTAAAAGCACAAGAACGATTTTTAAAAACGCATGCAGCAATACACAAACGGTGCTGTCACCTGGAGCGCTAGCGCAGGAGTGATCAGTTTCAAGATTTTACTCTGCGCGTCAGCGCTGGGAGCCTAAGTAGTCAAGGCTCGAGGAAGACTGGAGCGTCAACCCAGTAAGATGGCCGCCGAGTATTGGCACCACCAGGAAGTATGAGCGCTCTGTTCTCCCTCCACAGCAAACAGCCTAAATCGCTGCGGTGGACCGGGGAGTCAGTGCACAGTTCAATTATTATCAGCAACAGCAGTATTTTAAAAGCACAAGAACGATTTTTAAAAACGCATGCAGCAATACACAAACGGTGCTGTCACCTGAAGCGCTAGCGCAGGAGTGATCAGTTTCAAGATTTTACTCTGCGCGTCAGCGCTGGGAGCCTAAGTAGTCAAGGCTCGAGGAAGACTGGAGCGTCAACCCAGTAAGATGGCTGCGGAGTATTGGCACCACCAGGAAGTATGAGCGCTCTGTTCTCCCTCCACAACAAACAGCCTAAATCGCTGCGGTGGACCGGGGAGTCAGTGCACAGTTCAATTATTATCAGCAACAGCAGTATTTTAAAAGCACAAGAACGATTTTTAAAAACGCATGCAGCAATACACAAACGGTGCTGTCACCTGGAGCGCTAGCGCAGGAGTGATCAGTTTCAACATTTTACTCTGCGCGTCAGCGCTGGGAGCCTAAGTAGTCAAGGCTCGAGGAAGACTGGAGCGTCAACCCAGTAAGATGGCCGCCGAGTATTGGCACCACCAGGAAGTATGAGCGCTCTGTTCTCCCTCCACAGCAAACAGCCTAAATCGCTGCGGTGGACCGGGGAGTCAGTGCACAGTTCAATTATTATCAGCAACAGCAGTATTTTAAAAGCACAAGAACGATTTTTAAAAACGCATGCAGCAATACACAAACGGTGCTGTCACCTGGAGCGCTAGCGCAGGAGTGATCAGTTTCAAGATTTTACTCTGCGCGTCAGCGCTGGGAGCCTAAGTAGTCAAGGCTCGAGGAAGACTGGAGCGTCAACCCAGTAAGATGGCTGCCGAGTATTGGCACCACCAGGAAGTATGAGCGCTCTGTTCTCCCTCCACAACAAACAGCCTAAATCGCTGCGGTGGACCGGGGAGTCAGTGCACAGTTCAATTATTATCAGCAACAGCAGTATTTTAAAAGCACAAGAACGATTTTTAAAAACGCATGCAGCAATGCACAAACGGTGCTGTCACCTGGAGCGCTAGCGCAGGCGTGATCAGTTTCAAGATTTTACTCTGCGCGTCAGCGCTGGGAGCCTAAGTAGTCAAGGCTCGAGGAAGACTGGAGCGTCAACCCAGTAAGATGGCCGCCGAGTATTGGCACCACCAGGAAGTATGAGCGCTCTGTTCTCCCTCCACAACAAACAGCCTAAATCGCTGCGGTGGACCGGGGAGTCAGTGCACAGTTCAATTATTATCAGCAACAGCAGTATTTTAAAAGCACAAGAACGATTTTTAAAAACGCATGCAGCAATACACAAACGGTGCTGTCACCTGGAGCGCTAGCGCAGGAGTGATCAGTTTCAACATTTTACTCTGCGCGTCAGCGCTGGGAGCCTAAGTAGTCAAGGCTCGAGGAAGACTGGAGCGTCAACCCAGTAAGATGGCTGCCGAGTATTGGCACCACCAGGAAGTATGAGCGCTCTGTTCTCCCTCCACAACAAACAGCCTAAATCGCTGCGGTGGACCGGGGAGTCAGTGCACAGTTCAATTATTATCAGCAACAGCAGTATTTTAAAAGCACAAGAACGATTTTTAAAAACGCATGCAGCAATGCACAAACGGTGCTGTCACCTGGAGCGCTAGCGCAGGCGTGATCAGTTTCAAGATTTTACTCTGCGCGTCAGCGCTGGGAGCCTAAGTAGTCAAGGCTCGAGGAAGACTGGAGCGTCAACCCAGTAAGATGGCCGCCGAGTATTGGCACCACCAGGAAGTATGAGCGCTCTGTTCTCCCTCCACAACAAACAGCCTAAATCGCTGCGGTGGACCGGGGAGTCAGTGCACAGTTCAATTATTATCAGCAACAGCAGTATTTTAAAAGCACAAGAACGATTTTTAAAAACGCATGCAGCAATACACAAACGGTGCTGTCACCTGGAGCGCTAGCGCAGGAGTGATCAGTTTCAAGATTTTACTCTGCGCGTCAGCGCTGGGAGCCTAAGTAGTCAAGGCTCGAGGAAGACTGGAGCGTCAACCCAGTAAGATGGCCGCCGAGTATTGGCACCACCAGGAAGTATGAGCGCTCTGTTCTCCCTCCACAGCAAACAGCCTAAATCGCTGCGGTGGACCGGGGAGTCAGTGCACAGTTCAATTATTATCAGCAACAGCAGTATTTTAAAAGCACAAGAACGATTTTTAAAAACGCATGCAGCAATACACAAACGGTGCTGTCACCTGGAGCGCTAGCGCAGGAGTGATCAGTTTCAAGATTTTACTCTGCGCGTCAGCGCTGGGAGCCTAAGTAGTCAAGGCTCGAGGAAGACTGGAGCGTCAACCCAGTAAGATGGCTGCTGAGTATTGGCACCACCAGGAAGTATGAGCGCTCTGTTCTCCCTCCACAACAAACAGCCTAAATCGCTGCGGTGGACCGGGGAGTCAGTGCACAGTTCAATTATTATCAGCAACAGCAGTATTTTAAAAGCACAAGAACGATTTTTAAAAACGCATGCAGCAATACACAAACGGTGCTGTCACCTGGAGCGCTAGCGCAGGAGTGATCAGTTTCAAGATTTTACTCTGCGCGTCAGCGCTGGGAGCCTAAGTAGTCAAGGCTCGAGGAAGACTGGAGCGTCAACCCAGTAAGATGCCCGCCGAGTATTGGCACCACCAGGAAGTATGAGCGCTCTGTTCTCCCTCCACAACAAACAGCCTAAATTGCTGCGGTGGACTGGGGAGTCAGTGCACAGTTCAATTATTATCAGCAACAACAGTATTTTAAAAGCACAAGAACGATTTTTAAAAACGCATGCAGCAATGCACAAACGGTGCTGTCACCTGGAGCGCTAGCGCAGGCGTGATCAGTTTCAAGATTTTACTCTGCGCGTCAGCGCTGGGAGCCTAAGTAGTCAAGGCTCGAGGAAGACTGGAGCGTCAACCCAGTAAGATGGCCGCCGAGTATTGGCACCACCAGGAAGTATGAGCACTCTGTTCTCCCTCCACAACAAACAGCCTAAATCACTGCGGTGGACCGGGGAGTCAGTGCACAGTTCAATTATTATCAGCAACAGCAGTATTTTAAAAGCACAAGAACGATTTTTAAAAACGCATGCAGCAATACACAAACGGTGCTGTCACCTGGAGCGCTAGCGCAGGAGTGATCAGTTTCAAGATTTTACTCTGCGCGTCAGCGCTGGGAGCCTAAGTAGTCAAGGCTCGAGGAAGACTGGAGCGTCAACCCAGTAAGATGGCCGCCGAGTATTGGCACCATCAGGAAGTATGAGCGCTCTGTGCTCCCTCCACAACAAACAGCCTAAATCGCTGCGGTGGACCGGGGAGTCAGTGCACAGTTCAATTATTATCAGCAACATCAGTATTTTAAAAGCACAAGAACGATTTTTAAAAACGCATGCAGCAATACACAAACGGTGCTGTCACCTGGAGCGCTAGCGCAGGCGTGATCAGTTTCAAGATTTTACTCTGCGCGTCAGCGCTGGGAGCCTAAGTAGTCAAGGCTCGAGGAAGACTGGAGCGTCAACCCAGTAAGATGGCCGCCGAGTATTGGCACCACCAGGAAGTATGAGCGCTCTGTTCTCCCTCCACAACAAACAGCCTAAATCGCTGTGGTGAACCGGGGAGTCAGTGCACAGTTCAAATATTATCAGCAACAGCAGTATTTTAAAAGCACAAGAACGATTTTTAAAAACGCATGCAGCAATACACAAACGGTGCTGTCACCTGGAGCGCTAGCGCAGGAGTGATCAGTTTCAAGATTTTACTCTGCGGGTCAGCGTTGGGAGCCTAAGTAGTCAAGGCTCGAGGAAGACTGGAGCGTCAACCCAGTAAGATGGCCGCCGAGTATTGGCACCACCAGGAAGTATGAGCGCTCTGTTCTCCCTCCACAACAAACAGCCTAAATCGCTGCGGTGGACCGGGGAGTCAGTGCACAGTTCAATTATTATCAGCAACAGCAGTATATTAAAAGCACAAGAACGATTTTTAAAAATGCATGCAGCAATACACAAACGGTGCTGTCACCTGGAGCGCTAGCGCAGGAGTGATCAGTTTCAAGATTTTGTGTGTAGACTAACTTCCCTGGTGCAATGGTTTTTTAACTCATCATGTTTGCTAGGCACCAGACTTCCCTTGCACTTTTGCTGACTACAATTCCCATAATGCATTGGTGTGTCATAAGTAAAACATGGAGTGGATTACTTTTTCCTGCACAAGCCTGATCTGATTTACACTAGTTGTTAGCTAACACTGAAATGTGGAAATGAAGTTGCATGCATCTTACCTTGGGAGATACAGGGTGGTGCAGAGGAATCTATTGTTGTGACTCCAACTACTGCCTCTGGCTGCAGGGTGGACTCCACAAGGTCCTCCATGGCTGTGGGGCTGGCTTGGGTTGATGGTCCACCTCCTGTTTTATTTGCCTCAGCAAGCCTATCTGCAACCCTTTCTTTTGCACGACTGCGCAGGTCATACCATCTCTTGCGCAGATCTCCAATGATGCGGTGTGCAACTCCGACTGCATTAATTTTTGTTTGCATAGCCAGCACAATTTTTGTTTTTCTGATTCTGGGACTTGCAAAGAAAGTTTACCAAACAATTTATCATGGCTCCTTGCCATCTCTTCAATTAGTAATTCCAATTTCTTCTCAGATAAATTCTTCTGCCTTTTTCTCTCCTTCAGGGGTGTTTCCTTAGCCATGCTGATGTCTGTAACACTTTCAAACAAACAAACTCTTCCAAATTGCTGTTCTCCAGTGTTCTTCCTCCTCCTCCTCCTCCCTCTCAGCACACAGGTAACTGCATGGGTGTGGCCACTTCCTGGTTCTGACATCATCATGGTGAATAGTGTTGTGAATAGTGTTGACAAGATTTCAAAAAAATCAAATGAACAAACGGTAGAGTTAGATAATGGGGATAGTGAAATACATTCATTTGAAACTGTTAATGATAATGACATGTCACATAACTTTGCCCTTACTTCCAAAGGTGATAATTTGGTCATCAATCTTTCTGATTACAACTTGAATGAACATGAATTCAATGTTTTGAATAAAGGTCTTGGATTTTGTCCCGTGTATGGGGGTTTGTTTTCGGACTTGCATGTCGATCTATTCAAGTTTGTAAGGCTTGCCAAACTCAAATGTCACTTTTCCCTTAACAACTATGAACGGTCGACTGTGTCTGTACCCAATGTATGCACTGATGTAACTGTCTCACATGTTAAAAATGTAGCCACATTATTGTCATTAGATTCAGACAATGAGTCTTCCTATGAACATGTACTTGCTAGCTTGAACATTGTTCCAGATTACACATGTGACAGTGGTCTTCGTAATTCTAGTAAATTCATGCCTCAGGGTGCACACCTAAATTCTTTGGATGTGTTTTACGAGCAGGTCACCAAAGAATTATATAACTTGGAAGACAAACATGGTAGTAGTTATAAGAAACACTTACAAGACAATCTAACCCCTTCAGAAAGAACTGCCATGCAGAATCTACGCAAGAATGGCAACATTATAATACGTGAGGCTGACAAGGGGGGCAACGTAGTCATTATGAATAGAACTGATTACGAGAAGGAGGTTGAAAGACAGCTTAGCAATACCACACACTACACAAAGCTTACTCTTAACCCCTGTACTGCGGCTACTGTTAGGATCAATACGCAACTAACCCATTGGAAGGATTTGGGCCTTATTTCTGATACGGAATATAGGTTTCTATCTATAAGTAACCCTAGATACCCTTGTATCTATTTGCTTCCTAAGGTGCACAAGAACATGCCATTTCCACCGGGACGACCAATTATCTCGGGAATTGGCTCCATGACAGAGGCACTGGCTCAATTTGTGGATACCTTTTTACAGCCGTTAGTCATTAACTTGCCCTCATACATTAGAGACAGCACTGATCTTTTAAACAAACTTATAGATCTGGATTGGGATGACAACATGTGGTTTGCCACATTGGATGTGGAATCACTATACACGTGCATAAAACGAGAGTTTGGTGAATTAGCTGTCGACTCTTACCTTTCTTCTAGACATGCTAGCCTATTGGATCACAACTTGATGATCTTAGGAATGATAGACCTCATCCTTGATAATAACTTCTTCATGTTCAACACCACCTGGTATAAACAAGAGCAGGGTACTGCTATGGGTTCGAAATTTGCACCATCATACGCGAACCTTTTTATGGGGTGGGTGGAGCGGACCCATGCATGGTCTGTAGCGGCAACAGATTGGACCAAACATATCCAATTCTGGGGCCGCTACATTGATGATATCATTATTATTTGGACGGGTACAGGGCCTGAACTTAAAGAATATCACAACTTCCTTAATGACAACACTCTAAATGTCAGGTTCACTCTGGAAATGTCCCAAACAAGGATTCAGTTCTTAGATTTGGAATTGTATGTCAAAGGGAATACCATTCATAGCACCCTACATAGGAAAGAAACAGCGGTAAATAGCATCTTGCATTTTACTAGCTCGCATCCCCCTTCAACAAAGAAAGCCATCCCATATGGGGAATTTCTGCGGATTCGCAGAAATTGTAGTGAAGATGGCAAATTTGTTGAACAGTCTAAAAAAACTATAGACAGACTGAAAAGGAGAGGATACCATGCGCAATTACTTAAGACCGCTGTTAGTAAAGTACAGAACATCAAGAGAGAGTCTATGCTAAATTGCTATAAAAAGAAGACTGACCACAACTCACAGAGATTGTCATTTATTACTACCTATTCAACCTTGAATCATGAGGTGTTCAAATCTCTGGGTAAACATTGGGCGCTTCTTAAGGGGACACCAGGAATTGGTAACATGCTTACTGAAAAACCATCTATGACATTTAGACGTAGCAGAACCATTAGAGATGTATTATGCCCCAGCTACACTCTGCAGAAGGTCATCAAACCACAATCATGGTTGAGCAAGCCTATTGGTTTTTATGTATGCAGCACATGTAACATCTGCCATTTGGGATGCAACAAAACACTAACATTCAGCTATAACAGCAAGACTAAACACAGGATTGTACATTTTATTAATTGTCTCACCACTTATGTTGTTTATGTCATTATTTGTGGTTGTGGTAAGGTCTATGTGGGTAGCACTACTAGACAACTTAAGATGAGAATTCAGGAACATCGAAGAGCTGTACTAAATGGAGACCTTTCGTATGCCCTAGTCTCGCATGAATGCACAGTGGGTGTGGACCGGGCTCGGTTCCAATTCCATGGAATTGACACTGTCACAAATAACAGCAGGGGTGGAGATAGGGCGCTCAGGTTGAGACAATTGGAGGCCAGATGGATCTGTACTTTGCGTTCGTCTATTGAGGGTCTGAATGCTGATAGGGAATTACATTATTTTCTTTAAACAGTGCATGGCCCTAAATAATATAACGTCTGGTCTCCTATTTTCTGGTCCTGTACACATACACGTTGGACTGTGTGTGACAATCACTCAAAGGTTCTTGTATGCTTTGTTGAATGTGATTAGTCTGTACTGTGTTCCTGTGCCAATGATTGTTCTAAGTACACATGCATTGGATTATGTTGTACCGAATGTATCTTTGAAAAATATTCTTTGGATATGAGTTGTTCCTGCTCTTTACAAATCTACTCAAATTTGAAAGACAACAGACCATTATTGACATTGTTGAAAATATGACGTACTTGTCGATATTCTCTGTGTCTCCTCTCTTTTTCATGTACACCTTATTAAGTCTGGTCACCCTAATTCCTCTTTTTGGTGGAGGGTGGCTCTTGCTTTGCTTCTGTCTGATAGTTTTCCTCACAATAAGACGCTTCTCTGTGCAGCTTTAAATTAAGTGAAGATAGGGGATTGTGTGTGAATGTGGTATTTGACCACGTCAAGAGTGTAGTGCAAACATTCACCCCCCTTCTTTATAACAATGTTTCTCTTTATAGAGTCCATTGTTATCTGTTTTTGTTTGACACTCGTTTTAACCAATATCACATGCAATGCAATATATCAAAATATGGGTAGGAAGACGCCTATATTCACAAGCAAGAATAGGTGGGATCTACTACTTTTTTGGGTATTAAGCCGTCTTTGTACTTTCAATATCAGCCTAATTGCTTTTATCAATGAACCTATGTCGTCTATATGTTAGATGACTTTTGTGTGTGTTGTTTTAATAAAGTTTCGTGCAGTCAAAATTGTACATCACTTAGTTAATGTATAATTTCATGTACCCGCTACTATAATGCTGATTAATAGTTAAGGGCCAATATTCGCATTATGATTATGGCGTTAGCCTACAGCGCTATGTTTGGTGATCTTGGGGTTTGAAAAATATTACTAAAATAGGGTTAGTAGATGGACGTTCACTGCGGGCGTATAACCTGAAGTGTGAATACATGAGTGATTTAGATTCCCGTTCTAGTTGTTCTTCTTCTTTCTCAATCAGTTTGTCCAGGAAGCGCTATGGGCGTGAAACCGGAAGTATGTCAATTACATACAAACTTGACCCGGAAGCGTCTTAGTGCAATTGCTTCCTGCTTTGACGGTTTGGCGCTGATCGAGGTTTTTAAAAGCGCTTGTGCGGCAAAGTACTTTCTTCGCTACTTGTCAGTCCTGGTACGGGACGTGAAATACGGGGACTGTGCTGGACAACCCATTTCGGACGTGGCTAATACCACTATACGGTGAGCTTATAATGCAGGGTGCTCATACTTAGCTTAGGCTCTGACACGCTGTAGGTCTTTCGTGAACGGGGTATCGAGTTGTGTATATCTTGTAGCCTCTAATATCCGGTTCCTTACTGATGGGTTTTTTTGTGTGTGCATAAGTATACACATCCCCCGTCTTTGATGTATAACGTTTGTGTGGCGTGGATGCCAATAAAGTAGACGGGTACCACTGAGTGGTTTGTTTGCTTGATGCGGGTTTTTAAACTTATATTCGTGTTTTTTATTTGTTCATTGGTGAATTAGTCACCGCAATGTCCGTTCTGAACATGCATGTGTCTGGTTCTTTGATCAGTTTCAAACATGTTTAGCAATTTATCTAGACCAGCGTTGTCGTTGGGGAAGCCCGACTTTGATTGCGGGCAGTTTTCTGTTCCTCCGTTTTTCTTTCCTTTTTTGTTTTATGTCTCAACCGTATCACTCGTGATATGTATTGCGTTTGTGCGTAACCATGGGCTTAGGATATTCGAATGAAGTGCTTGATACATATTTTAGGATGATTTAATTGGATAAGCATGAAGGGTTGAATGCATTATCTGCAGTTGCTAAATTGCTCTCATGAGGTATGAGAATTGCAACCATTGAGTCGATATTCTTGTCTTACAGAATTAAGACCTCAGACAAAGATCGTTTACCCTTGGGTCTCTGAGGTCGCTGTGTCTCATTTTCGCCATACATTGGGTATGTCTTCTTTTTGACTATTTTTGTCTCATATCTTGTTACTTTTTCTCTTGGCATCTTAATATTAGTCACTCACTTAGGAAAGGCCTTTCTACTTAATATAGCTTGACGGATTTGACCTCTTCCTTGTTGCTGATCATCAAAGAAATATCCTACGCTCTAAATAATTTTGGTAAGCTTTAATACATAACGCATTGGTGATTTAGCCATGTTTACTTTAGACTACAGGTTTTTATTTGTCTGTTTCTCTCACTTATGTTTGAAGCATCCACGTTACCATTGGGAGTGCGTGGAACAAGAGTCACTAATTTCCAAAGTTTTTTCTTTTCACGGGTGTGGTAGGGTCTTTCTCTCCTTTGCTTTATATATACACATTTTTCCTGGAATGTGTTCTGTTTCCTAAATCACGTGGATAAGATGGTGGTTCTTTCGCTTTTTTTTTCTTTAGCGTTTCATTCATGGACATTTGACATTTTAGAAATTTTGTCTGTCTTTGATTATTTTGTGTGTTTCTTAAGAAAGTCTTTGTATTGTATGCCATTTCAGCCCTGAAGAAGCCCGTGTTTGGGCGAAACGCGTTGGCTGACTGTTTTGTGCGAAGTGCAACAAGAACAATAAAAGACGGAAGAAATAACACATCTCTCTTTCATGATTTGTTCTGTGTTGTATTGAAACTGCTTGTATCATTATATTGCCTCTCATCCAGTTTATTTTTCAAGTATTTATTTACGCTCTACAGGCAGCAGAGCGTTTGAGGTGGGCAATATCTTAAGTTACTGGTGACTGATTCTGGTGGTGCAGTCTTCTGTGACCCGGCTGCTTCTCCTTTCCATGTATATGTCAATTTAGGGTCGATTTGCACACCGGACGCACATTTACTAATTATTACTCAAAGCTTTCTCTCCCATAATGAATTTTGATGATGATAGAGAGGAATTAGCTAAAGACCTATTTAAACCAAATAGTGAGATCAAACAAACCATTTCTAATGGAACACTTAACAAAAAAGAAGGTCTTAAGAATAAGTTTCAAAAGCTTGAAAGGCTTAAGAAAAATGAGCTTTCAAAATGGTGGGATGGGGTAACACTCAAAAGATATCTTGAGAACAAAAAGGTCCCTAGAGGACTAAGGATACTTACATTCCCAAATTTTGATGATCTTGACCCAGACCTCCTACAGGATTGGGAGGATAACTTACATAATTCATCTTTTAATATGATGAAAATTTTGATCACACACGCTGAAAGAAAATGCCTCAAACTTCAGGCTGAGATTAAAACATTAGAGGAGGAAATTAAACAACTTAACTTAACAGAAGCCACAGCAAAGAATTATGTGATTCTTAAGGAACAGATAAGCAGTCATCAAATGGCTGTCAAGAATAGGAAACTTAATAAAATCATGCGTGACGACCGTGACTATGATCTAGGTCGCATCTTCACATTTGCCCCAAAGTTTGACAATATACAAGTTCCCAAAGATAAACAAACAGCGCCTTCTAACACTGGTAGTATATCTAGTATCAGTTTAAGTTCGGACGCTTCATCTATTGAGGATGCAGGCAGGGCAGATGTTACGGAACCAAATGCCCCAGGAGCCTGTTCTTCTACTTTTTTAGAGGAGGTTCTTCGCTTTCGAATTGGGAACAAAAAACCAAGAGACAAACCAGGAGAGGGGGTAGGAGAAAAAACGGCAGGAAAGGATCGTGTCTTGACAAGATTTCAAAAAAATCAAATGAACAAACGGTAGAGTTAGATAATGGGGATAGTGAAATACATTCATTTGAAACTGTTAATGATAATGACATGTCACATAACTTTGCCCTTACTTCCAAAGGTGATAATTTGGTCATCAATCTTTCTGATTACAACTTGAATGAACATGAATTCAATGTTTTGAATAAAGGTCTTGGATTTTGTCCCGTGTATGGGGGTTTGTTTTCGGACTTGCATGTCGATCTATTCAAGTTTGTAAGGCTTGCCAAACTCAAATGTCACTTTTCCCTTAACAACTATGAACGGTCGACTGTGTCTGTACCCAATGTATGCACTGATGTAACTGTCTCACATGTTAAAAATGTAGCCACATTATTGTCATTAGATTCAGACAATGAGTCTTCCTATGAACATGTACTTGCTAGCTTGAACATTGTTCCAGATTACACATGTGACAGTGGTCTTCGTAATTCTAGTAAATTCATGCCTCAGGGTGCACACCTAAATTCTTTGGATGTGTTTTACGAGCAGGTCACCAAAGAATTATATAACTTGGAAGACAAACATGGTAGTAGTTATAAGAAACACTTACAAGACAATCTAACCCCTTCAGAAAGAACTGCCATGCAGAATCTACGCAAGAATGGCAACATTATAATACGTGAGGCTGACAAGGGGGGCAACGTAGTCATTATGAATAGAACTGATTACGAGAAGGAGGTTGAAAGACAGCTTAGCAATACCACACACTACACAAAGCTTACTCTTAACCCCTGTACTGCGGCTACTGTTAGGATCAATACGCAACTAACCCATTGGAAGGATTTGGGCCTTATTTCTGATACGGAATATAGGTTTCTATCTATAAGTAACCCTAGATACCCTTGTATCTATTTGCTTCCTAAGGTGCACAAGAACATGCCATTTCCACCGGGACGACCAATTATCTCGGGAATTGGCTCCATGACAGAGGCACTGGCTCAATTTGTGGATACCTTTTTACAGCCGTTAGTCATTAACTTGCCCTCATACATTAGAGACAGCACTGATCTTTTAAACAAACTTATAGATCTGGATTGGGATGACAACATGTGGTTTGCCACATTGGATGTGGAATCACTATACACGTGCATAAAACGAGAGTTTGGTGAATTAGCTGTCGACTCTTACCTTTCTTCTAGACATGCTAGCCTATTGGATCACAACTTGATGATCTTAGGAATGATAGACCTCATCCTTGATAATAACTTCTTCATGTTCAACACCACCTGGTATAAACAAGAGCAGGGTACTGCTATGGGTTCGAAATTTGCACCATCATACGCGAACCTTTTTATGGGGTGGGTGGAGCGGACCCATGCATGGTCTGTAGCGGCAACAGATTGGACCAAACATATCCAATTCTGGGGCCGCTACATTGATGATATCATTATTATTTGGACGGGTACAGGGCCTGAACTTAAAGAATATCACAACTTCCTTAATGACAACACTCTAAATGTCAGGTTCACTCTGGAAATGTCCCAAACAAGGATTCAGTTCTTAGATTTGGAATTGTATGTCAAAGGGAATACCATTCATAGCACCCTACATAGGAAAGAAACAGCGGTAAATAGCATCTTGCATTTTACTAGCTCGCATCCCCCTTCAACAAAGAAAGCCATCCCATATGGGGAATTTCTGCGGATTCGCAGAAATTGTAGTGAAGATGGCAAATTTGTTGAACAGTCTAAAAAAACTATAGACAGACTGAAAAGGAGAGGATACCATGCGCAATTACTTAAGACCGCTGTTAGTAAAGTACAGAACATCAAGAGAGAGTCTATGCTAAATTGCTATAAAAAGAAGACTGACCACAACTCACAGAGATTGTCATTTATTACTACCTATTCAACCTTGAATCATGAGGTGTTCAAATCTCTGGGTAAACATTGGGCGCTTCTTAAGGGGACACCAGGAATTGGTAACATGCTTACTGAAAAACCATCTATGACATTTAGACGTAGCAGAACCATTAGAGATGTATTATGCCCCAGCTACACTCTGCAGAAGGTCATCAAACCACAATCATGGTTGAGCAAGCCTATTGGTTTTTATGTATGCAGCACATGTAACATCTGCCATTTGGGATGCAACAAAACACTAACATTCAGCTATAACAGCAAGACTAAACACAGGATTGTACATTTTATTAATTGTCTCACCACTTATGTTGTTTATGTCATTATTTGTGGTTGTGGTAAGGTCTATGTGGGTAGCACTACTAGACAACTTAAGATGAGAATTCAGGAACATCGAAGAGCTGTACTAAATGGAGACCTTTCGTATGCCCTAGTCTCGCATGAATGCACAGTGGGTGTGGACCGGGCTCGGTTCCAATTCCATGGAATTGACACTGTCACAAATAACAGCAGGGGTGGAGATAGGGCGCTCAGGTTGAGACAATTGGAGGCCAGATGGATCTGTACTTTGCGTTCGTCTATTGAGGGTCTGAATGCTGATAGGGAATTACATTATTTTCTTTAAACAGTGCACGTCTGGTCTCCTATTTTCTGGTCCTGTACACATACACGTTGGACTGTGTGTGACAATCACTCAAAGGTTCTTGTATGCTTTGTTGAATGTGATTAGTCTGTACGGTGTTCCTGTGCCAATGATTGTTCTAAGTACACATGCATTGGATTATGTTGTACCGAATGTATCTTTGAAAAATATTCTTTGGATATGAGTTGTTCCTGCTCTTTACAAATCTACTCAAATTTGAAAGACAACAGACCATTATTGACATTGTTGAAAATATGACGTACTTGTCGATATTCTCTGTGTCTCCTCTCTTTTTCATGTACACCTTATTAAGTCTGGTCACCCTAATTCCTCTTTTTGGTGGAGGGTGGCTCTTGCTTTGCTTCTGTCTGATAGTTTTCCTCACAATAAGACGCTTCTCTGTGCAGCTTTAAATTAAGTGAAGATAGGGGATTGTGTGTGAATGTGGTATTTGACCACGTCAAGAGTGTAGTGCAAACATTCACCCCCCTTCTTTATAACAATGTTTCTCTTTATAGAGTCCATTGTTATCTGTTTTTGTTTGACACTCGTTTTAACCAATATCACATGCAATGCAATATATCAAAATATGGGTAGGAAGACGCCTATATTCACAAGCAAGAATAGGTGGGATCTACTACTTTTTTGGGTATTAAGCCGTCTTTGTACTTTCAATATCAGCCTAATTGCTTTTATCAATGAACCTATGTCGTCTATATGTTAGATGACTTTTGTGTGTGTTGTTTTAATAAAGTTTCGTGCAGTCAAAATTGTACATCACTTAGTTAATGTATAATTTCATGTACCCGCTACTATAATGCTGATTAATAGTTAAGGGCCAATATTCGCATTATGATTATGGCGTTAGCCTACAGCGCTATGTTTGGTGATCTTGGGGTTTGAAAAATATTACTAAAATAGGGTTAGTAGATGGACGTTCACTGCGGGCGTATAACCGGAAGTGTGAATACATGAGTGATTTAGATTCCCGTTCTAGTTGTTCTTCTTCTTTCTCAATCAGTTTGTCCAGGAAGCGCTATGGGCGTGAAACCGGAAGTATGTCAATTACATACAAACTTGACCCGGAAGCGTCTTAGTGCAATTGCTTCCTGCTTTGACGGTTTGGCGCTGATCGAGGTTTTTAAAAGCGCTTGTGCGGCAAAGTACTTTCTTCGCTACTTGTCAGTCCTGGTACGGGACGTGAAATACGGGGACTGTGCTGGACAACCCATTTCGGACGTGGCTAATACCACTATACGGTGAGCTTATAATGCAGGGTGCTCATACTTAGCTTAGGCTCTGACACGCTGTAGGTCTTTCGTGAACGGGGTATCGAGTTGTGTATATCTTGTAGCCTCTAATATCCGGTTCCTTACTGATGGTTTTTTTTGTGTGTGCATAAGTATACACATCCCCCGTCTTTGATGTATAACGTTTGTGTGGCGTGGATGCCAATAAAGTAGACGGGTACCACTGAGTGGTTTGTTTGCTTGATGCGGGTTTTTAAACTTATATTCGTGTTTTTTATTTGTTCATTGGTGAATTAGTCACCGCAATGTCCGTTCTGAACATGCATGTGTCTGGTTCTTTGATCAGTTTCAAACATGTTTAGCAATTTATCTAGACCAGCGTTGTCGTTGGGGAAGCCCGACTTTGATTGCGGGCAGTTTTCTGTTCCTCCGTTTTTCTTTCCTTTTTTGTTTTATGTCTCAACCGTATCACTCGTGATATGTATTGCGTTTGTGCGTAACCATGGGCTTAGGATATTCGAATGAAGTGCTTGATACATATTTTAGGATGATTTAATTGGATAAGCATGAAGGGTTGAATGCATTATCTGCAGTTGCTAAATTGCTCTCATGAGGTATGAGAATTGCAACCATTGAGTCGATATTCTTGTCTTACAGAATTAAGACCTCAGACAAAGATCGTTTACCCTTGGGTCTCTGAGGTCGCTGTGTCTCATTTTCGCCATACATTGGGTATGTCTTCTTTTTGACTATTTTTGTCTCATATCTTGTTACTTTTTCTCTTGGCATCTTAATATTAGTCACTCACTTAGGAAAGGCCTTTCTACTTAATATAGCTTGACGGATTTGACCTCTTCCTTGTTGCTGATCATCAAAGAAATATCCTACGCTCTAAATAATTTTGGTAAGCTTTAATACATAACGCATTGGTGATTTAGCCATGTTTACTTTAGACTACAGGTTTTTATTTGTCTGTTTCTCTCACTTATGTTTGAAGCATCCACGTTACCATTGGGAGTGCGTGGAACAAGAGTCACTAATTTCCAAAGTTTTTTCTTTTCACGGGTGTGGTAGGGTCTTTCTCTCCTTTGCTTTATATATACACATTTTTCCTGGAATGTGTTCTGTTTCCTAAATCACGTGGATAAGATGGTGGTTCTTTCGCTTTTTTTTCTTTAGCGTTTCATTCATGGACATTTGACATTTTAGAAATTTTGTCTGTCTTTGATTATTTTGTGTGTTTCTTAAGAAAGTCTTTGTATTGTATGCCATTTCAGCCCTGAAGAAGCCCGTGTTTGGGCGAAACGCGTTGGCTGACTGTTTTGTGCGAAGTGCAACAAGAACAATAAAAGACGGAAGAAATAACACATCTCTCTTTCATGATTTGTTCTGTGTTGTATTGAAACTGCTTGTATCATTATATTGCCTCTCATCCAGTTTATTTTTCAAGTGTTCTGGGACTCGCAAATTGTGTAATCGCAATTTTTGCGAATCGCAAAATCAATATCGCAAATTGTGATTGTGATTTGCAACATTTTAGCGAAGTTTTTAAAGCATCTCATTCTCATCTCGGAGATTGCGAATCGGTAAAAATCACAATTTGCGAGTTGCAAAAATATAGCTTGATGCATATGCCCCTTAATTTACCTGACGGCCCCCAGCGCCTTGACACCCTCATGGGTGATTAGTTCGATCTTAATAAATACCGGACTCATTTTGTCTGTGAGATCAGTATTGAAAAGTGCTAGGAAGTCACCCGTGTGGATCGGGCCAAAACTGGATTTGGGGAGAAGGTCCTAAGCTTTGCTTCTGCCCTACACTCACCTGCACTCTACACCTCACCTCAAGCTTCTGCCCTTCCTTGGGTAGCGTAGCAGTTGCTAAAGCGCGTGCTACCTTCCATGCATTTCGAAATGGGGTTTATTCAACCCCACCGGATATGCATCTTTGTCAATGTTGGTTCCTTACCATCCAGTGACCCAGGGAAAAAAATAGTGGCACACTTACCCAGAGAAGGTATGAATAGAATAGTCTTTGCTGATGATTGCAAAAAGCATGAAATTGCAAAGATTGTCAGTAATTACTGAGCAGTATTGGATTACAAAGAATATGGAGAAATACCTGAGGATTTCAGAATGGCAATGTGGCTACATACCGCAATGCAAGAACTACGTCCTCATTGTCGTGAAACGCGCTAGTGGCACACGTTTTATTTGTTGTACGCAGGTGGACTTCACAATTCCAAAATACATTTACTGTGTGTTTTCATACATGCCTGACCTAACAGCTTGTCATCTGCCATTATATAAAGATTTACAAAACAAGTAGAGGGCCAGCTATGGGATGTTCACATTCCACATACCGAATATTGACATTTTTGCCTGTGGTTCTTAACCCCCTTGAGGTTCAGCCACCAATGAACCCAAACTTCATATCGACAGTAAACAATTGCAATGGAGGAAGCACTCAAACTGTTAATTTTACAATGTATATTTAGGAAAGAATGCTGTTTCCATCCAATTTTCTTGGGTTATAGTTTACTCTAGCCAATCTTCTGACATTCATAAAATACTTCATTAGCAAAGTACATCAATCATAAAAGCAATGTCAGCTGTGCACATTGCTTAAGTTTGCATTTCCAGAACTAAAACTGAGAGGAGAAAAAACCTCTGGGAGTTCAGTCAAGTGGATCAAGAAAGGTAGCATGAATAGTAGATATTGCAGGGACAAGAAGCGCCAGGAAGCTCAAGAGTGCCCAACCAACATGGACTAACGTTCTGACACACTGTTTCACATCCCAGAGCCGCTTAAACAGGAAGAGATCAAAAGGTAGAATGCGGTATCACAGGACGTAATCAGTGCCATGTTGACTTGGGAATGTTTCATGGAACTTCTATGATAGAATGGCTCTAACCCAGTTGGTGATATATGACTCAGGAATTCCAGTTGGTGATATAAGACTCAGAAATTACAGTTGGTTGATTCTAGGAATCAAGCTCCTTGAATGGCATCCAAATTGTCAGCACCCATGCCGAACAATGTAGAGAGGTGGAAGACAGAGATGCGGCAATCCCATTGACATTCTGTAGAAGCATTTCCATATATACCTACTCACTCAGAGACAAGCAGTCTGTGTCCAACACCACAGTCTGGAGATAAATCCCGTGGCGGCCCTTGCAGGTAAGAGTGGCAAGCAGTGTGGCGGGTGCGGGGGCTGGAAGTAACATACGATGGGTTAGTGAAAATAAATAAAATCACTTACCTTGCTCTCACCTGCAAGCTCAAGGAAAGGGGTTTTATTTATTTATTTATTTTCACTAACCTGTTGTATGTCACTTCCACCCGCCCCATTGCCCCTCCACGCTTGCCTGCACGGGCTGTCACTGGATGAATCCCCCACATGAACAGATGTGCACAGATAACACACTAAACCACCCTGCTAACTCTGGGTGTAAGCTTCTCTTGACCATAGGGCAACACGGACTGCATCGGTTGCACGGGCACACCACTGCTCAGTCCGCTGGGGCCCAACATGCACAGTCTACAAGATCAAAGCAGCACAGCTTTGCGAATATCATGCACAGTCTGCTGGATCATGAGTTAAAGTCCTTCAGTAAAGTGTCGCACAGTCTGCTGGATCATGAGTTACAGTCCTTCAGTGAAGTGTCGCACAGTCTGCTGGATGATGAGAAGTCCTTCAGTGAAGAGTTGCGCAGTCTGCTGGATCATGAGTTACAGTCCTTCAGTGACGTGTAGCACAGTCTACTGGATCATGAGTTAAAGTCCTTCAGTGAAGTGTCGCACAGTCTGCTGGATCATGAGTTACAGTCCTTCAGTGACGTGTCGCACAGTCTGCTGCATCATGAGTTAAAGTCCTTCAGTAAAGTGTCGCACAGTCTGCTGGATCATGAGTTACAGTCCTTCAGTAAAGTGTCGCACAGTCTGCTGGATCATGAGTTACAGTCCTTCAGTGAAGTGTCGCACAGTCTCCTGGATCATGAGTTACAGTCCTTCAGTGAAGTGTCGCACTGTCTGCTGGATCATGAGAAGTCCTTCCGTGAAGTGTCGCACAGTCTGCTGGATCATGAGTTACAGTCCTTCAGTAAAGTGTCGCACAGTCTGCTGGATCATGAGTTACAGTCCTTCAGTGAAGTGTCGCACAGTCTCCTGGATCATGAGCTACAGTCCTTCAGTGAAGTGTCGCACAGTCTGCTGGATCATGAGTTACAGTCCTTCAGTGAAGTGTCGCACAGTCTCCTGGATCATGAGCTACAGTCCTTCAGTGAATTGTCGCACAGTCTGCTGGATCATGAGTTACAGTCCTTCAGTGAAGTGTCGCACAGTCTCCTGGATCATGAGTTACAGTCCTTCAGTGAAGTGTCACACAGTCGGCTGGATCATGAGTTACAGTCCTTCCGTGAAGTGTCGCACAGTCTGCTGGATCATGAGTTACAGTCCTTCCGTGAAGTGTCGCACAGTCTGCTGGATCATGAGTTACAGTCCTTCAGTGAAGTGTCGCACAGTCTGCTTGATGATGAGAAGTCCTTCAGTGAAGTGTCGCACTGTCTGCTGGATCATGAGAAGTCCTTCCGTGAAGTGTCGCACAGTCTGCTGGATCATGAGTTACAGTCCTTCAGTAAAGTGTCGCACAGTCTGCTGGATCATGAGTTACAGTCCTTCAGTGAAGTGTCGCACAGTCTCCTGGATCATGAGCTACAGTCCTTCAGTGAAGTGTCGCACAGTCTGCTGGATCATGAGTTACAGTCCTTCAGTGAAGTGTCGCACAGTCTCCTGGATCATGAGTTACAGTCGTTCAGTGAAGTGTCGCACAGTCTCCTGGATCATGAGCTACAGTCCTTCAGTGAATTGTCGCACAGTCTGCTGGCCCATGAGTTACAGTCCTTCAGTGAAGTGTCGCACAGTCTCCTGGATCATGAGTTACAGTCCTTCAGTGAAGTGTCACACAGTCTGCTGGATCATGAGTTACAGTCCTTCCGTGAAGTGTCGCACAGTCTGCTGGATCATGAGTTACAGTCCTTCCGTGAAGTGTCGCACAGTCTGCTGGATCATGAGTTACAGTCCTTCAGTGAAGTGTTGCACAGTCTGCTTAATGATGAGAAGTCCTTCAGTGAAGAGTCGCACAGTCTGCTGGATCATGGGAAGTCCTTCAGTGAAGTGTCACACAGTATGCTGGATCATTAGTTATGGTCCTTCAGTGAAGTGTCACAGTCTGCTGGATCATGAGTTACAGTCCTTCAGTGAAGTGTCGCACAGTCTCCTGGATCATGAGTTACAGTCCTTCAGTGAAGTGTCGCACAGTCTCCTGGATCATGAGCTACAGTCCTTCAGTGAATTGTCGCACAGTCTGCTGGCCCATGAGTTACAGTCCTTCAGTGAAGTGTCGCACAGTCTCCTGGATCATGAGTTACAGTCCTTCAGTGAAGTGTCGCATAGTCTGCTGGATCATGAGAAGTCCTTCCGTGAAGTGTCGCACAGTCTGCTGGATCATGAGTTTCAGTCCTTCAGTAAAGTGTCGCACAGTCTGCTGGATCATGAGTTACAGTCCTTCAGTGAAGTGTCGCACAGTCTGCTGGATCATGAGTTACAGTCCTTCAGTGAAGTGTCGCACAGTCTCCTGGATCATGAGTTACAGTCCTTCCGTGAAGTGTCACAGTCTGCTGGATCATGAGTTACAGTCCTTCAGTGAAGTGTCGCACAGTCTGCTGGATCATGAGTTACAGTCCTTCAGTGAAGTGTCGCACAGTCTGCTGGATCATGAGAATTCCTTCCGTGAAGTGTCTCACAGTCTGCTGGATCATGAGTTACAGTCCTTCAGTAAAGTGTCGCACAGTCTGCGGGATCATGAGTTACAGTCCTTCAGTGAAGTGTCGCACAGTCTCCTTCATCATGAGTTACAGTCCTTCCATGAAGTGTCACAGTCTGCTGGATCATGAGTTACAGTCCTTCAGTGAAGTGTCGCACAGTCTGCTGGATCATGAGAAGTCCTTCCGTGAAGTGTCTCACAGTCTGCTGGATCATGAGTTACAGTCCTTCAGTAAAGTGTCGCACAGTCTGCTGGATCATGAGTTAAAGTCCTTCAGTGAAGTGTCGCACAGTCTCCTGGATCATGAGTTACAGTACTTCAGTGAAGTGTCGCACAGTCTGCTGGATCATGAGTTACAGTCCTTCAGTGAAGTGTCGCACAGTCTCCTGAATCATGAGTTACAGTCCTTCAGTGAAGTTTCGCACAGTCTGCTGGATCATGAGTTACATGCAAAAACAACAATTGATGGACAGAATGCAGAACAATGTCATACATTCACCACAGTACAGAGATCTGGGCCTAAATCCACCGTTTTTTTGCTCACCATGCCATTCCAGTTTGAACCCAGCCATATGCAAATCAGTCTTGACCCTGTGCCCCATGGGAACAGTCCGCCCGAACTGCCAAGCCAGGTCCTCCCTGGACTGGAAACAAGCATCCTAGGACCGGTTTCGGGCTTTCAGCCCTCGTCAGCCAGGATAGCTTGATTCCAGTGGCATGGAGAGCAAGGGACTCACGTCTGAGCATACCCTTCCCACTCGGGGTGACAAATGCAAAAACAACAATTGATGGACAGAATGCAGAACAATGTCATACATTCACCCCAGTACAGAGATCTGGGCCTAAATCCATCGTTGTTTTGCTCACCATGCCATTCCAGTTTGAACCCAGCCATATGCAAATCAGTCTTGACCCTGTGCCCCATGGGAACAGTCCAGCCCGAACTGCCAAGCCAGGTCCTCCCTGGACTGGAAACAAGCATCCTAGGACCGGTTTCGGGCTTTCAGCCCTCGTCAGCCAGGATAGCTTGATTCCAGTGGCATGGAGAGCAAGGGACTCACGTCTGAGCATACCCTTCCCACTCGGGGTGACAAATGCAAAAACAACAATTGATGGACAGAATGCAGAACAATGTCATACATTCACCCCAGTACAGAGATCTGGGCCTAAATCCATCGTTTTTTTGCTCACCATGCCATTCCAGTTTGAACCCAGCCATATGCAAATCAGTCTTGACCCAGTGCCCCATGGGAACAGTCCAGCCCGAACTGCCAAGCCAGGTCCTCCCTGGACTGGAAACAAGCATCCTAGGACCGGTTTCGGGCTTTCAGCCCTCGTCAGCCAGGATAGCTTGATTCCAGTGGCATGGAGAGCAAGGGACTCACGTCTGAGCATACCCTTCCCACTCGGGGTGACAAATGCAAAAACAACAATTGATGGACAGAATGCAGAACAATGTCATACATTCACCCCAGTACAGAGATCTGGGCCTAAATCCATCGTTGTTTTGCTCACCATGCCATTCCAGTTTGAACCCAGCCATATGCAAATCAGTCTTGACCCTGTGCCCCATGGGAACAGTCCAGCCCGAACTGCCAAGCCAGGTCCTCCCTGGACTGGAAACAAGCATCCTAGGACCGGTTTCGGGCTTTCAGCCCTCGTCAGCCAGGATAGCTTGATTCCAGTGGCATGGAGAGCAAGGGACTCACGTCTGAGCATACCCTTCCCACTCGGGGTGACAAATGCAAAAACAACAATTGATGGACAGAATGCAGAACAATGTCATACATTCACCCCAGTACAGAGATCTGGGCCTAAATCCATCGTTTTTTTGCTCACCATGCCATTCCAGTTTGAACCCAGCCATATGCAAATCAGTCTTGACCCAGTGCCCCATGGGAACAGTCCAGCCCGAACTGCCAAGCCAGGTCCTCCCTGGACTGGAAACAAGCATCCTAGGACCGGTTTCGGGCTTTCAGCCCTCGTCAGCCAGGATAGCTTGATTCCAGTGGCATGGAGAGCAAGGGACTCACGTCTGAGCATACCCTTCCCACTCGGGGTGACAAATGCAAAAACAACAATTGATGGACAGAATGCAGAACAATGTCATACATTCACCCCAGTACAGAGATCTGGGCCTAAAACCATCGTTTTTTTGCTCACCATGCCATTCCAGTTTGAACCCAGCCATATGCAAATCAGTCTTGACCCTGTGCCCCATGGGAACAGTCCAGCCCGAACTGCCAAGCCAGGTTCTCCCTGGACTGGAAACAAGCATCCTAGGACCGGTTTCGGGCTTTCAGCCCTCGTCAGCCAGGATAGCTTGATTCCAGTGGCATGGAGAGCAAGGGACTCACGTCTGAGCATACCCTTCCCACTCGGGGTGACAAATGCAAAAACAACAATTGATGGACAGAATGCAGAACAATGTCATACATTCACCCCAGTACAGAGATCTGGGCCTAAATCCATCGTTTTTTTGCTCACCATGCCATTCCAGTTTGAACCCAGCCATATGCAAATCAGTCTTGACCCTGTGCCCCATGGGAACAGTCCAGCCCGAACTGCCAAGCCAGGTCCTCCCTGGACTGGAAACAAGCATCCTAGGACCAGTTTCGGGCTTTCAGCCCTCGTCAGCCAGGATAGCTTGATTCCAGTGGCATGGAGAGCAAGGGACTCACGTCTGAGCATACCCTTCCCACTCGGGGTGACAAATGCAAAAACAACAATTGATGGACAGAATGCAGAACAATGTCATACATTCACCCCAGTACAGAGACCTGGGCCTAAATCCATCGTTTTTTTGCTCACCATGCCATTCCAGTTTGAACCCAGCCATATGCAAATCAGTCTTGACCCTGTGCCCCATGGGAACAGTCCAGCCCGAACTGCCAAGCCAGGTCCTCCCTGGACTGGAAACAAGCATCCTAGGACCGGTTTCGGGCTTTCAGCCCTCGTCAGCCAGGATAGCTTGATTCCAGTGGCATGGAGAGCAAGGGGCTCACGTCTGAGCATACCCTTCCCACTCGGGGTGACAAATGCAAAAACAACAATTGATGGACAGAATGCAGAACAATGTCATACATTCACGTCCATCATTTGTTTGTTGTAACGCTTTTCGCCCTAAGTGGGATGGGTATTCCCAGACGTGGGACCCGTGCTCACTACGCCACTGGAGTCTAGCTATCCTGGCTGATGACGGCTGATAGCCAGAAACCGGTCCTAGGATGCTTGATTCCGGTCCAGGGAAGACATGGCTGGGCAGTTCGGGCTGGACTGTTCCCATGAGGCACAGGGTCAAGACTGATTTGCATATGGCCATGTCTAAACTGGGGTGGTGTAGTGGGCAAAAGAACGATGGATTTAACCCAGATCTCTTGACTGGGGGAGAATGTCTGCATTGTCAGCATTCCGTCCATCATTTGTTTGTTGTAACGCTTTTCGCCCTAAGTGGGATGGATATTCCCAGACGTGGGACCCGTGCTCACTACGCCACTGGAGTCTAGCTATCCTGGCTGATGACGGCTGATAGCCAGAAACCGGTCCTAGGATGCTTGATTCCGGTCCAGCGAAGACATGGCTTGGCAGTTCGGGCTGGACTGTTCCCATGAGGCACAGGGTCAAGACTGATTTGCATATGGCCATGTCTAAACTGGGGTGGTGTAGTGGGCAAAAGAACGATGGATTTAACCCAGATCTCTTGACTGGGGGAGAATGTCTGCATTGTCAGCATTCCATCCATCATTTGTTTGTTGTAACACTTTTTGCCCTAAGTGGGATGGGTATTCCCAGACGTGGGACCCGTGCTCACTACGCCACTGGAGTCTAGCTATCCTGGCTGATGACGGCTGATAACCAGAAACCGGTCCTAGGATGCTTGATTCCGGTCCAGGGAAGACATGGTTTGGCAGTTCGGGCTGGACTGTTCCCATGAGGCACAGGGTCAAGACTGATTTGCATATGGCCATGTCTAAACTGGGGTGGTGTAGTGGGCAAAAGAACGATGGATTTAACCCAGATCTCTTGACTGGGGGAGAATGTCTGCATTGTCAGCATTCCGTCCATCATTTGTTTGTTGTAACGCTTTTCGCCCTAAGTGGGATGGGTATTCCCAGACGTGGGACCCGTGCTCACTACGCCACTGGAGTCTAGCTATCCTGGCTGATGACGGCTGATAGCCAGAAACCGGTCCTAGGATGCTTGGTTCCGGTCCAGGGAAGACATGGCTTGGCAGTTCGGGCTGGACTGTTCCCATGAGGCACAGGGTCAAGACTGATTTGCATATGGCCATGTCTAAACTGGGGTGGTGTAGTGGGCAAAAGAACGATGGATTTAACCCAGATCTCTTGACTGGGGGAGAATGTCTGCATTGTCAGCATTCCGTCCATCATTTGTTTGTTGTAACGGATCATGAGTTACAGTCCTTCAGTGAAGTGTGTGGTACTTTAAATTTTGGGACCACGTAGGAGGCATGGCCCTACCCTGCCTATTTCGGTATCAGCGAACCGCGAATGGCCAATGCGGTATGTACAAGTGTTTTGCATAACGTTTCATCGATAAATTCACTTTGTATACGATATTACACATTGACTTCGTGGGTTCCATTTTAGAGCGGTAGCCATCTTATGGTTGCCCTCACATAGGCTGCACATTAGGGACATGCACAGGCCTTCAGAACACATGTACCTTCTATTGACTTCTCTGTGACCTGTGCGGACTGACTCCACTGCCCGAGGCCAGTCCGGTCTCACGAGCTCCCCTCCCTACGGCCACCTGTGATTAGCATCAGGGTTTGACACACCATAAAGCCTTTCATCCCACAAAACCCCCAACAAATCTCTTTCACACCTGACTTCCTGCTTTATGGCCTGTTTTACGAGGAGGAGGTGCCCGTGTTTATTGGGGTCTGCTGATATCTGATGAGGGATCTGAGCCTCGCTGGGTAAATAATTGTGGGCTGGCTGAACTGAAATGTGGGATGGTCATCATGACTCTGCCTTTTCGTTTGTAATGAATACATATGAATGACCATATCGTAAAACGAGGAATGTGTGCCTGAAGCATGATATTTTGTATATAAGGAGAAGACTGGTTTTGTAATGTTGAGCAGTCTCCTGAGAGCATACCCGTGTGTACTTCTAGGATTGCTGTTACTGGCTGCAGTCAATAATAAAACGATCTTTGACGCCATCACAAGACTCCTGTGTTTCTGTGGTCCAAGACAGGAAGAACTCGAAGTCATAGGGTGCTACCCCTGGCACCGCTGGGGTCCTAAATTCCTCAGTACTTCAAGTGTCGCACAGTCTGCTGGATCATGAGAAGTTCTTCAGTGAAGTTTCACACAGTCTGCTGGATCATGAGTTACAGTCCTTCAGTAAAGTGTCGCACAGTCTCCTGGATCATGAGTTACAGTCCTTCAGTGAAGTGTCGCAGTCTGCTGGATCATGAGTTACAGTCCTTCAGTGAAGTGTCGCACAGTCTCCTGGATCATGAGTGTTGGACCCGGCCTCGTAGAATGGCCCTCCGTGCCCCCGCACCACCGAAACCTGGTACCTGCAGCCCAAGCACACGGCCCAGCCGAACCTCCCCACCAGGACACACGCACCGACCCAGACGTCCCCATCCATGGCCTCTCTCCTTTCGGCCACCCCGGGCCCGCGTGCCCACTTCATGCACCAAGATGGCCGCCCGGCCCCTGCGCGACCCGGGCCTAGAGGCGCCACTCCGGCTGGAGGACATCACGCTTCCAGGGGATGAGAGAGGGAGGAGCAGTTTCTATCGCACCTCTGAACTCCCCCGGGACGATGGGTTTCGATCGGCCCTCCGGCCTTCCTGAGGGCTGGCTCCGTGCCTGCTGGGTGTCTGGGACTCCTCCCGACCCGGCCCTGAAAGGATCAAAAGACTATAGCAGGAAATCCCGACAAGCGACCCCCAGGTGACAAGACCCCTGCCTGCACAGACTCCGGACATCAAAGAGGGGTCGACCTATAACAAGGGGTGCTCTGGGTCTGTCCGGCAGATTCGACGCTGGAACAACGAGAGCCTGCCGACGTGGTCGCGGCTCATGGAACTTGGACCCTCCTGAGCCCTGCTGAGTGACTCGCGGCTCCCTGAAGATCGTAAGACCTCCGAACTTGTACCTGAGCCCTGCTGAGTGACTCGCGGCTCCCTGAAGATCGTAAGACCTCCGAACTTGTACCTGAGCCCTGCTGAGTGACTCGCGGCTCCCTGAAGATCGTAAGACCTCCGAACTTGTACCTGAGCCCTGCTGAGTGACTCGCGGCTCCCTGAAGATCGTAAGACCTCCGACCTTGTACCTGAGCCTGCTGAGTGACTCGCAGCTCCCTGAAGATCGTAAGACCTCCGAACCTGTACCTGAGCCCGCTGAGTGACTCGCGGCTCCAACCGACTCTCACGGTCCCGCCGGACCCCGACTACAACATCGTATCCCCCAGCTCGAGGATTGTGAGCTGTGCGCCGGATACGTCCCTGCTTGAACCTTTACCAGAGACTGTCCCGCTACCCCCTACCCCTTCCGAGACTCTTGAGCCCGTGCTCACCTTGTACATATTTGCAGTGATAACCTACTTGATAAAGATTGTTTTCTCAGAATACCCGGTGTGGTCACTCTGTGTCGTGTGGTGCCAGAAGTACGATCCTAGATACGAGATTCCTCCCCCTGGGGAGTCTCCCGCCAGTGCCCGGCTACGATACTTTGAGGGTGGGTCTCAGGGTAGTCAGGACCCCTTCCAGGCTCCTCTGAGGTCGCCGTCTAACATTGGTGGCAAGCGACGGGATTCGGGCCCATCACCTAGAGATCGTACCGTGAACAACGGAAGCACTACCGACAAAGATGGCAGAAGGAAGCGCCGTGAGCCCCGCAGAAACCAGCGCCAACAGGGTGTTCCAGGTGGAGCAGCTAGAAGAATACACACACAAAGAGCTAAAGCAATTTTGCAAAGAACTTAAAATCGCTACCACTGGTCTCAACACTAAAGAGGATTTGCAGAAAGCGCTGAAAACTTGGGTGGAGACCGGGGCCTCCCGCCCGGAAGGCACGGGGGAGCGCCCCGACGAAGCCGAACCCCCCCAAAGTGAAAGCAGTAGCAATCAGGTGCGAGGCATCGTACCAGACGGGGGCCTATCCCCGGAAGAGCTCGCGGACAGAGAGAGAAGCCGCAATCATGAACTCGAGTTAGCCAAACTCAAAATCGAGGGCGAATTGAAGTTAGCGGAAAAAAAGCTAGCAGTAGAGCAAATGCGGGTACAAGGCGAACTAGAAGAAAAGAAGCTCCAACGGGAGCACGAAGGAAGGAAGCTCCAACTAGAGCACGAACGCAGCTTGAAAGAAATCGAGCTCAAGGCCAGAAGCGAGGAAGGAAGGCCCCCGGGAAACCGAGAGACGGCCTCCCCAGCGGAACAGAAGGTCCACATCCCCAAGGATGTGGTCAAGGAATATTATAAAAACGATGACATTCAGCAATGGTTCAGGGCCTACGAGGTCGCCATGACCTCCCATCGGATCCCGCAGAAGGACTGGGGGGCGGGGTTGTGGGGGCGGTTTCTGAGCGAAGGAAGGGACACCCTGCTCGACCTACCCCTCTCCCTGCAGACCTCCTACAGCCACATGAAAGAGGCTCTACTCACAAGATACGGCCTCACCCCAGAAATGTACCGTCAGCGATTCCGGGACTGCAGGAAGATCCCGGGCACCACCTGGGTGGAGTATGTAAACTTTTTCAGTCGGGCCTTCGATGGGTGGATCAAGGGCAGCAAAGTCACCACCCTTGCCGAACTCACTGACCTCATGTTGTGGGAACATCTGGCTGCGAACTGCTTCATAGAACTACGTCAGCATCTGCTTGACAGCAAGCTCACAGATCCCCGGAAGCTGGCTGTGGAGGCCGACCGCTGGACCAACACCCGGGTCTCCCGGGGCATGGTAGGAGAGTACCCCCGAGCCAGTCAGGGACCACCCCGCCAGAGAGGGGGAGGGAACCAGGGAGGGCCGAGAGAGTCCCAGCCTAGCCCCCCGAAGACACAACCTCCACCTTTCCCGGCACCCCCCCCCGGTGACAGGGCCCCCTGGGAGACGGGGACACCGGGTGACCGTCACATGTTTCCGTTGCCAGAAACCCGGGCACTACGCCAATGACCCAGAGTGCCCCATGGCCACCCAAGTCTCCCCTACCACCCCTGCGAGACAGATAGCCAACGTAGCTCTGGGGGAGGAGGTTGAGGAAGCCGAGGAGTGGGAACCCGCAGCGATGGCCCTAGTATCCCTGGGAGATAGGGAGATGATCCCTGGTAGCCTCCTACCCTCCAACACACAGAAATACGGGCAGCTCGTCAAGATCAATGGCCACCAGATAGAGGCCCTGCGGGACACCGGGGCCAGTATCACCGGTGTCCTCAGGCACCTAGTCCCCGAGGAGCAGATCCTCCCCAACGTCTTTTGCCCCGTAATATCCGCAGACAATAGAGAAAGTATGTGTCAGGTAGCCCTGGTGCCGTTTGAGTGGGGAGGGGTGATAGGTAAACTCAAGGTGGCCGTAAGAACCTCCCAGCCGGTCGACTGCCTCTTAGGGAACGACCTGGAGAGTTCTCCCTGGAAGCACGTCGAGCGCAAGGCCCACCTAGGAATGATGGGACTCCCCGAGTGGGTGTGCGCCACCACCCGATCTATGTCAGCCCGACTCACTCCCCGGAGAGAAGTCGAGAACACCCCGATCGAAGAGACCAGTACAGTCCCCGCCGAGGGTCCTCCCGTCCCCCCATCAGAAGGGTCCGTCGCCCGCGACGAACCCGCACCATCCGACCCCGCCCCGGTCCCCGAGTTGGGAGATCTACCCGAGTTGGCCCATTGGCGCCACGAGGGCGGGCCCACTCGGGAAGAATTTTGCCGGGAGCAAGCCACTTGTCCTTCCCTGGTCGGGCTGCGGCGCCAGGCCGAGGGCCAAGCCGCAGGTGACCAGACCGGGACACACCGAATCTATTGGGAAAATAACATCTTGTACAGTGAGCAGAAGTCGGTGGAGCTGGGATCCGGACGGGTACTGGTGGTACCCCTCCGCTTCCGAGATTTCCTCCTGGGCTTAGCCCACGACGTCCCCCTCGCCGGCCACCTGGGTCAGGACAAGACCTACAGCCGTCTCGTGACCCATTTTTACTGGCCTAGAATGAGAGCAGCGGTAGAAGCCCACTGCAAGTCCTGCCCCACGTGCCAGGCTAGTGGGAAGAGTGGGGGGAAGTGCAAGGCTCCCCTCCAACCCTTCCCAGTCGTCAGTACCCCTTTTGAACGAGTCGGAATCGACATCGTGGGACCACTGGACCCCCCCACCTCCCAAGGCCACCGTTTCATCTTGGTTCTCGTGGACCACGCCACCCGCTATCCTGAGGCTATTCCCCTACGCACCATTACGGCCCCCGTGGTGGGCCGGGCCCTGATGGGGATCTTTTCCAGGGTGGGTTTTCCCCGCAAGGTCGTGAGCGATCGCGGCACTAATTTTATCTCGAAGTATATGACGTCCCTGTGGCAACAATGTGGGGTGTCCTATAAGTTCACCACCCCGTACCATCCCCAAGGGAACGGCCTAGTAGAAAGGTTTAACAGGACTTTGAAAGGGATGATCGCTGGCCTAGAAGAGCCCCTCCGGCGTAAGTGGGACGTCCTGCTCCCCTGCCTCTTGTTCGCTTACCGGGAGGTCCCCCAGAAGTCCTTAGGGTTCAGCCCGTTTGAATTACTCTATGGACACCCCGTCCGAGGTCCCCTCAGTTTGGTTAAGGAAGGGTGGGAGGCAGCACCCCAGACCACCCCCCGAGATGTGTTCCAATACGTCCTGGCCCTCCGGAACCAGACCAGGAAGTTCCGAGAACTGGCCGAGGCCAACCTGGAGGCAAGTCAAGAAGAGATGAAGCGCTGGTACGACCAGAACGCCACTCTGGTCGAGTTCCAGCCGGGCCAGCAGGTGTGGGTCATGGCCCCCGTGAAGCCTGGCGCCCTCCAGGACCGATGGACTGGGCCCTACAAAGTGGTTGAGCGGAAGAGTGAAGTCACATACTTGGTGGACGTCCAGTCGCCTCGGGATCCCCTCCGGGTCCTGCACGTGAACCGCCTTAAGCCTCACTTCCAGCGGACAGAACTGAGCCTCCTGCTGGCCACCGATGACGGGCCGAAGATGAGTCGGATCCCCTCCCGGACATCCTGTGTGTCAAGGAGCAGGATGGCTCCGTAGAAGGAGTGAACCTCTCCCCAGCCCTCACTGCCCAGCAACAAGCGGACTGCCGCCAGCTCCTAAGACAATTTTCCGACCTCTTCTCCCTGACCCCCCGGGTCACCAACTGGTGTGTTCATGACGTGGACACCGGGGACAGCCCGCCGGTGAGACACCGAGCCTACCGGGTTCCTGACCGGGTCCGGTCCTGCATTCAAGCGGAAGTCTCGAAGATGTTGACCCTGGGGGTGATCGAGCCCTCTGACAGTCCCTGGGCCAGCCCCGTGGTCCTGGTCCCGAAGGCAGCGGCCCCCGGTGTCGCCCCCGAGCTCCGATTCTGCGTGCACTACCGGGGGCTCAATGACGTTACCCGAGCCGATGCCCACCCCATTCCACGAGCCGACGAACTCATTGACCGACTAGGGGCGGCCCGGTTCCTCAGCACATTCGACCTCACCTGCGGATACTGGCAGATTGCGCTCACCGAAGGGGCCAAGGAGCGGTCCGCTTTCTCCACCCCCGATGGGCACTACCGCTTCCGCGTAATGCCCTTCGGGATGAAAAATGCCCCGGCCACTTTCCAGCGACTGGTGAATAGGGTCCTGGCCGGGCTAGAACAGTTCAGCGCGGCATATCTGGACGACATCGCTGTCTTCAGTTCAGAGTGGAGTGAGCACCTCCAGCACCTCCGGAGGGTGCTAACCGCCCTGCGCCAGGCAGGCCTCACAGTAAAAGCCAGCAAGTGCCAGATCGGGCAAGGATCCGTGGTCTACCTGGGGCACCAGGTCGGGAGCGGCCAGGTCGCCCCTCTACAGCCAAAGATCGACGCCATCTGGCCTGGGAACCACCCATCACCCAAACGGAGGTCCGAGCCTTTCTGGGACTCACGGGCTACTACCGAAGATTCATTCAGGGGTATGGCAGCCTTGTCGGCCCTCTCACAGAACTCACGTCTAAAAGACAGCCAAAGAAAGTGCAGTGGACGGCTGCCTGCCAGGAAGCTTTCGATGCCCTAAAAAAGGCCATGTGTACTGCCCCCGTCCTCCAGGCTCCCGACTACGCCAAGGAGTTCATAGTCCAGACCGATGCCTCCGAGCATGGCATTGGGGCCGTCCTATCACAAGTGAATGACCAAGGCCTAGACCAGCCCGTCGCCTTCCTCAGTCGGCGGCTGTTGCCCCGAGAACAGAGATGGAGCACCATAGAGCGCGAAGCCTTTGCCGTGGTCTGGGCACTCAAAAAGCTACGACCCTACCTGTTCGGCACCCATTTCAGAGTCCAAACTGACCATCGGCCCTTCCGATGGCTCATGCAGATGCGAGGAGAAAACCCCAAGCTACTGCGGTGGTCAATCTCCCTCCAGGGGATGGATTTCACCGTAGAACACCGCCCTGGTACGGACCACGCCAATGCTGACGGCCTCTCCCGGTTCTTCCGCCTCAGCGAAGAGAACCCCCCAAGCTGGGGGGGACGCGTGTTGGACCCGGCCTCGTAGAATGGCCCTCCGTGCCCCCGCACCACCGAAACCTGGTACCTGCAGCCCAAGCACACGGCCCAGCCGAACCTCCCCACCAGGACACACGCACCGACCCAGACGTCCCCGTCCATGGCCTCTCTCCTTTCGGCCACCCCGGGCCCGCGTGCCCACTTCATGCACCAAGATGGCCGCCCGGCCCCAGCGCGACCCGGGCCTAGAGGCGCCACTCCGGCTGGAGGACATCACGCTTCCAGGGGATGAGAGAGGGAGGAGCAGTTTCTATCGCACCTCTGAACTCCCCCGGGACGATGGGTTTTGATCGGCCCTCCGGCCTTCCTGAGGGCTGGCTCCGTGCCTGCTGGGTGTCTGGGACTCCTCCCGACCCGGCCCTGAAAGGATCAAAAGACTATAGCAGGAAATCCCGACAAGCGACCCCCAGGTGACCAGACCCCTGCCTGCACAGACTCCGGACATCAAAGAGGGGTCGACCTATAACAAGGGGTGCTCTGGGTCTGTCCGGCAGATTCGACGCTGGAACAACGAGAGCCTGCCGACGTGGTCGCGGCTCATGGAACTTGGACCCTCCTGAGCCCTGCTGAGTGACTCGCGGCTCCCTGAAGATCGTAAGACCTCCGAACTTGTACCTGAGCCCTGCTGAGTGACTCGCGGCTCCCTGAAGATCGTAAGACCTCCGACCTTGTACCTGAGCCTGCTGAGTGACTCGCAGCTCCCTGAAGATCGTAAGACCTCCGAACCTGTACCTGAGCCCGCTGAGTGACTCGCGGCTCCAACCGACTCTCACGGTCCCGCCGGACCCCGACTACAACATCGTATCCCCCAGCTCGAGGATTGTGAGCTGTGCGCCGGATACGTCCCTGCTTGAACCTTTACCAGAGACTGTCCCGCTACCCCCTACCCCTTCCGAGACTCTTGAGCCCGTGCTCACCTTGTACATATTTGCAGTGATAACCTACTTGATAAAGATTGTTTTCTCAGAATACCCGGTGTGGTCACTCTGTGTCGTGTGGTGCCAGAAGTACGATCCTAGATACGAGATTCCTCCCCCTGGGGAGTCTCCCGCCAGTGCCCGGCTACGATACTTTGAGGGTGGGTCTCAGGGTAGTCAGGACCCCTTCCAGGCTCCTCTGAGGTCGCCGTCTAACAATGAGTTACAGTCCTTCAGTGAAGTGTCGCACAGTCTGCTGGATCATGATCTGAAATCATGAAGTGAAGTGTTACACAGACTACTGAATCATCGGCTGAAAGCCTGGGGCTGTCTTACACTGTCTTCAGGCTGGTCCATGTCTTTGGGATTTTTCAGAGTAAGCAAATGCTACTTAATCTCACTCCTCAAGTGGATTTCATAGATGGGCCCACATAGTTTTCTCGTATGGTTCCATAACATGTCATAGGATGAGCAAAATAGCAGAATCAAGTCCTTTTTAAGTCTAATTTGACAACAAAGCTGTAAGCGATTGCTAACAATATGCATAGAGTGGGATTTGGGTCCGCCCCTTTCAATCATTGGATTATTTGAATCAGTCTCTTTCAGTCATTGGATTGAGGCCTTGTCAGTTTCATTGTGGATGAGCCCAGATGTTGTTTCTCACTGTCACGCTATTGGCTGTCTCATATATCATTGGGCCTCCTGAGGAGCGCTTGCACTGCAATGCTTAAGGCGCCATTTAAATGTAAAAAGTACACTTTACCATCAAACATTTTGTCACATTCAATTCTTTATCTCATACGTGTTCTGCACACAGAAAGCAACCCAAATATTGTAATTTGTATTGCACCAGACATTCTCAGGAATGTTTTTATCATGACTTGAGCATGGTCTGTACTGTTTTGCCTCCTATGCTGTTCCTTCCAACTCAATATTTAAATGTTACACAGGATGGTAATGCACATAGAGGCAATACTAAAAATGTGCTGTTACTCCTGGTCATGGGGCTTACATTTTGGTCCATCAGCATGTTGCAATGACTATTGTCACATTAATAAGTTGATAATAGCACCATTATTGCTGTTTAGGGCACTCTAATAAGCGATGTTATTCGTACCCAAAAGTAATTGTACTTCTTTTTTGTATCAACCTCAGAAGAAACACAGGCTGAGTGTGCCCTGCATGAATTGGAGTTCATGACCTGCTGATCACACACATGCCGGCGTCCAGAGTGTAATTTACTGAGACATCCAACAACTCTGTAAATGTATTTAAAAGGGTGTCATGGGAGTTTTCTGGCCACTATAAGCGGCCGGTTAGCATTGATTATACGTTTTTCTGTAGCATGCTGGAATGTGGGTAAAGTGAGACCTGTACACTGAGCTGACATTTTAATCAAAACTTGCGGGTAGGTTTAATGGCTAGCTAGCTGAGATTCACTACCCTTCCCAAACAGCTCAGGGGCGTTCTCCAAAAGGTGTGAGAGTAATCCCTCAAGGTGTGAAAGTAATCCCTCAAGGTATCACCCAAAAAGGTGTGAGAGTAATCCCTCAGGGTGTCTCCCAAAAGGTGTGAAAGTAATCCCTTAGGGTGTCTCCCAAAAGGTGTGAAAGTAATCCCTCAAGTTGTCTCCCAAAAGGTGTGAGAGTAATCCCGCAAGGTGTCGCCCAAAAGGTGTGAGAGTAATCCCGCAGGGTGTCTCCCAAAAGGTGTGAAAGTAATCCATTAGGGTGTCAAAAGGTGTGAAAGTAATCCCTCAAGGTGTCTCCCAAAAGGTGTGAAAGTAATCCCTCGGGTCATCTCCTAAAAAGTGTGAAAGTAATCCCTCAGGCTGTCTCCCAAAAGGTGTGACAGTAATCCCTCAAGGTGTCGCCCAAAAGGTGTGAAAGTAATCCCTTAGGGTGTCAAAAGGTGTGAAAGTAATCCCTCAAGGTGTCTCCCAAAAGGTGTGAAAGTAATCCCTCAGGGATCTCTGTTGTAAGTTGTTTAGGTAGATCTCCCAAAAGGTGTGAGAGTAATCCCTCGGGGTGTCTCCCAAAAGGTGTGAGAGTAATCCCTCGGGGTGTCTCCCAAAAAGTGTGAGAGCAATCCCGCAGGGTGTCTCCCAAACGGTCGCTCAAAGTGTTCTTTGAGACAAAATACAAGTCTAAACATTCGCGGAAAGCAGTGGTAAAGCAAAGGAGTATACTAGCAGGATTGCACATGGCGTCACGCCTATCCTTTGCAAAGGCGAAAGGTGCTCCGACAGCACACTCCTTAACCGGATACTCATGGTGAACCCTAGGACACCCGGGTGATGCCAATGCCGGGCAGGTAAACGTTACTGTCAGAAGAAATGAGAGTGCATAGCACCAGCAGAACAACAGTAACCAGGAAATATAACTCACTAACAAAAAGGAACCCAATGGACAAGGAAAAAGGGGAATAAAAACCAAGCGAAGGGATGCAGAGCTGGGTGACTATCTTGAGTAAGGGGGTATCACT
Source organism: Triturus cristatus (assembly GCF_964204655.1). Taxonomy (NCBI): domain Eukaryota; kingdom Metazoa; phylum Chordata; class Amphibia; order Caudata; family Salamandridae; genus Triturus; species Triturus cristatus. The sequence continues at coordinate 646,605,767 of NC_140584.1, read as the reverse complement.
GCTAAATGCTCGGAGGCCCCTCTGAAATGGTGATGGAATGCTCTCTACTTGCTCGTGCTCTTATGACTCCGAAGTAACTCGAAAGTGTACTAGACTCTAGAACTTGTTGTGCAGTCTATTCTAGTCTCCTTCCCAAGCACCACTATCCTGTTCTCCATACTCTCCATGCGCTTCACAGTCCAATGAAAATTCAAACAGACTTTGTTATATTTTGTTATATTAATTTGATTAGCTCATAAATCACCTGAGAGGGTATCCAGGCGCTGGGCAGGTTTGTAAGTTTACAGTCCCCAAGATGCTTATATGAAAGTCCAGGTCTTCAGCTTCCTGCGTAACTCAAGAAGTGAGGAGGCTGTGATGGGCTGAGTGAGGTCGTTCCATGTCTTGAGAGCCAAGTAGGAGAATGCGCAACCTTCAGTTTTACTTTTAGGAATGCGGGGAGCATGTACGAGTGCGAGGCAGAGCATATATGTCTGGTGGGTTGGTGAAGTGTATGTGGCTGTTCAGGTATTCTGGTCCTGTGTGGTGTATAGCTTTGTATTTGTGTGTGAGAAGTTTGAATGGGCTGGGATTGTGAATGGATAGCCAGAAAAGCTTCCGGGGGTGTGGTGTGGGAGGTAGAGTATGAGTCTTGCAGTGGGGTCTTGGATGGCCTGGAGTTTGTGTAGGAGTTGTTTGGAGATTCCAGCGCACAGAGTGTTGCTGTAGTCCAACCTGCTGGTGATGAGTGCTTGTGTGACGTTTTGTCTGGTGTTCTGCGGCAACCATTTGAAATTGAATAGAATGTGGAAGCATGAGGTGCAAACTGCATTGACTTGAGCTGTCATGTTAAGATTGTCCCCTAGGGTGTTCCCTAGATTTTGTGGATGGTCTGTGGTGTGGGTGTTGGTCCTAGCTCCAACGGCCAATGAGCAATGTAATGCAGGAGTTCCTGCCCCTACATGGATTTTTGTGTTATTCTGTAAGGCCTTCCTAGTCTGAATCCTGACACAATTACAAACCGAAACCTAAAAACTACTGAATTTTGTCAGATATGGTTCAGTGAACTGAGCATAACTAATGCCCTCATCATGCACTGCTTCTAACCTCACATATAACTTGCCTCAAGTGTTAAATTTCATTATTGATGACATCCAAATTGCATCACTGATGACATCACTGATGTCAGCAACCATAAATACCAATACTCTGGCTTTGGTCATGTGCAGCGAGCGGTTAGCTGTGGGGCCTGCCCCTATACTAAAGCCTTTGTGAGCCACCAACCTACACAGCCCACATTGAACATGGCCGTTGCCGTCTGCAGCAGTGATTGAGTACGAAGCCTGGCCAACAGCCAGTGGCGGTGAGCATCTGGGGGAGGGGAGGGGAGGGTGTGGGCGCGCAAATATAAAAAATAAATAAAAACGTACCTGAACCGACATCCTCCACTCTGGATCTCTTCTGAACCGGATTCTTCAGTGCGGGCACCAATCCTGGCTCTGCTCTCATGCTGTGAGAGCAGCACCCTGATTGGAGGGAGCGGCCTCACTCAGCACTCCCCAGTGCCCTGGAGGCCAGCACTTACTCTAACCCAGCTGTCTGTAGAGAGCTGGGTTAGATGTTTCTTTAGCCAGCCATCCTGCGACGGCCAACCAGACATGCACACTTTGAAAAGTGCACAAACAGCCCTTCCTCCTCCCTGCTGCTGCCATTCAGTAGCGGTCGTGCCCCTGTCCTGACGCGGCTCGGTTCAGGGTGGGAGGATGAAAAATAAAATAGTAATGTATTACCATTTTATGTTTCATCTTTGGTAGCAACTTAAGTGGACAGACGCTCCTCCGCTCCAACAGAGGAACTGCCCCTGCCTACAGCACCCAACCCACTGTGGGCAGCAAACCCCTTTTCTGCAACTAGTGCATAAAATGACTCTAGAAATATTTAGTCAGGATTCTCAAATCCTGTGACCACCAGGAATGTTAGTGGGATGGAAGGAGTGCATTGGATTTGCAAATCCCGTAAACATTTCTTTTTATTTTCTTTTTTGTGGTAGAGGAAGTCCCTCTGCCTTTTAAGGAGCAACGCATCCTTTGGGATTTAAAATGGGAAATATCAGTTTTGGGACCCCAGTTGCTGTGGTGGGTCTGAAGTGGATTACATTTTTTCTGGAAAGTATTGTGCTGATACGTTTAACGATGCAAAAGTTATTAACAAAATAAAAAAAACAGCCAACTGTGTATATTATAAACATGGGAAGCCATCTGCTTTCAGGTACTACTTGATGAAGGTGATAAACAATTCAAAAGAGAAGTGAAATTAAAGCAGAACATTCTTAAAGGGGCCAACCAGAGAAGAGATTAAAAGAAACGTTCTCTATATTTTACACCAAGTCCTGCATCTGCAGCAATCACCACCAGGCATCCTGGCACGTTAACTTGTTTGAATTCTGAGAGACGCCATAGACCAGCGCCTCATTCAGAGTTTTCACACTGGGAAGGGAGAACCACAGGCAGTAATGATCAAATTGCAAGGTATTCCAAATGTTGCACTGTGTTGGCCAAGCAAATTAATTCAGATGACTCATGGAGGAATTTGTGCAACCAAAACTCCAGGTGCAAAAACTATTTGTGCAGAACTTGTCATTTTAAATCGGGGCAAACACAGTTTCCTCCCGATGGAATGATGGGATTTACACAGCAGCGCTACACAGTCTGCAAACTCCACGGCCGTGAAGCAAGTACGGAGCACACGATAATGGGCAGATCTCACAACTCACACAGAAGCTGTGGTGGGCACGGTTCTTAAACTATAAGAGTATGTCCTTGGGCCCAATGTAAGTGCTGGTCAAAGCCCCGCGGCCGGCGCTGTTGGATATCGGTGTGCCCAGTACCTGGGTTCCATAGTCTTGTTTCCACCAGATTCCTCTTTAATCCAACTTCGGACAGACTCTGCCACTTTATCTCTCTCCTGCTTTAGCCATTTATCACAGTTTTCCCTCTTTCTTTCCCACTTGTGAGTTTACCCACTCTTTTCCTGGGTCAAAGTCTAATGAGGAAAAAATGTGGCAGTCACCAAAAACGAGTGCTTGCGGGCACCACCTGCGGCCACTGGCTCAAATAAAGGGCTGTAGGAAAGGTTCGCCAAGGAGTCCAGGATAATAATGCCGTGGCATCGTTCTGACAGTTCTCCCCGCTTTTACTTGGAGTCATTGTCGCCCCCGACGAGCAACTGTCGGCGTCAGTTGCCACATGTGGCGGCTGACTTGCTCCTTGAAGGATTTCTAATTTTGTCCCCGGCACGTATCCATGCCTGCAAAGGACAGCCAGAGAGGCCTGGCAGGCATTCCTCTCTGCAGAATGTTCCCCCCTCACGGTGCCCGCGATGGAGGTATCTTCACTCCCCAGAATGCTCCACACCTATGCATGACTCTTTTATAATGCACGGCGTCATGGCGCCTTGCTCTTTCCAGAAGCTAATCTTACGTCAGTTGGCCTCTTTTTGGTTTAACAGAGCATTACACAATCCCAGGGCCTATTTTCGCAGTCTAGCTAAATTGGGGGGAGGGGATGAGGGGGGGGGGGGGGGCGGTTCTAATGAAGGGGTTCTTCCGCCAGATCCGAGTAGGTGTGGGCGACGTCTCTAGGATATGGACTTCCCTACAGCCGAGCTGGTGGAATCGGCTCTTGCGACCTTTCACCTACTCCGTGTCATGTGGGTATTCCCTATGGGCGTGTTCCGTAGGGGCGGGTTGTCTCCTACTGCCTGCTAACTACCCCATGGCTTCTAGGGCACCTTTGCCTAAGCTTAAGGATGTCAAAGTAAAGATCTCTGCAGGGCCAGTGGAACCGGCGTCTTCCCATATTACTTGTGTGAATACCTTCCGGGGACTGCGAAATGCAGTATTTGTTATTTGACGATTTATTGTCTAAAATGCTTTTTTTCCCCCAGTTCGGAAGTCTATATGCACCCAGTGCTTTGAGTGCATAAAGAAAAGTATGGGAACTGTGATCCTGGATGCGATGAGGGCGGGGTCAGCGAGTGTTGGGGTAGGGTCCGAGACGCGCGTAAAACGAACAAATTATTCAGTAAATATATTGTTGGCCTTTCACCTACAGGGCAGTGCGACCGGTGCCATCCTCCTGCCAGGCACCGAGCGCTCGCTGCATTTGAAATTTCCTTAGGGGGTAAAGACGCCTGCTGCAGAGTTCGTTGTCACAAGATAACGCTGGGGATTAATGTACTTGGCTGTAGAGAATTTAGGGGCATATTATCAAGCACGGCGTTAAAATTATCAAAACACTGCACTGCAAAAAACTGCCGCTAAAGCAGCGATAATGGGCTTGATAATATGCCGCAGAGAATTCCAATAGAAACCCATGCTGACACCAGAACATGGACTTCTATTGGAATTCTCAAAGGCATATTATCAAGCCCATTATCACCGCTTTAGCGGCAGTTTTTTGCAGTTAAAGCGGCGATAATTTTAACGCCGTTTCTTGATATTATGCCCCTTAGTTTTCTCCAGTCACAGTTCTGACTCATTGTAAAGTAGCACGGAGGCTTAATGCTCCTGGAGGGGGTTACGTTTATCTTTTGTTACTGGTAGGCAGTGCTTTAAGTGGGCCGGGTCTCACTGGTGCTCAGCACCGGCAGTTTTTTTTAAGGGGGGGTCGAAACGGGTCTCTATCGGGCTCGGTTTTGTGTCCTGGCACAGGCGGTCCATTTTTTAATGGACTGCAGTGGCAACAAGCACATGATGTGCGCTGCTTACACTGCTCACTTCTCACTAGTGGAGAAGTTACAGCATGAGGTCATGCCAGGCGAGCCTTGTAGGGGAAGGGAAATCCTTTAAAGAGAGTCATTTTCTCTCTGGATTTCCCTTCTCTATTTGATACTCAGGAGCAGCAACATTGTCGTGGTGTCACCAGGGCTGTAATTGGAAGCTTTTTCAATATTATGTACAACAAGCCATAGTTGCTGCTTATTTATCTTATGCAACTAACAACCACTGACAAAACCAATAGTCCTGACTTGTTGTAGGTATGATGTTACTTGTTGTATCATTTATCTGGATGCAATGACAGAAACAGCAAAATACAAGTCGGGCAGCACACTATGTTAAGCACAGATTTTTAGCTTACGCGTTTTTAAGCCACGCCTTTAATTAGATTGGCCATGGCCCTTTGAGAGAGCCCACAGTTTTTTCATCCCACTTAAAGCCCTTCTTGTAGGTCATAAATTACAACCCTTTTAATATAGCACAGTGAGCTATTGATTTGAATCCTGGTCGGTGCAAGCGGGAAATAGTGATGTGTATTTATAGCGGTAAGAGGTCCACTCCAAACCTGTAAGAAAAAGCACTGTGTAAGTCATTTGATTAAAAAAAATTATTACACATATAAAAGGCCGTAGTTAAAGATTGTTTTTGAATGTTTACAGTGTTCTCAGAAGATGTTTTTAGTAATATGCTGACTGAACCTAGCGCACATCTTTATTTTTTTTTTTAAATCGGTTTGCATGAAGAGGACAAATTCCATATTTTCTGATTCCATCAATTAAAGCCCATACTAGTGCACAAGCCGCCTTTACATTAATTTGAGCTGGTGGTTTCCGGTGCTTGGCACTTCATTTTCAACACTGGCACACATGACAGTCTACCACATGGTCACATCACCATCACATCTCGTTCGTGACGCTTCCATAACTTTGCTGCTAAGTTTTTATGAACGGTGTTGTGTCGTATTTTCATCCTTTTTTAATCTTTCTGCTTGTTTGCACATTAATTGTATTTACTCAGAATTCGTTTGCCATATCTACCTTACCCGCGATGCTCCGCTGACCGGGGTTCCTCACTTCCTGCTTTTTGCCGGTGTGCCAGCGAGAGGCGCCATTTTGTTTTGGTTGGGCGCTCTCTAGCTTTATGGCCACCGGAGCTACAAAAATGCACGCTGCGCGTTCGCAGGTGCTTAGGTGCTGACATAATTTAATTTGCACATCACCTTCGTGACGCTTCCATAACTTTGCTGCTAAGTTTTTATGAACTGTGTTGTGTCGTATTTTTATCCTTTTTTTAATCTTTCTGCTTGTTTGCACATTAATTGTATTTACTCAGAATTCGTTTGCCATATCTACCTTACCCGCGGTACTCCACTGACCAGGGTTCCTCACTTCCTGCTTTTTGCCAGTGTGCCAGTGAGAGGCGCCATTTTGTTTTGGTTGGGCGCTCTCTAAATTTCTGGCCACCGGAGCTACAAAAATGCACGCTGTGCGTGCACGGCGCTGGCGCGCCCAAGGCAAGCCCGTCTGCGCCCGTCAGTGTCCCGACGGCGGCCAGGGCCAGTTATGCTGTCCCTCAGTTTATTGGTGCGCCGCTTCGACGGTGCTTCTCTAGTGAGTCGTTAAAACTGTTAAGGGGATCGAGTTGTGACCATCAGGTCTATCCTAATTTGTTGGGGAAGCAAGATTTTGTGTGTTTGGTTTGTGGGTTTCGTCTCTGTCTTGATTCGAACTCCATGAGTAGGTCGTCGTGGGTGCCTACTATTTCAGCGGCGCTGATAAACGCTCGCTCCCTGAAGGAACTTCATTCGGATGTGTTTGAGCTACTAGATGATAACTCTCTGGATCTTCTGTTTATTACGGAGACCTGGTTGGACAGCTCTTCTGATCCAATTGTCCCGCTGGCTGTTCCTGGGGGCTATAAAATATGTAGACTGGATCGTCCTATGGGGAGGGGGGGCACGGTGGCTATTATTTCTAAAGAGAAGTGGGAGCTCTGCAAGTGTGACCTTAGTATTTGGGGTGGGTGTGAAGCCCTTGACTTTAGTGTTCGCTTTTCGGCTCATTTTATGCTGGGGGGCTCTTTGATTTATCGTCAGCCATGCCCGGCGAAATCCTTTCTTCAGGCCTGCGAGGAGGCTGTATCAGCGCGGGCTTTGCGCTTTTCTCATTATTTGATTCTTGGAGATTTTAATATACATCTGGATCAAAGAGATTCTAGGGACACTTTAGAGTTCCATGATATTTTTCAACTAGCGCATTTTTCCCAATGGGTCACTCAGGTGACCCATCAAGGGGCCCATATTCTTGATCCCATCTTTGCTAATTTCGCTATCAAAGCTAAAGACCCCCTGCCAGTCTCTTAGTCGGATCATTTTTTTACCTTCTTTCCATGTGAGGTGGCCTTACCTAGCTCAAGCGCCTTAGTCTGCCATAAACCTCCTTTTAAAAGAATTGATCCCGCCAAATTTGCAATGGCTTTAGCGGACAGTAGGCCGCCCCTTCCTCAGGATCTGGATGGGAGCCTTTTAGCTTTTTCTAATTGGATTTAGGGCACTATGTCTACTATCGCCATTCCCACTTCGAGGAGGCGCTCTAGGGAGTCTCCCTCCAAACCATGGTTCACAGCTGAGCTGAAACTTTTAAAACAGGATTGCAAAAAATTGGAGCGCTCGTGGCGACTTAGTAAATACTGTCTGGTGGCAAAGGGTCTGCTTAGGCAGAGCCAGAAATCTATTATAAGGCAATCTCCCTAGCTAAAGGGATTACTATGCTGCTCGTATCGACCAGGCACATAACAACTCAAAAGAGATCTTTGCTATTGTTCAGAGCTTTATGTCATCTACAGCTCAGATTAGCGCCTGGCCTGCGACGTGTAGTGAAGATCGTTATCTATATATGTACAATGCTAAGTTAGCACAACCGCGTTAGATGTTAGAAAGCCATCTTGCGGCTTTTGCTGCTTTTGCACACGACACTGTAGTCACATGTTATTAACTTGAGAAATGCTTGCTTGACTTTGCTTCACTTGAGAACAGTCTGTTGTTCACATCCCAAACAGTGAGCAGCGACCTTGGTCTGTACATCGTGTAAAGAAACAGTCTGGGTCGCTAGACGGTGCATGTTGTTGGGTTCAGGTTGATCAGGCCACTATTTAGCCATAACACGCACACAGCTGCAAATACCTGAAAGTCGGGTGCTTTTAAAATTGCAGTGTTACATGTTTTCATTACATTCGGAAGAAGAGCTTTCCCAGGAGCAGAGCCTAGCTGATCCTGTGATGTGATCTCACTGAGCTGATCTTTACGGTATGGGGTTCCCCAGTCAAGCCTAGAGACCTTTTACTAGTCTAATAATAATAATATTAGCTTGCTAGCGAAAGGAAGGTGGCTGAGATCCACTGTCATTTTAGCATGATTACTCCTTTCATTTTCTATGGTATTGTAACTATGCTGATGGTTTTGATCTTAATCATTTGTATGCTTATGTTAGCCAAAGTAATGCATCTTAGGACACAAGGTTTATAAAATAAACTCTTTAAACTTTACCGTGTCTCTGTTTATTCTGTTGTGGACTGATATGAGAATAATTACGAACAGGTATTTCTGATTCCCACCATTCCTGAGAAATACACTAAGTCGCTTGTTCTGGGTTGTCTATACATTGGGACCGCCAAGCTAAACCTCGGATAACGAATGGGACACTGATGCTGGTCGGATAAGGGGTTCTGGGTTCTGAGGTGAGTTTTTGGTACACCACAATTCACTGAGGTCCTGGTTTCCTGTGCATAGTTCTGTGCATAAGCAGAATCCCTGCAACAGACGGATGCTTGGTGTGACACTCTATCTAATTTTTTCTTGGAAAAATTCGAGGGATACAAGACCATTTTATACTGCCTTTTTCCAAACCGTGTCCACCCACGACAGATTCTATTCCGACACCTATTTCCGATGTCATCTCTCCTAGTCACTCCCTGGTTAATTTTTTCCCGGTTGACTTATCTTGTACGCTTAGGATTTTGAAGGGACTGAAGTCTGGCTCACCTGTGGACCCCTGCTCTGCAAGATTATTGGCATCAGTGGCAGAGGTGGTGAATTTCGAGGTCAACAGTATTATTAATCGTTCTATGCTAGATACTAGGGTCCCTAGTGTTTGGAAGCAGGCTAAAATCCTCCCCTTATTGAAGAAACCTGCCCTCAATCCCTTGATTCCTGGGAACTATAGGCCCATTTCCCTTCTTCCTAGCCTTGTTAAGGTGTGTGAGAAGATAGTGAACAGACAACTGTCTGAATTTGTGGAGAGGGAGGGGCTCCTGCATCCGGCTCAGTCGGGCTTTCGCTCCTCTTACAGCACGGAAGGGGTACTGGTGGAAGTGACTGAGGCGATTCGGGACTGTCTCGATGCCGGCGGGAGAGCAGCTTTAGTGCTGCTCGACCTGTCGGCTGCTTTTGATACGGTCCCCCATCCCTTATTGCTGGACAGACTTGCGGAGATAGGCGTTGCAGGATCAGCCTGGGGTTGGATTAAGTCCTTTTTGGAGGGCCGGGTTCAGCAAGTATGGCTTCCTCCAGCTGCATCTTTACCTCAGCGGGTTTCCACGGGGGTACCTCAGGGATCATCCCTTAGCCCCCTTTTGTTCAACATCTATCTTACTCCTCTTGTCAAATTGGCGGAGGATTTGGGGGCTAAGGTGATCGCCTATGCCTACGATAGCCAGTTACTTTTTACTTGGGATAAGAATGAGGATTCCGTGGCCCCTGTCCAGTTCTGCCTATCTTCGGTTTTCACGTGGCTTGCGAAGGCCCAATTAAAATGCAATGAAGATAAGTCTGAGGTACTTTTGTTTGGTAATTTCCCCCTTGGGTTTAAAGATATGATCTGGCCAGCTGGGTTTCCGCCCCCATTGTCTAACAGCTGTGTTGCAAAGAATCTTGGAGTGTGGTTTGAAGATAATCTCTCCTTCTCAATTCAAGTTAAGAGACTCGCGGGATGCTGTTTTGGCCTCCTTAGAGTCCTGAGAAGATTTCTTCCACTGCTTCCTCAGGCGGCGAGAGAATCAGTGGTACGTGCGCTCATTCTCTCCCGCTTGGATTATGCCAATGTGCTGTACGTAGGGATCCCGGCCTATTCCCTTAATAAACTCCAAGTGTTGCAGAATGTGGCGGCCCGCCTTCTGGGAGAGATCCCTCTAAGGAATAGTGTGCGAGGTTATCTTCGCTCTCTCCACTGGCTTCCTGTGAGGGCGCGAGTGATGTTTAAATCTCTCACTATTGTCCATCGTGCTCTTCATGGTCTGGGGCCACTTTATCTGCAGAAACGGTTCTCCTTTTACGTTCCAGGGAGGCTACTGCGCTCCTCGGCTCTCAGGCTAGCAAAGGTTCCTTGTTTCCATCGACACCGACTAGGGGGTGCTTCCCTGGCCGTTCTTGCGGCCCAGGCTTGGAATGCGCTACTGCTGGCGCTTCGTAGTGTGGAAGATCCAGCAGTTTTCAAAAAATTGTTACAAACTCATCTTTTTGTTTGAGTTTTAGGTTATGCTGTCTGATTCCCTATGCTCGCGCCGGGACACTCCTTGGAGTAGCTGTGCGCGTTAGAAGTCCAGCTAACATAACATAACAAATGAGTCCAACAGTGTTTAATAATTCCATATAGGATAAAAATTAATAATACCTTCTGCCTACGCCATTCTTAAAGCTTTGGGTGTCCTGGAATAGTCTGAATTGTCACACTTGTAGAAGTACAGTTGTAGGAAGGCAGCTTTTAATGTAGTATACCAAAAAATTTGTTGAACGCACACTCAATAAATGAGACGCACACTCAAGAAACTGGATACCAAGTTACAAAAATAACAAGTATTTTTATATTTATTTTAACACCAAGAACTTTGTGTGGCGGGGTAGCGGAGACAGATTCAACAACCAAGCCAGTGCGTTGCAACGAGGGTTTTATTTTTGACAGTAATGTCCTTTGACGTGCTGATTGTCTTCTCGTAGTCGACGCCGGGGGAAGGCTTCGGCTCCTTCGACAGGGCTCCAGATTGAGGATCGACTGTATCGTCCGCCTCTCGTATCTCCGGGACTTGTCTCAGTCTCGTGGAAGGGCTCCGGGGTGTTCATCCCGATGAGGCAAAGCAAGAAGAGACCACGAATTAGGACACAAATCCTTGCCTGTTTTCAAGTGGGGCCGGGAGTGAGGGAAACCAGTGCTCCAGTGCTCGTTTGTACAGATGCTAGGTGACTTAGTGTTAAGTGAGGGGAGGGGGTCTTGAAATCGTTATTACGGCAGTAAGTACGTTCAAGTAGGAGGATGCGTCTTTCTGCCCACCCAGCCCGCTACTTTCCCCCGTACCTGCTCGAGCCACGCTCCTCCCGTGGGAACGTGGCGGGGCGCTTCGTAGGATCGTTGGCCTCCTGGCTTGTCGCGGTCGTCTCCACTCCACTCGGGTCTCCGGTCTTGGCTCTCCTCTCCACGTCGCTCCTCTTCCCAACTCCTCGTCTTTCTCCACTGCAACACTCCGTCCACCTCCAGGGAATCGCCGTCCGCCGTCTTCTGGGTTTCCTCAGGTTTTATCCCGCCCTCCACCATGACGTCATCAGGGGGCGTGGTTTCGTCCTTGAGGTAGGCCACCTTAAAGGAGCACGGTCCCGATTCCGATGTCCAGTCCTGCGATGGATAGGGATACCACCCGTCCTCTGCAGATCGTTCCATTGGCTGCTGTGGGGGAAGAGAGGGCGGTGAATTCCACCAATTCCGGTCTATTGAGGCGGCGCTCTCGTCCCCGTCACACACCTCCCCCCTGGATTCTCCCGATCGGGAGAGGAAAGACTCGGGACAGGTAATCCGCATTCCCGTTCTCCTTCCCCTTTCTGTGTCGAATAGTGAAAGCATATGGCTGAAGGGAGAGGAACCAGCGGAGTATCCGGGGATTCTGACTCCTGTTTTGACACATCCACCGGAGGGGTGCGAGGTCAGTATAAAGAATGAACGGTTTGCCTTCTAGATAATATTGTAATTTATCTATGGCCCACTTAATAGCTAGACACTCCCGTTCTATTGTGGGGTACCTGGACTCCCTAGGGAATAGCTTACGGCTAATATACAGTATTGGGTGTTCCAACCCATCACCCCCCTCCTGGGACAATACCGCCCCTATACCTATGTCGGACGCATCCGTGGCCAGTATGAAGGGTTTGGAGAAGTCGGGTGTTACCAAGATAGGATGTGTGGTGACAGCCGTTTTGAGACTGCTGAATGCGTTCAGCGCCTCCTTACTGGGAGTTAGGAGCTCTCGTGGTTTTACATCCTTCCGCAGGAGTTCCGTAAGGGGTGCCGCTAGGTCCGCAAAGCTGGGTATGAAGCGGCGATAGTAGCCTATTAGACCCAGGAACGCCCTTACGTCTTTCTTGTTCCTAGGGAAAGGGGTCCCCTCAATGGCTCGCACCTTGTTGGATTGGGGTGTGATGGTGCCTTCACCCAATACGAAGCCTAAATAGTTCACGCTGTGAAAAGCCACTCGGGACTTTTTTGCATTGACATGCAGACCTGCCTGTTGTAGAGCTCTGAGTATGGTCTGCAGATGTTGTAGATGGTCGGTCCAGGTGTTACTGTAAATGACGATGTCATCCAGATAGGCCGAACTGAAGGTTTGATATGGTCGGAGTATGGTGTTCATCAGACGCTGGAACGTGGCAGGCGCCCCATGGAGGCCAAAGGGTAGAACCGTGAATTCAAAGAGGCCTTCGTCCGTGATAAAGGCCGTCTTCTTCCTATCCGATTCTCTAAGAATCACCTGCCAGTACCCCTTTGTGAGGTCCAACGTGGTGATATACGCTGCTTCTCCCAGCTTCTCGATTAGCTCGTCCACTCGTGGAATAGGGTAGGCATCAAACGAGGAAATGGCATTCAGTGCCCTAAAGTCCATGCAGAATCGCCTCGACCCATCTGGTTTAGGGACCATCACAATGGGAGAGGCCCAATCGCTCTTTGAGGGGCGGATAACCCCTAGCTGCAGCATGCCGTCTACTTCTGCTTTAATGGCTTGTCTTCGAGCCGCAGGGATGCGATATGGCCTTAACTTTACTCTTTTTCCTGGTTGCGTTTCAATGCTATGCTCCACCAGTGTCGTTTTCCCAGGAAGATCCGAGAATATATCCTGGTAGGGTAACAGCGTCTCTCTTAGTTCTTTCTTCTGCTGTGGCGACACTTCCTCATTGACGACCAACTCGTTCAAGGTGCTTTTCTTATTGGTGGTGGGAATGAGAAGGTTTACAGCTTTTGGGGGGGGTCCAATCCACTTTTTAAGTAAGTTTAGATGATACGATTGTACCTTGTTTGCTGACACCTTCAGGCGGTAGGTTGTGTCACCTATGGTGTCAACCACTTCGTACGGCCCCTTCCATTCGTGTTTCCCTTTTCCTGCAATGGGAGGAAGTAGGAGCAAGGCCCAATCCCCTTTTTTTAAGGAGCGCAGCTTGGTCCCGCGATCATAATGTTTTCTTTGTTTCTCTCTCTGTTTCTGTAACGCCCTGAACGTCTCAGGATCGTTTAACAGACACGATAATGAGAACGCAACCACTTGTGAAGGTTTAGTTATTTTAATGAAGGCAAAAACAATACAAGGAATAAACAAAGGTTATAGTCACTGGAATCCTCCAGGCTAAGTACGTTACCAGCCCACAGCACGGATGGTCCTAACCGTCCTCTGCATATACGCCAATCCCGGCGTATGCCAACAGAGGGCAGAAATGAAATGGCCGACAATGCCAATCGGTAGGCTGTGAGGGGGACAAAGAGTGTTGGGGAGAATCGAGGAGTCAGGGAAACACCCAGCCGGGGTCTCTACCTGAAGGGAGCAGCCGCTCAACCTCTTCCTCAGACTGCACCGGGACGCGGTGTCACCTCCTGGTGATGCGTCACCGATACCCCAATCACAAGCAAAGAAGACTGAACCGAGAGCAGCCGCTCGATCGATCCTGTGGACTTCCGAGTCTGTAACGCGGCAAACACCTCCTGGTGTGCGTTACAGCTGGCAGTCCCTGTATCTCTGGTCGGGCTGGGAGTTACGACTCCAACCAGCAAAAGCGCCACTGCGCTTTGACTCAGCCGAGTCAAAAAGCGAAGCTCAATGGTTATCCGGTAGAGCTTCCGGGTCCTTCACAGGTGACGATGGGGCAAGACACGGCCCAGGGAGTAACGACTCAACCTACCTCCGTTCTTGCCTTACTGGAGCACCACTCCGGAACACTGCTCTTCACTAAGCAGGTACGTCGGTGTAAACACAATATCCGACAGCGTTGTGCCTCCCGGTTCCTCCCTTTATAGGGCGTGTTTTCCTTGAGTTATGTAACAGCTCTCCTGTTTACATAAGGGCGTGTTTTCCTTGAGTTATGTAACAGCTCTCCTGTTTACATAAGGGCGTGTTTTCCTTGAGTTATGTAACAGCTCTCCTGTTTACATAACCTCTCAACCGCTAAGCATCCTGGGAGATGTAGTCCGTTTTCGCTGGTTACCGTTTTCCTCCCCTCGCATGACAGGAATTCTTGACAGTTTCTCTAGGTTGGAGTACGCCAGGTTTCGTAGTTTACCCAGCTTGGACTTGAGGTGCTGTGTATAGTCCAACATGGACCTTTGTTCTTGTTCCTCTTCCCTCTCCCAGGCGTCTCTCGTAATTTCCAGTAAAGACCTCGGTTGTCGTCCGTATAAAAGTTCAAAGGCGGAGTAACCAAGGCTACTCTGTTTCTGGGCTCGTAAGACATAGAGTGCCAACGGCAATAATCTATCCCAGTCAGTCCCTTCGGTAGCGAGCATCTTTTTCCGGGTAGTTTTCAACGTTTGATTGTAGCGCTCGACCAGGCCGTCGGTTTGGGGGTGGTACACTGATGTGCGCAGGTGATGTATATTCAGAGTTTTACAGACTTCCCTCATTAACCTTGATGTGAACGGGGTGCCCTGGTCCGTGAGGACCTCTTTTGGGAAGCCGACTCTGGAGCATAGTTCAATGAATTTCTCCGCAATGTGCTCTGTTGTGGGAGTCCGCAAGGGAAATGCTTCTATATACCGGGTGGCGTAGTCCACGAGTACCAGCACATACACGTGACCCCTTGTAGACTTGGGTAACGGACCTATCAGATCCATACCAATCCTTTCGAACGGTCGGCCTATGGTGGGCATAGGTCGCAGGGGTGCAGCTGGTGGTCTCTGTAGATTCTGTTTCTGGCATATTTCACAGCGATGGCAGTATTCTTGTACGTCTTTGTAGATTCCAGGCCAGTAGAAATGTCTAAGGATGTTATCTGTGGTTTTCTCTTTCCCGCTGTGTCCGGCCGTCAGGTGGGTATGTGCAAAGAACAGTACTTGTTCCCTAAAGGACACTGGAACTAGCAACTGGGCGTCCCCTCCTTCCTCCCCTTCCCTATACAGGAGGTCCTTCGTGATCCTAAACCTGGGATAAGTTCGTGGCTCCTGATCTTGGTTAGCATGAGCGTTCTCCCACGCATTGACCAGCGTGGGATCACTGGCCTGCGCGAACCGAAAGCTACGGTCTAATACCCAAGGGTCCGGGGAGAGCAGTGCTTCTACAGCATGGGACCCTGAAGAAGGGGGAAGTGACAGGGATCTTTGGAATAATGACAAAAACCCCGGATTGTCTACACCTAGTATCATGTCTTCTGGAAGGGAATCCACCACCCCCACCCTCACTTTGTATGGCTCTTTTTCTAAGTGAGTCAGGGTCACATGGGCGAGGGGGTAGGGCCTAACATCCCCGTGTACACATCGTATGAAAACTCAGGCGCCCGGGACGTATTGTGAGGGAAGGACCAACCTTTTTCGAACCACGGACTGTCTACACCCTGAGTCTAACAGGGCCTGAATCGTCAAACCGTTCATTCTCACACTCACGTAATAGGAAGACCCAAACTCGGCCGAATACAGGACGGTCCGGGGAAGGTACCCAACCTCCATTGGTTCTTCGGTGGGTTTTGTTCGTGGGCAGAGTCTCGCTATGTGGCCCCATTCACCACATTCAAAACATTGTGGTCCCCGGGTCGGTGGTCCCTCCATTCTCATAGGCCGGGGTCGCGGAGGTTCTGGTGCTGGTTTCCCCTTCTTCTCTGCTTTTACCATTGGTAGTCCTTTTGTATGTTTCTCGGTGTCCCACCCCAGCGTCTTTGGTTGGGCCCGGGCATAGTTAGCGGCCATTTCTATAGCTTGCTCTAGCGTATGTCCTGTGTGCTGTTTTAGCCACCGTTGAGTTGCGTAGGGCAACGAGTCCATGAACTGCTCCATGTATATGTGGTTCATTATCTCCTCCTTCGTGCTGGAGGCCGGTCGTAACCACTTGTCGGCCGCCATCTTTAACCTAAAGAATAAAGTCTTTGGGTTCTCCCCAGGTGAACCCCGTTCTCTCCTGAATCGGAGTCGATAGGCCTCCCCATCGAGCCCCAGGTGATCTAGGATGACCTCTTTAATAGTTGTATAAGGTGAGTTCCCCGTGGGATTGGCCACCTGGTAGGCGAACTGTGCCTCCCCGGATAAGAGGGGGGCCAGGAAGAAAGGCCATTTATCCTCAGGCCAACCCAATGCCCTGGCGGCCCTTTCAAAGTTCATGAGGAAGACATCGGGATCCTCCCCGGACACATACTTTTGTAAGGCCATTCCGGATGGATTTGGAAGGTTTAGGGGTCGGGCCTCCACGGGGTGTGAGACCGGTGCCACTGGGCCTGCCTTTTGAAGACTCTCGATCTGGGCCGTGATGGTGTTTTGGAACTGCTCTCTATCCGCTTGGGCCGATGTCATCTGCCTCTGCACAGCCCATTCCAGTTTTTCTTGCCCCTTGATAAGGTGTTGAATGAGCGCGTCCATCTCGGTACTACAGACGGACTGTGATGGTGATCCCACTTCTGACACCAGTTGTGGCGGGGTAGCGGAGACAGATTCAACAACCAAGCCAGTGCGTTGCAACAAGGGTTTTATTTTTTACAGTAATGTCCTTTAACGTGCTGATTGTCTTCTCGTAGTCGATGCCGGGGGAAGGTTTCGGCTCCTTCGACAGGGCTCCAGATTGAGGATCGACTGTATCGTCCACCTCTCGTATCTCCGGGACTTGTCTCAGTCTCGTGGAAGGGCTCCGGGGTGTTCGTCCCGATGAGGCAAAGCAAGAAGAGACCACGAATTAGGACACAAATCCTTGCCTGTTTTCAAGTGGGGCCGGGAGTGAGGGAAACCAGTGCTCCAGTGCTCGTTTGTACAGATGCTAGGTGACTTAGTGTTAAGTGAGGGGAGGGGGTCTTGAAATCGTTATTACGGCAGTAAGTACGTTCAAGTAGGAGGATGCGTCTTTCTGCCCACCCAGCCCGCTACTTTCCCCCGTACCTGCTCGAGCCACGCTCCTCCCGTGGGAACGTGGCGGGGCGCTTCGTAGGATCGTTGGCCTCCTGGCTTGTCGCGGTCGTCTCCACTCCACTCGGGTCTCCGGTCTTGGCTCTCCTCTCCACGTCGCTCCTCTTCCCAACTCCTCGTCTTTCTCCACTGCAACACTCCGTCCACCTCCAGGGAATCGCCGTCCGCCGTCTTCCGGGTTTCCTCAGGTTTTATCCCGCCCTCCACCATGACGTCATCAGGGGGCGTGGTTTCGTCCTTGAGGTAGGCCACCTTAAAGGAGCACGGTCCCGATTCCGATGTCCAGTCCTGCGATGGATAGGGATACCACCCGTCCTCTGCAGATCGTTCCATTGGCTGCTGTGGGGGAAGAGAGGGCGGTGAATTCCACCAATTCCGGTCTATTGAGGCGGCGCTCTCGTCCCCGTCACACTTTGTTAATAGGTAAGTACTTTTCGTAATAGCAGTTTTAGCAGGCAAGTAAAATGTCCACTCAAATGCATTTTTATTGAGTAAAGCTTTCTTATGGAGAAAACGACATATATACTGCATACGGTTGTTTGCGATCAGTTGCCCTTTAGGACTTAAGGTGCTCTGAGGCCAATGTCCAAAGCACCACCAACAGTTCAGGTTTACTTGCCCTGGAGTGTCCGGGTGCAGAGGTGCAGGACAGGTTGGTAGCCTTGCGCGCTACAATGTGGGCTAGGAGGGAGGCAATTAGAACAGGTTGTGGAGGGGGGACTTGGGGTAAGTCCGGAAGCTCCCGATGGGGAGCTCGGTTCATGGGGGTCCTGGGAGCCAGAGGGCACTGTTGGTTGTCATAGACCTGGGCTGGGGAGCTTGGGTGCAGAGGTTTTTGGTTTGCTTTTGCCCATCCGTCAAGGCACCAACAGATCTCGGTTAGACATGCAAAGGGGGACAAATCAGGACAGCTGGGCCGCTTTCAGTGCTGACCTCTGTGATGCTGACGTCCTTCATTAGCTGTTAGGTCTCTGCAGCATTGGAGTCCAGATTGGACTCAAACAATCGGTTGCTGCTAGGGAACCAGTACCCCGAGTATTGTTGTAGGGTGGCTCTGGTCGATCCTGGCATCTTCTCACATGGTGGAGAGATGTATTTGACCTCTGGAAGCATGGTGACCTCTTCCTGGGTGGCTGCTTGGTTGGTGGACCCGGTGAACAGCAGAACAGTGAACTGGGCGTTGTGGCTGGTGCTTGCACGCTGTAGAGAAGTGGATCCTCCACTTCAATGGAGATACTGACAGCTTGGCGAAGTATTAAAGGCCCTCTGAGGCTTTTGGAGGCTGCACTGCTGCAAGATGAGTTGGGATGTTGCAAGTGTCAGGACAGCAGCAGGTAGGCAGGCAGGGTTTGGCGCCAAAGTCCTCTTCTTTCTTCAGTCACTCGAATCTAAGTTCCTGGTGTCAGGAGGCCACCTAAATCCTCAATTTAGGGGCGTTAAGGGGAGTGAAGGATAGTAACCAATGGGCTACTCACCCTTGAGGTCACTTCCAACCCTATTTGACCACTTCTTGTGGGAAGTGGGCATAACCCTGTCCCAGAATTTTTAATTTCACCAAAAATTAAAATGGTGAAACCCTTTCATGGGGCACATAAGGCAGCCCACCTTAGGGGTATGACTGGCCTGGTAGTGCACCACGCCCCCCTAGCATAGCTAATTTCCCATCTGTCCTAGTGCCAAATGGGCCTCAGGGAAGGAGTTAGCATCTCCCAGGTCTGGGGGAAGTCGGGATCACATATCAAAGGCAGCAGGGGCTTTGGCCTCGCTATGCAGATTCACTAGCCTTCCTGTTGGAGGAGGTGTGAACAACTTCCTCTGGAGCAGGCATTGTTTCCGGCCTCAGAGAACGTGGGCTCTCACCTGTAGGGGGTCAGAAACCTGTCTGTGGTGGCAGGCTGGACCATACCAGTCAGCCAGCCAGCACACTAAGAGGCTGGTAGATTTTCAGGGGGCACCTCTAAGGTCCCCTCTGGGTGCATGTTTTAATAAATCCATTACTGGCATAAGTAGGGATTTATTAAGATAAGGTATTTGATACCAAACACCATCAGTTTGAGTGAAGCCATTATGTTACTGCAGAACTCACGATGACCAGTGCCCTGTACATATACATAAGATGTCTTCCCTGTTCACTTGTTCTATTGAGTAATTGAACTCATCAGCATATCTGCTCTTGCTGATATGTACTCATGTGTAATATAATGCACCCTGCCTTAGGGCGGGGAGGCCTGCTTTAGGGGTATACATATATTGCATGCAGTGTCTGTGGGCATGGCAAACAGGGTGTGTGCCATGTCGTGTTTTCACTCTTGTCTGCACCATTTCATGCAACCTTCAATGGCAGTCTGCAAGAGTTTGGTGGTGGGCCCCTTAGGGTGGTACAATACATGCGGTAGCCCTTAGGGACCCTATTTAGTATCCATGCCCTAGGGATCAGGGATTCCATTTACTTGGGACTCACAGGGATGCTAAAGGCCTTGCCAATTGGGGAGCAATTGCACAGTTACTTAGTTTTTTGGAAAGAACACTGGCACTGGGGACCTGGTTAGCAGGAACCCAATGCACTACAGTCAAAATTGCATCAGAAACCAGGCAAAAAGTGGGGGTGATCACGTAAAAAATGGGCACTTTCATACAGCGATGATTAGTAGTGGTGCTGGTACTGTCCCTGGCAGGGGCAATGGGTGGTACAAGCTCAAGTGGTCTTCTGGGATTGGCCCTGGCACCTAGGGTTTTACAAATTAAGCACTGCTTTATATTTGTTGATTAACCAATTGCACACATTTACATTTCTTTTAGGAGCAGGGACCCTGGAGAGAAGGCTTTTTTCTTCTTTAGCTGTGCCTCCCTTCTTTTGCTTCGCAGTAGAGGAGCCTCTTCCTCTTCCCTTCAACCTGTGGCAGCTCAATCATTCAGGGGCAGCTATTCTTCAAATAAAATGCATAGGAACTGCTTGATCAAATTAATAAAGCTTTGGAATGTTGTTCCCCTGGCCACTTTGACCTCTGTATGTACCCAGCAGTTGAAGTGCTTAAACATTTATTAGAACTGTGATCCTGAGTGCAGTGGAGGTGGGGTTAGTGAGAGTGAGTTGAGGTCAACAATTTTGTTGGTCTTAAATCAAATACATATATAATACACACCTACATTTAACAATAATGTCAGATAAAGTGATAGGTGTGATATACATTCTTAAAATAATAAAGCTCATTTGGGTAATGCAATCAACGCAGATGTCTGTGTGTATAACCATAACAATCAAATGAAAACACGCTTGCTACCACTTATATATAGTGTCAAGAATGCCTTTCACTGCTGTCTCAAGAGAAAAAAAAGATACTTTTTAAAAAAGAACCCTCACTCACTAACCTAGTTAGTGGAATGCTTCATTATTGGGTGCCCGCTCAAGACACTTAGTGCATCTCATATGTGCTGCGAAGCCTGAATTACTGCAAAGTCTTTTTTTTGTGAATTCGTGAGTTGGGAGTGCGTTAAAACTACCTCAAGTTGATCCGTCCTTTGAGGATGTTTTAATTATGGATACATTGGATAGGGTTAAAATTGATGATAGTGGATGTGAGATTATAATGGTCTCCCACATCCTAGGTTGACATGTTTCAGACAAATATACATGCTTGCTGGGTCACAATGGCTTTCTACAGGACCAGGTTGGTAGGAAAAAACCTAGTCAGTCATCGCATGCGTGCTAAGGCATGCAATATTGATCCTCATGGTTTGTAGCTTACAATTTTCACTAGCATTCTCAATACACTAGAGTAAATATAATAAAACAACATTATTCAGACATCATGGTAGCACATAGGGCAGTAGAAATTATGCATAGCCAGGGCAGCGCACTAGTGCCATTGAGCCCTAAGGCAGGGAGCAGTATATCTTTAAGTGGGGCATGCACTTTAATATGTCCCAACAGAAAAGCTTCAAAATTGTTGTTTTTACTGTCGAAAAGCTAGTAGCCCCATTGGCTAGTATAGAGTTACAGGCTGCCCTCTCAGGCCTGCTAACGTCTGAATGAGACTACTACAATGAGTACTGTAGGACTTCACCCTTTCTGCAGGGTCATCCCCAAACTTATTGCCTTTCCCCTCCATGTTTTGCTGAGTTTGTCTGTGTTGGCCTTAGGACTCTGCACACTTTACCACTGCTAACCAGTGCTCAAGATCTTGTGCTCCTCTCCTTAAAAATTTTAGACTTGCTTATGCCTAATTGTTATATTTAATTTACTTGCAAATCCCTAGCAAAGTGGCACTACATGTGCCTACAAAATAAATCCTACTAGTGGGCCTGCAGCACTGATTGTGCCACCCACTTAAGTAGCCCTTTAAACATGTCTCACGCCTGTCATTGCAGCCTATGTGTTTGTAGCTTTTAACTGCTGTTTCGACCTGGCAAATTAAACCTTTTGCCAGGCCCAACCCTACCTTTTTAATACATACAAGTCAACCCTAAGGTAGGCCATGGACTGCCCCAAAGGCAAGGTGCAGTGTATTTAAAATGTTGGACATGTTCTTTTGAGTAGCCATGGTCCATCCTAATGAGCTGAGGGGCCTCACCCCTCACATTTAGGCCACCATAAAGAGTGTCTGCCAAAAGGAGCAAAGGTCAGCCTGACAGACACTCTTTATTTTCAGGTCAGATATCCAGGAGCTAGACATGCGCTAAATGTGCAGGCTCCCGGCTGCCTTAGCTGATCTTTGCCGGGCTGAAGAAGTCACAGCTCCTGTGGTTGTGACCTCTTCAGCCTGGCAAAGCATCTCAAGGCCTTCCCCCCTCAAGACCAATGGGAGCATCACAGATTGCCACGGACCAGGGCGCCTTAGTTCTAAGCCCTGAAGTGCCCAGGGCCAAGTGTTGATCAGTGATACCTTGTCACAGAAAGGGGTGGGGTCAGCAGTCTCACTGACCCCATCCCAGTCTGTGATGAGTGTGGGAAGGCAGCAGACCCACCCCTCCTTGGATCTCCGAGTACGTGCATGCGTGGATGTGTGTGTTTGTGTGAATGCATGAGTGTGAGTGAGTGATTATGTGTGCATTTTTGCCCCGACTGCCCCCATCCCTGCTAAAAGTACATGCCTCCACTGCTTTTGAGGTGTACATGTACTGGTAGTGAAAGACTCCTAAATTTGTTTTTCACTACTGCAAGGCCTACTTCTCTCATAGGATAACATTGCAGTTACCTTGTTACATTATATAAATCCAATTTCCAAATGGGAACAGGGAACCAGTTCATGTTTGATGTCTCTGTAATCGTAATTTAAAATCCTAACTTATGGTGAAGTCGATTTTTAAATTCCAATTTCGAAAATGCCACTTTTAGAAAGTTGGCATTGTCTTGCCTTTGGCATTTGGTGTCTGCAGCCTGTCTCTGGGTCACATGACTGCGTGACAGTTGGGGTTTGTGTATTCTTTCTAGACACACAATGGGAGCTTAGGTGGAAATGTATGAGCCATCACTGACAGGATGGGTGGTAGGAGCTGGGCCTAGCCCCACTCACACCTGAATAGTCTATGTTCTGTCCCATACAAAGGGCAGTATACCCCCTGTAGGTAGTCTGGAGCCAGGGCCAGGAAGGCAAGGCACGTGTGCTCTTTAAAGCCGTGCCTCTAGAAGCTTCTCCCCACTTCAAAGGCACAACTGGATATAAACACTGGACCTCAGACACCAACACATTAGTACACTTATGGACCTGTGGATATTCTGCCAGAAATAAGGACTGCTGTGCTGCTACAAGAACTGCCACTCTGATGAACTGCTGCCCTGAAAGAGCTGCTGCCTTGCTGTGCTGACCTGCTGCCTGCTTCCCTCTTGCCTGGGTAAGAAGGACTGGACCTCCATCTCTTCAACCCAGAACACAAAGTGACTCCAACAGCTAGTTGGCTGGCCTCCTGACCTGAAGCCTCAGGGACACAACAGGCTTCCAACAACCTTGCACCTGGACTCTGCAATCTGTGAGTCTAACCTGCCAAGTGGTGCCACCCCAGTTCAGGACCCTGGTAAGTGGGCGGCTTAAGGTGCTCTGCCAGCCTCTGTGGATCTAGTTGAATTGACGCATCTCCTCTGCTGCACAATCCCGAGCAGAACCAATGCATCTCCATGATTCCATGCATTGCGGCCGCAGCCCATCAGAACCACCACTGCAAGGTACATCCTCAGTGTAGGCCCTTGCATCCCTCAATGACGCAGCCTTGACTACGATGCTGGAATTCGCATTGTAGCCTCGCAGCTCTTTAGAACCAATGCATTGCTCTGACTTCACGCCACTCCCTTAACGCCGAACTTCACTTCACAAGCCCTGTCAATGAGATCTTTGACGACGATGTAGGTCCTCGCATTGCAGCCTCACGGCATCTCTGAACCGACGCATCACTTCAGCTCCATAACATCTTCAACGCGGATCCTCACACCACTCTGCAAACCAGGACTTAAGGTACTTAGTTCAGGGGGCCTAACTGGGTCTTTGTAGCCAGCCTGCGCTCCATCGCGGTCGGCCTGAATTTGTGACTTTGTCCCTGTCTGACACGGCCAGATATCCACAGCTGGGGCTTTGTGCTTTTTGGTGCTATTTTCACAGGAACCTTTACAATTGAATATCTCCGGTTCTACCAATTGGATTTTTACAGTTGTGGTCTCGTTTTATTTATTAAAGAAAGTATACTGTTTTTCTAACTTCGCGGGGGGTTCTTTTTGTGTGGCTTTGTCACTTTATTACTATTTGAAGTGTTGGACAAATACTTTACACGTTGCCTCTAAGTTAAGTCTGACTGCTCTGTGCCAAGCTACTAGAGTCTTTAGCACAATATTAGCTTAGGGTTGGCTTGTGCCTCACCCTGCCAAGGATTGTGGTACCTGCTTGTCCAGGGCTCATGCCCCAGTCAACCAACAACCCAATTTCTTGTAGGTATTTTATGACATCAAATAAATTGTGGCATTAAACTTGACTTGATGCTCTAATTTTTTGTCACTTTTAAGGAAAGGCACCTTTAAGAAAGTTTAGCCACTGTGTTGCTCAGTTTATCTGGTAGCCTTTTTGTAGTTGATGGCCACCAGACAGCCTTCTGACCCCCATGTGGAGTCATGTGAATGGCTCCTATGCTCAGGAACAACAGAGGCATGCCACAAAGGGATGTTTATCTCCCCCTTGCGGGAAGACACACAGGGTGTTGTCCCAAGAGGCGAGCTTCAAAGACGAAGCCGCCTTTGGTGGGAAAATGGGATATGGGGATGCCCCTTTGTTCAGATAGATGGGCTGGTGGCCGGAACAGAGAGGGGAAACCAGTAGCCAAATCAGTTTTACCATGGTCATGTAGTTCCCAAGTAGCCAGACCTCTAGGGTGGGCTACCAAGCTCCTCACAACCAAGGAAGGGTTCAGACATTTTGATAGTGGGCAGAATAGTGCATTCTGCGATTGCTAGATGCCACCATCCCAGGTAGCCACACCTCTAGGGTGGGCTATCAACTCCTCACAACCAAGGAAGGGTGCAGGCATCATGAGAATGGGCAAAATAGTTACTCTGGGATTGCTAGATGCAACACATTGCCAAAAATTATCACCGGGCAGGAGTGACCACATCATCCCCTTGGGGCATTTTCTAGGGCATAAATATGGCACCCTGACACCCTGAACCTCAGCTCAAATATGGACTGGAGAAAGACCCAAAGAAGAACTGCCCTGCTGACCCCTGGACCTTGCAAGAGAGGCTACACCATCCGCTGGACTGAAGCTGCTGCTCCTTGGGCTAGTGAAGAGAGTACCGTGCTTATGGTGCCTGGCTCATGGAAAAGTCACTCCAGAACCCCAGGCAGAAGTAGTGACTCCAAAGGTAAGTGGGTGTCCCTGTTCCAGTACTAGGGCCTCAAAAGTTGGAGTAGCTTGTTCTGGCTAGTTAGTAGCTATCTTCAAAGATTCACCACTGACAGCCGAAGTGCAGCCAAAAAGACCTCCAGCCTGGATTAAGTTTAACCTGTGCGTGCCGGAACGGGGAGAGTCTCTAGAATGTGAGTTGATTGCCCAAGAAAGCGTCTAACCCTCACCAAAGGAAACCACTGGACTTGCTGTGACTGGAGATCAATCGGCCAGCCACTGCAGGAGGACTTTGAGGGCCGTGAATCCCACTGGCTAAAGTCGCTCCACCTTATCCATGGACCGAGAAATAATCTCAAGGAAACCCCTGTCGACCGCGCAGCATCCAGAGACTCTGTCAGCATCCTCAGCATCCTGTATCCTCACCATCAGGACCAGTCCATTAAAGTCTATGGAAGTTTTGACATAAAGTGTGGAACCAGACTGGAGATTCCTTTGCAGACCAGATAACTATTCAAATATTCCTTTTTGGCCTCCCTGACCTTCTCTCTGTCAAAACTGGTTGCCCGGTCTGGGTTGGAATAGCCAAATACAACTCTTCCAAATTTTTCAAAATTTTCCAGACTTTATGGCTACTAATACTTGCTTGCGCTAGTGACTAAAAAGCTGAGATTTACGTTTTGTTTAAAAACCTATAGCTCCGGAACCCTTTGGTGGGTTTTGCACATCTTGGTGTCTAAAAATTTGTAAAAGTATAATGTATTTTTATAAGTTGGGGTCTGATTACTTTCATGTCATATGACTTTCTTATTTTATTGTTTGGTGCTTCTAAATGCTTGACACTAGTTCCTTTGTTTAAGCCTTGCTGCTCGAAGCCAGAGCTACACAGGGTGGAGCAAGAGGGTTTACAAACAAGCATGACTGGACCCAAGACATTTTTGTGAGTGTATTACATGGCGGGGTCACACAACCACACCATATGATCAACCAGAATCCTCACACCCTATCAAAAGGAATATTTGTTGACACCATGAAGCCTCAAAAGAGTCCATCAATTTAGACTGTATACTGGCTCCAAGCAGCCTTTACGTTTGCTGATTAACAAACTGCGCACATTGACATTTTTTTAAGTGGCGGATACACTGGTGATAAGGCTTGTTTCTTCAACTGATTGCTTTTCCTTTGTACTATACCTGTGACCCCATCCTACACTTACAGCCAAAGGTATGCCAAGGCGGCATTAATCGACTAGGAATGGTTGTTGTTTATTTGAAAAAAAGTAGAACTGTTTTTGTAAATAAAATAAAAAAGATTGGGCAAGTCGTTCTTAATAGATCTTATTACTTTGACCGCTGTATGCACCAGTGTCCCCCTTTGGCAATGTTCCCTGTTCCCTTGACCTAGAGTCTAAGGGTCTTATCATCCTGTGATCTCCTGTTCGCTCGTCTCGGTATCTCACTTTCCTCATGCTTCACATTCATCCTGGCCCCTTGTCACTCTGTCCCATTATCACCCCACTCACTCTTATACGTTGCCTGTGTCTACTTGTCCTCAGGCCTCACTATCTCTGTATCTCCTTGTACCCAGGGTCCCCACATTTCTGATTATTTATTTGGTTTTTAAATCCAACACATTTAGAGGTACTTTCCAAAGAGTATCGCACCATTGCAAAAGTAGCTCCCAGAAAACAAGCCACCATATCCAGCCCCCACACCGAGCCAGGAACAGACCTGACCATGCAGAACAGCAATGGAGTGCACATTCGACCTGCACCAAACAACCCATTTCACTCTTCTCTCTTTCTTTGAAAGATATAGTTAGACTTAGCACACTACAGCACCACGTTACCCACATTTCTCCTTGTCCTTGTGTCTCTGCAGCCCATGTTCTTTATTGGCACCCACTCCTTGTATCTCCCTTTTCCAGTGACTACTTCTTGAAACTCTTTTTTTACTGTCCACATGCCCCTGCATCTCCCTGTTCTCTCTGTGCGTGCCTCTCCATCTCTGCCCCTTCCTCCCATTGCACATACGTGACATTCATGACTTCATTAGATGATGCATGGGTATTAATTTGAGTGCAGCCGCATCTTGGGATATACACATTTCAGGATACTTGTGTGTGTGTGTGTTTTTTTAAAAGTATTAGACCTGCAGAAAGCTGAAATACCACTGTTGGGCTACTTTAAACAACAGCTGAAACATGTTGAGAAGCATGTAGATAGGAGTGGTGGAGTGTTAATAATTCGCTCCAACACCACCATCCTATATTAGATATATTGTAATCCTGACCAGGAAATCCAGGAATAAAATACAGAGAGAATTTTCCTGAGCCAGTTTGAAACCTTGTTTCTGCACATCTTTGATCCCTGATTTTATTTGTTTGTTTGTCTTCCACATCCTTATGCTCCATCCCAGGCGTTGGTCTGCGCAGGGATGCCGTTAGCTAGCAATGATGAAGCACGCCACGATTTGTGGTTGAGGGCATTTTTAACTAACAGTGTGTGCACTACAATCACCCTCTGTGTACTTCTCTCATCTCCTACAGCCTTTTGTGTGTTTGAGCGTTAGTAGGACATCATCCGCAAATAAGCTGTTTTTGTGTGTCCCCCCTACTGATGGTCACTCCTTTAATGTCAGGATAGGATTGTATGTGCATCGCTAGAAGCTCAACCTATAGTACAAATAAAAGAGATATTGGGCACCCCAGCGCATGTGAATTTGTCGTTGGGACTCCATTTACCCATATACAAGCCACTGAGTTAACATATTTTGCCAGTGTCCACAGTGTGAATGTTGGCTCTATGGCTGCCTTGTCAAGAGTGGCTTTGAGGAATTTCAGCTCACCATGTCGAATGCTTTCTCAATGTCCAAGGATACTAACATGGCCTGGATCTGTCTTTTTGTGCATTTTTCAGCTATGTGGGCCACTTTTCTCTCACTTGGCCTGATTCACTAGTACCAGAGAACCTTGGTAAGACCCTCTGCCAGTATTTTGGTAAATATTGTGACATCATTATTCAACAGGGCTATGGGCCGGTATGATTTGCAGTTCTATTTGGGTTTTCACGGTTTAGGGAACACCACCACAGTTGCTTTCCTCCTTGAAGGAGACTGTTTCCGTTTCTTGAAAAGAGTTATATTATACTGTTAGGTGTTGTTCCAGTAGTGTCAAATTCTCTACAGAAGGCTGCAGTTAGTCCACCTGGGCCTGGTTCTTTAGGGGGCTTCAGTGATTTGATCGCTTTCATGTTTTCCTGTGTGGAAACAGGTTCCTCCAACAAGCTTTTCCAGTCCGTGGGGACTGTGGGTACAGATCTCTAAGGCATGAGGCTATGGCTTCCGGATCCTCATTTCCTGGGGAGTCGGGAGACTTATAGCTTTCCCTCTTCGTCTTTGATTGTTCTACCATCTGGTTCTTGCAGTGTTGGAATATATTCTCTCATTTTGTGTGCTCTTAGATTACCTGCGAGTATTTTCTTTGTCTTATTCCCTCTTTCATAGAAGGGTTGTTGTAAGAGAAGAAGGGTTCGCTGCCTTTTCCGTTCGGACGATGTGAAACTGTCCCTGGAATTTAATTCTTTCCCTATCTCTTTGTTTATTGGGGTAGCGATTGTACGCTTCTTCCGCCTGTTTCAGCTCTTATAGGAATTGACTCTTCCTAAGTCTCGTATTCCTCTGTTTACAGGCTGTCAGTGAGATGGCTAACTCCACCCCAAACCTCTACACCCTCCCCGAAGGCGACTGTTAACACATCCCAGAGAGTGTTATCGGAAGTGTCTTTAGGGATGTTTTCTGCAAAGTAGTTGCTTCTCAGTTAATCTAATTCTTCTCTATGTATATTATCTTGAACAATATCATGTAAAAAACCTCTAGATTGTATGCCAGTTGGCTATGATCGGAGATGGTACTTCGCAGAATTCAGATATCTATACCCTTCCCGCATTGTCTAGGGAGATAAAGAATGTCTATTCGAATATATGGTTTATGAACTTGTGAGTAAAGTATTTATTCTTTTTTGTTGGGGTTTGTGTCTCCAGAAATCTATCAGGCCTAGGTCAGTGAAGTATGTTTTCAATTTGTTGGAGGCAACTGCCGCTTCCATGGTATGTGGTGTCCTATCTCACTCAGAGTCCCAGATCAGATTGAAACCCCCCCCCCTCCTTGATTACGCCCCCTACTTCAGTGCCTACCTGTGACATCCGAACCTGGGGGGGGGGGAGGAACAGTTCTCATTGTGTATTAGGAGCTTATGTTGTTTAGCGTGAAGGGCGAGTTCTATATTGGTATGTGTAGTAGCAAACTCATACTGCCATTGCCTCGGGGAATGTGTTGTACCTAATTGGGAAGGTCTCTCCTGAATAGTATTGCTACTCCCGCTGTCTTGGTTACTCCAGAGGCCCAATATTGTGTGGGGTAGTTTCTGTGTTTCATCTGAAATTAGTCTTGTTTCAAGAGGTGTGTCTCTTGTAAGAGTATAATGTTTGCCTGTTGGTGATTGAGATAACTCCAGACCATGCATCTTTTACGTGGTGAGTTAAGTCCCCAAATATTCAAACTAATAATCATAAAGGTGTTGATTTGTGCATAAGAGCTCCGAGGGTCACTGGCCCCTGCATATCCCAGTTTGAGTGTATTGTGTTGTGTGGTTTCCTAAACATTAACATTGGAAAAAACACAACAAAACATTTATGTCCCTTTTATGGGTGGGGATAACCCAGTTCCCTATGCTAGTGTAATCATATAACTGAGCTCCTTGACGGCGGTCTCTCCAACCTAAGTCGGTCTACATATTATAGATATCACATCTGTATTAATAGCCCTCTTGGTGTCTCTAGACCCATCCTCTCTTTCCTCTCATGGCCCCCATTTTTATCTCACCCTTGACTGTGGTGTCTCTCCTGCTCTGTGGGTGCACTGTTCTGTCCCACCACCTGAAGAAAGAAAAACCTTTTTAAAATTCACTGATACACATGGTCCTTTAAACCAACAAAGAAGAGATTGGCACGGAAGCTGTAATATCAAAAATAAGTATTTATTAACCTCACATGAGGGAGACTGCGTCATACAGTACCCTCAGGCCACTGTAGGAGACAGTCTAAGGAGTGCAGAGAACAGGTGCCTTTTATACCCACACAGGGGCTCAAAAGGAGGCGGTACAAGTACACATGAGAAGAGTTACACACATAGATGGTCATACAGAAAATGCACAGCCAACAAGTTGGAGGTGTAATGAGTTGCAGTTAGAACAGCCTGAATGTTACAGTCTAAGGCAGGTGCATTCTAGAAGCTAGGCCTTCATGAGCATGTGCAAGGCTCTGGCTCAGTGCTGAAGGAGTTACCTATATCACATGACACAAGCAGAATACAAGGGCAGTCAACAGTGAAGAGGGAGAAAGCACATGGCGAGCACATGGCCAACTAAAATGGCTGCCACAAACAAAATGGCTTCAGCAGATGCTAACAGCTATTGCAGCTAGTTTCCACACTCCCAGGCAGGATATTGTGCTGTGCGATTAGTTTACATGGCTCTCTATCCCCTTTTCATAGGTGGTACCGCTTGTGTTTTAGCCACTGCAATACAGCTAGTTCCCATGAAGTTTTGGCCAGTTCGCCCCTGGTGGAGGCTGGTGCTCCACTGTCCTGTCCTGTTAGTGCGAGTCTCATTGCAGTGGTGGACTGCTCCTTTCTCCTGGTGAAGGATTTCAACGTGCCCTCAGCTCCTTGCGATGTGGCTGTCTTTCTTTGTCACTTTATCCAGTATCACCCAGTAGACCTAGTACTGTCATCCCTTCCTCTTGGGTTCATATTGTTTTTGGTGCCTTTCCATGCCAACTGGATGCCTTCAGGTATCAACCAGTGGTAGCAGATCTGTTTTCTAGTGGATTCTGATGTTAAAGCATTTAATTCCATGCGCTTTTGAAGAGTAGCGGTAGGAAGATTCTGGTACAAAGAGAACTCCCTGTCTCCATAATGACTTTTCTACGATTTTACAGGCTATTGCCATTATGCGTTCCTTGATGGGGAAGCTAGAGAGTTTGGCTATAATGTCTCTTGGTCTATCTTTCGTGTCCGGAGTCTTGCACCCAACACTGTGTGCTCTTTGTAACTCTATGTGTTGGTCAGATCAACCTGGAGGACCACCTTGAACAGTTCTTCAATGCCTTTTATCATGTTGCCTCCCGCTACGTCTTTCTTGGGTCGCGGATCCATATGTTGTCCCGTCTAGAATGATTCTCTAATCCTCACATTTATTCATCTGCCAGGCCACTTGTAATTCCAGATGCCAAATTGTGGTCATGACCACCTTGTCTCTTCCGTTTGCTGCTTTGTCCATACGTTTTCCCATTAATTATAGGTCACACTTGATGTCTGCCTCATTTTTCCCTATCTCCTCTCGCAGTTGTGGAATTTATCTTGGAAGGTTTTCTCTAGTTTGTGTTGCATTTCCATGAGGCAAGACTTAAGGTCTTCCTTCGTTAGTGGGGCGCCTTTCGCTGCCATGACGGCAGTAAAGTTTGTTTTTCACGATCAGTGTCTGTTGGTTTGCGGAAGAATCATGTGATTGGCTTGTCACTACATGGTTTCTGTTTCTGTGCCTGTGACATTTGCTGTTGGCACCAGCTCCGGGGTTACTCGCCGCAACAGCTGCTAGATCAATGTAACTAACTTGTGCGGTGTGCAGAGCAGGCAATTTTCTTTTCCTGGTGTTTGGCCTGGCCTCTGTTATTGTAATGCCAAACTTATGGAATATAACATATACACAGCACTTCCTAAGGTGGGCAAACTTTCAACACTCCCCCAAAGGCAAGGCAGGAAAACAATATACTTTGCACATCACTTGTCAGGAGTAGAACAACTTCCTATAACACAATTACCTGCTAGAAGGGAATTCACCCATCCTTCTACAACAGAATACTTGGCCAAGAAGAGTCCACACCTCCTGCTACAAGACAAATTGGTATATCTAGGATGTATTTATTAGTAAATAGCACCACACGGTAAGCCAAATGCACCTAACATAGCAGACTCGAACATATCAATAGTATGATTGAAACACAATCAAGGCAAATATATATGTAGAAATATATATGTATGGATATAAGAATCAGAAAATAAGACGGAAAGGAAAGAATTCAGAAAAGAATCAAGAGAAAGTTAGTAGCAGAGACACCTCACCTACTGCTCCATCATTTCACCCCACTTCGCTCAAGGGGAGTCCATTGCTTGAACCGGGTGAAAGCTCAGAGGTGACACCACTCTTCCGTGACAACACGTCTGCTCCACGGCGTGAACTTCCACCAGGCCAGTGTAGGCTCCCCTTTTTAATACAAATTCAAACACAGCGAAGCTTCTAGCAAGCCTCGCCCCCTCGTTCTCATGAGAGCCCGTACCAGCCTGCTCCAAGGCCACCGCATCGGTTGATCAGGCCTTTGCTATGGCTCCGAGACAGACCATGTACATTCCTCTGATAAGAACCAGTTCTCTCTAGTCAGTAAAGTGTGAAAAACAGGAGGAAAGCAAAACATGCCCTCTTCTTCGTGCAGGCACAGAAAATGGCATGAAAATGGAGTTAGTTAAGCCATGCACACAAAGGCCCAAAGCAAGATGGAATCAGAAAAGCAAGGATGACATGAAACCATGTCAAAGGTAATAGTCAGCACCTATAATTCTCATCCACACAATTTACAAGCACCACTGTGCACACAGAAAAGTTTGAAGCAAGGTAAAGTCAGAAGGCAGAATGACATTAGACCAAGTCAAAGCCAATAGGTCAAAGTCATAATTCACCGAACCAAAATAACATTATACACTTAATCCCTCAGTATCCAACATTGAGCACATGTGTGCACCATCACCCACAACACTGCACCTCGACATCCCACACCTCCTATTCTTGGCAAGACTATTCTACTAAAAGACAGTAAGATTACAGGACAGAAAAGAAACAGGCATATGCAAACCCATCCTACATTAAGGCTAGGGTAACATAACACACTTAAGTCAGTACAAAATGGTGGTGGTTGAGGGTCATCATAGGGTGTCAGACCACAAAAGTGGCTCATTCACTACAGTTATGATGCTCTCGACTTGCCATCCATGCAGGTGGCTGCATCCCGACATGGAAGGCGTCGTCATCGTTTACGCCGGCGAGAGACTCCAGCTTCTTTGCGCGTTCGCCCGTCTTAGTGGGGGTCACCACTCCCTTTCTCTCATGTGGGTTCACATGGGTAGTGTGGTGTAACCTCTCTTGCCAGGTCCCGGGTTAAGCAGGGCAGTCCATAACAAGCATGGTCATTCCCAGGAGTAATATTAGCATATTTATTAATTGTTATTTCACAAAAAGTAATGCTTGTGTTAATATGGCCGCCATACGTGACTTATTTAGAGATACGCAAGTATGCAGGTATATATATTTGACACCAGGCCTGATCCTAATATGGTGGATGAACGCGTCGCACTAAAAAAACAAATGTACAAATAAACCGCATGTTGAGCGATGGTATAAATAGCAGTCATGTTTTAAAACGGAGATATTCACATAATTATGTGACGGAGACAGCCATAACAAGGTGAGCAAAAGTTGAGTGTGCGCTATTAATAGGGGATTTGTGAGCCCTGAGTGCGTATTAATAGAATATAGTAGCAGTCGTACAATGAGGCTAAGGTTGTAAAGTTAGTGTGGCATCCTGACACCTCCATAAAACACACAAGTAATAGGTATGTAGGGGGTGAAGAAGCCCTGGGGAGCACGGGAGGTCACCTTTGTGCAATAACGATAAGTACTAATAGAAGGTGGTTGACGCTATGACCAACAAGCCAAAAAACCTTGGTGGGATCTGGAGGGGAGTAAGGATATTTTCTTTTACCCTTACCTAGTAGGGACACATGCATGTATAAAAAACCGTCAACCACAATAATCAGGCTTAGAAAAAGATAATTTGGGGAGGGGGTAGGTACATCAAGCCTCTCATTATGTTGATTTCTCTGCTTAATATCAGCCCCGTGACTATGGGAGCACCATAGCAGGAGTCCTGTCGTTCAGATTAAGATACAATGGGAAGTATGTATGATAACATCTTGCGCTGAATGGAACCAGATGAAATATAATAGTGCAATACATATATATATATATATATATATATATATATATATATATATATATATCAAACAAGAAATGCGCCACACCCGGTTCCTGGACAAGTTGCTTTATTTAAATTTGCACAGGCAGTCACGTGTCAGAGGCACCTGACGTGTTTCGGCGAATAGCCTTCTTCAAAGGTGTGTCCTCTTTAGTGCAATGACCCAGTAGTGCTTGATCACACGCCCCCATTGTCCATCACACTCCAACTCCCACAATGCTTTTCGTGAGGCAGTAAAGTTACCATGTGATCCTCGTGATGTTACTCGATTACTGCCTCAAATGTCCAGATGTCAACAGGTAGGTGGGACACAACGGGGGACTGGTGCACTTCCAAAGACACGCGGTTGCCACTCTTTAAAATCAGCGCTGGGTCCAGGACCTGCATTACAAGGTGGTAGCCTCGCTTAGCTCCCTTTCTCACCACCATACACAAAATTCGCCGGCAATCCTCAGGCTTGTGATGGGGAGAGCGGGTCATGTCCCCCAATTTAAGTCCTCCAAAATTTACTGTCGACGGGGACCCCCAACCCTGCAGGGCGGTCATGGCAGATACGGGAGACAGCGATTCCCGCAATTTAACATCAAACAAGAAATGCGCCACACCCGGTTCCTGGACAAGTTGCTTTATTTAAATTTGCACAGGCAGTCACGTGTCAGAGGCACCTGACACGTTTCGGCGAATAGCCTTCTTCAAAGGTGTGTCCTCTTTAGTGCAATGACCCAGTAGTGCTTGATCACACGCCCCCATTGTCCATCACACTCCAACTCCCACAATGCTTTTCGTGAGGCAGTAAAGTTACCATGTGATCCTCGTGATGTTACTCGATTACTGCCTCAAATGTCCAGATGTCAACAGGTAGGTGGGACACAACGGGGGACTGGTGCACTTCCAAAGACACGCGGTTGCCACTCTTTAAAATCAGCGCTGGGTCCAGGACCTGCTTTACAATGTGGTAGCCTCGCTTAGCTCCCTTTCTCACCACCATACACAAAATTCGCCGGCAATCCTCAGGCTTGTGATGGGGAGAGCGGGTCATGTCCCCCAATTTAAGTCCTCCAAAATTTACTGTTGACGGGGACCCCCAACCCTGCAGGGCGGTCATGGCAGATACGGGAGACAGCGATTCCCGCAATTTAACATCAAACAAGAAATGCGCCACACCCGGTTCCTGGACAAGTTGCTTTATTTAAATTTGCACAGGCAGTCACGTGTCAGAGGCACCTGACGCGTTTCGGCGAATAGCCTTCTTCAAAGGTGTGTCCTCTTTAGTGCAATGACCCAGTAGTGCTTGATCACACGCCCCCATTGTCCATCACACTCCAACTCCCACAATGCTTTTCGTGAGGCAGTAAAGTTACCATGTGATCCTCGTGATGTTACTCGATTACTGCCTCAAATGTCCAGATGTCAACAGGTAGGTGGGACACAACGGGGGACTGGTGCACTTCCAAAGACACGCGGTTGCCACTCTTTAAAATCAGCGCTGGGTCCAGGACCTGCTTTACAAGGTGGTAGCCTCGCTTAGCTCCCTTTCTCACCACCATACACAAAATTCGCCGGCAATCCTCAGGCTTGTGATGGGGAGAGCGGGTCCCCCAATTTAAGTCCTCCAATATATATATACCGTTCCACAAGTGCTCAAAGCTTTAGGAAGCACTCTCCATCTGCGAACATCAGTTCCATCAGGCTGCAACACAGTCACTCAATGCACAAGTCCAATTACTTTGCCTTACGCGTTTCAGACATTCATTCTGTCCTTGATCACAGGCTGAGAGGCAACAAATAAATGGCAGAGATTCGGGATGACATCACCAGTTCCTTTTATTGCCCACAGCTGGGGGCTCACATGATCAAGATATGCATTCTGGGATCCGTAGTCTCAATAACACCAGAGTTCATGATAATAACTCACGCTGCCATCTCAAAATTAGTAAAATTCAATACAGCCATTAGTGGGCTCCTCGTGTACTGCAGACTCTGTTGCACAATAATAAACGCCCCACAGATGGACCGATATGAGGCTCCTTACATAAAGAGCCCACCGGGCTGCTTTTACTCCACGCGGTGGTGCACTCCCCCCGACAGAGCTGCCAAGTATTTTATACCGTTCCACAAGTGCTCAAAGCTTTAGGAAGCACTCTCCATCTGCGAACATCAGTTCAATCAGGCTGCAACACAGTCACTCAATGCACAAGTCCAATTACTTTGCCTTACGCGTTTCAGACATTCATTCCGTCCTTGATCACAGGCTGAGAGGCAACAAATAAATGGCATGG
Source organism: Triturus cristatus (assembly GCF_964204655.1). Classification (NCBI taxonomy): domain Eukaryota; kingdom Metazoa; phylum Chordata; class Amphibia; order Caudata; family Salamandridae; genus Triturus; species Triturus cristatus. Next base: position 646,569,374 of record NC_140584.1, on the reverse strand, counting down.
AGTAAAAGCGGCCTATAGTTCCAGCCCGCAAGTACGGCACAGCAAGATGGAATAATGCGAGCATGCAGGCTGCTCCTGGACCCACTTAGTGTGTATTATAGATGTCTAATATTAACAGTTACTCAAGACCAACTATAGGTTTGCTGTTACTCCGTGCAAGGACTACATTTCCCAGAGTGCAAGATGCGCTCGGCGTCGCGGCCCACTGAGGGCGGGGCCTGCTAGGTCTACTAATGACCTGCTGTACGGAGCGCCTTGAGGCTGCCACTTTGACTGAGACCTTTGAGAAAGAAGCTAGTGCTTTGAAATGCGTCAGGTCACAATAAAGCAATCAAGGAGCAGCTTTGTGTGTTCATCTCCTGCTTAATGACGCCGGATGGTGTGACTTGCTGTGAGTGCGCCCCTGCATGCTTGGGCATTCTTGATGAACATTTGTTACGCGGCCGTCCTGCCGCGGAGGGCAGCAACATCCTGGTAATTAGATGGAAGCCGTGGGTCGGAACAGTTCCAGCCCGCAAGTACGGCACAGCAAGATGGAATAATGCGAGCATGCAGGCTGCTCCTGGACCCACTTAGGGTGTATTATAGATGTCTAATATTGACAGTTACTCAAGACCTACTATAGGTTTGATTTTACTCCGTGCAAGGACTACATTTCCCAGAGTGCAAGATGCGCTCGGCGGCGCGGCCCACTGAGGGCGGGGTCTGCTAGGTCTACTAATGACCTGCTGTACGGAGCGCCTTGAGACTGCCACTTTGACTGTGACCTTTGAGAAAGAAGCTAGTGCTTTGAAACGCGTCAGGTCACAATAAAGCAATCAAGGAGCAGCTTTGTGTGTTCATCTCCTGCTTAATGACACCGGATGGTGTGACTTGCTGTGAGTGCGCCCCTGCATGCTTGGGCATTCTTGATGAACATTTGTTACGCGGCCGTCCTGCCGCGGGGGGCAGCAACATCCTGGTAATTAGATGGAAGCCGCGGGCCGGAACAGTTCCAGCCCGCAAGTACGGCACAGCAAGATGGAATAATGCGAGCAGGCAGGCTGCTCCTGGACCCACTTAGGGTGTATTATAGATGTCTAATATTGACAGTTACTCAAGACCTACTATAGGTTTGATTTTACTCCGTGCAAGGACTACATATCCCAGAGTGCAAGATGCGCTCGGCGGCGCGGCCCACTGAGGGCGGGGCCTGCTAGGTCTATTAATGACCTGCTGTACGGAGCGCCTTGAGACTGCCACTTTGACTGAGACCTTTGAGAAAGAAGCTAGTGCTTTGAAACGCGTCAGGTCACAATAAAGCAATCAAGGAGCAGCTTTGTGTGTTCATCTCCTGCTTAATGACGCCGGATGGTGTGACTTGCTGTGAGTGCGCCCCTGCATGCTTGGGCATTCTTGATGAACATTTGTTACGCGGCCGTCCTGCCGCGGGGGCAGCAACATCCTGGTAATTAGATGGAAGCCGTGGGTCGGAACAGTTCCAGTCCGCAAGTACGGCACAGCAAGATGGAATATATATATATATATTTTTTGCTCCTCCACGCTCGAGTAACTGCCGCCACACACCAGACCAGAGGGTGCGTTGTCTACCGCGGGCTACCCCAGCAAAGCCCGCATCATGTCACCCAGTCCTCTGCAAGAATTCAAAGGATGACGACGCCGTGTCCAGGCTCAAAAAAGTTTATTGTTCAATCAGCTGGTTTGGACGCGTTTCACCTGCCCAGCAGGCTTGATCACCAACAGTCCGTACAAACTTCGACTCCTTATTTACATATTTTTTTGTGCTCGTACCAGGTCACATGATGTGACTACAACTATAGTGCATTGAAAGACAGACTCGTAGTCTCAACGGGAAATACTCATAGCTTAATCACATACAATTGATCAACCAAATCGTAATTCATTGAAAATAACAAATTTGGCACACCCATTATCATGCCTACAGATTAAATGCAAGTGCACTAATCATTCCTCATTAAATCACTTGTTGGTAGCGAATATATACATATCAATATCTACAATAGTGCTGAACAATCCCAAGTGGGTTTACTCAAAAACGACCTAATGTCGATTAGCAACAGCACTCTAATTACATTTTGCTCGATTTATCAATTGAGCCCAAGTGGGCAGAGGTGCATTTATATTCTTGCAGAACTTCCCATTATTAGTGTCATAAAATAAACTCAACATAACGTGTACCGTGCAAAAAAACTAAAAAAGAACTCATATGTTAAAAACAGTGACGAGGGGGATTATTGCTGTTCTTTTGTATCTACACTATACAGGTCCTTACAGATGTGTTATTAGGTCTTCTTCCATATTAAGACCTGTGGGGGTACGTGTGTTAAGTGCAAGAATGTAAGATGATTCAAGTTTCCTCAATCTTTTTTCTCGATTGCCCCTTCTTACATTAGGCAGTATACAATCAATGACAAAATACGATAGGCCTTTCTCATTCTTATCATGATGAGATTCAAAATGGCGGGCCACCGTATATGCCCGGTCCCCATTTTTGATAGCCCTCAGATGTTGTAAGACCCTCTTGTGAACCGGATGGATTGTGCTGCCCACGTACCGCATGCCACATGGGCATTGCAGGACGTAGACAGTAAAACCTGTCTTACACGTAAAGCATCCTTTGATCTTTTTTGTTCTTTTCGAGAGACCTAATGTATAGGAAGCGGTATTTTTACCATGGCTACAGGCCTTGCATTTATTGCATTTCATGAAGCCCAGTTTTCTCATTAGCCAGGCACTACCTTTGGACACTTGTTTTTTTGGTGTAAGCATATTGGTCACTAACATCTGTTTAAAGGAGCAAGCTTTTCGAAATGTCATTGCTGGTTTTTTCCGCACAAATTTCCCCAATAGGGGGTCATTGCGGATTATGTGCCAGTGTTTTTGAAAGAATGCCCCTGATCTGTCTATAGCTTTTGTTATATGTTGTAATCATCCGTATTTCATTATTTTTTCTTTTTGTTTGGCTATTGCTCTCATTGAAGAGAATATCCTCTCTGGTTCTTTTTTTGGCTTTAGTTATAGCTTGCTCAATGACCTCATCTGTGTACCCTCTAGCCTTAAAGCGGTTGTGCAGACAGGAAAGCTCTTGCTCAATTACTGCCTCCTCGCTACAATTCCGAATTGTCCTTAGGCTCTCGCCATAGGGGATGCTTCTAATCAGGCTATATGGATGGAAGCTCTTTGCGTGTAGCAGAGTGTTACTAGAAGTCGGTTTTCTAAACAGCTTAGTATGGACTTTGTCCTCTTTGATATAGATCGTAAGGTCTAGAAAACTCACTTCGGTTTTACTGATTGTACTAGTAAAACTTAAGTTCAAATCATTGATTTGCAATTTGTCGATGAAGTCTTGTGCTGCTCGCTCCGACCCTTTCCAAATAATAATAAAAAGGTTGTCGATATATCGACTCCAAAGTAGCACATTATCTTCCCATTCTCCCTGATGGGTGACCCTGACCACCTGCTCCTCCCACCAGCCCATATGCAAATTAGCATAGCTGGGGGCGAAGCAGGTGCCCATCGCTGTACCGCAGATCTGATGGTACAGTTGGCCATTGAAGAGGAAAAAATTGTTTTTCAGACAGGTAGAGATCATTGAAAGCAACATTTGAGTGTGTGACCATAGTTTAATTGGGCGATTGCCCAAAAAATGTTTGACAGCTTTGAGCCCGTCCTCATGCCTAATACTGGTATATAGCAAGGACACATCTATTGTCACCAGCAAGAGATCTTCTTCCCATGGGAGATCATAAATTTTTTTCAAAAAATCTCCCGTGTCCTGGATAAAGGCTGGTAGAGTTCGCACCAAGGGACATAGGAAAGAATCAATAAATCTAGATGTGTTCTCAAATGCCCCCCCCCCCTATGGCAGAGATAATCGGACGGCCTGGGGGGTTCTGTATACTCTTATGCACCTTGGGGATCAGGTAAAATACTGGTACAACAGGGTTGGCAATTTTCAAAAAGGCTAATTCATCACGTGTGAGCAGACATTGACTATACCAAACATAAAGCTGGTCATTGAACATTTTATAGCTCAAATGCATAATAGTGTCCTTGATCTTAGTATAATTATTAGTATTGTTCAGTTGTTTATGAGCTTCTGCAAGGTAGCTATTTCTGTCCCATAGGACAATATTGCCCCCTTTATCAGCATTGCGGACTATGCAGGTGTCATCTGTAGCAAGTCTATTGATCAATGCGCTATATTCTTGTTGATGCTTTGTCAGTGTTTTGTATTTGACACTTGTGCATTTCTCTAAGTTTTTTAGATCATTGACAACAAGTTCATTATATATATATATATATATGAGGTCCGCAAAGCAATAAAGACGCGCTCTCAGTACTCCAAGGAGGATATTTATTGCAGGTACAGGTTACGCGTTTCGGAAGACAAGCTTCCTTGGTCACACGAAGAGCCAAATACACACACCCCTTACATAGTGAGAAAGTATTAAACATAGACATGGGACAGCGTTGCAAAAAGTCTACTTCCGTAATGGAAGTGTGTCGGCCATCTTGTAAGGTCCACAGGTACAACACGTCTATACGAAAATTGGCAAGTAAACAAGTAATTGCATAGTGCACACGAAAAGCATGGAAAGTGTCCTAGCTCGTATTCGCCCAGTACAGATGTTGTACTGGGCGAATACGAGCTAGGACACTTTCCATGCTTTTCGTGTGCACTATGCAATTACTTGTTTACTTGCCAATTTTCGTATAGACGTGTTGTACCTGTGGACCTTACAAGATGGCCGACACACTTCCATTACGGAAGTAGACTTTTTGCAACGCTGTCCCATGTCTATGTTTAGTACTTTCTCACTATGTAAGGGGTGTGTGTATTTGGCTCTTCGTGTGACCAAGGAAGCTTGTCTTCCGAAACGCGTAACCTGTACCTGCAATAAATATCCTCCTTGGAGTCCTGAGAGCGCGTCTTTATTGCTTTGCGGACCTCATCTGAAATTGCCAGCTGTGCCTTACTGGCTTCACGCGCCACCGATCCACGGGCGGAGCTTCCAGGAAAGGCGAAACTTATTATATTATATTCTATTATATTATATATATATATATATATATATATATATTTATTTATTTATTTATTTACAGATATCTCCACATAAGAAATGATTGTGGGATACCAAAACAGATCATCCTAGCGACACCTGCTGATTTTAAATAGTGAGGGATACTTTGGGGGTGGGGAGGATGGAGAACTGAGAATTTTATATGAACTGAGCAAAGAATTTAGTAATACTTTCCTAACATGAAATTGTATATATTGTAGGCAAGAAAGATTCCTGGAGGCAATTTTACAACACTGCCAGGTCATCCAATTTTGGGTGGGTTCTAAGATTGAAAAATAAGGTAAATAGGTAAATTTAGGTAAATAGGTTAATAACCTTTGAAGAGTGATCAATATATTTTTTTATTGGTCCTTGCAAGTGCAATGCTATGGTAGGCAAATGGTCCTGTTACAGGATTATGTAGCCTGTGGAACATGGTTACTGAAGATACTATCTTGATCATTTAGTAATGGGCTGCCATTAGAATAAAATGTTATATCTAGCCCGAGAAGAGCTTTTTTTTCTCTTGAATATTGGACCACCAAACAGTAACTATAATGGTTGCTTGGTTCGGTTTAGCTATTATCAGCCCAAATAACTGGTATCCCGAACCATTGATGCATTTTATGAATGATTAGGGTTTTGCTGGCTACATAGGCTAATACAAAAAGAACAATTGATGGACAGAATGCAGAACAATGTCATACATTCACCCTAGTACAGAGATCCGGGCCTAAATCCATTGTTGTTTTGCTCACCATGCCATTCCAGTTGGGACCCAGCCATATGCAAATCAGTCTTGACCCAGGGCCCAATGGGAACAGCCCAGCCCGAACTGCCAGGCCAGGTCCTCACTGGACAAGAAACAAGCATCCTAGGACCGGTTTTGGACTTTCAGCCCTCATCAGCCAGGATAGCTTGACTCCAGTGGCATGGAGATCACGTGACCCATGTCTGGGCATACCCGTCCCACTCGGGGTGACAAATGCAAAAAGAACAATTGATAGACAGAATACAGAACAATGTCATACATTCACCCCAGTACAGAGATGCCCTGAAACCGGTCCCAGGATGCTTGTTTCCAGTCCAGGGAGGAACTGGCTTAGCAGTTCGGGCTGGACTGTTCCCATGAGGAACAGGGTGAATACTGATTTGCATATGGCTGGGTCCAAACTGAGGTGGTGTGGTGAGCAACAGAATGATGCATTAAACCCAGATCCTTGTGACTGGGGGTGAATGTTTGCATTCTCCAGCATTCCGTCCATCAATTGTTTCTTTTGCATATGTCGCCCTAAGTGGGAAGGATATGCCCAGACGTGGGTCCCATGCTCACTACACCTCTGTATTCAAGCTAGCCTGGCTGATGAAGGGTGATGCCCTGAAACCGGTCCCAGGATGCTTGTTTCCGGTCGAGGGAGGACCTGGCTTGGCAGTTTGGGCTGGACTGTTCCCATGAGGAACAGGGTCAAGACTGATTTGGATATGGCTGGGTCCAAACTGGGGTGGGGTGGTATGGTGAGTAAAAGAATTATGGATTAAACCCAGATCCTTGTGACTGGGGGTGAATGTTTGCATTGTCCAGCATTCCGTCCATCAATTGTTTTTTCTCCATAGGATAATAGTAATATGCACTAAATTATAGGTGAACTAAATAATGTAAATAATAGAAATGTCAAGTCAAATCAATCAAGCTTTATTCGGTATATAATATATAACAATAAAAACATTATAGACAAACAATAATTCTCCATAATCAAACCACTTAAAAAACAATTCAATACATGATAATGTTCCAAACAGTGATTTCCAATACAGAGAACTACACCATAATGATCAGTGCATAATAATTTCTCTGACTAAAAAGACAGTAATTATATAAACTTAAACTCACAAGAACAATGTAAAAAAGAGTTCATAGTTATAGTTCATTATAAATAAAATCTCAATTTACTACTTATTATATTTATATGAACATAACTTTGCGTGCCGTGTTGGAGAGGTGAAAATACAGTAACTATTCTCCAGCGTTAAATATGATAACCTAGTCATCAAAAATAAGGCCCTATTCATTTTCATATGTTAATGCTTCCAAATAAGAAAGATCCTTCCTTCTCTTGATTGCCATTTGGATAAAAAGAATGGCTGCATTACATGTTTTTACATTTTCCAAGTTACAAATCTAATTAAAGGCAGATTTATAAGTATACAATGTGTTATCAATGAATATCGGTTGTAAAATGGATTTCCTGATATCCCGATAAAAATTACAAAGGAGTATAAAATGCAATGTGGTCTGAAGAGACTTTAATATAATAGAAATGTCATTTTAGACTCTTAGAGCCTCATGTAGGAAGCCAAATACCGGTCGGTAACGGCCGAAATTCGGTAAATATCCCGTTACCGACTGGTATTTAGGCATTTGCTATGTAGGAGGCTGATTTCTGGATTCGGTATTTACCGAATCGGAAATTAAGAAATCGGTAAAATACCGATTCGGTAAATACCGAATCCAGAAATCAGATGTAGGGAGCACTCAAAAGAGTGAAAATTAGTATTAGAAATTCGTTATTTACCACCAAATACAGGTTGGTGATAAATAACGAATACCTTGCAAAAAGCAATATTTTGCAGATTTGAGAGTGCCATGTGGCAGACATACATGCCCTTAGGGCATGTATGTGCGCCACATGTGCACACATGCAAGATTCAGGGGTGCAACAGGGTGTCAATGTGACACCCTGCCACCCTTGAATATGCTCCCCCCATTACCGAATCGGTATTTACCGAATCGGTAATGAGGCATACCTTTCCATTGATTCCTATGGGCCTCCAGGCCCATAGGAATCAATGGGAAGGTATGCCTCATTACCGAATCGGTAAATACCGATTCATAATTACCGAATTTTTCCGATTCGGTAAACTTTACCGAATCATTACCTACATCACATTTACCGATTCATAAATACCGAATCGGTAAAATTCGGTATTTATGAATCGGTAAATGTGAGGCTACCTACATATGGCCCATAGTGTTTATTATATGTGTCTCCTAGAATTTTTTGTTGATATGTATTTAAGTATTGGTGTCCTGAAGAAGGCGGTGTTAACCATTCCAAGTACCGCTGAAACACTGCATTGACAGAATGTTTAAAACTGCTTTACATTGTTTGCATTGTTGAAAGTGGAAACAGATTTTTCTAAAATAATTATCGAGAGCTGCCTCTCATTGTGTGTACTGTTGAAATGAGAACAATGATATGAAGTGCCATTGATGCTTGGTGATTATGAATGTAATACTGCATGATGAATGTAAGATATTTTTTAACCTGTAAATGTTCTTAATTAGCACATTTTACTGAATGTACAATCAGTAGATTACATTGTAAAAAAAATTTAAATGACTATTTTTTTTATAAAATGGAGATTGAGTTGCATAGGTTAAATATTGTAGTAGAAGTGTTCACTGTATATTATTGTTTAGTGCATCCTAACTGAGCCTTGGGCAGAAAGTACTGGGCGTACATATAGAAGCTAGGCTACACAAAAGGGAGCTTCTCTTGATTGTGGCATAAGCCACCATGTCCCTTTTGGTATGAAAGGGTGACTCTCTTTAATCTTGGAACTTTCTAAAAGGTGCCTTTCCTTTAAAATTACATTAACTTTGGCTTGGGCATCAAGTCTTGTTTAATGGCACGATTAAATTGATACGTTGAAGTACCTATTTAGTAGTCCCATTTAGAAATTAGCTGGCTGAGGGGTCAGCAGGTAACTCTGTATTAGTCAATGGGGCTACTAACTTATTCATTGTAAACGATAATTTGGAATTGTTGCTATCAGGACGGATTAAAACGCTGCTCTCCTACTTAATAATATATAGCTAGCTGCCTGCCTCATGGCTCCATAGGTCTTCCATAGGGGAGATTTGCATATACTGTTATGGGAAGTGAGGTATTTGCCATTAGTTTAAATAGCAAAGTCAAACTTAGCAATTTAAAACTGCTCTTCCAGGCTGCAGTGGCAGGCTGGGAGCCCTTTTGTACTTTGTCTCATACATGGTGGCACAAGCAATGTGCGGTCCTGGAAGGGACAGGCTGTCTTACATGCCCTGGGTACCCTTGGTATCATATACTAGAGACTTATAAGTAAGTCAGCTAATGCCAGTTGGGTGTAGGCAATTCAACATATACTTTGTAAGGGGTTAGAACACTGGCACTGAATTCTGGTTAGCAGGCTACAGTGCACTCTGTTGAAAGACCAGCAGCATCAGTCCAAAACCTTGGAGGTGATCATGCAAAAAGAGGCATTTCCTTATGTTATGCACTGCGAAGAGCTGGATGTTTTTGGAAGCGGCTGCATTGCAAGGATTTTTAAAGTTTCAAGCAAAATGATAGCTTACTGTTCGTGCACTTAATCTGGAATTGCTTATGGCCATTTGGGTGACGATGTGAGGTGGCTATCTATATAGCACTAGGACATACCATAATTAATAATAGCATTCATTTCTTTGTGGTATATGTTTCGTGCAGTTCCTGGTGAGAATAGCCTGCATAGTTGTCAGTCAGATGAGATTTATCACTCTCTGGGACCTCCTATCAGACTCCTATCTTTCGCACAAGTAAAATGCTATCTTGGATTCTTGAGATTTGTACCCCTTGATCTGTTGTATTGTCTTCAAAACTTCATTTCAGAACCCATGAATTTGTGTAGCAATGGTCCATTCTTTTTCGATCCATTACATGTAGGTGCTGAGCGGTGCAGTGATACGGCAAAATTATTTTCCCATGTGATTCCCTTCCTTGTGCATGCATTATTCCTCTGTATGTACACCAGAGGAAACTGCGCCACTTCTTGAGTATTGTTTGTTGTCCTAATTTCATATCCCCCCCCCGGTTTGGAAGACTCCCTTTTGAGGTGCATTAATCACATTTATTGATTTATATATCTTTGAGACCAGATTGGTATCTTCCCTTACATTTCTGAGCATTCTTTTGAAAGGGGTAATCTGGCATGTCGTAGCCTTCCCTAATCTCTGGGGAAATGACCCAGTATGACGGGAACTGGTGTGTCCCTATGTCCTGGAGGTTCCAACAGCACAATTCCGCAGCAGACTCACACAGTAGAGACACAAACATCCCTTAAGTCTTCGTTCCTTTTAAGAGTTGGGCAAGGGACTTCCAGTGGATCCTAGCTGCAATGGCTCAAAAGGCCACATAAGAAGAAGGAACATCCAACTCAACAATTGGCTCAGTCCTCCCAAACATTCTGCAAGAAGGAGTAGAAGTGAACCTCCGGCTACTCTGTATTTCCATTCCCTTTTCCTTAAGTCTGTGTTAAATCAGGAGTACCTGGTCCAGAGTTTCTAAAAATGAGAGAGCTCAGGGAGCTCTTGCCAGCTCATCCAGAAATCCTCCTTTAACCCTCTTCTGAATAAAGTCATAAAAGTGCTTTCCACCTAGGTTGTCTCAGCAGCAAGCTCGCAAAACTAAGTTAAATAGCTAAATACATTAGAATTTGCCTAAGTTATCTCACACAGGGTGTCCTCAGTGGAGTCTTCACAATCTGGTCTCTCAAACATAATCTTGAACTATACCAAAATTTCATGAAAGGACCTTTTAGCGACAGCTAGTGGAGTTTCCCAGGCCAAAACTGCACCTGTCAAGGAACCAAATAATTATCCCACTTTGGTTCAGTCAGAGGAAAATTGTCCAGATTGAAAGGCAACATTTACTACCAGGCTGTCCAAAAACTCCAACACCACAGGATCTTCACAGTTCTTTGATGTTGAGGGACCGATGGCTATCAGATTGCAAGACCTCAAGTAGATAGCTTGATGAAGTGCAGCACTCTCTGTCCTCAACTGGTCCAATTCCAGGGTTTATTGCTGGAGGACAACGGCCAGATTAACACCTGGATCCATGCCAGAAATAAAGTGAGTTTTAGGTGTCACAACCTGTTCAGGGCTGGATGCTTACCCGTAATCCAGATCTGGACTTTTGCTGTCCAAGGTAACAGCAACTGTTTCTAGAACCCACAATGTCATCACACACTGTAACATGAAGCTTTCTCCTTCTCAAGAGGAAAAGGCCAAATGCATAAAAAACCTCCTTGCTAATGACATCTTCACTGGGTTGGAGAAAAGCAGGGGTCAGCAATTCAGACAAGGAAGTCCCAACAGTGAAGAGTGAGGATCAACAAGAGGAGGGAGTGAGAAAACAAGCAAAGGAACACAGCTTTGTTGCTATGCACCCTCTAACCACACTGAGGCTTTTAATTAGAAAAAGACCAGTGTAGAAAGCTGGCTCTCTATATAATATACCAAAATGAGGTATAGTGTGCAGAGAGTCCAGTGGATTGCCAGAGGCTTTACAGAGGCTAGAGTAGATAATACTTATGCTCTCTTTTGTGATAGCGTGGGCGAGCAGTTAGGCTTATCAGAGGGGCTGTGTTAGGCATTTGTTGTACACACAGTGGCAATAAATGAGACACACACTCAACGAATAAATTCAAGACCAATTTATAAAAATATTACTTGGTTATTTATTTTGCAGAATCACAGTACTTCGTCTTAGGTAAATACATTTTGCAATAGAAATACAGTTCAATGTAAAAAGTGGACACAGTGCAATTTTCAAACCATGTCAATCTATGGGAGGAAGAAAACATTCAGCATACATATAGGTAATATTGACTTACAAGATCAGTCTTCTGGACTTAAGGTTAGTATTAGGCAAGGTTCAATTCAGCACCAACAGTACATTGCCAGCGGCACAAGGGTGGCCGAGGGCAGGGTGCAAGTTTGAGGTCAGGCGCCCAATACAAATCAATGGGGACTATGGCAATGGGACAGGGGCTGCTTAGGTAAGTAGCAGCAGCTTGGGGGAACAGTCTTCAGGGGGTTGAGGCAAGCACTGGTCAGGGCCCAAGGCTGCACCAACACTACACCACCAGCAGCACAGGGGCGGTTGGGTGCAGGGTGCCAATACTGTGTCAGGTGCCCAATGAAAAGCAATGGAGAAAGGCCAAATCAGTACAGGGCCCAGGAGGCTGCTTGAAGGAAACCAACAGCTGGAGAGGTAAGTTGCGATGCTTGGGAACATAGGGACACCTTAGGTCTTCTTCACCAAAGCCCAGGGTGGACGGATGCAGGGGTGTCTTTTGGTGTTGGAAGCGTGCTTACCGGAGCAGGTCGTAGGTTAGCTCACAGTGGACTTGGGCTCTTGAGCACTAGGGAACCTTGCTTGGACCGGTGGGCCACTTGGACTCGGGACAGAGGCGTCGGGTGCAGAGGTGGAGCCAGGGGTAGGCTTTGCGGTTCTTCAGTTCAGAGTCTTTACTTTGAAGATAGTTGATTTGTGAACAGGTCCGCTGTTCTCAAGAGATATTGGTCTTTATTGTAGGCAGGCAGTTCTCCCAAGGATTTTAAGGTTGCTGGGCTGCAGGACGGGTCATCTCATGGCACAGGCTCATCGAGGGCTGCAGACAGGCCGGTAGAGCTGGGGCCAAGTCAGTAGTTCTCTGCAGTCTTCTCTGCTGGTGCGACTCTGTGGTGTCCGGCTCGTCTTAGGTAGTCAGGAACTGAAGTTCAGGGTCGGAGATGCCACCTAAATACTACTTTTAGGGGCATTACAAGGGAGTGACAGGTAAGTGCCAAAGGGCCTCTTACCTGGGGTGTCTACATCCTCTATTATGCCCACCTCTTGTGGGAGGGGGCATGGACCTAGCCCTGAATCGATAAGTCCCACCATCTTCAAGATGGTGGGCACTGAAAAGTGTACTTCATCTTGCCTCTAGCACCTGTGGGGAGAAGTTGGTGGGGAGGGGGGGGGCACACCCCCTATTCTTTCTAAGTTTCCCATCTGTCCTTCTGCCAAAAAACGGGGTGAGGACAGCAAGGGGCTTGCTCCCTCTAAAAGGAGAGGCTGGGGACACATTACAAAGGCGGCAAGGCCTTTGAAGCTCCCTGCTAAAGATGTCTCTTCCTGCCAGGAAAGGAATTGTTCTCAACCTCTGAGCATGCAGGCACTCCCCACATGAGGTCAGAACACTGTCTGGTGGTAGCAGGCTGGTTTAGGCCAGTCGGTGACCACACTAAGGATTGGAAGGTTTCAGGGGACCCCTCTGAGGGAATATGGCTGCAAAAAATGAACTGTACATCCCTCAAAGGTGAAGTGCTAGTTTTTCTGCACTGTCTGCATGACGCTACCCTTTTGTCTGGGAGCCTGGCATTCTGTGAGGGAGGTGCTGCTGTGCAGTGGGTTCTCTTCAGGAGTATATCTCTGAAGTAGAATGCATCAGGGTTTTGAACAACTTTTTCACAAACACCTCTATATTGTGCCCTTTCACTCCTTTGGAGACATTCCTGATCCTAACATTATTGCACCTAGATCTATTCTCGTGACCTCCATTGTTTTTAACTGTTGTACCCTGAGAAAGGAATGTGCTGAAAGCACTAATAAAGAACCTAATCAAATCAATCTGATTGTGCGGCACTTGCATAGTCATAGTTTCTCTACTTTGCTGTGCTGAGAATGTGAACTTGTCAGTAGGGCTACACAAGTGTGCTGTTTCAAATGGGTTATTTGCACAGGGTGTCAAACGCATCTTTTCATTGGCAGGTTAAATTGAAATGAGGAATATATAAAAAGTTGATTGTAACATTACTTGTTTTATGTTCTCCTTTTTTATAGGTATGAATTCTGCTAGCAAGGTATACGGGGCTGTGCTTTAAGAAGCATAGCATGTGGTGGGTGCAAATCGGTCACAATAACTCTTAGTACCACATATTCCATGGACAGGAAAATTGCTGCGTTCATCATTTGAAGTTGGATTACTTATGGGTTTTACAGCAGCAGAAGCCTTGGGGTTCTAAAATAAAGTACCTAGCCATATAAGAGCGTACTGTCCTGAAGCTCTTCCTGTCTATGACTCACCCAGCTGCTGCTTCCTCGGAGTCTCCTTAGCTCCCTCGTCAACTTCCAACTTGGCACCAGAGTCACATTGCTGGGACGCCTGGCCTGCCAGCAGCGTACAGCAAGATCCTATTATGCCCGAAGCCATCCATTTTGTCATCTGGACATGAACACACTGTCGGCTTAGTATACAGATGTACTGTGCAATGCTTGTTAACTGAGCTACGGGCCCTCAGACATTCTATGTTATAGGTGATTGGAGAGATGGAAAGAGGAGTTTGGGGTGTGGGGGAAGAGATCTCAAGTTGTCACATGTCGGGCGTGGGAATCTTTTACATTTGGACATGTGCAGTGTGGCTTTTCTGAGGCAAACAAACTACACTAGAAACGCTACTTAACCTGATATGAGGTCTTGGGAAATCTGAGGGCACCCCAGGTAAAATTCACTCTAATGCCGTGGAACGGATCGGCAACGCATGTAGCCACAAGACGAGACTTACTGTCCACCCACACGCAGATCTCTCTTCCAGGCGCAGCCTTTGCTCTTGGGGCATAGGCTTAGGTTTCACGTTTTAAGTGTAACTGTCACTTCTGCCAGTGAGTGCTGTTACTCTCACTCCCGATGTCAATGTCTCTCTCTCTTACCCCTCTCTCTTTCTCTCATCACTACTGGCTGCTCTTGTGATCTCTTCTGGAGGGCCGGACTGAGTAGGTTTGTGCATTATATAAAAAAAAATAGTGGCACGTGGGGACCTCTCTGTTTATGAAGATGTGAGAACTCCTTCTAATATTTGCTCATGATTCATCACTCTCTATCGAGACAGGACAGTTTTGCCATCATTAACCTCTGCTGGAAGGACCTCCTAACAAGAGAGTACTGAATTGGTACTCTGCACTTCACCAGCGACAGTGCATACGTGGGTCCGAGGCAGTCAAAGGTTGGTAGAGGAACACTAGACTTGTGCTCTGAAGTATTAGAGACAGCTGCAGAGGGCAGCAACGGTTGTTAAAGGCTCTGCACTTGAGTTATAGCCCCGAGCTTCATGAAAAGCCTGGAACGAGCGCGAGGGCCTATAACCACCAGTAGAGGCAGAAGGGCTATTATGCGATTATAACATTCCACCCACGGGGTACTGTGCTCTAAGTCGAAAATGCAGAAACCGAAAGTTAAGCATGGTACTGGAGAACCAGAAGATTTGTACCAGCCATTATTGGACCTGAGCCACTCTAGTGTCTTCAGGGGAGCTCTCAACATCCCAAGCTCTAATTATTATCATCGAATATTTTTATGACTGTTGTGATTTTAATTAATTGTGCATTAAAGATTTTTAATTGAACTGAAATTGTAATCTTTGGTTATTATTGTATGGTAACTGCACAAGGGGGTCTAATGCCAATATATTGCATGTGGTATATATTATATATTGCATCACTTCATCAACCTATCCACTACAATGCAAGCTAAGTTTATGGTACTGCTCTTAACTCCGCTGACCCAAGGAACGACTCCCCTACCTCTGCTTCAGTGTCGGAAAGAGCCGAAGACCCATCTCTTCAGAGAACACCACACCCGGAAGCAGGCGCAGGCCACTCTTGCTAGCTAGCCCGAACATCGCATGCTGACTCCATCACTGCACCTGTGCAGAGCTCCTCTGCCCTTCGGCTAGGCTCGTGCTGCACACATACTGCATACATGCAAACATACAAGCATACACACGTTTACTTAATCCCAGTCCAAGATTCGCTGGAGGACAGCATTGTAGCTATATACTTACCAAGTGTTGTCGTGGCAAGAGATGTAGCAGATGCAATGATATTTGAGAACAATATAGTGACATATAGCCAACGAAGAGCATCAGCAGCCATCACAAGCCCAGTACAGCAATGCCATAAACAACATTTTGATTTCAACTTTTAGGCGAAAGTGAACTTGTGTCGGTGAGAACAATCGCAAAACACGTGCGCTCAAAAGGAACAGGGGCATATTATCAAGGCCATTATCGCCGCTTTAGCGGCAGTTTCCTGCCACTAAAGCGGCGATACTGTTAACGCCATGCTTGATAATATGCCCCACAGTGTGCTAATTCAAAGGTAGTACTCCAGTGCATTAATAAGAAGTCCGCTGTTTCTTTGCAGTTCTTTACATTTGGGAGGCTTAAAATCGTGGTCAATACACCGGGAGTGACACGTTTTTGTTTCAGAAGTGCCTTTGCTTCGCAGGTAGGTATGTATTATTTTGAATCCATTTTTATATAATGTATTTATTTTAAATACTTATAAATATGTATATATGTATATACTCATATATTTAGCTATATATTATATATCTATATACATGGATATATAATTGTATATCTTTCTAATTTGAGATGCTTTTTAAAGCTAAAATGTATTTAATTAAAATACATGTAATATATATATGTTAAATATTATTTATATTATTGAAAAAATCATTTTTGTGTATTTTAAAATTAAGTACATATATTTTTTGTAAAATTATTATTTGTAAATCAAATCATTTGTACTTGTATGAGTGTTTTTGAAAGTGTGTCTGTATAAAACACACACTTATATACTACGCCTAGCTGCAAAGTAAAGGCCTACAAAGTAACGTACTTGTGATGTAAACACTTCGGATGGACTCGTCTGTGATGTAAAATCCCTCCTGATGTTCTTACCTGCGGAGTACCATCACTTGAAGTCAGTGCTTTAAGTGGAGAAAAATAAGTGCCAGTACTCATCTTATTGAGCTGTGGACTGGAGATGGTGGCCAAGGGCAGGGCGAGGAGACACACATTTAATGAATCTTCTCTCAGTCCTCCCCTTCCCGTTGTTTTATAATAAGATACATGGTTTCTGGCCCCTTATGTTTTCCCTTCTGCTTCTTTTTTAGGTCCAGCATTGTTGTATATACTTTAGTATATACTTATATGTGTATATACTTTGTGGACTCTGCAGATCAGCCCTAGGATTTGTCTGCTTCCACTTAGGGAGTTTTTTTTCTGTTCAACTGCCTCTTTTTTACTGTCTTGATAGAAAACAACCAGTAGAGGTCAATAAAATAGCAGAATTGCTTTTTGCGGAGGGACTTTATTTTTATAATTTTTCTGACAACTGCCTCTATTTAACTTTCTTGATAGAAAACGACCAGCAGGGGTCAGTAAAATACAAGAATCACTTTAACATTCCATAGATTCGAGTCCACAGAAATTGTCTTCCACGAGCATCCGTCAACAATAATATTTTTTACAAATCTTGTATTTTCAGTGATATGACCACCAAAGGCCCTGATTTTAAGTTAAACAGAGCTTTGGACAATACCTTTTCCAGCTGAAAGGCAAAATTTCTCTCCATGTGTTCCCATGCCTGGTGTGTTGCACAGTTTGGTGCTTACTTTTCCTCCATGTTAAAGAACAGTAGGTGTTTTAGCACCCAGGCTAATGTGCTGCATAGCTAAATACATATTGGGTCCCAAAGGCGAGACCATTTGCATTGCAAATGCTTGTCTCCAAGTTCTCGACTATATTTTCCGGTTCCTTTTTGGTCTTTTACTACTATAACATTTCTCTCAGCTAATTCCTCCACCTGTTTATTTTCCCCTTTTCTCTCGTATCACTTTTTCTTTCCCTCTCTACCCTCATTCCCATATCTCTGTTTTGGCCTTCTTTCTTCTCCTTTCCCTTTACTCTACTCTACACTGTTTTATTTATCCGACATTCTTTTCCCTGGCTGCCTTTCTCTCGTTTTCACATACCCTCTCTCCTCCCTTTTTTGTTCTTTATACCGTAGACTCATTCCCATTTCTCTTTCGTTTCTTCCTGTCGATAGTTTCTCCACCTCGGTCTCTCTATACTTCTTTTCAATAACCTCACCGCTGCCCCTTCCTTCTTTTACTTCATACCTCACAGTGCTCATCTGTTGTCCTGACTTGAATATCTTTCCTCTCCCAAGAAAGTAGGCACATTACAGGACAAGGACCTTCAGGCCTTTTGAAAAGGCAGCGCGGGTGGGAAATGGCAACTACACAAGAGTTTACAGACTGGGATAGAAAATAGGCCCGGGCACCAAAATAAAGTGGGCCCCATCACTAAAATAGATGGCTAAAAAAGTTGCCCACCTCTTTACATTGGGGCAATTTTTAACTTGCAACGACACGCAGTGTAGTGTAGGTGTTTTGCAAGGTATAGTAGACTGCCTGAATTGGTGATTACTGCAGGCAATGTTTGATATCAGAGCAATCAACCATAAAAACCTGCCCACCAAACCTCCAAGCAGGACCACAAACGGCGAAAACGATAGTCCACCTGAAATACCAGCTATCCTGGCACTGCCTGACTGTATAGTCCTGCTACTGCCCAGGTCTGTGGCAATGAGAGAGGGAACTGAGCCCAGTGCATGGCATTTTGTATTTCCAATTCAGTAGGTGGGGTACTGCCACCTCACCCCTCCCCTCAGAGGACATATAAAGCAAGGCGCTTCTTGGCTGTGACCCTCTTCTGTGCCACTGCTGGGGCCGTATTACGCATTGTCATTGTTTGCGCCGGGCCTCATTATGGTGAATGTGCTGCCCCCAGGGCAGCCTCGAACTTTCACTGCCCCCAGGGCAGCGTATTCATGTGAAAACACAGAGCGGCTGCTTGCACTTTTGAAGGGGATTAGAGATCCCCTTACAGGCGGGTGCAGTCAGTGACTGCATCTACCTGCAAGGGAATGTCTGGGGGGGTCTATAGGACCCCCTTTTCCCCCCTCCAGAGGGCTGCTCTCAGGGGGCACACTCACAGTGCACCTAAAAGGTGGCGCACTGGGAGTGCGCCTCGAGAGCTTCTTTGTCCCTGTACCCATCCCTATGCAATTGTGGAAACGCCCCCTGAGGGCAGCGCTGGGGCTTTAAGTGCACCTGCGCTATTGGTATTACAGATGGGGATAGTGTCTGCGCCCCCTTCTGTAATACCAAAGTGCCCTGGGGGCGCACAAAGCGGGCACAAATGCCCGTTGCGGCCCTGGGGCACTGATTGTAATACGGACCCTGATTAGTAGGCATGTTTTTCATCTGTATGAACTGCATTTATCCTCCAGGCCACAAACCTTGTATTTGGAATTCCGCAACAAGATCCTGACACACCCACGGTCTCATGGATCCACAGCTCTTCTGTCCATAATTGTGCATCTTCAAGATGTATTTCCTTGTCTTCACAAGCAGCACTCCTGGGGCCGTATTGCATAAATTGCCCCAAGGGCGCAACGGGCATTTGTGCCCAATTTGCGCTTCCCCACGGTACTTTGGCATTACAGGAGGGGCCACAGATGCTTGTGCGGCCCCTTCTGTAATACCGATAGGGCTGGCTCATATAAAGCACAATCGATATCTGCAGGGGGCATTCCCTCATTTGCATGAGGGAATCCCTTTGCCTCTGCGCCCGCGCCATATTTTAGATGTAGGCGCATGAGGTACACTGAGAGTGGCATCTAAAAATGTGGAGCACTGTCAGTGCGCCCCCTGATGGCAGCTCCCTGGAGGGCAGAATGGGATCCCATAGACCCCCCCTGTGACCCCCTTGCAGGCTGGTGCAGTCACTGACTGCACCCGCCTGCAAGGGGATCTCTAATCCCCTTTAAAAATGCACACGGGTTGCCGTCTGCACAGTGAAACACGGAGCGGCCATTCTGTTTTCATATGAATGCACTGCCCCCAGGGCAGCACAAGTTTCCGGATGCCCTGGGGGCAGCGCAAACATAGTAATGGGGTGCATTGTCATTGTTTGCACTGAGTGCACCTTTTAAAATGTGTGCCCGGCGCAAACAATGAAAATAGGAATTTACCATAATACAGCCCCTGGTCAGGCACCAAGAGGTGCACAAACAGCGCTATCACACCGGCAGATAGACCGGCTTTTCTAGCAAATTAATTAGGAGCTTCTTACATTCCATGCACATAATTTTGTGTGCATAAAAGTAAACTATTGCAGGACTGTAACGCAGGCACGCAGCCGACCCGGATTCTTTAAAGAAAGGAATAGTTAGAGCAAAGATCAGCAGCGGGTGCACAGGCCTAAGCCCACAACCCTGAAGGGAGCATCTCTCTCCCCCACCTGCAGCTTACACGAACAGCCTCCAGCCAAGGCACGTGGACCGGCTGCCAAGTCATACGTAATAAGCTATTCGCCACGAGGAGCGTTATGTGGTATTACACACAAGGGCCTTTGAAACTGGGGTGGACTGTATGGTTCAGGTCTTCCCAGAACTGGGCCAACTTCGCCTTCACTCGGTTCAGAACGTCTCCATACACTTGTTCAGGATGGTAAGTGATTAGTGGGATAGTAGTCCGCATTAGTAAAAAAGGCACTATGTTATGTAAGGTTATACATTTTATAGAGCGCACGGCTGCTCCAGCGAATGGGCGTCCCAGCGCTAAAACTGCAAACTGTTATAGGCAAAACAGGTGATGCACAGAGAAAACAAATATGCCAGAAAAAGATGAGTTTTAATGGCGTTACGGAATAGCACATGGTTTTGGATACGTCTAATACTCGCAGGAAGAGAGTTCCAGAGCTTCGAAGCGAGAACGCAAGACGTGCCGACTGTGATTAGAGAGATAGTAGGCCGCGTTAGTAAAAAGGGCACTACGCACACACCCTGCTGGGTCTATGAGGGATAGGTGTGTAGTGCATTTACTGGAGCAGACGTGCTTTCCGTATCGTTATTGCCTTCAGGAATTGCAATTTGCCTCGCACTTTGGGCACCGCTAATGACCAGATGGGTGGGGTGGGGTAGCAGTGGCATTAGCAGAGAAAGGGCGGCAGATAAGATGTGTCCGCAGAGTCCATGGGGTTGCACTGGTGCTCCTCTCTTAGGGCCTCATTTATGAAAACTGTCACAACCGTTTTCACTGGACCCTCCTTGCCACACGATGGATGCGCCGTATTTAATGTACGGCGCTCCATGTCACCATGAGTTACAGATACCTCCGTATTTCAGAAATATCTGTAGGCGCAGTAATGACGAATTGCTGGAGTGTATTGCAAAAGTGACACTACTCCAGCAATGGGTCAATGCAAGTGGGCAAGTCCCATGTTAAATGTGCATGCGTCAGTCTTACGCCTGCTGGGAGGCAAAAAGTGATGCAACAGCGACGCAAAAGTGTCACAACGCCTCATAAATAAGGCCCTTAGAGTGTCTCACATGAATGTTCCTGTCTGTCAACCGCATTAGTGGCAGTTAGGCGCACCTGCTGAACATTCCAATGCCAACCTGCTGCTCCTTTGAGTGCCGGTACTCTCCGCAGCAGAGGAGAAGTTCCGGTACTCAAACAGAGAAAATTATCAAGTGCCAGCACTATTGCGCTGTCGGAACATTCCTTTTTTAACATTTCGGTAGTCCAATGGCCCACTGGCATATTTATAAGGCGACGTTAGGTGGCTTTTCATATCATTCCATGGGTGTTGCTGGAGGCGTTCACAGCAACATCCATGGCTTTTTGACGATACCCCAGATTTACGAGAAATCGTAAGTCTGAGGCAGCGCCCAAAACTTATGCCTCCCCAGGTGAGGTGTCAGGGAGGCACAACAAGGAGAAATATCTTTATTTCTTCTAGTTTTTCCTCTTTCTATGGGGCATATTATCAAGAACGTGTGATAATCATCGCAAAAGTAACTTAACGCAACCTACAACATCGCTGGAATTTTACGCCGTGTTAACCAAGTATTCACAACACAGCGGTACCATGCGATAGTCACCAGATAACCCGTCAAATGTCCGCGTTAAAAACAAGGCCACGCCGCAAAACTGCGAAACACGAACACAAAAAAAGCTGCGATGAGGCCAAGCGCGATATAAAAAGCTGCAAAAACCAGCAGCAGGCCTCCAAATCCCACGCGTCTGGTGGGAAAATGCACTATAAAAGCAGAACAAGAAAAACACACCAGAAACAATCCAAAGTGCGCAGTACCATGGATGCACCCTGACCCAGCGCAGAGGCCAACACGAACCCCGCAACCCCCACAGACCACCAGCAAGGAACAATGGGGACCAGGACGGCCGAGGAGAAGAGGGAAAGGAAGACTGGGTGCAGTCCGCAGCAAAACCAGATCAGCGTCATGGAGGTGACAGAACACAGCCATCAACTGACACACAAGTAGACCACCTGGAATGCAGTCGGGGTGCAAAGGAGGCCAATAGAGGAGGCCAAGAGGCGCTGGCATGATATGACAACCTAAATCAGGCACAAACCCGCTGCAAACAGGAAGGCTGCAACGACGACAGGAGGTGGCAGTCCTGCGCCACAGGAGGAGCTGGAGGAAACCTAGGCCACAGTCATCAGTGTGGAGACGGTGCAAGGAGTAGGGAGTACGGACACAGCTCGAGAGGACCGAACACAACATCAATAGGGTGAGTAACGACCAGGGACTGGGGGAACAGGGGGAGATGGGCACAATGGCACACATGCACAACGAGGTGTTGCACACTGCACACCCACAATTACCCTGGATCATGTCCCTCATCCCCGTGGCACACAGCAGCACACACACATAGCAATAACAGCACATCCACATTGACGACAATGTGGCACAATGTGCAACCCCGACATTGCAGAACAGAGGATACAACTGGCTCCGCACACGCGCAGAAACAGGCCCACTAAATCTGACAGAGCTGGAAACTGTGAAATGAAAATGTACGCGTAAAAGCTCACACCTGTCATGTAGTCCAAATGTACACTGTCCCTCATCTATGTCCTGCACCACCCACACAGTCCCAATGTACATTGTCACACAGTCTGCATGTAACCAAGAAAAATGCCCCAACATACATGACAACACAATTTCAACATGCATCTCCCCTTCACAAAGCAGAGGGACACACAACACCTCCAGCAGAGCCCAGAAGACCACACATCAGTGATGCTGGAGAGAACCACCACACCTTCAACACCGATGCCCTACAATAGCCCATGGACATCCCATGCAACCCACCACCAGGACGAGGACAGCCAAGCTACTTAGAGGAGAACCCAGCCCCTGCAACAGACCACACAGCATGAAGCACTCGCAAGCACGGCTGGCTTACAACACCCCAACAACCCACACATGGCACCCCAATGCCATGTGTCAGAACACCAAAAGGAGGTGGCCTAACAGGTGCAAACCCATGGAAGGCGAGCTAGGCAACATACGTGAGTGTCTATCACCCGTCCGGGACAACCTACACCCCACAAAGGTGACCCCCACTGCCATAGAGACACATGCAGATGCACATTCCCAGTACAGAACCAGGCCCAGGAGCACGCACACATCAGTCACACACCCACTTTGGCTCTGCGTACGACAGCCCAGTCCACTCCCCTTATGAATTGAGTGGGTGACGACAAAGCTACATGTCCAAGCCCAACCCGCTGCCTGCGGTGACATGTCCGCGTCCGCTGTACACAGCACAATGTAATGTCGTAGGGCCCAGGGCCCTCATACATACAACAAGACCACAGGGACACACGCAGATACCATGTTGGACTGGCCATGGGCACGTGCGCCCTGCCCCTTTATTGGCAGAGCCACATGTACAGTGACGCCTGTGCTGGATGTGTGTGGGGTGAGTATAAGCCAGCCCGCACGGAATGCTTGATGCTTGCAACAACTTGAACAGTGGACACCAGTGCAATGGAAAATGAAAACACCATCCGCTTGATGTCATTCCATCGCCTCTTGACCTCGTCCATTGTCCTCTTGTGCTCTCCGACGACACGATGTCCCGCCATATTCCAGTTTTGGTGCCCAATGACACTTTGGAGGTGACGAACAGTTGTTGATGGTGTTCCATCACGTCCGTGACTATGATCCTGATCGCCTGAGGACTGAACTTCGTCTTCCTCTTCTTCTTGTCCTTGTCCTTTTCTGTCCCCGAGGTCCCGGGCTGGTCGTCCGTGGTGCTTGTGGGGTTGCGCTCGTCCTCTGCGCCTGCTCCAACTGCCTCCATGGTGCTTGGGTGTTGGTCAGTTTATGTTTGGGTGTTTTTTTCTACCTTTATGGAGATTTTTCCCACCGGCCAGGTGTGTGTGTTGCAGGCCTGGCACTGCTTATCGCTGATTTCCTCATCGCGCTTTGGCCCATCGCAGGTTTTTTTGTGTTGTGGTTTGTGTCTTTATCTCCATCGAGGTGGTTGTGTCGCGGACATTGTCTGCGGTTTTGGCAGACTATCACATGGTACCGCCTTGCTGTGAATTCCATGTTGACACGGGGTTATTTTCCCGCGATGGGCTGCGATGTTGAGAGTTGCGTTAAGCTACTCTTGCGGTAGTTATCACATGTTCTTGTGAATATACCCCATAATCTTTTAATGTATTTGCTGGTTAGTTTCCTGCAGGCTTATGAGGTAGGAAACAATTGACGGTATTTCCATGACGTGAGGCAGAAAACACTACGAAGCAGCATTTTCTTAGCACTCAATCGGAGGAATAAATAATGATCCCAGTTACCGGATATTTCTTCTGTTTCCCCATGAGTCTGAATGAGCAAGTTGGAGCAGTTTGGAGGCCAAGCTCAAAGTGTGCTGCATTGGCAAGGTTAATTTCAGAGTCATTTTATTTTAAGAGTTTCTAGTTCCCACACTGTTGCGTCAATCGTCTTCAAGCGAGGTCTTTACACTTGGACAACATGACTCAGAACAGCCTAAATGAGATAACCAGATGCTTCTGCAGCCTTCCAAAGAATGATGAAACTAAAGGGCATCAAAGACTGTTTATATAGTACTCCTCACTACTGAACTATTCTTGGCTCGCGAACAAGAGATGCCACTATTACTTGTCTCAACACACAAGTGAATCTCAGAGCAAGGGCACTACATAGGTAGGCCCAACCTCCATCCACTGTGGTGCGGGGGAGGGGGTGGAAACCCTTCAGGGGGGACGTATTCCTCCCAAGGTCAATGAATATTTGGGAGCTATGGGAGACTCCAGGCCCCCTTCACATTCTGCAGGGGAAAGGGGTGGAGAGAGGCATTATTTCTCTTTCTACCACTACTTCAGTGGGTGACAGGGTGATTGATTTCTTTGTAGAAATTCCATTGCTTTACCCTCATTAGCAATATATATGAGTCACAGGATTCAGAACTTAATTCTCTGCTCCATCGGAGGGGAGATGGTTTCAGGCCAGTTGATTTGTGATCAGTTTTTTTCAGTGTTGACCAAGTCTGACTAGCTGCCCCCTTTGCTTGGAAGAGGTTGTCATGGATTTTTAGGGGCTTATTTATTAGTCTATTGTGCCGCTGGTGCATCACTTTTATTGACACACCAGCAGCGCAATGGACTTCCCAATATTTACAAGGCCATGTAAAGTAACCCTGTGTGACTTTTCATGGCCTTGTAAATATGTTTCCATTTCACCCATAACTCTGCTTGAAAGGGCATTCCATGGGTATTACTGTGGGTGTTACCACAAAACATCCATGGAACTTGCAGCATTCCCAGATTTACAACATTTTGTAAACCTGGGTATGCAATATCCAACGCCTCCCCAGGGAAGGCAAAGGAGTGGCACGAGGAGGAGAAATACTTTTATTTCTCCTTGTTTTTCCATTCTACAGCACACATAGAAAGAGGAATATGCCTGTAACGAGATTACTACTCCTGAACTAGAAGAGGACAGTCTCCCTGATCATGCCATGCCGCAACCTCTTGTAACATATCACCACAGGATTACCGGCCCTTTGAGGAACACTGGCTTCCAGACGCAAGCCCGCCCCAAGGGGATGCGTCACGTACAGCGTCATCCCTAAACCAATGGAGGAAAAGTATATAACGAGAGAGGACCCCGGAAGACGCCGTCCGCCCGAGGGATCACGGAAGGCATCGGGAGAAGACGCCGTCGAAGAGTCCAACCATCGGGAATCCCTGCTTTCGCCAGCTCCGGGAACCAGCGAAAGGACCGGAACCCCGGAAGCCTCGCCCGCCACTCCAGATGGAGAGCAGAGACCCCAGCAACACCGCGAAGAAGCCAGCCACGCTCCCAGAGGAGCGTGGCTAACAGAGGTACGTGCTCGGTTACGGGCACTAGGGAGGAGGCAGGTTGTTGGTGCGGAATAGAACCGTGCGGGTAGTGTCACGTCCTGCCTGTTCTTTCCCCTCCCCCGTTCCTTCACATTCGGTGGTCGGCTGGTGTACATTCCTCACTCCCTAACCTTGCACCGAACAAAAGCAAGACAAGGTCTCTGATTATTGTTTTCCGTTTGTTTTGTTTCGAGCCTCCTACATTAAGAGAAGACCCCAGAAGAAAGGTGCCAATGATACGAGGAAGACGGGTTGCATCCTCTTCTCCTCTCCTCTCCAAGTGTGACGAAGGATGCTTATAACGCCTTGCTACCCTAAATTAAAAGTTTATTCTCCTGTTCCAATGTGACGGAGGACAGTTGCCTGTCTAACCACCTTAATAAAGATTTGGTGAAACAAAAACATAGCTTCCCGCCAACCTTTGTCCACTGTAATTGATAACACGTGGTGGAGAATGCGGGCAAATGTCCATTAGAAGATAATAATGGAAAACCTTGTGCAACAGCTGATAAAGGGACAGGAAAAATTGGAGTGGGCCATAGAGAGGCAACTGACTGCAGCTCAGGCTGACAGAGACCTCTTCAAAGACACCATCGCCCAACAAGTGGACTGCATCCATAAGGTAGCAGAGGACCAAGTGCAATTGACCACACGATTACAGTTTCCCCAGGCTTCCTCAGGCTCGCCACATATATCACTGCAAAAATATATATCCGGGGAAGACCCCGATGCGTTTCTATTAAACTTTGAAAGGGCTGTAAGGGCATGCGGTTGGCCTGTAGTCCAGTGGCCGTTCTTTCTGGCCCCTTTGTTAACAGGGGAAGCCCAGGCTGCATACCAAGTAGCCAATCCGGATGGCAATACCGCCTATGGGACCATCAAGACAAGCATACTTGACCATCTTGGCATGGACAAGGAAGCCTACAGGATCAGATTCCGTATGTAACGGGGGTCACCAGGGGACAACCCTAAGACTTTATTTTTCAAATTAAAAGCAGCAGCAGACAAATGGTTAAGACCTCATGAGAATACAAAGGAAGACATAATGGCCCTTATCTATTTAGAACCCAAAAATGTTTATGGCAGCATACCAACCTGACTATCGACCAAGCCATTGAGATGGCTACTACATTTTCTAGGGCCCAGGCCCGCTCCCTTCCCTGGGACACTGAGAAAACCCAAAAACCAGGACACCCAGAAAGCCCGAAAAGAAACCATTGAAACCTACAACCGAACCTCCTTCTAAATACACTCGTGCAAGGACAGAGACCCTACCCTCCCAGGGACCCCAATGTTTTGTGGTAGCTGGGTCCACATTGCTCGGTTCTGCCCACAAAAGAAGCCACCAGACGAGCCCATGGACGTCAGTTATCTTCCAAAAAGCGTACTATACTCAGAGGAAGTCGGGGCAAGCTTTTATGTAAGTCTCCTTGTGAACATAAAGCGGGTTCTTGCTCTTCTGGATTCTGGGTGTCGCCAGTCGGTTGTACAGTCCTGATAGAGCGCCATGAGATTCTGAAATTTGTAGGGGTGCATTATATTCACCGTTAGTCAGCACCCGCATATTAATCGATGTATGTTTAGAAGTGCCATAGAAGAGGGAGCGCTAGGTGGCGCCAACCAAGATGGCCGCACCGAGGTGAGGCTCTTGGATGCCTGCCCCTCGCATCCGTCCTATATCCTGCGGAGCCGTCCTAGGGCTGACCTAATGCCCGCCGCATGCTGAAGACTTGCTGCCCCACCTCCGGTGAAGATTTCAGCCGCCTACGAGTTGCCGGAGTCGAGATAGGCGGCCCGGGAGACGCACCGGCGACTGAACCGCACTCGGCCGGTTCCTCGGCCGGCAGTGCACTTTAAGAAAGCCTGCGGCTTGCCACGAGGGGTGTAGGCCGCGAACCGGCCTGAGGCTGACCGGGAGGTGGAGGAGCCGCCGGAGCGTGACCGGAGCGGGCGCGAGACCTCAAGTAAGCTGGGGGGGGAGGGACTGCGGATGGTGCGCACCCCCTGGAGCTGCCGCAGGGTGGAGGCCCACGAAGAGTGACGGCGTGGCCCTGTCCGGCGGGCGGATCGGCCCGAGTTGCGCTGTGCTGTGCTAGGTGGGCCCGCCGATAGGACTGAGTGTCTGATATTGCTGGAGCTGATGCCCGCTTCCCCCCCCTTGCTGCCAGAACTGGGCCGCTGCCGCCTGAGGAAGCTGGCTCCTCCCGGCCCCCCATTTACCTGCCTGGGCTGCCCGCGGGGAGGACTCGGACCCCTACCATAAGTCCCCGCGTGCAGATTTGTGGAGTTTCCCGGGTGCCTGCCGCGCCGGTGTGTGGGACAGCCGTGCCAGACCTTCTGCGTTGCGCCACTGCCTGGGCGCCATCACCGTCGCCGGCGGAGAGGCCTCCCCCCACCACGTCTCGCATCCCTTGCCCGGTGCCGCACCTGGACTGGCGGACGCGGAACTCCGTGTTGAGTGGGCCGGACGCGTGGCCTGAGGCGGGGGACGGCGCTTCAGAGGCCCGTGGGCGGCGCGCTGCGGGATGCTCTTCGCGGGCAAGGACGGCAAGGCGAGACCTGTGGTGCGATAAAGGCGGCTCGGCCCTGACCTGGCTGGAGGGGGTGCGTGCCCACTGGACTTGGGGCGCTCCCTTGCTGGGGCCGGGGGGCTCCGTCCCCCTTTCCTTATCCGTGACGACTGTTCTTGGCCCGGAGTGAGGAGCTGTTTCGCGTGGCGGGTGGGAGCAGCCTGCTGGTCCACTACACAGGCCTGCGCGCCCGGTGTGCGCTCCTGGAGCCCATCATGGGCAAAGAAAGAGGCCCCAGGCCGCCGGCCGCGTCCCACCAGACGAAGATTAACCAGTTCGCGAGATTGGAACCACCGGGTGCGGGCGGAGGGGAGGTGCCGGCCCTCAACAAGGACTTGGCCACCATCCTACAGGCCATTGACGCCTCTCGCACATCCTTGGAGGGGATGGTTGGGGAGGTGAAGGTGGACGTTGCGCTCTTGCGGCAGGACCTCCGCAACGCCACGGCCCGCATTACCGACACGGAATCCCGGATCTCCACGGCGGAGGACGACATTCGCCAGCTGCAGGACCAGGTCCGGGAGCTCACCACCCACTCCAAGGAGCTGCACCGACGGGCAGAGGATGCCGAAAATCGCGCCCGTCGCAACAACCTCCGACTGGTGGGCTTTCCGGAGGGGGTCGAGTCGGGCCGTGCCGACGATTTCCTAGAAGCCTGGTTTCGGTCGTGGATGCCGGCGGCCAATCTGTCAACTTGGTTCGTGGTGGAAAGGGCGCACCGGTCGCTCGCGGCAAAGCCTCCTGTGGGAGCCACTCCGCGCCCCTTTATTCTTAAAATCCTCAATTTCAGGGACAGAGACGCTATCCTGTGGGAGGCGCGGGTGAGCGGCCCTTTGACTTTCAACAACCACACTATCATGATCTTCCCGGACTACACCCGGGAGGTCCAGGAACAACGCCGCTCTTACACAGAGGTAAAGCAGAAACTGCGCTCCCTGGGCCTCCAGTACCAGCTTCAATTCCCGGCCCGCCTGCGCGTGGTTTTCCAGGGCAAGACTCTGTTCTTCGATACTCCCAGAGCGGCTTGGACTTGGCTCACCGAGGAGAGACCTCTGCGTCAGCCCGGAGGGGGGTCGCTCACCACTGTGCCCCGGGCCCACGGCGCAGCTGCGCCCCAACGACAGCGGCGTAGGAAGCGCACGCACTCCCGGCAGAAACGGGGCGCGGCGGTGGCCCGGACCCGGTCTGCGAGCCTCTCTGGCAGGACAGTGAGAGACTCCTCCGTCTCATCTGGAACATCATCTCAGGCGGCTGGGGGGTCCCGGCGCCGTCTGTCACCTCGGCCGAGTGAGCCTCTTACCCCCCACAACGTGCGGATTGATTTGTCGGATCTATCCCGCAGCCCTGCTATATGACTTCATATTTGTACCCCGTGTCTACCGGGGGAGGCGACGACTTTGCCCGATGGCGGGGGTGGGAGGGTTCAGCAGTCTCTCACTTCTTCCCGTAACAACCTAGGACGTTTCATTGGAATCCGTGCCTCAGGAGGGGTCCACCACGCTCTCTAGACCCGGACGTCCACGTTTGGGGTTCTGTGACTATTGGTTTGGTTAGGGCGACAGATGCTTCCGTTCCTGAAGTGTAGGGTGGGGGGTGGGGGATGGGTGTTGGGGTTTTCTTGGTTGTTCCTCCTTGGGGGACTGTTTTGTTGGGTTTGGGTTTGCTTTCCACTGAGCCTTTTATGCAACGCCGCGCATCGCATGTCACCACATTGCCCCATGCAGCCGCCCATGCGCTCTCCACCGCCGCTCGCACCGAGCCTCTTGTACACTGCCGCGCTACGCATGCCACCGCACTGTCCAATGCAGCCGCCCCTGCGCGCTCCAATGCCGCTCGCCTCCCCGCGCTGTCCGCTGGCGTCCCATAGAACGGGGGCCGTAACCCTGACGTCCCCTGGCCGCTTCCCTTCCGGCGCGCTCCCTTCCCATCGTTACCATGGATGACATAGCTCCCAAGGCCCGGCTGCGCATCTTGTCCTGGAACGTGAATGGCCTACTGGACCGGCTCAAGCGCACCGCCGTCCTCAAATATGCCCAGCGCGCGGAGGCAGACGTGCTCCTGATTCAGGAAACCCACCTGCTCGGCGAGAACTGCCCCTTTCTGGCGCGCTATGGGTTCGATCGGGTGTGGCACTCCGGGTTCGCGGGGGGTCGCAGTCCTGCTGCGCCGCTCCCTCCCCTTTGTGTGTACTCGGGTTATCCACGACCCCCTTGGCATGGTGATTGCCGTTTGCGGCACACTTGAGGGTCGGCCGCTCAGTCTCATCTCCCTCTATGCGCCGCCTTCCGGGCTGTCTCAGGACTTATCGCAGGCCTCATCTCTTCTGGCGACTCTGCCGCCGGGCACTGTTGTTCTTGGGGGAGACTTCAATGCCGTCATGGCCCCGCAGCTCGACTCCTCGGGTCTGGTTTCGGCGCCTCGAGCCGCGCGGGCGCGGCAGCTGGCAGGCTGGGTGGAGGCTCAGGGTTTATGTGATGCATGGCGGACCTGGCACCCGGGCGCGCGGCAGTATACTCATACCTCGGCCGCCCACCACACCCATGCGCGCATTGATGCGATCTTTGTCCCCCCCACCGATTGTGTGGGCATTCAGGACATCCGCATCCTCCCTAGGAGAATATCCGATCACTCTCCGGTCTTCCTCGGCCTAGGACCCCCGCCCCGGGTGGCTCGTCAGATGTGGCGCTTCAACGCTTGGTTCCTCCAGGACAAGACGCTCCGTAAGGAGGTGGGGTCCGCGTTGGCGCACTACTTCAGTGACAACGATGGTTCAGTCTCCTCTGCGGGCACCCTTTGGGAGGCCTGTAAAGCCACCATTAGGGGGGCAGCCAAAGCCCATGTGGTACGGCACCGTCAGAAGCAACTCCAGTGCCTCACCGCCTGTGAGGCCCGAGCGCTGCGACTGGAGCGTTCTCTCTCTGAGTCCGATGACCCGGCTGGGGCCCGGCAACTGCGACTTCTGCATGCAGAGATTCGGCAGCGGTCGCTTGAGGCGGCTAAACTCCTCTGGCAATCCTCGGTGGCGAGGGTCTACGGGTGGGGCGATAAGAATGGGGCATTGCTGCACCGGCTGGCTACTTACCCCAGGACATAGCGCATCATCCCGGCGGTGGCCGATTCGGCCGGAGTGCTTCAATCCTCCTCTGTGGCAATAGCGGAAGCTTTCGCGCAGTATTACTCGCAGCTCTATCGGGCTAGGGCGTCGGACCTTTCCCTGGCCTCCTTGCTTGCCACTAGTGACCTGCGGCTCCCCCAGCTTCGGTCGGACGACTGGGAGAGTCTGGAGGTGCCCATTTCTCCCGGGGAGATTGGGGAGGCGATAGGGCGTACGTCCGCCGGGAAGACCCCAGGACCGGACGGCTTCCCCCAGGAGTTTTATGCCACCTACAGAGAACACCTGGTCCCGCGGCTGGGTGCCCTCTACGCGGAGGCGGTCACCAGGGGTTCCTTCCCTTCGGAAGCCGACATAGCCACGATTGTGGTCCTGCCTAAGTCTACGCCGCCTCCTTGTGATCGGTCGGCCTATCGACCGATCTCACTTATCAACACTGACATCAAGCTTTACGCAGCGGTCCTGGCCCAGAGGCTCCGGCCCCACTTGTCGTCCTTGGTTCATCCGGACCAATGCGGCTATATGCCAGACCGGGGCACTCGTCACTGCCTCCACCGCCTCCACGTGGCCCTGGCCCATCGTCAGCGCATATCTCCCTATCTTACCCTTCTGCTCGCCGATTTTGAGAAAGCTTTCGATTCGGTTGGGTGGCCCTATCTGTTCGATGTCCTGGCTCACATGGGTTTCGGTCCCAAGTTTATTGGAATGATACGGGTCCTTTACGCGCACCCCCGCGCCAGAGTGCTGGTCAACGGGGCATTATCGAGACCGTTTCGGATCGGCAGAGGAACACGGCAGGGGTGTCCGCTTTTGCCCCTCCTCTTTGCACTTGCAATGGAGCCCCTTGCTGCCTTGATCCAAGCGGACCCTCTCCTCCGGGGCTGGGAATGGCCGGGTCTTGCGCCGGACAGAATAGCCCTCTACGCGGATGATGTCCTGCTGTACCTCAGTGATCCGGCGAGCTCGGGGCCGCGCGCGCTCCAAATCTTGGGCCGCTTTGGCCTCGCGTCTGGCATCTACTTAAACCCGTGTAAATCGGTCCTTCTGCCTCTGCACCCTTCCCGGGAGTGTTTTGATTGGCAGGACTCTATCCCCCTCCGCCGGTTGTCTTTCAAGTACCTGGGCATCTGGGTTTCTCTTCTCCCGGAATTGAGCTGGGCTCTCAATGTGACCCCCCTGGTCAAGAAAGCCAAGATAGATCTGGCGCGATGGCAAACGCTCCCGCTCAATCCGCTGGGGCGGGTGGCGTTATACAAAATAATGATTCTCCCCCGGTTCCTTTATATATTGCAGAATGTCCCCGTTTCCTTCCCGCGGCCTTGGTTTCGCGAGCTCGATGGGTTGGCGACCAGATTTCTTTGGGGTGGCGGGAGACCGCGGCTGGCCCTGTCGGTCTGCCGCATGCCCACCTTTGATGGGGGGCTAGGCATGACCAATCTTTACCTCTACTACCTGGCCACCCGCCTCCTGGTCGTCCATGACTGGTTCGGGGGGGATGGTCTGACCCGGCCTACAGAGTGGAGTTGGATGCCCTGGGTTTCTCCCGTCTACAGGACCGCCTGTATGGTGCCCCTATCCCCACCTCCTGCCCCGACATCACTAAAGCGGTCTTCCTGGCTTGGCGAGCGGCGCTCCGCTATACCCGGTGGACCGGAAGGCTGACCCGCGCCACCCCGCTCTGGCATGGGACGTGGATGCGGGAGGTCGCGGAGCTGGAGGGTTTTAAACCTTGGGATTTACTCGGCATCTCCCAGCTGGGGGATGTCTGGCGTGGAGGTCTCATGTGTTCATTTTCGGAGCTGCAGGCACGCTTCTCCCTCCACTCGTCTCAATTTTACAGATACCTTCAGCTGCGACACGCCATACGCACCTACACCCCACTGGACATTAGATTGCCGGACCATAGCCCCCCGGAGGCTCAGGTCCTGCTGGGTAACCTGGGAAGGGGGGGTATCTCCAGGATACACCGTTCCCTTGTCAACATTACCCCCACGCCCCGGGAGGGCCTGAAGGAAACCTGGGAGGAGTGGGTGGGTCCCCTGGACGAGGTCGACTGGCGGGATGCCCTCATGGCCCCCAGGCTGGTGACGGCCTCTGCTAAATTGAGGCTTATTCAAATCTATTACCTCCACATGGCATATCTCACACCGGCTCGTCTGCACCGAGCGGGCCTCTCAGTTGACGCAGCTTGCCCCCGGTGCGGCTTTGCTCCGGCGGACTTTATCCACATGGTGTGGTCTTGCCCGGACTTGGGGGGCTACTGGAGTGGCATAGAGGCTGACCTCACTGACGTTTTGGGGTGGGCGGTGCCACATAACCCTCGCCACAGCCTACTGGGTATCACGGATGGCCTAGACGGCACGCGCGCAGAGAAACTATTTCTTATGACGGCGCTCATGGTGGCGAAGCGAGACATTGCAGCAGCCTGGAAGAGCCCACAGCCGCCTAGCTTGGCCAAATGGAGTGCTGGAGTGGACTGGTGCGCGGCACAGGAGCGGGCACTCTACCAGGCGCGGGGCTGTCTTAAGAAGTATCGTAGGGTCTGGGGGAAATGGTTGGGCAATGTACTATGATCATGCTGTTTGGGGGTGGGGGCGGAGGGAGTGCTCGGGGGGTGGGGGAAGAGTAGGGGTGGACCTGGGCTGTGTGGTTGTACGCTGGTGGTTCGACAGGCTCAATGTTTTTTTTTCTTTCTGTTGTGTCAATTAAAACAATAAAACTTGTTTATCAAAAAAAGAAGTGCCATAGAAATGTATTTGCTGTAATCGTTTAACATAGGGTTGATTAAAATGTAATAATGCTTTTCGTGAAGAGTAACGCTGTAGATCATTGTGAATGTATTCAGTAAAATGCATAATGATTAGTTTCGTGCAATGTAATGCATTAGGTTAAACGTGTGCCATGTTAAAATTATACGTGTAGATTGTTTATTTGTGTACATGAGAGTAATGAACTAATGCTTAGGGTGTGATTTAATGGTGTGTTTAATTTTGTAAAGGTCTGATCGCATATACGTTAGAAGAGAAGGCCTGTTCATTTCCTTATGTTAGCTAATGAAGTAGGCCGAAAAATGATTCCCTTGGTAAAGGCTTTGGGTGCAGGAAAATGTGAAAGAGACGAAATGGTTTTCGTTCCCATGTTTCTGTTGCAGGTGCAAGGACATTTAGCTCGTTAGTGAGAATAAGCCTTTGTTTTAGGAGTTAGGATACTGTGAGAAGCCAACAGGGGAGTGCATTGGAATGTGAAGAAGTTACTCCTAGCGAGGAAGGTGCCTGGGACCCAAGGTCAAGCTAACGGACGTTGGATGACAGACAATTCCTGATGGAAAAGTACAGAGAGAAGACCTGGCCGAAGAGGTGTGTCGAAGGGCGTGTTCTACGAATTTGGGGTTTTGTATTAGGGACAGTGCCCCGTGGGTGGAGCAGAAGAGGTTTAGATGTAAAGCTAGAAGGAGCATCTTAGATCGAGCTCTAACTAAGTGAATGTACTTCTTAGGAAGTCTTCACTTCTGACACCTTTTTCTTGATTCTCTTGCCTGGGATGGAAATGCTAAGTAGGGATGTCACCTTAGAGGTAGAGTAGGGATAGATTAATGTTTTCTCTTTTGACTAATGATTCCTAATTTAGACATCGGATTAACCATAGCCTTTTTGATGATTTTGGAATCTGTAATTCTTTTCGTTCTGAGTCGGATGAGAATCCTACGTAGACTTGCATTTGGATTAGTGCCCATTTACCTTTTGCGCCTTGTATTAAGGTGTTTGTATGTCCAGTTGTTTTTGATTGTAATAAAATCTTACAAATTTTAGATTCGGAATCAGTGGTCCTTTCCAAATGAAGTCTAATTGTGGTAGATATCTTTTGATAATTGTGTTCTTCCTCTCCACGCTATCTGGCAGATAAAAAGATCCTGGCGACCTGTGAGGATTCTTGGAGATAACCAGGTAGGCAAGAATCCTGCCTTATCAGTCCCGTCTAGTAGGAAAAGAACAACTGGTTTCTAATGCCACTGTACCCATACGGTGCGTACACGGGGACATCAAGGTATATCCCATAGCAGAGGTCACCCTAGAACTACCGGGTCATGCCCCTAGGGTCTCTAGAGTTGGGGTAATGGATACCTTACCAGAGGAAGTCATTATAGGGACTGACAATCCCAGTTTTTTGCCCTGGTTCAGTGACGCAATAGCAAGGAGTAGGACCGCCCCTAACCTGTTAACACAAACTCCTTGGTCTTCTGACCGCAGCTTTAGGTTCACCCAAAGCAACGACCCAACCCTACGGTTCGCATGGGAACAAGCCAAGAAAAATAACTCTTCTGCTACCACCCCATATTTCCAGATACGGAATGGCCTCCTCTATAGAATAGGGAAACCTGGGGACCAGCCACAACTACTTGTTCCTAAAAGTTTTCAGGACCAAGTGCTATTCTTTGCTCATTCACATCTTCTTGCTGGCCATAGCGGGGCAGGAAAACATATTAAAACATTTTTTCTGGCCAGGTATACACACTCACATCGCTAAATACTGCCAAGAATGTGAGATATGTCAAAGGAAAAACCCGTATAGGCCCCCTGCTATACCTTTACAGCCTCTTCCCATAAATGGAACCCCATTTGAACGGTTAGGCATGGACCTTATTGGTCCTCTCCCTAGATCCAAAAAAGGGAATCAGTACGCCCTCGTAGTTGTTGACTATGCAACTAGGCACCCAGACGCTTTTCCCCTTCGGTCAACAAATACCTCCACCATTGCCGAAAAATTAGTAGAGTTCTTTTCCCGGGTAGGGTTTCCAAAAGAAATCCTGACCGACCAGGGAACTCCCTTTGTGTCACGCCTTATGCGACAAGTATGCAAACTGTTGAATATAACCCATATCAAAACCTCAGTATATCACCCTCAGACCGATGGTCTTTGTGAAAGATATAACGGAACATTGAAACTATCTCTCAAAAAAATGTTGGCTAGCGAAGGAAAAGAGTGGGACCTGCTTTTACCCCTTGCCCTCTTTGTCATCCGGGGACAGAAACAAAGTAGTCTTGGTTGCTCCTCTTTTGAGCTTTTGTATGGTCGCCAGCCCAGAACGCTTCTTGAGATGACAAAAGAGACATGGGAACAGGAAAAGGCAACAGACACCCCAGCTCTTTTGGAGTATGCCAATACCCTGAAATCAAAACTAGGAAAATTACGTGATTTAGCGTATTCAAACCTAGAGAAAGCCCAAAAAAACCAAAAAGCCTTTTACGACAAAGGGAAGAAGTGGAGACAGCTACAAGAGGGTGATTGGTTTTCTTATCCCTTCCTTCGGCGCTGACACTCGGAAAAACGACCTGGAAGGGTCCGTATAAAATAATAGGAGTCATAGCACGCACCACCTATACCGTCCAGATAGGCCCCAGGAAGACACAAAGGTATCACATAAACCTCCTAAAGAAATGGATAGGACCCCCTCCCAAATCCACCAATCTTCTACAAGATTGTGCCTTCCCCCCTTCCTCCACTCTGGGGAATCTTAATATCAATAACACCCTTACCACCTCCCAGAGTCTTGACCTTGAGAGTGTTTTACGTCCTTTTTCCGATATTTTCTCTGACCTCCCAGGACGAACAACACTGGTAGAACATGCCATACATACAAAACCAGACGAGATAATAAAACAACGGCCTTACCGTATACCGGCAGCCCGAAGATTAGCGTTAGAAAAGGAAATAGAGAACATGTTAGCAATGGCGGTCATACGCCCTTCAAAAGGTAGCTGGTCATCTACAATAGTTCTAGTACCAAAGCCTGATGGATCAATCCGATTTTGCATAGACTTTAGAGCCGTCAATGCTATTTCTAAACTCGATGCCTACCCAATACCGCGGGTTGACGAATTGATAGAGAGACTGGGACAGGCCCAATACATCACTACTATAGACCTCACCAAAGGGTATTGGCAAGTCCCATTACGAGAGAAAGATCGAGAGAAAACCGCCTTCGCCTCCCCAAATGGCCTGTATGAATTTACGGTACTACACTTTGGCCTCCATGGTGCCCCTGCCACCTTCCAGCGGCTCATGGATACCGTCTTAAGGGGGCATCAAGAATACACTTCCGCCTATCTAGATGACATCATAATATTTAGCCCCTCATGGGAGAAACACCTTATACATTATAGACAGGTCCTTCATGCCCTCAAAAAAGCGGGTCTTCACATTAACGCTAAAAAGTCAAGGGTAGCCTATCAAAAGGTGAAGTACCTAGGGCATCTCTTGGGGAATGGAGTCATTGAACCTCAAGAGGAGAAAGTTAAAGCCATCATCAATACACCCCTCCCAACTACCAAAAGGGAAGTCCGGGCTTTTCTTGGCCTGCTGGGTTATTACCGGAGGTTCATACCTGGGTATTCTGACATAGCCACCCCTCTCACAAATCTATTGAAGAAAGAAGTAAAAACCAAAGACTTGCTCAATCTTCTTCCAGAAGTCAGGGAAGCATTTACAAAGCTAAAAACAGCTATTACCTCCTGTTCTGTCCTGATTTCACAAAACCCTTTATCCTCCAGACCGACGCATCAGAGATAGGATTAGGGGCTGTTCTCTCCCAACTGTCAAGTAATGGAGAGGAGCGACCCATCCTCTTTATCAGTCGAATGGTAATGCGGACTTTTTATCTTGGATCCCCTGTTTCCCCGAACGGGAAAAGTCTGGTGGGGGGATGTGTCACGAGATTATTACTCCTGAACTAGAAGAGGACAGTCTCCCTGACCATGCCATGCCTTTTTTGTCGTTCCAGAACAACAATCTCGTGGAAACCTCTTGTAACATATCACCACAGGATTACCGGCCCTTTAAGGAACACTGGCTTCCAGACGCAAACCCACCCCAAGGGGATGCATCACATACAGTGTCTTCCCTAAACCAACGGAGGAAAAGTATATAACGAGAGAGGACCCCAGAAGACGCCGTCCGCTTGAGGGATCACGGAAGGCATCGGGAGAAGACGCTGTTGAAGAGTCCGACCATCGGGAATCCCTGCTTTCGTCAGCTCTGAGAACCAGCAAAAGGACCGGAACCTCGGAAACCTCGCCCGCCACTCCAGACGGTGAGCAGAGACCCCAGCAACACCGCGAAGAAGCCAGCCACGCTCTCGGAGGAGCGTGGCTAACAGAGGTACGTGCTCGGTTTCTGGGACTAGGGGGGAGCCGGGTTGTTGGTGCGGAATAGAACCGTGCGGGTGGTGTCACGTCCTGCCTGTTCTTTCCCCTCCCCCGTTCCTTCACATTCGGTGGTCGGCTGGTGTACATTCCTCACTCCCTAGCCTTGTACCGAACAAAAGCAAGACAAGGTCTCTGAATATTGTTTTCCGTTTGTTTTGTTTCGAGCCTCCTACATTAAGAGAAGACCCCAGAAGAAAGGTGCCAATGATAAGAGGAAGACGGGTTGCATCCTCTTCTCCTCTCCAAGTGTGACGAAGGACGCTTATATGCCTATCTACCCTAAATTAAAAGTCTATTCTCCTGTTCCAATGTGACGGAGGACGGTTGCCTGTTTAACTACCTTAATAAAGATTTGTTGAAACAAAAACATAGCTTCCCGCCAACCTTTGTCCACTGTAATTGATAACAATGCCTTTAATTGTTTTTGTGCAGGAAGGGGAACCTTTCTGCACAAAAACAATCATCCCCTCAGTGCAGGCACCCTTGTAAAATGACGCAAGGATGTCTGTGCTGGTGCACGTCTGCTGTTTGTACACCAGCGCAGGGGAGAAAGACAGGAATGCGCTGCGTCTTGTAGATACAGCGCATTCCTGTCCTTTTATTTTGACGCAGCGCAGCAGGAAGGCTTGCTGCGCTGCCGAGCATCAAAATATTGTAAATGAGGCCTTTAGTTTCTGTGTCAGTGAGGGTGTTTGTTACTGCTCAGTCGAGGAGCATAGCTTCCATTGGTGCAGCAGGAGCAGTAGCACCATGATTATTGCTGTATTTTATAATTCAAAAGCGGCAGACTGGGTCAATTACCTTTCTTGCACAAGGGCCTAAAACCCACTAGTTATGCGACTTCTAGTTACACCACAAGGATAACAGTTTGGCCATGTTCAAGCACGTAATTGTCTTCTATATACACTTCCTAATCTGAGCCAGTGGATGCTGGTTGGGTCCATCTACCAGCACTTATTTTTCCTCCTTAGATATTTACTGAGCCCAAGTGATGGAAAAAAGCACAGATTGGCTGAGGAAGACAGGAAAACCATCACAAAGGTAGAAAGAAGGAACCTGGAAGGGTGAGATAACGTGGCAGGGAGTGTCTAAAAGTTGATTAAGAGGTATGGGGTGGATTTAGGACTAGCCTGCTTGCTCTTCGGTTTGCAGTTATTTCATGGCACTGGTCCCATGCTTCTGAGCAAAGGTTAGGACCAGCGCTTATTCTTTTACAGATAAAGCACAGCCTATATAAAAGAAGGACTGACCCCATCTTACATACACTCACATTGAGACTCTTGGTGACTTGTAGGAAGGTCCTTGGACTCTCATGGTCCCGTCCTCTGGAACTCCTCACCTTTGCTACTTCGACTCCAAACAGACTTTAGAGTGTAAGGGAACCTTATGAAGATCTCCTCCTCTGTCAAGCTTGCAAACGGGTATCGGTTTAAATCCTCTATCTTGGATCGGGCGTCTCTTCTCCCACACCTTTTCCACAAGAGTTTTGAACAACTGTATAAATGTGTGTTAGAATCCGGGTTCTCTGGTTGGCACAGGTAGGTACTTGTGACAAGCAGGGAACCTTTCCTCTAGTCAGGGTAAGGGGATACACTCCTAAAATAACCCCTGCTCAACCTCTAGGTAGCTTGGCGCGAGCAGACAAGGCTTATCTCAGAGTGTTATAGGTTAAGCATCTGTGAACACATACAGCAACCAAGTGACAACACTACAGATGGACACCACACTGGTTTTTACATTAAAAATAAGGATTCTTTATATAGAGTTACCACAAGACCATTAAACGACAAAAATACACAATACTGTTACTTTAGATGGTAGAAGTTTGCTTAGTTCTCTTAAGTTCTTAAATGCGACACTTTAAGTCAATGTACCTTAGATGCGACACGCAGGGCAATGAAAGTGTTGCAACGATGCTGATGCGATGAAGTTTTTGGTGCAAAGAAATAAAGACGTGAAGATCTTCCAGATGCGTTACGCTTCTCCGATGTTGCGAGAAGACCCGACTCGATGCGTCAGCTACAGCGGCGTCACCCCTTTACGCGATGCGACGACATCAGCCTTGGCAGCGGCACTCTTCTCCGACGTTTGCGAGACGCTTGTGCTCGATGCGATGCTGCAGCGGCGTCACCCCTTTGCGCGATGCGACGACA
Source organism: Triturus cristatus (assembly GCF_964204655.1). Taxonomy (NCBI): domain Eukaryota; kingdom Metazoa; phylum Chordata; class Amphibia; order Caudata; family Salamandridae; genus Triturus; species Triturus cristatus. Next base: position 646,528,309 of record NC_140584.1, on the reverse strand, counting down.
GCAGCTCCGATGACGGCACGCTTCTCCGTGGATGCGAGGCGCTTTTCTTGATGCGGTGCAATGCGACAACTACGATGGCTGCGATGGCGACATGCTTCTTCCTCGATGCGAGACTCTTCTCTTGATGCGGTGCAATGCGTCAGCTACGATGGCTGCGATGGCGACACGCTTCTTCGGCGTTGTGAGACACTTCCGGAATGATGCGAGACGCTTCCGCTCGATGCAATGCTGCAGCGGCGACACCCTTTGCGAGATGCGACGACAACAGCTCCGACGGCGGCACGCTTCTCCTTCTTGAGTCGCGCTTCCAGTTCCTTGCAACACGCAGTCCCTCAGAAGGCCCAACAACAGCAGCAGGCACTTACAAAAGACTCTGGGGAGCTGGGGGGTGAAGTCCACTGGTCCTGGGACTTCGTTCAGGGGGCAAGCTCAGCACAAGCCCTTGGAGATCTTTTAAGCACAAGTTGAAATAAAGTCTTTGTAGTCTTTCTCCTCTCCTTTCAGCAGCAAGGCAACCACTGCAGGCCAATCCCCCAGGTCAAGGACAGTACTCCTCCTTACAGCTTTCCCAGTCCCTTCTCCTCAGGCAGAGGTTCTTCTTGTCAAGCAGGATCTAATTTCTTGGGAGCAGGGTCCCAATACTTATACCCTTAATTCCTTTGTTCCTCTGGGGTAGAGGGGCCTTTGCCCAGTCCAAACCAGTTCTTGAGCACTTTGTTGACATGACTCTGCCTTTCTATTCAGGGTGCAGGGCAGAGACATCAGCCGCTCCACAGGAGGTGGAGCCAGCATTGTGGTGGCAGAGCACAGCCCCATTCAGAGTCCAGGTGCACTCCTCCCACCCATCTGGATGTCAATCTCTCTATTCACCACCAGGCTACCTAGCCCTGCCCCTCTGGATTTCCCCAGCCCTGTCACTCACACAAACCAGACAGGCAGATACACATCATAGCAGAGGCGGACTGAAATGGTTAGGCAAGCAAATACCAACTTTCTAAAAGTGGTATTTGCAAACACAGAATATTAAAATAAACTTTACTAAAAGATGTATTTTATTATTCTGAGTTCAGGCATACTAAACTCGATTTTCTACCATGTTCCCTGGGTCTGTTAGGATCATAGGTTGTAACAATTCTAACAGCCCAATCTGGCCGATGGGAACAGGTAGCCTTACAATAGTGAAAAACGAAAATGGCTGTAATTCACTATTAGGACATGCCACACACATCAGGGCAGGTCCTACCTTATGCCGACAATGCACCCTGCCCTTGTGCCTACCATAGGGGTGACTAATATGAAGTTAAGGGAAGGTTTAGGGACTGGGAAGTGGGTGCACTTGCCCAGTCAGCATGACAGTACCAGACTGCACGCAGGTTCTGCAATGGCAGACCTTTAGACACATTTTACTAGGCAGCTTCTGTGGGTGGCACAACCAGTGCTGCAAGCCTACCAGCAGCATTTGTATTTACAAGCCCTGGGCACTCCTGGTGCACTTTACTGGGGTCTGACAGTAAACCAAATAAGCCAATCATGGAATCCAACCAACATATACATTTTAAATAGGGAGCACTTGCACTGTGGCACTGGTTGGCAGTGGCACAGTGCTCTGAGCAGCTAACACCAGCAAAACACATGAGGCACAGCGACAAAAAGTGGAAGGGAGACTCACGCCAAGGTGCCAGGTCTAACAATGTGCAATACAGGGCTGACGCTAGGTACGGGCAGTGTGGGCAGCTCACCATGGCCGCGCTCCTGGTCACAACTTTAAAACAAGCATTGGCAAAGCCAGATGGTCTTGGCAATGCGAGAGCTATTGGCGTTGTTAATGTCTTTTAGCCAGGTGGTATAGCAGCACACTTTGAGACAACCACCCAGAGTTGGGTTGAGGTTTTTTTTTCAGGCATCGCTGTCATGTAAAACAGGGCACACTGCAAAACAAACCCATACAACGATTCCCTTGTATGCACACGGTGTTACAGCTTAAATGCTCCCAAAACATAGTCAATCGCTGGATGGGGAAGTTGATAGTAAAAAAGGGGGTGGGTGTAAAGCTAAATATATGAATAAACTATTGCACAGTTGTTGACGAGCGACAAAGCTAAGGAAACACCCCACGGTTCAGAATTGGCATGTAAAAGGGAAATCGAGGTTTAAATTCAGTGTGTCAAGGGTGTGCTGTGGTTATCACATCTTGCCAGCAATCCTGATGCTAGCAATAATCTTGTTTCATCAGCGAAAAACATTCTTCAATTTTTTATAATCATATCCACATTCTTACATTTAATGAGCATGCCTATAGATTTCATTGCATAGAAACTATACATGTTCGAATATACGTGTAATAAGCCTTGCGTTGACACATTATACAGTTGTTTGGGATGATTATTCTATGCGCTGTCTAGCCAAGACCTTAAACGGAGCAAGATATTTTCAGAAGAGGAGAATGTTTTTCTTAGAAGAGTTGTACTAAACAGCAGCCATCTTGAAATAGAAAACCTAAATTTCAATCCGAGGACCAGCGAATTGTAAAAGTACAATTTGTTCAACGTTTTCCAAGAGTATTTGATACCAAAAAAATATATCACAACAAGCACAAGCGGATTGGTAACATTATTCAAATACATTTAAATACAAAGTAATACTGTACAATGCAAAAATGCAGTACTTCATCACAATCATTGTCAAAATACCTATAGCAACTTATCCACATTTTTTTCATTTTGAGAAAATATAAGATGGTGATATTCTAAAACTGCAGAGCTGAAGGGCCTGGTTGCTCTACAGAGAAAAGTTGGTGTTGCCGCCTATAGTCCCTTGTGTTTTCCTCGGGATGGAGCAAAAATGAAGGCACTTGTAGCCTTCTGTTTCAAGTCAATGCCGATTCAAACCGGAAGTAAAATCTTTGGCGCTCGCCCTCTGAGAAACAGAATACAGTCAAAATTACACCAGATTTTGCTTGGACTAAACGTAGTAACCATATATACCTTAGTTTGTTTCTTCTCTTGCTAAAGAAATGCCCACCAAATCGAAATGAGGAAGTATTTGTATGTATAAAGGCATATACGTATTTACAGAGCTTTCTTAATTCTCACCCTTTTTGTGCAACTATATGTTTGCACACAATATGATGCATTATTTAGTGCAAGGTAAGCTTGTATACTGAAGTATAACAAATAGTAGGCATTTACAGCGCAAATAGTTTAGGTATACATACATTTATGTTTACTCCTCTCAGAAAGGATAAGAATGTACATGATTTAAATATTACCGGCTGGTTAATATACTTTTCCTTACCCTGATTAAAGTCTGGTATTTCACACGTTACATGATTATGATATTATGCGTGTGTGCCACTAGAAACTGATGTGGTAATACTGGAAGAGGGAATTTTTAAAACAAGAGAGGGTGGGACCTATCTGGCTGCGATGAGCAATGATGGCCGAACGAGGCAAGCAGCGGCGAGGGAGGAGTTGGAGGGATGGCTCAAGCAGCAAAAAGAGAGGGGTTTGGGGGATGGACAAGCCACATCGGGCAATCCTCTCACTTTGAAGATAGAGAAAGAAAAGTAAAGAGGTGCCATTAAAAACAAGGTCTGACATTTGACCTTCGTCTTTGAATGCACAGCAAATGTGGCAAGATAAAAACAAGACTTGCAGGCTTGTTTAGAGAAATGGTGAGTGAAAACACTGAACACTCTTGTGAAGTGCTCTACAACAAAAAAAAGTCGTTTCTAAAACTGTTCCTAATATGGGATCAGTGGATGGATAGTAGTAATTGGTCCTTGCTCTCGGAAAGGTCTAAACTCAGGAAAAGGCACGATTCATGCTTGCCATGGACAAATTGGGAGAAAGAATATGAGAGAGACGATGGAGCCAGCAAATATGAAGCCTATTGGCATGCTGGAGCCCATTAAGTATATACAACATGTTTCGGATAGACAGGGCAAGAGCTCGCTAGCCGAGCCCTAGAAACATCGCAGTTATGATACCTGGGGAGCAGCAGTGGTGCACAGCTGTGTGGCCCAAGGGAGGGGGCCACCTACACCGGGCCTTGCAGCCATGGGCTTCGAGGCGTAAGAAGTCTAATCTTTACATCTGCATAACAGCGATTAGTTGGGTACTTGAAGTAGGTGTGAAGTGAGCCCTGCCCCAGCGTGAATGTAAACCATGGTGTCCTGCAAGGCATACAACAAAAGAAAGAATTCTGTCCCATCACCTAGGAGGGAGGAAAGGGAGACAGGCATCATCAAAATTCCAAAAAATCAAATTTCTTTAACACACTGAAGGGTTTTACCTTAGTACATGGAATTATATCACTAGATCAACAGCCTCATGCATCAAGCCAAAATCCAGTCGGTAAAATACCGATTCGCTAATAGCTCCCGGTATTGAGTTAAAAATACCCAATCCCAATGCATCAACCCAAAAGCAAAAATCGCTATTTAAGGAATCCTTAAATAGCGATTCCTTAAATAGCGATAGCATTTAAGGAATCCCAAATTGAGATTCCTTAATTTAAGGAATCTCAATTTGGGATTCCTTAAATGCAATGCATGAAAGTTAAAAAATTAGCGAGTTCGCTAATAGGGGGAGCAAATTACCATGAAGATGAACTGCATGGTAATTTGCTAAAAGTTTGAAAAATGCACTTTTGTGCATTTTTCAAAGTTTCATGTTGCGCACACACATGCCCTTAGAGCATGTGTGTGTGCAACATATATGCACATATCAATTTCAGGGGTGCAATTGGGTGTCATTTTGACACCCTTGCACCCTTGAAATTGCATGAGCAATTTGCGAGAACCTACTGGTACTCGCTATTTGCTCATGCAATCTCCAATTCATTCCTATGGGCCTGGAGGCCCATAGGAATGATTGGGATGGCATTCCTTAATTGCTACTCGCAATTTGCTAGTAGCAATTAAGGAAAGTTAAGGATTCGCTATTTGAATAGCGATTCCTACATGCATAGCCTTTTGCTATTCCTTATTAGCGATTCCTTATTTTTCGCTAATAAGGAATCGCAAATGGCATTGTTGATGCATGTGCCCCTTAGATTTCTTTAGTAAAAGTGAGAGTTTTTAAACATTAACTGAGCAACATTGCTGCCCCTGCCGTTATGATCATGGTATATTAGTGAACTAAGAGCAGGGCCCCTGGATTTATGTGGCAAGAAAGTACCAGATTACGTGGCTGGGTTAACTAATTTATGCGTCAAGAAAAGGCATATTATGTGGCATAATGCAGTACATTTTGTGATAGAATTACCTAATTATTTTGTTATTCACCCAAATAAAGCAATAGGCAACAGAAAGATAACCAGTTAACCTTTGTGAAGGGCTTTCCACTGTGTAGCAACAAGTTTTTCTGCATTTTTAGTCAATTTCAATCCATTTGAGCTATAAACAAAATTATTTTTTGTTAAAAGTTGCAGCTTATGAGGCAAATCCATAATTATGTGGAAAACGCAGTAACTGCAAAATCAAATAATTTCAGTGGCTCTGGCTAAGAGGCATGTCAGGGTTCATATGTAACTATATGTGGGCTACAGCCTTATTAAACATGCAAAGAAATTATAGACTATTACATCAAAGAGAAGAGGTGTTGTACAGCACACACTCTGACCGCACGTTTTGAATGTGCTCAGATGTGTGATAATGAACAAAATGGAGGTAGGTGAAATAAAGCATTTCCCTAGGATCACACAATTTGGTCAAGCAGGGAATCCGGGATTGATCCTAGATTTTCCAGTTTCTCACAGTAAATTCGACCACTACATCCATATTTCTTTATAGTATTCAAGCTTAACGCTTCATTTTTAATTCGTGGAGCATGAGACTAAAGTCTGGGTGACAGCCACAGTCCATATTGTATTATTGGCAGTTTTACACAGCACGAACAGCCATGGACATAAGAGCACTTCAAAACAGACAGACTACTGTCATATTTTTTCAGCAGGGAGATTTGTTTGGATTCACAGGATGCTGAGCCAATACCCATATTGAAGCATGACTACTCTTGATGCATGGCGGACAGCTGTAGTACTAGGCCATGTCGTCTCTTGTGAAAGCTCGGCTCATTTTGGGCTTGAGTTTTGTAGAAAAGATGAATTGTAGTCACGAGGTAAGTTCAAGTAGAAGTTTATTGATAAGTTACAAGTTAGTTCAAGATGGTAGTTACAAGTTCAGGATCCCACCAGGAGCTGCATCTTTGCTGCTCAGCCTACTCCTCCAACTGTCATTCCTCCAGTCCACCAGGCACACCAACATTCTACACAGTCATCACGCATTCCAACATTCCATACACACATACCCATGCATACTGGCTGAGCAGCAGGAAGTCTAAGTACAACATATCCTCTTCCCTTGAGAAATCAACGAACTAAAAAAATAGAACAAGCTTTTAAGAGGGTAGCACCCATATGCAGAGGGCTTGTTAAAACATTGCATCCAAAAGAATATTTTAGATGAAGAAAAGATGCAAGATGAAGAAGAACATTGAAGCTGCAAGAAAATAGGTACGTATTGCAGAAGAACAGAGAATGGAAGAGTGAGTGAAAGTATACAGCAAGGAAAAGAGTGCAAATGAGAAAATACGAACATAACATAGCACATCCCCTTCCCTTGGAAACATAAAGAAGAAAATTCAGAAATTGGAATAACGAGAAACTGCAAATATAAATATGAGATAAAGAGAGAAAACATATTAGCAATTCACATGAAAATAAGAATTTCAGATGGAAAAAATAAGAAAAGGAGGAAGGCTATCCTCCAAACAACTGTATTAAAATCAATAATAGCATGGAAATACTGTGCAGAGCTGGGAGAAGAATTGATACCAATAAAGAATATAACCCAAACTAGTCACCCATTTCAACACCACGCACTAAAGAGGACAAAGTGTAGGACTTGGAGAATGGAGGACACCCGCAGAGTGTAAATTCCAAACCAATCACACTGTTCTACACGCCCCAACCATAAAAGGAATACTATAGAAAACTCAATGCATTTACTTAAATGCATACAAAATAAACAATTATAGGGTACACTGCCCATTGCGCACCAAAAAAAACAGACAAAATATATATAATATATAGGGAACACGGCCCATTGCGCACCATAAATTTTAGAAAAGGATACACTGCCCATTGCGCTCCAAAAAATATATAATGTATGGGAAACACAGCCCAATGCGCATTATAAATTTAAGAAAAGGGTACACTGCCCATTGCGCACTACATGTTACAATACTTGACTAAACCACCAATTGCACAAGTATGCAGGGAAAACCAAACAAAAATATAGGTGTAAAGGAAAAGTAACCCACACTGCTAGGTAAGAAATTATACGGGTAATGCAAGTGTAAAAAGGGTAAACGACCCACATTGCTAGGTAGAGCAAATATACTAGTTCATACAAGTGTAAAAAGGTAACCAACCTACACTACTAGGCAAACAATCTATACAAAAGTTAGGCACAGATGCTGTATAAGGTGAAATCAATGTAAAGGGTGTGCGCACCACCCACACCGAAAGATAAAGACAAGTATATAGAGACCAGCTCTAATACACAACTACCCTAAAGGAAACATCTGAGCATAGTGCCCTGAAGATAACTAGATCGGCCAAAACATTAACAAATAAAGCTCACACTAAATGCATACCACATATGCAACAACTCAATTAAAATATGAGTAAAGATAGAATAAAGCACAGTGTAAATAATAGATTACCTGGTGTACTAAATAAGATAAAAACTGAAGTACACCTCCCCTTACACACACTTGTCAAACACCTTAGAATGTCATTAAAACAAAACATAAGCCATTACAAGCATATTAAATCGTAGTTCAAAACTCATAGCAGATGACAATCTATAAGAAAGGAAGAACAAACGCCGGTGAGCGAACTCTCTCACCCGAAAAGGCTTGAACTGTCCCACGCCGATTTAAGTCCAATTCGCCTCATCTAGACATTTCCGGTGAGTAGCGTGGCTTGACTTCAAAACATCAGTGTTCACAGAGACTGTCAATATGCTGGATTGAACGTGAACAGCCTAACGAGAGCACAGCACAAGTACTAATCTTGAATGAAAACGAGGAGCAGCGGAGCATGACTATGACGTTGACAGCAATCCCCAAAGGAGCAGCGGAGCATGACTATGACACTGACAGCAATCCCCAAAGATGATTCCTCGGTGTCGAGTGAAGTCAACAGTCAATATGTAACTTTATTGACACGCTCAGAAGAGCAAACGTGGTTGGCATGCATCACGTTTTGTGCTGGAGATTTCTAGACAGGATGAAGCACGCCAAACTAAAGATGGCGGCACGCACCGGTGACGCCGTGCAGGATGGCCCCCGGCACCTCCGTGCTACAGTGCGTAATGCATTGGAGCTCTGGCAACCATCACACGTCATAGAGGAAGTACCGCAACTTCGCTGGACACAGGAACGCGGTAAGGCTGCACGCGCAGTGTCCACACACAAGACGAGCGCGCGATGTAATGATTTGAACTGGTCGATGAACTGTCACATGTAGGGAAAACGGCTGGGGCCCACAATAAAATTCAAAAATTGGGCTTACCTCCATCTGTCCATAACCTCATGCCTTCGGTACAGGAAACAAAGATAAAAACAAAATAATACCGTACAGTGCAGTTGTCGCCTCACCCAAAGCACCGCACCAAAGACTCCTTACACAAAGTGCTCGCAGTGTGGATCTCGCCTCATCCAAAGCGTCGCGTTAATCACACCTTAAACAAAGTGCTCGCTGTGCAGATCTCGCCTCACCCAAAGCGTCACTTTAAATACTCCTCACAACCGTGTCTTCTGTTGAAAAACAGTTGATCAAAACATTGCCATACATCTTGTGCTCTTTACTACTGTCTCCGAATGATTCTGAAAGTCCAATAATGTAGCCAACAATAAAAATATGCCAGACCTTGATGTCAGCTGGTCAGCGATGTATCCGTTTCTTTTGAAGTATAAAGCCATAAGGAATGTGAAGCGCCCTGGGTAGGCTGTCCAGATGGTGAAGGACACTGGTGGGATTTACGAGGGCGTTCTTTTCCTTGATCTTTAAGTTTCTTTTCTTTGAGAAGTTTCTTCAATCCATACAGTTCGATAAAAATATCAGTATCTTCACCTTCAGTAGTCTTGTCACGCAGGGTTTCTTCCAGATCGTCGCCAATGTACTGTTGCTGTCTCCTGAGGCGGAAGCCGGGAGTTTTACTTGTAACTTGTAATTTGTTTTAAACCTGTTCTATTTTAAAAACTCACCGTCATTCCGGTCGCTCACCGGTATCCCCGCACACCGCACAGCTGATCGAAGAGCTGCCTCGGTGGTTGCCGCCATCCCGACAAGCCCTTGAGCCTGGCCACGCCCCCTGACGCTCGGCCACGCCCACCATCACACTACTTAAAGCGCAACTCCACAACCCCTTTATCATGAGATGGTGTCTCTGGCCGCGTAGCGGACGCGCGCAGCGGGCGCGCCGACGGCGCGCCGAAGGCGCGCCAAAGGCAAGCCCGTCTGCGCCCGTCCGCGCACGGTCGGGCCCAGGGCCAGAACCCTTGCTGGATAAAGCTCCCCCGAAGGTAAGCTACTCTCGTCGGGACCTCCTAAGTCTCAGACCCCCCACTTCCCCCTCCTGTGAGTATGTTCACGACCTGAATGGACCATTCATCAGCTGTACTCACTGCCATCCAGTCCAACTTACGCTCCCCATTCGAGCCTCCAAGCTCTCAGCCCTCAAACTCGCCTCGCTGAATTGTCGCTCTCTCCCTAAACATGCGACGCTGATTAACCACCTCATAGAAGACCATGACATAGACGTCCTTTTCCTGACGGAAACGTGGCTCTCTTCCCACTCAGAATCAGATATGGTGCTAGCAACCCCACCGGGCTTCCTCATCCAGTCCCTACCTCGTCCCCTAGGTAGGGGTGGTGGTGTCGCCATTATTCATCGGGACCATTTCCTCTGCAATACTAATGACGCGCATATTCCTGACTCGGAAAGCCTGCAGTTTACTATTAAGTTAGACCCGACTAACTCTCTCTCAGGGATCCTAGTATACCGCCCCCCTGGTCATCCAGGTCCTTTTGCTAGTTCTCTCCTGGACTCAGTAACTACACAAGCCCACTCCATCACCAATTTTATAATAATAGGAGACCTGAATATTCATTTCGACGACCCCTCAGACTCGGGGGCTATCGACCTGATCACTGATCTGGCGGCCCTTGACATCCGCCTTCTAAACTCTGGAGCTACTCACATCAAGGGTCACTTGCTGGACCCTGTGTTCACAAGTTCCCTCACTATGATAGCTAGTGAGCCCCTTCCTCTCCCTTGGACGGACCACTTTTTAGTCTCCTTCCAACTTCCGGGAACTTTTAGGAAACCTCATAAACCGCCCACTTATACCAGGGACAGGGCCTGGTCCAGGCTGCCCACCGAAGATTGGGCCAGGGCCCTAAAATCAACCACCCCTGCTTACGCAGAAGACCCGGATGTCGCCGACAGTAAATATAGAGAATGGATTACTACCTCCCTGGATCTCGTACTCCCATTTAGGACTCGGGAGGACAAAAATGGGAAACTAGGCTCCGCCCCGTGGTATACACCAGAACTTCGTCTTTTACGCAAAAACTGTAAGAGAGCCGAACGACTTTGGAGGAAAGACTGGCAGCATGCCAGCAAGGAAGCCTACCAAAATTCAGTCAGATTATATAAAACTGCTATTAGGCGCTCTAAAGCTTCCCACTATGAAACTCGGATAAAAGAATCCACTAATTCAGCCAGGGAATCTTTCCTAATTGTAAAAGAGCTTCTGAAAGTTCCAACCACTCCGCCCTCCAATAGCCCCCCTGTGGACCGAAGCGACGAATTAGCTACCTATTTTAACGACAAAATCGCCCGCATCCTAGCATCCCTTCCTCCCTCATGTCCCTCTAGTTACACGGACACTGGTCCACCCTCCACCCAGTCTGGAAGCAGCTCACGCCCTCAACTGGCGACATTTAGACCAGTAACCTGTAACGAGGTAGAAGCAACTCTGACCAAAATGAAAAGCGGATCACCTTTGGACCCTGTACCCTTGAGATTCCTTAAAACTGTTACCCCCGCCATCATTCCCACGATCACGGAGCTTATCAATAGCTCACTTGCCAGGGGTTCGGTTCCCGCTAGCTGGAAGAGTGCAGTGGTGAAGGCACTCCTAAAAAAACCCCAGCTAGACCCAGCAGATATGGCCAACTATCGGCCAATCTCACTCCTCCCTGGTATTAGCAAGGTAGCCGAGAAACTGGTCAACGGACAATTGTCTCAGTTTCTCGAGGTAAATAACATCCTACGGCAATCCCAAACTGGGTTCCGCCCGGGCCACGGCACAGATACTGCCCTTCTCGCCGTCATCGAAGAGGCAAGGCGCATACTAGATTCAGGAGGGTCAGTGGCAGTGATCCTCCTGGATCTTAGTGCAGCCTTCGACACAGTCAACCATCGTGTCCTCCTCAATCGGTTGACGGCGGCAGGGCTGACCGGGACGGCACTCAGATGGATAGAGTCCTTCCTTGCGGGGCGCACGTTCCAGGTTTGGGACGGCAACCATCGCTCGTCCACTCTTCCCCTCATGAGCGGGGTCCCTCAGGGATCCTCCCTGAGCCCAACGCTTTTTAATGCATACATGGCCCCCCTTGAAGACGTGGTGATCCCATTCGGCATAAAAATAGTGAGCTACGCTGATGATACACAGCTGGTCGTCTCCCTATCCCAACTAGACGACCACCCAGACAAACTGGCAAACTGCCTTACGGAAATCCACGGATGGATGTGTGAGTCATCACTAAAACTTAACGGGTCAAAGACCGAAGTGATGCTCATGGGAAAACAATGGGTGACCATCCCCCCAGCGGTCTGGCCAAACGCGTTCGGAGACATTCCTACCCCAAAACAGGAAATTAAGACTCTAGGTGTATGGTTAGAACCCGAGCTCTCCATGAAAACGCAAGCGGCCAAAACTGCAGGTACCTGTTTTGGGCTTATGCGTACTACCCGCAGGATTCTCCCCCTCCTCCCCCCCGCAGCCAGGAAACTACTGGTCCAAGGGCTCATACTATCACGTTTGAACTACAGTAACATGATCTACTTGGGAGCCCCTGAGGCCACCCTGGCGAAACTGCAGCGAACACAGAATGCAGCTGCCCGCCTACTCATGAACCTTCCCTCCAGAGTGTCAGCGAAACCTGCTATCAAGGCCCTGCACTGGCTCCCTGTGCGCCAAAGATTGGAATTCAAAGCCATGTGCACGGCATTTAAACTGATCAATGGAAGTGGCCCTTCGATCCTCAGCGACCTGGTTACTCCATATAAAACGTCCAGATCCCTGAGGTCTGAGAATGAGCACCTAGCCAACATCCCCAAATTTAAAAAGACACGCACTGGAGGTCGACGCTTCTCAGTAAAAGCGTCCACTGGATGGAACCCCCTTCCACGCACCCTTAGACTGGAATCCAATTATCTAATTTTTAGAAAAAAATTGAAAACACTTTTATTCCCTAAATAAGGCCATCCTCCTTCCTTCTTTCCTCCCTTCCCATCTGGACAGCAAATTTTATAGCGCGGGGATGCCCTTGGGTCACCAGGCGCTTTACAAATTGCTAAATAATAATAATAATAATAATGTAGAAAAGATGAATTGTAGTCACGAGGTAAGTTCAAGTAGAAGTTTATTGATAAGTTACAAGTTAGTTCAAGATGGTAGTTACAAGTTCAGGATCCCACCAGGAGCTGCATCTTTGTTGCTCAGCCTACTCCTCCAACTGTCATTCCTCCAGTCCACCAGGCACACCAACATTCTACACAGTCATCACGCATTCCAACATTCCATACACACATACCCATGCATACTGGCTGAGCAGCAGGAAGTGTAAGTACAACAAGTTTCCAAGAGGATCTTGAGCTGTGCAGAGCAAAGCCTCTGGCTAAAGTTTTCAGTGGCTTGCCCACATATAATATCATGCAAAAGAGAGTAATGTTAGGAGGGCAGAATCCATGCAAAAATATTAAAAAACGTTAAGAGAGTGAGAGTCTGTAAGGTGAGAGATGGATGTAAAGGAAGAGAACAGCTGAAATAAGGTAAGCGGTTAGGGAGAGTAGAGCGGTACAGAGCAGCATTTGAAGAGAAGAAGTGGATGTAAGAGTGGCAGAACCAGCAAGAAGAGGCTGGGGAAAGGGGAGTGATTGATGTAAAGGGACAGAACAAGCAAAAAAGTTGAGACAAGAGAAGGTGAGAGACTGGTTGGTATGATGATAGGAAAGGAGTGGAGCATTGAGGGCAAAGGTGGATGTAAGAGTGGCAGAATCAAAGAGAGAAGGTAAGATGCTTGGGGAGAGATAATTGAACAGGAGATAATGCAGGGGTAAAATGAATATCAGAGTGGGCTGAAACAGCAAGACTAGGCAATAGGCTGTGCAAGAGACGAGGTGAAAAGAAGAGTATGGAGGGGTGAGGTAGATGTAAACGGGCAGAATATGCAAAAAAGTAAGTGGCTGGAGAACAGATCAAAATGTTGTTAAACCAGTGTGTGCTGCTAAGTCTTTAGAGCCTTCTAGCAAAGTTTGCAATTAACTATCTCTATATTTTCCTATTAAAAATATCAAAAGAAAAGTTCGTTTTGAGCTGAAAGTGTCATCCTTCACAAAGGGTTGCGATCTTGAACCATCCCCAATGTGTCTGCTGAATTTCAGCCTGCTCTCTGTGTACTCTATTACCCCTCTTGATCTTTCTATTACATCTCACTCCCAGTGGGACCCTTCCCTGTTCATGTCCTGTGGAGATCTAGAGATCATAGCTCCTGTCCTGAACTCCCTTTGCAATATCCAGCTTGCATCCTCATATATTCCTACCAATAAAAAAAAGAAACAAGCTGCGGTTGTTGCTCTGCTCAAAAAAACTTTAACAGTCACAAAACGTCTCCGCATCTTTTGACATCTGTTTGCCACCTTTTTCTCAAATTTTCCACAATATTTATCTGTAAAAGGAAAAAAGTTGAGGTATATTGTGAGACCTTTTCTTTGGGTCAGGGGCATTAGGTTATTAATTGGCAGCATTTGTGGAGGATACCGTTTTTTATGACTGCTGTTTCAGAAATGACTATTTAATTTAATTTTTTCAGAGTTATTCTTTTAGAAATGAAGTTGAGACTAATTGCTAGGTTTAGGCGCCCATTGTGTAGGTGTTGGCTAGCCTCTGGTGCTTCTGCCTGCCAATATATTAGCCAACCCACCTGTGTTTGACATTTCTGCCTTCTTTTCTTATTTTTTGGAATCTGTTCAGGGCCGGCTCTAGGGCGGTGCAACCGGTGCCACCACACTGGGTACTGACTTCCGGGGGGCGCTGTGTTTGCAAGTTTATTATGGTTTTAAAGCATCTGCTGCCACGTTCCAATTTTCAGGCAACAAACAAATGGCAAGATAACTTCTGTAATAAATGTTCTTCCCGGAGAGAGTAAAGAGTTTTTTCTAGTTGAGGTTTTGACTCACTATAAAGTAGCATACAGGGTTAATATGCCTGTTGCAAAGAATGTGTACCATGCAGATTACAAAGTGAATATAAATGTAAATAGGTCACTGGGTTACTGCTTTTAAAATAGGTACTTGCAATTTATAAGTTAAAATCCAAATATACAACTGTGAGCTATCTTTCATTATAGAACTGCATGCACACTGCAAAGTATACATCAGAGCATAGATTACTGTTGCAAAAATGATTAATTTGGGTAGGAATCAATTCTTATTTCCTTTTTAAATTCTGAGTTTGTGCTTCTCTAGAGACCAGGCATTCGTGAACTATACTGCTTACCAGTTTTCATGACATGTCACTTCTACACCTTGTACTCCTCTCTCTTATATATCATTTCCGATGCACTGATTTACATATGTATGATTGTCTCTGTGTAATGTGTGTGTAATGCAAAGTTCTCTGACACCCTACACTGGTATCAGTGGCGCTATATAACTAATTAAATGCATCTGACAGAGACTGGTTATGGAGACTTTGGTTCTGGTAAAGGGTGGTGGTGAGGGAATCCATGGTGGAGGTGGTCATTGGGGGGCTCCAACAAACATTGTCGCACGGGCACCATCAGCGCTAAAGCTGGCCCTTAATCTGTGCTTTCAGTTATTTGCTGCAGCTCTTGCAGGTCACTCACCTGATCTAGCAGTCAGGGCCGGACTGGCTGTATCAGGCACTGGGCGTTTTCCACAGTGGGCCGCCAAGGTGGGGCTGTTTTTGTTACTGGAGGCTGCCAGCAACAAAAGTGGCACAAAGCTTTCCTTCCACTAGCAACTCCCCTACCCCCTGACCCACCCCACACCCCGGTCCGGCCGAGCTCTTTGCCCATCTGTTTATACTGATCCCCTATGCCTGCTGAAAACCAAATGCCTTATCTTAAACTTCACTACCGTAAAGGGAGGGCT
Source organism: Triturus cristatus (assembly GCF_964204655.1). Lineage (NCBI taxonomy): Eukaryota > Metazoa > Chordata > Amphibia > Caudata > Salamandridae > Triturus > Triturus cristatus. Next base: position 646,512,831 of record NC_140584.1, on the reverse strand, counting down.
GGGGGGTCACTTGAAGTCCAGCTCCAGCTGTATTTCTGGGACAATCTGACCTGGAATTTTATTCATGTCCTAATCTGGAAACAATTAGTAAATATTGTAGCAATCATATCAGTTTTGGAGAGACCTAGGCTAGCTTTCTTAGCCTTTTTAGTGATATCCACACTAGGTAATTAATTTCTTGTAAAACTGTTTTAACTGTTTTAACAATTCCAGGTCATTCATGTTCAATTCATGCCCCTTCCTGTGATGTCATGTCACTTACTGTGATTTCTCATCTTAGAGGGGCGTTGCATGTTCCTATTCTGCCCGGGGCCCCACAAGCACTAAAATACAACAAGAACTGGGGAGCATATTATCAAGAAACGGCGTTAAAATTATCGCCGCTTTAGTGGCAGAAAACCGCCGCTTAGGCGGCGATAATGGGCTTGATAACATGCCCTTGAGAATTCCCATAGAAGCCCATGTTCTTGTGTCTTGGGCTTCTATTGGAATTCTCAGCGGCATATTATCAAGCCGTGCTTGATAATATGCCCCTGGATGTGTCGTAAGCACTCTGTGTGATGCATGAAGTCCTTGGATTCTTCTTTAGAAGGGGTGTGTCTGAATTGTAGTGTGGGTGCAGTGCAGTAAACTGTGAGAGGGATTTTATGCATACAAAGAGATCATAAGAGTCTTGTGGTACTCCACACATGATCATTTGTATTGAGTACATAGTGATGCCAATGCAGATGTCTTGACTGTAGTGGGGCACGGAGGAGAGGATCTACGTTAAATTCTTTGCCAAATGATGCTACAATTATTTAGCAGTATGTATATAGTGTAAGGCATGTGCTATTATTTTGTTATAAGCATATTTGTAAACCTTATATGGTATTATATGTATTGCTTGCTCGTGTACTCTTCCAGCCATACGTTATTTTTCGTATCCCTTTCATTAACTCTTTAGAATACGAAAAATAGCAGGGCTGCAGTATGTCAAGGGATTTCTAAAGATATCTATTGATGTAATCCTCATGTAATGTTGGCTGTTAACCAGCCTTTCTTAATGAGCGACCAGCTTATTTACATGTGTTCTCTCTTTTGCATATCCATTTCTTTAAACCTTTTCCAAACAAATTTCAATCTATTACAGTTTGTCCTGATTTTTTCAATCTGGATAGCAATAGTATTACCTGTCTCACAAACCACGTACAGAGAGGAAAATAAGGCTTCCAACAAGGTAACAAGTGCTAACATTGTTTTTCAAAACATATTTTGCTAAAATTGCTTTTGGAAAGCATCTCTTAATATCACCTTTCTCTCACAGCATCTTGAGACACATTTAACATTGTATTATATGGCACAAGAAGCAAAATCTAGCCTAAAATATATGTTTATAAATTGACTAAAATGTTTCAAAAGTAAGATATATTATCAATAAAGGATCATTTATAAGTATTTTAATACGTTTTAGATTTGTTTTGGCATCTCGATACAATTTAAAAACAGCAAAGTAGTTACTGTAATAATAAGGTTAAACCAGAGTGCCTTTAAATATTATGTATTTGAATAGATGTGTGTAAGGCATGGCAGATGGACCCTTCAGGGTACAGAGTTAATGGTGTTTCCCTGTAAGTTTAATGGATAGAAAAGTGTTTGTACATAGGGGAGCAGCAGCTGGTATGTATGCCAATGTTTGTAGGGGATCTGAGAGGACACAGAGCAATCTTCATGCAGCATTTACTCAGTGTGCCTGATGGGAGCTGGTTCCTGGTGAGTATGGTACCGCATTCTTAGCCTCTGAGGTCTTGGTGCAGAGCATCAGTATCACTTGGAAGTCTTCGGAGACTGCAACGTTAACTCTTGTATCAGGCTATGCTTGTTTGGGCTGACTTGTTTAGTTTTGCCTTCTAGGGAGAGTAGGGATACCTCTGGGATCTGAGGCTTGAAGAGCCATGCCTCATAGACTTGTAGAAGGCAAAATGGTTTAGTGATATCCTTAAGTGAAGGCGAGAGCAACATAATTCATCATCTCATGCATACTCTGCAGAATGTAACAAAAACAAATGTTTTTAGCTCAAACGGATCAAAAGTTACTAAAACGTGGCAACGTGAGTCCCTGCGCAGTGGAAGGCCCTTCGCAAAGGTTGCCTTGTCATCTTTTAGTTGAATATTGCTGTATTCAGTTGATAAACTAGTACAGATGAGGTGAAATCTTGTACCAGACAGTGTTATCATGTGTAAAATTTACAAAATAATAAAGTATTACTATCACAAAATGTGCTGCATTACACTACATAATTTGCGTTTTCATGCTGGATAATGTGGTTAACCCTGCTGCATAATTTGGACCCCGGTCATACAATTCTAGTGGCCCAGCATATATATTTACTGGCACAATATTTTGTGGACATGGTCTGGGTGTGGTATTTTGAGAAACCTATTCCATTGAATATTAGTTTTTCAAATATGGTTATATTTCGCATCGCCATTCAATCAAAAATGACAAAAGTAACTTGATGTCTGATACCAAGAGTATAGCTGTTATTGTTTCCACATTCTATAAAGCCTTATATGCGAAGTGTCCACGGTCTGCATGCAAAATAAACAACCACTGATCACAGACTGTTGCAAAGTGGATTCCGCCCACTTCATCCTCTTGGATTTTTAACTTTTGACTACGTGATTATTGGACTTTTACTGTGAGTAAGCCTCAGTACCTGTGACTCACTCACGGTAAAAACGACTGAGATTGCTAACCACTAGTGTCTTCATTTTAAGATAAGGCCACTGCATCATACCTAGGGTAACAGGCTCTGGGCTGGTTACACATAAAATGTGAGCACACACATGTGCAGGGTCGTGTGAGACTACCACCTTGCGCAGCCCAGTATCTACAAGCAGGCCCTTAAAAGATTGATGTCAACCTGGGGTAAGCCTTATAATATGAGTGGGCATTTAAAGTGTAGGTCTGTAGTGCTTACTGAAGGTCTGTGGAGCTTAAACTGTATTTCATCCTATAAGCAAAATCTGCACAAAGGTACAATTTTGCCCCATTTATGCCTACACGATCCAGTGAGGTACCAATCTAGAGCTAAACATTCATCTTGAGAGTAGATTCAGGGTCCGAGGCACCACACCTACACTCCTGATGGCACTTTAAAAATGTCATATTTCCCTGTCTCAGCTCATAAGCAGACTCCAGGCCTTAGTCCCCTCTACTGGGCCAAGTTAATTACTCTGCCATCCAGCAGAAAGATCAAGGTCCTTCACAAACAGAGCCAACAGTGCTTGACCCAGTTTCTGGGAAAGGATGGTGGAAAAAACAACTTATTTCAGAGATTCTCGCTCTGATCTGTTGGAAGGACAGGCTGCAAAGGTCTCTGTCTTGGCTGCTGTGTGGTGCACTTTAGGTATACAAGGGTTGGGTTGCGAGACCTTGACACCTCTTGAGAAGCCCTGGCTTGCCAGGCACTGGTTTGGCTGATGGGATGATCTCTCAAATTGGTAGCATAGGAGGCCGGTGAGACCGCAGTAGCACATCGAGGTGGCAGGATGGTGTATGCTCCAGACAGAGGGGACCTGCACATCAACCTGTGTATGACTCAAACTCATCTCCTGCCAAATTACTTGCATGGGGCCACAATAGATGTTATTCCAAAACCGGAGAAACCTCCTGAGCAATGCTATTCATGCTGGCCAGTATTGCTGATCATGATGGAAACCAAAATCATCTAAAGAAATATTGGTGAAATGGTTGGCAAAGGTGATAATCACCTTGGTCCTTTGTGACAAGAATTACTTTATGCTGGAGTGCATTACCATATGCTGCCTCAGGAGACTGCATTTGGTATTGGCTAGAAGACATGAACTTGTTTGCCAACACATCCTTTTCTTACAAGATTTTGATAAGGCATTTGAGTCCATAGGCTTGACATTCTTGCTTAAAGTCCTCCAAAAAATGAACTTCAGTCCCCAGTTCCTCGCATAAGTTAAGACTCAATATTCATCAACATATGTACAAGTTAAAATTAACAGCATGTTGTTGAACCCCTTTCTGATACAAAGGGGCACCTGACAACAGTGTCCCCTGTAGGAGGCTGGCTTAGTATATAGTGCACACTTATTTAAGTGAAACATCTTGAACTAATCAAGACAACCCTTATGGTGATTTTAGTGGTCTTTGATAACCTTTTGAAAGCTCTGAATGTGGTAGCTGTGGCAAGCAGCCTTCAGGCTTATCTTGAAGGAGTGTTAAGCAGCTTGTTTTTACCAGATTAATCATGTAGTGTAGGTTAAATGAAAAAGAACCACACAGAGTATAAATAGAAATGTCTGTTTATTACACAACACTCACTAACACATTGGTATATCTCCTACCCGGAGATATAAACACAAATGCACAATAATACTTCAGTTGCAATAAGGTAAGTAGCACAAATTACAGTGGTCTCCAGGGGGAGACCAAACCATATACTAAAAAAGTGGAATGAAAACTGAGACCGAAATCCAGAAATGGACCAGGAGACTCAGAAGAGCTGGGGACACAAGGAATCACCCAAGGTAAGCACCCAGGAACCCCACGGAGGGGGTGTGCAGAGTGGAAACGCAGCCAATAGAAGTCAACGGGGAAGTTGTAATTGCAGTTTTGAAGAAGGACCCTTCTCAGTGGGCCCTGAAGAAACCCAGTGGAAGACAGAAGGTGGAGAGTCACCCCACCCGTGGATACCCCAGGAACCAGGATACCTACACCAGGGAAGCCGGGTGCATAGGTGTGAAGTAAGGTGGGAAACCGCTGTAGACCACAATGAAGGACTTAAGGAAAGATGCTGCTGAAGAAGGCTGCGCAAGAGTCTGGTGGAATTCAAGAGTGGATTCTTGATGTGAAGAACCTGTAAGCAGAGGGGACAGTGTCTATGTCACTTGGAGGTGACCAGGAGGCCCAATGGGCAATGCCCACCGATGACGGATGGTTCAGGAGAGGTGACGTGACCTTTTCACTGCAGTTGTGAGGACCAGGCGATGTTGAGGAAGACCAGGAGCTGTGCATGAGCTGTCCCATGTTGGAAGTCGAGAACCAGGAGGTCGGTATCTGGAGGGAGAACCAACAAGCCTTGGCGGCTGCAACAGGCGTGGAAAGCAAAGAAGAAGCAATGTTGGGACTAGCAAGGTCCAAGGGATTCACCACAAGCAGGGGAGTCAGAGCAGGCCCCAAGCAAGCAGGGGAGCCCATGGGAGCAGAAGACCCTCAAGAGGACCTATAGGCCGAAGGCACAGGAGTCGCAAGAGGACCTTGAGCAGCTCACCAATAAGGAAGGCCAACGGTGCAGAGGATACGGTGAGGTTGCTGTACTTGGCAGGAAGAGATGCTGGAGGCTGGAGCTTCTTGTAGCCTGAAGATCTCTGGAGTGCACAGACAACAAGCCTTGGCAGCGGCAAGTCGACACAGTGCACAGGGGTTTGGTCCCAGTGGTACCGACGAGGGATATTGGCCTCAAAATCGCAGGGAGGACAGGTCAGGCCTCAGGAGTTGCGGAACCACCACCTGTGTTGCTGAACCTTTCGAAGTCCGTGGGATGTCAGGAGCAGCAGACCAGTCAGCTCTGTTGCAGTGCCTGCAGATGCAGCGGAGTGGCTCCTTCACTCCAAGGGAGATTACTTCAGGTGTCCTTGATTCCCACAGGTCTGGTGAAGATCCTGGGAGAAGCACAGAAAACGAAGAAAACTCACAGAACAGCAAGACCATGAGTCTTCCTTGATGCAGTCCCAGTTCCAGGCGAAGTCCAAGTGTCCAGATGGTCAAAGAGTGACATGGTTTCAGGCTTGAGTCTTGTCCCACGACGAATCTGAGGACCCACCCATAGGTAAGCCCTTAACTACCCTAGGAAGGAGGATAGGACTACTCGGGGGTTCCTCCCAGAGGACGGGCTGGACAGAGGGTAGGAAACTCCCATGTCCTTTGTCCAGTTTCGCACCAGAGAGGGAGCCAAGGGCTCCCAGAAATGGTTCCAACTGGAATGTGCAAGGACGGCACCAAATGTGCCCTTCAAAGCAGTCTGGTGGTGCTGGCAAGCGCCCCCACCCCAGCCCATTACACTAAGTCCTGTTTGAGAGGTGGTCACACCTCCCTGCGACATGAAACCTATTGTTCTACCTATCCCTGCTAGAGCTTGGCTCAGCAGCAGGAGGGCAGAATCACCAGCTTGCTGTTAGACCCTGAAAGACTGTAACCAGGAGTACATGGGAGCACCCCAAGAGAGCCCCACAAGTATATTGTAATCGGTGATGGGGTATGATTCCAACAGGTTTGATACCAAACATGATTGGGTTCGGTGCAGCCACTATATGGTTTGGCCTCTCGTAACGACTGATGTCCACTATATATATTAGAATTATTTAACGACTTACAAAGCCTGGAGAATCAACTCCACAGTTTGAAGGGGTGTCCTGCTCATGCAGGAACACTCACACTTATAACCAAGCACCCTGCCTTTAGGACTGAAAGGTGTGCCGTAGGGATGACTTATGGGTTTTAAGTGCAGTGACCTTAGATATAAGAAAACATATCTGTCATGAGGGGTGCTAGCACCAACTCACACAGACTGCAATGGCAGGCCTGTAATCACAGTTTGAGTGGTCTCTCATGTGTGGCACAATACATGCTGCAACCCATAGGCAACCCCAGGTGTACCTATTCCCTGGGAACCTCAGTAACATTACAAGGTTACACCAGTAACCAATTATGGATGTACAACAGTACTTGCCATGGTCAATCATGATATAAGGCAAACCACTACTGATTTCTATGAAAATTGTGACTCCATGATTCAATGTAATGGTTCACTTTAAACACTTGACCTCTTCACATAAAAAGTTTATAATTGAGACATATTGTATACACTATAAAGAATTCACACAATGGGAATGACTGCCTAAGCAGGAAATGCTAACATTAACAAATGTTTATACTGTGCTAATTTCATGAATACCCCTTTACTGTATCAACGTTAAATTACAAGATGATAATATCATATGTCAAAATGCTAATAAAAAGATCGAACAAAAAAAAGTACTTTTCGTGGTCAATTTATGGAGATAGCACAGTGACTAGGGTCCTGATTAGCAGGATCTCAGTCAGAATAGTCAAAAAAACATAGAGACACCAACAAAAAGTGGGGGGTAACCATGCTAGAAGTATCCTAACTTCCTACATCCCTTCTCTCCAGTCCGCTTCATGCTAACAGTTGAGACAATGTAAGAATGGATCAGGAAATACATTGGTGGAGGATATATGCAGCATGGGCCAACCAGAAGACAATATCTTAACGTTCTCAGATGACATGCTTCTCTCCATACATGACCCCACACAACCAGTGTCCACATTATGAAAATACTAGACCTTTATTGGGAATGTGGTGGGCCTGACGGTCAACTGCTGTAAATCAGTCCTGGTACCACTTAATGAAACATCTGAAGTGATGTTGTTGCAACCTAGTCTCTAGATTCACTCAACAAGTTATAAGTAACTAGACTATACATAATGATGAAGCCACCGCTAGCATGGGATCTTGCTATAACTCCCCAAATAGCCAAAAACAATGAGCTATATAAATATCGTTAATGTGCAGGGTCACATTTAAGATGTTTCCACACCATGTACACTTATATATATTTTGCAACACTTTCCATAGGACATTCCACACATATTCTTCAACAAATTGAAAGAAATGCTTATGGGAAATACATTGGACTGGCAAACAACCAAGAGTTTGTGTAGCTAAATGCATACAAATGGTTTATAAGAGAGGATTGGGCATGGCACACGTTCAATTCTAATATTAGGCGCCTCACCTCATCACTATTAATGACTGAGTGTTTGGAGAGAGAGAAAACCGAGAGCAACAATGGTAACTAGAACACTTTCAACACATAGGCCCCTTAAATTATTGTATCAGTCTAAGATCCCCACAACCCTCACAGCGGTCACAACACTGACATTAACTGCTTGGCACAAAGCACTGAAACATATTGGTTAGCACAAAAATCTTGCACAAGAGGAGCTCCCACCCCACACCCCTTCCCCCAGTGGCCTGAAGACTGGCTCCCGTCCACCACTAGATCAGTTAGGAGATATTTCAAACAGGAAGCTCATGAAATCATTTGAAAACCGTTGCTGGGGAATACACAGTGCATAAATGTACATTTTTCAAATTCCACCAGTTGAGACATGTTTGAACCCCACAGGGGCCAATTGACAGGATTCCTGGAGCTCAACACCTTAGAAGTCAAACTGATACTGGAACTACATGGTAAGGGCAGCATGTCCTGAATATATCACTCTTTAGTTGTTAACGCCCTAGAACCATGCCTCCCTTGTGCACTAGTTGGGAGGGAGACCGGGGCATAATAATTGACGATGAATAGAGAGAGCCCATAATACACCCTGAATGTTGGGGATGTCAGCTTGCCTTTGTCTTATCCAGTTTAATTACCATCACCAAATGTACTTTACTGCAGAGAGTTGTGGAGGATGGATGCCAAGGCCTCCCTAGAATTCCCTAGATGTCACGGCATGAAGGGGAGTCTCGAGCACATAGTTTGGGATCGTCCCGACATCCAGCCATCCTGGAGACAAGTACAGCAATCCCTGGCTGCAGTGACTAGGAAACCAGTAGAACTTACACCTAAAGTAGCTTTACTGGGAATCATGGATGAACTTGGTAGTTCTAAAGGAAGCCATGCACTTATCATCTTGTGGTACTTAATTGCCAAAATGGACATAGTGAAGAAATGGAAAGCCAATCCCCCTTCCTCCTCCAACAAAACCCACCTATCCACAATGCAGGAATAGAGGCAGGAATTGGACCACCGCTCAATCCTTGAGAAAGCAGTTTATAAAGCAAGAGGCTGCCTCCAAAAATACAAGATCTGGGGGCGTGGTTGCAAAAAGTATAAAATGCATAGAGCTTCCTATCCCATCACCTGACCAGGTAGCCCTATCACCCACTGTAGGCTTCCCTATAAAACTAGACCTTTGTGATGAGATGCCCTGTCTGCAAAGCCCAAACAGATGCTCCTATATGCACATGCAGAACTGTAACTGTTAATGCGAGTAGCTAAAACTATTTTAAAATGCATCTACAGAAAGGATTCAAAGTCATACCATGGATCTCCACACACTGTAAATTTGCTGTATTGTCTGCTAACTTGTTTGAAAAATCAACAAAAATTTTCTGTAAATTAACAGGCTATACCAGCTAGTTTCTTTGAACCCTTTGGAATGTCAGACATCCCTCACAACCAGTGTAGTAGGATCTCTTGGGATAGACACCCATGTCTTCCATTCTTCTGAGACTAATACCAGCCACATTGAAGCAGTAATAACTGTGTGAAGCTGCTTTCCAGTAAAACCAGTGCACCCAGCCCCCAGCCACGGCCCGTATAGGGCGTGCTACCGGGGCGGTGATGTAGGGCGGGGGAGGGGCAGGGTTGTAAAATGCGGCATACGGCCGATTTCAGGTAAGTAACGAAAAAAACAAGCATTGGAAATGCAATAGGTCTCGCATTTGTTGGAGCTGGAGCTATTGGTATTGTAAATGGCAATGTTTTGTACTTTGAGAAAGGTCTTGTGTTTGTTGGAGCTATTCACATTATAAATGGCAATGTTTTTTATTTATCCTTAGGGTTCTATATAGCACGAACTTAACAGCCTCTGTTGTGAATTTCGATTCATCAAAGTTTTGTGAGCCCTGAAATTTGCACAAATAAAGTGCTAACAGTATAAATATGGGCACTGTTTAATAAACGAAGCCACTGCAATACAAGAGCAAAGGTGACCGAGTGACTGCTTCTGGGTTTACGGAGTTGCTTACACTCACTGCCCGCTAAAGCTAGCTAGCCCGCTACTATGAGTTTATCAAACTTAATGCTATGTTTGCTTATGTTATGTTATGCTATGCTATGCTATGTTTTGTTATGCTATGCTATGTTTTGTGTATGCTATGCTATGTTTTGTTATGCTATGCTTTGTTTTGTTATGCTATGCTATGTTTTGTTATGCTATGTTTTGTTTTGTTATGATTTGTTGTGTTTTGCTATGCTATGTGTTGTTTTGTTAGGCTATGCTATGTTTTGTTATGCTATGTTTTGTTGTGTTTTGTTATGCTATGCTTTGTTATGCTATGTTTTGTTTTGCTATGCTATGCTTTGCTATGTTTTGTTATGTTCTGTTATGCTATGCTATGTTTTGTTGTGTTTTGTTATGCAATGGTTTGTTATGCTATGTTTTGATTTGCTATGCTATGCTTTGCTATGTTTTGTTATGTTCTGTTATGCTATGCTATGTTTTGTTGTGTTTTGTTATGCTATGTTTTGTTATGCTATATTTTGTTTAGCTATGCTCTGTTATTCTATGCTATGTTTTGTTATGCTATGTTTTGTTGTGTTTTGTTATGCTATGTTTTGTTATGCTATGTTTTGTTATGCTATGCGTCGTTATGCTATGTTTTGTTATGCTATGCTATGTTTTGTTTTGTTATGCTATGCTATGTTTTGTTTAGTTATGCTATGCTACGTTTTGTTGTGTTTTGTTATGCTATGCTTTGTTACGCTATGTTTTGTTTTGTTATGTTATTTTTTGTTATGCTATGCTATGTTGTGTTTTGTTATGCTATGCTATGTTTTGTGATGCTATGCTATGTTTTGTTGTGTTTTGTTATGCTATGCTTTGTTATACTATGTTTTGTTTTGCTATGCTATGTTTTGTTGTGTTTTGTTATGCTATGCTTTGTTATGCTATGCTGTGATTTGTTGTGTTGTGTTAAGCTATGCTATGTTGTGTTGTGTTTTGCTATGCTATGCTATGTTTTGTTATGCTATGCTATGCTATGTTTTGTTATGCTATGCTATGCTTTTTTATGCTATGTTTTGTTTTGATATGCTATGCTATTCCATGTTTTTTATGCTATGCTATGTTTTGTTGTGTTTTGTTATGCTATGCTATGTTTTGTTGTGTTTTGTTATGCTATGTTTTGCTATGCTATGCTATGTTTTGTTATGCTATGGTATGTTTTGCGATGCTATGCTATGTTTTGTCGTTTTTTGTTATGCTATGCTTTGTTTTGTTATGCTATGTTTTGTTTTGCTATGCTTTGTTATGCTATGCTTTGTTATGCTATGCTGTGATTTGTTGTGTTGTCTTATGCTACGCTGTGTTTTGCTATGCTATGCTATGTTTTGTTATGCTATGCTATGCTTTTTTATGCTATGTTTTGTTTTGATATGCTATGCTATTCTATGTTTTGTTATGCTATGCTATGCTTTGTTTTGTTATGCTATGCTCTGTTTTGATATTTTTTGTTATGCTATGCTATTTTTTGTTGTGTTTTTTATGCTATACTATTTTTTGTTATGCTATGCTATGTTTTGTTGTGTTTTGCTATGCTATGCTTTGTTTTGTTATGCTATGCTATGTTTTGTGATGCTATGCTATGTTTTGTTATGTTTTGTTATGCTATACTATGTTATGTTATGCTATACTATGTTATGCTATACTATGTTAAGCTTTGTTATGCTATGTTATGATTTGTTATGTTATGTTATGTTAGGCGAGGCTATGGTTTTTTATGTTATGTTGTGTTTTGTTGAGTTATGGTATGCTATGCAATGGTTGTGTTTTGCTATGCTAGGCTTTGTTTTGTTATGCTATGCTATGTTTTGTGATGCTATGCTTTGTTTTGTTATGCTATACTATGTTATGTTATGCTATACTATGTTATGTTATGCTATACTATGTTATGTTTTGTTATGCTATGTTGTGTTGTGTTTTGCTATGCTATGCTATGTTTTGTTATGCTATGCTATGCTATGTTTTGTTATGCTATGCTATGCTTTTTTATGCTATGTTTTGTTTTGATATGCTATGCTATGTTTTGTGATGCTATGCTATGTTTTGTTGTGTTTTGTTATGCTATGCTTTGTTTTGTTATACTATGTTTTGTTTTGCTATGCTATGTTTTGTTGTGTTTTGTTATGCTATGCTTTGTTATGCTATGCTGTGATTTGTTGTGTTGTGTTAAGCTATGCTATGCTATGTTTTGTTATGCTATGCTATGCTTTTTTATGCTATGTTTTGTGTTGATATGCTATGCTATTCCATGTTTTTTATGCTATGCTATGTTTTGTTTAGTTATGCTATGCTATGTTTTGTTGTGTTTTGTTATGCTATGCTATGCTATGTTTTGTTGTGTTTTGTTATGCTATGCTATGTTTTGCTATGCTATGTTTTGTTATGCTATGGTATGTTTTGCGATGCTATGCTATGTTTTGTTGTTTTTTGTTATGCTATGCTTTGTTTTGTTATGCTATGTTTTGTTTTGCTATGCTATGTTTTGTTATGCTGTGCTTTGTTATGCTATGCTGTGATTTGTCGTGTTGTCTTATGCTACGCTGTGTTTTGCTATGCTATGCTGTGTTTTGTTATGCTATGCTATGCTTTTTATGCTATGTTTTGTTTTGATATGCTATGCTATTCTATGTTTTGTTATGCTATGCTTTGTTTTGTTATGCTATGCTTTGTTATGCTATGCTATGTTTTGATATTTTTTGTTATGCTATGCTATTTGTTGTTGTGTTTTTTATGCTATACTATTTTTTGTTATGCTATGCTATGTTTTGTTGTGTTTTGCTATGCTAGGCTTTGTTTTGTTATGCTATGCTATGTTTTGTGATGCTTTGCTATGTTTTTTTATGTTTTGTTATGCTATACTATGTTATGTTATGCTATACTATGTTATGTTATGCTATACTATGTTATGCTTTGTTATGCTATGTTATGATTTGTTATGTTATGTTAGGCGAGGCTATGTTTTTTTATGTTATGTTGTGTTTTGTTAAGTTATGGTATGCTATGCAATGGTTGTGTTTTGCTATGCTAGGCTTTGTTTTGTTATGCTATGCTATGTTTTGTGATGCTATGCTTTGTTTTGTTATGCTATACTATGTTATGTTATGCTATACTATCTTATGTTATGCTATACTATGTTATGTTTTGTTATGCTATATTATGATTTATTAAGGTATGTTATGTTAGGCGAGGCTATGTTTTGTTATGTTATGATATGTTTTGTTAAGTTATGGTATGCTATGCAATGGTATGCAACGCTAGGCTATGTTATGTTTTGTTAAGTTATGGTATGCTATGCAATGGTATGCAACGCTAGGCTATGTTTTATTATGTTATGTAATGGTATGTTTTGTTATGTTAGGCTATGTTCTGTTATGTTATGCTGTTATTTTATGTTAGGCTAGGCTATGTTTTGTTATGTTATGCTATGTTATGGTGTATTAAACTACTGTTGATTTAATAACATCTAAAAGCTGATGAATGGAGCGGGCTTGCACGTCTTTGGGCTTGTGCGCGCTCCCCTCCCTCCCCCACCACAGTACTTTGCATTTTGCCCTGTGTCTGTGTTTAGTTATGCTACGTTTTTTTGTGTTTTGTTATGTTATGCTATGTTTTGTTATGCTATATTTTGTTATGCTTTGCTATGTTGTGTTATGCTATGCTATGTTTTATGCTATGCTGTTTTGTTGTGTTTTGTTATGCTATGCTTTGTTTTGTTATGCTATGCTTTGTTATGCTATGTTTTGTGATGCTATGCTATGTTTTGTTTTTTGTTATGCTATGTTTTGTTTTGCTATGCTATGCTTTGTTATGCTATGCTACGTTTTGTTGTGTTTTGGTATGCAATGCTTTGCTTTGTTTTGCTATGTTTTGTTATGCTATGTGTTGTTGAGTTTTGTAATGCTGTGCTATTTTTTCTTATGCTATGCTATGTTTTGTTATGCTATGCTTTGTTTTGTTATGCTATGCTATGCTTTGTTTTGTTATGCTATGCTTTGTTATGCTATGCTGTTTTGTTTTGATATTTTTTGTTATGCTATGCTATTTTTTGTTGTGTTTTTTATGCTATACTATTTTTTGTTATGCTATGCTATGTTTTGTTGTGTTTTGCTCTGCTAGGCTTTGTTTTCTTATGCTATGCTATGTTTTGTGATGCTATGCTATGTTTTGTTATGCTATGCTTTGTTTTGTTATGCTATACTATGTTATGCTATCAGTGGAAGCAAAGCGTGAAGGCGATACACTGAGGACAAATGAGTGTGTGGCAAAGGAGCAGAGAGTGATGTAAAGTTAACTAAGGACAACATAGGAGGAAGGGAGAGATGGAGAAACATGATGCAAGCGTGGATGTATAGTCATGAGCAAGGAAACATGAAAATCTGCTGCGCGCTGACAAACACACGTGCTGAAGACAAAGTTGAATGGAAGCACAAGCGATTATCCTTACCGTTTGTCTGATCGTGCCTTTACATTTATTTACATGCGTTAGAGGACACACGCTGTAGATGATATGAAATGAAAGTACAAGCGATAATCCTTCACGCTTGGCTACATGCTGTTAGTTGAAGATGGGTAAGACTTCCCTTGAAATCACAAGCGCGTATGAATCAAGGCTCAGCAAAATAAAAGAAAATCAAAGGCGGTAAAAGGCTTGAAAAGTTTGTAGCTGCGAAAGTGAAAGTAATCGAGCAGAGCATCAAAGGGCTGGGTGAGAAGAGAGGGGGGAATGCAAGGGTCAAAGCGGCTAAAGTGAAAGAAAGCTATAGAGAAGGGAGGGGGGAGTGGAAAGTTTGTAGCGGCGAAAGTGAAAGGCGAAAGTGAAAGTAATCGAGCAGAGCATCAAAGGGCTGGGTGAGAAGGGAGGGGGGAATGCAAGGGTCAAAGCGGCAAAAGTGAAAGAAAGCTATAGAGAAGGGAGGGGGGAGTGGGAGCTGCTGTGCACGTGCATGTGATCGTGCACTCAAGGTTTAGGCCAGCCAAAACTGTGGGTAGCACTTTGAAAATCCCACATACAAAATGTCTCTTCGAGCCTTTGGCTCGCGAGACCTAAAAACGAATTTCGTTGCGCGCGCTGCATCGCCAAATGCGATGCAGCGCGCACAACAAAATTAGTTTTTTTCCCGTTACTTACCTGAAATCGGACGTATACCGCATTTTACAACCCCCCACCCTGCCCCACGTCACCGTCCCGGTAGCACGCCCTATACGGGCCGTGGCTGGCAGCCCCAGCCTTCCAACATGGAACTTGAATCCATTTTTTATTTTTTTATTTTTTTATTAGCTGTGCGGCTAAGGAAAGGAAGCGGCATCAACGAATTGTCATTGACTGTTGTCACTCTGAGCTTTATATTAACTTTGGGATGCTCCTTCTGAAGTCTGGTGGCCTACCTGTTGCTTTTAGAAGTAACCTCTGTTTCTATTAACTGGATTTATTGATACTATCACGTCACGTTGTTGTATTAAAGCGAAGGTAATCCTTGCCTAGAAGAAAAACTTTTATATTAATAATTGTATTGCCTCACTTTTATCGAGAATGATGGGAGGAGCCTAGTGAAAAATATTTCTAATGTTTTTAAGTCTTGATTCTCATATGTTGATTGTAATGATTTAATCAATCAAACAATAACTGTCTTTTATTCAAGAACCTCGTGTGGTTATGTGGTGTGAGGTGCCCTAATGATCAGCTTGTCAAACAGATTATTTACAAAGTCCAAGTATCCTGAAAAACTCTCATGTTCAATGTCAATTTGAGAGGAAAGATTAGTCTAGATAGCACAGTTCTTGCCTCACTTCCACAGTCTGGAAGGGGATAGTATTGGGAGTCCATAAGCTGTGCATGTATGTGACTTCATGTCACAGCACAGAAAGAAACATTTTGCAACGGCACGGCAGGGCAGCACAACTCCTGTTAAACTGGGCTAGTTAGAATCTTACTATCATTTCAACCCAACACTGCCCTATATTTATTTACTGTTTTTTCGTTTTGCAAGGCATTGGCTTGTGACAGGAAAATAATTTGTGGCGCAGACAACTTTATTGATGCTCTTAAAATGAACTATTCACTTTTCAAGGAACAACTTATGTTAAAAGGGACTTCTATACGACACAGTGGCAGCAGTCTAGAAGAAGATAAACACATGCACACTGACAATGGACGATAGGCAGCACACCATGTTAAAGATTCATTCAATCAGGGAATCCAATGCTGCACACCAGCCATCAATTACGTTTCCCATAAAAGCTTAACCTCCGTGCTTTTGGGCTCTGTGCACAGTGTTGTGAGCAGAGCATGTGCCAAGGTCCCCGTCGTACAGTCCACTCGCAGGCATATTTATGTAGCACAAAATAAACACAGGGGCAGCTAAGGACTGCGTGTAGGCATAAGGAGCATTCAAGGTCATAAACATGTGCATGGGAAAAGCCTGGCGGACTCCATCCCTGGACCTCCTGCTGATCCTGGCACCATGATCCTAGCATATAAGCATAGCGCATAAACTGTAACCAAGACATCAAGTTCCCCTACACCTGTTGTGGACTCATCGCAAGTGATATCAGCTGTGAGGGCAAGAAGAACACCCTGCCTCTTGCCAAGGACCGCTCTGAGGATCAGATAGGGTCAGAGTATATGGGAGAGCCTTGCACCAGGAAAGGATCCTTACACTATGGATCTGACAAACAGTATGTCGCATCAGATAACCCAAGGCTTGAAACTGGACCTCTTGTTGAGGTCACCCTGGAGCTGCTATGGACTTTAAATACTGGAGTCCCAGTGTCTCTGGAAATTGCGCCCTCCGCATAGTATCAACACAAAAGGTCACACAGATACAGGCGCACATACATGTTCAGGGACTCCAGAGCCGTAGACCTGGAAATTCCACACAGTACATAAAGTTAAGGAGAACATGTGCCCTACTGCTTGCCACCTCAACCATTCTCTTTTCATATCACGAGAGCCGTTCCTGTTTCAAAACATACCTAATATGGAGACGGTAACCATCTCTTAAACTAGGTAAGATAGCTTTTCACAAATTAACATCAACACATACAAGCATAATTCAAATATATATCCCAAAAGAGGCATTTATAGAACCATCCCAAACCCCGGCTGGGCCTCCATTTTATCTCTCCAAGTCAATAAAGTGATATCCATTAACTCCTTCCGTGCTCATGACGGAACCACGCCGTCATGAGCTACGGTTGCCGTGTGCTCATGACAGAGTGGTTCCGTCATGCTGCGGCCGTTGGCGGCCGCGCCGCCCACGCGGAGCTAATTCCCCACCTGTGCGGGCGATTAGCGCAGTGGGCGGAGTCATGACGGAACCACTCCGTCATGAGCACAGCCCAACCGTGGCTCATGACGGTGTGGCTCCGTCATGAGCACCGGGCCACCGCGCTGCTCCCCCGCACCCCCCAGCGCTGCGGCGGAATTTCTGCCGCAGCCAAGGGGTTAAACTTGCTATTAATAACACCTACTATATGAGTGAAAATTCAGTTTGTGGGGCCTGCTATGCAATACATTACTGCAGGCCTTTACAGAGATGATAAGAAATGTAAGCCCGTAAATTTCATTATAAAGAGTGAACGTAGCATAATTGGAGATCACTTGCTTTCTGTTTTTTACTCGGGGTGAAGACCTTGAGTCGCAGGTTGTTATTTCCAAATTAATAAAGCCTACTGGAAAGTGGTAAATACCCGGCAGCGTCCTGACATAAGAGTGTTTGTCAGGCTGATGAAAGGTCAGCCTGACAGACACTCTTTATGTTCAGGTCAGGCCTCCAGGTGCTATACATGGGCTAAATGTTCGAGCACAGTCTGCCTGAGCTGAACTTTGCCGGACTCAAGATGTCTCAGCTCCTATGCATGTTTCCTCTTCAGCCTGGCAAAGCGTTTTGGAGGACTTCCCCCCCCTCAAGACGAGGGGGCCATGTCATTGATGGCTTCCGACCTGAGTGCTTCAGTTTTAAGCCTTGAAGTGCCCCAGGCATTGCATCATCTATCACTTACACTGCACCACAGAATAGGGTCAGCAACTCTCACTGACCCCATCCCACTCTGTGATGAGGTAAGGACTGCTGCCTCCACTCATTGACTGACCTTTGGCCAATAAGAGGAGGCAGCAGTCTCAACCCTCCTGGAACCTCTGAGGCTTTCCACTGGAGATGCTGCAGAAGGCATTATCTTTTCATTTAATGTTTGATGTGTACGTGTATGTATGTATGAATGTATGTGTATAAGTGTGTGATGCCAGTGGATGTGTGTTTGTATGCTTGTGAATGCATGGGAAGTGGAGTAACACAGGCCCCCGAAGCTCCTGTGGTACAGGGGCCCACCTCAGCACAGTACTCTGGCCCAAGAGCTCCTGATTAAATACGGAGCGGGGGCCCCTTCATGTACATTGCAGGGGTTCCCCCTCAAGTTTCGTTACACCACTGTGTATGTGTGCGTGTGTGACCCTCCTGACCCCCATATGCTCTAATTACCGGGCACCACTGAACCCTTCCCAACTCTACCTGCAAAAGTAGGCTGCAAAGGGTCCCTTTCTTAAAGTGATGTCTGTACTGGCTATGCTTCCTTGCTTTTCTGGACCCATGCTCCCTATCTGCTATTCAGAGTGGATAAGGTACAGTGGAGATCAGAAACATTGGATTTGGTGTATGAGATATGGTTTGCAATTCTGTTGTCAAAGGTATGGATTGTGCACCTAATCATCTCTAGCAATTCAATGTTTTTTGTGTTTTTAATTTGTAACCATAACTGGACTTTGACTGTTTGAGTGGATTTCTTAGGTTTCTGTAAGCATATTTTGAGGTTCTATAACCAAACTAACCATAACTTCACTTTAACCTTTGGTTATTCAGTAATTGTTTTTTAATCATATACCACATTTAAGAGTCCCTGCACCAAACCATCTGCAGGCATCCGCAGGATGGCAACAGAGTTATTAAAAAGAACAAAAATGTATTTTCAATGGAAAGCTTGACATAATCAATGCAACAGAGGCGCTGTTACTGCCTGTGTAATATATATGAAGATATATATATAACCACGGGGAATTCCCCACTGGGTAGTTATAGTTACAGCCACATTTCCACAGGAAATGGACCTTTTTACCTTATTGCTAATTCAAAATGTATGTATATATCACGCCACGAATGATCCGTGGACCTGGCAGTTCAAAAGGATATATCTGATTTGCATCCGTCAACATCAATAAGATTTTGGGGAAGCCATTTTAGGACTCGGGGACTATTATAATGAGACATATGTAGAAACAACTGATTAGCAATTACATAAAAGTAAATCCTTGCAATTGGCTATTTGGTAATTGATAATTTATATGTCCGAAATGAGTCGATAAATAAATTGTAATCAGTTATGTAGTTGGTTCAGCATTTAGAGATTTCCTAAACAGCAAATGGATTCGCAAATTGACTTTTTGGCATACAGTGATGACATCATAACCAGGAAGCAGGCCTCAGTTTAAAGCTGCAGGGAATTGATGCAGCAGTTTCCTAGGAGAATCCAACTTACACCCTCGTATGTGTTAGCCATCCAGTCTTTTAGGCAATCAATACATCACGAAAAGAGTGAGAAGGATGCTGGCAGCAGGAAGAGAAAATATACACTTTCAGAAAAGTAACCTGAAATAATCCTTACAGAGGAATATGTTGACCACCATGACCCAGAGATCAATAGAGGAAATAAGGAAGAGATGGTAGGATCTCAGATCTCATACAAAGGATTAGGTGGCAGACCATCTGCATGAGTCCCGAGGAACAGGAGGAAGACCCCTCACCCAGTATACCTCCACCAACTGTCATGAAGGAGTTAGTGCAAAGCACCCTGGAGCCAGAGGGCATCAGTCGTTCTGGTACAATTGACACCTCAGACATTCCAGGAATCTCACACAATAAGTCAAATATATACTTTTAATACTAAACCTTGTGTTTGAAGGGTACCATTAAGACAAATAAACATATTGCTAACCCATTGTAATGTACTGTAATCAAAAAGCAAAAGTCCAAATCTTAGATATACAATAGTAATAGTGCATGTACTTTCAAAGTGCATTATGGGATATGTAGTGCAAAAACAATTCCAGCAAATAGAAGGAAAAAAATAATTTAATTGTTAATATCCTAAATCTAGTCAACATACAACCAAGAACAAATGACTAAAGTCTTGTCAAACCATTGTTACACAGAAAACCTCTCTCTAGAAAGTGACCCCTCTGAATGGGAATGTCCAGAAGACATAGACATGCATGTAGCTGACCCCAATGATAGTAGTAGCCAGGCCAGTCCAACAAATGTTGCAAATATAAGTCCAGCAGTTATGGAGCACAGAGAGACAGCAGAAGGGAGTGAGGACATCACAACAACTGGTGCACAGGAACCTGCAGTGAGGCTACAGCAACTGCAGGTAAGACACCGACTTGGCACTCGTCATCCTCCAAACACTCATTTACAGTCCCCTGTTCCAAATGTCACGAGTCCTGCAAACCAACAATTCTTTGGAGGTTTAGAAACCTCTATGCTCAAAGTTCAGCTCTGCAACAGAAGCAGACCAAAATGATTAATTAAAAACTGGCGACCCTAGATAAAAACCTAACATCTGGGTTAGAAAATGTCAAAAGTACCCTAGCTGCCAATCATATGGCAATGAATGACATTTTCTCTAATCTTACAGATGCCATCAAGTCCTTATGTTAGGAACTGCAGCATGAAAGCATCCAGCATGAAAGCATACGCTACAACCACCTTATCTCGTTGCACTGTTAGTTTGCAGGTGGAAATGGGGCACTACTGTGCAGATGTGTCAAGAGGCCTAATCCAGGGAACAATGCAAACGGCTAACATTTCAAGTGGCACACAGGTTGGAGTGGGGGAAAGTGAGGACCAATATAGTGTCTGCACCATCTAAACAACAGACAGTTTAAATCTGTGGCAAAACAGAAGTAGCAGTGGTGCTACTTACATTTTTCCATCTAAAACCCCAGCTCGCAACAAATGCAAGTCTTAGAAAGGGCGAACTGTAACATCCTAACCTAGCATTTCACTTTCATGTTACTTTGTTTCTAAAATATTATCTGGAAAGAGAAGCATCTTTTCAGATATACCATTTCTCAACTGAAAATAAAGGTACATTTAATTATACAAGATATATTTCCTGTTTATGATCTTTTATTGAATACTTTTACAAACTGACCTTGAAAAATAATGATTGGTTAGATTAGTGTGCTTCAAATGGCCTTCTGCAGTACATGTTTCTTCTTGTGTGGGGGTATCTGCTTTCTCACCTGAGTCAGATTCTGATACTGTGACTATTAGTGCAGACATCTAAATCTATTTTTTTAAGAGTCCAAATATGAGTTAAATTACACCTCTGGTTCTACATTGTGCCTCACTGGTACCATTTTTAACAGGAGACTCTGGGGAATGCTGGGTGTGGAGACGTTTGTGGAACCTCGCAGATTCCAGAACTTTCCATCACAGAAATGTTTTTTTAAATTTATATAATGTTTGAGATTTGCAAGGGATTCTGGGTAACAGAACCTGGTGAGAGCCACACAAGTCACCACATCCTGGATTTCCCTGGTTGTCTAGTTTTCAAAAGTGTATAGGTTTGCTAGGTTTCCTTAGGGGCCGGCAGAGCTAGGGTTCAAAATTCACAACTAGACACATTGCAAAAAAGGGTCCGTTTTCACTGGAAAAATGTGATGTGTCCACATTGCGTTTTGGGCCGTTTCCTGTCGCGGGTACTAGTGAGGTACCATTTTTATCGGGAGACTTGGGGGAATACAGGGTTGGTGGACGTTTGTTGCTCCCCTTAGCTTCCATAATTATCTGTCACAGAAATGTGAAGAAATTGTGTTTTTTTCCACTAAGTTTGAGGTTTGCAAGGGATTCTGGGAAACAGAACCTGATGAGAGGCACACAAGTCACTCAATCCTGGATTCCCCTTGGTGTCTAGTTTTAAAAAATGACAGGTTTGCTAGGTTTCTCTAGGTGCCGGCTGCACTAGGGCCCAAAATCCCCAGCTAGGCACATAGCGAAAAAAAGGTCAGTGCCTAGTGGGCTTTCTGCCACCCTCGGGGGGGGGGGGGCAGATTGGGGGCTATTGCCCTGATATTCCCCTACGGGGGGGGAGGGGCAGAAAGACTGTGGCTATTTTTCGGGGGAGGTGGGGCATTGGTATGCCCATTCCCCCCATGTATAAAAAAGGAAGCATAATCCCTGGCGCCTCGTAGGCTCTCTGGCCCCCCTCGGGGGGAGATCAGGGGCTATTGGCCCCATCTGCCTCCTGGGGGGGGGGGGGGCAGAGAGGTGGTACAATTTTTTAGGGGGGTGGCTTTGGCATGCCCATTCTGGGCAGGCCCCACCCCTGAACTTTGAAAAAATAATAATCCCTGGTGCCCAGTGGTTTTCTGCCCCCCGGGGGGCCAGATAAGGGGCTTTTGCCCCTTCTGCCTCCTGGGTGACAGAAAGACTGTGGCAATTTTATTTGGGGTGGGGGCATTAGCATGCCAATTCTGGGCAGCCCCACCCCCTCTTATTAAAAAAACAATAATCCCTGGTGCCTAGTGGGCTATCTGCCCCTCCCCCCCCCCGGTGGCAGATCAGGGGCTACTGCCCCATCTGCCTCCAGGGGGGGCAGAAAAGCTGTGGCAATTGCTTTTGGGGTGGGAGCATTGGCATGCCTATTCTGGGCAGCCCCAACCCCTGAACTTCGTAAAAAATAATCCCTGGTGCCTAGTGGGCTTTCTGCCCTGCCTGGTGCGGGTTATAAGGGGCTATTGCCCCATATGCCTGCCGGGGGGGCAGAAAGACTGTGGCAATTTTCTTTTGGGTGGGGTATTGCCATGCCGATTCTGGGCAGCCACCACCCCTGACCTAAAAAAAAAGAATCCCTGGTGTCTAGGGTGCTTTCTGCCCCCCCCCCCCCGCCCCAGGAGGCAAGGGGTGCAAAAAGGCTGATCATGCCCGTTTTTCCTGGGGGGAGCAAAGGCCTTTGCCCAAGGGGCCGCTCCCCCCTCCCTGGTGCCTAGTGGGTGGATCCCTGCTTGGGTATCATTGGAAAGGGGAGATTCTCTAATCATAGTCATGTACATGGGAATACATTGGCATATAGTTATTGATAACTCATTATAGTGGTTTATTGAAAAAGCAGATGGGTCTGTTTTTAGTGATATGCTGACCTGCTGACAAAGCCAATAGGCCTGCCTTTTCTGCTTTAGACTTCTTTACCTTTTGGCAAAGCCATTAGGTTTGCCTTACGTTACACGACAGCCTTTATATTGTTACTTTACCTTTAAAAAACTTAGAAAAAAACAAAGGTTAAAGTGACATTATAGGGACATTATAGTTGGTTGAAAATGTCAGTTAAAACAAAACATTTTAAACTAACGAAACCACTGAAATTCACCAGATGGTTATCTCAAGTACCTGAAACTTGATGCCTATAGTAACGATAGCTCACACTCTCACCATGCACTGCTTGCACCCTCACATATTACATCACTCATGACATGTTCTATGACTGCATTGATAACATCCCTAATAACATCTGAAATTACATCATTGATAACAACATTGGGTAGGAAGAAGAGGGGCATGAAGTTATCATCAGTGGGCAGTTGATAGCTTCCATATTGCAGCCAAATGGAACGTTTGTAAACAGTGACAGGTAGCAATATTGCAGGCACATGTACTGTGCATATATGCGCCAATGGCTGCAAACAATATTTCAAGCAGTTATGCTCATAAACATCCCAAACCCTCCAAAAACAATTATCTGGGGTTCTGGTCTGCTTCAATCCTCTAGAATTAATTCATATGGGGATACAATAGCCAGCCCCACTGGATGCTGCTGCAGCATCTCAAAAACTGCAATTATGCCACCAGCAATGGATTGTACTGAGGTACTCAAGAATGGCTGCTTCCTTTATTCTCCAAGGAAGGGTGACCACTTATGAGCCTCTCCTCCTAGTGTATACCAAAAAGGTGCCTATTAGGACCACCAATTTACAACTTGAGGGGTCCTTTAGGTTCAGGGGCAACTGTAACAAAAAATTAAAAAGCTGGCAGACCTGTGGAGGACGTATGTAAAAATAACTGGGATGGCAAAGCTTGAGTGCAGTTATCAGTGATTTTCTTCCTTATATTGTTGTGTTGTTGATGCATGTGTTTATTACGTGCATATGAAAAGTACATGTGTGCAGTTCAGCAGGATTTGGGGTTAGTGTGGCTCAGTTGGATGGTGTGTGAATGTTTGTGTGTGTATAGGATGGCTTAGTGGCTAACTCATCTGCTGCAGAGATTGCTGTGCAACTTGCAGATCACAAGTTCGTACTCTAGAGAGATGAAGTGATGCATGTAAATTAAGGGAAAACGAAAACTGAGAAACCACATTGAAAAAAACCAACTCATGGAAAACCAAATTTAAGGAAAGACAATTTTAAGGAAATTCAAATACATAGAAAATTCCAAATTACATTACAATCGGGTGGAGTTTAGGGGTATTGGGGGTTTTTAGGGACCAGGAATGGGTGGAGTTCACTGGTGGTGATGGGTTGTTAGGGAGCATGGATGAGTGGAATTTGAGTGGTAAGGGATTTTTAAGCTACAGGCATGTGTGGAGTGTAGGAATGTTGAGGGTCTTTTAGGGTCAACGATGGATGGAGTTTAGTGCTGTTGAGATTTTAAGGTTCAATGATGGGTTGACTTTAGGGGTCGTGAAGTTTTAGGATGCGGGGATGGGTGGAGTTTAGGGGTGGTGAGGGGTTTTAAGGGTTCAGGGATGGGTGTGGTTTAGCCATAGAAATAGGTTGTTTTCTTTAGAGTGAATATAAGCATACAAATGTTGAGCGAAGGTGTCACCTATCAAGATGATATTAACAATACTGACATGGAACGTTACAGGATTGGGCAGTAAAGTTAAAAGAACGTTAGTGCTACAGTATTTTGACAGTATTTGAGATGACATGGCCCTGACGTGGTTTTGCTCCAAGAAACCCACCAAAGGGTAACCACTGTAAAGCACTCAATAGGTATGGGTATATGATTCAGGCCCATACAGGTTATAGTACAGGCTCGAGTAGGGTGGGAGTTCTAATAAAAGTCTCTACACCACTGATCATACAAAGATGTTGGTTTGACACATTGGGGAGGTATGTGGCCATTTCGGCAGGTTGGGAAGGGAGGACTGTGAATTTTTGTTCAGTATATGTCCCACCACGCCTGCTTGCAGATACCTTTGCGCAACTCGGCAAGGTGCTACTGGAAATGGTGATCGGGGGTGACATGAACGCGGTGCTAGATCCCCAAATGGATAGGTTGACCAACGCAGCTGGGGGGAAGGGAAAGGAACCACTGAAGGGGTATGTAGAGGCAATGGGCATGACGGTTTTCTGGAGGGCACATAACCCTTTGGGTTGTCAGTATACGCACACAATATACATTGATCTCACAAGTGGGGCAATTTTGTGATGCGACTCTTAAAGCACAGGGCTATTTGGATCAAGCACCAGTAACGGTTCAACTGCAAGAGACGTACAGAAATAACACCCTGCCTCCCAGGCTAGATCCGTGGCATTTTAGAAACAAGCAATTTACGCATAAGGTCCAGACAAATACTACACAATACTTTGATCTTAATGAGGGTACGGTGGACTCCGCCTCTACACTCTGGGAGGCGTATAAAACAGTGATCGGGGTTTATACAGGCTGAAATTGGAATTTATAAGAAAGAGCAAAGAAAAGAAGAACAAACCCTGGAACATAAGATACTCCAACTGGAGGAGGAACTGGGAGAGAAGGGAAAGATTGATTGCGAGGAGGCTCGTAGGCTGGTCTAAAAGAGACAAGAACTGAAAGATTAAGTGGTAACAAAGCAAAGGCACAAGTGCTAGCTGTCCAGAGGAAAATCTATGATGTCGAGAACAAAGCAAATAAGTTAAATGCGTTGCTAGAGCGTAGGGATAGAGATAGGACCTGGGTCTCAGAAATACGAAATCCTGAGGGAGGGAGTAAACGAGTAGGAAAGGACATAGGGGAGGAATTCGCTAAATACTATGAGGGCGTATGTACCTGCAGTACAGAGAGGACGAGGGGAGACTGTGACGCACTGTTGCAAAAAATGAACCTTCTGAGCCTAGAGAAAGAAGACAGGCAGACCTTGGACCAAGAAATAACAGTGGAAGAGATTACGAACGCCCTCTCAGAATTACAATCTGGGAAGGCAACCGGTGCTAACGGCTTACCAATAGAATTTTACAAAAGTGTGGCAAGGAAGATAGCCCCGCACCTCGGGCCCAATTCACAGAACTAACTTAAGACAAAATCCTAAACTTACTACCATTTTGGTATTTACAGAAGGCACTTACTCATTTTGGTATTCACAGAAGGCACTTACTCATTTCGGTGTTCACAGAAGTTAGGAGTCCTAACTTTAGGACTCCTAAATGCCTTCTGTGAATTACGAAAGCCTTAAAGTTAGGCTTTTTCTCAGTTCAGAAGTCCTAAAGTTAGGACTCCTAACTTTACTACTCCTAAACTGAGAAAAATCCTAACTTTAAGACTTTCGGTATTCACAGAAGGCATTTAGGAGTCTTAAAGTTAGGACTCCTAACTTCTGTGAATACCGAAATGAGCAAGTGCCTTCTGTGAATACCAAAATGAGTAAGTGCCTTCTGTGAATACCAAAATGGTAGTAAGTTTAGGATTTTATCTTAAGTTAGTTCTGTGAATCGGGCCCCTCTTTAACCTGTACAAAGACCTAAAAAGGTAAACCCCCGACTGAGTGTGGGTCGTACAGGCCCATATCACTTGTGGAAGCGAAGGTCCTGGACAAGGTCCTAGCAAACAGGTTGAGACCAGTGATAGCTACACTGGTCCATCCAGATCAATCTGGATCCATGCCCCGCCGTAGTATGCGACTGAATCTGAGGAGACTGTATGGAGTTCTTGACTGGTCCAAACGCACACCGGAGAGGGCTGCGGTCCTCCTCTCATTAGATGCACAGATGGCGTTTGACAGTATAGAATGGCAGTTTATATTTGCCACTCTGGATAGACTGGGCTTTGACCCGGAATTTTGATCCTGGGTGAAGCTGTTATATCAAAACCCACAGGCCAGGGTGCGAGTAAATGAAGAAGTGCCTCATTCATTCTCTCTCAGTAAAGGTACGCAGCATGGGTGTCCACTCTCCCCAATGATTTTCGACCTGGCATTGGAGCCTCTGGCAACATGTATACGTAATGATGCGGTACTACAGGGAATACCGGGGGGTGGGGACTGGGGGGACAGAATATCTCTAAATGCCGACGACGTCCTTCTGTATCTTACTAGCCCTTATAGGTCGTTACAAAGGGTTCTCCAGGTCTTTCAGCTGTTCAGCACATACTCTGGGTACACGATCAATTGGACAAAATCTCTTATGTTCCTGCTGGCCGGTGAACTCCCACAGAGACTAATGGATGATGCACCCCTTCAAATTAAACTCAAATTTACGTACCTGGGTATGCAGATCTCCACAAATGAATTAGACTTTCTGGTGGATACCACACACACCCACAGATACAGAGACTAAGAGAAGACGTGGACCACTGGAGGAAACTACCGGTGTCTCTGATGGGGAGGGCAGTCTTCTTTAAAATGATGTCACTACTTCGACTATTGTACGTAATGCAAAATACTCCTTATGTGATCCCACAAAAAGTATTCAGAGATATAAATAGTGAAGTGCGCAGACTCCTCTGGGACAGTGGCAGTGCCAGGATAGCACTGGGGAAGCTACAGAGGTGAGTGTATGAGGGGGGATTGGCTGTCCCAGATATTATTAAGCACTACTTGGCTTCGCAATTGGTCGTGATTAATGATTGGACCTTTGGAGACCGCGGCGAACCTGCACTTAGGGCGGATCACTGGGCGATTGGAACAAGGGGGTACATGGCAGCTCTATACGGAGGGAGCTCAGACAAGTCCTTACCTATGCATAAGCAAACAGTCATACGAGTCTGGAAAGAGGCGACAAAACACGTGGGTTGGAAGGGCAAGTTAACCGGGAGAACGCCATTGTGGGACAGTGAACACTTGTTGGAACTGAAGGCCCTCAGGAAGACTTTCGGGAAATGGGAAATGCTGGGGATTGAGAAACTAGAGAATATATATAGGGGTGAGAAACCGCTCACATTCACGGAACTACAAGGGGAATACGAATTGGCGGGTTTGGAACAATATAAATACTTACAACTCAGACACGCACTATACCAGCATATTAGGGAGGGCGCCACACTGTCGGATTATTCCCCACTGGAAGATAGACTACTGATGGTCCCGATGGAGATCAAGGCCACCTCCCTGGCCTATAAAAAAATTCTCTATAACTCCCCGTTTCCAATAGATCCTCTCCGGGCATCATGGGAGAAGGAAGTGGGGCTGCTTGAGGACGATGATTGGGCAGAGGCGGTACAAAGCCCCATAGAAGTGGCAATTAGAGCCAGGTTCAATCTAGTATGGTTACACCTACTACACAGGTCATATGCCTCCAGATCACTGATATATAAATTGGGATATGGGATGTCTGAATACTCTGTTAGGGACTGTGGAGACATTGGAACCTTTTTTCATATTTTGTGGGACTGTAAATATATACATGAATACTGGAGGGGAGTGGCGAAAGTCATGTCAAAAGTCACGGGGATAACAATTCCGGTTGAATCGCGCTGGATGCTTCATTGCGTCACAGGGGAAGATAAATGGCCGAAAAACACAACTATTTGGCTGAAGGTAGCTGCAATGTAGGCAAAACGAAATTTAGCCCAAAAATGGGGGCAAGGCAGATACCGGAAGTGAGAGCCTGGAAGTCTGATATGGACTGGTGTGCAAGAGCAGAGAAAGTGTTATACAAAGCCAGGGGTTGTCCACACAAATGGGATAAAATATGGGGAGACAGGCAGAAATACTGTGGTTACTAGGTGGGGTTCGGAGCTAGGGGGGTGGGCTATTCCAGATTAGATTAGAACATTCTAGGAATTCACATGGGGTAAAATAAGTTGGGAATGATCTTGAGAGGGTTGATAAAAACAATGATGTGCTATGTATAATCTGTAGATGTGATGATTCTGTGTACTATCCTGAGCCAGTTAAATAAAAAAATATATTTTTTTAAACAAAAAAAAACTTTTTTAGTGTCAGCAATGGATGTTTAGGGGTTGTGAATGGTTTTAGGGTTCAGGAATGGATGTAATTTATGGGTAAAAATGGCTTAGGTAGAGTTTAGGGGTCAGGGATGGGTATAATTTGAATGTGATTATGGGTTTTAAGATTAAGGGAAGAGTGAAGTTTAGGGGTTGAATGGGCTTTTAGCGTACTTCATGGTATAGGTGGAGTTTATGGGGTCAGGGATGGCAAGAGTTTACAGGTCAGGGTTGGGTATAGTTAGGTATGATTAGGGGATTTTAGGGTTAATGAATGGGTGGAATGTATGGGGTCAAAAGGGTTTTTTTGGCTTCAGAGAGGCATAGAGCTTAGGGCTCAGAGGTAGATGTAATTTAGGCATGATGAGGGTTTTTAGGAGACATGAGTGGATGGTGTTTAGAAAATGTGAGGATATCATTAATTAATGGTATTTAAGGGAGATGAGGGGTTAGCAAATTAAAAACAGATGAAGTAATTGTCTGACAATGTAAAAGATATACATTTGAAACAAGGTCTTCTGAATTAAGCACTATAATGAATACCTCGGACATAAATGTTCGTGAAAGTAGACCTGCAACCACTACATTTACACCTTCGAAAATAAGCATGCAAAAGCCAATTTTCCTATGCAATGGTTTCTAAAAAATGGTAAGTCATGTAGATCCTGCAAATTTCAATAAATATTTGAGGTGAAATGTTTTCTCAGTAATGGTATTTCACGAAATTGTTTTTCTCTGAAATCACATGCAACCGAGGTGAAGGGTGTTCCATGTTTCCACAGTTCATGAAAAGATTACCACTGAACTGGGAAATAATTACAGCTGTTGTATAAATAGATTTATAGTGGTTAGCAAGTACTGAGCATATACATTACTATATAGTTATGGACATTATTTTATTTTTAGCTTTTTTTATAGTGACAGAAGGAGGAGATGGAAGTAAAGGATTTGGATATCAACTGAAGTTAACAGGAGAAAGAAATGGAAGACAAGGATTTGGTGGCCAGGCGAATAAGACAGGAGATAGGAGGGAAGTAAGTATTAAGATTTTCTTATCAATTATGCCTTCATTGCTTTAGGAATCCCCTCAGTAACTGCCAGTCTCTGGGCACTATAGCTGAAGTCACCATCGCAAAGGTCTGTACATCAAGCAACAGTTTATGTATGTGTGTGTGTGAATATATATATATATATATATATATATATATATATATTCACTGAAAAAACCATAGGTTTCACACATGTTATAGTTAGCGGAAATTTTACTGATAAAAAACCAATGAAATTCCCCTGTTATAGTTAGTGCAGGCAACTATAACTCACGCGACCGCAATCCTCTGCTGATGCTAATACTGTATTTAGACACTTATTTGCCCATGTCTTCTTCCATACATTTTTAGCTATACATATATTACAAATATTTTTTTTTCATAAAGACACATATGTCATCAGCAGAAGATTGCGGTCGCGTGAGTTATAGTTGCCTGCACTAACTATAACGGGGGAATTTCATTGGTTTTTTATCAGTAAAATTTCCGCTAACTATAACATGTGTGAAACCTATGGTTTTTTCAGTGAATTTGCAAGGTTTTTTAAATGCTAATTCCTAACTATAATGTGTGTGAAACCTATGGTTTTTTCAGTGAATTTGTACGTTTTTTTAAATGCTAAGTTACTTTACGCCATTCGTGGCGTGCGCGCCCACTTAACGCAGTTCGGTCCGTGCGCGCACCGTGCGCTTCGCGCACCGTGCGCGCACAGTGAGCACGCGGAGCGCTTCGCGTACCGCGCGCCCACTTTACGCAGTTAGTGCCGTGCACGCACGGTGGGCACGCGGTGCGCTATGCGCACCGCGTGCCCACGTTACGCTAGATGGGCCATGTACGCACGATGCGCTTCGCGCACCGTGCGCACATGGAGGACATATGATGCACTTCGTTTTGAAAGGTAATATTTTAATTTTTCGTATATGTTATAAGCCATGCACAAATGGTGCCCTTCGGGCACCATTTGCACACGGGGTGGAGAGAGTGTGGATAATTTTTTTTTTTATTATTTTTTTTTTAAATATTTTAGTTTAACTCATCTTTAGTAAGCCATGCACAATTGGTGCCCTTCGGGCACCAATTGCACACGGGGTGGGGAGAGTGTGGATAATTTTTTTTTTTTAATAATTTTTTACCGTACACGTACGGTAAGCGTAATCGGCGAAATTAGCGAAAAAATAAAAATTCCGTTTTTGGCCTTGGGGGATCTTTGGGGACTCCCTCAACATTGCTATGTGTGTGGGAGCTGTCTAAACAGCCCCTTTACATGTTTTTGTGCTTTATATTTTAAACATCACTCTCAGTGCGAGAGAGAAAATGGCGGCCGCCGCTTCCTGGTTTCGGCCGATTCGAATGTTTACTAAGATCTAAGAGCCAATCAGAATCGCGCTCGCGCACGCCACCGTACGCGTACGGTAAGCGTACCGTAAGCGCACCGTAAGCTGGCTCAGATATATATATTGATTTAAAGGCTATTTTCTCAGAATCTACTGAACAGATTTACACCAAACCTACAAATGGCACTTCCTTGACCTGAGGACTACCTCTCTGCCAAATTTCTAGTAATTCTGTTCAGCCGTTCGGGCTGTAGCCCTGTCTAAAGGTCCTATGGAAAAATGCATGGGAAAAACGCGTTTTGGGACCCCCCTTTTATTTCAGCCCCCGCTTGACGAATCCCCCCGAGACTTTCAGGGTAGGAGCGGAGCGTAGCGCCCCACCTATTTTGAAAAATTCGCGAGGATTCGTCGACCGGCGCCAAAGTTATTCAAAATAGAATGTTGCGGATTTCCTATGGAAACGTGGTCCTAACTATAACTACCTACTGGCGACCGCCAGTAGGTAATATATATATATATATATATATATATATTACTTCTTTTCCAATCCGGTGACGATAAACCGCCGAACAAAAACAGGACACAGACCCAAAGTAAGTGCTCAAAATAAAGATTTACTCCTTCTTCGCCATGACGCGTTTCAGCTCGTCAAAAGCCTTGTTCACACATATATATACGGAACGGAAAGAAGCATTCCGCACCGCGGTAAAATCCTACAAAAAGAGCTCCGTAGCATCAAAACTAGTTTCTACGAGGACAGAATTAAAAACGCTGCCTGCTCGGCCCATGAAACCTACTCAGTTCTAAAAGAACTACTCCACGCCCCTGACCCCCCACTCAAACCCCTCGATCCCAAAGCAGCTGAAACTAAATGTAAAAAATTAGCCACCTTCTTCGACGAGAAGATTCAAAACATTCTTCTAACCATACCCCCTCCCGAACAGGACCCCATACAGCCGGATCCTACCATCACCACCACCAATCCTCCTTTGCCGCCAGCCCCCCAACCCTCCCTGGACACTTTTGGTCCCGTAACAACGGAAGAAGTAGGAGCTACGCTGGCCGCAATCAAAAGTGGTTCCCCCCTTGATCCTGCCCCCCTCCGTTTCCTAAAAAAAGTGTCAAGTACCATCACTCCCCCCCTCACGGCCCTGATCAATTCCTCTCTCTCAGAGGGTATTGTCCCCCCCAGCTGGAAAGCAGCAGCAGTCAAAGGTCTACTGAAAAAACCCTCTTTAGACCCGCAGGATTTCGCCAACTACAGGCCCATATCCCTTCTCCCTGGAAACAGCAAGATCGCAGAGAAGCTGGTAAATAAGCAACTATCGCTTTACCTAGAAAGCAACAACCTCTTAGCGGCCTCCCAGACAGGATTTCGTCCAGGTCAGGGCACGGACATCGCCCTCCTGACAGCAGTGGAGAAGGCCAGAAGCATTCTGGACATGGGAGGATCAGTGGCAGTGATCCTCCTAGATCTCAGTGCGGCCTTCGACACTGTAGACCATTCCACCCTAATCCACCGACTGGGAGAGATCGGATTAAAGGGTATGGCCTTGAAATGGCTAGAATCCTTTTT
Source organism: Triturus cristatus (assembly GCF_964204655.1). Classification (NCBI taxonomy): domain Eukaryota; kingdom Metazoa; phylum Chordata; class Amphibia; order Caudata; family Salamandridae; genus Triturus; species Triturus cristatus. Next base: position 646,479,790 of record NC_140584.1, on the reverse strand, counting down.
GACTGGACGCTCCTTCCAGGTGCGGGAAAACGACAGCTGCTCATCCACCATCCCCCTCCGGTGTGGAGTGCCACAGGGCTCATCTCTGAGCCCTACACATTTCAACGTGTACATGGCCCCACTGGAGAAGAGGGTCAGCTCGTACGGCGTGTCAGTTATCAACTACGCCGACGACACTCAGCTGGTCGTTACCCTTTCTCACCCTCACCACGCCCCATCCGACCTCCACAGCTGCCTTTCCGAAGTCCACCGATGGATGAATCTCTCCTCATTAAAATTGAACGGGTCCAAGACTGAGATCCTCCTGATGGGCCACAATGGGCCCTCTCTACCATCTCACCTTTGGCCTAAGTGCCTAGGGGACCCTCCCGCACCCAAGGAAGAGGTCAAGAGCCTTGTTGTGTGGATTGAGAAGGACATGAGTTTTAAAACCCAGGCAAAAAGAACCGCAGGGACATGCTTTGGGCTACTTAGAGCCTGCAGGAAGATCTTTCCCCTGCTCCCAGATACCGCAAGGAGGCTCCTCATTCAGGGTCTAATCCTGGCAAGATTAGACTACTGTAACGCTATATACTTGGGAGCCCCTGAAGCCACCCTGGACTCACTGCAAAAAGTCCAAAACGCCGCAGCCCGCCTACTTACGGGCACACCTGGAAGATCCTCCGCCAGGCCGGCCCTCAACTCTCTCCACTGGCTCCCAGTCAGAGAAAGGGTCGTTTTCAAAGCCCTCTGTCTGGCCCATAAAACCCTAAACAACAACGGTCCCCCACTTCTGAAAGAACTTCTAATCCCATACAAAGCAGAGAGAAATCTCCGGTCCAATACAGAAAATCTCATTGCAGTCCCTACAGTGAGAAAAGCCAAGACCGGTGGCCGTCGCTTTTCGGTTCACAAGGCCAAACAATGGAACCATTTACCCCGAAAACTCAGGACAGAACCGAACTATCTCCAGTTCAGAAAAACCTTAAAGACCCTCCTTTTCCCGCAAATATAATTTTCACTAGTTGGCTAAAACCCCTGGAGAAGCAGATCAGCGCTGGGATGCTCTTCGGAGTTACTACGCGCTTTACAAAAACCATTAATAAATAAATAAATAAATAAATATATTACCTACTGGCGGTCGCCAGTAGGTAGATATAGTTAGGACCTATTTTCCATAGGAAATCCGCAACATTATATTCCCAATAAGTCTGGCGCCGGTTGATGAATCCTCGTGAAATTTGCCAAACTTTTGGCCAGCTCCGCTCCGCTCCTACCCTGAAAGTTTCGTGGTGATTCGTCAAGCGGGGGCCGAGAAAAAAGGGGGGTCCCAAAACGCGTTTTCCCCATGCAATTTCCCATAGGATCTGTTGTCGCAGCTACAGCCCGAACCGCTGAACGGAATGACACCAAATTTGGCAAAGAGGTAGTCCTCAGTTCAGACTCGTGCCTTTTGCATAAATGGTGTGAATCCGTTCAGTAGTTCCTGAGAAAATTAGAGTCAAATGTACATAAATATCTATGGCCGCGGAGGATCCGCGGACCGTACACGTACCGTACGCGCACCCTCCCCGAACCGAGCGCGCACCCTCCCGATCGCGCGCTGAATGCTAATTGGCTGTCGTGTGTCTCTCTACATTCGAAACCAGGAACTGTTGGCGGCCATTTTCGCCTCGGTAGAAGCGAGGCTGAAGAAGCAAGGGGAATAAGTGTGTAAAACATAGAAAGGGGGCAGAGTGGAAATACTCTGACCCTCTAGAGTTGCTTAGGGGGTCCCAGAAGGACCCCCAGAGGCCCCCTTTTAAAAAAAAAAAAAACGCCGAGATGCGCGCACAGTGCGCGCATCCTATCGCGTTGGGTACGCGGATCCACTGAATTCTTTTTTAAAAAGTCAAGAAATCATTGGTTGTATGACTACTTTGCACACTGAAAGGTAGGGCGTATATTTCTGTTTTTTAAAGGTATGATTCTTATTGGTTAACAAAAACAGATTGTAAGGAACATTATATATGATTAGCTGATATGTTGAAAAGTGAAGAACACTTCCTCTCTTGTGTAGGAACATTGTGTGCTGAACTTCTGACCTGTGTGCTTAGTGCAGTGTTCTATGACCTGTTTCTATGGTAACAAGCAGAAGGCAGATTGGGGGAAGGGTTGAAATGTCTTTCAGTTGGAAAGGGTTGAAATGCTTAACCAATAGAAATGTGTATTTGCTTTTGAGTTTATGTGTGAAGGATTGTGATTTAATGTTTACATGTATATGTGTGGAAAATGAAAGGGAAACTTTTCCATTCTTTGTTTTTGCTGAGAGGTGCACAGTGCAGAGATTCTGTAAAAGAAAATATGGTGAGTGACTGATATACTTCTTAATCTACAAAAGAACTTGAAAGATGAGTTATTTAATTGTGAGGGGATGTATGTAGACTATTTTGATTTTAATCAGACTAATGTATTTCTCCTGCTAAAGTGTAGGGAGTACTTTTTTTCTCTACAATCTTATTGACAGTGTGTGTGCATGTAGAAACCATTCTGTGATAAGCATTTGTGTTTTTCATGTGTTTGCAGACAGATAACTGTGCTGTTTTTATATTTTGGTAGAATTAGAAACCAGTCATTGTTTAGGAATTTGTGAAATGAGTTATGTTATGTTTCTATACTAAAATGTAGTACTACTTCTAGATGAAGAAATGTGTTTTGGTATAGTGCAAGGGATAGTGTTGTTTGTCAAGAATCACACAGTGAGTCTGTGTGCATTTGGGAACCACTGTGAGAGAAGCATTTGGTAACATTGTGTATTTGCTGACAGATAACTGTTTTAACCTGTCATGTTGTGAAGTTTTAGTAGCATTATAAGACAGTTATGGCTTATGATTTGATTAAATGAGTCAGGCTTTGACAGAAAAGTGCAGTCCTGAAATATGTAGATTGTGTGCAGTTCCCTTACCACTTGCACTGTAGTGAATCAGTTTTGGTAAACTCCTAGGGATAGTGGTGCTTGTCTATAATCACACTGTGAGTCTGTGTGCATTTGGGAACCACTGTGAGAGAAGCGTTTGGTAACATCGTGTATTTGCTGACAGATAACTGTTTTAAAACCTGTCATGTTGTCAAGTTTTATTAGCATTAGAAGCCAGTCTTTGCTTATGCGTTGATTAAATGAGTCAGGCTTTGACACAAAAGTGCACTTTTGAAATATGCACATTGTGTGCAGTTCCCTTACCACTTCCATAGTAGTAAATACGTTTTGGTAAACTCCTAGGGATAGTGGCTGTTGTCTAGAATCACACTGTGAGTCTGTGTGCATTTGGGAACCAATGTGAGAGAAGCATTTGGTAACATTGTGTATTTGCTGACAGATAACTTTTTTAAAACCTGTCATGTTGTGAAGTTTTAGTAGCATTAGAATCCAGTCTTTGCTTAAGCGTTGATTAAATGAGTCATGCTTTGACACTGATGTGCTGTACTTAAATATGTAGATTGTGTTCAGTTCTATTAACTCTTCTAGACTAGTGAATGAGTTTTGGTAAACTCCTAGGATAGTGTTGATTGTCTAAAATGACACTGTGAGTCTGTGTGCATTTGGGTAAGGATTGTGAGAGAAGCATTTGGTAACATCGTGTATTTGCTGACAGATAACTGTTTTAAAACCGGTCATGTTGTCAAGTTTTAGTAGCATTAGAAGCCAGTCTTTGCTTATGCTTTGATTAAATGAGTCGGGCTTTGACACAAAAGTGTAGTCCTGAAATATGAAGATTGCGTGCAGTTCCCTTACCACTTCCACGGTAGTGAATGATTTTTGGTAAACTCCTAGGTATAGTGGTTGTTGTCTAGAATCACACTGTGAATCTGTGTGCATTTGGGAACCACTGTGAGAGAAACATTTGGTAACATTGTGTATTTTTTAGCAGATATCTCTTTTAAAACCTGTCATGTTGTCAAGTTTTTTTGCATTAGAAGCTAGTCTTTGCTTATGCATTGATAAAATGAGTCAGGGTTTGACACTAAGGTGCAGTACCATGTACTATTCTGTTCACTGTGGCAGAACTGAAAATGTAAACGTTTTGCCTAAGCACTGTCCTAGAAGTAGTCTGATTATTTAGTCAGTTTCTAAGTACCAAATAGATTGCTTCAAATGTCTATGCAGTATGCATGTAGTGTTCTAACATACTATACACTTGTCTTTTACACCTTCAATTCCCTAGTCAGTATCCATACACTTCCAGGAAACACCCTGTCACTCCCTTTGCAGTCCTCTAGTGACCCATTCAACACCATGTACTAATCCATTCACTGTGCCAAAACCCAAACACTTATAAATTCACCAAGACACTCTCTTTCCAGTACTCTAATGATTCAGTCACTGCCTAAGTATTCATGCATTGAGCCAGGCCTTAGCACATGGACTTCTTCAAACCCCTATCCACTATGCATGCAGTCCTCTAACCACCTACACACTTGTGTTTCACACCTTCAATTCCCCAGTCAGTATCCATACACTTCCAGCAAACACCCTGTCACTCCCCTTGCACTCCTCTAGTGACCGTATTAAGCATCATGTACTAATCCATTCACTGGGCCAAACCCTAATAAATTCACCCAGGCACTCTCCTTGCAGTACTCTAATCACTCAGCCGGTACCCAAGTACTCATCCAGTGACCCAGGCCTTAGTATATGGACTGCTTCAAACCCCTATCCACTATGCATGCAGCCCTCTAACCACCTACACAATTGTCTTTCACACCTTCAATTCCCTAGTCAGTATCCATACACTTCCAGGAAAGACCCTGTCACTCCCTTTGCAGTCCTCTGGTGACCCATTCAACACCATGTACTAATCCATTCACTGTGCCAAAACCCAAACACTTATAAATTCACCAAGACACTCTCTTTCCAGTACTCTAATGATTCAGTCACTGCCTAAGTATTCATGCACTGAGCCAGGCCTTAGCACATGGACTTCTTCAAACCCCTATCCACTATGCATGCAGTCCTCTAACCACCTACACACTTGTGTTTCACACCTTCAATTCCCCAGTCAGTATCCATACACTTCCAGCAAACACCCTGTCACTCCCCTTGCACTCCTCTAGTGACCGTATTAAGCATCATGTACTAATCCATTCACTGGGCCAAACCCTAATAAATTCACCCAGGCACTCTCCTTGCAGTACTCTAATCATTCAGCCAGTACCCAAGTACTCATCCAGTGACCCAGGCCTTAGTATATGGACTGCTTCAAACCCCTATCCACTATGCATGCAGTCCTCTAACCACCTACACAATTGTCTTTCACACCTTCAATTCCCTAGTCAGTATCCATACACTTCCAGGAAACACCCTGTCACTCCCTTTGCAGTCCTCTAGTGACCCATTCAACACCATGTACTAATCCATTCACTGTGCCAAAACCCAAACACTTATAAATTCATCAAGACACTCTCTTTCCAGTACTCTAATGATTCAGTCACTGCCTAAGTATTCATGCACTGAGCCAGGCCTTAGCAAATGGACTTCTTCAAACCCCTATCCACTATGCATGCAGTCCTCTAACCACCTACACACTTGTATTTCACACCTTCAATTCCCCAGTCAGTATCCATACACTTCCAGCCTACACCCTGTCACTCCCCTTGCACTCCTCTAGGGACCTTATTAAGCATCATGTACTAATCCATTCACTGCGCCAAACCCTAATAAATTCACCCAGGCACTCTCCTTGCAGTACTCTAATCATTCAGTCGTCAGTACCCAAGTACTCATCCAGTGACCCAGGCCTTATTATATGGACTGCTTCAAAACCCTATCCACTATGCATGCAGCCCTCTAACCACCTACACAATTGTCTTTCACACCTTCAATTCCCTAGTCAGTATCCATACACTTCCAGGAAACACCCTGCCACTCCCTTTGCAGTCCTCTAGTGACCCATTCAACACCATGTACTAATCCATTCACTGTGCCAAAACCCAAACACTTATAAATTCACCAAGATACTATCTTTGCAGTACTCTAATCATTCAGTCAGTGGCTAAGTATTCATGCACTGAGCCAGGCCTTAGCACATGGACTGCTTCAAACCCCTATCTACGCATGCAGTCTTCTAACCACCTAGACACTTGTCTTTCACACTTTCAATTTCCTAGTCAGTATCCACACAGTCCAGCAAACATCTTGTCACTGCCTTTGCAATCCTCTAGTGACCCATTCAGTACCAAGTACTAATCCATTCCCTGTGCGAAAAGCCTAGCACTTATAAATTCACCTAGGCACTCTCGCTGTACTCTAATCATTCAGTTAGTACCCAAGTAGTGATGCAGTGAGCCAGGCCTTAGCACATGGACTGCTTTAAATGTCTATGCAGTATGGATGCAGTCCGCTAATCACCTACACAGTTGTGTTTCACACCTTCAATTCTCTTGTTAGTATTCATACTCTTCTAGCAAACACCCTGTCACTCACCCAGTGTGTCTCCTTATAGTACTGTAATCATTTAGTCAGTTAGCATGTAGAGTTGTAGTGAGGTCAGCTTTAGTGCATGAACTGCTTCAAAGTAGTATGCACTATGCATGTAGTGTTTTAACCATCGTCACACATGTGGTTCAGGGACATAGTTTCTTAGTCAGTATTTATATAAAATGTGTTTGTACAGTAATGGAATAGTATAATTTTGAAAGTTAATAATATACATTTATTTTTTATTCTTTTTTACAGATACAGGACAGGAGTGTTTCTCATCTGTTTGCACTCTTCTCATGCAAGATTGTTTGGATGAAGGGTCCTTAGGTGTTTCATCATACTTGCTGTGCCGCATGAGTATTTTTTGTTAGGATCCCCTCGTAACAGAACTCTTTTGAATATCTTGTGCATGAGAAAGGTGGTGTTGGTCTTTGTTTGCTCCTCGAGAAAAGTAGAAAATTTCCACATCACTGAAGGAAAACGTTGTGGGCGTGGTGCATCCTCCAAAAATTCAACTTTAGATTTGGTGAATATTTTATAGCGACATCATTTACAGTTATTGTAAGTTAAAGTTAAAAAATGTTGTTAGCTGTGTGCATTTTATATTTCTGTGATTTGTATTTTGAGAATGGCATGTTGTTTTTTTTTTAACAATCTTTGAGATTGTGTTTTTTTTGCCCGCTGTTAAGTGATGAGTACGATTGAAATCACTATTTTTAGTGAAATTTAATATATTCTGAGAACAGCAAAAAAGGAAAAAAAATTACTTTGTGGAAATTATGCTGTGTTGTATAAAATGTAGTATTACATGTTATAATTTTTTTTCCCTTTTCTTTCACAGATCCAAATTTTAAAATAAGCAATTTATATGAATTTATATTTGAATGAAAAACAGAAAAAAATGTATACCATTTTTTATTCCTATTACTGTGAAGGTAAGTTTAACTAAGTCTCAATATGCAGAATGAAGAGGCCTGCAAGAAGCTACAAAGTTGAAACACGTTTCTAAAAACACTCTGTTTATGTAGTTTTGAAATCTGACCATTATCAGATATCATGTGACCTGCAAAAAAAGAGATTTGAGGGGTTCATAATATTTCACCTTTTTAGCTGTTGAAGGACCGCAATCATTTCAATCATTCTTCTTTGAACATCTTTGCAGACAAAACTCTGTGCTTACCTTCTATCATTCGCAAGGAAATTTAAAAACGGAAATATGTCACTTTTTGTAACATAGTTATTGAGCAAGATATTCTTTTATATTTACAAAGAGAGGAAAAGGCACTCTGTGCACTTTTTATACTCCATGTAAATATAACCTCATCATGCACACCACTTTGTGTTGAAAGGGTGTTCTATAAGTGTTGTTGTGCATGATTGCACTTAATACTCATAGAACAAGACACATGTCTAGATTTATCAGAAATCATAAATCTCGATATGTGTGTGAATGCTGCACCATTCTAAGATTGGTGTAGGAAAGCACAACAAGGAGAATTGTTTTCATTTCTCCACATTTTTATATCTTCAATGCATGCTGAAATGTTCAGCATACATTGAAGGAGAAAAATGCATTTTCTCATTGTTTTGTGTCTTCCTGCAGAAAAACAAACAGCACATGACACAGATATCCTTGCACTATGGTGCAAGGGTGCCTGTGTCACCACATGGCTGCAGTTTAAGCAGCCGTGCAGAGAGAAGCATAGATTTGCAACATATTTATGTACATATGTTGCATCCCTGTGCTTCGGAAGTACTACAGCACACTGTGGTTAAAGAGGTTACTGTGTAATGCTGCAGCACTTCCTCATAGTTCTGCACTTATACATTCACCATACGCTACTAATGCATTCATTCTGTCAATTACGTACTACACATCTAAACTTTCACACACTAACAAAGAAATGTAGCTCTTTTTTTAAACCAGGAAAGTTAGTTCTCACAAGAACTTTTTTTTTTCTTCTTTTATAATTTTTTTGGGGTTTTCTGAACAATTTTTATTTTTTGGGGTTTTTCTGCAAAAAAAAAAAAAAAAACAGGAGAAAACAAACAATGAACTTCAGGGAACAATTAAAAAAAAATAATAAGAAAAATAGCAAATGTGACTTTCTTGGCGGCGGCAGATCAGATCGATCGACTGCTCACCATAGCACAAAGTCGCATTGCACTTAGTGCAGAGCACTTTTAAAAATTGAAATTGAGGACGGATGTCCAAGGTTTGGGCTGATGGATGCACTCTTGATGTGCTCGGCTGCGATCAGGTGGATAGCGCAGGAGCAGGAGTGTTTCTCATCCGTCGGCACTCTTCTTGTGCAAGATTGTTTGGATGAAGGGTCCTCATGTGCTTCATCATACTTGCCGTGCCGCAAGAGTATTTCTTGTTAGGATCCCCTCTCGATAGGACTCTTTTGCAAATCTTGCACGTGACCAAGGTGGCATTGGTCTTATTCTGTCCCTCGGGAAAAGTAAAAAATTTCCACACCACTGAAGAAAAACGATTTTTGAGTGGTGCCTCCGGCAAAAATTCATCCTCAGAAGTATGAGGTGATGCAGGTGATGCCTGCTGCCCTGAAGCCATTTTTGGTTGAAAAAAGTTAGAGCTAAGTGTAAACTTAGTCTAAAAAATCTTCTTCTCTCCAAAGAGATGGTGCTCTAAAGAAGGTCAAAGAAGAATGATTGAAATGGGTGGGGTCTTTCAATAGTTAGAAGAGGAAGTGTAATGAACCAATCAAATCTCTGTTTTTTGGAGGTCACATGAGATCCGCGCACCGTGCGCTTACGCAGCACGCACCCAGCGCGCATCCGCGAAATTGAATTAAAAAGAAATATAGGATTAGATGTAAAAATATATTAGTTTTAAGACTAGTTTAGAGTTTGTCTTCAATTAATATTCACATGAAATACATATATATATATGTTTTTTTAAATGTTAAATATTTCGCGGGATCCGCGCACCTATCGCGTCATAGACGTAGATGACGCATCACGGAAGCGCGTAAACGTCGCGTTACGTACATCAAACGTGTCGCGTATAGGTTGGGAGTCGCGTACCGGACGCATTGCGAACGCGCACTAAACACTTACCCAACTCGTACCATGCGCGGATGCCACCGCGTAGGGATCGGGAACGGTGCGCTTAGGGTGCGCGGATCCAAAAACATTGAAAAAAATATATAAAATAAAGTTTTGCACATATAGTTAAAAAAATATTTTGAAAAATATAAAAAAATATGTTTGAAAAACCCATTAAGTTCAAATCATATTTTTTAATTTTTAAAAGAATTAATTGAAAAAATATTTTCAAAAATAGATAATTAATGAAATTGACACACTGAATTTGAAAAATATAGAAATCCAATCAAAATCATTAAACATGGTATCTTCAGAGATAAGTTATAGATAGGAATTAGCATTTAGAAAACCTTTGAAATTCACTGAAAAAACCATAGGTTTCATGCACGTTATAGTTAGGAATTGGCATTTAAAAAACCTTTGAAATTTACTGAAAAACCAAAGGTTTCAGGGGCGTTATAGTTAGGAATTGGCATTTAAAAAACCTTAGAAATTCATTGAAAAAACCATAGGTTTCAGGGGTGTTATAGTTAGCTGGACAATTCCCTCGTACAAAACCCTAGAAATTCCCCTGTTATAGTTAGTTCAGCTAACTATAACTCGGGCCCCCGCAATGCACTGCTGATGACGTCACATATTACATCACTCATGACATGGTCAGTGACATCACTGATGACATCACTGATGACATCTCAAATGACATCACTGATGACATCACTGATGACATCATCCATGTGATAAATTAGTGCATCTTCTCACACCCTAATATAACCTTTTATACACCGACTCAAAATTTCAGACGGCCATTTTGAAAACCATAGATACTCCAATACGAATAACTACATACCCACTCATTAACTCTTAGGTCTACATACACCACCACTCACTCACCTGTACAGTCACTCATTCTTACAGTCACTCCGTACAAGACTATCATATGCATTTATACACCTACATAGACACACACACACCACCAATCATCCATAGAGGTACTCTCACACCTAGTCAGTCATGCAAATAATGAATCACACTCCCATTTACTCACCTACGCAGTTATGAACACTCAAGTTCACTTACTCATAAAAATAGTACCACATTCTTATGCTCTTATACAATCATTGATACAAGCACACACTCATCCATACAACCACTATCACAATCACACACTTATATACTCTTACATGCATATATACTGCCTTTCACATATGTAGTTAGTCACACATGTACCACTGAGATATACATTCAATCCCTAACACACCCATACATGCACTCACTCAACCATACAGTTCATCACAGATGCACTCTTAAAACCATGCACCCATAGAATCACCCACTCACACATCTATGCATAGAGTCACACACACCCTACCCACACAAACACTCAGGCACCCATACAGATACTCAGACAACCAATCAATAACCCATATAGACACTCATATAGCTATTCTCAAAACCATGCAGCCACTTATACACCTACACACAGACACATACAGACATTCACACAGTTTAGTCACTAGTCTGCAGTAAGATACATTTAATGACTCACTTATAGAGTCAGTTACGCACCTAGAAAATCATCCATTCACACACTTGTACACCCACTCATTCTTCCACAGGCCTTTCACTATAAATATATAAAACATATTTAAACTTTACAGAAACACACAGTCACTGGATGACGTCATCAGTGATGTCATCAGTGATGTCATTTGAGATGTCATCAGTGATGTCACTGACCATGTCATGAGTGATGTAATATGTGACGTCATCAGCAGTGCATTACGGGGGCGCGAGTTATAGTTAGCTGAACTAACTATAACAGGGGAATTTCTAGGGTTTTGTACGAGGAAAATGTCCAGCTAACTATAACACCCCTGAAACCTATGGTTTTTTCAGTGAATATATATATATATATATATATATGAACACACACACAAAGTTGATCTATAAATACGATTGATATATTTTAAGGTAATTCAAATAAATTCAAAATGAACAGAAACATTTTAAAGAAAAGATAATTTTAAGGAAAAATCCCATATTACATCAAAATTGGGTGGAGTTTAGGGGTAATGAGGGTTTTTAGGGATCAGGAATGGGTGGAGTTTACGGGTGGTGATGGGTTGTTAGTGCGCATGGATGAGTGGTAAGGGAGTTTTATGTTTCAGGCATGTGTGGAGGGTAGGAATGTTGGGGGAGTTTTAGGGTTCAAGGATGGACAGAGTTTAGCACTGGTGAGGATTTTTAAGGTTCAGTGATGGGTAGACATTAGGGGGCCGTGAAGTTTTTAGGGTTCAGGGATGGGTGGAGTTTAGGGGTGGTGAGGGTTTTTAAGGGTACATATATATATATATATATATATATGAAAAGAATATCCTTGCAGGCATAGAGTGACGCATAAATTATGCAAAAAAGATATAGAGAACTCTGGGGAGTTCTCATGTTTAGGTGGAAGGCAGCTTCTGTATAGAGCACCCTCAACACCAGCGATACTCTAGATTTGCTCACCTCAAATGTCTGCTTTTCTATCAAAGTTTTTAAACCTGGGATTAGCACAGTGCAATCCATGCCACTCCAGGCACAGTATTACAGCTTTGGACTGGTAAAATACCATCAAGCCAACCTGAATGAATAAAAGCAACCCCTGACACGTGATTCGCTGTCATTACAGCTCTTCAGAGAGGTTTAGCTTTGTCCAGACACAAGGAAGGACCCAGTATAAGTCAAAAGAATACACTTGCAGGCGTTGAGTGACGCATAAATTGTGCAAAAAAGATGAAGAGAACTCTGGGGAGTTCTCAAGTTTAGGTGGAAGGCAGCTTCTGTATAGAGCACCCTCAACACCAGCGACACTCTAGATTTGCTCACCTCAAATGTCTGCTTTTCAATCAAAGTTTTTAAGGATGGGATTAGCACAGTGCTATCCACGCCGAGATAGAAAGGTACAAAGTCTTTTGCAATTTGTACAGCAAAGTCTTTAAGCATAGGAATAGCACAATGCTATCCATGCCAAGCTATTAAATGACAAAAGCTATTTACCACCCCAGGCACAGTATTGCAGCTTTGGACTGGTAAAATACCATCCAAGCCAACCTGAAATTAGTAAAACCAACCCCTGGCACATGTTTCACTGTCATTACAGCTCTTCAGAGAGGTTTAGCTTTGTCCAGACACAAGGGAGCACCCAATATAAGTCAAAAGAATACCCTTGCAGGCATAAATTGTTGGGGTGCATGGATGAGTGGTAAGGGAGTTTTATGTTTCAGCGATTTTAAGGTTCAGTGATGGGTAGACTTTAGGGGTCGTGAAGTTTTTAGGGTTCAGGGATGGGTGGAGTTTAAAGGTCACCAGTAGGTAGTTATAGTTAGGACCTAGTTTCCATAGGAAAAACGTTTTTTGTTTTCCCAATAACTTTGGCCCCGGTGACGAATCTTTGCGAGATTTTCAAAACTCGTGGGGTGCTCCGGTCAGCTCCTATCCTGAAACTTTCCGGGTGATTACCAAGTGGGGGCCGAGAAAAAAGGGGGGTCCCAAAACGCGTTTTCTCCATGTTATTTTCCATAGGAAACTTTAGACACGACTAGAGCCGAACTGCTAAACGGAATTACACCAAATTTGGCAAAAAGGTAGCCCTTGGTTCAGAAAGAGACCTTTTTTTTTAAATGGTGTAAATCCGTTCAGTAGTTCCTGAGAAATTCAATTAATAGAGGTCAAAAAATCAATTTCCCATAGGAAACTTTAGACACGGTTACAGCTGAAACTGCTGAACGGAATTACACCAAATTTGGCAAAAAGGTAGCCCTTGGTACAGAAAGAGACCATTGTGTAAATCCGTTCAGTAGTTGCTGAGAAAATAAAAAAATAAAAGTTTCGATATATGGAGGCGCAGTGGATCCGCGCACCCTGCCGATCACAAGCTGCATTCTAATTGGCTGCCAACACTTCAAGTTTAAACACACAAAGTACTGGCACAGTGTAGCAAACATTTATTTTTGTTCTGGAATAAGTGGAGGAAGTGTATTTTACCACTAACCACCCATGCTCAATATATTATATGGAGTCACCCCATCCAGAATGCTACAAATTAATAATTGTAAAAGTCAATATAGTCAAAGTAGAGAAACAGAATGAGAGAGAAAGTGAAGTCAGTCCAAAGATAAAGAAACTCTACACAGACCCTCAAATAATGAAGAAGTGAAAAATGTGTAGAGAGACCCTCACGTGCGCACCACCAGAGGAGCTACTGGTTGGTTCTCACCAGCTTGCCCACGTCAGTTTCATCATTGGTGACTCTCTCTCATGGGAAAAAAAGGGTGTGTAGTGTCCAGTGCCAACACTTCAAACCAGGAAGTGTTGGCAGCCATCTTGTGCCTCGGTAGAACCGAGGCACAAGAAATGAGAAAAAGAAACGTGCAAAACAAGAAAAGGGGGCAGGGTAGAAACACCCTGACCCCCTAGGCCTGTTCAGGGGGTCCCATAAGGACCCCCAGGGCCCCAAAAAGCATTTTTTCTTTTTAAATCGTCAGAATTCGCGCTGGGTGCGCGAATCCGGTCGAGAAAAAAAAAAAAAACAAGCGCGGGCTCCCGCGCTTCGTTTAATTGAAGCCCCAGGGTGGGCCAGGTCCCGGGGGCAGATAAAAAATGTGTGGGGGGGCCCCAATCCCCCCCACACTGCCCTGGGGACCACCACCCCCCCGAGGCTTTGCATAAATATTTGTGGGGGGCACACAGCCCCCCCGCAGCCCCGGGGACCGCCACCCCCCAGGGCTTCTTTTTTTTTCAAATATACCTGTGTGGGGGAGGCTAGAGCCCCCCCACATGCCCCAGGGACCGCCACCTCCCCGGGGCACTAATATTTAAATTTGTGGGTCCGTAACGGACCCCCGAGCCCCGGGGACTGCCACCTCCCCGGGGCTTTGCCATTGTTGGGAGGGGGGCCGCGCGGCACCCCTCCTGGAGACCGCCACCCCCCAGGGCCGGCTCCTGCAGGGAAATGTCACAGTATTGTGAGCTCTGCCCTGATTTATAATTCAGTATTTATTTCCAGCATGTTTACGTAAAGCGGTTAAACCAGGATTTGATGTTAAGTCTTGCAATGGTGTCTGCTCACCCAATAAATTGCCCACTCTGTAGCTGTCTGACTGATTTGCATATAGCTGGGTCCAAAACTGAGGTGACATGATGTGCAAAATAATGATGGATTGGGATGCGGGTCGAGTAATTACCAGGGGCGTCTCCTCCGTAATGGCGGAGGAGCGTCACCCTACTGCAGATGCCAGCAGATGATAAATAAAACGATATTAACACGTTGATATTATTGTTTTATTTATCTCTGTCAGATTTACTGACGTGCGACAGGAGGCGCAGGGCGGCGTCCTGTGCACTTATAAGTGCGCAAGTGTGTTTGGCTGGTTGTCTCAGGCCGGCCGCCCTGTCATTGCAAACTGCTTTAATTCACTGAAGCGAGAGCAGGGAAACCTGCTCTCGCTTCAATGAAGCAAAGCAGATTGCTTTTCCATAAGGGGAGCTGTATGTCAGCAGCTCCCCTTGTGAAAAAGCAATGCAGGCTCCCGCAGGAGGCGGGGAGCCGGCGGGACCGTGGGGGAATTGGGGTCCCCCCACGGTCCACAACGGAAAGGGCCGGCCCCGGGGGATGGGGTCCCCGGGGCCAGAAGTGGCCCGGGAGGGGGGCCACACAGCCCCCCTCCCCGACAAAAAGACAAAGCAATGGCTAGGCCCCGGGGGATGGGGTCCCCAGGGCCAGAAGTTGCCTCGGGAGGGGGGCCACGCGGCCCCCCCTCCCAAAGAAAAATAAATAAAATTAAATAAATAAAGGCCGGCCCGGGGGATGGGGTCCCGGGGCCAATAGAGGCCTCAGGAGGGGGGCCACGCAGCCCCCCTCCATAATAAAAAATAATAATCCCCATGCCATGCCCCGGGGACCGGAATTGTCCACGGGAGGGGGCCCATGTGGCCCCCTTCCCGTTAAGATATATATGTTTTTTTTTTTTAAAGGGTGTCAGGCCCTGTGGGATGGGGTTCCCAGGGCCCAAAAAAGTTAAAAGAAGGTGGGCCACACAGCCCCCTTTCCCCCCCCAAAAATAAATAGAAACTTACGCGATTGAGCCGGAGGCCCTGCCCCCTCCCAGCAACACTCTGCAAACGTGCCCTGTGGCACGTTTTAAGTTGGGGAATGAATTCCCCTTCAATACTGGGGGTCCCTGGGGGCCAACTAGCCCACCAGGTACCTCCAGTAAGCGCCACAGGGCTGCGTTGCAGAGAGGTGGTCCAGGCCACGCCCCTTTTTACACCTCTCTGCAACGCAGCTCTATGACACTTACTGGAGGTACCTGGTGGGCTACTTGGACCCCAGGGACCCTCAGGATTCAAGGGGACATTATCCCCCAACTTAAAACGCACCACGGGGCGAGTTTGAACAGTGGTGAAGGGAGGGGGTGGGGCCAGAGGTGACATGTATGCAAACAAGCCCTGTGGCGCGTTTTAAGTTGGGGAATTAATTCCTCTTCAATCCTGAGGGCCCCTGGGGGACAACTAGCCCACCAGGTATCTCCAGTAAGCACCACAGGCCTACGTTGCAGAGAGATGTCCAGGCCACACCCCTTTTTACACCACTCTGCAACGCAGCTCTGTGGCGCTTACTGGAGGTACCTAGGGGGCTAGTTGGACCCCAGGGACCCTCATTATTCAAGGGGATTTAATCTCCCAACATAAAACGCGCCACGGGGTGCATTTGCACAGTGGTGAAGGGAGGGGGCGGGGCCTTAGGTGACATGTTTGCAAACACGCCCTGTGGCGTGTTTAAAGTTGGGGAATTAATTCCCTTGCAATCCTGAGGGCCCCTGTGCGCCAACTAGCCCACCAGGTGCTTTCAGTAAGCGCCACTGTGCTGCGTTGCAGAGAGGTGGTCCAGGCCATGCCCCTCTCTGCAACGAGGCTCTGTGGCGCTTACTGGAGGTACCTGGTTGGCTAGTTGGCTTAAAGTGGCAGTCACAGAGTTTTCAAATTACTTGTCAAAATTATGCATTGCGACAGCGAGCACATTTATTAATGTTTATTATGCATGATTCATCACAGTATAGTACTTTCCCTCTTACAATAATTCCACCATCACTAGTATGCTTCTTTTAATCCATCCGTCAGGATTATAGTGCCCATAATCCTCTGTTTGTGCTTATTAATTCCAAAACCTGGCCTTTCTTTTCGTAAGTGCCTTTTTAATTTCATCCATATTTCAAAGTGCTCAGTCTTGCGCTTTTAAGGGAGAACTTCGATGTATAGCCCAGTTGTTTAAATGTCCATACAAACTTTCCTTTGATTCAGTTTGTTACTATACTATATATATATTTATGTAAAGTTTTGTATAGCGCGAACATGACCCAAGTGGGTATCAGAGCGCTTTATATACGGTTGAGGAAGACAAAGGAAAATAGCTAAGGGAGAAAAATCAGGGTAAACAGTGGGACAATATACAACAAGTGCAAGATGACATCATGGTGGACATGGGAAGAGGGCAGGGTGAGAACGAAAAGCAGGGCAATATACATCAAAAGCAAACATGACAATGGGGCAGTCGACAATGGGTCGCAACAAATGATATGTATTAGTTAAGCTAGAGGCAAGAGGAGAAAAGCTTCTAGTTCAGAGCATTGATCATTAGCAGAGCTTTAACTTTACTTTTGAAGGCAAGTGTAGAGGGAATCAGTCTTGTTTCCACTGGAAGGGAGTTCCAGTGGCTCGAGGCGATGCCAGAGAATGTACAATAGTAGGTTTTGAGCTTATTAAATTTCTTTGGCTTGAGCAGCAGTGTGCCGATGCTCCTTGTGGTCCTGGAGTCACCAGATAGTTATTTGACAGGTAGAGAGTGGTGTTGAAGTGTAGTGCTCTATGGGTCATACAAGCAATCATTAGTTGAATCCTTACCTCAAAGGGAAGCCACTTGAGGGATTTCAGGTTGTGCGAAATGTGGTTAGTCTTCTTGGAACCCATGATGAGTCTAGTAGCAGCATTTAGAGATGTTCTGATGGGGGCTGGACTGAGTTTCAGCAGTCCGCATAGAGTAGCACTGCCGTATTCTAGTCTAAAGATGACAAGTGCTTGCACCGCCGCTTTGAAGTCTTCTTGCGGAAGGTAGGGTTTGAGTTTTCTTAGGATGCGAAGTTGGAAGTTCGCTCCTTTGGTTGTGGATCTGATGTGATCTTGCATGTTTACGTTTTTATCTAGCAGAACTCCCAGTGATTTTGTGGTATCAATGATGTGTGGTGTGCAGTTGAGAGAGGTGAGGTTACAAAGATATTTCACAACAGTGGGGGTTTGCCTAGCGGGTGCAATGAGGAATTTTGTCTTGAGGGCGTTTGATTTGAGATGGTTGGAGGTTAGCTAGTTTAGGGTTTTGAGAAGGTTTCCGTTGAGAGATTTGATGTCTTCGGGGGAGGATATTTTCATGTACAGTTGGGTGTCATCCGCATACATGTGACATTGGATGTTGGAGGCTTTAAGAATTACAGTCAATGGTTCCAAGAGAAGGTTAAAGAAGGTGGTGAAGAGAGAGGACCCTTGGAGGACACTCAGTGTGCAGGGACTAAGGTGGCATAGTGTCTGGTTGGATTTGACTCTTTGGGTTGTATTCTCAAGAACGTGTGATAACCATCGCAAACCTTACTTAACGCAACCTACAACATCGCAGTCCATCGTAGGAAATTTACACGGTGTTAACCAGGTATTCACTACACAACGGTACCATGCGATAGTCACCAGATAACGCGTCAACTGACCGCGATAAAATCAACGCCAAGCTGCAAAAATGCAAAGCGCGAGCGCAGAAAAGCTGCGATGAGGCCAATCGCGATACAAAAATCAGCGAAAACCAGCTACAGGCCTGCAATTCACACGCGTCAGGCGGGAACAATAACCATATAAGTAGAAAAAAAACGGACAAACAAATGCCAAACAACAGCCAAGCACAATGGATGTTGCCGGAGCAAGTACGGAGGAGAACCAGAACCCCACAACCTCCTCGGAGGACCTGCCTGGGACCTCGGGGTCAGGGAAGGGCAAGGACAAGAAGAGTAGGAAGAAGTGCTTCAGTTCGCAGGAAACCAGGATCCTGATAACGGAGGTGGTCGAACACCGTCAACTACTGTTCGTCACCTCCACTGTGTCATTGGCAACAAAAAATGGACTATGGCAGTCCATCGTGGACAAGGTGAATGCAGTTGGAGTGCTGAAGAAGACAATGGAAGAGGTCAAGAGGCACTGGAATGACGTCAAGCGCAAAACAAAGCTGAAACTCGCCAGCACATTTTTAAACTGCATCTCCCTTCACATTGCAGAGGGACAATCAACACCTCCTGCAGAGCAGCCCAAACCTCTCTTCTCTGATGACGAAGAGGACCACCACAGCTTCGACTCCGACGCCCTCCAAGAGTTCATTAACAGTCTCCGCAGCCCACCTCCAGGAGCAGGGCTGCCCAGCTGTAAAGGGGACACCCCACCCCCTGCACAGACCACACAGCAGGCACCACCCACCACCACGGCTGCCTTCCAGGATCCCCACGGAAAACACATGGCCTTCCAACGCCGTGTGTTGGGATGCCAGGAGCAGCTGGCTGAACAGGTGCGGGTGGTCTTTTATCGCATGGCAGACAAACTAGATGCCATACGTGTGTGTTTAAGTCCCATCAGGGACCACTCACAGTCCCTAACGGACACCCACAGTTTGTTCCATGCCCTCCAACGAACCATGGCTGACATCGCCAGAGTCCTGACTGGGCGACAAGAACGACTGTCTAGTCAGGGTGGCTCCATCGAGCTCGCTTTGGAGTTGGTACTCATGCAGAGGCTCATGGAGACCATGGAGTGGGTCAATGTGGAAAGAGCGGCTGCCACGGCTGCACACCAGCGAGAGGTAGCTTGGTTCCACAATGACCTCAAAACCATCCTCATGGCATTGCTGCCACAAGGCCTGGCACCGATGTATGCTACTGATACCACTACATCCACATCTCCGCCCCAAAAAGTGTCAGTGCCACACTGTGTGGCAGACATCCCACCTCCAGCCCCTGAGGTGTCACTGCCACACAGTACTGGAGAAAGGCCAGCACCACCCACACGTGAGGCACATGAAACAGCAGAGGACGAAGATGCGGATGAAACCGCCTTACTGGTATGGAGAAAAGTGTAGCATCCATCTCCGCCAAATGGCCAGTTTCAGCTTGTTTCTGCCCTCTGCATCATCACCTTCCATCGTCCCCGCTACACTCTGCGAAACTCACCTTGGACCTCGCAATGGACTGCCATATTTTGTTTGATCGCCAATGACACAGCTAACAGACTGCAGACTGAACTCTTCCACTTCCTTTGGACTTGTCAGTCCCTGAATGACTCTGGCTGGCCCTCCACGGGCCAACATTCAAAAGTGGGGTTTGCATGGCTCTGTACTGCTCCAGATGCAACACTCCTTGGAATGTGCATTAAACATTCCGAATCACACAGATGTGTTGTCTCTATGGTCTTTCAAGTGTGGTAGTATGGATGAATGTAGGGTCAGTGAATTCCTCTTACGTCCATGTGGCTCATGTCGTTGGATTTGGGTCGCAGGGAGACACATTGCCGATTGTCATCTGGGTGGCGCCGACGCAACAACAGCGACACATGCATTTGTTACTTCCTTGTCCAGCCCTGTATGGAACCACGCCCATAGCCCCGGGGTCATTGTTCAAACCCTTACGATAGACTGGCATCCGCCAGGCCGGCCCACTACGCTTACGCTGCGCGGGGGAGACAACATCGCCATATGTGCCAGGACTGCCCTGTAGTGATCTACTGCTCACAGGTCTAGTTGTCAGCATGCCACAGCCACTCCCGCATGACTGGTTTACATCCACACTACACCCATCCAGCACACGCATCACAGCATATGTGACCCTGCCAATAAATAGGGCAGGTCGCACGTGCACGATGCCATTTCCAACCTCTCTCAGGGTGTATCCGTGTGGTGTGCATGTAGGCATGGGGGCCCAGGGGCCTGCGACATCATTCTGCAGCCCCGGAGGTGACATGATGGCCTCCGCACCACAGTACCCAATAATAGAGGGTCCATGACTGGCGGGGCACAGACTTGGTGGCACCGGACACACTACAGCCGGCACAGGCACACCGCCACGGGACGGTGACTTTCTGTGCACTGAGGTAGGGGCACCTTAAGTGCTGAGCAGGTGTGCAGCCTGCGATGATGCCCCATCCCGGCAGTCCGGACGGCTCAGCTTTTGTGTGCCCTGCTGGACCGCAGTGTAGGCCTGAGCCAGCGGGCAGTGTGGCGTCGCCTCCTGGATCACAGAGTTAGTGGCACCTATGAGGCTGAGCGGGTGTGCAGCCTGCGATGATGCCAGGTGCACTGGTATGTCCTCTGCCATGGGGTAATCAAGACCCAGCGCCAAATGTGAGACCTGGTGGCCTGCGGAGCGGGGCTGCATGATGTGGTGGGTGCCATGCCTGCGCGCCACGGGCTTGTGGCTTGCAGCGGCACGTGGTGGGACCTCTTTTCTACACGCCAGAGGCGGAAGGTGAGCAGTGAGGCCTGCGTGCGCAGGGGCGGGCACGCACGGCTGGGCGGCGGGAGGGGCTGGGGTGCAGCTGCCTGGGTGCGCAGGGGCGGACATGCACCGCTGGGTGGCGGGAGGGGCTGGGGTGCAGCTGCCTGGGTGCGCAGGGGCGGACAGGGGATGATGTGGCGTGCAATTGTATGTACTTTGCCATTCAGGTATCTGGACTCTGTTTCAGATGACAGGTCTGTCTCAGATGTGGGGCATGGTGAACTGCACTACATACCGGCACGTGGTTGGTGGCAGCAGGTGAGCAGTGTGGCCTGGGTGCGCAGTGTTGGCACTTTCTCTCCCTGTCCCTCTCTTCTTTTCTCTATCTCTCTCTCCCCCTCTCTGTCTGTCTGTCTCTCTCTCCCCCTCTCTGTCTGTCTATCTCTCTCTCCCCCTCTCTGTCCATCTGTCTCTCTCTCCCCCCTCTCTGTCCGTCTATCTCTCTCTCCCCTCTCTGTCCGTCTGTCTCTCTCCCCCTCTCTGTCCGTCTATCTCTCTTCCCCTCTCTGTGCGTCTATCTCTCTTTCTTTCTTTCTCTCTCTCTCCTTCGCGCTCTCTGTCCCTTGATGTGTGTAGGACACACCTTCACATCATGATTTTTGTCTTGCAGGCTGTGACCTACGGATTGTCCTAAGGGGAGCCGCCATGTGTCTTCATTTCTGTCCTGTGTTTATTTTAATACATTTTCATTTGTTGCTACGAAGGTGAATGTGTGATGCTCAAGTTTGTGACGACACATGCATGTCACCAGATGTGATTGGGCAACATCATGCGGGTTATTTGGTACATGATTCCGTGTAGTTGATGTGGCATGTCTTTGGCCGGGGAGGGGAGGGTGCCGGAGAGGGGGAGTCCTGGGAGTGGTGGCGGTGGGTGTTGTGGCCCTCTTGGGTGTCCGGCACGCATGTTCAGTGGCTCCATGGCAACTGTTGTTCTTCAGGTGTGGCTCTAGGCTGGGCTCTCTTTTCTGGTGCAGGTTGTAGTCCGACTTTGCACTGGGTCGGAGCAGGTGTTAGTTTCTTGGTGCTAACGCACCTTATCACCTGTTTTGTGATCTTATCGCAGATCAGGCTGGTCGTTGAGAATGTTGGGGTGTGGTGTTGTCGTGGCTTTTTGCACGGGAACACCTACTCTGCATCTCATTAGCGATAGTTGCTGGGGTCATCTGTGGCGATGTTTTTTGCGGCTGCTATCGCCGAAAAACTGGTGATATGGGCTGTTAGAACCAGCTTGTGAATGGGGCAGCAAATTTATCGCGACTTTGGCTGCGTTAAAGTGCCGTTAATTCGGCGATAGCTCCTTGAGAATCTGGCCCTTTGTGTTCTGTTGTTGAGGAAAGAGGAAAACCATTTAAGGACAGTGCCTGATAGCCCCATCCTGCGTTCCAAGAGGTCAAGTAGATTGTCATGTTTGACAGTGTCGAATGCAGATGAGAGATCGAAAAGAATTAAAAGGTTAAGTAAAGTGAGAGCGTCGTCCACTATGTGAGTGATGGCCCTTTTCTATGCTGTGGTCAGGGTGGATTGGAATAGGTCGAGAAGCTGGAAATGCATAATATGTTTGCGTAGTTGTTTATGAACACATTTCTCCAGTAGTTTTGCCAGGGTTGGGATGTTTGTGATTGGTCGGTAGTTGTTCAGGTCTTCAGGGTCAGCCGAGGGTTTTTTGACAATAGGGAGCACTAAGCCAGCCTTCAGGTAGTCCGGGATCTCACCTTGAAGAAGTGAGGCTTTGATGATCATGGACCAGAACGGTGCTAGTGATCCTATCATTTCTTTAAAGAAGTTGGGAGAGGAGGGCGTCATTGAAGTGATTTGAGTGTTTAAGGGTGGAGAGAATATTGAGGAAGGTAATGTCATTCAGGGGAGTGAATTGACTCCATAAAGCATTGTTTTTGAGGGAGAGACCATGAGGCGAGGGCAGGGGTGTGGAGACAGAAGAGTCAAGAGAGGGTGAGAGATTGAGTGCAGCAGACCTTAGATCTGATTCGATTTCATTCGTCTTTTCGAGGAAGAAGTCAGCAACCGCATTGTAGTTTGGTTGGGGGCGGGAGAGGTGCTGAGATTGGGTAGAGGTGTTGTTGGATTATGTTTTAATCAGCTCAAAACGTCGTTTCGGGTGATTTTTGGCTTTGTCAAGTTGGTCTCTGAAGAAGGTAGTTTTAGCCATTCTAATGCGTTTGTTTTATCTGCTTTGAATCTTAAAGTTTTTAGAAGATCCGTGGAGGGAGTGCCTCTCCAGGTGTGTTCAACTAGTCTCAGCTGCGTCTGTCCGCATTTAGGCTGTCATTGAACCAAGGTTTGCAGTTTTTGATGGGTATTCTTTTTAGTTGAAGGAGGGCCGTAGCATTCAGGGCAGACAGCATGACATTGTTATAGTTCTGTGAGGTCGTGAACGTTGTTCATGTTTGCAGGCGGCGGAAGGGAGAAATTGCAGCGCTCTATGAGCTCATTTACACTTGTGTTCTGGAGCAATCGTTTCCACTGTTTTAGTTTTAGTGGTTGTGCACTTTTGTGGTTCCAACTTTCAAGAGAAGAGGAGTCGTTGAGCCAGGTTTCTGTGAAGATAAGGAGGTCAAGTTCTTGGGCAAGGATGAGATCTGCAAGGTCTGTGGCATGTTTCACCACTGATCTACTGTTAAGTAGCATGCATTTCAGGTGTGATTTGTGCAGGCTGTCCGTGAGCGCGGCCTGTGTAGTGGGGATCTGCATGAGGTGAATAATGTTTAGGGCATTGGCTTTGAGTCTGGGCACTCTATGAGGGTTGGGTGTGGTGCTTTGGATGGGTTCCGCATTTCCATGCTTAGGGTATGTCGAGCTAGGGGCATTTATTGGGGATGTTTGTGAGGATCTAGCAGGGACTGAGATGGACGAATGAGGAGAGGTGTACTCAAAGAGGAGGGAGATAATATCTGGTTCTGAAAATGGCTTTTTTGATCTGGGGGTCTAGATAAGGCGTTAGTGTAGGGAGTGGTACTCCAATTCTGGACTGGGGTTTCAGCTGGATCATAAGAGGGATCTCCTGTGAGGTCCTGTTGGAAGAGAGATGCAGAATCTCCTGTGAGGTCCAGTTGGAAGAGAGATCGAGGGCCAGCTCTTCGGTGGACTTAATGAGTTTTTGGATGACAGTTTTGAGAGTTAGAATTTCCTGGTTTATTTTCATGAGCTTGGTAGCAGGATCTGAATGTGGATTATGGGTCACGTGGAGGGGAGGAGACAGGTTGGTAAGTGGGGAGGGCAGAGGGGAGACCAGGGCAGGAGGACGGGGGGGATGGGGGAAATCCGCTAATGGAGAGTTTCCTCTCAGATGTACGTGCGGGTGCGGTTGGATGAGTTCCTGTTGGAGAGTGGGCAGGCTTGTTGTCGAGTGAGGGAGTTATGTAGGAAAGGGCTAGTGGGAAAGGGAGTGGGGGAGGTGTCGGAGAGGTGGTCAGAGCGAGGGTTGACAAATGTTCCGGAATTACAGCAATAGTCTGGTTAGGTCAGGGCACGGTGGGTGAGTTAGGGGAGCCTAGGGTTGGAGGAGCTGTGGTCCTGTGTGTGTTGATCGAGGTATGTGAGGCAGTCCTCAGGTTGTGGTTCATTAGAAAGGGATCAGGGTCATCCTGAGATGGGGTAAGGGGAAGCTCGTACCTAGATTGAATAGGGGAGTTGCTAGTGACCAAAGATCTTTTAAGGAGGGCAAATCTGTCATCAGAGGCACTGGGGCACTGGCCATGACTGACTGGTTGCTGGAGTTATGAAAATTAAATAAAGCACATTTTCATAATTTTTTCGTCCCTGGAGTGGTCCTGTTGCAGTGATTCTGCTTATGCACAGAACTATGCGCAGGAAACCAGGACCTCAGAGAATTGTGGTGTGCCAGAAACTCCCCTCAGAAATAAGAACTCCCCTATCCGACTAGCTTAGTGTCACATTCGTTATCCGAGATTTAGCTCGGCGGTCCCAATGTATAGACAACTCAGAACAAGCGTCTTAGATACTCTCAGGAGTGGTGGGAATCCGAAATACCCGTTGGTAGCTATATATCAGTCCACAACAGAATAACAAAGACACGGCAAAGTCTAAAGAGTTTATTTTATAAACCTCGCGTCCTAAGATGCAGTACTTTGGCTAACACAAGCAGACAAATGGTTAGGATCAGCACCATCAGCATTGTTACAATACCATAGAAAATAAAAGGAGCAATCATAATCCGGGGAACACAACCACCCTCCTTTCTCTAGCAACTAGTAAGGTATTATTAGACTAATAGAAGGTCTCTTAGGCTTGCATGGGGGACCCCATACCTTCTAGATCAGCTTAGTGGAATCACATCACAGGATCAGCTAGGCTCTCTCCTGCAACAGCTCTTCGTTTCGAATGTAATGGAAAACATGCTGCTCTGTAATATTAAAGGGCTCGTCTTTCAGGTATTGGCAGCTGTATGTATGTTATGGCTAAGAAGTAGTACGATCAACCTGAACACAACAACCTGCCCCGTCTAGTGACCCAGACTCGTTTCTTACACGGTGTACAGACCAAGGTTACTGCTCGCTGTTAAGGATGTTAAACAACAGACGGTTCTCATGTGAAGCAAAGTCGAGTCAGCAGTTCTCGAATGAATAACATGTAACAACAGTGTCGCGTGCAAAAGCAGCAGAAGCAGCAAGCTGGCTTTCTAACAGCCATCGAGGTTATGCTAACTTAGCGTTGTACATAGGGCGTAGTTAACCCACACTACAGTCCGTACCTGTTTGTGTGCCGTGGAGGAATGGTGACAATCGGGATTTATATACATATATATATATATATATGAGCTTGCAGGGGTGTGGGAACAGGAAAGATGAACTAGTGGGAGAAGCAGGAAATAGTGGGGGCGAAACTGAAAGCTGAAGGTGAACATTAAAGTGTAGAATACTTTAGAGTAGGCTGGCTAAAAGAGATGATGAATCGTGAGGTTACAACGGGATGGGAGTAGGCCAGGCCATTCTCCGAGGTAGGAGTCAGTTCCACCAAGAGGCTGCAGAAGCCTAAGTAATGTTTGCAGAAGTAAAGTCCTAAATTTGGTTTATTGCCAAAATATCCAATATGAATCTATTACAAAACAATAAATACGCGTTTTGAGCTGTTGTTTCTATTATTTTTGGCAATATTTATTGAACGTATGTTCACCAAAGCATATTGGCGCTAGGAACCACAGAAAATAAAAGAAGCAAACGTAAAATACACTTAACATAAAACATGCGATTTAAGTGAGTATTTGAAGGAGAGAAAAAATGCTATAGTCAGAGGTTCCAGCAGAAGATTGTCCCAAAGCTTTGGGCAAGCCCTAGGAAGGTTTAGCCTCCAAAGTTGGTTTTGCGCTTTGTCCAGGTCTGAAAAATCTTCAAAGCCAGAAAGCTAAACAAGGATTAAATGAACCCTAATGCAATTATGCAATTGCATTCTGGACTGGATTTCACTGCGCAATAAAAGAAACACCTTCTACCTGCTTGGAGTAAACCTGGGTGACAGTGCTAGCGAGTGCTATATTATGAGTTCAAAATACGTGACATGTTTTAGGTGAAGGTAAGTATATATGTTAGTATAAATGAATTATTCTTAACTCCCCAGCTCCATACCTTGAAGTTGTGTGCATCGTGTTGTGAGCAAGGCGAAAACGATCCGAAATGGGTACAACATAGTCGTGAAATACATTTTCTACAGCAAAGATACCACTTCTGTAATATTTGATTATGTGGATTTGCAATTTATATATGTCATTGAGTCGGTGAGATGTTGATGAAATGCCCCAGAAGACAACGGCCCTCATTAAGAGTGGCTCTTTAGTTCCGATGGGAAGTTACTGATCCAATCATAGTCATGAGAGCCATGGGAATGTTGCAGCTCAGTGATTATTCCCCTAGAGATTTCAGCTGTTGAAAGCGGCCAAAAATGCAGGGTGAAATATCAGGCAAAATGAAAAATTTCATGGGAAAATCAGACCCGAAATTACCAATTCCATGGTAACTGCTATATATCCACGGCCACCTCAAGAGTCTGTAATGTTGTCGGCTGGGCCAATGTGGCGAGGAGAATTACCAGGCGGGCACAATGCTTGCTCCTGTGGTCACCCTAGTGATTACAACAAACAAATGATGGACGGAATGCTGACAATGCAGACATTCTCCCCCAGTCAAGAGATCTGGGTTAAATCCATCGTTCTTTTGCCCACTACGCCACCCCAGTTCAGACATGGCCATATGCAAATCAGTCTTGACCCTGTGCCTCATGGGAACAGTCCAGCCCGAACTGCCAAGCCATGTCTTCCCTGGACCGGAATCAAGCATCCTAGGACCGGTTTCTGGCTATCAGCCGTCATCAGCCAGGATAGCTTGACTCCAGTGGCGTAGTGAGCACGGGTCCCACGTCTGGGAATACCCATCCCACTTAGGGCGAAAAGCGTTACAACAAACAAATGATGGACGGAATGCTGACAATGCAGACATTCTCCCCCAGTCAAGAGATCTGGGTTAAATCCATCGTTCTTTTGCCCACTACGCCACCCCAGTTCAGACATGGCCATATGCAAATCAGTCTTGACCCTGTGCCTCATGGGAACAGTCCAGCCCGAACTGCCAAGACATGTCTTCCCTGGACCGGAATCAAGCATCCTAGGACCGGTTTCTGGCTATCAGCCGTCATCAGCCAGGATAGCTTGACTCCAGTGGCGTAGTGAGCACGGGTCCCACGTCTGGGAATACCCATCCCACTTAGGGCGAAAAGCGTTACAACAAACAAATGATGGACGGAATGCTGACAATGCAGACATTCTCCCCCAGTCAAGAGATCTGGGTTAAATCCATCGATCTTATGCCCACTACGCCACCCCAGTTCAGACATGGCCATATGCAAATCAGTCTTGACCCTGTGCCTCATGGGAACAGTCCAGCCCGAACTGCCAAGCCATGTCTTCCCTGGACCGGAATCAAGCATCCTAGGACCGGTTTCTGGCTATCAGCCGTCATCAGCCAGGATAGCTTGACTCCAGTGGCGTAGTGAGCACGGGTCCCATGTCTGGGAATACCCATCCCACTTAGGGCGAAAAGCGTTACAACAAACAAATAAATGATGGACGGAATGCTGAAAATGCAGACATTCTCCCCCAGTCAAGAGATCTGGGTTAAATCCATCGTTCTTTTGCCCACTACGCCACCCCAGTTCAGACATGGCCATATGCAAATCAGTCTTGAGCCTGTGCCTCATGGGAACAGTCCAGCCCGAACTGCCAAGCCATGTCTTCCCTGGACCGGAATCAAGCATCCTAGGACCGGTTTCTGGCTATCAGCCGTCATCAGCCAGGATAGCTTGACTCCAGTGGCGTAGTGAGCACGTGTCCCACATCTGGGAATACCCATCCCACTTTGTTCTGCATTCTGTCCATCAATTGTTGTTTTTGCAATTGTCACCCCGAGTGGAAAGGGTATGCCCAGACGTGGGTCCCTTGCTCTCCATGCCACTGGAAATCAAGCAAGCCTGGCTGAAGACGGCTGAAATGCCAGAAACCGGTCCTAGGATGCTTGTTTCCAGTCCAGGGAGGACCTGGCTTGGCAGTTCGGGCTGGACTGTTCCCATGAGGCACAGGGTCAAGACTGATTTGCATATGGCTGGGTTCAAACTGGAACGGCATGGTGAGCAAAAAAACGATGGATTTAGGCCCAGATCTCTGTACTGGGGTGAATGTATGACATTGTTCTGCATTCTGTCCATCAATTGTTGTTTTTGCAATTGTCACCCCGAGTGGAAAGGGTATGCCCAGACGTGGGTCCCTTGCTCTCCATGCCACTGGAAATCAAGCAAGCCTGGCTGAAGACGGCTGAAATGCCAGAAACCGGTCCTAGGATGCTTGTTTCCAGTCCAGGGAGGACCTGGCTCGGCAGTTCGGGCTGGACTG
Source organism: Triturus cristatus (assembly GCF_964204655.1). NCBI lineage: Eukaryota > Metazoa > Chordata > Amphibia > Caudata > Salamandridae > Triturus > Triturus cristatus. The sequence goes on along the minus strand of NC_140584.1, from coordinate 646,450,756 downwards.
TTCCCATGAGGCACAGGGTCAAGACTGATTTGCATATGGCTGGGTTCAAACTGGAACGGCATGGTGAGCAAAAAAACGATGGATTTAGGCCCAGATCTCTGTACTGGGGTGAATGTATGACATTGTTCTGCATTCTGTCCATCAATTGTTGTTTTTGCAATGGTCACCCCGAGTGGAAAGGGTATGCCCAGACGTGGGTCCCTTGCTCTCCATGCCACTGGAAATCAAGCAAGCCTGGCTGAAGACGGCTGAAATGCCAGAAACCGGTCCTAGGGTGCTTGTTTCCAGTCCAGGGAGGACCTGGCTTGGCAGTTCAGGCTGGACTGTTCCCATGAGGCACAGGGTCAAGACTGATTTGCATATGGCTGGGTTCAAACTGGAACTGCATGGTGAGCAAAAAAACGATGGATTTAGGCCCAGATCTCTGTACTGGGGTGAATGTATGACATTGTTCTGCATTCTGTCCATCAATTGTTGTTTTTGCAATTGTCACCCCGAGTGAAAAGGGTATGCCCAGACGTGGGTCCCTTGCTCTCCATGCCACTGGAAATCAAGCAAGCCTTGCTGAAGACGGCTGAAATGCCAGAAACCGGTCCTAGGATGCTTGTTTCCAGTCCAGGGAGGACCTGGCTTGGCAGTTCGGGCTGGACTGTTCCCATGAGGCACAGGGTCAAGACTGATTTGCATATGGCTGGGTTCAAACTGGGACGGCATGGTGAGCAAAAAAACGATGGATTTAGGCCCAGATCTCTGTACTGGGGTGAATGTATGACATTGTTCTGCATTCTGTCCATCAATTGTTGTTTTTGCAATTGTCACCCCGAGTGAAAAGGGTATGCCCAGACGTGGGTCCCTTGCTCTCCATGCCACTGGAAATCAAGCAAGCCTTGCTGAAGACGGCTGAAATGCCAGAAACCGGTCCTAGGATGCTTGTTTCCAGTCCAGGGAGGACCTGGCTTGGCAGTTCGGGCTGGACTGTTCCCATGAGGCACAGGGTCAAGACTGATTTGCATATGGCTGGGTTCAAACTGGGACGGCATGGTGAGCAAAAAAACGATGGATTTAGGCCCAGATCTCTGTACTGGGGTGAATGTATGACATTGTTCTGCATTCTGTCCATCAATTGTTGTTTTTGCAATTGTCACTCTAGTGATTGGCCAAGCCCGCCCCATTGGGCTATTTTTAAAAAATTTATTTTATTAGTTGCACAGGAAAAATCAAAACCAACATACAGAACAGCAGATCATTCAGTGTCAATATGTCAGTGGGAAAGAAGGAGAACCGTGCCTTGTTAGATTGTCAATGTATGTTGCTGCGTAACAATGTAAGAAACTGCATAAGAGCAGGAGCAAATAGCATGAACATATTTTCAATTGCATTGAGAAGCAGTAAGAAAGACAACAATACTATGTAGTGTATGACACATCTATGGGGGAAAAACAGAGGGGGGTGGGGGATGGGGGAAGAAGTTATAGTTGCATGGCCACTCACGGTAATTACTTCTCAGAAAAGAGGTTGTGGACGGAGGGTGAATGGGGGGGGGGTCTGGCGATAAGCGCGGCATATGTTGTACGGAGTGTGTACATGTGGTATACATAGGACTTCACTCTGTGTACTTGAGGGAGATAAGGCGGATGGTGCCCCGCCATGTTCTGGTACAGACACTGGGGAAGAGGCGGTGGAGGCATTTAGTAGGGTAAGCAGGAATTTATGATATGTGTGCCAGATGCCTTTGGCCCAGAGGTGGGAGGTTGAAGGGTGGAGTATATCTCAGTTTGCATATTACAGTATGCCATACTACGTAACCACGCTTCTTTGGTGGGGCGTTGTCAAGTTCCCCAGTGCATTGCGATTTCCCTTTTGGCTAACACTAGTGCTATCGCTATGAATCTACGGTAGCAGATTGAGATGTCAGAGACAACGACCAACAGGGCCAGCTTGTGGATAGACAACAGTGATGTGGAGGTCATGTCTGATAGCACCTGAAATACCGAAGCTCAGAAGGCAGATATGGCTGGGCAGGTCCAGGTCATGTGTGCAAAGTCAGCATCAAATAGTTAGCATTTGGGGCATTGGGAAGTTTTGGAGGAGTCATATTTAGCCAACTCGATAGGTGGGATATAATATCTGTGGATACATTTAAAGTGCAGTAGTTTGTGCCGTTGGTTGGGAGAGACCTTCTTGATTTGCTCATGGCTGCAGGTCCATTCCTTTTCAGTGAATGGCTGTCGCAGGTCCTCCTCCCAATGGCGCCTCTCCCCTCTATCTGGTACCTGTTTGAGTGCCCTACAAGCACAATATAGTGTGGTGACCAAGTGTGATCCGTCATGATCCTCTATCAAAAGTGTAAGTGGCATGAATTCGTCCGGGGTAGGGGGAAGGAAGGGATTGTCGAGCGTAGGGCACCTAGCAACCTAGTCATAATAAACCTATCTATATGGGATATCTCTGCAGTCGCAGCAAAGTCAGCGAGAGTTGTGTTATGCCCATCTGGGAAAAGATCCCGAAACCCATTGGGCTATTTATTAACTGTCTCTGGTCGTGCGCCAGACGGTTCCAACTTAAACACGCACATGGGGTCTAAACAACCAACACCCCTGTGCGTGTGGAGTCGCTCTGGTTATCGCGACATTACATTCCTCCCAAACCATGGAAAACAAAGCAATAACATATAAAGAACAACAAACATTATACACTGCAATATTCTAGTCCATCATTATCTCTAGGTACACCAACATCCCACTTCAAGGCTACTCACGACCTCAGCATCTTTCTTCACCTCGACTCAGCCACAGACAAAGTCCTTGTACTTCTGGAATGGTTCAGGGTGTGGCTATAACTGGTACTGTCCTCGATCACTCCTGGAAGAGGACTTGGGCAATGGGCTCTCTGGACCCAAGACCTCAGCTGATCTCTGGTCCTGTTGGCCACTGCTGGAGAGGGGCTTGGACCATTTGCTGGGTCGGATGGGAAGGGTGTCACGAATAGGTCTTATGAGTGACCACCCATCACTGGGTCTGAAACAGTCTGTCGCCTGATCCGGTTGATTGTCTGCTATGTCATCCTCCAATGGGTCGGTGGATGTTGGTCTTGGCACTGGAACTTTCTTGAACTGAGACACGTTACGTGTTACACTCTCTTGGCCTTTCTGAGCAGTTACCTTCATGCCACAAATGTTGGTGAAGACCCACAGATCGAGCATACATAGTTGCCTACTTTAATGGGGCTCTCCCTCGCTCCTCGTTTCCGGGATGTGTACTCGTTGTTACGTAGTCTGTGGGGTGAGGACTGGTCTGGGGGATTAGGCACACCCTCCCAGGAGGGACAATGGTGAATGGTGTCCACCATGGACCTGCCGAAACACATCTTGCTGGGGAACACCTCAGTCGTCGAGTGGGGGGGGTAAGTCTGTACTCCTGCAGGAATTGATACAGGGCGTATTCCACGCTAGTGTCCTCCGCTACTGCGATCTGGATCACCTTGGTGAGAATCCTCATCAGAGCTTCCACTTCCCCGCTGGCTTGGGGCCACCGGGGAGTTATGCGGCAGTGTTTGACATTACTGGAGTGCAGATAGTCAGCCAGCTCAGAGCCATTGTAGTAATACCCATTGTCTGTGTGGATCTCTGTAAATAGGCCATAAGTGGCCATGAGCTTTTCGAACTTTGGAATGACTCCGCGGCAGCTCTGGTAGCCATGAGTTCCACCTCGGGATATCACGAGTAATCATTCACTACTACCAGCATGTGTGCACCATTTGGAAGGCTGCCAAAATATGCGCCGACTCTCAGCCAAGGGACTGTGGGACCAGCTTCAGTGATGTCAGGGGTGGGCGGGTCCAGTTTGCTCAACGCAAGGCAGGCTGGGCACCCTCATACTACTACTTCAACTTTCTGGTCCAGAACCAGCCCCATGTGCGAAGAGGACGGCTTTCTGCACAAGGCTTTCGGGTAGCACTAAACGTGGACATCCTTCACTAGTGACTGAAATTCTTGGAGGACATGGTAGAGCGCTCAAAGGATTGATTGACCTGTGTCTATCCAAAAGGGTGCAGGGCTCATAAGTGGCCACCAGTCGCCAGTGGACATTGCATCTATGGCCATTTGCAGGCAGTCGTCCTACTGTGGGGCATCCACAACTTATGCCAAAGATATCGGGAGAGGCTGAAAGTGGAAAACAACAAGCCTGACATACTCTTCTGTTTCCTTGGCTTCGTCCACCTCAGGGAGGGTGGCTGGCCAGGCATGTCTGGACAAAAAGTCTGCCGGATTCCTGGTGCCTGGTTGGTAACTTACAGTGAAATGAAACTCTTGCAGCTGTAAGATCCACTTTTCAATCCTGGGAGGAGGATGCGAAGAGGACCCCTGGAACAGGGGGACCAACAGCTCGTGGTCTGTGATGACAGGGATCGAGTGCCCATACAAGTATATGTAGGAGTGCCGGCAGCCCCATAGGATGCCGATCGCTTCCCGCATGATTTGGGAGCAGCGCTGGTCCATGGGGGTGAGTGTGCTGCTGGCATATGCTATTGGGGCCCACTCACCGCATTCTTGTTTTTGGGCCAACATTACTTCCAGGTCGGTGGGGCTGGTATCCACCACCAGCAGCGACTCTTTCAGTGGGTTAAAATATGCTAGGGTGGTGTCCGCAGACAGGGCATCCTTTGTCTGTCGGAATATTTCTTCCTGTTCTGGCCCCCACACCCACAGGTTGGAGGATTTGGTGAGCTCTCGAAGGAGGCCTGTGATGTCCGATAGATTTTTCATGAAGCACCCACAGTACGTCACCATCCTGAGGAAACTGTGTACTCCTAACACTGAGGAGGGAGCAAGGCGTCCTGTATGTCCTTACTTTCTCTGGATCAAGGCCTACGCCTTTAAAAAGTGGTATCCAAAGTACCTGATGTCTGTGTGCAGGAAATCAGACTTTTCTCTGTGCAGCGTCAAGCCACACTCTGCTAACCTCACGAAAACTGCATGGATGCGGGTTAGGTGTCCCTAGGGATGTCATCACTCACATTTGAAAATGTAAACTAGAGCGTTCTGTTCTAGACAGGGTGTGCACCACCTGATGCACTCCTACATGAGTGTGTATGAACAATTTGCAAACAATGTTAAAAACACTTTATAGTAGAGCAAAACGTATTCCACAAATAAGCGTCAAAAATGGTTATTAATGTAACATTAACTCCACAGTCCTGAGTTATCCGAAGAATGTAACAAGTGAACCATCAGCCACTTCCTTGCTGCGATGTGTTTGTTTATTCACATTTCACAAAATGAGTCCAAATCGATGGTAAACTCCAACAATTAATGTGGTCCTAGTTCCAAACAATGGAATTCTGTATGTTCCCAATACATTTCGGGTGCAACCAGCACCCTTCTTCAGGGAATATCTACAAATAAATGTATCAATTGTAATACCACAATAAATGAATGAATGAATAAACATAAGTATCAACAAAATTCTTAAGGTTTGAACATCAAAATGCATCAAGTTAAAATAGACCCTTAAAATTCGGGAAAGTCCAAAATATAACGCAAATGAGCTCCAAGAATTAGAAAATTAGGAGAAAATCACTGAAGTGTATTGCGTGCGGCGACACAGAAGCACTAAGCATATGCTACGCGAGAAAGAACGAAATTCACCAGTGAGTAAGAGAGGAAGGGCAAATAAAAAATATATTGGAAAAACATGCACGGTGTACAACAAAGTGTCTACCTAATGACGATCTGCCTAGGAACCAGGTCACTGGAATAACAGCTGAATTATGTTAGGGCCAGAAAAAATATGTATTGTATAGTCTGAGTAACCTGTGAAAAACCAACTTGTGTAGTCATAATGGTGATGGAAACAAAGAGTATTAGCCACTCACCCAACGTGTGGCGGCAGAACTAATAGCCACGTAGTTATTATCGCAGTTGCGCAATGCATATCCTAGGCGAATCCAACTAATGTTTAAAATTGTATGTGGACCTCACAGTCAATAGTCACATCTCCTCCCAAGTACGGGAAACAGACTGTGAAACAAGAAACAGTCTATTACTGATTATGTTTCTAATGGGTGCAAGAAGGGCTTGTACTCTCATTGTGCTGTAAGGAAACTTACCGATATCAAATAACGTGTCCTCCTTCTGAACCACGTACAGAACTCAACTCGCATGCCGGAATTTAAAAGGAGCAACTGCTAATGAACGTGAAACGTGTTGCGTACGTAGGTGATGAAAATAGATGAGGGATACTGAGCGAGTAAAAAAACAAAGCGGCCATCTTAGAAAAGGCTTAGAGGCTGTGAATGAAATATGAGAAAAATCACTTGTCCTCACTCACATTCAGCATGCCTGGCAGACCCTGCAGGACAGTCTTTACGATGTTCTAGAACACCTTGGCTGCACTGGAGATGCTGAAGTTGAGTCTGGTGTATCTCCATAGGCCAGGGTGTGATGAAAATGTGATGATGGGTCGAGAATCCGAATGCAGCTGGATTTGCTGGTAACCTGACCTGACATCCATTTTCGAAAACCACTTTGAGCCTGACAACTCTTCAATGATGTCGTCTATGGTTGGTGCACTTGATTGCCAAGTTTGGGATCCTCAAATCCACGCAAATCCAGACAGAGTGCGGCTGCATGGGCTTCTTCGCCACTATAATCGGGGACACCCACAAGTTGGGGCCCTTCGCTTGCTCTATGATGCTTGCCTTCTCCAAGAGCTTCAGCTCAGCTTCCACCTTGGGCCAGAGATAGAAGGCTATCGGGCGTTGTCTGAGGGCAATTGGAGCTACAGACTTTTCAATGTGAAGTTGAATAGCTGGCCCAGTGAGACAGCCGATCCCTTCAAACAATAGTGTGAAGTCCTGTAGAAGTTGGCCTAGGCCTTGCTCATGCATGCTGAATTCAAACTGTATGAGGCTGAGATCCTGGGCAGTGCAGCAGCTGAGGAGGAATCCAGACCCCTCTTTCGACTTGTACACCATTCTCTCCGCCAGATAGGTTTGTGGGTCAGGTCTGCATGGAACATGCCGGGGAGTTGTAGTGGTGAGCGGTTGCCAAAAGTGTAAACCTGTTCACTGGTGTGCCGGAGCGATGGAGGGTCTAGCAGGGTGCGGTAGACATCTTCAGCCATAAGACTGAGTGACGCCCCGGTGTCTATTAAGGTGGGAACAGTATGGTTCTGCACTCCTACCAGGCACATAGGAGCTGACAGACTGCTTATTCTGAGCGTGTCAAGTGTCCTGCCCACGTGAACGACAGCTGCATCTTCATCATTCATATCTTCCTTGGATAGTCTGTCTTGAAGTGGCTCTACTGTGCGGATGGCTTTGCGTGAGGTTTTGGATTGTCGTCCCTGTGAAGATCAACAGACTTTAGCGAAGTTGTTAGGCTGCCACATGCACTGCAGGTCTTTCCGTTTGCAAGGCAGGTGCCAGTATGAGGGAGAGGACCACCACACCATCCGCAAGGGTGAGCCTGCAACCCTTGTCTGGCAGGGCCTGGCGGGTGCTTTGCAGGCTCTCGTTTTTTTGGGTGATCTCTCTTTTGAACGGCATTGACGGGTTCCTCTTTGACGGAGATAGATGAGGTGGGTCCATGTGGGCTGCCCGAGCTTTCGAGAGTCCTTTCAATCGGCCCACAGTTAATATGACCTCCATCGACATGCTGGGCTCCTAGAGGATTCTTTCCCAAAGTTTGGAAGATGTGCATCCCTGGATGAATTGGGCCCAAATTTCATCGTCCTCATCAGGGTAGGGTACAAGTGCTGGCCAGTTCTCTCAGCCGACCATGGAAGACGTCCAAAAACTCCTCTGGCAGCTGCCGGGCCTCGTGCAGGAGGAATCGTTCATAATCAGGATTGGCATATGGTTCAAAATGGACAGTGATGGCGTACTCAGTGTTGCGTAGTTCTGTGAGAGACCTACTTCTACTACTGACTTGGATATCTTGTGGATGTCAGCACGTCCCAGGTGCAAGAGCATGGGTTGCCGGTGACCTGCAGGCATTTCGACAGCATTGAAATAGTTTTCTAAACGTTCAACCTACGATTTCCGGTGGCTAGCTTGGGAGGGAGGAGGCCCAGTGATGGTGAAGGGCTGAAGTGCTGGAATAGACTTCATGAGTGCAGCGTGATGGGCGACCCTCGAGGTATTTCGGGTGGCAAGAAATTCTACTGACGCAGAGGTGGGGCAGCCTGGGGGTGCTCCTGCCGGGACAGCTGTAGGGCCTCCTGTGCCCATGCATGGTTGGATGCACTGTGGCTGAAGTCTTCAGAATAGGTTTGGGGTGAGCGATACACTCTGGCAGTGAGGCTTGGTGTATCCCTGAAACAATGCACTCACCCACAGTGTCTCTTTGACTGTGAAGTAGTCCTTTCTTTCCTTTTTTATATTTTACATGAGGTACTTGATGTGCATATACTGTGCTGTGCTGGCTTTAACATTACGTGCTCTGTAGGCCATTATTTTTGCTTTTATCGCGGTACCTCTCAATGGCCACTAGGTGGTGTTGCAGGTGTTGGAGAGAGGCTACGGCTGCTGACATAGCTCTGCGGGCCTTCCTGGCTCCCTCGGACATGGTAGCGTACTCCTGATGACAGTGTGTGGGTGCTGGCAGAGGGCCTGAGGCCATGGGCACTGACCTTGAAGGGCCCACGTGCGGGCACACAGCAATGAGGTCGGGCCTAGATCGGAGTCTCCTTGGCTGGCATCAGGCAATGTGCCCTAGTGCGTGAAGCTAGGTGAAGGATCACGTTAGGAAGGGAGCACTGCCCAGATGACGAAATGCTGAGGCATCTGCAGACGGCAGCACGCGGTCATCAGCTGCGGGGCTGGATGGCGGCAGAGCCAGCTGTAGACACTGGCGATGCAATGGAGCGAGCAGCCAGCATGGTCGGGACCGCGGGGTGAGTGACTGGGTGTGTGGTGTGACTGGAGAGGCATGCGAGGATAGAGCAGGGCTCCCTCGTCACTAGCTTAATGTTTTCTGCTGTACAACGTGGGGAGGGGAATAACCACGCGGACACAGTGCTTGCCCTCATGGTCACTCTAGTGACTAACCATGCTCACACCATTGGCCTATTTATTAACCGTCTCTGGCCATACGCCAGACGGTTCCAACTTACACACGTACATGGGTCTAAACAACCAACACCCTTTGCGGGTTGAGTTGCTCTAGTTATCGCGAAATTAGAGTCCACTTATAATCACTATTAAATCTGCCCCATAGTTACCTGGTACGAATAAATCATGGGGTGTGTATGTATGTATGTATGTATGCATATGGTTCTTTTTAGACTTGACATCTTTGGCGTGGTTTCCCCTGACTTTTTCCTCAACACCCTGTATTTTTTATGCTGTGCTGGATTTCATTTTTGCTGGCTTAGATGCTTTGGGCACTTTGCCACTGCTGATCAGTGTCAAAGTGCAAGTGCTCCATGTGGAAATTGTTGTTACAATTCGTTCTCCCTGATTGGCATATGTGATTTACTGGTAAGTCCCTAGTAAAGTGCACTGAAGTGTACCAGGGCCTGTAAATCTAATGCTACTAGTGGGCCTACAGCACTGATTGTGCCACCCACATGAGTAGCTCTGAAAAGGTAACTCATGCCTGACACTGCAGTGTCTGTGCACAGTTGTTAACTGCCATGTGGACTTTGCAAGTGGATCCACTTGCCAGGCCCTAACCTTCCCTTTTTCTACATGTAAGGCACACCTATGGTAGATCCAAAGTAATCCCCAGGGCAGAGTGCAGTGTATGTGCAAGCTAGGACATGTACTGCTATGTGTGACATGTCCTGATAGTGAAATACTGCCTGTTTCGTTTTTCACTATTGAAAGGCTATCTTGCCCCATAGGACAGAGTGGGAAATATTTTGTAACATCTTACAAGTATAACTTCCCAATGGGAAAAGATAGAGAGATAATGTTTAGGCTCTCTGAACTCAGAATTTAATAACACATCTTTTAGTAAAAAGATGGTTTTTAAATTGTGTGTTTGAAAATGCCACTTTTAGAAAGTAACAAATCTCCCAGAGGGCACTTTTCCTATGCACCCAACTGTCGCACTGCAAAAACGGAAATCCTTCCTGAAACTTTTCCTTAGAAATTACTTGATTTTTTTATCCATTCATCTGTCATGATCCAGAACCTTGTGTCATTTAACTTACTTTTCACTCCACCACCACGGAGACAACATGTTTGTGTTGTAGTGATTTATTTAACATTTTCAAATGCCGGCCGTTGCCAATCCAGGCTTTTACAGAGGCATGTAGGTCAAACATGCTACACAAGTAGGCTTATAGTGTATTTTTCCCAATGCATTTCGAATCGATATGATTCTTCGTCAGGGGTTAACTAAAATGAAAATAGAAAGAACAGATAACTAGCCGCTCCTCCTCTCTTGGTGATAAAAGAACCTTACTCATTGCTCTACTTTCACCCCCACCCAAACCCAACTATGCTAAAACCAATCGGTATTATCACAAAACAAAGAAAATCCCACTATGTTTCCAATATTTTCAACAACAACAATATGCATCCCAATGACTTACTATCAAAAGCAGTAACCCACGATATTCTCCCAACAATCTAATACTAATGCCACTTGGGCCGTTTTTAAAGTCAAGGGCCTCCCACCTGTAACCCATCAAACCATGCTATACTCCTCCCCCTAACTAAGTGAAATACAAATCCCACAATGCACTATACAAGTGTGATAAAAACGTGACTAACGAAATTCGACACCACCCCTGTGTAAATCCAACCCGTGCTGAAGTAATCTAACAGTGTAAGTGAACTTGCTCGTGCCCTTCCCATTGGCTGCGTGTCTAAAACATAAACGATATTTGCAAATCTCATTTTGTAAGAAATATATTAGAGCAACAAAGTTCAACTGTCCCATGATTCTAATATCATTGTTGGTAATCATTTCATTTCAATGTTAAAGCATTCCACTCTCGATTTTCTTCGTCTCCGTGATGAGGATCTTGAACTTAATTTGAACAACGATGGGGTGCAAGCTCATTTTGAGGCGCTTATATTGCAATATAGTTCACTTACACTGTTAGATTACTTCAGCACGGGTTGGATTTACACGGAGGTGGTGTCGAATTTCGTTAGTCACGTTTTTACAGGTGGGAGGCCCTTGACTTTAAAAACGGCCCGAGTGGCAGGGAAAACGAACGTGAGTCTTGGGAAGCGAAAGTGAAGTGAGGTCAGGCAGTCGGTTATGGTGTTGAGAAGGTAAATAATAGCACAAAAAGGGTGGCAGAGTATACTTTAGTATTAGATTGTTGGGAGAATATCGTGGGTTACTGCTTTTGATAGTAAGTCATTGGGATGCATATTGTTGTTGTTGAAAATATTGGAAACAGGGTGGGATTTTCTTTGTTTTGTGATAATACCGATTGGTTTTAGCAGAGTTGGGTTTGGATGGGGGTGAAAGTAGAGCAATGAGTAAGGTTCTTTAATCACCAAGAGAGGAGGAGCGGCTAGTTATCTGTTCTTTCTATTTTCATTTTAGTTAACCCCTGACGAAGAATCATATCGATTCGAAATGCATTGGGAAAAATACACTATAAGCCTACTTGTGTAGCATGTTTGACCTACATGCCTCTGTAAAAGCCTGGATTGGCAACGGCCGGCATTTGAAAATGTTAAATATATCACTACAACACAAACATGTTGTCTCCGTGGTGGTGGAGTGAAAAGGAAGTTAAATGACACAAGGTTCTGGATCATGACAGATGAATGGACAAAAAAATCAAGTAATTTCTAAGGAAAAGTTTCAGGAAGGATTTCCGTTTTTGCAGTGCGACAGTTGGGTGCATAGGAAAAGTGCCCTCTGGGAGATTTGTTATGTCATGAAGCTGTGATTTGAGGCGTTTTCACGGCAGCTGTTCGCACGCACTTCAGTGATAGCAGTTGAAAAACTTGTTTATTGTATGAAGGGAAGGTGTGCATGTGCTCAACTACGATTTATCCACTTTTAGAAAGTAGGCATTTTCTTGTTTAACCATTCTGTGTGCCTCTGCCTGTTTCTATATTGACTGTCTGGTTTTGGAGTGACAGGGGCTGGGAATGTGCATTCACTGTAGACAGGCCCTTCCTAGATAACTCAGAGCTGGGCTGAATAGACCCTGGCTGAATTAAGAGTAGTGGGAGGAGATTTCCTTGCACCTGAATAGGGCCTATCTCCCTTGCACAATGCGGTCTCCACCCCATATGGTCATACTGCACCAGTGAGGACAGAACTGGTTTGGACTAGACTCAGAGACCCTTGCACAAAGAGAACAAAGACATTTTGGGGTATAAGTATTAGACATAAAACCCCAGAACTTTAGATTACTTCTGAAATCAAGAGGAACATATGCCAAGGAGAAGAGCTGGAGAAACTGGAGGAGGAGTACTGCCCCTTTGCTGTGTGCTGTCTGGGATTACCCTGCAGTAGCTGTTTCTGCCAAGTAAAGGACAAGGACTTTGCTGTGTGCTGTGTCCCCCTGCTTAAATAAGATCTCCAAGGGCTTGAGTAGGACTTGTATCCTGTTCTGAAGTTTCAGGAACCCAAAGCCTTCACCCCCAGCTCACCTGAACTTCCTTTCTGGGAGTTCTGACCTGCCAAGAGGTACCTGTGACTGTCTTGGTCCTCTGGAGGGGTTCCTGCTGTTGGGAGCTGGAAAAGCAATGCAACTACAGCTACTTTGAGAGAAATCATGCATCCATAGTTTTCTATGGACCCAGTTGCCTAAAGCCTTTTAAAATTCATATTCTTAATATATGTTGGATTTTGTTGTTTTGGTCTTGTTGAGTTTAGATAAAGATACTTTATTTTTCAAAACTGGTGTGGTGTTATAATACTTTACACATTGCCTTTGGGATAAGCCTGTCTGCTCGTGCCAAGCTACCCATGGTGTGAGCAGGGGTTATCTAAAGTGTGTATCCTCTTACCCTGACTAGAAGCAAGGGTACCTATTTGGACAAAGGTGCCTACCTCTGCCAACTAGAGACCCCCATTTCTAACAGTTCTTCTACAGAGCTAACCTAGTCAAAACACAGCAGAGCGCTGAACATGGTCAAAGACAAGCTTAAAGTCAATGAGTAGATGGAGCTAAAGCTTGGTTGGGGACGGGTAATAGATTGTGATGTATTGTTGTTTAAAGAGGTAAGTTTTAAACTCTCCTAAATTGGAGCAGCGTTGGGCAGGTCCTGATGGACACGGGGTGTTGTTCCAGATCCTGGGTGCATAGATGGAAAAGGCCTATTGTTTATTGTTGCTTTCTGTACTTCATAGTCTGAAGTCCGATTGTGTCCTAGCTGCGGGTGACCAAGAAACACTATAGAGGGTGAGCTTGTCTGCAAGATAATCAGGGGTGCTGATCATGATGGCCTTTTTAATGAGTGTGGGGGTGTCAATAAGAGGGCACTCATGAAAAGGCCGATGTGTGCCCTATATTGCCCTATGGTACATTTGTTTCCTTATATGTATGAGGGGCAAAGCCCGTGAACACTTAAGGTTAAAAACTAATCCAAGCAGGGCGCCTACTCTCTCCTGGTGAGATTCTGCAGTGCCACGCGGGCTCTCCTGGTCTAAGGCCTGCACAGAAGGCAATAACTCACAACATGCAACACTGCCGTCCGTCCACCCTCGACCTGTTAAAACTGCAATGAGTTTGTGGTGAAGCATCTCTGCACTCAACTGTGCCCCTCGTGCCGGAGGGGAGGGGAAAGAGTGGGTCCTGTCTGTGCACCTGCTAGCAGCACTTGCCGCACTCCGTCATACCAGGCATAGCCTCGTGTCCTTTCCTCCTAATCCAAGCTCAGATGACTTCACACACCAAGCAGGGAATGCCCACAAGGGTCGCAAGTGAAACCGCACACTGAACAAACAGCCACTCAAAAAATACACAAGCTACTAAAACTTGCCTTACACAAATATCTCCCAACACAAATTTCGACCCGTACCTAATCCCCTATCGAGCACTTACCCTCAAACAAGATAGGAGTGGAGTTAGAATATGAAACAGATGCAGTCATATATAATATACCAGTGTTTCTGGGTTAAAAATGTACAACCGGTCTACTTTTGTTGTAGGGTGCTTTTGTATGGTGGAATGTTGTGGAAATGTTTATTTTTCTGTTGATGTTTTCGCAATCTGTATGTTTTTCAGACTGCGTTGCATGTATGGGTGCATGGAGCCATCTACAAGAACCACCAGCTCGTCCTTATAACTCGACTGCGCCCTGAGTAACTCTGGTTGTGCATACTGATCCAACGCTCGAAAGAACTCCTTTTTTGAAGCAAGAATTACATTTATGCAGACCATTAAATATAAGTTCATGCGAGCCAGGTTTGCAAAGCCCTGTAGTCTCCTCAAAAAGGTGCATTTACTAGCAGTTATTGATCTTGCCTTACACCTAACACATCAATGAATACATTCATTAGCAGCTATTAACCACGCCATTAAACTTCAACGGATTCTCTAAAAGCCATATCTAGTTCAAATAAGCCTCTACTTGCAGAGAACATTTTTAAAAAGCTTCTTAAAAATATTTTTAAAAAAGCGTAGGCACTGGAGACTAGTGGTGTGCAAAACTTCATAATGTTTTTCCTGGATTATTTTGTGGACATTTTTGCGAATATGAACTTTCAGCACGAAAAGGGGTTTGCTGGTATCTTGTGTAACTTTCTTGTGCATGGGCATACCACTGTAAACAAGCATTTGCAGTGCAATAGGTCTTGCATTTGCGAGATTTTGAACTATTAGCATTGTAAATGACAATGCCTTTTATTTATGTGTTTTGAAATTCTGCAAACAACGACTATGAGTACAAAGTGCACATAAATACAAGGCATTGTCATTTACAATACTAATAGGTGAAAGTTTCGAAAATGCGAGACCTATAGCATTACAAATTCTTGTTTAACTTTATCCACCTTGCACAGGATCAGGGATTCTTCGCAGCGTGTTTAGAATACATTGGCAAAGTAAATAGGTCACAAAGGCGAGACCTATTGACTTTGCCAATGCTTATTAAGGAATGCTTCTGTAATATATCCCTTTTTTACGACCTTGTAGCTTGTTTGGTATCTGATGAAGGCCACAATAAATTGTCTGTGTTAAAGAATAGTCATTTCATATCATTTGTGCTACAAACGCTCGTTGCCTGCGCATTCGCCTTTCCTGAGCAGACTTCTAGCACTAAAACTTTAAAAACATAATCTGGTGGCATGATGTACTACGGCGCACGTCGTTATCGCACACGCTGGAATTACATTTACATTCCATTAAAACCCAGTGTTATTCTGCAATTAATGGAAGAGCTGAAAAGGCTGCTCCCAGGAGAGAGTGCCTGTGGAAAGGGTTTCTGATTTATTTGCAGATGTGCCCAGTAGACGTGCTCTGGGGGCAGCCGGGCTTAGCAGTGGGCACTGGATGGAGGCTCTGTCCAGACTGGACAGCCTGAGCCATGCCACCGAGGGGCAGGCCTTATTAGCATACCAGATGTTAGGCTGGGGGGAGGGAGTGCATTTAGGGAAGGGGTGATCAGTCCACTCATAGGAGATTGGATTTCTGGGGCATATGAATCATTTTCAGAATATTAACCCCTTGCGCGTTGCTCAGTCAGTTCGAGACACACCGTAACAGCCTCAAAGCGCAAGTGCGGAGACCCAAAGAATGAAGGCGGTGGGAGTGCAGGTGTGAAGGTTAGCAGGCAAGGAATGGAAGGGTGGACAACAGAGAGGACAAAGAAGGAATTGAGGGGGTGATGTAAGGAAGGGAGAGAGAGGAGAGAAAGAAGGAATGGAGGGGGAGAGGGGAGGACGCAATGAAGGGGGAGACAGCAGAGAATGGAAATAAGGAATGGAGGAGAAAACACTAAAGGAAAGAGAAAGCTGGAGAGTAAAGGAAAGTAGAAGGATACAAGGAATAGAAAGGGGGAGATAGTAGAGAAGAGAAAGAAGGAAAGGAGGAAGAGAGAGGTAAGGAATGGAGAGGGTGAGCCAGGAGAGAAGATAAAGAACAGGGGAATGAGGAAAGACACATCCAACGTGAAAGGAGCAGACAGAATGAAGGGAGGAGTAAAAACGCAAGGAATGAAAAGGAAGGGACTGAAGAGAAACATGCATCTGCAACTGCTGGCAAATGCGTAAAAGCAGCAAAAAGTCCCTAGTCTAAACCATAGCTGTTAGAATCCGGGTTCTCTGGTTGGCACAGGTAGGTACTTGTGACAAGCAGGGAACCTTTCCTCTAGTCAGGATGAGGGGTTACACTACTAAAACAACCCCTTGCTCACCCTCTAGGTAGCTTGGCGCGAGCAGACAAGGCTTATCTCAGAGCGTTATAGGTTAAGCATTTGTGAACACATACAGTAACCAAGTGACAACACCACAAATGGACACCACACAGGTATTTATATTAAAAATAAGGACTCTTTATATAGGATTATCACAAGACCATTAAACGATTAAAAATACACAATACGGTTGCTTAGTTGGTAGAAGATTGCTTAGTTTCTCTTAAGTTCTTAAATGCGACACTTTAAGTCAATGTACCTTAGATGCGACACGCAGGGCAACAAAAGTGTTGCAGCGATGCAGTTGCGTTGAAGTTCTTAGTGCAAAAGAAATAAAGACGGGATCTTCCAGATGCGTTACGCTTCTCCGATGTTGCGAGAAGACTCGACTCGATGCGTCACCTACAGCAGCGTCACCCTTGACGAGATGCGACGACAGCGGCCTTGGCAGCGGCACTCTTCTCCGACATTGCGAGACGCTTCCGCTCAATGCGATTCTGCAGCGGCAACACCCCTTCTGCGAGATGCGACGACAGCGGCTCCGACGGCGGCACGCTTCTCCGTGGATGCGAGGCGCTTTTCTGGATGCGGTGCAATGCGACAACTACGATGGCTGCAATGGCGACACGCTTCCTCCTCGATGCGAGACTCCTCTCTCGATGCGGTGCAATGCAACAGCTACGATGGTGACACGCTTCTTCTGCGTTGCGAGACACTTCCGGAATGATGCGAGACGCTTCCGCTCGATGCGATGCTGCAGCGGCGACACTCTCTGCGAGATGCGACGACAGCGGCTCCAACGGCGGCATGCTTCTCTTCCTTGCGTCGCGCTTCCAGCTCCTTGTGACACGCAGTCCCTCAATAGGCCCAACAACAGCAGCAGGCACTTCCAAAATACTCTGGGGAGCTGGGGGTGAAGTCCACTGGTCCTGGGTCTTCGTTCAGGGGGCAAGCTCAGTTCAAGCCCTTGGAGATCTTTTCAAAGCACAAGTTGAAGCAAAGTCTTTAGCAGTCTTTCTCCTCTCCTTCAGCAGCAAGGCAACCACTGCAGGCCAATCCCCCAGGTCAGGGACAGTTACTCCTCCTACAGCTTTCCCAGTTCCTTCTCCTCTGGCAGAGGTTCTTCTTGTTTCAGCAGGATCTAATTTCTTGGGAGCAGGGTCCCAATACTTATACCCCTAATTCCTTTGTTCCTCTGGGGTTGAGGGGCCTTTGCCCAGTCCAAACCAGTTCTTGAGCACTCTGTTGACATGACTCTGCCTTTCTATTCAGGGTGCAGGGCAGAGTCATCAGCCGCTACGCAGGAGGTGGAGCCAGCATTGTGGTAGCAGAGCACAACCCTATTCAGAGCCCAGGTGTACTCCTCCCACCCATCTGACTGCCAATCTTCCTGTTCACCACCAGGCTACCTAGCCCTGCCCCTCTGGGTTTCCCCAGCGCTGTCACTCAAACAACCAGACAGGCAGATACACATAATAGCAGAGGCGGGTTGAAATGGTCAAGCAAGCAAATACCAACTTTCTAAAAGTGGTATTTGCAAACACAGAATATTAAAATAAACTTTACTAAAAGATATATTTTATTATTCTGAGTTCAGGCATACTAAACTCAAATTTCTACCATGTTCCCTGAGTCTGTTAGGATCATAGAATGTAACAATTCCAACAGCCCATTCTGGCCTATGAAGAACAGGTAGCCTTACAATAGTGAAAAACAAAAATGGTTGTAATTCACTATTAGGACATGCCACACACATCAGGGCTTGTCCTACCTTATGCTTACAATGTACCCTGCCCTTGGGCCCACCATAGGGGGGACTGATGTGAAGTTAAGAGAAGGTTTAGGGACTGGCAAGTGTGTGCACTTACCCAGTCAGCATGACAGTACCAGACTGCACGCAGGCTCTGCAATGGCAGACCTTAGATACATTTTACCAGGCTGCTTCTGTGGGTGGCACAACCAGTGCTGCAAGCCCACCAGCAGCATTTGTATTTATAAGCCCTGGCACTCCTGGTGCACTCTACTGGGGTCTGAAGGTAAACCAAATAAGCCAATCATAGAATCCAACCAACCTATACATTT
This sequence comes from Triturus cristatus, assembly GCF_964204655.1. Taxonomy (NCBI): domain Eukaryota; kingdom Metazoa; phylum Chordata; class Amphibia; order Caudata; family Salamandridae; genus Triturus; species Triturus cristatus. The sequence continues at coordinate 646,432,387 of NC_140584.1, read as the reverse complement.
TAAATAGGGAGCACTTGCACTGTGGCACTGGTTGGCAGTGGCACAGTGCTCTGAGCAGCTAACACCAGCAAAACACATGAGGCACAGCGACAAAAAGTGGAAGGGAGACTCACGCCAAGGTGCCAGGTCTAACAATAGCAGAGCAAATAGCAACAACCCGGAGGAAGCCGGGCGCTTACCTGAAACATTGGGGGCAGCCGGGTCTCTCCCTCTCTCCAACTTGTCACGCCCCCTCGCCGGTTTGTTCCAGCGATCTGCTCTGCTCACCATGCCAGGGAGAAATGTAAATGTTACGGCGTCACACAAAACTGAAAGTGAAAGATTAGAAAGAGGCCCGGCATGGCTTTGGCTATTGAAAGCAGAAATGCGCTCGGTTTTTACGCTATGTAATAAAGTGTGAGGTTGCTACACTGAATCATGCCTGCTATGACATGTATATACATCACTTTCATTTTTCTAAAATGTTGCTATGCCCGCTTCTTAATGAAAATAAAAATAAAATAAAAATACCAATCACCCAGGTGGAGGGGTGGGGGGGGGGAGAGCGGGGATCAAACTCCCAAATATTGAAAGGAATGATGGTATGTTCAAACCTCTGGGCTATTGTCGGACCCATTGACTGTGAAGCAAAACTGGGTGGTCTTCGATATGGAATTAGTGAGCGTGAGACCTAATCTCATTACGTCATATTTTTAGCAATATGGGGAAAGCGGGTATCAGACCCCGAACTAGAATGACTGCCGGTGTGTAAAGGAAGTATCCGGTCACACCCATGGTTTCTTTAATATGTGAAGACCCAAACAACACTGGGAATCGATATGCATGGGGGAAAAAAGGAGCGGAAATTTGGGCTCTTCGTGGTGTGTGACGAGCACGATCGTGGCAATCGATTAAGATGGTAGTGAAGATCTGCAGCCCAGGAAGCACAACCCGCGCCATCGAGAAGCTGCGGCAGAGATCTTGAGGACGGGAGGGGTTTACGTGGGTGTATTTGTTGGGCGAAGCCTCCTTCCACCAGTTCGTGAAGCAGCCCCGGTGCAGGAAACTAAACGAAACAATTACAAGTTGTTCAGCATATCTAATTTTTTTTAAAATACGGCACATGTAGCATCTGAGAATTGACACAAGGTATAACGCTGCCGACTTTGGAGCTGGGGAACAGGGTTCGAGCCTGGGGTGGGCTGTATCACGTAATCCCATACAAACAAATAGTCCCTAAATGAATACATAACAGCCAGCAGCGGAACTAAACTGTAGTTGGTCGGTGCTGCTTCCTGCAAAACGGAGGCAAAACGGAAGTGACGTATCGGACCACCAGCCAATCAATCAGTGAGATAAGAAGAGCAATGCCAGATGTAACCAATGCCAACCGACAAAACAAATAGAAACAAAATGGGTGGAGTTTCACCACTATTACTGATTACTTGATGCCTCGTAGAGGCAGCGCATGCACTGCCTATGCGAGACCTAAAAAGGATTTACACGATATCAGGAGACTGTTTCAAGCAGAAAGCGTCTCTCAGTGAGATATTTTCTTTCTAACCAACCTGTTTTCCTTGTACAAAAACTTGCACGAAATTGTACAATGTGTTATTTCAAGGAACTTTGTGACTTTCAACTAACACAGAATTCTTGAAGTTTTGTGAATTTCATCAATGGAATTAAAATCTATCCCAGGCCTACTGGAGAACCAGGTAGTAACTCACAACTTTAAATAGCAACATCTAATTCATATTGGCATGGCCCCTCTAAAAAATAAATGCTCTTTACCTGGAGCCTGGCTTTGAATAGTTTTCTTCTTAGGTTTATTATGTAAGACTGGCCAATTTATACTTGTTTGATTTATTTATATATTTAAAGAACAATTACTCAAAAGGTGTCCTGGTGCTTACAGAACAAACATTAGCCAACCTACATCTATGAAATTTAGAGAGTAAACATCCAATTTCTAAGCAGTCTTCTGAAATTCAACACATTTGTTTGGACTCCCAGACTGTGGGGAAAATAGTTCCTCAGGGACTTCTATGAAATGGACGAAAGAAAAACAAAGATGACGCAACAAGGAAAATAAACCCCTTACCGCGTAGTGCTTTGAAACAAATGCAATAACATTGGAATACAGAGTGTTTTTCTACAGGGAGTCAGTGCTGAGCACAGATATGGCTGGAAATGATGGAAGCATGACACGGTAAAGTAAACACACCGCATAGTTTTGCACGCCATTGAGGCGCTGGAAATGGTAAGCTGGACGCCCCAGAGAAAGGGCATTCAAATATCTTACTGGGAATTGATCAGTGTATAGATGATAACGATAATGAGCAGATGAAAGGTTTCTAAAAAAAATATTGCATTTCATCCCTAAGAGACTAAAAACAAGAAAATGTAACTTTCTCCATTTGATCAAAGAATAAAGAGTCATCCATGATGACTCAAAGATTCCTAACAGCCTGAACAGGAATGGGACATTGCTGTTCTTCATGGGGCCACCAGATGGAAGTCCAGCAGGAGGCAGGCCCATCCAGGGTGAGAACCTCTGTTTTTCTATATTCATTTTAAGGCAATTTCTGGGATCTGCCACTGTGTTTAAGCCATTCATGAAGTTGGTATGGGAAACAGCATTAACCATGCAAGCCTTTACCACGCAGCCTGTACCGTGCATGCCTTTGCCGCACATGGTAAGTATATAAGATAAGTGTATTTATGTACGCCTACACCACCTTTATGATGCTTAAGAAGTCAATTACCATTAATCTGTAGAATTGATGTAAATTACCATGAAAGTTGCTGTGGGCATGGGCAGTGATAGGTAACACAATTCTCTAAGGAGTCTTATCAATTAATGTTATGTTCCTGGGTGGGATTTGGTTTTGGTGACATGTTAGGGAAAGGGTGTTGTTAAAGAAAGAGTGTTCAATGGCTGACAGATTTCCACAATTGATACATGTTTGTGTTTTTAGGTGTCAAATGCATTATGCACATGCCTAGCAATGCCTTTTATTGGGGTTTCTACTTTTTAAAGTCTATTATTCTGGGGCGTGGCCAAGATGGCGGCCAGTTAGGACGTGTTTTGCTTGCTCTATGTGCCCATCGCCGGCAGGAGGGAAGGAGACTGGGCTCTAGAGCACACCCGGACCCCGTTGCGGAGCAGAGAACTTTGAACTCCCAAGTTTGGTGCCCCCAGGGGAACCGAGAGACTTGCGACCTGCCCGGCGGGGAGGGCCGAGGATAGCAGACGGTGCTGCGGCTGGAGCGGGCACAGTGGTGAGAGGCACCGTGTGACCCCAGTTGGCTGCAGAGGTCACCGCTGCAGAAAGAAGGCGACCGGGCCGTGGGTGGCCCGCATCATACGAGTAAGGAGTCCCCTGGCAGCAGGCGGGAGGATTTTTTTTTTAAAAAGCAAGAAAGCATGGCGATGAGAGCCGGCGTAGTGTTGGGGGGAGGAGCAGCGGCCCTGAGGCCCAGAGTTGCTGGAGTGCAGCAGTGCGCAGCCTAGCGAGAGGGCAGCGGCAGGAGGAATCGCCCCGGAGCCAGTAGAGCTGAGGCCACGCATGCTGCATGGTATACCTTACGCCAGCTCCTGAGCTAACGACAGCCCGCATCCGATGAAGCCTGAGTCAGGTTAGCATGAGGTGTGGGGTTGGGGGCATGCACAACCAGAACCTGAAGCTACCAACGAGGAGGCCCAGCCGTGAGTGGCATCCTGCTGCCTGCTCCCCCCCAGACGTTGCTGGTTTGGAGTGTTTGACTGCCCCCCGGTGAGTGCGCGGCTGAGGGGATAACGAGGTGTGCACAGGAGTGAGAGACCTCCTGCAGGGTTCGAAGTGGTCAGCCTGTTTGTGGAACCCGGGAAGCGGGGGCAGAGTTCAGGCCCTGAGGTTCACCCATTGACACGCGGACAAGGGGTCTTCGGTGGTGCATTTGGCTAATCGTACCGTCCCGGTGGGAGACACCCCACCAGCAGTGTGGCAGAGACGACTAGAAGAGTGCGGTCCACGTGGTGGTCATAGTGCGACTGTCTGCACGGCCGGCCCCCTTCTGTGGCACACACGACTTCTTCCCGGCAGTGGTCACTCCCTGGGCCAACACATAGGGCAAGCAGATCAGCCCAAATGTATCCCACTGGAAGTAGAACCAGCAGCTTCTGAAGAGCTAGACCCAGGGAACACAAGCTCTGCCACACTGTGGGAGAGACCCCCTGCACAGCCTTTAGAGAGTGGGCAGGAGCTGGTGGACTGTCAGCACTGGGGTTGGGGCCCAGGAATCAGAGACGTACCAGACCGAACATAATGACGAGCGCCAGGCTGAAAAAGGAGTGCTCGGTCAAGGAGATGCTTCTGAAGCAGCCCACGCTGGGGGCTGCCACGATGGCAGTGCAAGATGAGAAAGTGAGGCTTGGAAGTCAAGAGGGAGCTGACGCCCCGGCTACTAAAGCCTTCATGACCACGCTCTGCACGTCCTTGCGCGATGATCTGCAGGAGCTCAAAGGACAACTCGCGGCCGACCTTAGAGAAGTCAAGCGTGATGTCGAGGAGATTGGCGACCGTGTGGCTACGTTGGAGGAACATGTAAATGGGCGTGATGAGGAAGTTGAAATGATGCAATAAGAGATCCTTCAGCTCCAGGAACAGCACATCGAGCTACGGGTCCATGCAGAGGACCTGGAGAACCACTCCCGCTGCAACAACTTGCATATCAGAGGGGTGAAGTCTGGTGCTGAAGGAGAGGACATAAGAGAATTTGTCACGGCCCTCTTCAGTCGGGTGTTGGGCACGGACCACTCAGCCGCAGTCAAGATTGACAGGGCCCACCGAGTAGGGTTGCCAAGTGGCGGTAAAGCCCCACCGCCAGACATTTTAGCTTGTGTGCATGACTTCCAGCTCAAGGAGCTCACCATTAGGAAGGCGAGGGATGCACACCCCTTGCAGGTCAAAGGTCACTCTCCTACATTTTTCCAAGACCTGTCCGCCACCACCCTAGCCAAACGACGGGAATTCCGCCCGATCACGACACATCTGAGAGAGGAAGGAATCTCCTACTCATGGGGTCCTTCCTTCCGAATCATCTTTCGTTATGATGGTTAGCTGAAGCGGCTTTGTTCACTTAAGGAAGCTAGAGAACTCCTGGTAATATCGAAGACCCGCGTCCCCAGAGATGCAACGCAAGCCCTTGGAGGGGCCTAGACGTAATTGTCTTACCTGGCAAACAGTGGGTAAGTCAGCCGCCGCCCACAAACCGGACACATCAACTATAGCGAAAGAATGAGAGGCAGTTATCACTTCATTGGCCTCTTCTCTTGCACGATTATCTCCCTCCTGAATGCTTATTGAAGGCAGGCTATGCACGATCTCGAGGCCGAGTCAGGGAGCGCCTCAGTTCACCTGTGAAGGACGGCCATGGTCATGTGTCCCCCTTATCAACGTTTCCTAGACGAACTTTGGTCTTCAGAGACTTTTGCTTTTTTACTAGCCTATTGGATGAGAGTGCTTCTACTGTTCAAATGTTTGGGGTTTATTTTGTGTTGGATATCCTGCACTGGACCTAGAGCAACCTGTTACACCACTAGGCTCCCCTCTTCTCGACCTCTCTGTGCAAGGCCACCGTCCTGCACTATATAATATTGATTGTACCCCATGGGTAGGGATCTCAAGATTGTGTGTCTCAATGTCCGGGGCCTCAATCACCCTCTACAGAGCTCTGCCATCTTCTCCCTGCTAGAGCACACTGAAGGGAACATCTGCATGTTGCAGGAGATACACCTGCTCTCCAAAGACACGGCCCGCATGTACTCGTGACGATTCCCCCGTGAATACTGGTCCTCAGGCACTGCGAAGAAAAATGGGGTGGCCATTCCGCTGGGGCAAAATTCGAAGGGAGGGTACTTTCTACCCTCTTTGAAGTGAAGGGCAGGGATCTGGTGCTTAGGTTTCAATGGGGGTCTACTCTTTTCACACTAATCAACATCTACGCACCTAACACACACCAGGAACCTTTTATCATTAGACATCTGTCAGAGGGCTTGGCTTTGCCTGACGCTGCTATAATTGTGGGTGGGTACCTTAATCTGGTCATGGATAATGATAAGGACCACTCTGGCCAGAGGAGTGCGCAGGTAGGAGCGCTCTCCCCTGAGAGTAAACAATGGCCCGCAGACAATGGCTTGCACGACTTCTGGCATCACAGTCACCCCAAGCTGCGGGACTACACCCACTATTCTACTGCTCACAAATCATATGCGCGCCTTAACCATTTTTTAGTTTCCACTGCGTTGTGGCCCAGGGCGAGGGAGGCCTTTATAGAGCCACGATCCTTATCGGATCATGCACCGATCATTGTCAACATCCAACCAGACGAGTACACACACGTTCATGCGAGGTAGCCTGCAGGATGGCCTGCTGCAATCTCCTAGTACGGTAAAGGGTTTAGGCACAAAGTTAGTAGAATATTTACAGCATAATGACAGGAAGGACACCCCGTTAGCAACTATCTGGGAGACTCTGAAACTTGTAATGTAGCGCAGCGTCTCGGAGCTAAAACTAAGGCGGCGGCCAAAGCCTCGATTAAGCAGCCCTCGGGAGTTGAGGTGCACTTACGACTCACAGATAGTAGCCACGTTTAGGCAGCTTTATCAGTCTTTATACAGGGAGAAGGTCGCAGGCCAGCAAGATGCGTGCGCCTACTTAGAGGCAAGTAAGTTCACTTGTCTCCCCGAGGCCCTGGCGACGCAACTATACGTCCGGAGGAAGTTATATCGGCCATTGCAAGGCTGAAATTGAACAAGGCCCCGGGCCCAGATGGATATCCGGCCCTATTCTATAAATCCTTCTACGGGGAGCTGGCGCCCATGTTGACGCGGCTCTTTAATTCTTTTCTAGACAGTGGAGCGGTCACAGCCCCATGGCAGAAGAAGCGATCTCTGTGATTCATGAGGCTCATAAGGACCCTAGTCTGTGTGGTTCCTATTGCCCTATCTCGCCGCTCAACATAGACTCGAAACTCCTAACTAGCATTCTAGCATCCCGGCTGAACCCGCAGATGGCGGGCCCGATTGACCCAGATCAAGCGGGATTCATTCCCACTTGCCAGGGAGGAGATAATACAAAACGACTCCTACACCTCATGGATAGCGTGCACAGGTCCCGTACGGAGGCCATGTTTCTGTCAGTAGACGTGGAAAAAGCGTTCAACAGGGTTTGGTGGAGCTACTTTTTTGACACACGCCGATGCTTTGGCTTCGAGGGGCGCTTCATCAAATGGGTCCAATATATTTATCACGCCTCTCTGGCTTTTGTTAGAGTAAATGGAATTTCATTGATGCCTTTTTCGATAGCTAGGGGCACGAGGCAGGGGCGCCCGCTTTCAACCCTCCTCTTCGCCCTATATATGGAGCCCTTTGCCCAGAGGATTAGGGAACACCCTCAAATTCACGTCTTTGCCCACACTTGTGACTGAACTGGAGACCTTTGGGGGGTTCTCGGGATTTAAAGTAAACCTCAGCAAGTTCCATGTCTTTAACCTTTCCGCTCCCCAAGCACATGTAGATCTCTTGAGAGAGAGATTTCCGCTGCAGTGGGCCCAACAACCGATAACCTACTTGGGCATCCTTTTGGCTCCTACATTGTCGCAAATGCTAGTGGTAAACTATTCGGCACTGGTGGACCAGACGGCAAAAGCTTTGGATGGGTGGTCGAGGCTACAACTGGCCTGGTTCGGGCGCATAGCAGCGGTGAAGATGATGGTGTTACCCTGGATTCTATATCTGTTTCAGATCCTGCCCTTAGTGCCCCCTGAAAGCTATCCATGCCTTGCGATGGCCATAAATAAATTTGTCTGAGGGAAGGGAAGGCGCGACTATCCATGTCCCAATTGGTACAACCCAAAAGAGATGGAGGAGTGGGCCTCCCGCTGGCTCATAGGTATCTTCAGGCCTCCCACCTTCGATATATTTTAGAATGGAACCGCCCTCTCTCCGAAAAGCACTGGACCTTCATGGACCAAGCTGTCGCTGGAGTGAATGTCTGGAGGAGGTGTGGCTTCCACGTATGTTGAGGGCGTGGGGCCTTTACTCTTCACCTGTTACTGCAGCGAAGCTAAAGGTTTGGGATGCTGTAGCATTCAGAAAGGGGCTTACGACATTCCCCTTGCTGAAGACACCAATGGTAGATAACCCAGGTGGAGGGAGGCAGGCTGCAAACGATTAGGCTCACTGTTCGATGCGGCGGGCATACTTCCCTTTGCCCAAGTGAGTCAGGACTATGGTTTACCCGAATCCGATGGATTCTACTATTTGCAATTACGGCACTGGGCCACCTCATCAGCTTGCCTGCCTCAGGTTTCTCGTCGACTTACGCCCTTCGAGAAATAGCTAATGAGTAAGAAAGATGATAAACACTTGATTTTAGAGCTCTACACCTTGCTTGCCACTGGACAGGGAGGGAGGTGCACTAAAGGCCAACTGCGTTGGGAGGAGGAGTTGGGGAGGGCCCTCTCGGATAAAGAATGGGCGAACATAAATTACAGAACGCATCATACAGCTTATAACACCTCTGGAGCCGAATCTGCATACAAGGTTGCATCTTATTAGTACCTCACTCCGGCCTGCATTCATTGCTGGGATAAAAACCACACTGAGAAATTCTGGAGGGGCTGTGGGCTGGCTGGCTCTCTGGTGCACTTACTCTGGCATTGCCCCAGACTGGAGCGCTTTTGAGAGGGGGTACTGAATGACATAGACTTTGAGACTGAAATTCCACGCTTCTCGGCATACACACTGCTTGGGCTTTCAAAAGCACTGACGTTCCCCCTGTGCTCCTTGCGGGGTAGGCAAATAGCTCTGGCTTTTGATCCCGGGGGTGTAGGATCTGGGGCAGTCCCATATATAGTGGTGCAGGTTCTAGGGGGGAGTTGGTAGATGAGGGTGAGTGGTACCTAAACGATCTAATATACTAAGGTGTAGGATCCCTTTCTTCACTTTCTTTTCTTTTTTAAGGGGGGGGAGGGGTTGGTTGTCCTATTTCTCTTTTTCCGTACTGATACTAGTTTTGTCTTCATTGTAGTTATATATATTCAGGCAATCCACACAACGCTGCCAGCCTCCGGGTTGTAGGCATTGATGCTGTGTATAATTGATTCGTGCATCTATCCCACGCTGCCGGGCAATGTGGTTGTAGGCATGCAGCTGTGTACTGGTGACTGATTGTCTTATAAAACGAATAAAAGATTTGTTCCATAAAGTCTATTATTCCAGGCTGGAGCTTTTATAAACACCCTTACTACAGCATGACATGTATAAACTGTACTTTTCGACATGAATGACCAAAATAGGTTTTTGTCTATGGTCAAGCATTTGCACATTTGTTTTGTGCCCCGAGACCAAGCTTGGATACATCTATGAATATTTTATGCTTGGTTTCTGTATATTTTCCAGCTCTTATTGTATTGTGTTTCCTTCTGGCTACTTTAATTTTACTACTTTTATGGCCAGTGGCTGAAATAAAGTAAATAAAGGGAAGTAAGAAACAAATAATAAAGATATTGTTTCTACAATTCAAGACTGAAACTGAAATTGTTTGATGATCCCTGCAGCAACATGTTGAATACTTTCTCCACAATTTAATGGACCATAAAATGGATCAAAAGAGAGTGTTTATGATCATATATTAAGTATTTGGATAATTTATGAGTGCTTCTCTCTATGTTAGTTTGGATAACAACATTGATGGATCACTCCTCTCTTTTGGAAGCACGCTATATAGGAAAGTGTCGTGCAAGGCATTAACAATAGCACATCTAATGTGTCAATCCATCAGTGATATCTAAAGATCCTAAAATGTATTGACATACTCCATGTTTATGTTGCCAATCATTCCTGGGTACACTTCATGGTCATACCTGCAATTAATGGACAAATGGTGCTATTGACCTGTTAGGATAACTTTTACAAAAGGGGATAATGCTTTCCTTTTCCCACATGCAATCATTGTTTTCTCTGCTTAAAACCAAAACCACCCTTTCTAACTATTTATAAATGAGAGATTATTTTATCACAAAAGGATGCTTGAATAGGCACAAGGATAAGGTCCCATCTTAGGTAAGGATAATGCCATCTACCATCAAATCTATGCACGCTATTTTTATTATATTGGAGTGGAAAACTGAAAAACATAGCAACAGGCAGCATGATTCAGCAGTCTATAGAGTGGGATAACAACTGATAACAAGTACAGGTGTTTAACCAGTAATCGATATTCTCACTATAAGGGTGAGTATGAGCTGCTAAACAGGGCAAAATACAATTACCTCACTTGCGACACATATTAGTTTGCATCCTTCGACGTGGGTCAAATAGCAAACAAATTGGTTTATGTATGAAGATTATTGGATGTGCCTTTTTGCATTCGTTCACGCAAGTTATATTGGTTTGCATGCACTCTACTGGTAGATATACAAGAACACTGGTTTGGTGTAATCAGTATGCTGGTTAACATATAGGTAAGGTAATGGCACACTATTCAAGCACGTTGGTTTATGTGACACCGAATGGGCTTTAAGGTGTGCATTATTTAAACACAACATATTAGTTTATGTTCCAAATATACCAGTTTATATCAAGAGCACACAGATGTGTCTGTTTAGTGCTTTGGTGTATGCAGAGTGAATATTAGTCTACGTAAAATGCAATGCAGTGGTTTGTAGCCATAATGAATCGGTTCATTAGCATAATACTTTGGTTTGCATCAATATTCCAGTGCTGTGCATGAGTAACAGACTTATTTATATGACTAACTCAGTGTCAGAATGACATATTGGGTAAATTAGGTAGTGCCTAATGGGCTGGTCTGACATATCAGTAGGTGGGCCGATTTTCTAGCAGTTTGTGCCGGTTTTACTGTTGATTTCCCTGATATTACCACCAACATTGCCTGCAGCAAACACAAAGACATGCAGCCACCCACATCTTGCAAAATACCTATACAGTGTGTCTTTATAAGTTAGAAAGTGGCCTAATTTGCAAATGTGGGCCACATTTTTAGTTATCTGGTTCGCTAATAAGGGCCACTTTTATTTTGGTGCCCAGGCATATTTTTTCTCCCAGTCCGACCCTGGACTAACATATTATCCGAGATGCATAATATATTGGTTTTCTCCCGTATTGAAATGGTTGTATTCATAGTACACTGATTAAGATGTGTATCTAATCGATTTAGGAGTGCTCAAGAGTTTGCCTGGTGCAGCTATGGTCACAACTAACCCTACAGAAAGCTGTTCTCGTCGGACTGACTTGGGTGGTGCTTGATGTTTTGGGCTCCATCTGGATTGTTGCTATTCGACTACAGCTTCAATGTAGAAAGCATTATAAAGGTGGTTTTTCAGCATGATTATTTTCTGGATTCACATGCTATGCATTGTTCCGCCGACTGATGGTTGGATCTGGTGTTCTTTAGTGGCGGTCTGTCTTCCTCTGCCTCATCTGGCATTGTGCCCCCTCCCCGGGGGCTTCCACTCATAGTCACCATCTTCAGATTCTTTTTTTCTGCCATTCGAAGAAAGAGGGAAGTTTGGATTAAGTTTGTCAAAGAAAATCAGAAGGAGATCACCAAATAAAGGTACCAGGGAAGATTCCTTTAATCAAAGGCGTTTTTTGGAGTCGTTTAGAGAATACTTGGACAGGGGGATCCCTGTTCCGCATGATTGAGAAGCCTCCATTTAAATTCTGCATGAAATGTCATATGTTTGTACAAATAGACCAACATCAGGTGCGTAATCTTTGTCTACCACTCAACCACTGGAGTGATGACTACAAAGCCTGTGCTGGGTTCAAGTGGAAGGCGTTGAAGGCAACAGAAAAGTGGGGTCAGGCACATTATGTCAGGCAGGGACAGAGGCAAACATCATCTTTAAAAGACCTGGGTCTGTCGAGCGACAACATTGCAGCAGAGGATGCTTTACTTTAGTAGAGTCTTTCCAATTGTTACAGTCAAAGGTAAGCATTATATCTGGTAGGAATTTGTCCTCTTCATTTATAATGTTGACGTCAGAGGAGCCTACACTGTGTTTATGTCTAGGTTTGATTTGATTGGATTATGAATTTGAATCTAATAGGAGTTGAAAAGCATATGTGGAAGGTTTCCGATGTTTGTTTTGCAATTCTAACAAGAGGGGCTGTCCTGAAGACCCAGCCTATGTAGACATTGGGGGTCTGCAGGTTTCAATGAAGAATCATGATTTAGTTTGTGCTACAATAGGTGCAATTTTATGTTTAAAGGCTGCGGACCATAGGTGTTTCCAAGAGAATTGTGGATTACATATTAGACAGATTTTGATTGGGTGGATTGCAAGGGTCTGGGATTATTAGGGTGAAGGATTTTATGTATTTTAGAGACAAGGTGTCCAGTCTTGTATACATTTAATATGAAGCGGAAGCTAGAGGGCTCGTTATCATATTTTAAGCCTGATTTTATTTTAAGGAACCTATAAAATTCAATGTTTTGTTAATGCTATGTTTCTTGCAAGTTTACAAATGTAAGTGAATTCCGTATATTACCAAGGTGTTTAGTCAATAGAATTCCTGGTGAGACCAGGGTAGCCAATGGAAAGAAGAGTCATTTAATTTGATTTTCCTGCTGTGCCAAAGAGAAGCCAGGTTTTAATTTCCTAATTTAATATCCAATTTAGCATCTATTCTTAGAATAGCAGTTTTGGTATTGAGCATAATACATTTCGAAGGGGGATGGGAGAGTTTGTGGGTGATAAGATATAAAAGTGGATTAAGTGGCTATAGCAGTAGCAGTGAGTTTACAGTCTTGATCCACAAAGGGTAATAGTCATCTGGTTGATAATACATCTTAATTCTGGTTTGAATAGAAAGGCAGACTGCTAATTTTTAAAGTTTAGAAGCTTGAACCCACCTTGTTCTTTGGAGAGTTGTAATTGTTTCAAGGATATTCCATGGTGTTTGTTTTGCAATAGGAATTGGTTGATCGCTAAATCAAGTTGTGTTAAAAGTCCTCAGACGGACTAAGGTAATCATCGTTATTAAATAATTGATCTTCAGTGTAAGCATAATTTTTGTTTCATTTCTGCCCGACAATGAGAGGAAATTTAGAGATCGATCCTCAAGGAGTCGTGTAACCTTCTTAAGCACTATCAATTTGTTATGTTTTATGCTGTACAGATGATTACCTTCTAATTGAGTACTTAAGTATTTCAGTTGTTTAGGTTATGCTTTTAAACGTAATATTTTCCTTTTTAAACGGCTTTGGATTGTTCATTTGGATATTTTCTTAGCAGATTATAAATAGCATTTAAAATGATTTTAAAGAGTGTGCTCGTAGCTGCCATTTGTTCAGTTTTCTCATGTGTGACATGTCCATGTTACTAATTTGTTTTTGTATCTGAACTTTCAATCATATGACCCTTTATCATAAGTGAAACTTCAGTCTACCATGACGTAGACCCTGGTACCTGTAGACAGGCAGAGTATGCACAAGCTGAAATCTGCAGATTTCCCTGCTACGTGTCAGTCACAGGGAAAGTGCACAGAGGCTGTCCAGTGCACCAGGTCTCAACTGCCTGGCTTCTAGCAAAAGGGACTGTCAAAGTCTGACCCAAAGAGCCCACTGGTAGTATTTTCTCCAGGATAGTAGTTCTATGGCAAAACAAATTCCACTCTCTGCCCCCACTCTTCAATCTCTCATCCTGTCCCAATTGATCCCTTTTTTACTCACTCTTACCAACCTTCCTCCTTCCTCCACCTACTTCTTGGCTTCACTCCTCTCGCCTGCCTGTCTCTTCTTCTTTTCTCCCTCAAGTTTCTGATTCTCTAAATTTCTCCATCTCCTTTTGTCTCCCCTTCTCTGACCCATCCCTCTTTTTGTGTCCCACATCCCATTTTGTGTCACTTGAATTTCCTCTTTCTTCTACTTGCCTTTCTTCCCATCAAACTCCCTGCATTTTCTTCCCCTTTCTTTTCCCCCTCTTCCATTTCTTTTCCCTCACTTTTAGTCACACCCCCATCCACCTCTTTGCACCTTCACTTGCCTCTCACCCTGTCTACCCTTCTCTCTCTCTCTCCTCACACTTCCTTCTCTGTTTGTCTCAAATTTCTTCTTTCCACTCTTCCCTCCTGCACCAACAAGGATGAAGAACTAAAGACTGCCACTGAAGTGTTATCATGCATTTACCAATATGCACTGGTGCAAACTGAGTCCTGATATGTGAGGCACTGTGCTTCCATCCTTTTTTGTGTGCAGGATAAGCGCATGTGCTGGTTGTATGTGTGCCTGTAAGTGGTACAATACATGAAGGATACAGTGCGTTCAAGCTGCTGCACATTCTGGAAATATATATATTTATATACACACACCTGCGAGTGGTGCAACACACGAAGGGTACAATACATGCATATTAAATGCACATGCTGGATATATATGTGCCAGTGAGTGGTACAGTACTTTGAGGGTACAGTACTGTGCAGTGAGTGTGTGCTGTATGCATGCACTTGGATTATGTGTGCCTGTGAATGATGAAGTACGTGGAGGGCTCTGGAATCCATTTTGGGAGACCCAGGCCAGCATGATGAAAAATGGAGTGGCAGTACAGAGATCCCCACAAGACATATTTGTTGATTGATGCAGTTCCTGTAAGCTGGGTGTGGACACACATTGGGGTGTGCAGGCCATGCCTCCCCTGTACACTTTAAATGGTGCTCTTTGATTCAGTGAAATGTCACAATGAAGGAGACAGGGCACATCTTAGGAAGGAGATGGTGCTGATAAAGACAATCCTAAAAAGTAGGGCTTGGAGCCCTGGGCGAACCTTAGAGATACATATCTCTGTGGTTGACAGCCAGGTGTGAACTCTAGTCACCCCCATGGCATTTGTTGTGGGACTATCTGCTTTGGAGACACTCATGCTGTGACAGATGACTTTTCAAGAGGAAGAGGGAACAGAGAAGTAGATACTTCAAAAGAAGCAAAACCCCAACATAAAGTTTCAAAGACTTAGACCCTAAATCACATTTGGTGCCTAGAAATGGACTATAAGAAGTGGAGGTTGAGACCCCAAAAATTGTCATCTGCCAATTCAGACGGGCTGTGTGAGGAGCTGAAGCTCTGCAGGACTTCGGCACATGACCAGGACTGGGGGCCAAAGCCTCCTAGTCTCCCTGCTAGATGGAAAGATATTACCCATGGAATACAAGACCACCTGCCCTGGAGTCTGGAGCACCAGCGCTTGCCTGTTTGCCAAGACCATTGTGAGCTGTGAAGAAGAAGGAAGTGTTGGAAGGAGCAACGTGTAGAGGGGGTAACAGCCGGAACACCACGGTCTGAACCATGAGTTTTCCGGCTACACAGGCAATACCACGCATGCCTTAACCAAGCATATGCCTTAACCACGCATATGCATGGTTAAGGCAGTGCGGGGTCTAGCTGCAGGAAGACGGAAGCAGGAAGATGCTGCGTTGAGGTAAGTGGGGCTAGGTTTTTGTTTTAAGGGCTGGGAAGGGGTCGGGCCAGGTTTTAGAGAGGTGGAAGTGGTTGGGGTAGTTTAAGGGACAACGCAGGAGGGCAGGGGGGTTCGGGTAGGGTAAGTTAGGGTGCAGTGTTTTAGGCCTTAGAGCAGTAGGAGGGGAATAGTTAGTTGGGGTCGTTTTTAGGGCGGGGGTCGGGTAGGTTTTAGTACAGTGGAAGGGGCTGGGGTAGTTAAAGGGACAGCGTGGGGGCAGGGGGGCCGGGTAGTGTAGGGTTTAAGGCCTTAGGACAGTGGGAGGGGAATGGGTAGTTGGGATAGTTTTTAGGGTTGGGAGGGGGGTGGAGCCAGGTTTTAGGGCAGTGGAAGGGGTTAGGGTAGTTAAAGGAGCAGTGCTGGGGGGCAGGTAGTGTAGGGTTTTAGGCCTTAGGGCAGTGGGAGGGGAATGGGTAGTTGGGGTAGTTTTTAATGCAGGGGTGGGGTAGGTTTTAGGGCAGTGGAAGTGGTGGGGGTAGTTTAAAGGCCAGGGCAGGGAGGGCGGGCGGGCGGGTTAGTGTAAATTAGGGTGCAGGGTTTTAGGTCTGAGATCAGTGATCATGGAATGGCTAGTTGGGGTAGTTTTTAGTGTTGGGGTGGGGTAGGTTTTAGGGCAGTGGAAGTGGTGGGGGTAGTTTAAAGGCCAGGGCAGGGAGGGCGGGCGGGTTAGTGTAAATTAGGGTGCAGGGTTTTAGGTCTGAGATCAGTGATCATGGAATGGCTAGTTGGGGTAGTTTTTAGTGTTGGGGTCGGGTAGGTTTTAGGGCAGTGGAAGGGGTTGGGGTAGTTAAAGGGCCAGCATGGGGGCAAGGGTGGGTGGGTCATTGGGGGAGGCAGAGTAGTGGCGAACTTAGCCACACATACCCCTTTACCATTCATGCCTATACCATGATATTTCGTGGTAAAGGCATGCATGGTAAAGGAATCCGTGGTAAAGGAATGCGTGGTTAAGACGCATTTGAGGTTGGGCTGCGTGGTAGAGGCATGCATGATAAAACCACGTGTGCTTCTATCATACAACTGTAGAGGGGATCCCTGTTGAGTGGACTCTCTGTGTGAGGAAACAGCTGCTGCACCGATCGGGCTGTTACCAGTGTGTAGGACTGAGTTGGTGGTACTCGTATTCGAGGAGAGGGCGCCATGAATATAGCCATGGAAAAGAATGTGAATAAGGGCTGAGGCCTTGCTCAGTAACTTTGTGCTGACTCTCTTTACCAGGAGCTGCCGCTGTTGTCAAGACTTCTGTGTGGTAAGCGTCAAAGCTCTGTGTGGCAGCTGTGCGGCAACCCTGTATGTCAGAGGGGCTGCCAGGCATACCTGTGCCTTGTTGATCGGGCTGGAGCCCATAGTTTGCCAGCAGTTGTGGCCCAAGAGCAATGAGGACAGCAACTAGTCCAACACCGTTTAGAAAGCGAGGATGCCATGGGAACATCGTCACCCAAGTTCGGGATCGAATCATTGCCAGAGCGCAACCATGTGGGAGAGAGAGCCTGCACCTGCCTAGTGCAGCTGACTCGCCTCATCAGGGCTTTAGCTGCTGTGAGCTCCCCTGGACGGGGAGCATTACAGGACTCTGCATGCTTCACTCCTACTGGAGCAGGTAGGCCAGCTTGCTGCTGTGAGTGCTGCAGGGCTAGGACACTTTTGACTTACATTTAAGAGTCAGAGTGGCCTCTTGAGACACGCACTGCAAATAAGGCATTTCCTGGATGTTGCAAGTAGTGAATGGGGAATAACCACTCTTGCTAATGCGATGAGGGAGTGGGACAGGGAATTGCCACTGAAATATTAGAGCCCTGACCTAAGGGGAATTGTGTTAGTGTTTGTGAATGCTGTAGTTTTTTCTTTGTGTGGTAGAAAGAGTAGAAATAAAATACTTATCTTTTTTCCATAAAAGTGATTATTTGCCAGACACTGATTTATTTCTGCTGCACGCATTTTGAGTTGTGAGCCCACGTTCACTACACTAATCTGTATCGTCGCCGCCCCCTGAGGGAGTCTCGGACTGCTCGACTACGACCACTGAGAGTCAAGTGCAGGAGTTCCTGGCCCAGTTACTCAGGATCCATTGTAGTGCGGGTCCCGGGACATCAATAGTAAAAGGCCTCAATCTCCATAGTTGGGCCATAGCTCCTGCATGCCCTGGGCCCCCTGAAAGGGGTTCTGACATTCTTCCATCTGCTGGCACATTAGTTACTGCAAGTCTATAACTAGGCACTGACATCATGTATTCCTACTCCATCACTCAGAGAACCCTTGCCTCTGTCCCTCATCAACATTGATACCAAGATCCTGGCAAAAGTCTTGGCTAACAGATTAATGCTCCAATTTCCAGACCTGGTCCTCCAGGACTGGTTGGAATTCATTCCTGGTAGATCGACCACTCTCAATTTGAAGACTTTGCTTGCCCTAATACATCAGCTAAACCCAGACTTGGAGACCGTGGCAGTCATTCTGGCCGCCACTAAGGCATCTGATTCTCTCAAGTGGGAATTACTATTTACAGTGCGGAATTGATTGGGTTTCCTGGCAAGCATTATAAAATAGATCTGACTGCTTTACACTGCATAAACCACCAGTGTTTTGTTCCATGGCCTTCTGTCATGTCCCATTTCTATTAGTAGGGGCACCAGCCAAGGCTGTCCACTAACTCCTTTGCTATATTCTATTGCTTCCGAATCACTGGTCTGTGTGATTTGACAACTGCATGCAGACAGAGGCCCTAAATGCTTTCTGTAATGTTATAATTTAATTGTATGCTGGTGATATAACCTTAAATGTATGTGACCTCACCCAAATGTTTAATCCTGTCATCAGAAAATGTACACTATTTAAACTACTTTCTGGGACAAATATAAACTGGAACAAATCCACAATTTTTACCCCGGTTCCTGGACACACCCTAGTATACTTGACTTTCCTCTTCTTCATTGTCTGGCCTTGCTTAAATATCTAGATATTTGTGTAAATTAGGAAAAAGAAGCAGTCCTATCTGAAAATTATGGAGTGGCTATCTCAACAATTGATGACTTTATCCAAAAATAGAATAGTCTCCAATTTTCATTAATCGAAGGATTCAGTTACTGCAAATGATTATCTTGCCCAAACTGCTTTATCTTTTTTACAATATCCCTATTGCACTGACTAAACTATTTTTAAGGATTTAGGATCTATGATGATTGCATTAGGATGGGAGGGCAATTTCGAAATCCAGTGATAGATTCTAACACTACTGTGACGGGACAAAGGATGAGACGGAGGACTTGCCAAACGTCACGAGCGACCCGTACTTCTCATTCTTCCTAATGCAACCTGGAAAAGACAAGCATTGGTAAATGCATTAGCTATCACCTATGCTATTAATAATATGAGAAACAGACTGGATCAGCACACAACTATGGTCAAATACAGTTTTCAACTTTGATAAACCCTTCCAGATCTTGACTTTGGTCCACGTCGCTATGTGACATTTTTACGAATCCTGGGTTACTAAATACCCTCTTGTACTTTTGTATCCACGATATATAGTAGTTGTGTGGTCTTCCATCTTTTGTAACACTAAGAAATTCTTCGCTAGGATACTTCCTCTTGACTAGAAGTCTCATTGTGTACCTTTTGTACAAAGTACTGAAAAACAAAACAGCCTTGAAGAAGTCTCGTTGGGATGAAACGCGCCTCGTCGGCTATGAATTATGTGTGTGGTTTTAACAAAAGAAGTTTGAACAAAAAAATATAAGAATAAAGGAAGGATATATCTATAATAAACTGAAGTTTTATTTGATTCATTTGGGAGATGCTGTTCTGATGTAAAATTAATGACCTACATATATTACTGCAAATTTGAAAACTGTATTTGACCATAGTTGTGTGCTGAGCCAGTCTGTTTCTTGTGTTTTTGGACCTCCAATTAGTGGGGACGTAGGAAGGTCACGTTCCCGGCTCTCTGCACCACATATTTCTTGCAACTACCGTATACTAGACTGACTTGTGCAGGCTCTGAGTGCCTTGACCTTTTGTCTCTTGTTCTACTATTAATAATATGTTTTTGGTTGTAATTTTAGCTTGGTGAGCAGTTGTGCAATATAGGTTACTGAAACTTAGTAAAAGTGTTATGACTTGTGTTGTACTCTTACATGAAGTAAACGCTGATAGCCATGTACAGTTCATTAGTACCTTTATTCCAGTTGTACAGCATGAGAGTAAGTAGGTACATCAGCCAGGTAATCCAGGTAACAGGAGATGGTAAAGTAGATTAGCCAGTAGTCAGCCCTTGGTCCTATGCCACAGCAAACCCCACCAGGAGCAGCCTGCCTGCTGCTCAGCCCATCTGTAACTGTCATATCTCCCTCAGTCAGACACCCAACATTCCATGCATCATAGCATTACCAACATTCTACTCCAAACACACACAGTGGCTGATCAGCAGGTGGACTGGTAAACTGCAAGATATGAAAATACTATGCAGGGCATAACATATCCCCCTCCTTTTAAAATGAAAAACAAAAGTGACTTTGTTATCAAAAAACAACCATGCAAAGAGAAAACTGTAGTCAAGAAAGAAATAATTCACAACTCTGGTATGCATGAAAGAGAAAGGCTAAACGAAAGAATATGAAGCAATAAACCTGTGAGTAAGGAAAAAACCCACACAGTGTACAAAATCCCAAACTATAAAACATTCTGTTGCATAATGTACAGATTACTAATTTCGCAAAAATAGCAAAATTACAAATGTAAGGAATGGATCAAAACCAGGGATGTGCAATTAAGAGAACATCACGAGAGATAAAGAACCATTCAAAGTAGAGAGAACGGATAATATACAACAACTGAAGTACAGCAACCCATCCTCTCCCAAAAACAAAATAAGCAAATGTCATTGCGTTAGGCAAAAGGTAAACATCCCGCCACTGTATTTGGGTCTAACTCCCATGTATGCACATCCTGTGTAGGAATGACCTTGTATAGCATAGATAGGACCCAACCAATGCACACCAATCCTATGTAGGAGTTATGTGCGACATATTGGGAAAAGACCCATGACCTAAAGTAATGTGAATTGGTGAAAACCCAATAAACAAACCACGAAAATACACTCCCTACTGAAAGGGAACAAATGAAAATCTAAATTCCTAGCATAAGGAAACTTACCTACGTTGTGAATATGGATATAAAAGCCAAAGCTTCACTCCTCATGTGAGGTACAAAACCCAGGGATTAAGACCCTGACGACCACCCTAATGTAAGGGTCTAAAACTAAAACGATGAATATGGGACCATAACACTAGAAGATACACCCTGTTTAGGGAACCGTACCCATAAATCTAAACTAACCCTGAAACAATGAATATGGGACCATAAAACTAGAAGATACACCCTGTGTAGGGGAACCGTACCCATAAATCTAAACCAACCCTGAAAGGGTAATATGTTATGTTAAATGGTGAAAACCAAATAAACATGACCCGTGTCCGGGTTACACAAAACACTAATCTAACAAGCTTGAATGGGAACAATACCCATGAACTCACCTCAGTAGAGGCTGCGTGTAGCGCACTATAGAAAGGGGCTAGTACCCAAACTACGACCGTCCCTTTTGTAATGGAACTGTGAGTGGGAATCATACTCACCAACCCGCCTCAATTAAGAGGCCGCGTGTAACGCTTAATGCGAACCATAACCACGAACCCACCCCATAGCAGGGGGTTCCGTTAACGTTTTATGGGAAGGAACTAGTACCAAACCCATACCCATCTCTAAAATAAGGGAGCGTGTAACATCTGCCCAATAACAACACTAATAGGGCATCCCTTGCGTAAGGGAACTAAACCTGTGGAAATTGAACCCCTGAGAGCAAAACACCTCAAACGTACACTCTCTAACCGTGCAAGGCATAGAAAGCATTGACTGTTAACACTTCCATTGTGAAAACACATTGAGGAACAAGACATGTTCAAATTACAAGACATGTTCAAAATTTTACATTGCCCCCAACACACTGCACAGAAAACTAAGGCACACTGCTGGAACGAAATACTCAACACATGGCAGCTTGAAAACAATTTAGAAACAGCATGTAAATAAACAAGACCTAAACTCCAGGAGACCACCGTGAAAGTTTACACCAAAGTGAAGAGCATCGTTGCGCGACGGCGGTCCTGTCAGCATAACTCCTTCCACAAACTTTCTTGAAAATAATCCAACAGACAGAGACGTGGTTGGCGATATGCGTGATTGGCAATCAATGATCACAAACTGAGGAAAAATTTCTATCTCAAGATGGCGGCACGTTTTTTCACGCCGCACCGGGTGGCTCCCGGCTTCAGCATGCACCAAAACATGTCGAGCTAACACTCAGGCTGGAGCAGGCGTCACAGAGGATCGCGCAGAGCAGGAATCCGCACGATGCAGGTAAATGACAGTTACGCGCTGAAAGAGGCTCGCGCAAACCTGTTTAAACCGCAGTATGGATTAACAGACGATGTCCAAACGACAAATAAATAATTAAATAAAATGTCTCACCGACCCAAGTCAAAACGACGCCTCCGTCCACGAAAAGTGGATGGCTGGGAGCGCGATAAATATCACTTCAGCCCCCACACGCAGCCAACTCCATTCTTGTGACCAAATACAAAATATTGACAGCAGAACTGGAACATGAACCTCCAAGTGACCATTCTTGTGAGAGTCCCAATGCTCCAGATACACGCATCTCCTTGTGGCTGTGCAGACGCCACTAAAACCTTGTGCAGACACCAAAGTTAGAGTCACTGTGCCATGCTCACCATCGTGTGACGTGACTGCGTAGCAAACATCCCCCGCTGACATTTTGCTGAATAGAGACTCAATTGTGCCAGATCATATGTAAAGTCAACACACCTCGTATAAACCTGTTACCTTCATGGTCATACTTCGACCCTGTGTAAAGTCAGCACCCGTTGTGTAAACCTGTTGCCTTCACGGTCATACTTCAAACACCTCCCAATTGGCGCTGGACAGCTGTTCATGTAAATCTTGACGTTATCTGCGCCAGAGTAGCATGTAGACCAATATTGAATAATTTCCAAGACGTTAACTTTACATGCAGATACAGTACTTGAAGGTGTACACACAACCAGACTGTACAGCACTCTGTTGTAGGGGCTGTCCGATGTACAGGACACTGGTGGGGCTGCGTAGAGTGCTGTGACGCTTTCTTTTGTTGCTTGTGACATCTTGTGTTGCTTTAGAAAGTCTGGAGTCTCTTCATAAGTTGCTTTTAGTACACTTAAAGTTGCGTAGTTTCTATGCTGACTTGGCAAGTTACACCTGTGGCTTCTTTTTTTTTCCAAGTGGCTGTAGGTACGTCTCCAACTGTCGCTCGTCGCCAAAAATATGTTGTACTCTTACATGAAGTAAACGCTGATAGCCATGTACAGGTCATTAGTACCTTTATTCCAGTTGTACAGCATGAGAGTAAGTAGGTACATCAGCCAGGTAATCCAGGTAACAGGAGATGGTAAAGTAGATTAGCCAGTAGTCAGCCCTTGGTCCTATGCCGCAGCAAACACCACCAGGAGCAGCCTGCCTGCTGCTCAGCCCATCTGTAACTGTCATATCTCCCTCAGTCAGACACCCAACATTCCATGCATCATAGCATTACCAACATTCTACTCCAAACACACACAGTGGCTGATCAGCAGGTGGACTGGTAAACTGCAAGATATGAAAATACTATGCAGGGCATAACAACTTGTTTATTGAGAAAGGCAATATGTGCAGTAACAGCATTTTTCACACAATTATTAATTTGCCTCATAATCCATCATCAAATGCATAATCTGCAAATTAGAAAAAAAAAAGTTTCTAGCACTAACGTTTCAAAGGTTACTGAAAACGCAGTGAAGCGCAGTGGAACTGCCTTTGCAAAGGTTGACTGGTCACCTTTCTATTGCTTATTACTATATTTGAGTGTTGAACCGGTAGTAATGAGCTGCAGCCTATGCCTAGACAGTGCTAACAAGTTTAACAAGTGCTGGAGATCAGCACAAGTTTAGAGATGGACGCCTCCCCCAGCAGGCTCATGCATCCTTGCTATATCTATGCATGATGTGGCTAAGGTGCACTCCGTCAGACAGCTGATGAAAGAAAGGCTCGGAATAAGAGTGTAATGGCTTGGACGTGTCATAACAGTCAGAGCTGCCAACTTTGGAGATGTGGAACCAGGTTAAAGTCTCAGCGTCAGCTCAACCTCATGTGATTCTGGGCAAATTACTTAATCTCCGCATGCCTACCAAAAAAATTAATGTGTCATTGCGCAATGTAACTGGTGCTCAAATAAAGTGTCCCAATACCTTCAAGTCCATTGTGCTGTCTGAAAACAATTAGAGTGCAACATTTCCCATAGGCACCTGCGCAACCGTGCAACCTTTAGTAAATGTAAGCCCTAGCCTTTAATGTACGTGTGTTTTTGCTCCTTATAAATAATAACCTTATAATGAACGCTTCAAATGTTTACAGAAAGCAAAAAAATCAAGCGTGTGGTTTCCTAACAGATAAATGCAGCTTTAAACACCTCTATTTTATTTGAAAAGAGTCGGAGCCCCAAAAGCATAGACATTAGAAGCACAGTTCCCAAAAAGGTGCACCAATAAAGGCCACATGCCACTTGTTTTTGGTTTTGTTATTTTTACATTTTTTATATAGCGTGAACTCCACCCGAATGTATAGGAGCGCTTTTACATGAGCCCCACTTACGTTACAGGAACACACATTTTTTATTGTTGGCACAGTGAGATTGAGTAATTTGACCAAGAAGACAGGATGTTGAGATTGCGCTGAAACTTTTATCTGGTTTCCGAGTTTTGAAGTGTCAGCTTTTGACGGGCAACCATGCAACACTTATGTAATCTAGGCAGTAGCTTTTAGTATATGTGTGATCCTGCTCTTCTATTTGTGAAAACATTTGCATTTCCTCTTGTTTAACATGTTAACTGATGCTGGTAGGGTCACCTTTAAAACAGGTATGTATGCGCACAAAAAAAAAACAAATGAATACATTTGTCAAATCCACGTGCAAAACGCAAGCAAGGATGAATTTTAAAGACTAAAATGCCAAGATGCAAACAAATGTGTGTTGGCAGAGTAGGTGAATGAAAGGCCTAAATAAATGTGTGCTCACCCGAAAAGCTAATATGTAAATAATTGCTGTAGTGGTAAAAAAGCACACTTTAAATGAGTGCAGTCTGGGAAAGTTAACTAAAATCTGGACTTAATAATAAAAGTGTAAGATAAATAACAAGGGCAGCTAGTGAAATTTAAGTATTGATGTGCGACACGGATTGGGCTCTGTTGCATAAAACAGCATATTTTATTTTATTGGTATTTTTGTGTGGGAATTTTAAAATCAAAGGGGCAGATTTACAAGCCCCTTGCAACACTTTTGCGCCGCCATTGCGTCACTTTTTATGACGCAGAAGCGGCATAAACAATGCATCACGTTGTGGACCATTTACAACGTGACGCATCTAGGGAGATGTGTCACCTTTTAAAGACCTGCGCCACAATATACCTGCGTCAGGTATAATTTAAGCACGGTGGGCGTTCCCATGTGGGAAAGCTTGGTAGAAGTGACGCCGTGAAATATCCAAGATTTCACGGCACCACTTCTAGGAAGCCACTGTGTCAAAGCCCTACGCCTGCTTGGAGCAGGCGTAAGGAGAGACGCAGTGTATTACGAATAGGACTCTCCATGCATTGCGAGAGTTGCGTCGTGCTTGCGACACGACTCAAGCAATGCATGACTTTTGCGCCGACAGATGCATCAAATTTCTGACGCATCTGTCAATCCTTGCGCCATGGTGCACCGTATTGTAAATACGGCGTATCCATGGTGGCACAAGGGTTTCGCAGGGAAACTGACGCATCTATACAGATGTGTCAGTTTCTTGTAAACAAGCCCCAAACTATTTACTGTAACGCTGTCTGTACTGCACTCCTGCCATGTAAAAGTGCTGGTAATAACAACTGCTCATGTGAGCGCTTTTACATAAGTCCTAGTTCCTTTACACAAAGGCACATTTTGTTTTATTGGTAGGCACGGGGAGATTAAGTGAATTGCCCACATTTATAGGATGTAATGTTGGGACTGAAACATGAACCAGTTTCCCTAGTTCCCAAATTGGCAGATGGAGACAGCAGTAATGTGCGACACGGTTTCACTCGATAACGAGCGAGACGATGAGCCAAAGTACTTAAGCAAATGCGTTCATGTCGTTAAAGTTAAAAGTCCAAATAAGTAATAAACGTATTGTAAAATGAAAGAAATGGAGAGGTAAGTAATGGTCAACACGGTTTCAAGGCAAATAAGCAAGTTGGGAAAGGTAAAAGCCGAAATAAGTTTGAAACATATCGGAGAGTGAAACAAATGGAGACTTCAGTGATGTGTGACACGGTTTCACTCAAAAATGAGCAAGCTGTGAAAGTTTTAAGCCAAAAGAAGTTAAAAGCCTAAAAAAAAAAAAATTGGATCAGAGAAATGGACACAGCAGTGCTGCCAGGGAAAGTAAACAAAATGTGCAGTACGGTTTAATGCAGCCAGTGAAAGTAAAGCCCCAAAAAGGTTCTGCAGAAAAGCGCATTAACAGTAACACAGTACTTCTGCAACGGGAACTGATTAGGGCCCCTTTTCAGATATATGAAATACAAGAGATTTGTTGAAACCTAAAAATGAGAAGTTAAAACAGATAAAGGACAAACAATAAAGCCACAAAAAAAGGCATAGCAAAAAGACTTCCATTTTCCCTACAGAAAGAGTAAGCACAGAACATGGAGAAGGAGTTTGCGAAAGCTGGAGTCGAGAAACAGGAATAAGCTTTGCCATGTAGGGACTGGAACTTCATGAAGAATCAAGTACTGGTTGCTCCCTTAAGAGGGCGGGTTAAGTGGGATACACAAGATGCCAGCGCTGCTACGAAGGGAGGTAGGTCCCGCCAAGGAGGTCGTGCCCTCAGCTGCAGACCCTCCCACCTGATCCGCGGATCGGAGCACCCGCTCCACACTCCTGGAGGAGCGGGGCTCTCTTTGGGTCAGCGTTTGCGGTAGTGGAGGGGTGGGAAGGGCTGCACTGGTGCACTTAACAGAACTAATTTACAAATGTCAGCACTCATATCACAATACTATCACGATGGGCAGAACATTTTCCAAAGACTGTTATGTGCAGATTTCCATTGTTTTAGGTTACTGGCTCTTCTTTGTCCTCCCTTTAGTTCTTTTTCCCCTGTCACTTCAAACGGCGCCCACAAATGAAAGGGCTGTAATTAAGATGTACCTATTTATTGAAAACCTAGGACAAGGAAAGAACTTTCCTACGTTTAAGCCAAATAGTGTTATTCCAGTCCTTTTTTCTGAAAGGCAAGAAAATGCAGTAAAAAAGATGCTATAGAGATCTAGAAAAGACAGGGAAAAGAGCAAAAAGACTTGTCCTGTTGTGCACCTTTTCTGTGTTTTACCAAGGGTCTCCGGTCCGAGGATCTTACTTGTGAAGGCAAAGAAGCGTGCTGTGAATATAGTCTACCAAGTGACACAAAGTTTTATTTCAAGACTGGAATGTGCTCTACTGCTTACATTTCTGCTAAAAGTTGATGCCTCTCCATAAATTTGGAAGGAACACATTACATTTCTAACCATCAATTATATTCCCAACCACTTTAAAACCCCTTAATACTACGCCTAGCTTGACCACAACTTACATTTGAATATCGGGGGCTTGTTTCACCTGATTTTGAACTTTATTACATGTGTGTACATGCTCAAATTACCTATTACTGCCTATATCCTCCGCCATACATGGCCAATTTGGTGATTGTGTTTTCTGGTTTGTCAGAGGCCTTACCGCTGCAATGCAGAGATTGATCCTATTGCTAGCTCACAGTTTGGCTGGGCCGGAGTTCGAAAAGGAATGACATACCCAATTCTGTATGCCCCTGAGCAATTACTCACCCAGTACCACTACATCAATATATGGGGGACAAATTATTTCTTCATAGGTTAGACAGCTGTGGGATGGCCATCACTGGAGACATATTTACTGATGATCTATTCATTGATAGTGCATAACATTGTGGGTAGATGTGATTAGTCCACTTCAGACACTTAAGCATACTTTCAACTTAGAGCATTATGTACGGCTAAGTATCTGACATTTCCTGTTGAACCTAAGGTGTGCAAAGCCCTTACTTTTGACTATCACCCTCACATACAACAAACATAGTCACAAAACGATGTATTAGTGTGTAGATGGAGGTGGTAGCAATTATCCCGAAGGCAGGGGCATGATTGGAAACTGATTTAGGTGACACTATGTCGGATAAGGAGACTGGGCTTCTAGCTCCTAAAGGAAGGTTACTTCTGTTACACTTCAAAGTTGTGCATCAAGTCTATAGCACTCCCCTAAAATTATAAAAAATATAAACTGACACTGGGTTCTCATTGCGCATGATGTAGTGCATCAGATGTAGATTCATTTATGTCTAGCTGGGAATTGCCCATGGATTCATAGATATTGGTTTGAGGTTTTCAGCCGCATCTCTGAGATGATTGATATTGCTTTTCACCATCACCCAGAGTCGCATTGTTGGGATGCACCATGCATATGCCACAACATGTGCAAGAAGTGTTGCCTTTGTGTGGGGGTGTAACGATTCTCACACTATAGAGGCAAGAATATCGGATCTAGTATACTGTAATTAACAATTGGAGACCAGTTACCCCACAGTTTCCTGTACAAATAGGCCTAAGGATTTTTGGGTCCTATTAAATTGTTTCTTTTATATAGTGGTGCCTCGGGAGGATGTCATGGTGCACATTGTGTGTTCCATGGTGTGAGTGCATCGAGAACATGGGGCTGATGAAAACATGCTGGTCTTTAAGGTGTGGGTGAAGTGTGGTACTTTTGGATATGCCGTACTGTATCTGCCCTCTCAGCCGTATCTTCCCTTGGACTCTAGCTTGAACTCTGTGCAATACTGTCCTGTGTCTCAGAGCGTGTAATATCACCAGTGGTTATATTTAGCACTTTCTGCCACATGTCAGCAAATCTACTTGAGATATTACTAATAAGTCTGTAATTGCACAATTTCAATAAATACAATTCTAATATAGTTCAAAAACAAGCATTGGCATAGCCAATTGGTCTCCCTTTTGGGACCTTATAAGTATTTAGTTATGCAGCACAATATCCTTGGTGCAACAACCGCAACCATTGCATGGCTAAAGACTTATAAGGTCCCAAAAGTGAGACCTATTGGCTATCCCAATGCTTGTTCTCATTGGATGACAGGTTAGTAGTAACCAAAAACGGACCAAATGATGTTTCCAAGTCTTTTAATGCCAGTACGTCACCATTGTTACATGAAAAAAATTTACGATCTCCATATGTATGGGCTCATCCTCTCTTTGGTAGTTGTTATTCCTTTACTGCCAGGCCCAAATTTTCATGTTACACAACGGAAAACGTATTGGCTGGTGAGAAATGATTTTCAACATCCGTTTAAATAACGCAGATATCTGCTCATGTGCATCTCTGCTTGTACCCTCGTTCAGCCGCTTTATTGACAATTTTTCTTATGCCACATACCTTCAAGCACATTCCATAGTGACTTGTGCCTGGTCATTTTGTAATGTCCTGATTAGTATCAGCAGACATGACACATTGCTCCAGACTGAGCGACGGTTCTGGCAACTTTAAATTAATGTTCCATCAATTGCCACATAAGTTATGCCGAAATGCTTTTTAAGAACAGGTGCTTCTTTCGCCCCCACATATTCAATTAACCAACACTGTACAACAACGTACAACCAAGTGTGATTTCTTCGTACAATAAGGTTTGGATGTTAGCATCCCTGTGTCACCAGCTCCCGAGTGTCACTTCATGAGTGAAGACATCGTCGCTGCCGTCGGTGACGGGCAGAGAGAAAGGATGACTTCGCACTTAACGCGAAGTTGGGAGCATATGGAGACGAGCGAGTGGTGGTGACCGAATGTCGTTGCTGTTTGGGCAAGTGCCTCTTGTTTTTTTTATTTTTTAAACTATTGTGGCATACATAATTGTGTGCTGCACGGGAGAGTTTTGCGCAAGCATTCTCTCGAGGCGGACACTGTTGTGTCATGGGAGCGTTTTGCTCGAGAGTTTCCTTGAGGCGGGCACGGTTGTGTTGCACTGCTTGTGAGGTGAAAAGGTGTCAGGCAGCAGGCTTGAAAAACACTTGCGATGCTGTATCCGCATCAGCTGGGCAGCACAGTGGGTGAGCGAGGCAGTGCAGATTACCCGAGTCTGATGTGCAGTGCTGGGGTCATTTTAAGAGCCTCTTTCCAGAAGTTTCCTCCTGCAGCGTCTGGGTGTGTCTACTTACGGGCCTCATTGTTCCATTAGTCGACACTGAAGAAGGACTCTTCAAAAATAACAAGGACAAATTGGTCTCACTCTTGGCGTAGTCCGCGGATTAACTGATGCTCGGTAAACAAGTGGGAGGGGTGGGGGGAGTGCGGCCGAGAGCAGGGACGCGCAGCGTTTACCTTGCGGGAGCGAACGCAATAATTGCTAACAAATGGCACCGCTCGCTCCCGCAAGGGAATCGCCAAACGTGCACGCGTTGCAATTGAAAGCAATGCAAAGCGTGCACGTTTTTGGGCAAAAAAGCTGATCGTTTACAAGAGGTCCCCTCCTAAGCAGCGCATGTGCACTGCGTAGGCGAGTCCTAATAAAAAGGTGTAAAGAATGAACAGTACATAAGAAATGAGGTGCATGCAGAATGTCATGTAATATATCTGCATCATATTTTATTGTTCTGATAATGTTAATATGGCATATGTAAAAAACAGCCAAAAATATATTACTTTGATTGCTCGCTGCTGTATATGCATTGATTACTGGTTGAGTTGCATAGATATAATAAACTGATGTGCACCTATAAAGTCATAATGCATAAATATAATGCATTGCTTTGCTGTCTTAATGCAACTAGTGCATACACTGACAAGTTTGGTTCACATGTATAATCAATGGTTTGTGATTGCAGAAACATTGTGTTGCATGGGCTCGGCAATGAATTATTTCCTTTCTAGATTGGTTCATATCTGCAGTATATTTATTTTACTGAGCAAATGTTAGGCGTAATGGGGAGGGGACAGAAGGTCTCTGGAAGCAAGGAGCTTGGTGTTCTCAGGTCCTCAGAGAAGAACATTCCGGCGCATAGAAAAAGTGTGCTGCTGGCCTCCTAAGCATTATGGTTACTGCGCTGAGATATTTTCTTTAAATTATTTGTTGACAAGTGTTTTTTTTTTATTCTGATCATCGACATTTTGACTGTTTCCAGAATGTTTAATCAATGTGAGCTTTTGAAGAGTGTAAAATAATATTTTAAAGAATGCTTTGCATTTCCCATTGTTCTCAGAAGCAGCACTCCTAAATATTTAGCTTGTTCAGGGTTTCTGAGGACAGTTTGATAGTAACTTTGTGCATATATTCTGACTACAGTGACATTACCCAAACAATACAACGTTGGCAGGAGCTATTTGACTATGCATGCTTGGAGCATATTTAAACCTCCAGACAGTTTACTATTCTCTTTAGCCCATCAGTGCAGCCATTGGCTGTATTGCCTCTGTGTGGTTATCGGCCAACAGCTGACGCTAGTGCTGGGCTCAGGAGAACATCTAGTGCAAGCATCTGAGGCCCCCCCACCTACTTCTTTGTATGGTGAAGCAGAATCGCTTCAACTTCAGCCCTCACCTGTTTCTCTCCCTACCCATCTGTGACGCTCGCTTGGCGTACAGCGCAGTGATGTCAGAGATGGGAAAGTTAAACTAGTGGGTGCCATTAATGTCCACTGGTTTCACCTCATGATCAGTGTCAGGGGGCAAAGCTCCGCCTCCCCTGCACCGATGAGTGCGGGATAGGGAAGAATGTGTCCTTGCCAGTGCAATCACTCCCTAGTGGATCCCTGCTCAGGGATCGCCCTGACAGGGTGATCACCAAGCAGGGATGCACTCCACTTAAAACCAGGGGTGTCTTTGGGGTGGGGGAGCTGCCCCGTGGGGCTTAGGCCTTTACTCCTCCCAAGGAAGCATAAGCAAATAGCTCCAACCAGTCACTTCTTAAGTGCTGTACCTTCAGCTACGTATTGCTTGGTTGATGACATAGTCAGAATATATACTTTAGAAAAGTCAAAGCGGTATGTAGTTTTATATTATTTAATAACTCAGAAATCACAATATTAACTTTCTGGAAAAACAGCAGTTTCTGGTGAGAAATAGCTACATTTAACTGCCTTCACTGAAATGCAGGAGGAATTAGAAAACTTGATTATGAAACCTACATTACAGTTTTTTTCTAGGGTTGGAAAATTCGCTGCATTGTTGACAACATTAAACTGTCCCCAGATGTCCTGAAAAAGTGAAACATTTAGGAGTAGTGCGCCTGAAAACAGTGG
Organism: Triturus cristatus; assembly: GCF_964204655.1. NCBI lineage: Eukaryota > Metazoa > Chordata > Amphibia > Caudata > Salamandridae > Triturus > Triturus cristatus. The sequence continues at coordinate 646,400,413 of NC_140584.1, read as the reverse complement.
GAAATACATCATACATTGAAAAATACTTTTATACACTCTTTAAAATTTCGCTTTAAATAAACATTCTGGAAACAATCAAAATGCTGATGATCAGAACTTAGAAAAAGCACTTCTCTGTTGTCAACAAATAATTTAAAGAAAATATTTCAGTGCTGTTACCTCAAGGCTCAGGCAGCCAGCAGCACAGGTTTTGCCTTCACTGAAAGTTTCTTCTCTGAGGACTTGAGAACCCTGAGCCCCTTGCTGCCAGACGCCTCCGACCCTTCCTCCTGCCTCCTTAAGTCTGCTGAGTTAAACCAATACATTGCAGACACAAACCAAACTATGAAGGGCAGAGTTCACTGCAGAGCCCATGCAAGGCAATGTTTTATGCAGGCATAAACCATTGATTACAAACCTACACCAAAATGTTCTGTGTATGAACTAGTTACTTGAAGTGATGTATAGTTAACCATTATGCCTTTATGAGTGCACATCATTCCACTAGTATGGAACACATACACAGTAGTGGGCAAGCAAAGGAATAGATGTTTGGATGTTTGCATATGACCAGTAACATTATCAGACAAATAAATACAGTGTGAACATATAACATGGCATTATGCATACACACCATTTCTTATGTACAATTCAGTCTTGACACATTTACTTTATTTGCAAGTATTGAAAACATGAGCGATTATTTATTAAACTTTCTGTGAACGCAACTGAAACTTGCACAAGTACAAAATTGCATCTGCATCTGCATCCACAAGGGATAGATCTTGATTCCCAGAATCCCAGTCTGCGGATTTTAGGGGCACAGACACGATTCAGTACTCCAAATTATCTTCATGCTGAATAGATTTTCAGGGGCAGTATGCCTGTATGTGTGTGAAATTCACGTGATTTGCTTTTGCGAAATTACACAAAATTACACTATGTAAAAACGGCATTTAGCAGTAGCATAGTAACTTCACCATATGGTAAAAGTTGGTGATTCTGGGGATTTTGCGTAAAATGTGTAACACGAAATTTGTGAGATTATGGCAGCACAACAAGAATTTCCCCTGGGCCTATTTGTGACATGAAAATGGCTGGTCACATGGCAAAAAAGTGAACAAACACAAAGTTGTTGGAATTATCAAACATTGCCATTTTTCAGCGCAGCCAAGACTCTGAATTTACACCAGACTTGATGTAGTGGATGAAGCAACATGCACCAAAGTACAAGTCATTTCATGGAAACATGTTTTGGTTTTAGAGATAAAAGTATATTTATACATTTGCAATAAATCATTGCTGAGGAATCGACACTGTGGAGAAGATGCACTCGTAGGATCATGGCTGATAGACATATGCTAGGGAAACATTGAAAGGATGTGAGAGACAAAAAGAGGGACGGGTAAGTGAAGGGAGAGATAAAAGGAGAAGGAATTTAGAAAAGCAGATACATGAAGGAGAAAAGAAGAGAAAGGCAGGGGAGAGGGGTGAAAGGGGAGTGGATGGAGGAAAGAGGAAGGTTAGCAAGAGTCAGTAGAGAGGAAGTGGAACAATTCGTACAGGGTGAAGAGAGCAAAGCTGGGTAGGGAATGAGAATAAAAGTGCAGAAGAAGGAGAAGAGTAGGATTAGCGAATGGCAAAGGAAGGAGAGGAAGATGAGAGTGGTAGGAGTTTCTTGATATGTAACAAGTGAAGGATGAATAGTACCTCATGGATACCACATTAGTTTCATTCTAGTACAGCAGTCTAGGCGCTTGGTTTAAAGGTGGATAATTATGGAGTGTCCTACAATTTCTGGAAGAAGGCTAAAATCTGGAAGTGAATCCACTGGAGGATTTCTTTCACCATAGGGCTATTATCGGGAAAGAAATACTACCAGTGTGCTCTCAGTGTCAGACTTTGACTCTGCATTGTGCCCGCAGCCAGGCAGTTGAGCCCTGGTGCTCTGGACTGCCTCTGTGCACTTTCCCTGTGGCTGGAGTCTGAACCGCAGAAGGGAAGGCTGCAGATTTCAGCTTGTGTATACTCTGCCTGTGTGTGGATAGCAGGGTCTTCATCGTGGCAGACTGACGTACTGATGTGCCAATATATTCATTCTCATGCCCCGGCCTACTGCACCTTTTTTAGGCTTCTTTGAGCCCATTACATTTAAAAAAGATGGTATTTTCCGAAACAGGCTCTTTATATGGATACAACTGCCTTGTTCCACTCATGAAACAGGATCACAGGATTGAAATCTCACATACAAACACACAAATGGTAATGTCAGTAGGGTTGCTGCCTAGCCGTTTTTACCTGCATGACCAGTCTTTTAATATCTCAGCTGGTACAAAAATTAGGAACATCACATAAAGCTAGTATTATTCCACCTTGTCAGTATATACTTAAAACAGTAAAATAGGAAGAAGGAACTCTAAAATGTGTTCTAGATTTGCCATAATGATCCGTAACATATAATTAATGTAAACCATGACAAAAAAAGGGAAAGTTAAAAATAAGTACAGATGGTTTTTTTTTTTTTTTTTTTTTTCTTTTTTCTTGTCCTCATATTCAGCCCATTTGAAGCCACCCAGGCATTGGAGCGAGAAGAAAAGAGTGACACCGCCTCAGTGCACTGGATTTGTAAACTTTATCAACAGACAAGCTTACCGGTGTATCTCCTTCTCAAACACTAGCCAGCGGCGACATACACTAGGGACCCAATTGCTAGGCCCGGAAAGGCAATAGCAAGGCAGGAAGGGCAATGAAATCATTGGACAGGGGGGAAAAAAAAAAAAAAAAAAAAAAAAAAAAAAAAAAAAAAAAAAAACCCCGTCACCACTTCATAAGTTTCCAAAATTCCTGCTTCTTCTTACTTCCTGGTCTTATAAGGTCCATCTTGGATATCCTTAGGAGAGAAGTCTGCCAGTCTAAAAATTCCGGAGGCTTGGGATCTTTCCATTTAATACAAATCTCTCTTCTTGCTATTAAGATGGCATAAAATAGCAGATGCTTGGGTGAACCAGTCAGATTGGGTATTAATCCAAAGAAAATCAGAGAAAAGTCAAGGGTAATAGATATCCCCAAAGAGGTAGACAGAGCCTTACCCACTTGGTACCAAAAGCTCGATAAGAGAGGGCAAGTCAGGAACATGTGAGCATCAGACGCCGCTTCTTCACCGCATCTAGCACAGCACACAGGAAGATCTTTTGCAAATTTAGTTAGCCTCTGTGGTGAAAAATAGGCTCTATGAATCGTGAAGATATGATTCCTTCTTAACCAAGCAGGCTTTACAATATCCCATAATGTCTTACACGAATTAAGCCACAACAGCTCAAGATCAACCTGTGGAATGCAGCTATTCCACAATGAAGTTGGGAGTTTAAAGTCACCATCGATCTCTTCAAGAATAGTGCGATACCAAAAACCAACCTCTTTTCTAAATGGAGGTTTCTGTGTAGCCTGTGTCTCCAACTGTGTAACCCTACCTAGAGTGTAATTGCTTCTAATAGCATAATTTGTGGTGGCCCAGCTAGAAAGCTGGAGAAATTTGAATCTGGAGATAGAAAAGCCAGTATTTTCTCGGAGGGCCTCCCAAGGGATCAGTGAGCCCTCCACGAAAAGTTCACCCCACCTCGCTATACCGGCTACCCTCAGTGGTAAGGACAAACTATCCTTTAGGAACTCAGGTGTCCCAGGCGAGTCCCAGATTGGGGCTAGGTTAGAAAAATACCCCATCTTCATTGCAGCTCGCATTTTAACCCAAGTTTTTAACAAACCCCATAAAACCTTTAATCTAACTTTTTTTAAAAACTTGGGATCTCCATATTTAAATAGGAAGCCATCTTCGGAAAAGCCACTCACTCTTAGCATGGACAGGAACATCAAACCCATACCACTACTTGTTGGAACCTTTAATAGCATCCGTGAATGGGTGAATTGAAAGGCCCAAGCATATATTTGCAGGTCTGGGGCTGCCAGGCCGCCCTTCTCTCTACGTCTTCTTATTTTCTTCCAAGCGATCCTGGACCCTCTAGAAGCCCAAATGAAGGTGTTAAGCTCACTCTGTATTTTTGCTAGCGAAGCACTCTCAAAAAATAAGGGGATACAATCAAAAAGAAAAGTAAACCTTGGTAAAATTGACATTTTGATCAAATTAACCCGACCCAACATTGACAGAGGTAAGTTGGCCCAATTTTTCAATAGTTTTCTGATTTCTTTTGTAATTAATGATAAATTGTGAGAGGGGATCTTATCAATTTCATGTAGGATATGGACACCTAGATATCTTATATCGGGTTTTTAAGGAAGGAAGATGAGAGTCTACATACATATTCCAGGCCATAATTTCCGTCTTCGAGGTGTTTATCTTATAGCCTGAGACAGATCCAAATTTCTGGGCTAGTTCGATAACAGCTGGGAATGCCATATTCAGGTTGTCTGTCAGAATAAGGGTGTCATCGGCATATAATGCCACTTTCCTTTCCCACTCCCCGCATTTGAATGGAGACACCCTAATGTCATCTCGCAACATCTGTGCAAAAGGTTCAATATATAAATTAAATAATAAAGGGGAAAGAGGGCATCCCTGACGCGTACCCCTTGTTATCGCAAGAGATTTTGTGAGGGAGCCGTTAACCATGATATTCGCCGATGGATTGCAGTATATAAGAGAGATAACTCGTCTAAATTTATCGCCTAGCTTAAATTTGGCCAAGACCTCCGACATGAACAGCCAATTGACCCTGTCGAAGGCCTTCTCCGCGTCCAATGTCATTCCCGCCAAAGGAAGGGACCATGCTGAAGCCATATCAATGGCTCCAATGAAATCATAGGTTAAATCAGACAGGTGACGGCCCTTGACAAAACCCTTTTGGTCTAGATGTAATAGAGCACCTACGACTCCTCCCAATCTATTGGCCATGATGGAAACAAAGATCTTGTAGTCGGTGTTCAAAATTGAGATTGGCCTATAAGATTCGCAATTTGAAGCTGATTTCCCAGGCTTCAATATTAGTGATATTGTCGCTTTATTCCACGAGGGAGGAAGAGGAGTGCCTTCTTGTAAGATTTCATTAAACAAGGTAGTTAGGAAAGGGGTGATCTCTTTTGCCAAGCATATATATATTTCCGAGGGTAAACCATCCGGCCCAACTGCTTTCCCTTTCTTTGAGCTCATCACAGCCCTATATACCTCATCATATGTAATAGGTGCATCTATTTTCGTTTGTTGATCTGGATTTAACCCAGGAAGGTTTATATTGTTTAACAAGGACAGAACTTTAGCGGAGTCATGGTGTCCCTCTTCCTTATATAAGTCTGAAAAAAAAGAATAGAATTGTGTTTTGATGTCCTCATCAGAGGTATACAATATCCCAGATTTAGACACTGAACTAATATAATTCCTTGCCCGGTCTGATCTAATTTTCCAGGCAAGAAGTTTCCCGGCGCCCTCCCCATACTCAAAATGGGCGATCTTGCTAGCTTCCCATCTTTGTAATAATCTGGAATTAAGGACAGACTCCAGGTCCCCCTTCAGGGTCCGTAGAGTCTCTTGTGCACCCTCTATACTCTCTCGATTGCCCAGATCAATGACTGCTTGGGTTGCTTTGATTTTACTTTCGATATCCGCGATGTCTGCCTTATACCTTTTTGACCTATAGGAGGAGATACTTGTTATATGCCCCCTCAAATAGGCCTTAAAAGCTTCCCATACAATAGTGGCTGAAGCAGTTAGGGCATTTCTAGCTAAAAATAATTTAGTTTCCGACTGGAGGCCCACTAATACCTCTTCCTGCATAAGTAGAGTGCGGTCCATTGACCATGTCCTCTCCACTGGGGGCGCCGGTTTATTGATGACTAGGCTGATCGCAGAGTGGTCAGAGAGGTGAGACGGAAGATAGAAAATATCCTCTACCCAGCTTTTTATTGATTGACTCACTAAAATAAAGTCAATCCTAGACTTATGCCCGTATTTGTAGTTGCAAAAAGAGTACTCTCTTTTAGTCCCTGCTTTTATCCTCCATATATCTAAGAAACCCAATTGTTTCATAAAGTCGGTTAGGCATGTTCTAGTTTTGTGAGATGCAAGTGGCCTGTACTGGGAGGTCTTGTCTAACAGGGGGTTCAAGATCAGGTTAAAATCACCTGCCAAAATAACCGGGTTAGAAAACGCTATTAAAGCAGATGCCATGCCATTGAAGGAAAGAGGGTCGTCCTGATTTGGACCATAGTAGCCAGCAATTGTTAATCTTACATCCTTTACTTGACACTCTGCTATGGCCCATCTCCCCCCTGAATCCACGACTTTAGAAAGGAGTGTTGCTTGGGCTGATTTTTTAACCAGTATAGCTACTCCCCTGGTATTAACAGATTGAGTGGTACAAACTACAAAATCCAACCAACCCAACCTCTTAACTAAAGTAGATAGTTCTGACTCAGTTAAATGCGTCTCCTGCAGTATAATGACCCGCGCACTACTATCCCGTAAATATTGGAAAATCCGATGCCTCCTTGAATTAGTGCGCAGGCCATTAACATTCCAGGAGAGAATGCCTAAGCTATTCATGATTCTGAGTCATCCTCAAAAAAAAACCCTCTTGGCTACAAATCCCACACACACTTATCATGCTTCTAACTCCCATATAACAGACAAAATGGACTATAATAGGGAAAATGAGGACTATTTTTTTCTTTTTTCCCAATGCAACACCCACCCTTTTCACCCCCCCGTGCCCTACAGATGGTTTTATATAAAGTTCTATTTGGGTATCATGTTCTGGCCCTTGCAGAATCTTACAACATGAACAAATGAGCAGTATTTTTCTCTTGGGAAGGTGGCAACCCTACATGTCACAAATGAGAAAACTGAAAGCCTGGCAGATATGAGCACACGCTTTAAATTAATGTTTGAATGCTATTTATTATCTGCTAAATTAATCTTCAAATGGGAAATTCAAAGTAGTTTAAAATATACAATATTACTTTTAAAAGCATAACCTTGCATCTGTGAGCAAATAACATAAGAAAAGATCCTCAAGGGCTAACAGGAAACGCATCTCTGCTTCACAGGGAGTGGCTCCTGCCAGGACTTGAGAAAGCTGATCCTTCAGCTTCGAGAGACCTTGTCATTGCCTTGTCATTCCACCCCCTCAATTCTGCTGAGTCAAACCCTAGTATAATGCAAGCAAATTCAGCATATCTTCAATGTGCAACCCATTCAAACTAAGATGTTTGCTATTTATTAACCAGCATGATTGGCAAATAAATGCAAATAATATGTAGAAGGCAAACCACTAATATATTCATATATATTGTGCACACAATTATCTAATGTCTAGAAAAGAATATATTGTTTATACAAAGACATATTATGCTTATAAACCTAGGTGTTGTTCATGTGCACCGTAGAATGATAATGCGTACCAGCACTTAACACGCACAACCAATATGATAAACATGCAAACCAGTAGGATACATATGAGAACCAATACATCATGCATGCAAATCAGCATGTAAAGCTTTAAAACCAATGGTTGAACATTTTAACCAAGATATTACACACAGAAACCAGAACATTACTAGGATGAACCGAGATATCATATATAAGGACCACAAAATAATGTGTGTCAACCATTATATTACAAATGCAACTCATTATATTCTTCGTGCAAACCACCAATTTATGTGTAACCAGTATGGCACGCATGCATGCAAACCAGCACGTAATGCTTTCAAACCAATTAACTGTGTATTATAACTAGTATATCACACGCAAAAAAACAGTATTCTACAAGTGTGAAGCAATGTATTATGTATGCAATCACGCAGTTATAGAAATCTACCAGCACATTATGAATGCAAACCACCATGTTATGCTTTCTAACCAATAGGCCGCATAGTTGTTTGAATATATTACGCGCCAAAAGAGAACATCACAAGGGTGAAGCAATATAGTATAAATATGAATCCATACTAGAAATGTTGACACACATTTAATTTGAAAATTAATATGATGTGTACATCAATCAGTGTGCTATGAATATAACAGCACATTATGGGAGAAAACTAATATATTATGCGTCACAGCTAAGACATTAGACATGTGGACCAGTGTGTTACCCATGCAAAGCACTAGAGTACTGATGGAAACCACAGAATTATGCCTATGTATTAATTCATTCTATAGGCAAACATATGCTATACACTATGCCTAGTAGCCAGTGTATTGTGCATGCATCGTTATCCAACTGTCTTGCCCCGGCTATCTTAGAGATATTTAATTCCTCGGCAGAAACAGGCACCATCCCTTCGGAATGGAAGGATGCCTGTGTACTACCTATTTTGAAAAAACCCACCCTGGACCAAAAGGCACTGGCAAACCACCGCCCCATATCGCTACTGCTTCTTTTGGGCAAACTGCTTGAAAGTTTGGTTAATAAACAAGTAACAGACTACCTAGAATCAAATCAAATCCTGGATTCTTCGCAATCCAGTTTAAGATCAGGTCATAGCATGGAAACGGTGCTTTTGGCAGTGACTGACTCCCTGAGACTTGCACTTGACGCAGGCAATCCGGCTATGCACGTGCCATTAGATCTCTTGGCGGCGCGATCTCCCATGTCAGGATGCGAGAGAATGGGATAAAAGGCCTTGCGCTTAAGTGGCTCCACCATTTTCTGCAAGACAGATATCAAACTGTCATCCTTGGCCCATATACCCCTCACAAAATGTGATTAGACAGGGGTGTCCCACAGGGCTCTTGTTTGAGCCCCACCCTGTTTAATATCTATGTGTCCCCCCTTGCTAAGATCGTAGAGCCTTTTGGCTTTGAGATAAACTCCTATGCGGATGATACACAGCTGATGTTTACATTCGAGTCAGATCTAGCCACTGCAAAATAACGTTTTGCCTTGGGTATGCTAGACATCTCCAACTAGATGAATGACAATTATCTCCAACTAAATGCAGACAAGACGGAGATCATGCTATTTGGCAAGTCCTCCTCTGTCTGGACAGATGAGTGGCGGCCTTCATAATTGGGGCCTATTCCTATCCCTCAGCGATCTATTAAGAATCTTGGGATAAAAATTGATCAGCTTCTTACAATGAAAGATCACATTCTGACCACTTCCGGATTATGTTATCAAAACATGCGTCTTCTGTGCAGAATATTTCCATATCTTCCTACATCCGCCAGAAGAATGTTAGTCCAAGGCCTAGTAGTAAGCAGATTAGACTATGGCAATGCTCTCTTGGTGGCAGCTAATGAAACCCTGGTAGCCCAGTTACAGGTACTCCAAAACATAGTAGCCAGCTTCATCTTCAACCTCCTCCCGACACCTCCTCTGCCCCGATATTAAAGGAGCTGCACTGACTGACAGTGAAAAAAGGAGCATTTTTAAGCTCTGCTCTCTTACTTATAACGCGTTACGAGGCAAAGGACCCAGATATCTTCAATTAAAAATCAAACCGTACACACCTAGCAGAAGCTTACGATCATGTGATAAGGCCCTGCTATGTGTCCCCTGCACTCGCTTAACGAAATGGGGGGAGGGGGTAGAGCTTTTTCTTACCTTGCCCCCTTCTATTGGAACAAGCTTCCGCTACACATTCACACTTGTGCTAACTTCTTCAAATTTAGGAAATTGCTGAAATCCTGCCTATTCTAATTCCTAATCTCATCTCCCTACTGATACGTGTTAAATTGGCCCAGCGCAGAGGAGCCCATGAGAGAGTCGTGCACTATAATAAATGTAAATTACATAACACAACATGCAACCCATTGTGTTGTACAAAGACCCATATTTACTCTGCATGCACCAAAGCACTAAACAGACACAGAAGTGTGCAGTTGATATAACCCGGCATAGTGTAAACATAAACCAATATAATTCGTTTAAAAATAACTCATCTTAAACCGTATGCTTTGTTGCGCAAACCAAAAGCTTTATCAATGTACCAGTAGCTTACCTATGTGTAAAACAACATACTGATTACTCAAACTAGTATTTCTAATTACCAACCAGTAGAGTGCATGCAAACCAATACAACGTGTATGAACCAGTGTAGTGCGCACAAAGGCATATTGATTATGTGCAGGGCCGGACTGGCCGTAGCAGCACCAGGTGTTTCCCCGGTGGGCGCCAGGGTATTTTGTTCAGTTTGGCACCTCATAGGTAAGGTCACAGAATATATATATATCTATATATATATATATGTGTGTATATATATATATTTATATAGATGTGTATGTTCATTTCAATTCAGCGTCAATGGTCTGGACGCTTTCCACGGAACACCGGTTGTTTGTAGTCTCCCTGTGACCAAATCTTGGAGGAGTACGATGGTGCTAGAGATGGTGGTAGTCAGGAAGAGGATTGCGGATGGCTGCAGTGGGAGATTGAGATACCGTAGCGGGGCGGTCTTGCCGGCTGCCCGCACAGCTTCAACATTTTCCCGCAAGAAATGCCTCGCCCAGGAGTCTGACGCCTTGTGGTGACCGGGCGTTGCAGAAGCCTACGCCGATGCAGTGAGGTCTGTCCGGCATATTTGTAACTTTTCATGCATCGGTCCCCTTCGACCCGGAGTTTTGTGCTTGGTTCATTATTCATGCTGCCTTTCACTTTAAGACATTGAGACTGGTTCACGTTTAAATAGAGTATTTCCTATGGCCCTTAATTTATTGGATTTAATCCGGCATGTTTTTGGGTCCCAGTCATTTGTTTTTAAAGATGCTGACTCCTCAAAATGACTTTTGTTTTCTATGTTGCCATCATGCATGCGATCGCCCAGTTGCATTGTGGGGGGGTAGTTCGGCTTCTGATTTGTGCACGCGTTGGGAAACAGGCATTTATGCCTTACATGGCTACAATTGTATATAGTTTGTTCCCATAGCACGACATTCTGTCCGAGCACTTTTTCCTTATATTTCTGGAGGCCGCAATGGAGTTCTCTGCATTTTAAGCATGGCTTTGATTTACATATTTCCAGCAGCAGGAGTTAGAGTTGGATTACCAGATGACTGTTCAATATCGGAACAATATATACTGGGCCAGAACTGTTATGGGGTGTAACCAATCAATCTCAAGGATATGCAGCAGCGTGTTTGAATTAAGAAATGTACTGTTAGATACACAGGTATCACACTAAAGAGCGATTGGTGTCTCATGCTCATTTTATGTAAATTTCCCACCCAGGCGGACTTAAGTACTTGTTATTTTACCCACACCATGAGTACTGTAGTGATTGTGTAGATTAACTATGTGCTTTGCGCAATTTTTATTTTACTGTATGCAATTTAACACTTACGTTTCAGTATATAAGTTTAAAACTGCAGAGGGGTCTAGTTGATACATATTTTCATCAGTATGTTTTCTATGTTTATTAATGCCTTGTGTGGGTGGGACTATATAATGCAAAAGTGTAATGGCACCAATCAGATTGACAAAGGCTTCACAGAAGCCGAAACGCGTCTCTTGTTTCTCGGGGTCGAGGGTGACCCGTTTTAATAAAAAGAAGCTATATATATATATATATATATATATTGAATATTTAGTGGCTCGCCCGGCCACGAGATGCCCCGACGCCCTCGGCGGATCAAGCGTGCTGGGATTCACCAGCGCGAGGTATGGACAGTGGGGGGGCCTCGCTTGCAGAGATATTAGCACCGAGACGCAGTCTCTACATGACTTTCACCGTACACGGATGTTTTAATTGAATTGAAGGCAGGAATGCCAGCCACTTGGTGAAAGAAACGTCATGAGTCTTCAGTGGCTATATTTTGGACTATGTGTACCAGCATGCCATTTCCACTACGCCCACTGGGGCGGGACTCTGTATATATTAAAGAGCGCTTTCTGAAATGCCTGTTTCCGGCCTTACTACTTGCCAGTGATCAAGAGCTCTCTGAAGCTCGAAACGCGTTTGGCTGTTTGGACCTCATGTAGCCTGCTGATTGAATTTCTGCCTGCATTGTGGTGTGCTGCATCCCTCACTGTGCGAGGCATCTCTAGGGGTAACCTTGCTGTTTTGAATATATATATATATATATATACACACACACACACATATTTTCGCTTCAGCCCTGCCCTTCATGAATAATGGAGGAAAGAATTTAATAAATTATTATTTGACACATACACTTCACAACCTCTGACTATACAATTATGTTTTGGATAGCTCATGCTGTTTGTTTTGTTGCTTTTACAAATGCGTGGTAATGTATTGCCACAGATTAGGTTATTCCTATTTGTCCTACATTTTGGCAGTGGCGGGCAAAATAGATCAAATGCTATTACCTGAAGCCCCCACATTATCGACTAAAGGGTATCTCTGGACGGAAGAAGTAAGAAATGATTTTGGGCTCATTACACCTATGGCGTGGATCTAATCCCTGAATAAAACATTATGTTTCTTACAGCTGTTTCCTTACAATTTGGGATGGGATAGCAATAGTAATGCCCTATTTATTCATAATTATGACTAAGTTTCAGAGTGTTTATAAGAATATTTATATTTACAATGGATTTATTGATGCAACCGTTATTTTTTCAATTTCATAATAAAAAAGAGAACATGTTATGTTAGAATTATTACTGTACACACTAATACTAATTTCATCAAGCAGAGGAGAGTGAAAGACTGAGTCAGTACAGTCACACTGTGGTCTGAAATGTGACCTCAGCGTCACGCACAGATCTCTGTGGCAGATGCTTGTGCTTGCTGAGCTGTGTTTTGATCTGGGTAGCAAGGATACCAACTTTAACTCAGGCACTGCAACGTGCAGCCCTAATATGGACAAAAGTGCCAGGGCAAGGAACAGAATGCGAGTCAGAGTGTTTCCCATATAACCTACAGGGGCAGAGGTCATGAACACACAACTGTATCAGCATTTTCTCTCAAAAACAGAAGCAACCATTTTATCCTAAATGTTTGTGGAATTTGTATGTCACAATATGCTTTAGGTAAATAGTTTTGGGGTGACTTTGTACGTTTAGTAACAGTACCTCCTAGTCCCCAGTTCCACCCGACAGTCAGCACCATCCATCCAAAGGCCTCTCAAATTCAAAATCCTGGCTTGTCCACAGATCGGCCTCCCCTGTCCCACAGGGTCGAGGAGGGAGCCTGGTGTATCATCCTCTGAAAGCTCTCTGGGCAGTTGATAACCTTTAAAGGCAGAAGAAATAGCTCCTATTCAGAACATGCTTTCCACTATCGGTTGTTTTATTTACTGGTTCTGGATGCAATATTGAAATTGCAGTTTATACATTATTTATAACTTTGGCCCTGTCACCTAAACCTGCATGAAACGATCCCAAAAACAAGTACACATGCCAGACTGATCAAGGCAGAGACAAGCTTTATGGAGAGTCCGAAACACTGCATGTTCCCACAGGAAATTCGTTGTGAAGATTAGCACGAAACTGCTGGACCGCTCGGCCTGGTTACCTCGTCTCATTGTCATTATTTTAGTTTGCTGTTAATCCCTCTTTTTTGAAAATGAACAGAAGGGTAAAAAAAGATATATTCATTTAGTGGTCGTTAATTCTGAGGTGGTAAATCGATTTCCTGCAAGGAGCTGGGGATTGTTTCCCGCGTGTGGGTTGCGGATCCAGTCCACAATTAAGTTATCATATGTCATCCACAGTGTGATACGTCATAGAGGGAGCCAAATGCCCTCAAAACTGTATATTTCTGGAAGCACTGGGTGGGGAAGAAATATGTCAATTTTGCCACTCTCTCATCCTTAAGCTAGGTATAAAAAATGTTACCAAACCTTAACAAGCTTTGGCAAAGCCAATAGGTCTGGCCTTGGTAGGTGGGCGCATTTTTTTTTTGTTTTATAATGTATTTCATAGAGATGCATAGCAAAAGAAAGCATGCAGTCACCTATTCATGGCTGTCACATGGCTACAATAAAACATTTAAAATGAAAAAAAAACCATGCATTGATATGGCCTTTTTACTAGTGATATTTTTAATTTATTAATTGGTTTATTAATATTATTTGTAAAGCACACTAGAATAAGTCACCACCTACCCAATCACTAATACTGGAGACTGCTACAAAGTATCACTTAAAAGTTCAGGCTAGAATCCTTTACCGGAGACAGATAATATATCATCGAGCTGGGCAGCCAAAGTGCACACAAAGAAAACACTGTGGTTCTGTTCTTTATTTCAACACTTGGGTGGTTGCCGGTAAACAATGGCTTGTTCCTTCTACATTATTCTGTAAAGGGCTGAAGTTAGAAAAGGCACCCTGGATGTAGTAACTGGTTGGGAATCGGAAGTGGAGGGGTTTCCTTAGTGGTGTGGCATGCTTAGGAAGTGTTTCCCATTGTGTCTAATGTACACTTTAAATAGGCGGGGGCCGGATCAGAAATGTCCTTGGTGGTATGTTAAGGCAGTACTTTGTGCAAATACCTTTTAACACTGAGGGGCATATTTACAAGCCCCTATTGCCACGGGAACCTCACTTTTTCTGACATTCCTGTGGCGATTGGGGCTTTGCCTTATTTACAAGGCAGCGTTAAGTCACTTAATGTGGCTTAACGCTGCCTTGTAAACAAGGCCCCCTTTCTTTCACACTATGCTTAGCGTTTAAAGGGGAAGGCAATGGGTGTTGCAGTGGATGCTCCCCAGCAACACCCATTGAGTCTGACGCTGCCTCCTATTTACAAGGGAGGCGTAAATAGGAGGCAGCTCCAGAATTATGACCAGGGAAAACCTGGTCTTACCCTCTTCTTACCCTGGCGTCTTACCAGCATTTTTGCTGTTTTCATGTGTGCTGCGTTGTGCAGCATACATGAAAACAGCAAAAGGCCAATGATTGTTTATGTGCAGAAAGGAGGGCCTTCTTGTACATAAACAATCACTTTTAAAAAAAATGCTGTTTTGCAACTTCTATGTGCATTGAGCAGCGAACATAGAAATTACAAAACGGCATTTCAAGATTGTTTATGTGCAGGAAGGGGGACCTTCCTGTACATAAACAATCTTCACCTGCATGCAGACACCCTTAGGCTGCTAAGTGTAGCGCCAGGGCAGGGGAAAGACAGGGTTGCACCATATTCTTGTAAATATGGTGCCGCCCTGCAGCTCTGAGGTGGTGGGATGAGGCATTAAGCCAGGAAGGCTAACGCCTCACTCAGCCACTTCCATTGTAAATATGCCCCTGAATTGTGAAAACAGGATTTTGGAGTTGTTAGTGTGCCAGGATTCAATCAATCAGTAGATTTGAAGAGCGCTACTTGTCAGCTGTGAGGGTATCCAGGCGCTGGCAGGGACTTGTTGATTAGCAGAACATCCAGGTCTTCAGGGACTGATTATGTTTAACCCCTTCCCCGCTCATGACGGAACCACTCCGTCATGAGCCACGGTCGCGCTGTGCTCATGACGGAGTGGTTCCGTCATGCCGCGACCGTTGGCGGCCGCTCCTCCCACGCGGCGCTGTTTCCCCGCCTGTGCGGGGGGACAATGCAACTGGGCGGAGTCATGACGGAACCACTCCGTCATGAGCACAGCTCAACCGTGGCTCATGACGGAGTGGCTCCGTCATGAGCACAGCGCCACCGCGCTGCCCCCCCACACCCCCCAGCGCTGCGGCGGAATTCCCGCCGCAGCGAAGGGGTTAAGCATATTTATTGTGTGGCAATTTCTTGTGGTGATGTTGTGTTTAGATGGTTTTTTTTGTGCTGGTGTGTACTTGTACTGTATTATTGCAATGCAGTTTTGTTGCGTTGGACTGCAGTTGTGCCAAGTTCGCTTTTGACTGCCTTGGTGTGATGTGCCCAGTTACGTTGTAATTGTATTGTTAGATTTCTTTCTGTTTCCTATTGTAGTATGATATGTTTTGTTTTTAGCTATGTAAACTCATGCTGCTACAATCCCAATCAAAAGCAGTACATTCAGTGACAAGCAACCCCACCAAGGGTGTGGAACAAGGGGGTAAAGGAGCACTGCTCCGGCTCTCTAGCTCTTCAGACACCAGTCTGAGCCTAAAACTGTGGTAGAGACTGTGTCTTCCCTTATCGCTCCCAGTGGTCACTTTATGTGACATGGTTCTGGGCGTTCCACTCACTGCATCTGTTTTATACCTTACACCAACCAACCACTGCCCGTTTCACTGGGTCACTGTGACTGGGGCAGTGAGAGCATGCAAGATGAGAATTACCGTCGCCTTCATCCGAAGTGGCGCTGGCCAGGGACTGCAAAGCGGCAATTTATTTTCATGAACAAGAGGCCGCAGACACAAGACCAAGGTCGACCTAGTGCAAAAAGGGATTGTTTGGGTGACGGTTCCGTGAGCATGGCTCACTTAGGCGAGTTGGACTGCGGATGTAGCATTCGCGGAAATAGTGTCTTTTCGTATAAGGGGTCAGGTGCTCAGTAAATACCATTGGGACGAAAGGCACACTAGGTCATCCAGTGCACACCCTGTGCTTGTCTCAAACACACCTGTATTAGACAAAGAAGCCCAGTATGTGCCCCAGCCCATCAAGCACACGCGAACAGCTTCTGCAGCTACCTAGACGCATTAAAGGTGGACATACAGTGAGTGTATCGCTATCTTTTATTTTATGTAAAAAGTATTCTTAATGTGTGCAAAGGATAAATGCTTTAACTAAACAAATATACCCTTAACCCCGTTACACCAGGCTGGGACAGAACATAGGCCCATGTACCAAAATAACAGTGGCCTTAAGAGCGAATCAGATAGCTAAAAAGGTTTCCTGCATTTGCAAACTGAGCAGGTCTGAAATAATACTAATAAAGATATGCTATGAAGTGGGTTTGCAAGAAGAAATACCCTTTACAACATGGTTGTACCATGCTGTACCTTTACCACGCATTTTTTGTCATGCATATTTTTAGAATCCATACGATTTTACAACGTATGCCTTTACCACCCATTTAAGGTAAGTTCTGGGGGGTGGGGGTCTCCCCCCACAAATACATTGTTTATATATCAAAATATATTACCTACTGGCGGTCGCCAGTAGGTAGTTATAGTTAGGACCCCTTTTCCATAGGAAAACCGCAACATTCTATTTGGAATAACTTTGGCGCCGGTCGACGAATCCTCGCGAATTTCTCAAAATAGGTGGGGCGCTACGCTCCGCTCCTACCCTGAAACTCTCGGGGGGATTCGTCAAGCGGGGGCTGAGATAAAAGGGGGGTCCCAAAACGCGTTTTTCCCATGCATTTTTCCATAGGACCTTTAGACAGGGCTACAGCCCGAACGGCTGAACAGAATTACTAGAAATTTGGCAGAGAGGTAGTCCTCAGGTCAAGGAAGTGCCTTTTCTAGGTTTGGTGTAAATCTGTTCAGTAGATTTTGAGAAAATAGCCTTTAAATCAATATATATATCTGAGCCAGCTTACGGTACGCTTACCGTAAGCTTACCGTACGCGTACGGTGGCGTGCGCGAGCGCTATTCTGATTGGCTCTTAGATCTTAGTAAACATTCGAATCGGCCGAAACCAGGAAGCGGCGGCCGCCATTTTCTCTCTCGCACTGAGAGTTAGGTTGTTAAATAAAACCAATAAACATGTAATGGGGCTGTTTAGACAGCTCCCACACACATAGCCATGATGAGGGAGTCCCCAAAGACCCCCCCCAAGGCCAAAAATTGAATTTTTATTTTTTCGCTAATTTCGCCGATTACGCTTACCGTACGCGTACGGTAAAAAATGTAATAAAAAAAACACTATCCACACTCTCCCCTCCCCCTGTTCTTATGGTGGCCTGCAGGCCAACAAATGTGCAGGGCTTATTAGAGGTGTAAAAAACCACAATATTTTAAACAAAAATAATAAAAGAAAAAATTATCCACACTCTCTCCACCCCGTGTGCAAATGGTGCCCGAAGGGCACCATTTGTGCATGGCTTTTAAAAATTACGAAAAATTAAAATATTACCTTTCAAAACGAAGTGCATCATATGTCCTCCATGTGCGCACGGTGCGCGAAGCGCATTGTGCGTACATGGCCCATCTAGCGTAACGTGGGCACGCGGTGCACGTAGCGCACCGCGTGCCCACCGTGCGTGCACGGCACTAACTGCGTAAAGTGGGCGCGCGGTGCGCGAAGCGCACCGCGTGCTTACTGTGCGCGCACGGAACAAACTGCGTTAAGTGGGCGCGCACGCCACGAATGGCGTAAAGTAACTTAGCATTTAAAAAACCGTACAAATTCACTGAAAAAACCATAGGTTTCACACACGTTATAGTTAGGAATTAACATTTAAAAAACCTTGCAAATTCACTGAAAAAACCATAGGTTTCACACATGTTATAGTTAGCGGAAATTTTACTGATAAAAAACCAGTGAAATTCCCCCGTTATAGTTAGTGCAGGCAACTATAACTCACGCGACCGCAATCTTCTGCTGATGACATATGTGTCTTTATGAAAAAAAAATATTTGTAATATATGTATAGCTAAAAATGTATGGAAGAAGACATGGGCAAATAAGTGTCTAAATACAGTATTAGCATCAGCAGAGGATTGCGGTCGCGTGAGTTATAGTTGCCTGCACTAACTATAACGGGGGAATTTCACTGGTTTTTTATCAGTAAAATTTCCGCTAACTATAACATGTGTGAAACCTATGGTTTTTTCAGTGAATATATATAAACAATGCGTGGTAAAGGAATACATTGTAAAAGCATATGCTTTCCAAAAATTGCAGGGTAAAAAATGCGTGGTAAAAGGCATGCAGAGTACTTTCCTGCGTTTTTCCGTCATACAAACCCCAAGTCAATAAAACAGACCCACAAACAGCTAAAAAACAATTGTCCACATACTGACCGGTCAGATGATTTCTCAGGCAGTGCATGGCCGAACGGAGGCAGAAAGTAAACAAGCCTAGGGGCAACCCTACGGTGTAATATCGCAGAGAGGTTTATTATTTAAGCTTATGATATGTGTTTAGCATCCTTTGTAGTATAATGATCACCCCAAGAAATGAGCGTGAGTGCGTGTACTGTAAAATCGGTATTGTTAGGCAAAAACATATATTTATACAGCGCTAAAGCTAACTGCATAGAAGCAACAGAGTGCACGGAGAAAACAAAGTTTAGTTTATCTAATCCTAAAATACTTTTTCAGTGTTAGTGTGTAATCAAACTTCACATAATTACTGCAAATAATTGTCTATATTCAGACAGACAGTATTATCCATCTTACTGACCTGGGAAAGCTGGACAGCTGAATTGATGTTTGGATTTGCCCTTTTGAGAGACACAACACAACACAACACAACACACATGCTTGAAATGAGCTACAAGGTAAATAGGTTTTAAATCTCACGAATTCCTTCCATGAGTAAGTGAGAACAAGCTCCACTGTCGGAAAATGTGTTATGTTGGACACACTGGGAGAGGAGGGTTATAAGAGGTTTTGGCAGGACACTGGTGTAACAGCTTCAAACCCTTCTAAAATGGGAAAATGTAGACGGGGAACAGAGGGCAGCAGGCTATGGGCCTGACACCAGTACATCAGAAATCTTTGCATTGATTATCCAAATAATCACTGGGTCACTTTAAACATGTCACAATATTCTGGACATTTAAAATCATATATGGTTAAAGTACATGGAGAAGAGACGACCTGGAAAAAGTGTCTCATAAATTGTATCTCTACATTGGTTGACAGGAGTGGGAACCGAGCATCGTGGTGAGCATCGTGCCTCAAGGTGCGAGAGATGCATGGCTTCTACATTGTGGAGCCCCATGCGCCCTCGCCATGCACTGCTAATTACCTCCCATATTACATCACTCATGACATGTTCTATGACATCACTTATAACATGACTGCAACATCTGAAATAACAACCACAGGGCCCAGTGGACCCCATCCTCCTGGGTCCAGAGGTAGGACCCACAAATGACTAGTTGGGGGCTGGGAAACTGCTGTGTCACAAAGTGGGCTCCTAGTTTGTGAGCCGGCCTTGGGGAATGGGGCCTCCAGGGCCTTAAGGGGCTCAGCAGGGATGGCTGCACAGCTCCCTCCCCTTTTAAAAAAAATAAAAATCGGGGGGATTGGGCCCCTCAGGGCCTCTTAGAGGCTGGCGGAGGGGGGTCATGCTCCCCTCCCCTTTATAAACATGTCAGCCAGGGGGATGGGATCCCCGGGGCCTTTTTAGGCTTGGGGATGGGGGGCCAGGCAGCCCCTCTCCTGTCAATAAAAAATTGGCCCGATGCATACTGACTTGTAAAATAGTACTGTACGATTGTTGCATGCACTGTATAATCTTATTCTCAATTGTGGCTAACATGTTTTCTTCTTTAATAAAAAAAGAGTAAAAATAAAAAATAAAACAATTGGCCCCAGTGGATGGGGTCCCCGAGGCCTCTTATTGGCTTGTGGAGGAAGGGGGGGGGGGGGGGGAGCAGCACACCCCTATAAATTACATATGTGGCACCCCACATCTGTAAGAGACATAGATTAGTTAAAGATTCTTCACCTTAGAATCACCCCCAGGCGTCAGACTGGATCATTTTTCTTCAGCAGTACCCCTGCATGTCGGTAGATGGCGTTGGTCGACTACGCGTTCATCGTTGGCTACGTGGTCGCAGGAATAACGTCGGGGTATCCACTTAGACGCCGCCCCTGTGCACTGACATCAGTTCTTTACACAACATTCCACGCCAGAAGCGCAGAGCCACACAAGACACTGACCCCTGGTGCACAAAACTAGGGCCCTCAAGGGACATCCCTTACCCTAGAAGTCAGTTCACAGAACGGGGAGGATGGGTGGGGTGGTGAGGAATCCATAACTAATCTATACCTCTTACAGATATATCGTTACCGAAGGTAAGTAACTTGTTCATCTGAAAGAGACAATTAGTTATGGAGTCCTCACCTTAGAATAGATACCCCAGCAATACCAACCCCGGAGGTGGGTCTGCGAACCCAAGTTCACACCAGAAAGTCTTGGAGAACTGAACGGCCCAAAAAAACTGTCTCTCCAGACTTGGCTGTCGGCAGTAGTGCTTGGATAACGTGTGCAATGAAGCCCACGTAGTTTCCTGGCAGATGTCATGAAGGTGAACTCCACGTCCCAAAGAAGTAGTAGCTCCCGTCGCCCTGGTGGAATGAGCATGCAAACCCACTGAAAGTTCCTTATTTGCTAAGGAATAGCAGATTTTGATACAAAGAACGACCCATCGACAGATGATTCGTTTTTGCACGGCCCGACCTTTCTTGGCCCCCCACATAGCCAACAAAGAGCTGCTCATCCACCCGGAATTGTAATGTGCGATCCAGATTGAATAAAAGCGCATGCTTTGGATCTAGGCGGTGGAGCCTCTCCTCCTCCTTAGAAGGATGTGGGGGTGGAAAGAAGGTGGGAAAAGTGATGGTCTGTCCTATATGGAAAGAGGTTACCACTTTGGGAAGGAAAGAATGCCTAGTACGAAGGACAAATTTGTCCGGATGAACAGCCAGGAAAGGAGGTTTTGAAGAAAGAGCCAGAAGCTCACTCACCCTGCGAGCAGAGGTGATAGCGACCGAAAAGGCAGTTTTAAGAGTCAAAAGCCTGAGAGGATAGTTATGTAGCTGCTCAAAAGGAGTGCACATAAGGTAGGTCAGAACCAGATTCAAGTCCCACTGGGGCATTACGAAAGGAATTGGAGGAAACAAGTGAGTAATGCCCTTAAGGAAGTAATTTACAATAGAGGTCTTGAAAAGAGAAGGCTGATCGGGAAGCCGAAGAAAGACTGAAATGGCCGAAATATAGTCTTTTAAAGTGCCCAGAGCAGAACCCTGCTGGGCCAAAGAAAGAATGAAGAGGAGAACCTCTGAAAGGGGTGCAGAAAGGAGATCCACAGCCTTTGCTGTGCACCATGTCACAAATGTGTTCCATCTACAGGCGTATACTGTTTTGGTGGAGGGACGCCTGGCTGCCAAGATAAAGTTGCAGACTTCGGGAGGAAGCTCGAAGCTGTCAACTGTCGCCGCTCAATCTCCACGCAAGGAGATGGAGGCTGGACAGGTTCAGGTGGTGGACCATCCCCTGCTGCTGCGACAGAAGATCCTTCCGAAGGGGCAGTCTGATCGGAGGATCGATGGCCATGCGCAGCGGTTCGGGATACCAGACTCTTCGTGCCCAGTCCGGAGCCACAAGAATGTGATGGGCCAGTCACGCTTGATCTTCTTCAGCACTCTGGGCAGAAGTGGTATAGGCGGAAAGGCGTATAGAAGACCGCAACTCCACTTGCGACAAAAAGCGTTACCTAGTGAGTGCCGCCTTGGAAATTCCAACGCGCAGAAGTACTGACATTGCGCGTTCTCTTCGGTGGCTAATAGATCTAACCAAGGTTCTCCCCACCGCTGAAAGAGACCTTACACCACCTCCAAGTGAAGACGCCATTCGTGATCCATCATGCCCCGGCGGCTGAGCTCGTCTGCCCTGCCAGGTGTTACACCACCAGGGACATGCCCTGATGTTCCAACCACTTCCAGAGACGAAGTACCTCTTGGCATAGGGTCCACAACCCCACCCGCCCTGTTTGTTGCAGTACCACATGGCAGTGGTGTTGTCCGTGAACACCTGCACTACTCTCCCTTTGAAAGAAGGAAGACATGCCTTCAGTGCAAGACGGATTGCCTGGAGCTCCAGAAGGTTGATATGGAGCCCGGACTCCGCTGGAGACCAGAGGCCTCTGATCTCCGCCCCCCCACGTGGCTGCCCCACCCCAGAAGTAATGCATCTGTCACCACTGTGAACTCTGGTTGGGGAAGGGAGAGGAATGTGCCATTGACCCAATCCTGGTTCGTTAGCCACCACTGCAATTGGTGTGCAGTGCCCTCTGAGATCTGGCCGCAATCAGAAAGATTCCCCTGATGCTTTGCCCACTGGAACATCAGGTCCCACTGCAGAGCCGGCATATGCCACCTGGCATAGACCACCATCAGGATGCAGGAGGCCATGAGGCTCAGTAGCCTCAGGGTCATTCTGACCAAAATGCGGGATAGAGGCTGAAAGACCGGGATCCCAGCTGGAATATCCCGGACTTGCTGTTTGGGAGGATAAGCCCGAAACTGCGCTGTGTCCAGAACCACTTCGATGAAAAGGAGCTTCTGCGAGGGAATCAGGTGTGACTTTGGCACATTGATGGTGAACCCCAGTGAATGCAGGCGGTTGGTCATAGTCTGGAGGTGGGAGACAACAGCCTCGGATGAGTCGTCGAGATAGGGAAAGACTGGAACTCCTGATCTGCGCAGATGAGCTGCGACCACCGCCATCACTTTCGTGAACACCCGAGGGGCGCTGGCAAGTCCAAAGTGGAGCATGGTAAACTGAAAGTGCTCGTGGCCTACCGTGAACCATAGGTAATGCTGATGGACTGGCAGGACGGGGATGTGAAAATAAGCATCCTGCATATCCAACGCAACCATCCAGTCTCCAGGGTCGAGGGCAGACAGGACCTGAGCCAGGGTCAACATTTTGAACTTCTCCTTCCGGAGGAAGGAGTTGACGTTCCTGAGATCCAAGATAGGACGCAGGCCCTTGTCCTTCTTGGGCACCAGAAAGTAGTGGGAATAACAACCACAACCTACTTCTGGGGCAGGAACTTGCTCGATGGCTCCCTCGGCCAAGAGAGCCGTAACTTCCTATTGGAGAAGGGCCAAGTGATCCTCCGACATGCGATGGAATTGAGGTGGCATGGATGGAGGGGTAGTCTCGAAGGGGATGGAGTAGCCCCTTCGGACTATCTGCGAAACCCACCTGTCCAACGTAATGTTGAGCCAGTGGGGGAGGTGATGGCGAATCCTACCGCCCACTGGCAAAAGGTGGTCCTGAAAGGTCAGACTAGGAGGGCTTGGAGGCTGCTGCAGAGGGAGCGCTGGTGGACTAGCCTACATGCTGGCCCCCAGACCCACAACTGTGGGACCCACGTCCCCGGGCGCGCAGCGGCAGGACAGCTTGCACAGGCCTGTGGCTCTGGACGGAATGTGGCGGGGCACCCCTTCTGTAGCCACGAAAGGGGCGAAAAGCAGACTGCGCTGGTCGGGAGGTGGAAGCAAGGCCCAAGGATCTGGCCGCAGCCCTGGAGTCCTTAAAGCGCTCGAGCATGTTGTCTGCCTTGCCACCAAACAAGTGATGGCCGTCAAAGGGCATGTCCAAAAGTGTTGCTTGGTCACCACCCGAAAAGCTAGTGGACCTCAGCCAGGTGTAGCGTCTTAGGGCTACTGACGTTAAAATTGTCCTGCCTAGCGAGTCGGCGGTGTCCAGCCCACATCTTATGGTGAAATTCGCTGCGTCTCTCCCTTTGGCAACTGCACAGGAGAGCACGGCCTGGGTCTCCTCCGGGCACTGTGGCAGCACCTGTGCGACTGAGTCCCACACCGAGTGGGAGTAACAGCCCATGAGACATGAGGTGTTAACCGACTGCAGTCCTAAGCTGGAGGAAGAAAAAATCTTCTTCCCAAGGTGGTCCAGCTTCTTGGATTCCCTATCAGGTGGTGCAGTAGGCAATGCGCCCTTGGAAGTCGAGGCTTGGACCACCAAGCTCTCAGGGGTGGGGTGTTGGGAGAGGAAAATGGGGTCGACTGGGGCCGGGTGGTGGCGTCAGGCAATCATCCTATCCACAGGAGCCCCTGTGTTGGGCTTGGACCAGGTGCCCAAAAGGATGTCCGTGAGGGCCTCATTGAACGGCAGCAGGGGCTCCGAAGAGGCCGCTGCCAGCTGAAGAATCTCGGTCAGGAGGTTAGTCCTAACCGCCACCGTAGAAAGCTCAAGGTTTAAGGCCTCATCCGCCCTACGCAACACCACTCCTCCGTAGCCACGGTAGGGGGAGATAGCATGCCAAGGTCTGGGGAGGTGTCCAGACCACTGTCCTCCCCCAACTTCTCTCTCCAGTCCGGTTCTTCTAACTGGTCTGCTAGAGGGTCCACAGACCCTTCCCAGTCCTCCTGACCCTCCTCTGGTAGCCACTCAGGGCATTAGGGAACACCAGGGAAGAACAATAGTACAAAAGTACCGGTCGCCGCAGGTCCCGACATCAGTCAATGCCGGTCTGGCTCCGTGTCCACATCAAGGGCGAGGCCGGGTCGACGTCGGCTGGGGACACAACCGGCGTCGGAGGAGGTGTCGCCACTGGATTCAGTGCCGGAGGAGGTGTCATGCGGTCAACTGGATTTAGGATTGGAAGCCGAAGGCGCCGGCATCAAAGGCCTAGAGCCCCCATCCGAGTCCGCGGGGCCCGAAGGCACGCCCGTGGAGTCGGGCTGCCCAAAGATCGAGTGGAGGGCTTTGTAAAATCTACGAAGTTGAGCCGGGGTTGCCTCGGCTCCCCGAAAAGGAGGGAAGCTCGGGTGGACCCAGCAGGCTCTGCGGGTGGAGCCGGACAACTATCCTCTGCAACCCACTTCACGTTGGCCGATGGACAGGGAGAATGCGAAGAGCCATGATGCTTCTTCATCTTCTTTTTGTGCTTCGACTTACCCGAAGATGAAGACTTCGACGATGAGTGGTGGTGATGGCTCTGCGACCGGTCCCGCGACCTCCCTCTCGACCGGGACCTTGAGCGGCGCGGAGCAGATTGGCAGGCCTCGAGAAGATTTCAGGTTCATGGCTCGGCAGTCGAAGCACGACTTCGTGTTGTGGTCAAGCTCCAGACACCAAAGGCACACGAGGTGTGGGTCCGTGACCGACATCAATTTACGACAAGAGTCGCAAGCCTTGAAGCCGGTTTGAGGGCAGGACATCCCTGCGTGCGCCAGGAGTCGAACTCGAAAAGATGTCGACAAAAAGTCACAAAAAGAGTCAAAAAGTGACTCGAGGTACTGCTATTTTCCGGATCTGGCCGGCGCAGAAAAAGAAAGAACTGCCATCAGCGCACAGGGGCGGTGTCTAAGTTGAAACCGTGACATCATTCCGGCAACCATGACGCCAACGACGAATGCGGAGTCGACCGATGCCACCGACCGACGCGCAGGGGTACTGCTGAAGATAAATTCTCCTGACCCAGTCTGATGCCTGGGGGTAATTCTAAGATGAAGAATCCATAACTAATTGGTTCTTTCAGATTTTGTTTTTTAAGTGCATTGGAACCTGCACATTATTGTTCACATTTTACAGCAGATTAGTGGATCCTCCATAAGTTGCTCCAAAATAAAAGGTTTTTAGCCCCATGTCCACCTCTGGGACCCCACAACCAAGTCTAGGGAGTCACGATATCCCTACCCTGCCCCTTGTCTTCTTTTTTTGCATTTCTTTAAAACTTGGGACTGTATATTTATATGTTCCCTGAAAAAAATAAAGGTAACAGGGACTTTAAAGTTAGGCTCAGATTTCACTCGAACAAAACCATAGAAATTAAGCAGTTATAGTTACCTAAGGTAACTATAACTTACAATGTGTATAAAGATGGGTATGCAGTTCCAAAGGGTGGGGCGACATATAAGGTCAGCGAGTACAAGGTTCGATGTAAGTTCAATAAGTGAATCCTATTATTCAAAGTGAGAGGGGGAGACCCCTCTTCGGAACTGGAGCCCTCACACACCCAGCAAGCTAGGTGTCATGCTTCATCATCTGGGCTTGCTCCTCGTCGGGCCGGCGCTGCAATGCCTGACGGGCTCCTATAAATGGGGCTCTTTGTCGGAGATATTTTGTCCCTGCCATTTGGTGCAGTGTGGGTGAGGGGCCCAGTAGTGTAGATGTAGTGTAAGTGAGTTAAAACAGGTCAATTATTCCTTGAATTGTATTTATTCTGGTAGGTAAATTGCCTGATTAAAAGTCAATAGAGTGGCGTAAAGCTAGGGGTTAAGTGCCTAGATACCTACGTCCTACTCTCATTCGGTCGACATGTTTCTTGCCTCTGTTGTCAGTAAGATCATGGGCAATTCATCAGGACCAGGGTATCAAATGCTATCTACACAAAATGAGAGGGGAAAACCTACCTCCCACATCGTAATACAGTGGGCAATGTCCCACTGATGTCACGGAACCTAGATCAGAAATAGGACAGATATTATAATAGCTGTACGTTTACTCGACATTCATAATGTGCCTTATACGCCTTAGTGACAATAGCACACAACATATTAGAAGGTGTGCATATACAAGTGATGTCTCACACAGTTATAGTGTCTAAGTGCTGTATATAGTGGAAGGACCAAGCACTAAGTGTTTTAAAACCAATTACAACATAAAAACATGAGCAAAGCAGCAGTGGAGCATATTATTGTGGAAATGCTCACCTAAGGGCCTAAATAGTATCAATTTCCGGCGGAATAAAAGGGACACCAACAGTTAGTGTCCTGTTGAAAGAAAATAAAAATATAAAGAAAGATAAATGGGGATCGGTAAGTGAATGAATCAGTATCCATCCGTAGGTGCTCACATGGGAACAGTGTTATAACATGGAGGAGGAGAGGAGATAACGAGGTGGATTGCCAATACCCCCTCAGTGTGTCCCGCACATAGGCAAGCTCACAAGGGACACAAAACCAACAAGGCGCTCGGTGAGTAGTCAAACCTCGGGTGCTGTCTAAAGTGCCAGCGCACCAACAGGGACAGTCTTGTATTAATCATCACCACAGCAATAAGAATTGCAGACGCCCTGTTGATCAGGATACAGATCGCTGAAGGGGCTTTAAAAACAACTATCCAACTAACGACTTACAAATCCAAGTTGGCCGAGATCAACGCTGAGATAACCGAGAATAAGGACTACTTGATGGAAAAAAAAATTGCTAAACTTCAGAAAGATATAACTAAATTTGATAAGGAAAAGGTGTATCCCTATCTGAAAGCAGATTATACCTCAGTTAAAACCAGTTATTCAAGCGATGAGAGCTCAGACAACAGAAGGGGTTCCACTAACAGAGACTCCAGCACTGGAATTGGAGGCAGTAATAATTCTAGAAGGGTTAACAGACCCAATCAATATTACAATACCCCATCCTTCCCAGCTCCTCCGCTCCCTTATTGGCAATATCCAATGTATCACCAAGGACAACCCCAATTCTTCCACAACAGCAACCCATCTTTTTTAGACAGAGTTTGGGGCAGAGGAAGAGGGCGGAGAAGAGGAGGGCAAGAGCAAGTGCAGTGGCAGGAACAACCTCCAAACAACATAGAAACGAGGAGCAAGACAAGAGGTCAGAAGAATTGATAGTAAAACTATCACACAGATCACTTACTGAGACAGAAACAACGGTCCTTAAGAAAGGCCTAGGTTTTGTCCCCACCCCCAAGATTGACAAATTCAGAGATCAGTGTGAACTACAGAACTTCTTCAGAAAGGTTCGCCTAAAAGCCTTTTTTCAAGACAGACTTACTGACGATCAGGTTGACACAGGGTTACGTAACCCTTCTACATTTACACCTGGTAACAGTATGATTCCTGTAGAAGTGTTAGCGTTTGAAAAAGCCGTACTCAATGAATTGGCTAACCCCTATAACAACAAACCATTTCACAATCTGTCTAAAACAGAACTGGCGGCTGCCAGATCTCTGGCTGAGGACGTGACTATCACCATAAAGCAGGCCGACAAAGGCGGTGCCACTGTCATCCAGTCAACTACTGACTATGACACAGAATGTCTAAAACAACTACACAACACCAAGTACTACACTGCAATAACAGACAACCCCACCAATAGATTGACATCTAAGATTACCCGCATGGTCCATGAAGCAGTCACTAATGAATGGATAAATAAAAAAGAGGCTGATTTCCTGATTGCAAAAGAACCTAGAATACCATACTTTTACACACTCCCAAAAATACACAAAGGCATCACGCCCACCCCAGGACGCCCTATTGTGTCAGGCATTGGCTCACTACTTGAGCCGTTGTCTAAATTCTGTGATCACTTTCTTCAACCTCTAGTGAAACAGACGCCATCCTACGTGAGAGACACCACCGACATCCTCCGCATCATAGAGGAAGTACACAACAGCAATGATATAGATTACCTCATGACACTTGATGTGGAGGCTCTATATATGAACATTCCCCAACAAGCTATGCTAGCAGTCATTGAAACCGCTTTGGGTAAAATAGAATGGACATCCCCAACCCCGATCACTTTCATAGTGGAATGCGCTACGGTAGCATTAACAGAAAAAGTTTTTGAGTTTAAAGATCAATTGTATCACCAATCACAAGGTACTTCAATGGGGAGTACGTTCGCCCCTAGTGTGGCCTGTTTGTACATGTCACACTTTGAGGATGAGGTCATTAGAAACCCGACAATCCATATATGAATAATCTGTTTCTATGGAAACGATTAATTGATGATATCTTCATCTTTTGGAAAGGGGACCTGTCTACTTGTGAGAACTTCGTACTATGGGTGAATATTCAAAATGAATACCTGAGGTTTACCCACACTGTCTCAGCCACTGACATACCGTTCCTGGATCTTAACATCAGACTAGACAATGGTTAATTAAACACCACACTGTATAAAAAACCTACAGATCGGAATAGCTTATTACTGTACAGTAGCTTTCATCCTAAATCACTCAGGGACAATTTACCTGTGGGCCAGTTCCTCCGTATTAGACGGAACTGTAGCTCCATTACAGACTATAAATCAGAAGCACAGACTTTGGCCACTAAACTGAGAGAGCGTGGCTACCCAGAACGTCGGATTAGTACTTCCATGAAAAGAGCAAGGAGTAACCCATGTGAAGCCCCTTGTCGACACCCTGACCTGTGCGACATCATTCACACCTGAATCACGCATTGTTAAAAAACATTGGAACATACTTAACACGGGTGACCTACAGATCCCTGCCCCTAGATTTGCATTTAGACGCACTAAAAATCTAAAGGACACCTTGATTAACACCCGCCCAAAGCACACACACCACACAGACCAAAGACAACGTTGGGATTTGCCTCCAGTCACCGGCCACTACCCGTGTGGTTCATGTATAGTGTGTCGCTTTACCATTACCACAAAAGAAGTGTCTTTATCGGAAACCTTTCAATGGAAAATGAATAGACACACCAATTTCAATACTACGCACTGTATATACATGATCACCTGCCCTTGTGGCCTGCAATATGTAGGCATGACATTACGGATGGCAAAAATTCGCATCACAGAGCACAGAAGTAACATCCGACGCCAGAGGGCTGCGACCAAGATGTACACACATTTGAAGGACCATAACCATTCCCCTGATTCCATCAAATGGCTGATATTGGAAGCACACCAACAGATCACGCAAAAAGCTCTATTCAAGATTGAACAAAGATGGGTCCACAGACTGTCCACTGACAGCAGGGGACTCAATGATGACATTCCCTGGGCCAGTTTAGCCAACTCGTGCTCTCCATTGCAGAAAAGGATTGTCTGCATGAGTGAGCGATACTTATTACAGGGGAAGTGACTTTCTAATGACCCGAGAATGGTCCAGGATTCCCGCTGTTATCTCGCACACATACCTTTTTGTACTCGAGTGGGCATTTCTGATCACCATCTCACCCTGAGTGGTTTTGGATAGTGTGTTAGTTAACTCAACTTTAGTCCAAGATGGCGACCATTTACCTATTGTATTCACAATGACTGAGACTGAGCTAAGATGGCCACCCGTTTTTGGACCCAGTGGTCCATCTTTATATTACCATCACGAATCACACGTGATACTTACCTCCGCGCACACTGACTACATGACATCAGACTAGGACACTCAGTGACAAATATGAACGCCTTATTTTCACAGGACTGTATCACTAATTACATTGGGAATATATGAGTTTACACTTGACTCGACCAACAGTCTTAGATGGCCACTTTCCATACATTTCGCACTAGAACATAGACTAGGCCAATCGAATTGAGAATGTATGAGTTTACACATGACTCGATCAACAGTTTTAGATGGCTACTATCAATCCATTCCGCACCATAACGAAGACTAGGCCAAGATGGCCCCCGTTATTCACAAAGGTTGTCCTTCTTTGAATTACTGCCATGTATAACATGTGACACATAGCCCCGCCCACCCTATCCCCATTGGACCCGGCGTGGTATAACTTGGGACCAGTTTTGACAGCCTATTCCACCCGATTCCAGCGGTGAGGGTAGGTGAACCTGCACACAATCTCTGGATTTCCGGTAAGTGTCAAAGGGACTCGTCCGCCAGCCCACAGTGTTTGGTGCTATTTTACATTGGCCTCGGGGGGCTGAGATTTCTAGGTGCTCTCCATGATCGTTGGTGCGCTGGCACTTTAGGCAGCACCCGAGGTTTGACTACTCACCAAGCGCCTTGTTGGTTTTGTGTCCCTTGTGAGCTTGCCTATGTGCGGGACACACTGAGGGGGTATTGGCGATCCACCTTGTTATCTTCTCTCCTACTCCATGTTGTAACACTGTTCCCATGTGAGCACCTACGGATGGATACTGATTCATTCACTTACCGATCCCCATTTATCTTTCTTTATATTTTTATTTTCTTTCAACAGGACACTAACTGTTGGTGTCCCTTTTATTCCGCCAGAAATTGATACTATTTAGGCCCTTAGGTGAGCATTTCCACAACAATATGCTCCACTGCTGCTGTGCTCATGTTTTTATGTTGTAATTGGTTTTAAAACACTTAGTGCTTGGTCCTTCCACTATATACAGCACCTAGACACTAGAACTGCGTGAGACATCACTTGTATATGCACACCTTCTAATATGGTGTGTGCTATTGTCACCAAGGCATATAAGGCACATTATGAATGTCGAGTAAACGTACAGCTATTATAATATCTGTCCTATTTCTGATCTAGGTTCCGTGACATCAGTGGGACATTGCCCACTGTATTACGATGTGGGAGGTAGGTTTTCCCCTCTCATTTTGTGTAGATAGCATTTGATACCCTGGTCCTGATGAATTGCCCATGATCTTACTGACAACAGAGGCAAGAAACATGTCGACCGAATGAGAGTAGGACGTAGGCATCTAGGCACTTAACCCCTAGCTTTACGCCACTCTATTGACTTTTAATCAGGCAATTTACCTACCAGAATAAATACAATTCAAGGAATAATTGACCTGTTTTAACTCACTTACACTCCATCTACACTAGTGGGCCCCTCACCCCCACTGCACCAAACGGCAGGAACAAAAGATCTCCGACAAAGAGCCCCATTTATGGGAGCCCGTCAGGCATTGCAGCGCCGGCCCGACGAGGAGCAAGCTCAGATGATGAAGCATGACACCTAGCTTGCTGGCTGTGTGAGGGCTCCAGTTCCGAAGAGGGGTCTCCCCCTCTCACTTTGAATAATAGGATTCACTTATTGAACCTACATATCGAACCTAGTACTCGCTGACCTTATATGTCTCCTCACCCTTAGGAACTGCATACCCATCTTTATACACATTGCCCTGGGCACGTATGCTGGACCTGAAAAAAGCCCTATTGTCCCTCCTCTTGTAGTTACAAACTATAACTTACACCCACACAATGCACTGCTTATGACCTCACATATTACTTCACTTATGACATGGTTAGTGAAATCACTCATGCTATCTCAAATGACATCACTGATGACATCATCCACAAAACCACTCACACATCCATACAACCTCTTGTATACCTACTCACACACCCACACAGCCACTCACATACCCATTCACAGACCCATACCAATACTCACACACCTACTCACTTCTCCATAGAGACACCCACCTACTCACTCGTAGAGCCACTCATATAACCATTCACTCACCCATATGCCACTCATACAACCAGTCACTCACCCATACAGCCATTCACATTGCCACATGCTCACAAATACAGCTACTCACACACCCACTTATTTACCTACACAGTCTCTCACACACCCACTCTCACCCATACATACTTTCAACACAGCCACTCACTCACCTATACAAGCACACACACATTCACTCACACACCCACACAACCACTTACATACCTATTCACACATCCTTACAAGCACTCAAACATCTGCTCACTCACCCATACAGCCTGTTAGACCTGGCACCATTGGCATGGGTCTCCCTTCCATTTTTGTGCTGTTGCCTCATGTGTTTTTGCTGGTGTTAGATGCTTTGGGCACTGTGCCACTACTATTCAGTGCAAGTGCTCCCGATGGTAAATTGATGTATGGATTAGTGACTCCATGATTGGCTGATTTGGTTTACTTGTCAGACCCTAGTACAGTGCACTGAGTGTGCCCAGGGCTTGTAAACCAAATGCTGCTGGTGGGCTTGCAGCACTGGTTGTGCCGCCCACAGAAGCAGCCTCTAAAATGTGTCTAAGGCCTGCCATTGCAGAGCCTGTGTGCAGTCTGGTACTGCCATGTTGACTGGCCAAGTGCACCCACTTCCCAGTCCCTAAACCTTCCCTTTTCTTCATATCAGACACCCCTATGGTATGACCGAGGGCAGGGTGCATTGTAAGTATAAGGTAGGACATGCCCGGGTATGTGTGGCATGTCCTGATAGTGAATTACAGCCATTTTCGTTTTTCACTATTCCAAGGCTACCTGTTCCCCATAGGCTAGAATGGGCAGTTTGATTAGTACATCTTATAATCCTAACTGACTCAGGGAACTAGGTAGAAATTCGAGTTTAGTATGCCTGAACTCAGAATAATAAAATACATCTTTTAGTGAAGTTGGTTTTAACATTCTGTGTTTGAAAATACCACTTTTAGAAAGTAGTTTCTTGCCTAACTATCCAAGCCTGCCTCTGCTAGATTGTGTATTCCTTGTCTGGAGTTTGAGTGACAGGGGCTGGGGGATTCCAGGAGACAGGGTGAGTCAGCACAGGGCTGAATAGAGAGATCTGCATGTAGATGGGTGGAGGAGCTGCACCTGGGACCTGAATAAGGCTGTGCCTTCCCTCCACAATGCTGGCTCTACCTCCGGTCGTGCATCTGATGTCCCTGGCCTATACTGTGAAAGGAAAAAAGGAGTCTTGTCAACAAAGTGCTCCAGGACTGACCAGAACTGGTTTGGACTAGGCAAAGGCCTCTCTGCCTTCTGAGAACAAAGAAAAAATGAGTATAAAGGGGGGACCCAGACCCCAGAACTTTAGATCACTTTGGGAAACAAGAAGAACCTTTGCTGAGGAGAGGAACCAGAGAAACTGAGGAAGAGACGATCCCTAGCTGAGTGCTGTTTGGGGGACTGGCCTGCAGTGGTTGCCTGACTGCCAAAGAAAGGAGAAAGGACTTTGTGCTACTTTCAAATCAACTTGTGAAGGATCTCCAAGGGCTTGAGATAGAGCTTGCCTCCTGCTGAAGTCTCAGGGACAACAGACTTCACCAACCAGCTCCCCAAGAGTTCTTTTGAAGTGCCTGCTGTTGTGCAGGGCCTTCTGAGGGACTGAGTTTGCAAGGAGCTGGAAGCGCGACTCACGAAGAAGAAGCGTGTCGCAGCCGCAGCTGCTGTTGTCGCATCACTGGAAAAGGGTGTCGCCGCTTCGCAGAAGCGCCTTGCATCGCCGGAGAAGAGTGTCGCCGTTGCATCAGACACCGTTACATCGGAGAAGCATGTCGCCGCCACAG
This sequence comes from Triturus cristatus, assembly GCF_964204655.1. NCBI lineage: Eukaryota > Metazoa > Chordata > Amphibia > Caudata > Salamandridae > Triturus > Triturus cristatus. Next base: position 646,365,948 of record NC_140584.1, on the reverse strand, counting down.
CCACTGTCGTTGCATCACTGAAGAAGGGTGTCGCCGCTGCAGCTGTCGCATCGCATCGCTGAAGCATCTCGCATCACCAGAGAAGAGTGTCACCGTCGCATCAGACGCCGTCACATCACCGGAGAAGCGTGTTGCAGGGCCTGCCACTGCTTAGAAGAAGCGTTGAGTCGCCGCACGGCCACCGGGCATGAACGCATCGTGTCGCAACAAGAAGACGCCATTTTTGTTTCATTGCACCGGATCTTCATCGCATCACGGCGCTGCTGGTCGCATCGCCATGGAAGCGCAGTAAGAAACCGACGCATCACCTCCCCATGCCTAGAAGAACTGACGCATTCCCTACACATCAGTGGGGACACGACGCATCACCGTTCTTGCGTGTAAGGAACCGACGCATCACCTTCCCTGCAACACTTTCGTTGTATAGCATTACGCATCCAAAGATACATTGAACTTAAAGTGTCACATTTACCATCTTAAGAGAATTAAGCTATTTCTACCATTTGTAAAGTACAGTATTGTGGATTTTTGTCGTTTGTGGTCTTGTGATAAGTCTATATAAAGAATACTTATTTTTTATATAAAACCTGTGTGGTGTCCATTTGTAGTGTTGTCACTGGATTACTGTATGTGTTCACAAATGCTTTACACACTGCCTCTGAGATAATACAATACAACAACTCACACACCAACTCACTTAACTAAACACCCACTCAAACAGCCACTCACTCACCCATACAGCCAGTTACACACAGAGTCACTCACTCATACATCCATTCAGACACCCACTCACTCTCCTATATAGTCCCTACATATCTGCCTACCCACCCATATAGCCACTCACATCACCACTCACTCACCCATACAGCCACTGACACATCCACTCACTCACTAATACAGCCACTCACACAGCATCTCACTCACCCACCCACACAGCTACTAACACACCCAAACACACAAGGATACATACAATCACACAGCCACTCACATAATATATGTTAGAAGTAGTAGCACTCAGTAGTAGTGCACCTAGTATACTAATTTAACTTTTGTAGTACGTTAGTACACGTTTAACACTCATAAAACTCTTAAAAACCCTTACACTTACTTGATGATGTCATCAGTGACGTCATTGACCATGTCATGAGTGAGGTAATATGTGAGGTCAGAAGCAGTGCATTGTGGGGGCGTAAGTTATAATTTGCTCAGGTAACTATAACTGCTGAATTTCACTGGTTAACTATAACGTCCCTGTAACCTTTAGACCCCCGGGACCTGCCCATTTAAAGTGGGTGCCTCCAGGGCACCCACTCACCAATGGGACTATGGGGGGGATCCTGAAGGCCCCTACAGTCGGCTCACTGCCTCCTGTGGGAGCCAGCATTGCTTTGACACCCAGGGAGCTGCTAACAGGCAGCTCCCTGGGTGTCAAAGCAAAGTGTCTGTTTCCCTGCTTGCTTCACAGAGGGCAAGGAAACAGTCAGTCTTCACCTAATATCCGAACAAGTAGGATCCCTCCCAATCTGTCACCTAATATACTGAACACTACTACAGCCCTATGCCCTCCTCAAAGCAGGCCTCGCCACCTCACTCCAACCCCTCCCTCCCATCTCCCCCACTCTTCCACACAGACCTCAATACATCGTCCCAGGCCAATCTAACCCCACAAACCCTACCACCCCTCCCCTCCCTTCATACCAAACACTACCCACACAACCCTCACTGGATCCCAGACTGGATGAAATTCTATTATCACTGCAACAAGTCAAAAATGATCTTCAATTCCTACGTGACTTGATTCTCCACCCGCCCAAGAGTAGAAGGCATGATCATGATTCTTACACGAATGACCACAGACACCGCCCCACACACCAACACCAAACGCGCGTTCTACTCACGAGGCACACGCCACCAAGATGGAGTACAGTACCTTACCCTAATGCCACAACCCGCCCTGACAGAATGAAGGACCCTTTATCATCCAATGATATACACTCCCTACTCTGCTCCTACGATCTCCCCCATCCTACCCAGAACACTGACTGCCTGAATAACATACATTTACATTACCTAATCCAAACCATCCCATCTAATCCACACAGAGCCCCAAAACACATCCCTAGAGGAATATCCAAAGACAATCTCATGCAACTCCCCCTTACACAAGAACCTATAGCTCGCATCAAGCCATATCTCAAATGTATTCTACTGAACTGTAGATCAGCCTCTAGACATGCATCTGAAATTGCGAACCTCATACTCACTCATGAATCTGACCTCCTAATCCTGACCGAAACCTGATTAAATGAATCGTCTATACCTAGCTTAGATAATCTGATCCCCCCCAAACATGACATCACCAGATTAGACAGAACTGACAGACCAGGGGGAGGTATTGCCTGCATCCATCGAAACAGTCTCTCAGTGACCCGACCACTCTCACCGACTCTATCCTCATGCGAATATTTACGCATTGATGTCACAAGCAACAACAAGCCAATCTGTCCATTACACACATTCTACCACCCTCCAGGTGACAACCTCACCTTCATTGAACAATTCATGGACATCGTGACTACAAACACCGGACAACAAGGCACCCATATATTCCTCTGAGATTTCAACCTTCATTGGAATAATCTTAACAAATCTGCAGTGAACAGCCTCAAAATATTCCTCACAGACCTTGACCTCACCCAAATCTGTGACAACCCCATACACGACAAGCGCTCCATCCTAGACTTGGTCATCTCCAAAGCTTATTCCATTCAACTGATTACAATCCTCACATGTGACTGGTCAGACCACCATACCATCACATTCCTCATTAATGAAACAGTAAAGCCATCCCACAAAACCCCAAATTTGGAAAAGAAACGTTAAAAATGCCAGCACGGACTGACTTACGTCCTCTAGCATCAAGCTCTTGCTTCCCCCTGAAGGCCTATCTGATGTTGAAGATCTAACAAACCTCTTCTTTACCTCTATAACCACGATCATAGACGCAATTGCTCCCCAACAACTGAAGAGGCTCTCCGTAAAGGACTCCAAACCATGGTATAACGGCCGCCTCAATGACGACAGACCCTCCCTAAGATAAATCGAATGCCAATGGAGATCACCACCATCCCTTGACCACCGTAAACTATTAAGAGCTACCAGAAACTCCTACTATAGAAAGATTAGAAGATCCAAAGCAATCTTCTTCAGGAACCAATTAAACCAAGCCAAATATCGACCCAAAAAACTATTCGAACTAGTCAAAGCACAATCTAAGGGATTACCCTACCCCCCACATGGTGGTCCAAGCGCATTACCCAGCTGCGAACAATTTGCATCCTTCTTCACTGAGAAGACAGAAAACATAAAGACGGACCTACTTAAGGCCTTTGTAACTCACTCTGACACCCACAAGAGCAAATCACCTTCCTCCCTACCATCCCCTAGATTATGCACACCAAAGCTCGCTCTCAGAAATAATGCTGAATGGTCCTCCTTCAACACTTACACAGAAGATGCAATTCTAAAACTTCTCACATCATTGAACCCCTCGAACCACTTCACTGATCCACTTCTTGCAAACTATCTAAAAGAGTTCACACCGCTACTTTTACCACTGTGGACCAAGATTATCAATACCTCCCTGCTTCAAGGACTCATCCCAGAAAACCTCAAACGTGGGCAGGTGTCCCCCATCCTATAGAAGCCAACAGCAAACCACATGGACCCAAACAACTACCGACCAATCTCTAACATCTCAACTCTGGCTAAACTACTAGAAAAATGCTTACAGACAAATAGGAAACCACATTGACCATTTCAACCTGCTCAACCAATAGCAATCCGGCTTTTGCGCAGGACACAGTACTGAGTCGGCCATGACCCCACATAGTTGATGGCTCACTAAAAATGCTAGATCAAAATGAAACCTGTCTGTCTGTTAATCCTGCTTGATTTATCCTTGGCATTCGACACAGTCAAACATGACAATCTTCTGGACCTCTTAAAACATAGAATGGGCCTGTCAGGATCAGTTCTAAATTGGTTTACATCTTTCCTCCAAAATAGATCCCAAAGATTCAAGATCAATCAATCTCCATCTATGGACATCCCAGTCACATTAGGCGTACCTCAAGGTTCATCCCTCTCACCCACAACCTTCAACCTATTCATGGAACCACTCACCGAAATTCTCAGCTCCTCAAACATACAATACCAAATGTACGCAAACGATACACAACTCTACCTAAAAATCACCACTCTGGAAGACATAAAATCTCTTAACTTAACCCTCAAAAAACCCAGACTTGGCCGGTGGAAAACTACCTGAAACTAAATACCCTCAAGACTGAATTCCTCCTAATTGCTCCACCCTGCTAAACTTCCATCATTGAAGAATGGCTTAAACATCTAACAGCACTCAACTGCAAACCCCATATCATTGATTCAGCGAAATCGCTAGGAGTAACACTTGACAGAAACCTAAATAAGCAGAAACATATTAGTGCTGTAACAAAAGGAGCAATCATTCAGATGAACACCATGAGAAAATTAAAACCCTTCCTTCCCTCAAGTGACTTCAAACTAGCAGTTCAAGCACTAGTAACCCCAAGACTTGACTATGGAAGTGCAACGCTCTGCGGTCTTCCCAGATCGACAATGGCCCCCCTAAGAGCGTCACTGAACTCAGCAGCCAGACTTATCACGGGTTCAAAAAGAAACATCACCCCGGACCTTAGAGCTCTTAATTGGCTCCCAATCGAAGCTAGGACCCAACTAAAAATCGCAGGTATGACTCACAATGCCCTACATCACAATACCCCAAGCTACCTGGCCCAGAAACTAGTGCTCTCATGTGGCAATAGATCCTCCTGAAATTCCAACAATCTTCTTCAGAAACCACAACGGTTTGCCAAAAAGAAGACATAAAACCGTGGCTTCTCTGGAATTGCTCCCAGGATTTGGAACGCACTGCCCCCTGAAACCAGATGGAATCCGTTTGCTACCTTCTTTAAGAAAGAAGTAAAGTCGCTACTCCTAAGGAAATTCTCATGAACATTTAATTTAATTAACACTACGGCAATTTGTATATCAAGACTATGTTTGGTGTTTGTTCAGTACTCGTTTGTACCTTATTTCCACCCCTGGAAAGCGCTCTGACACCCGCAAGGGTCTTGTTCACGCTATAAAAAAACCTTCAAATAAATAAATAAATGCTCTGCTTTCAGCCAGCAAGCCATAGCAAACTATAATGTCACGGGGAGGGCACCCCCAGGACATTGTTAGAGCCAGCCCTGGGGGGTGGCGGTCCCCAGAGCCATGTAGGGCTCCTGGAAGGGGGCCGTGTGCCCCCCCCTTTCTTCAAATTTGTCCTGGGGAGGTGGTGGTCCCCGGGGCCAGGGGTCTGCACTGGACCCCCCTCAATTATTCTATGTGTACCCGAAGAGGTGGAGGTTCCCAGGGCTGTGCATCACTATTCAAACTTGCCCCCGGGACCAGGCCCGCCCAGGGCCCTAGATTAAACAAAGCACAGGAACCCGCGTTTAAAAAAAAACATTGGTGGGAGTCACGGATCCTACGCAACTACCACTGAAAGTGTTTGAAGTGTTTGAAGAAATGTTTTTGGGGCCCAAGATGCCTTAGGGGTCGGGTTGTTTCTATCCTGCCTCCTTTTATTTTTTACATTTTTTTTGCGACTCGGTTCAATTGAGTCGTTAGATGGCTGCCAACACTTCATGGTTTAAAGTGTTGGCAGCCAATCAGATCTCAGGTCACCGCAACCTCAGTTGTATATCTTAAAAATCTTACCATTTCGCAGCAACTACTGAACGGATTTACACCATTTAACAATCTCTCTGGACCAAGAGCTACCTTTCTGCCAGATTTGGTGTAATTCCGTTCAGCAGTTTGGGCTGTAGCTGTGTAAAGTTTCCTATGGAAATTAACATAGAGAAAAAGCGTTTTGAGAACCCCCCCCTTTTTCTCGGCCCCTGCTAGTACTTTTTGGGATACTTGGTGGAAACATAGGTTGTACATTGTTTTCAGACGTTACTGATCGCACATTGTGATGATAGATGTCGTTTTAAATTTCTCCTCTTACTCCTTTCCTTTGTGTTGGCTTTTCTTTCTGTGTGATAGCTAATATATTTGGGCAAGAAAATTGTTATCCTCATAAAAAGCATCATTTACCACTTTGGCAAAGAGAACTATGAACGAAGCATCATGATTTGGCTAATTACATTTCACCTATAGTTATGTACTGGTATAAGTATTGTGAGGGGATAAGCATTGCAAGTATGTTGCACAAATTATGGAGTGTTCTCCTAACAAAAACTTGCAAATCTCAGTGTCTTTGGTTTCAATTCATATACGTAAATTCACCTAAAAACACAACTGAAGTGCAGTTATATTTAATACCCGGGGGCTCGCTAGAATAGGTGGTAGGGGAGGAAAAAATTATGCAGCAAGTTTGATTAAATTATGTGTCAGGAAAAAACAAATTATACTGCATAATGTGTTACATTTTGTGATAGATGACTTCATTATTTTGTCATTTTTACACAGGTTAAGAATGTCTGGGCAAAGGTTTCATATCATTAATGTTAGACCTGGCCTTTGTTGGGGAGGTCTCCCCTAACGTTTTTGGCCGCTGACCTCATGTTTTGATCTTGTTTTGCTAGCCTCAGGACTTGAGCACATTTGGCACTTCCATGCAGTGTCCAAAGGTTGTGCTCATCATATATATTCTGTAGATCGTTTTATAAATGATGGGCTGATGTGAATTAGCTGTAAGTCTTTTGTCATGGGGTAAGACCTCTACCTAGAGCATGCATCTCAAATGGGCCTCCTTGGGCCTAGCGCACTGGTTGCGTTATCCACGGAGGTAGCTTATCGATTGTGCCGCAGGTTTTCCCTGGTGGGGCCTGTGTGCATGGGTCAATGTTACTTGGCTTGGCATTTAAGAAGCTATGTGCCAAGTCTTATGCTAGATCGGCGTTCTCCCTGGTGACGGTGCGGTGTTGGGAAGAGACTGGGCAGGTGTGTGTTACCTGCAAGGCAAGAGTCGTGAATGACACTGAATGGCGTGTTCAGTACGATGGGGACTGCTCCTCGCATTGGATTAGCATGAGCGGGTGTAGCGAAAGGTGGTCGAGCATTATTTACTATGAGCATACTAGTAACAGTATACTGTTACTATTATGCTCATAGTAAATAGTGTTTGGCATCGATAAGTCCGTAATGGCAAATCCTCTACAGTAGTGGGTTCAACATTACTGTGCTGGAATTGTCACTTTGGGAAAGTGAGCATTTCGATACTCGGGCTGTGTGTGCCTGGCGGCCATCTCCTAATTGACAACTGAGTGTGAGGGAGCAACCACATCTGTGCATTCGTGATAGAGGGTAATAAATGAGGGGTTCACTGGAAACTGCAGACCTCTGATTCTAAGGGGCCTTTCTTGGACAGTTACGTGGCGATGGAATTGGCACCTGCATTCCAAGGGGCAGGGTCTTGGCCCCACTAAAGACTGTGCAAAAAGGTACAGGAGTAAACCCGTTATCCCAGTTGAGACTGGGTAATTTATTATAACAATGGAAGCAATGTCTCAACAGGTAAAACAAGCAAGGGGACTGATTAGACAGTGCATCAATCACATAGCAACAGGGAGAAAAACAAGGGAGACCAAAGGAAGTTGAAAAGATTGTTATTTGCATATAGAAGCACAAAATTACAACTAAATTGCAGTAACCATAACAATCAATTGTGCACTGGAAGGTGATGTGGTGAATAAACTGCGCAGTGACACAAGTGATTAAGAACAAACAACGTGAGGCGGTGCAAAGAAATAATAAAGCAATCAGTACAGGTCAAACAAAATATTTAAAATCACAAAAGCATATAATTCCATTATTTGTGAAGACCTATAAAAATGCCGCAATTAACGTTGTAGAGTCAACGGCGTTTCGACCTTTCTAACTTAAGGTCATCATCAGGACGATGGTTACATAAATCAATTTAAGGTGCTCTGTAGATATTCAATATGCAGGAATAAGGAAAAGGAATCCTATATATCTGGCAATCTGAGGCCGGAATAACGGGAATGACAGGAGGCAGCAATCCATGGCAAGGGTGGAGATAAAGGGAGGCGGCAATCCGAGGCGAGTGCAGGTCAGGATGGGCAAGTACGGTGAAGTAAGAACAGCAGGCAAATGCAATGAGGGGCAACAATCAGCACTATTGGAAGGATGGCAATGGATTAATGCCAATACATCTATGTTCTCAATGATAGACAAAAGGGCCATATGAATCCAAAAAGGGGGTCGAGGGCACGCAAATTAAAGAGCAGCGCTCGGTAAATTAAGCGGAATGAGTCCGATGAGTGAATCCTAAAGGTCTCAAGTCGCGGAAGCCGGAATTAATCCTAGGCAAGGTACGAGACGTGTAAAGCGTCTCGCCACTAAAGACTGTGATCAAACCTACCGGGGTAGGAGAATAGACAGGACAATATTTAGAGAGGGCCTGTGCATTTCAAAGATGGTCTTTTGAACTGATTGTATCTTCAAAGGCCATGGTGGGTGTAACTACTGGGGCTTCAGCCTCCGAAAGTAAAGACAGTTTTGGATTTGGAACCATACTACTCTGGTTTGATACTGGGACATTGACACGAGGAATCATTAGGGTAGGAGGGACTGCAGCTGGACTATCTGCAGACTAGTGGTGGCTGGAGCTTGTTGTGCTCCAAGAAGGGGACTATAACTTGGTGGATTTTGCCTGGACGTTGCTGGTCTGCAGCTAAGTGGCAACTGTTGTGGACTCGTCTCAAAGTAGTCTCCAAGGGCCGTTGAGATGGTCTCCTGTTCACGAGGTCCCAGGGACACAAAGGATCTGTCTGCATGAGATCGTAAGGACTGCACTGGGAGCAGCGGAGACAGGTGGAAGTGATCGTGGTTGGGACAAGGACCGTCCTGACATACACCATCTCGCTGTGCAAGAGGAGTGTGTGCGCAAGATCAGCAGCCATCTGAGGTGCCGGAATTTGAGGAGTGCGGCAGAAGCTTGCAGAGTCTGAGGGACCTGTGCTTGCAACCAGGGGATCTTTGCTCACTTGATCTCCAGAGTGTGTGGTGTCCAAGGAGTGTTGGGGAACCTGAGCCAGGAGCTGAGACTGTCTTCGGCCTCCAGATTGGGAGGACGACAGCACTTGACATTGCGGCCTCTGTCCGAGGTAGTTGGCACCCTCTCCCTGGACCTACATCACAGGGTGCTTTGTTTTGGAAAACACAGTGACTAGACCCGTGGGGTTTCATGTGCCTTGTGGGCATCCGCAGCTGACTGCCAGGGTTCTACGGCAGGTCACACCCCTGCTTGAGTGGAAAGCATTTCTCCAGATGGGGAAGGGCACCAGCTTCCTGAGTCACAAGCTTATGTCTATGAGGGATAGCTATCCCACACTCGTGCAGATGCCTTTGGCCACCTGGAGGTCTAATCCGGATGGACAAAACTAAGTAACTGTTTCTTTCCGTGTTAGGTGGTTCTGACTGTCTAGTCAACAGGGTGCCAGTGTAGGCAACATGCATCGTTCACTGGTGATGTTAAAGTACTGAGGGGATGGTCACGAGAAGTAGTCAGAGTCTAGTGACTGTTTGGCCTTTATGCAATGTGAAAGTCTGATAATTGCATATAACTGTAAAGTGTATATACAATGTGTGTTTCTTTTTGATTTCAACACAGAAGTTTGACAATTGTGTATAACTGTAGAGTGTAAATACAAAGTGTATCTCGTTTTGATTTCTGTGTGTGTAATAAAAAAACAAGTGTTTTTCTGCATACGATGTGGAGTCTTTTTGTAGCATACGCAATGTGTTGCAAGGGGGGGGGGAGGGGAATGTGTTGTGCCAATACTTTATACTCGAGCCCTGAGGATAAGCCTGACTGCTTGGTGCCAAGCTACCAGAGAGTGAGCACAGCCTATCAGACAAGTGTATCGTACTCATCCTTTTTGGAACAGCAGATTCTGACTAGCTTCGATGCGTCTTAGCGAGCCTGAAACCGCTGGGTCTAACAATTAATAACAGATGAACACACCCTTACAGCAACCAGCAATTCAAAGCATTTGCAGAGGGCCTTCCACTGTGCAGCAACTCATGGTGCAGGGTTTTTAGTTACATTTTGATGCATTTGAGTGAGAAACAAAAATAGTTTTTGCTATAATCTGCAGATCATACAGCAGATAAAGGAGTATGTGGCAAATGGTGCAAATCCATAACTATGCATAAATTGCTGCGGCTGTAAAATTGCATAATTGCAGTGGTCCTGGTTATAACAAACCTAACCATAACTTCACTTTAGCCTTGGTTTTTTCCACTTATTTTAGTTTTATGTTTTTGTCAACCCTCTTTCGTGCACAGACTCTTGCTATACACAGCTGGGGATTGGCCACAGGGCCTGGCCTTCAGTCAGGCCCTGCGCCTAAACACCCGTGTGCAGCCAACACCATAGTGACAGCCTTTGGCCGTGAGCAGCTTGGGCCAGCTGCAGGTCTTGGTCTCTTGCCAGGTCCTGCACTCAACACTCCATGGGCAGCTAACAATCCTGTGCATGACCATGGGCAGTGTGGTTGGCCTTACAGCCTGCCGACAATGCCTTCTACTATGTGTAGTGTAGTTAGCTGCAGAGCTGAGCCTTCGAACAGTCCCTAAACTTAATTTTCCATGGGTGTCATACCCCTGCAGCCCATAGCTTTCGTTCATGTGTAGTATAGGTTGGCCACAGGGCCCAAACCTCCGCAGGTGGCCAACTGCTACTGCACACAGCCTTTAGCCATGAGCTGTGGGGTATGGCCTGCATAGCCTTATCTGCTGCCAGGCTTTGGTACCACCTCACCATGTGGCTGTTTGGCAAGCGCAGCCTGTTTGGGCAGGATGTATGGCCTCACTTACTCTTCATGTGTTTCTCCCTCACTTGGAGAATGGCACCAGGACTGCTTCCTTTCTTTGTGAGTGTCCTCCCACTGCTCACGCATCCTGGCCCAGGCTACTCTTTTTTCTTTTAGTAGCAGCACTCACTAAGTGTATGTGCTTGAAGGCCTTCTCCCCTCCTCCCACCTATGCCACATCATTGCTTGTGTTGTTACTTGCCCTGTTCCCCTCCCGCATTTTTTCCCTATTATCGTTGCTTGCCCCGTCCCCACCCCCTACAATGTAACTTTCCCCACTTCCCCCTCGACGCTTGTTTCCCTGGCTAAAGCTTCACAGATTTACATAAAAGTTGCAGTGAAGGACCAAAGTTGATGTGCTTTTTTTGGTAAATTTTGTGTCTATTCATCGAATGGCACTGAAGTTAAGAAAACAGAAAGTGTCTTTTCTATAGAAACTCAGACCCAACCATAACTATACAGTCACGATCCCGGAGTGTGTGTAAATATACACACACACATATATATATATTCACTGAAAAAACCATAGGTTTCACACATGTTATAGTTAGCTGGACATTTTACTGATAAAAAACCAATGAAATTCCCCCGTTATAGTTACTGTAGGCAACTATAACTCACGCGACCGTAATCCTCTGCTGATGCTAATACTGTATTTAGACACTTATTTGCCCATGTCTTCTTCCATTAAATTTTAGCTATACATATATTACAAATATTTTTTTTTCATAAAGACACATATGTCATCAGCAGAGGATTACGGTCGCGTGAGTTATAGTTGCCTACAGTAACTATAACGGGGGAATTTCATTGATTTTTTATCAGTAAAATGTCCAGCTAACTATAACATGTGTGAAACCTATGGTTTTTTCAGTGAATTTGCAAGGTTTTTTAAATGCTAATTCCTAACTATAACGTGTGTGAAACCTATGGTTTTTTCAGTGAATTTGTACGGTTTTTTAAATGCTAAGTTACTTTACGCCATTCGTTCCGGGCGCGCACCGTGCGCTTCACTCACCGTGCGCGCACAGTGAGCACGCGGTGCGCTTCGCGTACCGCTTGCCCACGTTACGCTAGATGGGCCATGAACGCACGATGCGCTTCGCGCACCGTGCGCACATGGAGGTCATATGATGAGCATCGTTGTGACAGGTAAAATATATGTTTTGTTTATCTCTGATGTGCCATGCACAAAAAGGTGCCCTTCGGGCACCTTTTGCACACGGGGTGGGGAGAATGTGGAATTTTTTTTTTTTTTATTATTATTTCTTACCGTACGCGTACGGTAAGCGTAATCGGCGAAATTTTCGAAAAAATTAAAATTGCCTTTTTTCACTTGGGGGATCGTTGGGGACTCCCTCGACATGGCTAGGTGCTTGGGAGCTGTGTAAACAGCCCCTTTACATGATTTGCACTTTGTTTTTCAACCCCCTGTCAGAGTGCGAGAGAGAAAATGGCGGCCGCTGCTTCCTGGTTTCGACCGATTCGAATGTTTACTAAGATCTAAGGGCCAATCAGAATCGCGCTCGCGCACGCCACCGTACGCATACGGTAAGCGCACCGTAAGCGCACCGTAAGCTGGCTCAGATATATATATTGATTTAAAGGCTATTTTCTCAGAATCTACTGAACAGATTTACACCAAACCTACAAAAGGCACTTCCTTGACCTGAGGACTACCTCTCTGCCAAATTTCAAGTAATTCTGTTCAGCCGTTCGGGCTGTAGCTGTGTCTAAAGGTCCTATGGAAAAATGCATGGGAAAAACGCATTTTGGGACCCCCCTTTTATCTCAGCCCCCGCTTGACGAATCCCCCCGAGACTTTCAGGGTAAGAGCGGAGCGTAGCGCCCCACCTATTTTAAAAAATTCGCGAGGATTCGTCAACCGGCGCCAAAGTTATTCAAAATAGAATGTTGCGGATTTCCTATGGAAACGTGGTCCTAACTATAACTACCTACTGGCGACCGCCAGTAGGTAATATAGGTAATATATGCACAAATATATATATATATATATATATACACACATATATAAAGCCGTGCATATATTACCTACTGGCAGTCGTCAGTAGGTAGTTATAGTTAGGACAGAGATTCTATCAAAAAGGTAATTTTCAGTTGCCTATATCTTTGGCATCGGTCGATTAATCTTCATGACATTTCCCCCCAAAAATGTGCCGGTACTTCAGGCACTGTCTGGAAAGTTTCAGGGTGCTTCGTCAAGCGGTGGCCGTGAAAAAGGGGGGGGGGGGAGGGATCACAAAATGCGTTTTCCCCCATTTTAATTCCTGCAGGAAGCAAGTAATCGGCAGGGATCGCTGGAGCCTTCAGGCTCCCCCTGCGGTCCCAGTGGAGACTGGGTGGCCGAGGGCATCCAGCAGACAAGGCAGAGCCCCGGAGGATGGGGTCCCGAGGGCAAAATCTGCCCAGGGAGGAAGCCACGTGGCCCCCCTTCCCAGTTTACAATTTGAGAAATAAAAAGCCGGGCCCTGGGGGAAGGGGCCCCTGAGGCTGAAATGAGTCCAGGGAGGGAGTCCACGTGGACCCCCTCCCTTATTAGAAATAGGTCAGGGGCTGGGATCCCAGGGTTTGAAATCAGGCCCTGGGGGATAGAGTCCCAGGACCAAAATTGGCCCGTGGAATGGGGTCGGGCAACCCTCCCCCATTCCAAAAATGCCTCGCCCAGAGGGACAGGGTCCAAGGGAAGGGGGGTCATGCAGCCCCCTTGATAAAAGATTCAAATAAAAAAAGGCCGGCTGGGAAAGTTACCGGAGGCCCACAGCCTTTCTAAACCACTCTGCAAATGCATTTCCTGGCACACTACTGGTTCGGTGATGAAGTTCCCTTGGATGCTGAGGGTCCTTGGGGGCCAACAACCCCTCCTGTTACTTTCAGTAAGTCTCACACAGCAGGATTGCTGAGAGGTTGTCTGAGGCCACTCCTCCTTTCGCCACCACTCTGCGAACACGCCTCCTGTTTGGAAGATGAAGTCCCTTTGGATGCTGAGGGTCCTTGGGGGCAACAAATCCCGCCTGTTACCTCCAGTAAGTCCCACATAGTGGGATTGCTGAGAGGTCATCAGAGGCCACGCTCCCTTTCTCCACCACTATGCAAATGTGCCTCCTAGCTTACTACTGGTTGGGGGATGAAGACTCCTTGGATGCTAAGGGTCCTTCGGGGCCAAGAACCACTCCTGTTACCTTCAGTAAGTCCCACACAGCGGGATCGCTGAGAGGTCTTCGGAGGCCATGCCCTCTTTCTCCACCACTCTGCAAACTCACCTCCTGGTGCACTGCTGGTTGGGGGATGAAGACCCCTTGGATTCTGAAGGTCCATGGGGGCCAATAACCCCTCCTGTTATCTTTAGTAAGTTCCACACAGCAGGATTGCTGTAAGCCGGCCCCTTTCTTCACAACTCTGCAAACACGACTACTAGTTAAAAAAAAAAACATAACAACACGACTACTAGTTTTAAAAAAACCATAACAATTCACTCGAAAATTCACAGGTTACAGGGACATTATACTTAGGAAACAGAATTAAAATAAACATAGAATTTCACTGACAAAACCAAAGCTTATAGGGACTTTAAAGTTAGGCTCAGATTCCATTCTTACAAAACCATAGAAATTCAGCAGTTATAGTTTCCTGAGCTAACTATTACTTACACCCCAGCAATGCACTGCTTATGAGCTCACATATTACATCACTGATGACATGGTAAGTGACATCACTGATGAGATCTTAATTGAGATCACTGGTGACATCACTGATGACATCATCCACATAACCACTCACATACCCATAAACCTCTCATATGAACACCCACACAACCAGTCACATCCCCATTCACAGACCATACCAGTACTCACACACCCACTCACTTCTCCATAGAGCAACTCACACACCCACTCAATCACTCATACAGCCACTCACACAACCATTCACTAACCCATACAACCAGTCACTCACCATCACAGCCACTCACACAGTCATGCATTCACCCATACAGCTACACAGCCACTCACTCACACATACAAGTACTCACTCAACCACTTACATACCCATTTACACATCCATACAAGCACTCTCATATCTGCTCACTAACCCATAGTCATTCACACAGACACTCACTCTCCAATACAACTCACGCACTAACTCACTCAACCAAACATTCACTGAAACAGCCACTTACACACCCAGTCACTCACGCAGTCACTCACTCATCCAAACAGCCCCTTTCACACCCAGTCACTCACTCATATAGTCATTCAGACACCCAGTCACTCACCCATACAGCTACTTACACAGCCACTCACTCACCCATACAGCCACTGACACCCACTCACTCAGCAACATAGTCACTCACACACCCACTCACTCACACAGCTACTCACATACTTACGTATACACCCATACAGTCACTCACACATCCATACAGCCACTCAGAACACCCACAAAACCACTCACACCTGTACAACCACTCAGATACTAAGCCTGGGCAGAGTTCACACAGCAGCGCTACGCTGAACTCCGCCTAGATGTAAAAAAAACTCTACTGTGCTACGCAGAGTTCCGCAAGCATGCGAAGTATTGCTCAGCCACCCCTAGTCATGATTAATGAGGGGCTCTCCTCTCCTTAATCACAGCCGGGCACACTGCCTCACATGCACGCTGATAGAGGGCAGAAAGGGCTCACTCCCCTTCACTCTTCCCTGTAACGTGCACTCACCTAGAGCATGCATTGTGGTGTTTGGAGCGCACACAGGTGAGTTCAGCAGCAAGTGCCTCCTGCACTTGCTGTATTTCTTGTTAATTGTTAAGTATTCATGTTAATCGTAGCAACCATGATGCGCTGCAATTAACATGATTACTTTCACAAAAGCATACAATCTGCCCCGCAGCCGCGCCCTTTTACCAAATGAAAGGCAGCAAGTTTAAAAGCACGACGTGTGCTTTCAGGGGATTTGAAAGCACACGTGTGCTTGTAGACTTGCTGAATATCTTTTGGTAATAGAGCGCAGCACACAATCTGGCCCGCTCTATTACTAAAAGACATGCAGCCACTCTACAAGCACACATGTGCTTTCAGAATCACTGCGTGCTACAGCTCC
This sequence comes from Triturus cristatus, assembly GCF_964204655.1. Lineage (NCBI taxonomy): Eukaryota > Metazoa > Chordata > Amphibia > Caudata > Salamandridae > Triturus > Triturus cristatus. The sequence goes on along the minus strand of NC_140584.1, from coordinate 646,349,900 downwards.
AAGAAACACCTGCCTGCAGGATTGTGCAAACAAGATGCTAGTGCCGTAAAAACAAGCATCTCGGTGTTCACAGCAATGTGCTATGAAAGTGGGACACCTTTATTTTAGTGTCAGTGCAGGTCAGTGCCTAGAAACTTGTGTGTGCTATTTACCCTGGGTCAATGGCCACATGTACAGAGGTGTTGGAAAACACGTGGAAAATAAAATGAGCGTTCGCCCTACATCTGGCAACCCCGCAATCCTTTTCCCTAATGAATTCCACTTAAATGCGATTTTATTGTTTCCCTCTGTGGTCGCAGCAAATTGGGAGAGGGCCACGTGCTGATTAAAATGTCGCTCTATTCCTAAAGCCCTATATCCCCTACCAGATAATTACTGGTCGATCAGCACGGAAAATGTTGTCCCTTATACTGGCAAGCCTGCTGCGCCTGCATCCACTGGCACAGGGTATCACCTTATTACATCTTCGCGGGGCAGATATCATCAAACCGCCCCAACAAACTCGTGCAGCCTTCCCATTGCACGTCATACACACTGATCTCCCCAGGGCATCAGGTCCAGGCGGGGTGGTGGGACCTTCATTGTGTGTTTTTTCAAACAAATGTCGGGTTTCTTGGTAAGGAGGTGAGATAGCTATTGGAATCGAGTGCCCGCTTGAGAGAACGATATGCCAACTGCAGGAATTCTGGTCAGGCTGACTCAGCCTTTCATCTTTCCATGGATGAGAAAATGTGTGGAACTTTGTGGATTATTCCTAACATGCTTTATCTGTATTTACGAATTTCATGAGGTAGAATCATGAAAATATCAGTTTGCTTATTCTCCTTATCTATATATTAATGACTGTGTCAAAGATTCCATCTGAGCCCTCAACTTACGAGAAACTGGAATAACAGATCATGTGTTGATCCTACAATCATTAATGTTATTTAATGCTTTGAAAATATGTGACCCCAAGTCCCCACATTTTATAAATCTTAGAGACGATCCAAGTATGATTTTTAGGGCATGTAATCACTGTGGACTTCAGCAGCTGCTGCTATTCTATAGTGAATCTCTTGCCAATCCCCAAATCAGGATCTTAGTTACTTAAGGACAGGATCCTATGTCTATTTTGAGCCTCACAGAGCAAACACAAGCTCCATACACCAATAATACCTTTTATATGTACCTGGGGCTGTATTCCTTATTGTTCACACTGTCCAGGGTCTGTGCAGGGTGCACTCAATTACAGAAGTCGTATGTCACAATACTGACTACAGATACCTTTTGCTATAAGAATATTGTGGCAAAACTATTGACAACCAAATTACAAATGATATAAATGTATATTGGTAGGTTTAGATTTACTATTCTTAACTCTACATCAATGTACCTTGAAGTTATGTACTTGTCAGATACTTGTATATAATTACCTTGTTGATATATTGGTTGTTGACGCTATTCTATTTTTGAAGCACAATATTTAAAAGTCAATCACTCAATCAGGGTTCTTGTAGAGTGTGACTTATCACCCGTAAGGATCTCAAGGCGCCGGTGTGTGTGTGTGAGTGGGGGGGGGGGGAGGTGGTTCAGCAGTTCAGTCAAAGAGCCAGGTTTTCAGGTCCCTCCTGATTTGAGGCAGTGACGGTGATTGCCTGCGATGCAAAGGTAGGGAGTTCCAGGTCTTTGAAGCAAGGTAGGAGAAGGATCTTCCTCCAGCCTAGGTCTTGCGGATCCGTTGGACAGTGGCCAGGGCCAGATGGGTGGAGCGGAGATGTCTGGTCAGTGTGTAAAAGGAGAAGTGGTGGTTTAGGTATTTGGGTCCTGGAGTAAGATTAGTTTTGTTTAGTGGAAGTTTTGACTCAACCAAAAGTAGCGCAGTGGGTTAATATGCCTGATGCAAAGTATGAGTACGGTGCAGATCCCAAAGTGCATATAACGTAAAGAGGTCAGTGCTTTTGTCAGAGAGATCCTTTTGTTCCTTGCAGTGTATATGTTAAAATCCTAATATAGAACAGTGAGCTAATAAGTGACAGCAAAGAGCAGCATGCAAACTGCAAGGTATATTATTATTATTATAGTGTTATGCTTTTGCTCCCAGTCTTTCATTTTTCTAAACTTGCAAAATAGGTTCAGTTCTGTAAAAAAAAGAAAATATATATATATTATATATATGTATATGTATATATATATATATATATATATATATATATTATTAAATATAACCCCCAACTATGGTGTTGAGTTTATAATTCTGAGTTTGTGCTTCTCCAGACCAAGCACTCAAATTATACTGTCTACCAGTATGGATGACATATGAATCCTACACTTTGTATTCCTCTGTCTGATGTAACATTTACTGTACACTGATTTACACACGTGTGATTGATTGTCTGTGTAATGTGTGTGTGATGTAAAGTACTTTGACACCCTACACTGGGATGAGCAGCGCTATAGACCTAATTAAATGCATCTCAGTGAGTGAGTGGTTATGGAGACGGGAGGGGCACTGTTAAAGGGTGGTAGTGACAGAATCCGTGACAAGAGTGGTCTTTGGCGGGGAGGGGGTGCCAACAAACATTGTCGTACCGGGCACCACCAGCGCTAAAGCCAGCCCTGGCTCTGTTTGCCACTGCCCGAGCCTCTTGCTCCTTGTGGCATATCTCATGGCTCTGGGTTAGGGAGTTAGTGAAAAGGCAAACTGTTCTACACCCATCCTTTCAGTGCTTGAAAACAACTCCTACTTGATGTTGCTTGCAAAATATCACCAAATGATCATTGTTTCTTCATGCTGTATCTGCACAGTTTTACCTGTGATCCTGTATCCTAGGCCTTGTATTTGCAACATGCCACCCAGTGTTGTTAAGGCACATAAACAGTGATGATGTTAAACTGCAATCAGAAAACGTTGTCAAAGATAGCACTTAATTTATTGAGGTTTAACAGATCAACAGAGCTCTAACATTTAAAAAAGCAAGTCTCCCTTTAAAGAAATGTGACTTCAAAGGGTGTATCCATTTGGAATTCATTGTTTCCAGCCTCACAGTAAGATAGGCCATGTATCTCTCATATCATAATTTAACAGTAAAACTGGCCTACAGTTCAGAGAGTCCAAAATGTGCTTAGTCTCTTTTGGAATTACAGAAATTTTTGCCAGTCACATGGACTGAGATTTGTTCCCTCTATGTGAAATGCCAGAGTGTGCTTTGGCCAGAATGGAAAGATAATCTAAATGCTGAGTAAAACCCAGCTGGAAAGCCATCAACACTAGGAGTTATGTTGTTAGTCACCAGCCTAACTTTATACATGCGGCAAGGTATAGATCAGAGTGTTATGATTTTTTCCTCAACCATACATTATCCTAAGGTTGCAAAAAGGGTTCATCTGGGTACAAAGTGATTCTAATTAAAGACAAACCCTAACCATGATGTTACATTCTAAATTCAGAGTTTGTGCTTCTCCAGACAAAGCACTCAAACTATACTGCCTACCAGTATGAATGACATGTCACTCCTACACCTTGCAGTCCTCTGTCATATTTAACATTCATTTTATACACTGATTTCATACCTATGATTGATTGTCTCGGTTTAATGTGTGCACAATGTGAAGTACAACCTACACTGGTATGAGTGGCGCTATAAAACGAATTAAATGCATCAGAGATTGTGGTAATGGAGACATGTTAAAGTTTGTGAAACATGGCTGCATGTACACCAAGGTCTAAGTTTGTAGAGCAGCTCAGGGTCATGCTACAACAGGGTGAAGGTGCAGCAGGTTTGAGCCATGGCAAGGTTTCACAATTTGGATGTAGCAACTCAGGGGACACTGCAACTTCACAGATCAGGCTCGTGGCTCAGGTCAAACCACAATTTTTCAGATCAGGCTTTGGGACTCATCACATGCCACAACTTCACAGCTCAGCAGCTCAGGTCAAGCTGCAGCGTCTTGATTCTGTCCGGGAATCACAGTTGAGTGTCTGGGACCTGCCGACACCAAGGCACATAGATCAGTCTTCAAAGTCCTTCACTTCTGCAGACCACCTTATATGGATCACAATGCACCTCGCTCTTTCAGGACAGTCACTCTCCCTGCAGTTCTGCCAGGCGCCTTTCCTCTCTCAGCAATCAGGCAGGCTGGCTTCTAGGTGCATCAGGACAGGTAACACACAAAAGGTGATGGGAGGAATGCTTGCAATTTGTCGAACAACTGGCAATTGCTCAGGGTAGCATCCCAACCATCGTTCTTTTGGTCACCATGACATTTCAGTTTGGTCCCAGTCATATGCAAATCAGTCTTCACCATGCTCCAATAGAACAGTCCATTTCACTGTCTCCTTTTACTGTCCTCTCCTGACACAGCCTTTGTGTAGAGTGATGCTTCTCACAGCATGATAGTCTTCAGCCTGGACCAACAACAGAAGCACAAAGAGGTGTGAGCTTTCTGCACCTGGCGGTCTTCAGCCACACTGAAGAGTTATCAGGTGAAAGACAAAGGGCTGGTCTCATTTAAGGGATTTCTTTCATTTTCAACAATAGGAACTGCAGTCCCAAACTTCACCCTTGCCATCTACCAAATGGCAATGCTTCAGGAAGACTAATCAAAGCTTTTCTGGGGAAAAGGCCTAACCAAATTTCTAAAGGAGCATTGTCTCCTCTTCCCCACTTCAGTGTCTAAGACCCATATGTACGAAGGCGGCTTTTGCATCGCCAAACGGTTTGAAATGCAATTTTGGGCTGTTAGAAAATGCAAAATGCCACATTGGAATGCATGAAATGCATTTGTGATGGTGCAAAATGCGATTCCTACCTAGTAGAAATTGAATTTTGGTAATTGCAAAGTAGAAAATCGCAAATAGGGATTTCCAAAATGTGAATCGGTCGCAAACCGTATGTACAACAGATTTCCTGAGTGCAAATAGCCGCAAAATGGCCATTTAGGAAATGAAATTACCACTGAATCAGATCAGGTGGTAACCAGGTCCGAACTCTAAAAAAGCATCAGGCTCTTTCACAATGGCAGCATTGTATGCTCTGGCAAGGAGGATGAGGATTTTGACTGTGAAGCAGAGGAGGAAGAGACAGGAGAAGATATCAAGGGTGAGGGTCACCCTGTTTGGACAAATGGAGGAGGAGGAGATTCATGAGAGGTACAGACTCAGTAGTCCTGTGATATTTGATTCAATTGCGGCGTTACATCCTCAGCTACAGGCGCCAACAGCAACACAATCCCAGCACATGTGCATGTATTGTGTTGCCTACGCCACTTAGCCTCTGGCAGTTACCAGGGGTCATAGCAGTGGTGGTGGGGTCTCACAAAGGGTCCTGTCCAGGTCCTGTGTAGATTTCAGGACATCATGGCGAACAAAGTCAACCAATATATATCATTCCTCAATACCCCCCAATCTGCTCTCACTCACCTGTGGTTTTCTTCCAGTGTCCGAGAGTAGATCAAGCTATCATCGCTGATGTTGAGAACTCCTGATAAGCCTGTCACCACTTCTCTGATCTTGTTCTGAAACACTTCAGTGGCCTATGAGACACCAAAGTTGCAACATTTATACCGTTCAATTCGAGGTGCATCGAGCAGGTTGTTATATAGTGATAGGCAGGGTCTAGATCGAGATGGTGGAACCCTGCATTGAGGTCCAGCTTTGAGAACCACTGCGCACCATTTAGGTCTGAGATGATGGCCCCCATGGTGGGTGTAAAATGACACTCTTGCATATGGCAGTGTTTGGGAGGTACATATCCACACAGAGGTGGGTGACGCCTGCTTGTCTTGGCTGCTACTACCAATGGGGATAGTCATGGGTTGGCCCAGACACTTTTTGATCACTCCGAATTGCTCTCAGTTTTTTTTAACTCCTCTTCGACCAGGGGTCGCAAATCGAAGGGGACCCTTTGGGGTCGTAGGGGAACGGATCAGATGGTCTGGTTGATCTGCAGCTTGATTGGCAAGCCCTTCAGGCAGCCATGGCCCTGACATAGCCCTGGAAAGTCCTTGAGGATGGTGCCCACTTGGTACTCGTGACTGCATTGAGCAAAGAATACCAATCCCAAATCCTCTGTGGTATAACAGCTGAGGAGGGTGCCTGTGACCTCCTTGGTAACATGGAAATGGGCACGCACTCTTCAGTCACTGTTTACCACCACCTGCTCGATGACCCCAAGCAGTGGCAACTGGCATCCGCTGCCTTATGCAAATATCTGCCTTTGTCATTTCAAGCCGGGAACGGGGCTGCAGCTGTTCAAAATGTCATATGTACATGATGTTCACAGATGCTCCTGTGTCAGTTAGGGCCTGTATTGGTATGTTACCTATCATCACAATGCACATGAGGGACAACTTGCTCCTTGGATCTGCTGGCCGCATGACAAAGATGGTGAAGATGTTGTCTTCTTCATTGTGCAGGATCCTCCCTCCCGACTGGTGACTCGCACCCCCTTCCTCTGAGGCAATGTCTTCTACGGTCAGCTGCTTCATGAGGCATGAGTCCTCAGCTTAACCTAAGGCTTGCACCCTTTGTCTGTGCTTCTGCAGACACATAAAAAGTGGTTTCCTTTCCTACACCAGGAGCAGGTCTTCTCTTCTAGGCACAAGTCCCCTTGTTGCAATTCTTGGCCACAGCTCCCACACTTCTCAAGGACTGGGGTGCTCTGTGTTGGTGACTGTGGGCACCCTGCGTGCCTATACACAGCATTTACTCTCTCTTCTTTGACCCAAACAGGGCCTGATTCGCCTGCCACAGTAGGTCTCAATGTTCTGGTGAGTGCCAACTCCATCTTCACCACTCGTCTGTTTGAGAGTTCATGACAGCAAGCTAGCATGAGAATGGCATCAAGTGTCATGCCAGGCTGGTGGATTAGGCACCTCAGGTTGGATGAGCGACATCCCTGTATGATTTGGCATGGACTTCCTTAGCCTGATCATCTTTAACACATGTGCTGGCAAGCGTTTGCAGTCTGGCACATAAAGCATCAATGTCTTTGTCTTCCTGTTGGCGGGCCTGGCGAAGCTTGAACCGTTCAAAGTCGGGGTTTAGCTGGGTGTGGAAGTATACATTCAGAGCAAGCACTGCTCCATCACAGTCATCATCAGCCCCTCTTCCTGGCAGAGCTGCAAAGAGCTGGTAGATTTCCTCACAGCCGAAGTGTAGAATGATTGACCTCTTCACAGCTCGGGCGGTGGATGGGACTCGACAGCTGGAATGTTGGGTGGTGTCCTCTCTCAGTAATGGTATGGGTATCCGGCAGGGAGTGTGGTGCCAGGTAGTACGCAACAGCCAGGTCACTGCAGGCACAGGTTTGCAGTGCGAGGTGATATCAACTATCTTCATCACCAGCGAAATGGTCCTTGGGCCATGTCCTGGCGCCAGACCTGAAAGAAGTGCACACAGGGACACAGTTATTACTATTAGGAAGTGGCCACCAGTGGCCCACAGCCCATTTACCTGTGCCCTTCAGACGACCCCAGCCTCCAGGGTACACACAATGTGACTACAGCTCACGTACTTGCCGGATGGCACTCTACAAATTCCTCTAAGTAAAGGGCAGGTCCAGAACTTCACTACACACATACTAGATTAGTGTGAGGCTAGGTTCAAAATCAAACAGGATTTTACCATATAAACACAGTCAGGCACTCAGGGTAACACAACTGTACACAATACAAGGGCTATTTCCCAACAAATATAAATAAATATGTGCTTTGAGAGAGGTCAAAAGCAGAAATAAGGTACGGCACATGACACTCATGACCATAAGGTGTCTAATTAGCCAGTATTTCTCCCCCTAATTGCTTCTTTGCGATAATGCTTTAATTGAGAACTATCGGTGCCTATGGTCAAGTATTTTGGTAAATGAGATTCTACTCCTACCTAGGTATTTATCACCTGCTACCCTGTTTGAAATGGAATTACATCTGCAGGATATTCTTGGAATCCTTGTGAATAAACACAATCGGCCCCTCTGTTTCTTTGCCTAGTTGTGCTGCTCTAACTTGTGGCACTCTTCCTAATTATTGACTATTTGCACATTCTGTTAGAGAACCATTTCCTGAAATTATGGGTTTGCATGGAGGAAATGTCCCCCTTGTGTGTACTTTCGCTAGAAAGTAAATCACTGTGATCTTGGACTTTTTCACATTAAGTTATTCATATTAATCATCGCCTAATACATTTCTGTTAACAGAAAGGGTCTCAGAATACATAGGCATCGACTTGGCACCATTGTGTATGAAATTACCGTCTTATGTAAAAGATACAAAAGGTGTTCTTCAAAGAGTGTATGATGTAACAATGGGAGAAAGATTATCTTCATGTGACTTTAGACGTTAACATTTTGTATACTATTATTGAACACAAGAAAGAAATTCATGATCTTAAAAACAATTTTTAGGGAAAATCCAATAGTGACTTACAACAGGTAAACAAGATCACTGACTTGACAGAATTTACGGTGATAAACCCATTCTATTTTCTTATAAATCATATTATATCAACAGATTAGGGGTATAAGCAATTGCTTCCAGGTCTGCTCACTTTTATGAGTTGCTATGAGAGGGAGCATGCCTGTAACGACATTCTAACAAATCATTGCAATTCCATTATACTATGGATAGGTTTTATATATTTCCTTTTTATGATATGACAAGGGAGTGAACAATCTTTTTTGAGTTATGTCAATTGCTTGAACAAGAATACATGTAACATTGAATTGACACTGGAATTAAACAGTACCTGTATACACTTTTTGAATTTGGAAATATATATTGAAGAAAATAAATTGGTGTGCAAATCTTGTAGGAAAGCAACATTGAACAACAGCATTCTTGATTTTAATTCAGCTCATCCATATAGTCAGAAAAATGATATTCCATATGAGGAAATACTACAATCAAAATGAAATTGCAGTAATGTCAAAATATATAATGAAGAAGAGTGTTGAGTGATAAATTGTTTTGTTCAGAGAGGTTATCCCAGGAGACTCTTGAGAGAAGCCAAATAGAAAGTTGAAAGAGAAACCCTTTTGAAAGACAGAGCTGAAATATAGGTGAATCCGTTAAAAATATAAGGTTCATAACCACTTTCAATAGTGAATGTAGGATGATAGCAAGAATTTTTTTTTTTTATTGGAATACTTCGAAAAATGATAAGGACATCAATCAGTATATTGGTGACTATCCATTCATCACTTATCCTAAAGCAAGAACCTTACAGGCAATGTTAAGTCCAAGTGACCCCATAACATACAGCAACAGGAAAAAACTGAAAATGTGGCTGCCAAATGAATCAGAAGGGTGTTACAGAAGTCAAAGTTGTATATGCTGTAAATAGGTTATGAACGGAATTCAGGTTTTCCATGTTTCAAACTCTTCAAAGGAATAAAGGATAAAGGAATTTGTAAATTGCAAAATACATTTTTGTGTCTGTTTATTTCAATGCATTTGTGATGTTTTACATTGGCTCCAAAGTTAGGTTGTTAAAAACCAGGTGGCAAGTACATGTAAGATCAACTAAAAATAAGGACAGAAACACATCCATTGCAGAATATCTCAATGCAGTACATGATATAGCTTATCTAAAAGACAACACGTTATAAGGTATTGAGCATGTTCTAGACAATAGAAGAGAAGGGGATAAATCAAAAACTCTCCGCACCAGGGTTGTTTGGTGGATTGATAAATTAGATATCATTGAATATGATCTGAATATTGAAAATGAATTCTGTAAGTTCCTATAACGGAATAATTAAGATGAAGGTTTTAGGCAATTATTTAAGAATATATTTATTTTCCTATAAATAATGTCAATACATACAGTTATTTTTTGTTAGCAGAAGTGTATTTGAGCAAATAGCGAAATGGTTAACACACAGGAAAGTACTTTGAATTGAATTAACCAGGAGTTAGATTCCCCAATAAACCAGGTACTCAAATGTGTTCTACTGTGATACTTATTATTGATTTTTGTGTTTAGTATGTAAGTGATAACTCTTTGTTGGTATCATTTAAATAATATCACAAACAAATCTGTCCAAATTTTTTTTTTAAAGAGATGAATTAAAAAATAGGTGAAGTAGAGGAATCTTTTTGTTAGCAGAAATACATTTGAGCAAATAGTGAAATAGTTAATACACGGGAAAGTACTTCAAATTGAATGAACATGGAGTTTGATTCCACTATAATCCAGATAACTTTTTGAGTTCTATTGTGATGTTTGCTATTGATTTTTTTTTGTTTAGTATGTAAGTGATAACTCTGTTGGTGAGTATCATTTAAATAATATCACCAACAGATTTATAAAAACTAATGTAAGTAGAGTAATTGAAATAGGTGAAGTAGAGGAATTGTTATGCGTGGAGACTTTTGAAATGGAATTGGTAAAAGAAACTCAGGTTCTCGTTGGTGTACTCCAAGTAGAATTAGGAAACAGTGTTTTTATTGGTCAATTTTGAGCTACCTGCTGAATTTAAGAAACGTGGGTCCCTGTTGGTATCTTTTATTGTAATATAAGAAACCCAGGTTCTCATTGGTGTACTCCAAGTCGAATTAGGAAACAGTATTTTTATTGGTCAGTTTTGATCTACCTTCTGAGATTAAGAAACTCAGGTCCCTATTGGCGTACTTCCAGTCAAATGAGGAGTCAGTGTTTGCATTTGTTTGTTCAGGTTCGTATTAGTGTATTTCTAGCCGAATATAAAACAGTGTTTCTATTGACTCATTCTGAACTAGCAGACAAGCATATAAAGGGTGTGGTCAAGGTGAGAAGCTACTCGCGAGCGGCTGGCAGGATGATGAACATGTGGTGAAGGTCGAGAAGATCAATAGGAGAGAATTTAAGACCACGAAGATTTTGATACACTATACTTAAACTATAATTAGGCTGTTCGTGTTGTTTAGGTGAAAGGAAAAGAAATATGCCAAGGTATACTTTCAACTTTGATTATGCTTTATTTTCCTATTAATTTTAGAAAATTCGGATGGTAATTATTAAAATTGTGATTGGATCGTTGAACAATGAAGAACTAATGAGATTAATATTGTATTGATATGTTTAAGAAATAAATGTAATTGTTCTTTATTTAAAAAGTGTTATTATGTTTTCCTTTCATGGACTCTCAATCAATTTGTAACATTTATTGTTACAATGGTTCATGAAATTTTGGCACTAGGGTTATTTTTCCTGGGTCTTGTCAACCCAGTGGGTTGAGTACAGCAGGGCCATTATTACCTAAAATCCTTTGGTTTGCGCATTTTACACTGTATGCTTTCCCTGCCAACCTCATGTAGGACCATATTTCGCCTTGCATCCTGTTCCTCGGGCATTGTTTAAAATCTTTCTGTCCTGATGATGACCATCCATCTGAAAAAAGTCTAAGAGTTGTTGGCTTGTGACCTTAAAGCCACTTTTGTGCAGATCTATATTCATCTGTATAGTAATATTCACAGATTTCCTGTAGTTATTATAATTTATGGCCATTTAGGCGCTTACGTCTGTATGTGCACTGTATATAGAATTTTTCACTCTGTGCACCCATTTGGAGCACCAAGCACTTACCCACAGTAGTTTTGAGATTTGCGTTGTTCTTTTTTTTATCCCTTTATTGTGTAAAAAGTAATAAATACTTTTACCCTGTCCACTATACCCTGCCATTTGGCTGTCCTTAAAATAAGACATTGCTTCATTGTGACATTGATTGTTCATTATTTCAGTCATAGGCCATACTACGTTTTCTGCTTTCCTTTCAAATGAATAAAGATGCAAACACTGGCAATGTCAATCGGTCTTGCTTGCTGTGCAGTCACTGCTGAATGTGTGCCAGTGTCTGCAACTTACACTGGGACAAATTCAGATATTTCACTGGAGTCAGCCCGGACCCCGGGCAATAAGAGCAGCTAGATCTGCAATTCACCTCCTTCTCCCCATTTCCTGCACTGGGTACAGTTAATTTATTGGTTTCCCACTGAAAAGGGAAGAAAACTAGCCTTTCTGAAAATTTTTCCGGTTCTCAAAATGTTCTTCTCTTCTTTTTTTAGGTCTCCGGGTAACTGCAGATGGACTGTTCTTGGTGTTTTCCTTGGCATTATGGAGTGACCTAGCTCATTGGGAGAACAAATAAAAAAAGAGGTATTTTAAAGTGTATTGATGTCTTTTCATTTCCTCTTTCTTTCTTTTTTTTCTCTTTATTCATTATTTATCTCTCTTACTAAAACAAAATAGTTCAGTTCTGTTGATTTTTAAAAAAATATTTAATACTGTCAAGGTGGGGCAAGAGGGTTTAGATTTAGAATATATTGGGCCAAATTTAGAGTTCAGAATAAGAATTTCACTTCATCAGGGCGAAGGAGTAAAATACTCGGTCATGTTGACGGAGAATTCATACTCTAAATTTGGAGATGTCTGCTGGTCCTGTCATTGGCAAGACCCACTATCACTGGGATTCCTGTCAATAAGTTAAAAGTTTGATGGACGGCTCCATCAAAGTAGATGAGCATCTGCCAAATTTTTATTAATTTTTTTTTTTCTTCAAAAACAAAATCCCAAAGTGACCCCCACTCCATGGGAGATTTCTCCTATGGTGTGGAGTCATTTAAATGTTTTTACTGTCCCTGACCGTCAGGTTTTTACAACAATAAGGATTTGTGCCATTTGACAGCCCCCTCTAAATCTGGCAGGCTGTTGAATGGCCAAACCGCCAACGGCCCTTACTCTGTCGGGCCGTTGTTGACATAATTTTCTGCCCGACTGTATATCAGGAGGCCGGATCTTCAGTTTGGCAGAGAGGGTATTCAGTTGCCGTTACAAAAGAGTACTCTTTCCACCAAACTCTGAATCAGCGCCATAATCTGTCTCCTCCAAAGTGGGCATGAGAGCAGGTTTTGAGGCCTGTTTTCCCACTTGTCAGACCATTTCTGCCTGGGAGCTCAAGCTCAACTCCGTGGAGCCAGGCAATGTTGTGTCTCTCCATAGACTTCCCTATATGCCAGTGGATCTCAGGGAGACCCGCCCAAGCACACACCAAGCTTAGATTGTAAACCAAAACCAGCACTGGCAAATATGTCATGCCAGCTGCATAGTACAATGAACGAGCAAGATTAACCAATGGAGTAGGGTCTTTGGTGGGAATGGTGGTTCCTATATCCAAGAAATTCTTGAAAACAATGGAGAAGTGACACCCTTTCCCCACATATTTCTTCATATGCTGGCCTTTTCCCATTTTCCATTCCTCATTTCTCCTTTCTCTCATCTTTTTTTCTCACCTCCGTTTCACCAACCATAATATCTTTTTCCCTCCTCTTCTACTATGCTCTCCTTCTCCCTCCTTGCTCTAACTTCAGTCTTCCCGCCACCTCCCTCTATTTTTTCCTTGCTCTCCTGACTTTCTACCCCATTTGCTACCATGTGTAACCCTTTCTCCTTCTTCTCTCATGGTTATCCTTCAATTTCCCTTCTCATTTTCCTTGATGTCTTTGTTTCTTTCTCCTTCTTCTCTCTTTCAATATCCATGTCTACTTCCACCACTACTTTGTCTCCCATCTCCTTTCTAGCCCTTTCTCTTTACTTCAGTTGCTTTTTCCTCCACCTTAGCTTTACTCTTAAAGAACTAGGACAATAATGATAGTGGTGCTACCTGTGAGATCTGCTCTTTAGTGAGGAAAGGTGCAGCTGGAAATTATGGTGGGTCTGATAGTATTGATAAGGCTGGAAAGTTGAACACCTGACACCATTAAGACATGGGTAAGGAATAGTACTGGAAAAAGCAATGGGCAAATATTGAGACTTTGGTACAGATTTACCAAGTGTTTGCACCGGTACAAAGTCACAAATAGTGATGAAAACTGGTGCAAAGTCTTGATAAACTATTTATTTTCCAGCGCATATCTTGTTTTTGCTTTGGAAAGTTGACTAAACGTAACATAAATAGTGCTGGGTGCTACTTTGTCTTACTTTGCGTCAAGGTGATGTTTCTTGTTACATGGGTGTTCCCATGCAACCATCCATGGTGGTTTTTGGTGCAAAGCCCTATTTCCTAAGATTGGTAGACAGGCTGCTGCATTTTCTTCATTATTATGGATTTGATGTATTAGCCATACAATCCATCATCTACTGCACAGTTTTCAGATTTCAGCAAATAAAATGCTTGTAGCTCAAACAGGTCAGAAGTTAATAAAATGTTTGCAACATGTGTTCTTGTGAAATGGAAGCCCCTTGCTTATTCGTGTATTTAGGTGTCCAAGTGGTACTAACGAGGTGGAACCTTTTCTCATTAAGTGTTAACATGTGTAAAAAAGCTAAAATAATAAAGTAATATTAACACGAAATTTGTTTCATTAGGCAGCATAATTTGGTTTTTCCTGCCCAATAATTTAGTGAACCCGATGCATAATTGTTCCTCTCTGATGCAGAGTTCCAGTAGTTCTGTACATATCTACTGTGTGGTCTTGTAAATGGAATAAACGAAGGATCGTTTCCATTGTTGGTATTCCGAAGCTATACACATACTTAACTCTTTTAACCATTGGATCAACTGTATTGTGGTTTATATGCTTTTTGAGAAGAGATGACATAAGTGTCCCACACATTACTTTAGGACTGCATTTTCCTGTAACTGAAGCCTTCCAGGACAGGACAGGTCAGGTTCCTATTCAGACTTCAAAAATACGACTATGTCTTCAAGGCTTACCAGTCCCTCCACTGGCTTCTGCTCCCACAGAGGAATAATTTAAAATAATCAGCTTTGTTTATTGAGCCTTTAGCAGACTAATGTGCAATTTTTATCTGAGTTAATCAATCCCTATTTCCCTGCAATGCTTTTGTCTGGTTCTCTTTCTGCTCAAAATCCCTTGCCATTGAAAATTTCTCTGTGGCAAGAGGGCCTTTTGAATAAGCTTCTATGTCACTTAGAACAGTTATCTGATCGCTCAACATTTAGAAAATGTCTTAAAATCTATCTTTTCTACTGGTTCTCCTGCCAGGTGCCACCATGCATCCCGGTCAATTGTATCTCGCACTAGTGCCTCCACACGCACCCACAGACCATAGCCTTACTTCCGGAATTCCGAATGGTCCTCAAGACCTGCCTGTTAGAATAAGCTTCTGAGACCTGCAAGCGCCTGGCTACCCTATAGGGTTAATAGTTGTGATTTATAAATCCTGAATGATTGATTGATTAAGCGCCATGAAGACTCTGTGGATGTTTTGCACACTATAAAGAAATTTATACAATCATGAGCCACAACATAGATAAAAACATAACTCTGGGATTATAGCATTATTGACAGCAGAGCAATGTAATTCTTCTGGCCAGTTAAAACCTCATACCTTTAGCTAATGCATTTTGAGGACTTTGATTGCCTCTAACAAACACAATCCAATGATTGCACTAATATATTTCACACATTCCCAAAGTGCATCATAACTGGCACTAAGATTTGAATTTTTTGTAGTGTACTTTGAAATGCAAGAATGTCATTTTACATGTTAGACCACATCCCTAGTTCAACTATACAGCTTGCAGTAGTATTCTGTCAATCCTGCCACATCCACAGAACTCCCAAAAAGCAGCTCTCTTCTAATTTACCATATGAGCTGGAATCTGAGTATTAATGAGTCCCAGAATGCGGGTTACTTTTCAGTACATCCTTCTCCTTCATGATGGCACTCTGACCCCCACATCCTGCACTTCCAATTCCCATCCCTCCGAGAATACCCAGCTATAGACTCGTATATGGGCTTAAGCAGGGCTTTGACGCCACATACGCCAACTTTGAACTGCTTCTCATCGATTTTGGCTCACGTGGCACTAACAAGCAATTTGCTGTTTTGTTGCAAACTGTCATGGAGAGCAGTCTCGTTTTCTCAGGGCGGATAGCCCCTACTTGTCGCCAGTTGTAGCGTTCTCCCTAGCCTGGGAGCATGTAAATGAATATGCCACATGGAACTCTGCAACAGATGTCTTTATACCTCAACCTACAATCACACACTACACTTTAATACCCATACCTTAATACCTCCCTGCAATTTATATAATTCCTCTTTTGAGTCTGCCTAGAACTGCAAGGGTCCTAGCGCACATAGTCTCACGACACTACACCTGCCAGCATCCTTGCGTCAATGTGATCGAAGGAAATTATTCTACCTCTGCTGAAGACATTGTGTTGGCACTGCGTCACTGTCACGGAATTCCAGGGCGGAAGGCAGACAAGCAGAGCCTGAGTGAGCCGAGCTGAGGTAGACTGCCATAGAGCTCACCCTGTCTAATTTGGCACCAATATGGGCATCCGAGTGGAGGGGTTCAAATCGGTTCAAATTAGCTTGGATGTCGGATGATTGTGGCCCAAAGGCTGGAACTTTCATAAGTCATAAGACAAAAAACATGGCATTACTAGGCTACGGGGAGCACTTAAGAGGTAAAATGTGATTATGCCTGGGCCATGAAACCTTAGTACTGCTTCTGCATGCCGGCACAGTCCCCTCAACAAGCCTCTGCGGCATGGTGCCTGGCCAGACGAGTCCCGTTATAGCATGTGTCCCTACGAGCTATCCTGCCACTCGTCGCACTCACACAGGCCTTCCAGCTATTTACGGGCCCAGGTCCAA
This sequence comes from Triturus cristatus, assembly GCF_964204655.1. NCBI lineage: Eukaryota > Metazoa > Chordata > Amphibia > Caudata > Salamandridae > Triturus > Triturus cristatus. The sequence goes on along the minus strand of NC_140584.1, from coordinate 646,333,315 downwards.
AAAGGATTTGGAAGGCAAACAGCCAGCCGTGGCGTCGGGTTACGCCTTGGTGTCGCTGTGAAGGCTGCGGCAGACCTGCTCGCGCTGCAAAGTGACAGGGGCCATCCAATTTCAGTAAGCCTTCCTGGAAACCGCCGGTCTCCAAAGACGACCCGCGTTGATGAACGGGTCTGTCTGCCGCCGTCGGAACGCGCTCCTCCGGGGCCCGCTGCCTCTGCTCCACGCAGCCTCACCAGGGATGACCCTATAAAAGGAGACTTTAAGAGCACAATATGTTGTTTTATCCTGCCAGCAGCACTACGGCCACTCAGTCACTAAGTGCGTTAAGCCTGAAAGTAGCTTCTTTACCAGCTCCTAGTATACACTAAGAACGCACACGGTTTCCTCGAAGTTAACTGACTTCAAAGACATGTGCTTGTATTTGTTGGAAGATATTTTCCTATCTCTAGTCCTCGAATAACTTGTAGTTTTTGTTGAACAATAAATGTTCCAGAAAGTAGCTAAAATTTCCTTATTCAAATATGTATTTGCCATATAACTAAAGAACTACAGGGCTGATTTACAAAAGTATTGAAAAGTATGATCATTATACATTGCATTTAAATGGGTGAGTTACGCCATATCGTGCAATTCACAAAACCAAGCAAGGCAATGAGACATAACGTAAGAATGTCTTCACCTTAGAAAATAGGGGGGTAGTATTCGCAAACACAGGTATGAAATCAATGATATTAGATATTGGCAATCTCTGTTGTTGCGCCCTTTAACAGAACAGATTAAACCATCTACAGGATAAATCAAGACATTTGTTTTTTGTACTAAAAAAGTACATTTAAAATAAGTATATAAGATATATAAAATATACTTACATTAATATTTTTACTAATATAAAATACATTTTGATAAACTTTTAAAACAATATCCCTATACTTTACCATAGGGAGATCTCCGCCCAGACTGTGGAGTCTCCATATGGTGAACTAAATAAAATAAATACATACCCACCTAAAGTAAAAAAAAAAAAGCAACCTTTTTTTAATTATGCATTAATATTTATTATATAGTGATGTATAAAATGAATTAAAAGTAATTTAATTATATTTTAATAGAAAATGTTACATTAAATTATATACATTAAAAAAACATAGTTAGAATATTTTACAACTAAATAATAACTTTTGTTTTTAGGTTTGTGAACATTAAATCATATTTATAAGTATGTTTAAATATTTTAAATAATGTAATTTAATTTAACATTATTTCCTGTGGGGTTTTAAGTACCTACCTCCATTATTTTCTATGGGAGGGTGATATAGTTTCAGTGTCTGGCCATCTGTGGTGCTAGACATACTACTGTTTCTTCTTGGCATCAGTAACTTTACACACATTTTGTGAATAGCCCATATAAGTAAAGTTACGTAAAAGTAAATTACAGGTGAAAATTACTGCAGAACCTTGATCCAGCTCCCCCTTGCTGCCCCAAGCAGCAGGCCTTCACTTGCCAATCCCTGCCTGAAAGCCTTCAGCCCTCTCCCTCATTCCCCTGCTTTTTGCAACGTTTTCTGCTGCTCTTGCCACTTGTCTTCTGCCTCGTGTTTGATCTGCCTATCTACTATCTTTCTGCCTCATTCTACTGCTTTTTCACTGCTTTTGCCCCATTTCTTCTGCCTGCCTGTTTTCTACTGCCTAAATACTGCTTTAATTCTGCCTTTTGCCTCCTCCTGTTCTTTCTTTCGCTGCTGCTCATGTGGAGACGGACATTTGGCATCAAATATATGCAGGATGCCATTGAGCCCAGAAGCGATGACACTCATCTCACTGTTGGTTGGAAAACTTTCATGGGACATTGCAATTTCAGACGTATGGATGAAAGGTTCTCCTTCGAAGGATACACTTTTGCATTTATGGTGTCGATAGTTTTTCCTAGGTAATGAACTGACTGACTGAAGGTATTTATAGAGTGCACTACTGCCGAGGCGTCTTGGCGCTGGGTAAAAATGTAAATTTGATACTTGTATAGCGCACTACTCACCGCAAGGGTCTCAAGGCGCTTGTACGAATACCGCTGTGGAACCCATCCTGGCTTTCCCTGTGAGGCATCCACTCCTGGGCACCCCCAAGGTGGAGGCCAGGCATCCTTAGCGTTGTGGGGGCCGTTGTGGAGATTAAGCAAGCTATTGCCCAGAGTTGCAGAGTGGGACTCCATGATTGGAATCGGCACCGAGGCGAGAATTATCAGGTCCGTGGAATTTTTTAACCCCAAGACCCGCCGAGGCGGGGAATTGAACCCTGGTCCCGGGCTAGACCTCTACCTAAGGGTCTGCCACTCTAATCATTGAGCCACACTATGATTAAGCATAATGGCTGGCATGTTTAGGGTAGGGAGAAGAGCCATGTTTTAATTTCCTGAAGACAGATCTATTTGGTAGAAGTCTCAGGTGTGTGGGCAGTGAGTTCCATAGTTTGGATGCCAAGAAGGAGAAGCGTCTTCCTCCACACCTTACTCTCTTTATCTTTGGGAGTTGTACCAAGCCAAGGGTGCCGGACCTTAAAGACCATGATGGTACATATCGGGAAAACAGGGATTGCACATCCTTGGCCCCACCACCAAACAAGGCTTTATGCACCAGGCATAGCATCTTAAAGTCAGCACGTCGTCGGACTGGGAGCCAGTGAAGTTGTTTTATACTGTTCAATGTAGAGTAATGTTTGGGTAATTTGAGCAAGATTCTAACTGCCGCGTTCTGGATTGACTGAAGTTTGGAAAATTGAGCGGCACCTGCTTCCAAATATAGAGCGTTACAATAGTCAATCCTGGACAGAATCGTGGCTATTACCACTGTTTTCCTCAAGGAAAAAGGAATGAATGGAAGAATCTTCCTCAGGCCTTTTAACATAAAAAAACAAGCTGATGAAACTTGGTTAATCTGAGGGGCCCAGGTGAGGTCTTTATCAAACATGAAACCGAGGTTCCTGGCTTTGTTGACTTGAGCGGGACAGGTACCCAGGGCCGAACTGGTGATTCCGGGCACCGGGCAAATCCCCGGGAGGCTGCATGGGGTAGGGGCCGTTTTTTCCAGAGGTGGCCGGTTTTCTTGCTGGGGCCGATTTATTTTAATTCACCCGTCCTCACAGGCAGGGAGTGATCGATGACCGTCAGGTGCGTGAGCGTCACCACCGATGGCAGTCAGGTGCGTGAGCGTCACCACCTGATCACCAGAGAGAGACCTAATCATCCCCTAGGATGCGGCCGCGGCCGCGCGAGACAGGCAGATGAACTTGGGGAGGGGGCATGCATGTAGTGATATGTATGTCCTTGTCCAGTAGGGGGAAGCAGACATCCGTATTCCCGGATGATAATATGTAATATGGCAGCACATCATAGAGCTGCTATGACGGGCTGCCGTGAATCTTTAAAACATTTCCCCTGAACAGACTATGCACACCCTCTAAATATCTCACACCTTATTTGCATAATTTCCTGTCATGAAACTAGCCTTGAAGCGGAGTGCCCTCACCTTACATTCTGAATGAAAGCTGGAGTATCATTTCCTCTGCAACGAAGAAATTTTAGAAATGGGCACAGAGTAAGCGATGCAAAAGGTGTGTCATTGGTGGCAGATTTCACAAAAAAATATGGTATTGGTCAAATCATTAACCAAGCAAACGATAATCGTAAAAATCCAGTCTAAAATCTAAACTGTCCAGTGGGGGCGCAGATCATTGGTCCGACTCAGCGCGATGCGCGAGTCTGACCAATGATCTGCATCACCTACCAAATTTTGCCCGCCTTCATTATGCATAGAATAGCAGTGCGCAACTGCGCACGTTCAACTTCTGCCTGATACACAGAACACAAATACGTCGCAGGCAACGCAGACCGGCCGCACACAGAGTAAAGATAGTGCTGAGTGCGTAGGCCGCCTGCCGCCGCCTGAGTCGCCTGGCCTCCACCACTGTATAAAGTAAGTGTCCCGGCTGTGATGTTGGGCCCTAGGCCCTCATGCTAGGTAAAGGACTGACGCGGACACATGGTTGGGGTAGTGGGTAATGGCCACGAGCACGTGCGCTCGGCCCTTTTTATTGACCGCGTCACCTGACCCAGTGACGTCGGTGGTGGGTGGGTGTACAGTGTAGTACATCAGGTTAGAACACTAGAACGTGTCCATGCACGGACACTACATTCCTCCTAACCTTTAATGACAAAAACCCAAAGTCAAAATTCAACCTCTGGGAGGAAAAAAAAGATATACACATATACAATACAGTGACCAAACTTCTGCAGTCTCTTATGCCTCGGCTGTTTGGAGTCGCAGACGGCGTTCTTTCTGCCGTGGAGACCACCAGTTCGCTGTGGCACCAGCCATGGGTGCTCGATGGATCCAGTCTGTTGACGGCTCTGCCTTGAAGTTGTCCTCACAGTCTTTTTTCTTCACCTTACTTCCGTGGCGACAAACGCAGTCGGAATTCTTGTGGTTCACCGCTAGATGTTGCCGTTCGTCTTTCAGTCCTGTCCTCTTCTTCGTCGGTGGCGTGTGTTCTGTTTTGGCAAAAGACGGATTCGTTGCAAGACACCCCTCTCACCATGATGCCCCTCTCGCAGGTGTTCCCCTGCCACAGGATATCCCTGAGGCCCTCTCTCTCGGACTTGTCCTGGGCTGGGTGTACTGTATCGTGTTACTCGCACGCCGATCAGTGTGGGTGCAGAGGAGAAGACAAGTCACACCTCCGATTCCGCAGTCCGACCTGGAGGGTAGCTATTGGCTCCTATCTTCGCACGCGATGTCTTCATCCTCCTGGGACCTTTGCTGGAGGGCGGCTGATGACCATCTCTCGTTGCGGGGATGCTCTCTCACTGACATCCGTGAGGCCTTTGCCCCTGAGTCACCACGGCTGGCGTCATCCAGTGACCTTGTGACCCCAAAGGTGGATGTTCCGAACGGTCCGGCCGGCTAACCTCTGCAGATCCCAGGTGTGCTGAAAACACCGCCAAGCAGATGGTCTTCTCTCCGTGCCACGGATGTTCTCAGGACTTGCTCTCCATGTTCTGGCACTTGTCGCCTTCCTTATCTTCGAGGAGTGAGTAGTCTTGCCACACTCCTCTCTCCTTCCTCGGTTCTAATCTCCGTGAGGGTGTCGAGTCACTCTGACTTCTCCTGCCACTCTTAATAGTGGCCAACGTGCCACGGATCCATTTCCTTCTTCTCCTCTTGCAGTGGCAACCGTGCCACTCCGATCTCTTCTTCCTTCTTTCCTTGCAGTGGCAAACGTGCCACTCCGATCTCTTCTTTCTTCTTTTCTTGTGGTGGGAAACGTGCCACTCTGCTCTCTTCATCCCTTCGCTTCACAACCTACTCTGGACCGTTTCTGTTCTCCTTTTGGTCTGGCCAGGCTTCTCCATGCAGCGCGCGCACTCTGCACGTGTTCCCCCTGGTCTTGTCCTCGTCCGAGGACACTCTCTCCATCTTCCTCAGCATTCCGAGTTAGGGTTGTGACCTTCTCTTCGTCTTCTCCTTTTCACCAGCTACTTTGGTTGTTGAAGTTCGTGGGGCCATACTCTTGGTCCTCTTCGTTCTTGAGCTTCGTGGACCACTTGACGGTCCACTCTGCCTATCACTGGCAGGATACCTTCGGTCTTTCGTCAGACCTCTTGTTCCGCAGTTTCACTGACCCGTGCGTCGATCACCTCCTTTTGCCCCCTGGCGGGTTGGCTTCTGTGGTGCGACCATTTGGCTGGTCAGCTTCACGAAGTGCGTCACGTCGTGTGACTCCCTGTGTCTTCTGACTTGTCGGGCGCTGGTGTGTGCTTCTCTTCGTACCGTCTTGGTATATCTTCAGTGTAGCTTTGCTCCTTGCGCCGCGATCTCTTGATGTGGTGGCTTCTTGGCGCCACTGGGTGTGCCTCTGCATCCTTGCCCTTCAGTGTCGTTGGACACGTGCTGCGCACATCTTTTTCCGTGTAGTTCCTCTCTTGTAGGCGCTGCTGTGTACTTTCCGCGTCCGGGGTACATCTGCGCTGAGTCCTTTGGCTCTCTCGAGGGGTCACTCCACTTGATGCGGCGACAGCGCAGTCCTTGCTGGGGTGGATGTGGCTTGACCCTTTTCTTCTTCCTTGTCCTGCGGGTTCCTGTCGCTGTATCCCGTTCCCTGCGGGTTACTTGCTTCCTGCGCTTCTGTCGCGTTGCTGCACCTCTGACGCATTCCTGCACTGCACCTCTTCAGTGATGTATTACTACCGTCGCCTAGCCGCGTTCCAGTGCGCTCACCATTGCGCATCAGTCTGACCTTGCGGTACATGCCTTGGTGCCTCTTCTCTAGCCTTTCTATTCTTGTCTCCTGCAGCTGGTGCAATACTGCTCTCCTGCCACTAGATGGCAGTGCAGGGTATGCTTTTCCCTTCTCTCAGCAGCAACCTTCTTTGCTGCCAGGACTTTCTGCCGTGTTGTCTTCTCTCTTTCCAGGCTTCACTCGGGCCGTGGAGGGGAGCTGGAGCTGGAGCCACAGCAGAGCATTTGGAAGCAGGACACGGGGCCAGACAGCAGGTAAGTCTCTTTTGCATTTATTTATTTGAGGGCAGGGGGGGGCACAGGCATTGTCAGTTAGCTGCAGAGGTCCAGGCATTACTTTGTGTGTGCACGAGTTGGGGGACACTGCTCCAGGGTCACGCTGGGTTTCCCAGCACATTTGGGACTTCTGGGGGCATGGTGGCAGTCAGTGCCGTCGCGCACTCAGTTTATGCCGGTCGAGTCTTCCCGCCTCGGGGCACCTCGCGCTTCACCGCGCTCATTTTAAAATCGCGCTTCGATGTGCCGCCGGTCACCCGCTGACTTGCCCTTACCCTCCAGTTGTGTTCACTTATTGGCGGCGCTGGCTGTCCCCTCGATCACACGCGGGGTGGGCTCCCGCTCGACACTTCCCTTTGTTTTTCATACCCCGCCGCAGCAGCCTCTCCTTCCATACGCTGCGCGGCGGGATGGGTGCTAGCGTCGTCGCTTTACTGCAGGTGGGCTCCGCTCTTACTTTCTGCTTCTTCCACACCCGCGGCAGGTCTCCTAGCTTCGCGGACCGCGCGGGGGTTTTTGCCGGTGCCGCTCCACCGCCGCCTCATGTGGCGACAGACCTCTTCTCCAGGCAGGCCACGCTTGGTTCTCTTTCCTCAGATGCGGGGTGAGCTCCCGCTCGGCTGCTTGGACCTCCTGGGGCCCTTCTCCCGCCCCGTGGGATATCGTGCGCAATGGGCACTCTGTGGCGGCCGATGCGGGTGGGCTCCGATCGGTCCGCTCCTCTCCTCCTTCACCGGGCACGTTGCGGCCGATGCGGGTGGGCTCCGATCAGTCCGCTTTCCGGGCACTTCCCCTCACCGGGACTCACAGTGGCAGGCGCCTGAGGTGCTGGGTGTGCTCTCGGTCGCCACAGGACGTGCTGTGGGCTCCGCCTCACCCTGCAGGCTGCTCGGCGCGTCGCGCCTTCATGCAGAGGGGGGCGTCCTCACTGGGGCCCGTCCTCTCTCCCACTTGGTTTTCGTTGCGCAGATCAGGGCTGCACACGCGGGTTGAAGTACCCGCCTCGTCGCCAGTGTGATGTTGGGCCCTAGGCCCTCATGCTAGGTAAAGGACTGACGCGGACACATGGTTGGGGTAGTGGGTAATGGCCACGAGCACGTGCGCTCGGCCCTTTTTATTGACCGCGTCACCTGACCTAGTGACGTCGGTGGTGGGTGGGTGTACAGTGTAGTACATCAGGTTAGAACACTAGAACGTGTCCATGCACGGACACTACACCGGCGACTGTAACCTGGCTGGCTTTGACTTAAGTTAAAATTGTAGCAGTCACACTCCCGTTGCGGCCTCGCATGATGATGATGTATTATGTATACAACAAATGCGTTTAGTCTGAACATTGAGAGGTTGTAAGAAACCAGGATTAAATGTGTTTAAAGTTCCACACTGATTTCATCTGTCAAAAATGCAAGGAAAAACACATCTTGTGTATCGACTGTGAACAAAAAATGGGGTTTATTCAGAACAAATGTTGCTATCTTTTCCCCAAATGAGTGAATACTTCCACGTCTCGCAAAACACTAGGGTGTTTATTCTTACAAAGCTGTTAACTAGTGGACCTAAAAAGTGTAATCTTGTGTTTACATACAAAACACATTTGGATGCAACAGCGTCTTATGACGGTAGCATGGGGTACACAGCAAAGACAGAAAAGTTACACAGCGACTGAGGGACAAGTTTTTGTGGCACAGTACTTGATAGGTAGGTCTATGTCATTTACATGCACAGTAATTATGCGTATCCCTTGATAAAATACTAACTTTAGGCTTGGGCATTTGGTGCACACTAAATGATGTTGCTGTCGTTATTGATGCTAGTACCATTGACCTGGCCTTGTCAAAGAGTGAAGGGCAAAGGGTGTCTTCCATCGATTTCAGCTTCTGGAGGACTTTATAAAAAAAAGAAAACAAAAACCGCCATTTTAATTTGTCTACCTATTTAAGTAGTTTATCACGGCGTGAAGGAGACACAACACTCCAAACTTAAAGGGCCCTTTCAACCTCATCCCATCCACCATACTCCTGCCAACGCGACAGCATATTGCACCATCAGCCAGGCCCACACACGTTTTTCTGAATAATGCACTGGGCATTGATGAACCTACATTGTAGGTTCATCATGCGAGGCCGCGATGAGAGTGGGACTGATGGAAGTGCTACTACAGCAGGGGTGGGGTCCGGGGGCTGCTCTTGTTATGTATCCTCGTGTATCCTGATGACATAGCTTCCAAGGTTTCAGATTGCGATGTGTGACATTTTCCGAATTTCACTGTAATTATGAGGAACATTTCAGCGGCTATGAGTGACACTTTGTTAGGAGCAAAATCAAGTGATGAAGACGAGGGAAACATAAATATCAGAACCCATTTGAGCAATAAGAAACGATAAGATCTTAAAACTGCTGGAAAACACAAGAAATCAGGAGAGCGAGGCACACATTACAGCCAATCAGGATTCTGTATAAGTCTTGGCCATACTACTGCGTGTTCAACCCTAATAAACTCAGCACTGCTGAGCGGTGTCTGACCCAGTGGGTGCACCGCTGCCTGCTGCCCAGCCCCGCAGCACCAGATCTGCCAGTAGGCTGCGAGTTCGGCTGCCACAGAGCTTCTATGCACACCAGGCTCTTGTAGACTAAGTGACATCAGCCACGTGAAAAGTTGACAGACACCAGTGCAGGCCGGCACCAGTGTGGTCACTAACTGTAGTCTGGCGCTCTCTACACTCACTAGGGCTGAATGGGGCTCCTGAGCTCTCTTGGTCCTGGGAGGAGGTATCCCAGACAAGTTCTCTAGAAATCCATGTGCTACCTGAGCCTGTGTCCCACAATGGCTCTGGCGGTTGTGCCAAGCGGTTTTGTGGCCTGGCAGGGTATTTTGGCCTAGGTGTGGAGTCACTACAGTGCCGGATTGCGCCGGCAGGATGCAGCTGCCAAAAAGTCAGGTCAAACACAGTCTTAGCTGGCGCCGCTGCTGGCCGCAAAGGGTTAGATTGGGGCAGGTGTGTGCTTGCCGCTCGCTGTGGTGCTATGGTTGGCACATTTTAAGTGAAGGAATCACTTGGCTTTGCTTGGTGTGGGGACGGGAGCAACAATTTGTGAGGGAAACTTCATGGCAGCGGCGACTGCTCCAGTGGCAAACGCCGGCAAAGCCACGATTTTGGCCTGGCTCGTCAAATCAGCAATCAAGAGAAAACCAAAATCCCCAAACTTACACTTCAGGATTTATCTCCGCAGAAAGGACTGGGGGTGTTCACGGACGTTCAAAATCAACTCTGTAGGAATGTCTGATTTTAGACTGGGTATCCTGGTGCTCCATAAGGTAATCATTTACTATGCTTTAAAAGTTAATGCAATCTAATATGTAATGAAAAATGCATAGTTTTGACCTTTCTGTTTCCAAAATTTTCTTGGGGGTAGTGGTTGCTCATTGCACTTGCTCGCTACACACCATATGAGGGCTGGCCTCACTTATACTTTGTTCTCTCCGATTCACTACTCTTGTGTCTATTTTTGGTGCTCTCTGTAAGAATGTCACTGGGTAACCAGGTGCTCTTTAAGGTCATCATCTACTATTTACTGTGCTTTAAAGTTGATACAATTAAATATGTAAGGAAAAATGTGCTGTAAAATGCACCACTTCGGTCTGTCTTTTTCCAAAGTTTTCTTGGGGTGAGAACCCAACCTCCCTAGTAGTGGTTGGCCTCGCTCGCTGTGCTGGCTCGCTACGCGCCGGACGGGGGCTGGTCTGGTAAAATTTGCCAGGGCTGCTTTCAGTTCCCAGTCCGGCCCTGCAGGTAACGACTGCAGTTGGCCACCAAAGATGGTTCCAGATCGAGATTTTCTGACCAAACTCTATCCCCCCAGTTTTATCTATGTTCAGCTTTAAAAAGTTAAAGGTCATCAGGGCAGAAGTGCATTTGCAAAATTTGGCTGCCGTGGCATCCACTGACTGTGTTACAGACACTATAAGTTGCGTGTCATCAGCATATGACACCAGCATGAAGCCGTAACTTTTTATTAGTCTGGCCAGAGGGACTACATAAATATTAAAAAGTGTGGGGGATAGGGCCGAGCCTTGAGGGACTCCGCCGGGAGGGTGTAAACTCCTCAGACCAATATCTATCCCAAAAAATCACTCATTCCCTAGAGGATAAAAAGGAGGAGAGGAGTGCAAGAGCTATACCACTGATACCTACATCCTGTAGCCTTTGTATTAATACCGCGTGGTTCACGGTATCAAAGGCTGCTGTTAAATCAAGCAGGACCAGTACGGATCTTCCTCCATCATCCATCACCTTACGTATTTTCTCTGCTGCCATGATCAAGGCTGTCTCCGTAGAGTGTATTGCTCTAAAGCCATGTTGTGTGGTGTCAAGAATGTTATTAGTCTCTAGATAGGATGTTAATACTGAGTTCATAGCCTTCTCAAGAACTTTGGCAGGCAGAGGCAAGCAGGAGATGGGACGGTAGTTTTTCTCTTCTAGGGGATCCAGCTTGGGTTTTTTAAAAAGAGGACGAATACAGGCTTTTTTCCAGGTAGTTGGAAAAACTCCTGAAATCAAAGATTGATTTAATATAGGGGATAGCGAGATACTTATCTCCTCTGGAGCCAGATGTAGTATATATAGTGGGCAGGGGTCTAGGAGAGAGCCTGATTTGATTTTTAACAACAGGTCCGCCACTTTCTCCTCTGCCAGTAATGGGAATTGCGATAAGCCGCAGTGCAAAACCTTGTCATCAGGCTGAGCTGAAACATTACTCGTTATATCCTTAACCAATTTTAGGAGGTCATTATAAACAGACTGGACCTTGCTTTGAAAAAAGCCTGCCAGTTTGTCTATAAACGTTTGGTCTGGTATGAATATTGTGTCCCCCGGACACTTCAGTAATGCAGAGAACGTTTGAAACAATTCTTTTGGAGAGTTTGTAGTCTCCTGGATTTTGGTGGTAAAGTAGGCAGTTTTGGCCTGTGTAATTGCGACCTTATATTCTTCAAGGGCAGCACAGTAGACTTTTCTTTGTGCAGTATTATATTGAGATCTCCAGATACGTTATTTTTGCCTGCACTTAATTTTAGCTAATTTGAGATCTGCAGAGTACCAGGGGGACGAGGCCTTTTTTTGTCGAGAGCGCATCATTATTTCTGGTGCAACAATGCTCGCTGCTCTATTTAGCCAGTTGTGGAAAACTGTCGCAGCTTGATTAGAGTCAGTGGGAATTGCAGGCCTTTCGCTTAGTGATGACATAAAATCATTTTTGCTGACTGACTTCCAAGCACGATGTTTGACAACCGAAGGTCTAATCCTCCGCCCACCATTTAATGTCGCTAGCATGATGGTAAAATGCACCGCAGAGTGGTCGGACCAGGGTAATGGGCAGACTTTCTTAACATCTATAAGAGAGTTATTGGTGCAGATACCATCTAATGTATGCCCTGCTAGATGTGTAGGCTCACAAACAATTTGATTTAGTTACCAGCTAGCTAGTTTGTCTAATAAACTGGTAGTATCTGGATTATTATCTTCCAAATGGAAGTTGAAATCGCCTAGTATGGTGAAAGATTCGGTGTCTAGACATGACTCCAGATATGTCTGGAGGGAGGTCGAGAAAGAGGATCTGGGACCAGGGGGTCTGTAGATTAACAGACCTGGAAACACTTCTAAATTGTTAAGTTTAAAACTGAAAGACATTGCTTCGGCTTCTAAGGTAGATTCTGGAGTGAATCTAACCGTGTACTGGGTTCGATATATTATTGCAATTCCACCACCCTTTGCCCCTATTCTATCAGTTAGCGACAACTTATCTGGCTGGAATTGCTAGGTGCCAGTCAGGGTCACTATTTCCATTTGCCCAGGTTTCTGTAAGAAAAACAAGGTCCGGATTCTCTACTTGTATCAAACACTCTAAATAAAATTTGTGTTTCACCATAGACCTGGTGTTAAGTAGAATATACCTAATAGGCCGAGGATTCTTGTTTGTGGAGGCAGAGGTCTGAGCAACTTCGAAAGAGCCATTATTATCATGCAATGGCTTACTTGTGCTTATATTGGTCAGTTTTTGTTCATCAATATTTGTATTCATAGGATCACATGTTGAGATTGAGCCAACCCATCCACAGAGGTTACAGCGTGGAGGCGTTAGGGGAGATAAATCCAACTGCATTTTCTTGGATACGCATTTGCCAGTATCGAGGCATAAGATTTGGCTATGCGAATAAAAATACCGTGTGAAATGGGCAGGGGTTCTGGCGTTGGGCGCATTTCTGGCGCAGACAGGCTTGCCTTTGGCGCGCCCGCTGCACGGTCGTTGCATCTGAATTTATATGGGAAGTAGAGTAGCTAAAAGGAGCCAACAACTAGCGCGGTAACCTTGAGGCAGGTCCGCTCTTACAGACGGGCACCGCGTTAGCATTCAAGTTGCAGTGCAGCAGTCAGTTTAATACATAAAAACAGTTTAAAAAAATTGCAAAAAGCAAAAGCGCATATTCAATTTTAAAACAAAAGAGCGCAAGCCCATCAAACACTAACAGCGTTATATGAATCACTATCACCGCTGCGCGGTCGTTACATCCGGGTTTATATAGGAAGTAGAGGAGCTAAAGGGAACCAACAACTAGCGCGCTAACCTTCAGGCGGGTCCGCTCTTACAGACGGGCACCGAGTTAGTGTTCAAGTTGTAGTATCAAATAGTTTAAAGTGCAGCAGTCAGTTTAATACATAAAAACAGTTTTAAAAATCCCAAAAAGCAAAAGTGCAAATTCAATTTTAAAACAAAAGAGCGCAAGCCCACCACACACTAACAGCGTTATGTGAATCACTATCACCTGTATAGAGCCTGTATAGGTGTGGAGGTTGATTTTGGCGATTGATGTGTAGAGCTAATCGACTGAGAGTACAGAAAGCGACTTCATAACGTTTTCAAGCTTGTTGGTGCGTTGATGCCTTTATAAGCTAGTCATCTAGATAAGCATAGACGAATATTCTGAGTGCAGTGACCAATGCCATACAGTTTTGGGGTTGATTTGAGGCCAAAAGGAAGTACTTTGTACTTGTAATGGTTGTGTACTACTACAAACCTCAGGAATTTTCAGTGCTTTCTGGCCATCGGGATATACAAGTACGCATCTTGAAGAACAATCAAACAGTCAGCCCCCTTGATGGATTTGACGAAAAATTTAATGGAGTGCCAGCGTTCTGAATTTTTCTCTAAGTATCCATTTATTTGCGACTTTCAGATAGCATGGGTCTGATTTAATTTTTTGGACCTTTCTTTTTCACCAAAAGGTAAGGGTAATACATTCTTTTTCCTCTTTGGTGGAAGGGAACAGTCTCGACCTCATGCTTTTTCAGTAGAATGTTCATTGCAGCATCTGTAGATGTTGATTGCATGATTTTGGTGGAGGTCTGGTAAATCTCAGACGTAACCATTTTGTACAATATTCAGAACCCAAACTTCTTTAGTGCTAGAGCTCCACTCTGTTAGATATTTAGTAATACTTCAACCTACCAGAGTGGGTAACTGAAGAAGGGGAAGCAGATGCTCATTGTTTGGATCCTGCGGCAGGTTTGCATGCTTGAGCAGTTTGGCGAGCACCTCTTCCTTTTGGTTGGTCTGATGTTGCTGGAAAGGCCTTTGTTGCTTTGTTGATGGTGTCCTAGAAGCCACTGAAGAGGATGAACCCTCTGAGGATAAAAACTCCTCTCGTATGGCCTGTAAGGATTTTTTTTCTGCTACTTACATTTTTATTTGCAGACCAATTTCCTTTAGGGTTTCCATTTCGGTTTTAATATGAGCCATCTCGTTGTCTGTATGGCTCTCATCGTAATACCAGAGAAAGGGAGATTGATAAATCCCTCTTGAGATTCCCACTTCAGAGATGTTACATGAAGTGAAGAATGTCTCCTCAGAGCTAATCCGTGGCAATAACCATGAGGTACTAGCAAGGACGAATCGGCAGCAGAGCTGATTACCTGATTAGAGACCATCATGCCTCCATTCTTAATCTATATAACATCTTCCCTGCAGTCTTTTGGGAGATTATCCACAAATTGTTGTAGGTAGTTTCATAAAGATCTGTCATATCGGCCAAGGAGGGCAGATGCACCCGCAGACTTCATCTGGGTATCTGCTGCCACGCACACTTTGCATCCCACCAAGTCAAGTCTTCTACTTTCTTTGTCTGGTGAAACTGCGGATGAAGGGTTAGTTGAGTAGACTTTCTTTACAGCCAAGACTACCACTGAATCAGGAGGGAGATCTGAACGCATATATAATGGGTCCGGCTAAGGGAATTTGTATTTTTTCTGGACTCTAGATGGAGCTGACACCAGGAACTAGGCACTGAAGGAGTTGGTGGTCGTGATGGAGAAGGTTGTGGAGAGTCTGGAATAACTACTGGCGATGATGATGAATACGCTTGTTAGTATATTGAATCAGAGATTGATGGTAACCTTCCTGCTCTCACTTTTCTTCTGACCCACTCAGCAGATCTGGTATGTCTCGACGTAGAATGACTTCTCAATGTCAAGTGTCTCCTATGTCTTAACGTCATAGAATCCCTTAACACTGACCTTCTGTGTCTCAACTTTGAATGCCGCAGCCTCCTCTTCGACATTGACCCAGCTCTCGACGGCGAGCATGTTGCAACAGTATCTGGTCTCAACATTGAAGCCCTCAACGGCAAATGGAGTCCTCAGAGGGTGGTGATATAGCCCTGGTAGAGGACAGACCCTCTCCTCGCCCATGTAAAGTCCTACCTTCAGATAGCATCTCTTGCTGTCTTCATCACTCTTAAGTTCCATGAAGGCAAATCTTCTCCATGTCCTTCATGGTATGCCTGGAAAAGATCTTGCAGTGTTGATATTTGTCAGGAATGTGACTGTCAGGAAGGCAGAGAATACACAGATCATGAGGATCTAATTTTGCCATTTTTCTGATCTTGATCCACTAGTTGGCCCTTCTTAGATCGAGGATTGATCTGAATTCCTTATTTAAGCCTTTTTTTCTTAACTACAAAATATCTTTAAATACAGAACTAGTTCTACTGTTCTTTTATTTAGCATGGAGGATGTTTCCTTCCACAGGATGGTTAGTTGGAATTCTAAAACTGGTTTTGGTGGACTGGGAGGAGAAGGGGACCTGAACTGTAGACCGTCCCAATCCTTTACAATAATTGATATTGCTCTCCCCCTGTAGAGGTTGAAGAAGGGGGGGAGGGAGAAGTCGACCACACCAGGACTATCACCCTGAACAGCTGGCTGGCTGAGTTTAAGCTGATTTGTCCTTCGATTCTCTTCTGTGTTAAGAGTATCTCTGCCATTGCTGATGATGATATCGTTGATATGGCTGACAAGGGGAATAGAACCATCTGAGGATAGTATAGGGAATCTCTGGGCTTACACTTTAACTTGAAGAATTTCTTCTTTTTTCTGAAGAGCCACTGCTTTCAAGGTCTCTGTCTCATTCTTCATTGCCACTATTTCATCTTCAGTGTGCTGCCCCAAAAATGGAAAATCTTTAAAATGGGAGGTCGACAATTTTCAGTTGCATGTCAGGTGTCAAGGTTGTCAAATGGAATCAAGAAGAGTAGAGGAATGCCATGCCAATAGTCAGCAACACTGATGACCTATTCTGTTCTACTCTGGAAGATTTGTAAAGCGCCTCTCAGGGCTAGGGACCACACATCAGCCACAAGTTTCAATGCACATGTGAGACAAACTAAAAAAGGTTAGTCTTCAAGTGTTTCCTAAAACTATATTCCGACTGGTTTTTTCTCAGCTCCAATGGAAGGGCATTCCCAAGTTTGGTAGCTAAGTAGGCAAAGGAGCGCCTAACACTCCTTGCCTTCTTAATCCAGGGGTCCAGAAACAGCCTTTGGTCAGCGAATTGCAATGATCTCCTGGGATTGTATGGACTCAACAATCGCTGTATCATGTGCGGGCCCTTCATATACATAGCTCGATGAGCTAAAAATAGGGCCTTAAATTGGATTCTCTTATGCATTGGTAGCCAACGCAGAGATGCTAAGGCTGATGTGACCAACTGATGCAGTGGCTCCTTGTGAGATTGGGGAAGCAAACTAGGCCTGCTTTTCTGGAGGCGTGGGGTAGAAAGAGGAGGAAAGTTGCAAGGTGGATCTATGGACCTTTCCTCTATTGCTGCCCCTATATTGGCGCATGTGGGGTGTGAGTCTGCTGAAGAAGCACTTGCTGATACGGCCAGGATCGAAAGGAAGAATCTCTTGAGAAGCCAAGAAAGTGGCAAAAAAACTGGTAGTCTCTGGTCGGCTGCGGGAGCTGAAAACCTTGCCATGTCTTTAGAAGCTTAAACCTGCTCCAGCGCTGAGTCAGCGTTACCGTCAAAGAGGCAAACCCCCTCAAAAGGGAGGTCCATGAGGTTAGATTAGACATCCGAGGAGAATTTGGATGCAGTATTGAGTCCACTTAATAATGTGCTAAGAAGCATTCTGACCATCCATGATCAGTTCCTGGAAATGGTCATTCATGTCAGCGGAGACATGCATCATTTGGGCCTTGTGCCAAAAGTCATGACTGTAGCAAGCAAGAAGGTAATTAAAATTAAGGGATTTTACAGACATACTCCCTGCCGAGAAGGCCTTCTTACACCAAGCATTTCAATTCCTATCCCAAGGGAACTGTGAAAAAGGCACCATACGATTGATTTACCGAACAGGAAGCATAGATAACTAGGCTCGCTTCTGTGAAGGGTGTGAGAAGATGAAAGGTAGATCACTCCGAGCCGGGCCATAGTGGCAGGCCACAAGTCTATCTACTGCTGGTGTAGATGAAGGATTCTCCCATGCTCATGCTGCTAAAATGGGTGTGAGTAGACCATTGGAGGGGAGAAGAGGTTCTGAAGTGGTAGACAAGGGCATAAAGACCTCAGTGAAGTCATTAGTTTTTGTTTCAGAAGAAGTTAGCAGCAGGTTCAAAACCTCCCCGGCTTTTAGCATGATCTTATATAGTGACACTACTTCAGGCGCTGGTGGTGTGGGAGCTAAACCCCAACATTTTACTGCACCCCAAAATTTGAATTACCCCAAAATTTAACTTTGGTTGCTTGGCTCCTGCACCCTTGATCTTGCACTAAGAATCACCACCCTCTTCGAAATCAGGCCCCATAAATCAGCTTAGCAGAGTAATAAAATAGTGACTGGGATCACTCAATAACTGAGGTCTAGATTAATAAAAAAGTGTAAGGGTTTTAGTAAAAATCTCAAAATACGCAATACAGATAAATGCTAAATATATGCTGTGAAGGCTCAGATACAGAGTACATCATCAGAAATCAGAATTAATCTAAGTCTCAATAAGAAACAATCATAAGTGGAATAGTCTGCACCTGTAGCTAAGGACAGTCTCTGGCTCACTTCCAACTCCAGGGTTCTTTTACACATTTTATAAATGGGTAATAGCAAAAACTGACATGACTAGTAATAACACATATTGAGCAAATCAGAATAACGTTCACCATAAAAAAATATAACACTCACCCATTTCTGACTCCATCAGCTTCCACAGCAACATCACAGTCTGGAGATGTAGAACACATTTTGAAGGATTTTTAAACAAAGACACCAACACCACTGTACGCTAGCAGGCCTACATCAGAACTTCGAGCAGAAGTGTACTTCAATTTGATACATTCAGTACACAAACAAAGTTAAATTCACAATATATGCTCTCTAAGGAAAATAAACAATTGTGTCACAGTGTCCTGTGCTTTGTGGAAACTGTGGGGAAAGAAGAACTGCAGGGAACATTGATAGTGAGTGGTAATGAGCAGGAGCATGAACAGAACACCAAAACAGCATCCATATTAATAAAATTGTGTCTCTACAAAAATGTGGCACTACTAAACATTAATAAACGCACTTCTAAACACCTAATAGATCTTTTTTCAAGTGCAATATTAGCAACTCATCAGTTATGATTATATTCATCATAAACATAATTAGTATTCAAAAATATTTTGTCACCCAAATTTCACATTTAGAACAAGCTACCGCAGTGGTCCAGTGGGGAATTCCATGGCCAGCTCCGGAGAAGTATCCAGGCCACTTGCTGAGGATAAGCTCACAAAGGATCCTGGCCTGGATCATCATAGGGCTCTACAGGGTCAGAATCTGTGGCAAATAGATCATGGAGACGTGTCCTGTAATCATCCTCTTCTAACAACCACTGGTCCTCCTTATGCAAATGGATGTGGGGCTCAGCATCGATTTGTGGTGTTGGTGATGCCATATCTGAAGCCAGAGGCGGTGGTGGTAGAGGCGGGGGAAGCACCAGCTACAAAGTTGGTTGTGGCACTGTGAAGCAGAACGCTGGGTCACAACAATGACACCAGATTTGATGGTGGGGTGCTGAACGGATGGTGAGGCAAGAACGTTGAAAGCTGCGGTGGGGTCGCTGGACCCAAAGGTGCACCGAAAGGCATTCAAGCAAAAATGGAATACATGACGTTACGGAACGCTGCTGGATGTGAACACAGAGCCAAGAATTCAGGGAAGGTCAATGCCGGAGGCTTGGTCAACAGAGATACTGGCGCCAAGGGCTCTGGGAGTGTTGGAGGTCTGTCCGGAGTCAAGCCCACAGGAGGAGCAGGGGTGCATGGAGGATTCAGGGGCATCACGCCAACGAGCTTTGGGTCCGAGGACACAGGTCCTGTGAGAGACAGAGCGTCAAGAAGACTTACCTTTAGAATATTTCTTACTGCTCTTCCTCCTTTGCATAGCTAAAGAGGTTGATGGAGAGCGAGAACGATGCTATACCCACTTCTGACGTCGATGGTCATCCTTTGCTCTGGCCAAGGCCAGCTCCTTGATGGTCTTGAAATTTATGCTGAGGCACGAGGAGCTGGTCTTTGAGTCATGGTTGGGTCTTAAACACCATTGACAAACAGAGTGGGGGTCTGATATGGACATTTGTCCCTCACAATCCCTGCAGGGTTTAAAGAGAAGTGACATCCTTAAGCCGGGTTGGGCTCTTTATGGCCTCAGTGCCATCGGCTGTCACCTCTGGCATAGACTGTTGCTTTGAAGTTTCTGGATCCAGCCTGATGCCTGGGGTTGTTCTACAGGTGAAGAATCTGCAGGTTGAAGTACTCATCAGAAAAATCCCACTTCAATTTATAAAAATAGCATACATTTTTAATGAGCAAATAGATACCAAAATTAAAAAATTGGCTCAGTGGAACTGGGGATATGCACCAACCGCACGTATCTGGTCTCGCTAGACTGGGTCAAAGTCGAAAGTTAAGGCCAACAGTGATGGAACACAGGTCAGATTCAAGTACCAAGTTTGTCCCGGTGAAAAGTTTACCTTCTGGCTTAGTCGTTTTTGAGGAATTTTCCCATCGGCGGGGCGGGCTGCTGGCTGGATGCGACTGACGCCTCAATGACAGTGGGGTGCTACATTTCTGGAAGTAGAGCTGCATTAAGCAGGGCAAAACAGCAAGTTGAATACAATGGTAGTCCAATGGTAGCAGCTGGTTTGTTTATGAAAAAGCTTTGTTTTGCAATCTTGAGGGGAACAGAGTACACTCTAACACCAGCCAAGGTTCCAGGACCTTTTGGTCACTACTTGGTGAGTTAGCACTCAATCTCCCACAAGTCACCATCAGCATCCTGGGTGAATTCAATTGGACCTGGGCTCTTCTTTGCTACGGGCTCCTTGAAGCTTGTGTGTTCCTGGCGTCTAACAGGAGGCTAGCCAACTAACTCTTGGAGTCTACTTTTCTGGCCTGAGTTAAAGTGGGAGCAGATCCAGCCCTTCTTGGGGGTTTCCCTCTAAGAGTAAAACAGCTGGGTCAGTCATTTTTCTGTTTCAGTTCTTTGGTTCAGCAGGTGCAGTCCTTTTTTTCCCACAGGTCCAGCAGTGTTCAGAGGAAGAGAGCCACTTTTATGCCTAGTACTAGCATGCTTACCCATTTTGACATCATTTCATGGGGGATTGGCCCTAAACAATCTCTCAGTACCTCTCTCTGCCGACATCCAAGGTGTCAGAACTTTTTTCCCCTTGATGAGAGCTGGTGACACTACTTAGGTGTGTCTAGGGAAATAAGGACCTTTCCATACAAATCCAGGTCTGGGGCAGCCCCCATCCCCACCCCACTGGGTTTGGTACTACTCTGGCTACTTAGACAATGGCAAGGCAAGCCTAGCCACAGTGAAATTTTACTTTGAACATTTTTTACTGCCAGGACATGTAAAACTTTAGAACACATGTCCAACTTATTAACCACCATGCACCTTGATCTATGGGCACTTAGAGCATAACTTAGGAGTGAGGTAGCTGTATTAAAAAGGAAGGTTTTGGGCTGGCCAGAGGAACAAGTTACTTACCTTCTTTAACGATGTATCTGTAAGAAACATTAGTTAGTTAGATTCCTCACCTTAGAATATCCCCAGGCGTCAGACTGGATCCGGAAGATTTTTCGTCAGCAATACCCCTTGCGCGTCGCTAGGCGTCGTCTACGGCTCCGCGTCCGTCGTCGGCGTCGTGAGCCGGAATGACGGAGTACTTAGACGCCGCCCTCGCGCGCTGACGTCAGTTCTTGTACATAGCTTTCCGCGCCAGGAACGCAGAGCCATGCAAAAGACCGACACTGGTGCCAAAAATAAAATCTAGGGGCCTGAAAAGGATAACCTTAACCCTAGATGTCAGTTCGCAGAACGGGGAGGATGGGTGGGTCGGTGAGGAATCTAACTAACTAATGTTTTTTACAGATACATCGTTACCGAAGGTAAGTAACTTGTTCATCTGAAAGAAACACGTTAGTTAGATTCCTCACCTTAGAATAGATACCCAAGCAATACCATCCCCGGTGGTGGGTCTGCGAACCAAGATCACACCAGAAAGTCCTGGAGGACAGAACGGCCAAAGAAGCCATCCCTCCGGACTTGGCTGTCAAGGCAATAATGCCTGGCAAACGTGTGTAGCGAAGCCCACGTTCTGCCTGACAGATGTCGTGCAAAGGGACACCCCGTCCCAAAGCAGTAGTAGCCGCCATGGCCCGAGTAGAATGGGCGCGCAGCCCAACAGGAGGGTCCTTTTTTGCCAAGGAATAACAAATTTTGATGCACAAAACGACCCACCGAGAGATGGTCCGTTTGTGCACAGCTTTCCCCTTCTTAGCACCCACGTATCCAACGAAAAGTTGGTCGTCCACCCGGAACTGCTTTGTGCGGTCCAGATAAGAGGAGAGCGCACGTTTTGGGTCCAGACAGTGGAGCCTCTCTTCCTCTTTGGAAGGATGCGGAGGCGGAAAGAAGGTGGGCAAGGTGACAGACTGCCCAAGATGAAAGGGGGTCACCACTTTCGGAAGAAAGGAGGGACGAGGCCGGAGGACAACCTTGTCCGGATGAACAGAGAGAAAAGGAGGCTTTGATGATAAAGCCTGGAGCTCACTCACCCGTCTAGCCGAGGTGATGGCTACCAGAAAAGCAGTCTTAAGCGTCAGCAGACGAAGAGGACAATTATGAAGAGGCTCAAAGGGAGCGCACATTAGAAATGTGAGAACAAGATTCAAGTCCCACTGAGGCATTACAAAAGGGACAGGAGGGAACGTGTGAGTAATGCCTTTTAGAAAGCGTGTAACGACAGGGGACTTGAAAAGAGAAGGCTGATCAGGAAGCCGCAAGAAGGATGAGATGGCAGCAAGATAACCTTTCAAGGTGCCCAGGGCAGAGCCCTGCCGGGCCAAAGAAAGAAGAAAGAGGAGGACCTCAGAAAGAGGGGCGGAAAGGGGATCCACAGCCTTTGCTGTGCACCATGCCACAAATTTGTTCCACCGGCAGGCGTATACCGTCTTTGTGGAGGGACGCCTGGCTGCCAGAATGATATCACAGACTTCAGGAGGCAAGTCAAATGGCATCAACTGCCGCCGCTCAATCTCCACGCATGGAGGTGGAGGCTGTACAGGTTCGGGTGGAGGACCGTCCCCTGCTGCTGCTACAGAAGATCCTCCCGAAGGGGCAGACGTATCGGAGGATCGGTCAACATACTGAGTAGCTCGGGATACCAGTAGCTTCGTGCCCAATCCGGAGCCACCAAGATGACTTGGGCCCGGTCGTGCCTGATCTTCTTCAGCACTCTGGGCAGAAGTGGTATAGGCGGAAAGGCTTACAACAGACCGCAACTCCACTCGCGACGAAAAGCGTCTCCGAGCGAGTGCTGCCTTGGAAATTCCAACGCGCAGAACTGCTGACATTGCGCGTTCTCTTCGGTGGCGAATAGATCTAACCAAGGCTCTCCCCACTGCTGAAAGAGACCTGGCGCCACTTCGGAGTTCAGACGCCATTCGTGATCCATCATGCACCGGCGGCTGAGTTCGTCTGCTCTGGCGTTCAGAGAGCCCGCCAGATGTTGAACCACTAGGGTGACGCCCTAGTGTTCCAGCCACGTCCAGAGGCGCAGAGCCTCCTGACAAAGGGTCCACGACCCCACCCCGCCCTGTTTGTTGCAATACCACATGGCGGTGGTGTTGTCCGTGAACACCTGCACGACACTTCCCCTGACAGAGGGAAGGAAGGCTTTCAGTGCAAGTCGGATCGCTCTCAACTCCAACAGGTTGATGTGGAGGCGAGACTCCGCCGGAGACCAGAGGCCTCTGATCTCCGCCTCTCCCATATGGCCACCCCATCCCAGGAGGGACGCATCCGTCACTACGACATGCTCCGGTTGGGGAAGGGAGAGGCTCTTGCCCGTGACCCAATCGCGGTCCGTGAGCCACCACTGCAACTGCTGTGCAGTGCCCTCCGAGATCAAGACATGGTCGGACAGCTTGCCGTGATGCTGGGCCCACTGAAACTTCAGGTCCCACTGCAGAGCCCGCATGCGCCGCCTGGCGTGATGCACTAGTAGGATGCAGGAGGCCATCAGCCCCAGAAGCCGCAACACTAGCCTGACCGAAACCCAGGATAGAGGCCGAAAGATGGGAATCAGGGCCTGAATATCCCGGACCCGCTGTTCCGGCGGATAGACCCGGAACTGCGCCAAATCGAGACCCGCTCCGATGAAGAGGAGCTTCTGAGAGGGACTCAGGTGTGACTTCGGCACGTTGATGGAAAACCCCAGCAAATGCAGGAGATCCGCCGTAGTCTGGAGGTGGGAGACGACTGCCTGGGGCGAGCCCGCCTTCAACAACCAGTCGTCGAGATAGGGGAAGACTGGAACCCCTGATCTGCGCAGATGAGCTGCCACCACCGCCATCACTTTCGTGAACACCCGAGGGGCACTGGTAAGGCCAAAGGGGAGCACGGTAAACTGAAAGTGCTCTTGACCCACCGTGAACCGCAGGTAACGCCGGTGGGCCGGCAGGACGGGGATGTGGAAATATGCGTCCTGCAAGTCCAACGCTACCATCCAGTCTCCAGGGTCTAGGGCAGCTAGAACCTGAGCCAAAGTTAACATCTTGAACCTCTCCATCCGGAGGAAGGCATTGACGTTCCGGAGGTCCAAGATAGGGCGTAGGCCCCCTTTGCCCTTCTTGGGAACCAGAAAGTAGTGGGAATAACAACCACGACCTACTTCTGGGCTCGGAACGCGCTCGACGGCCCCCTTGGCCAAGAGGGCCGAAACTTCCTCGTGGAGAAGATTCAAATGATCCCCCGAGATACGGTGGTGCTGCGGTGGCATGGCTGGAGGGGTCGTCTCGAAGGGGAGGGAGTAGCCCCTTCGGACGATTTGCAGCACCCACCTGTCCGATGTGATGGACCGCCAGTGGAGCAGGTGATGGCGAACTCTGCCGCCCACTGGCGTGGAATGGGCCTGAAAGCTCGGACTAGGAAGGCTTTGAGGCGGATGCTGCCGGGGTGGATGTGGGCTGACCGCGTCGTCCTCCAGAACCGCCTCGGCCGAAACCACATCCGCGACCGCGCGCAGGTTGGTTCTGCGGCTGGTGGCTAGGCGGACGTGAGGAGGCACCCCTTCCTTGGCCACGAAAGGGGCGAAAGGCGGAAGTTTGCGACCGCGGGGCCGAGAGGCCCAAGGACTTGGCCGTAGCCCGGGAGTCCTTAAAGCGATTCAGCGCACTGTCCGCTTTCTCACCAAAAAGGCGAGTGCCATCAAAGGGCATGTCCATGAGAGTGCTCTGGACATCACCCGAAAAGGACGTGGACCGCAGCCAGGCGTGACGTCTAAGCGCCACCGTGGTAGAAATCGCCCTACCCAGCGAGTCCG
The DNA here is from genome assembly GCF_964204655.1 of Triturus cristatus. Classification (NCBI taxonomy): domain Eukaryota; kingdom Metazoa; phylum Chordata; class Amphibia; order Caudata; family Salamandridae; genus Triturus; species Triturus cristatus. The sequence goes on along the minus strand of NC_140584.1, from coordinate 646,308,555 downwards.
TAGTGTCAAGCCCACATCTGATAGCATGTCGTGCTGCACCCCTCCCATCGGCCAGAGCCTGGGTAAGTCGTGTCTGGACCTTCTCCGGACACAGGGGCAGCACGTCCTCCACCGTATCCCACAGAGAGTGGGAATAACGGTCCAAAAGACAGGCGGTGTTCAAGGACCGCAGGCCCAAACTAAGGGAGGAGAACAGCTTTTTGCCAGACTGTTCCAGTCTCTTGGAATCCCGGTCCGGCGGAGCGGTCGGGAAGGAGGATTGGGAGGTAGAAGCCTGGATAACCAGGCTCTCGGGGGTAGGGTGTTGGGACAGAAAACTGGGGTCGCCCAGAGCAGGGCGGTGGCGCCTGGCGACGTTCCTGTCCACAGGAGGAACTGTGGAGGGCTTGGACCAGGTGCCCTGCAGAACGTCAATGAGGGCCTCATTGAATTGCAGCAGAGGCTCAGTGGAGCTTGCTGCAGACTGAAGCACCTCAGTGAGGACGTTAGTCCTCACAGCCACGGCAGGCAGCTCGAGCCCAAGGGCTGCGGCCGCCTTGCGCAGCACCACAGAGAAAGCAGCACCCTCCTCCGAAGCCACAGTCGGAGGAGAGATGAATCCAGTGTCTGGAGAGGTATCCAGACCACTGGCCTCCCCCAGTTCATCTGCCCAGTCCTGTGACAGCTGAGCCTGAACGGCCATAGGATCCTCGGACCCCTCCCATTCGCCCCCGTCATCCGATTCCTGGTAAAAAGGAGGAAGGATCGGAGCCGGACGATAGACATAATGTGTCTCCAGCGGCGCCGAACGCGGCGTCCATCGACGCCGTAACGGCGCCGGGTCCGGAGCGGGGCTGAACTGGGGCACGACGCCGAGCGGAGCCGGCGTCGGAGGTGGAACCGGTGTCGACGCCGGCGGAGGAGGCGTGACGAGGTCGACCGGCGTTGGCGGGGACTCGGGGACGGGTCCCTCAGGCACTTGCGGCGTCGAGGCCGGAGCCGGCGCCGGGGCCGGAGCCGCTGGCATGCAAGGTTGCCCAGTCGGGTCCGCGTGGCCCGAAGGCGCGCCAGCGGGCATCGACGGCGGAGCCAGATTCCTCATGGCCGAGAGGAAAGCACTGACTTCCGCCGGCGTCGCGTCAGTCCCAGGGACCGGCGGGTATGGGGACTTGCGCGGCGCCTGCGGCACCGCTGGAGCCGTGGGGGTGGAACCACCCTGACCCTCGGCCGAGTCGCGCGACCGGCGAGGGGAGTCCGAAGAGCGGTGTCGCCTCTTGGACTTCTTGGAGTGCTCCGACTTACCCGAAGACTTGGAGCCAGACGATCGATGATGACGTCGGCTGCAGCTCCGCGACCGATCCTTGGACCTCCTCCGGTACCGGGATCGAGAGGGGCGCGGAGCCGAGTGGCGAAGCTCGAGAAGCTTACGGGACCGCTCCCGTCTAGCCTTCGAGGTCAGGGCCTTGCAGTCTGAACACGACTCCGCTTCGTGGTCGAGGCCCAAACAGTAAAGGCACCGGCGGTGATGATCCGTAACCGACATCAAGCGGTTGCAGTCAGCACAGGCTTTAAAACCAGGCATCCTACCGGCACCGGAGTCGAGACAAGATCAAAAAGGGATCAAAAAACGTAGTCAAAAAAGACTAAAAGGGGTAGCTCTCCCGGATCTGCGCTTACTGGCGCGGAAAAAAGAAGAACTGACGTCAGCGCGCGAGGGCGGCGTCTAAGTACTCCGACAACGTCATTCCGGCGCACGACGCTGACGACGGACGCAGAGCCGCAGACGACGCCTAGCGACGCGCAAGGGGTATTGCTGACGAAAAATCTTCCGGATCCAGTCTGACGCCTGGGGATATTCTAAGGTGAGGAATCTAACTAACGTGTTTCTTTCAGATGTGTATTTTACCAGGTCGAATTGTAGTTTTGAAATTGCCCACTCTTGCTGTAGGGACATGCCTGAAGACATGCTTTGCACTGTTACTTTAGTGGTGGCAATAGGTGATTCAGTCCACTAGTGACATTTAACTTACAGGCCCTGAGTACCACTTACTAGGGACTTACAGAGAAGTTAAATTTGCCAATCGTGGATTATCCAATTCTACATGTTTTCAAGTGTTAGAGCACAAACATTGGGCTTTGGACATCAGTGCTCCACTGTTAAGAGTCAGTAAACAGCCAAGCATAAATCTAAAAAAAAGTGGGGGTGATCCTGTAAAAAAGGACTTTCTTCAAAGTAAGATGATCTCAAACCTCTTTCCTGGCTGCCTATTTAAGAGAATTAGGCAGCTGCTGTAAGCAAGTAAAGCACAATAGCATAGCATAACATGCTGGATCGAGCTGCAATAGGCCATGAGCTGGTAGGCGCCAAAGATTGCAGGAGGCAAGGGGTATCAAACACCACAGTCCAATACCTGCTAGGCAACCAAAAGCACAGCTGGATGACTCTCACGGTCCCAGTACAGCTGTGGCCCATGGACCGACAGAATCTTGAGGTCAGGCAATGCCACTAAGCAAGACAATGAAACAAATTTTCCCCCCGCAGTAAAGCAGATACATGTATGTGCGCCTTTCTTTTAGAATGTGTTATCGATCCAACGGGTATCTTGTTACCAGGCTGCATACACCCATGAATACTGGACTCCCTGCAGCTTGGAAAAAGTTACAGTCTGGGATCCATTCCTTAATCTAAACAGAAGTATTCACAATGGTGCAATGAAGGAACAGGGACTACTCAGATGGGGATCCGCTGTCTGATTCAAACAAATTGGTATCTCCTGGTTGTGACAACCCACTGGTCAGCAGCTTTAGGCGGGTTATGGGGACCTCAGGTGATGATAAAGTTTGCCAAGTGGTATCAGAGGCTCTTGAGCCCAACAAAGTCATGCTTGAGCGTCAGTCTCAACATGTGCCAGGCCCCCAGTGCCTACATGGGAGGGCACCTGTGTAGAATCTTTCAAGGGAAGGTTCTGAAGAAGCCAACATACAGAAGCCTGGGGCAAAGTGAGCAGAGACAAGGGACGATATGCAGTCAAACAGAGAAGAGCTGCATCAATAGCTAATGAGACCCTGAGCTCAAAGAATATTGAGGAGTCGCAGGCAGGAACATCATCAGAGTATGACACCTTTGACAAATATCTGAACCACAGAGTCGGATTCCCACAGTAAGTGGGAGACTTTGGAAAATAAAGCATATGATAGGTCCCTAGGCTATACAGACAGCATGGACTATGATAATGGCATGGCCTCAACTGGAACAGATACAGCCACAGAGTATATGAGACATTTAATTTGAACCAAAGTGCTGCACAATTTATTAAAGATTATTAACTGGAAAGAACACCAACTCTATGGGTAGTAAGTTGGATTCGTCAGAGTATTTTTTTTTTCCTGAACACATTGGTCACCTTAGACACTAATGGGTTACATCAAAAAAGGTGGTTTGATGCATTGTCAAGCTCTCATAGGAGGGATCTCATCAATGAACAAGGAGGTAAAGAAACTAGGGGCTAAAGAGGCCACTCTTCAAGTGTATAGTTTGGTTTCACCTTTCTTTAGAAATTTTATCAGATTATGCAGACTTGTGACTCATCATAAATCTGAGAGGATTAAGGGCCTAATTATGACTTTGGCAATCTTGGAGCGGGGCCACCATCTCGCTCCAAGACCACCAAAGCCATACTGACACCGCCCGCCAGTTTACAACTTTTTTAGTATCTGGCAGGCTGTTCTTGTGGTCCCACAGCGGTGCCTATGAAAAAGGCATCTCAATGGGAGCGTCAAAAGCAGTTCCTGTATGTCATGGACTGGTGCAGTCCATGCCGTACAGGAACTAGGGTGCATGCACACAGGGGGGCAACATGTGCCCCCCTGCATGCACCCCATCGGTCTGCAGTAGTCTTAATTAGGCCCAAAATCAGTAGTTTATAAATTCCCACTTCAAGATCTAGGTACTCCCCATCTCTGATAGACTCTACTATAGAAAGACTACATGGCAGGTTTAGATTTGAAGGACGCTTATCTCACAGTCACCATAGGGAACGAACCAGAGTGAAGGTTTTCCAGTTTTGGTGGGCGACAGACATGGGTAATCTGTCCCGTCCACTACTCAGTTTACCTTCCGTCCTTCAGTGTTTTACAAAACTATTTACATGAGGCCTAAAGGTATCAGCATGATCTTATATCGAAACGATTCATGGGGCAAGAGGAGGTCACTGTGCAGAGTCAGGTATCCATGGTGATTTCTTTGTTAGAAAACCTGGGTTGTGTGATAAACTGGGTCACGTAGATCTTTATGTCCAGAGACAATAAAGCTTCTTGGGTTTTTGATGAATTTGATTCATGCAGTTCTTTAATTACTTATAAAAAAGATACTGACAATAAAGAAGAGATAGAGAAAGTTTTGGGATACTCAGAGAGCTTTTTGAGAGACCTGGCCAAAGACAGTATGACGACTATTCACATCAATCCTGGTGATTTTTCCCAGCCGCTTAAACTACCGGCCCTTCAAAGAATGAGAATTCTACATCTCCCACACAGTCTAACCTAGGAAGATCCAATTCCTTGGAAGGAGGAAGTCAAGAATAGTGGTTGGTGCATATGGAAGCCTGGAAAGGACAGCATGTCTTTGGTGCAAAACTATACATTATGGTGGATTCAGATACCAGCTGCTTGGGCTGCTGTGCCAGATATGGGGACTTACAACTAGGAGGATGATGGTCGAAACAAGAACTGGAACTCTACATCAGTTGTTTGAAGCTATTTCCAAGTTCATTAGAGATGAAATCTTGCAAGGTGAAATGTTGTATTCTTCTGAGAATACCCAACTTATCAGCGGCACTGTTGGATAATGGGATTCAATACTATAAAACTAGGAAGAAATTAAAGGGAAGGTTTCAGTAAGGGTTTATTTTTTCCTAGAAATGGTGGTTCATAACGTGTACAGTCTGTTTCTTGGATATCGTGTCTATTCAAAACAATACGTTATTTCTCAGAGACTTCCTTGTCTCTATTTATTCTAAGATGGCATTAAACATTGAGTGGACCCAATGTCTTTCCTACAAACAGGACCCTCAAAAGAACAAAGGTAATTATACGTAAGAATGATAGAAAATCAATAAAAATAATTAAATAAAAGAACTGAACAACTAATCCTTAATTGTGTCTTGTTTTAGGAACCAGACTGTCTTTGTTTCATTACTCTATCACTTTTGTCTGTTTCAGCTCTTCTGAGGCACTTTTTCTTCATAAACTTTAAACCCCTTTAATCCTGTTATCAGGGGTACTATTGTTTCTTCTTCTCCTCCCTTCTACTTTTTTTATTCCTCCATCTTTTCTGATTTATGACTGTTTTTTGCCAAGATATCTTTGATGTCCTTATATCCTCTCCAACACTATCTCCTTTCAAACGCTATATCTGTTCCTTTCCATACTATGCATTATCTAGTGTTCTATCTTATATCATGCTCTAGATACTTTGCTAGTGTTATATTTCTATCTGGGACTCGCTTGCAGTAGCATCTTTCAATGTTTGAAACTCTCCCAAATAAGATTGGGCGACCAATACAAAGATATTTATTTTATTTCAACTGTAAAATTTATTCTCTGGTGCCAACCAATTTCTATCCCTCTTTAACCCCATTCAATTACCTGTTCCACTATACTAGACAGCTAGCGGAGAGGGCAGAGAAAAGGGCAAGGTAAAGCCACAGGAAACATTGTTAACAGATAGAAACAGAGGACCCCAAACAATTAGTCTGCATGAGCATCTTTCTCAACAATTCAAACTAAGTGAAAAACATAATTTAAAAAAAAATTGCTCATACTGAACAACAATGGAATGAACCTTGAAAACCCATTATTCTCCTTCCAACACAATACCACTAATACCACTTTAAGAAACCCCCTTCTTGTCCACCCTAGACTTCGAATCATAGAAACACAGACCCAAGGCACACCATGGGGCCTCCCACAAGTTAAAGGACAGTTCCCAAGCAGTATTTGTTCTGTATGCATTACATACAACTACACTGGACCTAGGCTTTTGGGAACAAAGGGATCACAGCAATTGCAATTCCATGAATATAATCTATTCGATTACATGTCCCCGTGGGTATAAATTTGCAGGAATAACCACCAGAAAGATGAGACTGAGAATCACTGAACACTTAATACCACAAAATCGAATCAAATTTTTCTGAGAAAGGACACAGTGAGAACGATCTAAGGTGGTCAGTAATAGAGAAAATCACTGCTTCTGGCAATCTGACAAAAATCCTACAAGAACGAGAACAGAGATGGCTTTACAGACTAAGAACTCATCAAACAGGTCTGAACGATAATATACCTTGGAATCTGATTAAGCTCGACAGGGACTCTGTATCATTAGAATCACACCGGCCCTATATGAATATACATACACACATGTGTATTCACACACAGACACATATTTATATAGATATACATAGTAATATAGACCCTTCTTTTCACATATACAAAAGTGTATCAAAAGGATTGAGCGAAAGACTTAACAGTACTTATGTACGTACATTCAAGGACCCTACTGAACATTAGTGACCAGGTTTCATCTACTGACATTTCTTATTTTGGAAAAATAGAAAGTTTGTCCTCAAATTTGGACACAATACTGAAAATTCAGCGTTTCTCCACATTTAAGTTATGGATCTAGATAAAGAGTCAGTTTGGACCAACTGGGATTGAGGTAGGTTAATAGTAAAATACAAGTGCAAAACAATTTAAAATTTTACATCTATCCAATGCTAGCTAAACACAACTACAATCCCTGTGACTAAGTGACGCTTATGCAAACAAGCATGGTGATGCCGTGAACATTCCCAAAACAATCGATGGTCCAGACAGTTAATTCAGTTTGAGATGCTCAAAGTGGATTAGTCTATATGGTGTACGTAGCGGGTTTCCTAACTTATCAGCAACTCTAGTGAACATTTAGAATTTTCATTTGGAGCTTGAGCAACAAACTAAAGCCTACAGAACCATAAACGTCTATTGTTCATATGCATCGGCCAGCCATGTTTATGTAGATAGGATACCAGTAAATGAACATCACTTAGTGTGTAGAGTATTAAAGGGAGCAATGATGCAGGCTCCATCACAACCACTTTACGGGTGTCTATGGGACATTAATTAAGTGTTTCAGTTGCTTTCTAAATTGCCCAATGAAGATGCTTTGACTTTTAAAGAGCCACTGTGAAACTTAGTTGTGCTTGATTTCTTATCAAAGAGTACCCAATGTCTGTGCTCTAGATGGTTACTAGGTCGTATTCCCCTGAAGGGAGACTAAAATGAATACTAGAATGCGGTCATACCAAGCAAAACCAAAAATAAGCATGGTCAGATGCCTTGGAGAGAACTAAGTTTCTTTGACCAAAAGGAGCTACACAAACTGCATACTTCCATGAAGCCACTTCATCAAGAGGTGGTTTCTCCCTCCTTAGCCTGGTGGATGAAATGTGTAATGCAGCATGCAGGAGTGGATGGGTCTCAATTTAGTGCACATTCTGTTAGAGGCACTATAGCCTCGAAGGCATTTGAGGTTGCTACATGTTTAGAAGATATTATGAAAACTGTAACCTGGTCAGAGGACTCAGTCTTCCTAGAAGTTCATTTTAAGCCTTTTGAGGAAGTAGTATTCAATGTGTTGGGTAAGCTCTGAAGTAGCACTATAGGAGCCTTTCATGTCTTGTCATGGAACAATGCCTTTCTGGACAGCATTAAAGAAAATCTAGATTTTGCTCAACACAGAGGCGAGTATTATCCATCCAACAGAAAAAAGGTGCCAGGATATTTGATCAGTGATTAGCGCAATGTGAAGATTGGTCTTTCAAGATAATGTAATTGAAGATGTGCATTATTACTGAATGTCAAATCCATATTGGTTAACAATACTATACTTTTTCTGTTCCGGACCTAATGTCAGGATAATAGCTTATTTTTTTAGGACACTCACAGAAGGCAGAATGAGTGCCTGTGCTCATTAGGTGGAATACAAGCAAAAATGCTGAACAAGAGAAACATTTGGTAGGAGCTATGTCTAGCCGCAGACCTCTTGCCTAACAATACTCCCCAAGCATTGACTGGATCTGAACATTTTCGAGCAGTAACTGCACGTCAGTACATGGCGTAAATCGGCTCCACGTTTGCCACGCTGGATGTGATGTGCCTATATAGGTGCCACCCCAGCATGCTAATATCAGTTACTTTTTGTGACATTTCCATACCAGAAGCACAGAGCCATGACAGAATACTGATGTACATTGGCACTAAGGGCCTACAGGGTCCATACTAGGTGAAACAATCCATTCGCACAAGCGGGGAGGATGGGAAGACTCAATAAGGAATCTACGGCTAGACAGAATCTGTACCAGATAATCCATTACTGAAGGTAAGTAACTTGTTTATCTGATGGAGACTTCTAGCCACAGATTCCTTTGCGTGGATACCCAAGCGATACCTCCCAAAGGTAGGTTTGCAAACAAATTCGGACCAGGAAGCCCTGATGGACCGAAGGGTCAAAATGTCTGTCACAACGTTCCTTACTGTCCAGGCAGTGGAATGCTTGGTAAACATGTGCAAAGATACATATGTCACAGCTTGACAAATGTCCAGGATAGGGACTCTGCGATCTAAAGCAGTGGTCGCAGCCATGGTTCTGGTGGAATGAGCCTGCAAGCGCTCAGGTGGTTGCTTTTTTGACAGAGTGTAGCAGAATTTAATGCAGAGTACAATCCATCTGTAGATGGTCCATTTCTGCACTGCTTTCACTTTCTTTGCTCTAGAAAACCCAATGAAGAGTTGATAGTCCACCAGGTATTCTTTAGTATGCTCTATGTAGAACGACAACACTGTTTTTGGTTCCAGGCGATAGTCTTTCCTCCTCTTTGGAAGGGTGGAGCAAAGCAGGTTGGCAATATGATGGTCTGGCAAATGTGGAAGGGTGTCTCTCCTTTCGGCAGGAATGAACCACATGTGTTTAGGACGTGCGCAAAGAGTGAGAGTGCTTGCAGCTCGCTAACCCTCCTGGCCGATGTAATGGCCACTAAAAAGGTTGTTATGATGGTCAAGAGACACAGAGGGCAGCTGTGCATGGGCTCAAAGGGCGAGCACAAAAAAAAAGGCCAAGACCTAGTTCAGGTCCAATTGAGGCATGATTAAGGGTGTTGGAGAAAAAGTGTTGGGTGTCCTTTTTGAAAAACGAGTCACAACAGGTGACTTGAACAGGGAGGGCTGATCCAGCAACTGCAAGAAAGCTGGTATGGCTGAAAGATACCCTTTAACTGTGATAAAAAAGCGCCAAGATGCCCGTAGGGCGATAGCTGCGCTATATAAGTTTCCCATCAATCAATCAATCATAAAAGCAAAGCTTAGCTGGCCTAACAGTAGAAAAAATAACAACTCCTCGGACAAAGGTGCAGAGAGAGGATCAACTGTTTTGGAAGTATAGCAAGCCACAAACGTGTCCCAATGGTATGTGTATACTCTTGGTTGAGGGATGCCTGGCTGCCAGAATTAAATTGCAGACTTCTGAAGGGAGGTCAAAGACTGTTGATTGCCGCCACTCAATCGTCATGCATTAAGGTGGAACATACGCAGGTTCGAGTGCACGACCATACTCTGTTCCTGTGACAGGGGATCCTCCAGGAAGGTTAAACTGATTATAGGACCAATGCTCATACTCAGGAGTTTGGGATATTATACACTCTGTTCCCAATCCGGAGCCACAAGAATGATTTGTGCCCGGTTGTTCCTGACCTTTGTGAGAACTCTGGGCAGATGTGGTATTGGCTAGAAAGCGTACAGAAGGCCTGAAGTCGATTCAAGATGAAATGCGCCTCCGAGCGAGAGATGCCTTGGAAACTCCAGTACGCAGAAGTGCTAAAACTGCGCGTTCTCAGCAGTGGCAAATAGTCACATAAGAGCGCTTGCACCACCTCTTTACCTAGTCACAGAAGAGCGCTTACAACACCTCTGGGTGGAGACACCATTTGTGATCCGCAAGGTATTGACGGTTGAACTTGTCCTCAATGGCGTTCAGAGATCCCACCAGGTGGTGTATTACCAGGAGTATGTCCTGACATAGCAGCTCTGTCCAGAGACGCAGAGCCTCTTGACACATGGTCGATCCCCACCCCGTCATGCTTGTTGCAATACCACATGGCGCTTAGTGTAGTCCAGAAACACCTAAACTAGTCTTCCCTTGATGGAAGGAAGAAAGACTTTCAGTGCCACGAGAATCATTCTCAACTCCAACAGGTTGATGTTTTGCTGAGACTCCTCCGGAGACCAGAGTCCTCTGACCTTCACCCCTCTAGATTGACGCACCAACCCAGGAGTGATGTATATGTTATCATGGTCAGCTCTGGGTGGAGAAGGAAGAGGGGTCTACCGCTGACCCATTCGCGGTTCATCAGCCCCTACTTCAGATCTTTTGCAGTTCCCTCCAAAATCTGAACCACGACGGCGAAATTCCTCTGATGCTGTGCCCACTGGGACTACGGGTCCCACTGCATAGCACGCATATGCCCGCAGGCACATACTACCAGAAGGATATCATCAGGTCTAGCAGCCTCAGGGTTAGTTTCACCGAAATACATGATAGAGGATGAAATATCAGAATCACAGGCTGAATAACCTGGCCTCGTTGCCCTGTAGACTGCAGTGTGTCAAGAATAGCTCAGATGAAAGGGGGCATCTGAGAGGAAGGCAGATGTGACGGGACGTTGGTAATTAACCCCAGCCAATGCAGGAGGTCCACCATAGACTAGAGGTGGGATATGATTCCCTGGCGCAAGCCCACTTTCAAGAGCCAGTAGTCAAGGTAGGGGAAGACTGGAACCCCTGACATCTGCAAAAGTGCTGCGACCACCGCCATCACCTTTAACACCTGAGGGGATCTGGTAAAGCCAAAAGGGTGCACAGTGACTGAAAGTGCTTGTGGCCCACTGTGAACTGCAGGTAACCACTGTGTGCAGGCAGAATGTCATGCAAGTCCAACGCTACCACCTAATCTCTAGGGTTCAGGGCAGTAAGGACCTGAGAAAACATGCCCGTGTTGAATTTCTCTTTCATCAGGAAGAATTTGAGAGGGTGTAGGCCTAGTATAACGCAGAGGCCTCCATCCATTTTGGGCACCAGAAAGTAGCAGGAATAGCAACCACGACCTACTTTTGATGCTGGCACCCTCTCGATGGCTCTTTTGGCAAAAAGAGCCTGCACTTTCTGACAGGGCACGGAGAGTTGGTCCTCTGATCTGACGATGGTGGCATCAGCAGCAGGCTTTCGGTGAATGAAAGCATGGGGCAAAAAGCTGAGTTGGGCTGGCATGGGCGTGGAGAGTGCTAGCAACAGGCCACTGGCCCTGCTGTCCTTAAAACACGCAAGCACCGAAATTGCCATGTTGCCCAAGACGTGGTTGCCATTAAAGGGGATGTCCATAAGGGATGCCTGGACATCCCCCAAAAAGCTGGTAGATCTCAGCCAGGTGTGGCATCAGTCCCATTTACGATGCAATTGCTCTGCCTAGCTAGTCGTTCACATCCAGTCTCCAGTGTATGGTGAACTTTGCTGCATCTCTGCCATGTACAATAGACTGTGTCTGGATGGCTCCGTCCTCCTATGAGACCATGGGGAGCACTTATGCAACCGAAGTCCAAACTGTGGGGGAATTATGCCAATGGAATTAGCCCAAGAGGGGTGTTCAGCGACTGCTGCGCAAGGCTAGTAGAAGAGAACATCCTCTTGCCAAAGGTGTCCAGCCTCTTGGATTAACTATCTGGTGGTGTGGTAGGGAACGCACCAGAGTTGACCTTGGATGTGGAGGCATGGACAACCAGGCTCTCTGGGCTGGGGGGCTGGGTCCCGAAGAGTGGGGTGGTGGCGGCAGAAAATTGCTTCAGATGTATGCTGATGATTGTCAGATCTACTTTAAACTGGGAGTGCAAACTCTGATTCAGCATTAGGTTGCTAACTATCTAAAGGATGTCTGAACCTGAACAGTCAGTAGTGAGAAATCTTACTCATTGGCCCAGTTGATCCAATATAACTGTTGTAAACATGATGGCAGCTTTCGTCTCTGATTGTGTTGCTGTTCAAAGTAGGCACAAGCAAGATGCTTTCTGCATGCTTGTGTCTATTTCATATAATGCTTGGGTTGTAGGTGGAATTGTCCATGTGGGTGGGCATGTTTCAAATACTGGGGGCGGGGGATATATAGGGGTTAATGTAACTGTTGCGGCATTTGTTTCCTGGCTGCTGTACATTCCACTTATTTGGAATAAATGTGTATTATTTACTTACCTGCGAGTCTCCTCATCCTTTATGTGTGTGATGGATTTCCTACACTGGCAATGATCGGGCACGTATCTACGTGGTTTTCCTTGGTTTGTGGTGTTTCTCATTGAAATTCATCTTTCGGATCTTAGTGAAGGAACTCATCCCTTATTGGGTAACTGTTCAACCATCAGCCTCTGTTTTCATGGTACATTATTATTGGCTTGAAGTTGCTTCTCCTTGCTCATATTGGAATTTTGGATTTGCAGTTCACGCTGATTTGCAAATTGTGCTGCATTTTTTAACCGATTATTAGGAAGTTTCGGTTGCAGTCATTGGCTGTTTCTTTCTGATACTTGAGTTATGGAAGTCCTGTAATAGTCTGTGCTGCCGGTGTGATGCTCAGCTTTTCTTCTGGTCATTCCGGTTCTGTGATGCCAACACAATTACTTTGCACATAGTTTACCTTCTGGAAAGGAGCAGTTTGGATTTGCTTCTATCGTGTTCACAACATTCTGTGTGGAGCACAGTATTTTCCTGCGAGTGCTACATTAATGATCACAAACTTGGGTTTTGATGGTGATACGCACATCTTTTGAGTAAGACCTTCCTTGTGTGTGTGATTTATTCCTTATTCTGTGTCCATTTAGGCATGTGACAAGGTTGACTACTGTTATTAGTTTTCTTTAATGCAATTTCTAGCCAGCAACGTATGCCTCATTGTAGCACTATGTCTGGTATTCTCCCACCTCCTTCGTTTCTCACAGTTCCAGGAGATCCACCCATGGATTGGGAAACAAGGGAGGCAGTATTTTTGTCATATGTCGAAGTTTTAGAGGGGAGGGATGTGACCCTGAAAGGAAATCGGCTCTATTAAAACATTGTCTAGGGGGTATTGGTTTAAAGGAATTCCATAACTTACAGGTTTTAGTGAATTGTGGTAATATCAACCCTTATCAATATGCCTCTAAACAATTATCATTACGGTACGGGAAAAATACTAATGTAGTTATGAAATGAGTCATATTTTATTCTAGGAAACAGAGGTCAGATGAGTCCATAGAAAGTTACTTGTCTACACTCAGATCATTAGCAGTGATTTGTGACCTTGAGCATATCACATATGAGCAGGTTTTAAGGGATGAAATCTTTATGAGAACCAATATTAAGAAGATACATGAAAGACTATGGACTATATCGGACATGTCTCTTAATGCTGCTTTTGAGATAGCTAAGGCCATCGAGCACTATGAAAAACGTGTGCAAGAGATTAGGGTCAATGAGGAAACTGAGGTGCACATTGTAGCAAAGGATGGAGAGAAGGTTAAGAAGCACATGGTTCAGATTAATTAGATTGTGCAGTGGCCAGATGTGAGAACAATGTGGCAAAAACCAGAAGGAAAAAAATGTTTTCCTTTGTTTCTGGTGTGGTAGCAGTTTCCATTTGGGAAATTCAAGAGTGTGTCCTGCTATAGATAAAGTGTGTTCCAGATGTAACTGAAAAGGGCATTTTTCCAAAGTTAGTAGATCTGTTCCTAAGAGAGTGAATGTACTACAAAACTATGAGGAATGTGATACCACATGGGAATGCTGTGAACAGGATGTAAATATTGTAATGAATATCAGTAGTGGCAAGAATGTAACTAAATGTCCTGCATGTGACACTGTAGTAGATGGAGTTAGTATACAATTTTTAGTGGACTCATGTGCTTGGTACACCATTTAAGCCTATGATTTGGTCAGGGTGAAATGGCCTAACAAAATCATTTTGCCACCAGATGTTGCTCCTTAAGGGTATACTAGACATAAGATTCAGTTGTGTCTCGCTTTGCACTCACAAATAAAGGAAATTCAGCACTCCCAAGATGAGGCACTCGGTAATGCAGGAAAAAGCACCTGTAAAGGAGGCTCAAAACTCACAAAATAATGCAAATCAAAATAAAAAATAAAAGCATGGAGTTTTAATAATGCAACATTCTCTAACAGAATGACTTTCTCAGATGTCAAATGAATCAGGTAAAACAACATACTAATGTTTATAAATGTATATATGTGCACAAGCAAATAATAAAACACTCACAAGTAATCATATGCTTTAGATAAAACACAAGCAGATAATAATAGTAAAACACACACAAATAATAAGGGAATATTCACAAGTCAAATGCAAGAGAGGAAAACATGAACAGATAATAATGGAACACTCACAAGTCAAATGCAAGGAATAAAAACATAAGCAGATAATAATAATGGACGTCCAGTGCAATATACAAGCACTGTCAAATGCCAGGAATAAACACTGTCAAATGAAAGACTCAATTATAAAGAGCACAACATGAAAACATCACAGAGCAATGAAACTCATAGCTCATACATCACCATTTGAGTTTAGCACAACATTCTGGTCAGCTTGACTGGGAAGCCCTTTCAGTCGAACAGAAGTCTCAATGGGACTGCAAAATTTGCCCCCTGACGATGCGTCCACCCCACAAGTGAGCTTCTGTATGAGCGCCAAAACTTTTTGCCTTTAATACCTTTTCCTAACACATACACAGACTTCTAGAAATTCCCCATCCCTTCATCTATTGCAAAACGAAAGCCAACCGTACAGGTCACGACGGAAGCTAGCCAGTCATCCGTGTTTTGACTCCAAGACAGAGGTACATTCCTCTCTTACACTTCCAAACACACATCCCACACGTTCTGTTCCAGTAAGGCTGTTTTGTTCTGTGCTGAGAAGAAAGAAATTATCCCAATCTGAAGCTGCAAGAAGGCACAAAATGAAATCATGCACAGCACAAAAATGATGTTGTACATTCAAAATTCAGTTAAAACACATACAGTCAAAAGTCATCACAATCTCACAATGCATATGAATGCATATAGCATTACACTCAACTCCTTGACTCTCGTAACATAAATATCTAAACTCAACTTTTTGGGTGAAAGCATGAATATAAAATGAAGCACACATTAAAACAGTGGCATAATAAAATCAAGACAAGTATTACTATGCTTATTCCACCTAAAATAATTAATGTACATCAAATAATAAATCGGCTACAGAAATGCATGTGTGAGAAATACACAAATAGAATCAAAATATGTTAACTTATCAACCCTTTGGGTGCTCATGATAGAATGGTTCCGCCATGAGCTTGACTTGGGGGAACGCTGGGTGGTAGGAAATTTGTGGATCCATGGAGATTGCAGAACTTTCCCACAAAGAAATTTGAGAACAATTAGATTTTTTTCAGCTTAATTTGAGGTTTGCAGGGGATTCTGGGTAGGAAAACATTGGGGGGGGTCCATGCAAGCCATACCTTGCTGGACTCTCTAGGGTGTCTAGTTTTCAGAAATGTGTAGGTTTGGTAGGTTTCCCAAGATGGCCGCTGAGCCTGGGGCCAAAAACCCAGGTGACCCGCCCACCCCCTTGCAAAACCAGGTAGTCATTTTGATGTCTCCTCAATAAGTTTTGGGCCCTTGCCCTTTGCGGGTACTTGACCCACCCACGCAAGTGAGGTACCATTTTTCTTGGAAGACATTGGGGAATGCGGGGTGGGGGGAATTTTGTGGATCCACACAGATTCCAGTATTTTCCACCACAGAAATGTGAGGACAATGTGTGGTTTTTTTTTACAAAGTTTGAGGTTTGGAAGGGAATTTGAGTAACAGAACCTGGTGAGAGCTAGACAAGTAACTCCATCCTAGATTCCCCTGGGTCTCTAGTTTTCAAAACTGTATAGGTTTGCTAGGTTTCCCTAGGTACCGGCAGAGCTAGGGTTAAAAACCTACAGCTAGGAACTTTGCAAAAAAAAGGGTCCGTTTTCACTGTGAAAATGTGGTGTGTCCGTGTTGTGTTTTGGGCCGTTTACTGTCGCGGGCACTAGGCCTACCCACACAAGCGAGGTACCTTTTTCCTCTGAAGATATTGGGGAATGCGGGGTGGGTGACATTTTGTGGATCCACAGAGATTCCAAAACTTTTCACCACAGAAATGTGAGGAAAATTTCTTTTTTTTCTTTTTTTTAACAAAGTTTGTGGTTTGCAAGGGAGTCTGGGTAACAGAACCTGTTGAGAGCCAGACAAGTCACCTCATCCTGGATTACCCTGAATGTCTAGTTTAAAAAAATGTATAGGTTTGCTAGGTTTCCCTAGGTGCCGGCAGAGCTAGGGTTCAAAATCTACAGCTATCAGAGTACTAACTACAGAGTACAAAATATACAGCTAGTCACTTTGCAAAAAAAGGGTCAGTTTTCACTGTGAAAATGTGGTGTGTCCACAGTGCATTTTGGGCTATTTCCTGTCACGGGCACTAAGGCCTACCCACACAAGTGTGGTACCATTTTTCTCAGAAGCCTTTGAGGAATGCGTTGTGGGTAGAATTTTGTGGATCCACGAAGATTCCAGAACTTTCCACCACAGAAATGTGAGGATTTTTTTTTTTTTTTTTACAAAGTTTGAGGTTCGCAAGTGATTCTGGGTAACAGAACCTGGTGAGAGCCAGACAAGACACCCCCATCCTGGATTCCCCGGGTAGTCTAGTTTTCATAAATGTATAGGTTTTCTAGATTTCCCTAGGTGCCGGCAGATCTAGGGTTTAAAATCTACAGCTAGGCACTTTGAAAAAAAAATGTCAGTTTTCACAGTGAAAATGTGGTGTTTCCACCTAGCGTTTTGGGCCATTCCTGTCGCGGGCACTAGGCCTACCCACACAAGTGAGGTACCATGTTTCTCTGAAGACTTTGGTGAATGGGAGGTGGGTGGAATTTTGTGGATCCAAGCAGATTCGACAACTTTCCACCACAGAAATGTGAGGAAAACTTTTTTTTTTAACAAAGTTTGAGGTTTGCAAGGGATTCTGGGTAACAGAACCTGGTGAGAGCCAGACAAGTCACCCCATCCTGGATTTCCCTGGGTGTCTAGTTTTCAAAAATGTATAGGTTTGCTAGCTTTCCCTAGGTGCCGGCAGAGCTAGGGTTCAAAATCTACAGCTAGGCACTTTGCAAAAAACGTTTCCGTTTTCACTGTAAAAAGGAAGTGTGTTCACGTTGCGTTTTCAGACGTTTCCTGGCGCGGGCTCTAGGCCTACCCACACAAGTGAGGTACCGTTTTTTTCGGGAGACTTAGTGTGACAGAATAGTAGAGCAACTGTTATTACCTATTGAGTTTCAATGCATTTCTGCCTTCCAAATGAAAGACAATGTGTAATAAAGAAGTCACTTTGAAAAATGTCCTATAATTCTGTTTCTAAACTCTATATTTTGTTACAATTCCAGAATTACATAGGTGTCTTTCATCCCGATTTTCACTATATATATTTTCCCTAATTAATTGCTATATACCCAGTACATAATAAAAAACCATTGCAAGACGCTGCTCAGTTATTGGCACTAGGTTCGTCAGATTCTCGAGTCCTATATATCCCCACAACCAGAAAGGTCCAGAGGATGTAACCGTATATTGCTTTCAAACATCTGTCATAATTAGTAGAAATTACAGGTGAAACCGTTGGCATAAATGTCTTTTTTTCAAATCATTTAAAATTTTTCCTATTTTTTTTGCACATAAAGAACAAGTTCTCCTTTTTCTGCTTTGGATCTAATGACAACTTTTGGAACTCATCACCCATTGTATTAGAGGAATTTCAAGTCTCAAATTTACATTGTGCCTTATTGTCAATTGCCCAGTGTCTATCAGAGGACAACAACTCACCACCAACTGTTTTTCAAAGAGAGTACACCAGTCTAAGGCATCTGACAATGTTTCAGTCCAATATCCCAGGAGCGCCCTCTTCTTTCCTTGTTTTTGTCACATACTCCAATTGGCATAATGCCCCTGGGCTGTCACATGTAACTTTAGGTCTCTTTCATTTATTGGCCACACACCTAGCATCTTTTGTCAATTTAAAAGCACATTGCTGCTGCTCTCCCCACTCAGAATTGTGTTTAAAAATAGAATTTTTCATAATTTATTCCTTGAGTCTTTGCATAGCTTCCCTCAATGTAAACCAAGGTTTATCATTTACTGGTCAGTCTGACTCTATAGGATACTTGTGACTATACCCAGCACCGCTAATTGTAACAGGCTGATTTGATTATTTTCTCTGTAATTTCTAAACTGTTCCTAAAAAGTGGAGTTGGCGCTAAGCGCACAAACTTTGCTGCATTTCCTCGGTTTAACATCACTACAGAGGCTCCTAAATCAAACAAACGCACTACCCACGTAAGCAAAGCCTCATCTGCTTTCTGTTGAAATCTGTTTAAAATGCCATTAAACTCTTGCTGAGTAAAGTACTCCAGAGAATTAATTAAAACCTCCTGTGAGTATTGTGAATTAACCGGCAGATTTCGTTGGAGCACTTGCTGTGCTTGGACAACATTCCTTTCTTTTCACTCACTCTGGCTTTCTGAACAGTCTGGTACTTTATACTGCGTCACACACACGGCATCTCGCTCTTGCGCTGTCTGATATATTTCCTGTTTATCTTTTTACGATTTGTTTTCACACATCAACATATTAGAATTCTTTTTAACTTCAACTAACTGCTGCTGTATTTGATCATGTTCCTTTTTGAACTACGCACATTTTTCATACATGTTACGAAAAGCACTCAAAAGAATCCAACCTTTTCTCCCTGAAGTGGCAAGTTATTTTTCCTCTTCAAATGAAGCTTTCTGCAAACATTTAAATATCTGTGCTTGCCCCTCATCTGTTAAACTTGCATAAGAGGCGTCTTCCCACCCCAAAATCTCAGTTGGCATCTGGGAATCTGCAACTGAAAGCATTGTCTTTTTTGGAAAACATTTTTCCCCTTCCCTTTTAAAATTGTACCCCACTTCTGGAACCAAAATGTCTTGCTTTACACACCCAAATAAAAGAAATTCAGCACTCCCAAGATGAGGCACTCGGTAAAGCAGGAAAAACCACCTGGAAAGGAGGCTCAGCACTCAAAAAATGAGGCAAATCAAAAGGCAGCTTTAAAATAAGGAGTAGGGTTTAATTAATGCAACACTCTCTAACAGAGAGACTTTCCCAGATTTCAAATGAATCCGGTAAAACAACATGCAAATGTATATTAATATATATATGTGCACAAACAAATCAAACATTCACAAGTAATCAAATGCATTAGATAAAATACAAGCAGATAATAATAGTAAAACACATGTAAATAATATTGGAAAGCTCAAAAGTCAAATACAAGGGAGCAAAACCTAAGCAGATAATAATGGAACATTTACAAGCCAAATGCAAGGAAGTAGAACACAAGCAAATAATAATAATGGAACACTCACAAGTCAAATGCAAGGAAGCAAAACATAAGCAGAGCATAATAATAATGGACATCCAATGCAATAAACAAGCACAGTCAAATGAAAGACTTAATTATAATGAGCACAACATGAAAACATCACAGAGCAATGAAACTCATAGCTCATACATCACCATTTGAGTTTAGCACAACATTCTGGTCAGCTTGACTGGGAAGCTCTTTCAGTGGTCCAGAAGTCTCAATGGGGCTGCAAAATTTGCCCCGTGACGATGCGTCCACCCCACAAGTGAGCTTTTGTATGAGCGCCAAAACTTCCTGTCTTTAATACCTTTTACTAACACAAAGAAAGGCTTCTAGAATTCCCCCTCCCTTCATCTATTGCAAAACCAAAGCTGACCATGCCGGTCTGTTCTAAAGTCAAGACAGAAGCTGGCCAGCCCTCTGTGTTTTAACTCCGAGACAGAGAAGTACATTCCTCTCTCACGCTTCCAAACGCACATCCCACACGTTCTCTTCCAGCAAGGCTGTTTTGCTCTGTTCTGAGAAGAAAGAAAACATCCCACTCTGAAGCTGCAAGAAAGCACGAAATGAAATCATGCAAGAGCACAAAAATGATGTTGTACATAGAGTCAGTTAAAACACATACAGTCAAAAGTCACCACAATCTCACAATGCATATGGATGCATATAGCAATACAAGTTGTTTTTTGCTTTATTGGGTCAACAGAGTTTCAGAGACGTAGTATGTTTGGGAAAATGTATGTAGCAAAAACTGGACAATCCTTATTAAGCTGGCCACATCGAGAGGAACTTGGTATTAAGCTGGACCCAAGAGCTGATCCCCCTGTTTACTCCATTGAGGCACCTCATGATATCACATGTGGTATGAATTGTGTGATTGATTCTGATTTCATGTAAGATTTAAGGCACACATTTCCAGAACTTTTTTACCAATAAACTGAGGGAGTACCAGGGTTATAAACATCGTATTAGACTGCATGACAATGTTGTTCCTTCTCGTCACAGAGTAAGAAATGTACCGCTGTCATACAGGAACAAATTGAAAGACATGTTAAAGGATATGTGTGAAAAGAAAATTATTGAACCAGTGTAATCATCTCCTTCGGTTTCTCTTGGGGTGATTTCAGTTAATTCTTTTGTGGAATTGCGCCTCTGCATTGATTTACGTAGTCTTAATAAAGCTATGTGTGGATGCCCACTCACTCCTTAGTCTGCATGAGATGGTATCTACTTTGGCAGGGGGACAAGTGTTCTCATGCCTTGACTTAGCCAGCGCATACCATCAAGTTGTGTTACATGAGGAATCTAAAACTTTAACTGCAATACTCCAAAGGGTTTGTTTAGATTTTGCAGGATGCCTTTTGGTTTGGCGAGTGCTGCTTCAGTGTTCCAGACAATAATGAAAGAAACACTAGAAGAGTTGAATTGAGTAGTTGCTTTTCAAGATGATATATTGGTATTTGGCAAAGATGAAAAGGAGCATGATTGTAATCTGGAAATAGTTTTAGGTGCCTTGGTAGCCAAAGGTCCAACCTTATGCTCAGATAAATGTAGGTTTAGGAAACGTGAAGTTGAGTATTTGGGTCACTACGTAAGTGGAGCCAGGTAGAACATATTAGCAAAACACCTACTCCCAATTGCAAAGAGCAATTAGTAGCATTTCTGGGATCAGTCAAATTCTATGCAAAGTTCATTCTCAATTATGCATCTATGGTAGACACTTTTAGATGTCTATTGAAGAAGAATGCAAAATTCGAATGGACTGAAAATCTATCTGTAGCTTTTGCTGCCGTGAAGGATTTGATTGTGCATGCTCTTTGCCTCAAACCTTTTGTGGTGGGGAAACATTGTATTGTCATGGTGGATGCTAGAAAATGTGACTTGGGCGGTGTTTTGATTCAGGAAGAACATGGTAGGGAATGGATTGTGGCATATGCTTCAAGGGCGTTGCATAAACTGAAAAGAACTACTCAGTAGTTGAGAGAGAGGTATTAGCATGTGTATGGGGAGCTGAACATTTCAGATCTTTTATATGGGGTACTAAGTTTATCATCAAAACTGATCAGAAGCCCTTGGTGCCTATGCTGGCACCAGGCGGGAAAACGCACCATGTCTGCCAGATTGGTTAGGCTGGCTTCTAAATTGCAGAATTCCCATTATACGTTAGAGTATGTTCCTGGTAAAACCAATGTGCATGCTGATTGTATGTCTAGATTACCTCTACCAGTACAAGTGTGTGATGATGTGGATATGGATGAATGTGAAGTGGCTTATAATGTGTGAGATGTTAATTTGCTTGACACTGGGTTTCCCATTGCGCAAGAGGAAAAGTGGAATAAGGAGATGGACAATGACAGGGGACTTACTTGTGTGAAAGAATTTATTTTAAAAGGATGGCCAGAGGAGAGGAATGTCTCTGGTGGATTGATGAGTTATTTCAAAGTGCGTGAGGAATTGGCAGTAGTAAATGATATTGTAGTAAGAGGGAACAAGTTTATTCCTCCTCAGTTTAAGGAAGTCTATTTCCCATGAGGGCCATTTTGGTATTTCGGCCACTAGAAGGCAGATAAAAGTTAACTTTTGGTGGCCTGGTATTGATACTTTTGTGAAACATTAAGTGGGATGTGTGAATTGTGTGCAAATAGTGACAAATCTGCCAAGGGGCTAAGCACCGATCCCCAAACTGTTGTTTTCCCTGCTGCACCTTAGTGTAAATTAGGTATTGACATTATTGGTCCAATCGCTGTCCTGCCAATACAAGAGGCTTTTAGAATTGTATTGATAGAATATTTCTTTAAATGGCCTAAAATCAAGATGGTTAAGGATGTTACCTCTGAAGTGGTTATACAATTTTTGTATGAAATATTCTGTAGAGAAGGTATTCCCCAGGCCTTCCTGACAGACAATGGGCCTCAATTTGTCAGTAAACAAATGGAGAATTATTTGGAGAAGTGTGGTGGTGTTCATAAAAGGATTGCAGTATTCCACCCGGAAGCTAATGGAAAGATTGAGAGATTTAACTGTGTGGTTAAAGAGGCTATTCAATTGTCTATGAAGGAAGGTCTGAGTTGGAAGAATGCTTTGCAGTCTATACTGATAGAACTTCTCCCAATTCCATTACATCAGTAAGTCCTTTTGAACTACTGAGAGGTCGCAAATTTGGTACCAGATTGGTGCCATGGTGGTTGAAGAATTAGTAGACAGTACACGGTGACTGCTGAAATAGACTTCAAGGAAATTCGGACAAAGATGGAAGCTAACAAAGCTAAGATTAAAGAGGATGACAGAAGAGGAAAAGTGCAGTAGGAAGGCATGTGGTGCAAGCGGTGATATGGTTCACCTAAAGAAAGGAACCATGGAGAGCAAAGGGTTTTCCAACTGGTCTGACCCTGTACGGGTCATACGTTTTCACAAATGCTGTACGTGTGGATGGTGGAGGGTTATGGAATCTCAACAGAGTGTCCTTGCTCAGGGGTAAGGTATTATCTCCTGACAAACATGCCTCTAATGTTTTTAGGTCTCGCCTGACCCAGTGCATGCGCTGGTGGTCTGGCGAGACTTATATAAGAGGGCTCCAAAAAGTCCTACCAGGCCAGCCTAGAGCTACAGTGCATGTGCGCGGGCGCGCGCGCCGCGCTTTACCGCGATTACTTTCACTTTTGCGGCCGCTTTGATGTTTCATCGCGATAACTTTCGCGGCCGCTTGGCATAGCCAATAGGTCTCGCTTTTGGGACCTTATAAGTATTTAGTTATGCAACTGTTGCATAGCTAAACACTTATAAAGGTCCCAAAGGTGAGTCCTATTGGCTATGCCAATGCTTGTTTTTAGATGTTCCCAAGGATGGTTACCCCAAGAACACTTGTTTAGATAAATCTTCGGGTAGTAACAATAGGAGTGTGACTAGGGATACCTCCAGAAATGTGAGAGTACAAAGATTATCAATGAGGATCAAGGATTTTGTTCTAATGTAGGGAAAAAATGTTTTTTGTAAAAGGGTGGTGGAGTGTTGTACACACGAGTATGGCATGCTCATGCTGCACTTGTGCGTGGTCGCTATAGTCTCTGCTTGTGTTATTGTTCAAAGTAGACATAAGTGTGATGCTTTCTGCATGCTTGTGTCTATTTCATATAATGCTTGGGACGTTGGTGTTATTATCCGCATGGGTGGGCATGTTTCAAATACGGGGGCGGGGATATATAGGAGTTATGGTGACTGTCGTGGCATTCGTTTCCTGGCTGCTGTACCTTCCTCTTGTTTGGAGTAACAATAAATTATTTACTTACCTGTGAGTCTCCTCATCTTAATGTGTGTGCTGGACTTCCTACAATAACCTTCTATCCACTTGGTTAGACACCATGGGTCCTCCTCTTAAGCCAGCACAAAAGGTTGGCAATCTTGTTTTACTTTCAACGGCAATCTTTTATTTCTCTCTTTTTTTTCTGGAACGATATACTGCCCGTTCTCTTCATGTTCAGGGTTCCTCTCTGTGAAACTCTCTTCACCAATCACGCCACATATTTCCTAACATTCAGAAGAGGCCTAAAGATGCACCACTTTTGCTCCTCATTCGGCTTGGCCTACCATTCTACTGGTTTCCCTGCAATCACATTTGTTGCTAATGCAGACAAATGCCTTCACATTAATGCCAAGACTCCTGCAGAGTAAGCCTGGGCGAAATCTAAATCGTGCAAATATGAGAATTTTGCGTTACGCTAAATATCACCACTTTGCACAATTACCTACCATTCATGGTAAGAAATTATAGCACATACCATTCGTGATAAACATTTTGTGCAAAGGAACAGAACCTGAGCTGCTGCTGTTCGCTGTGCTTTGCATTTTTGCACAATCTCTTTAGTGAAAAATGGGTTCTCATGTCAAAAACTGACATGAAGAAGCATTTGGTGCAAACTTCTAGCACAAAATAACAGATGTGTCTTGTACCATTAAACACAATTTAGCTAAAAATGTGGGTAGTTGGATGAAAGCAAAGTATGCACATTTCTCATAATCCTACTGAAGAGGACGAATTGTAGGGAAAATGTTCCCAGACAAGCACCCATCCCACGAGTTCGTTCTTTTACGGTTTGGAGACTTTTACCCTTTTAAGAAGGATTCGTTTATGCCTGCAATACAACTAGGTTCGTAACTCAGCTGTTTGAGCGGATATGCTCCAGGCACACTCCATACGGATGTATTTAATTTGTAGGTTAAGGTTTTCCTCGGGGACTGAAGCACCACGGTGGGCATCACGCAGCTACCAGGGGCACATTCGCACCGTATTTTCTGTGTTGACAAATAACAAGCAGTCAAGTTCGCGTACCTCAAACTTCACAAATGACAGTTACACAAAAAGAGACAGGACGCTTTATAAAGTTTTATAAACATCAACTTTATCAACTGTAAACACCTCACTTGGATCCGAAAAACCCAAACAGGATACTACGATGCCCATCACAAAATATGTAATTGCACAGACAAAGCTTGAGAATATTTTCATCGTTAATAGCCCACAGCCAACAACAAGGACCTCAAATACTCTCTGCAGCCAACAATACCTAGGGTACAATGTTAGATTGATTGATTTATGACTGGCAAGGGGAGGGGAGGTGTGTGTACGAGGCCTGTCATATGGGCCTCACAAATGTAAAAAGACTTGTGCTTTTCAGTCACTTTGCCCTAAAGCTCTGAGATTATTTGCTGAAATTAAAGGGGTACGTGGTGTATACGCTGCCTACTGCCAATGCTCATCCACACTTTAAAATCAAAGTACCTCAGGCATGGCCTGTAAGCTGGGCTTAGCCCAAGAGGGTTTCATTAGGTCCCACTGCAGAATGTTATCCTCAGCACTTTCACAGAGGGTCTGATTTACAGATGGGAGAGGAAGCAAAATCCTCAAATTTAAGGAGGAAATCTAAATCTTTCATTGGGGGATTTTCCTTGTGCAAAGAACCTTTGTCATAAAGGTAATGTGTAAGTGCTACTCTCCATCAGAGAATAATCCTCTGAAAAAAGACGGTTTTGTACTTCCTCCACAAATCAGAAGTTTCATCACCACCACAGGTTAAGTCAGCCCCACAGTTCTAAACCTTTACAAAGATGTCGAAGACGACTATACTGTACAGAATCGCAAGTTACCTGCTCTGAAAAAAGAATGTTTTTTTTTTGTACCCATGACTGACAGACACAGACCAAAAAGACTTTTCATTGTCTTCTACTGTCTGAGAAACCACTAACAAAAATTTGATAATTCCAGTATTGATATAAGCACCTTGTGCCTGGCATCAGCCTGTTTAACACTCAAGGCACCCACGCAAGAACATTTAACAAAAACGATCAGGCGTAGGGGCGGTTTTAACATTCAGCATTTTGCTGCAGGTGTAGCAATGCCTTTCTTTTCTCAGCACAGGAAGCTCACTGAGGGAAAACGCCAGGAAGCGCAGGGTCTCCCTCGGTGACAAACACATGCCCAAATGTGGCCTCATCTAGTCTGAAAATAGTCCGAGGATCACGGACGACGGAAAGCCGCCGTTCACCGTTTGGAAATGCGCGAGGAGCAGGGCAAACCCTCCAGCAAAACTGCTGAAGTCTGTCTGCTAAAAATAACACAAAAGTTGAACACCGTGCAGTGGTCGTCAGGGGGTCAGAAACGGCCTGGAGGCAGATACCGCTCAGGCTCCTCCTGACAAGAGAGGAAAGGAATAAACCAATCTTCTGCAGATGTGAAAGGAGCATAGCTCCCAGGAGTCTGCCAGTGCACTTCTACAGGAGGCTTGTCAGCCATGAATGGCTGCGTTCTATTAAAGGCTGGCAGTGACTGATACAGGAGAAATGGTTAGAGCTGTACAACTCAAACGAGTGGCTGACAGTGCCTCGGTGCAGCAGACACGATCTAAAAGATACAGCTCTATGCAAGGTATTGCAGTGTCCTCAAGCTGGACATTTATTCATAAATGCACAGGTCTAGCCGGAGGCTGGTGGAGATCTTACACAATTAACAGGATCTGAAATGTACGGTTTTGTTTAGGAGCGGACAGTGATTTGCTAAAAATGTACAGGTCTAACTGGGGGCAGGCTGTGTCCCCATGCAGGGGATATTATCTGAAGGGTACACATCTATTTAGATGTTACCAGTACTCTCACACAAGCCATGATCCAAAACGTACACCTCTCACTAGAGGCTGACAGTGCCCCAGGCAGGGAACACGATCTGAATCACACAGAACATCTTAGAGGCTGGAAGCGCCCTCAAGAGTGGGGACAGGGCTCATAAATGGACACTTGTAACCAGAGGCTGTCAGTGTCTTGACCCAGAGCACATGCTTTAAAATGTATAGCTCTGTTCTTTTTAGATCCCAACAGTGCCATCCGCAGGGGATTTGGTCAGAATTGTACAGCTCTAAACAACAGCTGGTAGTGCAAATACAGAGTGGACAAGAGCTGAAATGTACAAATCTAAATAGCGGGTGGTGGTGCCACCAAACTGGGATCATGCTCAATCACGCAGTCCTAACCAGAGGCTAACAGTGCCCCCAGGCAGGGGATATCATCTGAAATGTAATACCAGAGGCGTCAGTGCTCCCAGGCAGGCCTCCAGGTGTTCCTACAATGGATCGCCAAGCATTATTTTTAAAACAGAAAAAATGAATAAAAACAAAATATTCATTTGTTTACCCATACAAGCAGAGAAGATACTATAGCAGGTGGTTGGAAGGCCATAAGGGACAACCTATACTCGGCCTGCAAACCACTGAATGGAAGTTTGAGGAAGGCTCGGTGTTGGCTGGCGGGGACACTGGCCTCCTGATGGCCCAGGCCTCCTGCCCCTAATTCAGGATGCCAGTGTTGTGGCTGGAGCTGGGCACAGCTGCCTCAGGCAGGGATGGTGCAGTTTCTGGGTCCCTAAATATACAAATCTTCAGTCATAATGTCAATGCTGAGTTTTAACATTTTATGTAAGCACATTTGACGTTGGCTACCTGAGCCTCCCACCAAGCAGGGATATAAATAGAAACACTAAATAAATCGCTGTAACAATATAATACTATCTATTAAGGTTTGTTAATCTGTTTTATGTAACTGTATAAATAAATACCGAATTTGCTCTATATGGTGTGAGATTAAGTCAAATCTGGCTACGACCTCCAGTGAAAACCAACAAGAGATCCCGTCTTCTTAAGTAATGTTGGTTGAGTGGTCTGTGGATTGAAGGGACAACGACTGCACAAATTAACGTACTATTTTCCTGTGGAAACCCAAGGTACACATGGATTATAAGTGGTCCGGTCTACAAATGGCGAGTTAACCAGCGACACGGGGAGGCAGAGAAGAAAAGATCAGCACAACCCGGCCTTCTTCCTTTTGTATCACCTGTGATTGAACACTTGACTGTTATTTAGTCATAAACTAGGGCTTGCTTAAATTATATGAATATTAAAAAACATGTTTATTTTAACTATTCTATATGAACTAACAGTTATGGATAAACACCGACAGAATGCATGCTTTGTTTCCAGTAGTGGCTGTAATGATACAGAGTTCTCCATTTGCCTTCTCTGCCCATACGGAATTACTTTGGGCTGCTGAATGGAAGAGATCAATGTCATCGCGCTGAGACTAGCAGCGCCTATTGCAGATTATATAAAAACGCACCTACATTAGGCAAAGTAACAGCATTTCCTAACGCTAAATGAGGCCAGTCCTAAAACGTAACCGTTAGCACGGTTTGTCTTTGTATAAAAGTTTACTATTTTGCATAAAAAAGCAAGTTTCTCAAACTACAGACAACCTTGCTAACTAACGTAAGCCTTCTAACACTAAACGAGATTCGCTTGTCTTCTGTAGATGCTTCCTCTATAAAGCATCTTCAGTAATGGCTGTGCTAATGGTGCATGGCTTGCAGAAACTTGTGGGAGCACCAGCGTCCACAGAGGACCTGAAGAGCTGCCCTCTAGACTAGAGGCAACAACTGCTTCCAGGACCCGATACTTCAAGGCAGTGCTCCTGAAGGCCCCACACAGAGGCAACAACTGCCTCCAGGACCATATACTTCAAGGCAGTGCTCCTGAAGGCCCCAGAGAGAGGCGACAACCGCCTCCAGGACCAGATACTTCAAGGCAGCGCTCCTGAAGGCCCCACACAGAGGCAACAACTGACTCTAGGATCAAATACTTCAAGGCAGTGCTCCTGAAGGCCCCACATAGAGGCAACAACTGCCTCCAGTCCCAGATACTTCAAGGCAGCGCTCCTGAAAGCCCCACATACAGGCGACAACTGCCTCCAGTCCCAGATACTTCAAGGCAGTGCTCCTGAAGGCCCCACATAGAGGCGACAACTGCCTCCAGGACCATATACTTCAAGGCAGTGCTCCTGAAGGCCCCAGAGAGAGGCGACAACTGCCTCCAGGACCAGATACTACAAGGCAGCGCTCCTGAAGGCCCCACATAGAGGCAACAACTGCCTCCAGGACCAGATACTTCAAGGCAGCGCTCCTTAAGGCCCCACATACAGGCGACAACTGCCTCCAGTCCCATATACTTCAAGGCAGCGCTCCTGAAAGCCCCACATAGAGGCTACAACTGCCTCCAGTCCCAGATACTTCAAGGCAGCGCTCCTGAAGGCCCCACATAGAGGCAACAATTGCCTCCAGGACCATATACTTCAAGGCAGTGCTCCTGAAGGCCCCACAGAGGCAACAACTGCCTCCAGTCCCAGATACTTCAAGGCAGCGCTCTTGAAAGCCCCACATACAGGCGACAACTGCCTCCAGTCCCAGATACTTCAAGGCAGTGCTCCTGAAGGCCCCACATAGAGGCGACAACTGCCTCCAGGACCATATACTGCAAGGCAGTGCTCCTGAAGGCCCCAGAGAGAGGCGACAACTGCCTCCAGGACCAGATACTTCAAGGCAGCGCTCCTGGAGGCCCCACATAGAGGCAACAACTGCCTCCAGGACCAGATACATCAAGGCAGCGCTCCTTAAGGCCCCACATACAGGCGACAACTGCCTCCAGTCCCATATACTTCAAGGCAGCGCTCCTGAAAGCCCCACATAGAGGCGACAACTGCCTCCAGTCCCAGATACTTCAAGGCAGCACTCCTGAAGGCCCCACATACAGGCGACAACTGCCTCCAGTCCCAGATACTTCAAGGCAGCGCTCTTGAAAGCCCCACATAGAGGCGACAACTGCCTCCTGGACCAGATACTTCAAGGCAGTGCTCCTGAAGGCCCCACAGTTTTTAGAGAGTACTTACAACCCAGGACACGCAACAAGACAGAACTATAACACAACTAACTCAATCCTATACTTCACAACAGGAAGGGCAGACAGGAATGGTCCATCAAACACAGGAGAATCAGCAGAATTTCATTCAATAGAAGGCATTTTGTTGCAAGTTGACCCGATCTTGATGTGGGATTCTCCTGCCTTCAGTGGTTTGCAGACCGAGTAGAATTTGTGCGATCCCTGCAACATTTCCTCTCGGTTTATCATACATAGCACAAACACTAGCCAGAGACAATTCAGGTTAGCCCACATGAACACAATATCTGTTTTTTAATTGTCCTTTGTACCCAATATCTTATATATTTCTTTGTTGTTTATGAACAGTAAGCTGGAAACGATAGAACAACATTGTATTATCAGAATTGAAGATATAATAGGAGCTATCACAGAAATGCCAGTATTAAATGCCATCACGAGGTTCAGTCTTCAGTTCCTCAGTGCAAATCAAAGGAACAACGATTTTATAACTTATTTTTACAGATGCATCGTTTTACGCTTATGTCTTTGAACTACTATCCCTCTAGATTGTATAAATAGGAAGGAGGGTTAGTTCAATTTAAAATCAAAAGAATGCAATTTGTGGCCACTCTTCCAAGTCCTAAATGGAGACCTTAGATCTCGTCATGAATGTCCAACTTGTATGCCTGTATGTGATGAGGCTTCAAGCCTGGCTGACTGGAGTGCACTGAAATTAGCCGTCCATACTGCCATCTCATACACAGCATTGACAAAGGCCTTATGCATGAAGCAAACCGTCAAACTATGAGTCAGTATGACGAGAGGTCAAGTTGTCACTCCAAGGCTTCAATTTAGACCTGGGCAGAAGCCCCCACCAAGATACCGCCACCATTCACCAATTAAATATTGGTGGTGGGGGCATGGGTAGCCCCAACGGATGGTGATTCCACTGCCTTCTCTAATGTAAGCGGGCCACCAAATACCGTCAGGTAAATTGATTGTAACGTGGTTGGGTAGAACAGGGGGATATGCTGATATCTGCCTGCGCCCTTGCCCGGGATGCCTACGCCTTTTAACAAGAGTAATTATTACCAGTGGCAATGGCACAGCGAGAGGCAAAGTGAGTTTTACAATTGGGAGGAGGGTGCTTTCGCCCAGGATCTCAGTCCATATCTCAGCTCTTTTTCAGATGTCAATTAGGGAAATGTATTCGAAGACTCAGACTGCTTTAAGTAGCGGTTTTAATCAGTATGCATAATAGTTCATTCACAGAATCACGAACTTTACCTGGCGGTTTAAGCCGTCTGCACGGACTGTAAACGGATCTCAAACTATTGTTAGTTCTCCCACATGCAAGACAACAGTTAACTATAGGCCCAGGAAGCTGCTCCTCTCCGCAGAAAAACTACAATAAAAAACGAAAATGTAAAAATAAAATAAACAGTGCTGGAAGCACAGGCGTCCCATGGGACCACGGGCTGAAACAGGAGGCTAAGAGATGAGAATCTTCAAATTGACCAGCACGTCTTGTTAGACTTCTCTCACAGTTCAAATGCAGGGAATGTGGCTTTTTTCGGCTCAAGCATATCGGCCAGGAAGTAGATTGTGCCGGCCATACCTAGAAAAATAATGTAAAAATCATATGTACAATTCAGTCCTCATAGCACATCAGCACATCCTGTAACAGCATTGTCCTATTTGTGTAATATTCAATTACTTAAGACTGATGAAAGACTGAAAGCAGACGTTCCTCTTACAGCAACAGATGAAACCAGGAAAGAAAAAGTGGAAACATCGCCCACACTCAACTCATCTGATTTATATAAACCAAGGGAATCCACAGTGCAAGCTGTGGAAAATTCACTCGCTCACTAACCTAACATTACTAAATATTTCGATTGTCTCCATTGACATACGGTTGTTACTTCCCCACTTGACTTCAACTTTTTTTAAACTTCTTTTCTTTCATCCAACCAGTAGTTAAATATTTTGATTATATCACAGTGTACAGTATGTGCCTTACACAGCACCTGAAAATAGCATCCACCTCGTGTGCTCAGTCATTATTACCTTGCAGCCCCACATTTTGGCAAATGACATTCTGATGCATTGAAATACCTTTTCATGACTTGATCAGTTTCATCGCATCATATATGTGTCTGTCACTTTTTTTACCTCGCCTATTGTTACCATGTGAGCAAATTTCTATCTGTCAGGTTAGTCTGTGGCATCGGACTCCGATCTTGTCCGCAAGTATTGTATCAGTGGCTCCCAGAAATCTCTGGGTCGTGAGGCTTGTGGTATGTCCTCAGTGTAAGTTACTAGCGTAGTTTTGCAATACGTCATATCTGCAATCCAGTCTTTGAGTCTCGGGGGCCTCTTGCTCCCCCATCGTATAGCAATACGTTTCTTAGCAAATAGCAATGCGACCGCCAGGAATTTCCTACGTCTGGCGTGTTTGAGCTTCCTAACTCCTAGAATGCACACTAAAGGTGTATTGTGTATCTGTTCCGCTAACATATCGGTGAGCGAGGTAGTAATGTCGTGCCAATATATCTGCAGTGTAGGGCATGCCCATGACATATGTAAAAAGTCAGCATTTGGCGCATTACACTTCTGGCAGTTGTCTGTCTCCCCAAGTCCTATTTTGTGTAATTTAGCCGGCGCGTAATATAGTTGATGGAGGAACTTGAAGTGGATAATGCGCAAATTGCAATTTGACGTGAGTAGTGTAAGTTGCGTACAGCTGTACTGCCAGTCTTGTTCGTCTATTGTCTCTCCTAGCGTCAGTTCCCACCTATGGGCGCCGTTTTTGGCCCCTCTGTCTGTTCTTCTTGTGCCGTGTTGTATAGTCGTGTCACCAAGTTTTGGCGTGTAGGTGCTGTTTATAGTATTTGTAGCTTGTTCAATTGCATGGGTTCTGCCAGGAAT
Organism: Triturus cristatus; assembly: GCF_964204655.1. Taxonomy (NCBI): domain Eukaryota; kingdom Metazoa; phylum Chordata; class Amphibia; order Caudata; family Salamandridae; genus Triturus; species Triturus cristatus. Next base: position 646,275,798 of record NC_140584.1, on the reverse strand, counting down.
GTGGTGTATAGTGTCCTGATTGCCGTGCATAGTCTTAAATAGGCAAATTTCTTCAAGGGTGACTGGTGGGCGCAAAGTGAGGGATCAGTCAGATTAATGAATTTATTATATGGGAATATAGTGCCCATAGTAGCCATCCCCATATCTACCAGCAGAGTGCGCATTTTCGTTTTCTGCGTGACAGATAGCTTGGGATGGCTGGCCAAGGGTAGCGCGCGTGCGTAGATTGGGAGCTTGTGTGCTCTTTGTGCCAGCGTGTGCCACGCCCTAGAGGTGCAGTGAGCTGTTTGTATCTTATCTCGTGTTGTGTACGATAACGGGTCTGCTATAAGTGCAGTCAAAGGCATAGGGTGTACGCTATCCTTTTCCACTGCAATATGTGGAATATTTGCGTGATGTTTCGTCCAGTAGTGCGCTTGTTGTGCCTGCGCACAGAGGAAGTATAATTGAAGGTCCGGCGCCTCAAAGCCTCCTTGGTGATATGGTTGAGTCAAGATCTTCCAACTAGTCCTGGCTTGCTTACCCGCCCATGTCAGCCGTTGTAAAGTAGATCGTATTCTCACAAAGAATGCCCTTGTTAGCCATATTGGTATGTTCCAGAATAGGCATAGAAATCTAGGCAGTACAATCATTTTCTGTAAAGCGATTCTATCCGCCATGGAAAGAGGCATTTTAATCCATTTGTCTACCTGCTCTTCCAACTTCACCAGTGCTTTGCCATAATTTTCTCTAACTACTAATTCTGGATTACGATGAATCCAGATACTTAGATATTTAACTGGGTCCGTCTGCCATTTTAGAGGATATTCCAGATCTGGTTCCGGAGTTCCAGTAGTTAGGGGTATCACAACTGATTTATCCCAATTTATCCGAAGGCCCGAGTACTGCTCAAATCGGATGTATTCTCTTATGAGTGGGTTCAGATTTGTGTCAGGGTGAGTGGTGTAGAGGACTATATCATCGGCGTTTAGGGCAATTCCGATGAGTCGGAGATCGAAATGTAAGGCTGACCTGTAATGTTTCTGCCTATTTTACAGGCTAGTGGTTCCAGGATTACTGCAAATAGCATTGGTGACCGGGGGCAGCCCTGTCTGGTGCCCCTCGTAATCTCGATGGGATCTGATGTATTCCCATTTATTCTGACTCTTGCCCTGGGTGCAGTATATAGCAGTGATAACCATTTTAGAAACGGTTCCGGGAACCCCATCCTGCGAAGAGTCACAAACATGAAGTCCCACTCCACTGGGTCAAATGCCTTGGTTGCGTCCAATAAAGCCACAGCTGCTGGCATATCCGGATCTAGCTGATGGTATAACGCAAATATGGTTCTCATATTGTGAGTGGTGGACCGTGTTGGCACGAAACCTGCCTGATCTGGCAGTACTAGATTGCATAATAGAGGATGAATCCTGTTTGCTATGATTTTCGCCAGGATCTTGGAATCTATATTTATCAGGGATAGCGGCCTGTACGACTCACATTCAGTGGGATCTTTACCCGGTTTCGGGAGTGCTATCAGAAGAGCCTCACGTAAGGACACCAGGAGTGTGCCCTCCTCATAGGCTTCCTCATACATTTCAGCTATGTGGGGGATCAGCAGATCTCGAAATTCTTTATAAAATTCTCCCGGTAGTCCATCTAGCCCTGGGGCTTTATTATTAGGGAGAGAGTTAATGGCGTCAATAATTTCGTCTTTGGTGACATGGTGACTGAAATACTCCCGATGTGTGTCTGATAACCATGCAAGTGCCACATCATCCAGGTACTCGTGTATATCAGATGTGGAGACCTTCGCCTGAGCAGTGTACAGTGTAGCGTAGTATTTAGTGCAGCAATCTAAAATAGCTGGAGTGTTGTACAACGCTTGGTGCTGATCATTGTGTATCTGCGTTATGTATGCCTGGTGTGGGCAGGTTTGATTTTATACGACAATACCCTCCCCGGCCTACCGCCCTCGCCGTATCTTCTAGCCGTGTATTTGCGCGAGATGTACTTTATTTCATCATCTGCAAACTCGTTATATTTATCTATCTGTGTCCCGATTTCAGCTAGTACTGAATTATCATGAGTATTTTCAAATTCCTGTTCTAGCCTAGTAATATCGGCTTCCGTCCTGTTCAGTTGTTGTTGGATATCCCTCAAAATACCTGCGTGTTTGCTAATACAGTGACCCCTTATGGTGGCTTTGAAGGCTTCTCAAACTGTTTTTGTGCTAGTGACCGAGCCCGAGTTATAGTCAAAATAGTCAATTATTTCCTGTCTCAGTTCTTGTCGAAACACCTGGTCTCGCAGTGCTGACTGCCTCAGTCTCCATGTGAATAGTCACGGGGTGTGTGTCGGGATTGCCAGCGTGAGGTGTACTGGGGCGTGGTCTGAAAGCGTTTTGGGTAAGTGGTCTATGGCCCTAGTCCATGTGCACACATCCTGAGTCACCAACCAATAGTCCAGCCTGGACTATGTGAGGTGTGTCAGTGAAAAACAGGTGCCTTCCCTGCGGTCTGGGTTTCTCAGTCTCCACACATCCACCATATCCCAGTCGTCCATCCCCTCCCTCAGTATTTTAGCCGATTGCTTGCCGTATCTATCATTTCCGGTTGATCTGTCCAGCGTGGGGTCTAGGCATGTGTTGAAATCTCCACCCTAAAGTATGGCTGTGGATTGCAAATCACGTAGTTGTGCCCATATTTGTGTGTAGAAGGACTGGTCGTCATTATTCGGCCCGTTGACATTAACAATTGTTAAGGTTGTGCCTCCAAAACATTCCTTCATTATAACGTATCGTCCCTGTTCGTCTTTCACAGATGTGATAAGTGTCTAGGGTGTGTCGCGTTTCACTAATAGCAGGACCCCCCTTGCGTATGAAGAATAGTTCGATGACAACTTGTATGTGGCCCATCTAGCCCCTATCTTCCGCTCTCTGAGGTCTGTCAAGTGTGTCTCCTGTATACAGGCCACATCCACTTTATGTCTATCTAAATAAGCCAAGACTTTGCGTATTTTCTGTGGGTTGTGGAGTCCTCTAACATTCCAGGTCAGAAACGTTCGTGTTCTGCGATGATTCAGATTCTATGTCGGTGTCCTCGGTGGCTCACTGTGTCGTCAATGTGTGTGTCTATCGCTTCTTCACTGGTCAGAGATTTTTTCTTAACTCCCTCCCACTCCACCCTCCCTTCGCTAGTGGAGACATTCCCATCAAACACCCAAAACATATCCCCCTGAACAAGAAAAAGAAATAACAGGGAATAACTTTTGTGGCACACACAGAGGGGTCAGAGCTGCCGCCCATTTTCTTGTGGCGGGAGCCACATGGGTAACGCCCTGTCAACGCACATATCTTGAACTCAACATTGTAAATTGAAAATTAGTCGTTGGGGAACTAATCTAATGTCAGCAAGCAGTGTCTCTTATCATGACATTAAGTGTGTAAAAACATTGATATCTCAGATAGGGTACAAACTAGTTAAATTGTCTATTGACTTATCTTATCTTGCATAACACAGACTGTCACGTTGTCAAATAGTTTCCGCTATGTTCGTCCTCATCTTTGTCGCATAGGAGGAACATGTGCCCGAGGCCTCTTGGTGACCACTGCGAAGTACATTTTTATGTCTATAAGTGACCGGTCATTCTACATCCAATGTGGTGGATTGGTCGCCTTGCTCTCCTCTCGGCTATCTTCTCCGCATGCCCGCCAGTCCTTTCTGTTGTAGGAACTTCAGTACTTCCTGTGGTTCAGTGTAGAGCCTTGATTTGCCATCGTCCGTTACTTTAAGTCTAGTTGGGTACAACATAGTGTATGGTATTTTCAAGTCTCTGAGCTTCTGTTTCGTTATGCCGAATCTCTTTCTCGCCTCTTGTACTGTTGCCGTGAAGTCTGGGTACAGGGAAATGTCCATTACCTCATGGGTCAATTTACCCATCTCTCTGGCCTTTCGGAGCGCGGCATCTCTGTCCCTGTAATTCAAGAGTTTTGCGTTTATCGGTCTTGGTCTGGATCCAGTCGGTGGTTTGGGCGCTAGAGACCTGTGTGCTCTTTCGACAATGAAGATATCCAAGAACGTGTCTCGCCCCAGCATGGATATTAGCAGTTGCTCCACGAATCGCCAGTGTTTGTCGTTTCCGAGATTCCCATTAAGAGAATGTTGTTTCTATGAGACCTCGCTTCCAAGTCTTCCGCCTTCGCAGTTATCGCCCCTAAGTGTTTCTCCATCTTGGTCTGTTTCACCTCCATCTGTACTTGTCCATCTTCCGCTTCGGATATTCTTCGCTCCGCCACATTGATTTGTTCTGTGTGTTTGTCTATGCGTTCGAACATCCTGTCTACTCTGTATGTCAGGGAGCCTATTTTCCCGTCGATGTTTGTCAGTGCGGCCTGAATCGTGCTGAACATGGCTTGTATATCGTCGTTCGACACTCTTCCTGTCGCTCCTGCCGTCGATGGTGCCGGGGTTTGGTCATCAGCGCCATGGTCTGGTTGCCTCTTCGCCTACTCAAAATTGAGTTTGGGCTGGGTGCGGTCCGTCTTGCCCATGGTGCGTCTGTACTGCTGGTCTCCCTCGCCGGTTGTACTGAGTATGTCGGCTCTGATGTGTAGACAGGATCAGGTGGGCCCGCTAGGCATCCCAGAAGCGCAGGAGCGGCCTATGTCGAGTGTGTGCACGGCCTGTGCGCGATTCTCTATCAGGCACTATGCCAGAGTCTGATCTCCAGTTATGTGTCTGGACTCCTCTATCAGGCAGCTCTGCCGGTGAAATGTCTGTATGGGTGGCCTCAGCTCTAAAGTTCAGCCTCCTCCTCCGAGAAGCCTCTAGTGTGTACATGTGGCGAGTCTCCCAACAGTCCCCTGCGGCCTATGGCAGTTTGCCGCTCTCTCCTCTGTCATGCAGTGTATTTGGGGTGATGTGAGGTCTATATTGTATATCACAGCTACTTATCTGGCGTATTCGGAGTGGGTTCACCAGCGCAGCATAAGGCGTCAGCGTTGTGGTACGTATAGGTGAGCCGCCGCCTGTGGCCCCGGAGTCCACCCGCCGCGCCCACTGCCGTTCTTGAACGTTGTCGCAGTTACGCGCCTACTGAGGGCCCCCGCGTGGACAAGTCCAGAGGAATCTCATATGGCAGTTCAGCACCTCGTGTCTCCGCAGTCGCCGCGTACTTTCGCGGGTCAGCTGCTGGGTTCCTTCTAAGATTTGGGCGCCTGTTCTTACACTTTCTTTCTGTTTTGAGTAGTGCCCCCAGCTTCTAGTGCTCCACCCGCCCAATGCGCTATGTTGTGGCCCCTGTCCGAGCGGCTAGAGTGTCCCCTCTACTTAGGGTGAGGATTGAGCTTCCTCCGTGGTGAGCGCCTCGGGCAATTATTTCTACGGGCCTCCGCGATCTTCCTCACTCCCGCATTGCGCTGCTCGCTGTGGTCCTATTTAGGCGCCCCTCTTATTGTCTTCTCTCACCTCAGCGGCAGCACCCGGTCAGTTCCTGGCAGTTGCGGTGTCTGTTTTTTCCATTCGGGGCCGACTCTGCGCACGCAGCGGTCTGTGTCTCACCTGCGGCCGCGTTGCGTGCCCTACGTCGGGGCTGCGTCTTTCACTGCCGCCCCCGGCTGCAGTTTCACTATCCCCAGGCAGGCCTCAGGTCATCCTTCGATCCTTTTCGATAGTTTGACTTTCCAAGGCTTCTTTTTTTTTTTACGGTCGAGTGTTTACGGTTCCATTATTAAACGTTCCCCACCATTTGTGAATGCTCCGGTGTAATAGTTGAGAGGATAATGTAGGATTTTAAGGGCGTCCGAGAGAAGCTCGCTCTATAAGCTGCCATCTCGTTTAGTGGCTAGCTCCGCCCAACACTTGACTTCAACTTAACCTCACACATCGACTGCGTCCCTCCAGCAGCCCCAAATCCAGACAAGTAAAACGCACCTCCCCTGCACTATGGTCAGTAGCAGAGCCATTCGGCATCACAGACCCTTGTCACAGTTCTGACCCACTAGGCTTCTTTCCACCGTAAAGTCGACTTGCAGTATTGCATGTTGAGAAGGTGGTCACAAATTCCAGGCAGTGTGACCTACAGTTGCAAGTAGTAAACCTTTCACTGCCTCTTGAGATCCTCATCATGTGATCACATGTGGAAAAGAATAGCAAGCATTATTACTCCGAGAAAGAAGGAATGGACAAAGGACATTTCGAGAAGCTGTGGCGTTACGGCCAGCGCTGCTGACATTCAAACCAGATGAAGTCTCCATGTGGCTCAACATTCTGATTCTGGGCAAATCACTTAATCTCGCCGTGTCAAACAAAAAAAAAAGAAAAAAGAATGTGACCTTGTGTAGTGTAAAGAGCTCCAATACCTTTGTATCGAGTTCACACTATATTAAACTGGAAAACCCCCACAAAGGACAGTATGTACCTAATTAAAATAACGCATCTTAAAGGCATTTTGCTTCTCTTGAGAATCCATTCGAACACAAGCATCAATGAGACAGTGCCTGTAGAACACATAAAATGACCACCATAAGGCACTAGGCATGGGTATGGAGAAGTGTGGCTCAATGATTAGAGCGGCAAACCCTGATGCAGAGGTCTAGCCCGGGACCAGGGTTCAATTCCCCGCCTCGGCGGGTCTTGGGCTCAAAAATTCCACGGACCTGATAATTCTCGCCTCGGTGCCTATTCCAATCATGGAGTCCCACTCTGCAACTCTGGGCAATAGCTTGTTTAATCTCCACAACGGCCCCCACAACGCTAAGGATGCCTGGCCTCCACCTTGGGGGTGCCCAGGAGTGGACGCCTCACAGGGAAAGCCAGGATGGGTTCCACAGCGGTATTCGTACAAGCGCCTTGAGACCCTTGCGGGTGAGTAGTGCGCTATACAAGTATCAAATTTACATTTATGTTACTTTATAATGCTGCTACTGCTGTCTTTCCTCGCTAATTTCATGAGCTGAGGTTTCCCTGGAAGTTGCCTCTTAGCCATCAAACATAATTATATGCAAGATAACAATCACCTAGGTATTGTTTCCTTTGAGAAAGGGTTCCATGTATCCGAGAAACAAAGTTGCTTCAATTTACATACACCTTTAATTGTGTCTATGTAATATCTTAAGGGCAGTTATCTTGAATCAATTGATGAAAATAGTTTCTCCCTCTGTAAAATTGGCAAATACGCACAGGGGCTGCAGGGCTCAAATGCAAATCCGAGGCTTCTTTAGAAAGGAAAATGACATGTGAAACAACCTACTAACTAAAAACATTCATCTGAAATATTTTGGTCTTTCGAGATCGGACAAAGAGCAGGATGGCGCTCGTGCAACTTTCAGTCGCTCTGCGGTCCACGCCGTAAGAGAATTCGGCCCTCGATTATGCTGCCTGGAGGACGTGTGCAGCATTACACGCCCGTGAAACTGACCGGAGGACGCCGCCGTGATACCTGTGTTATTTGCAATATTACGGGCTGGCCACGGATTACCTCACTGATCCGAGGATCATTTGACCTAGATGGGCTGCTGATCACAGCCGTTTTTGTTAGAAACCTGCCACCGCCAATTAAAACAAAAAACGCTCCGGATTGTGCAGGGGCTTGCAAACTGACTATGACCTGTCGCGGAGCCCGAGGAACTAAACCAAAACACGGAGCTGGCAGCACCGGCGTTCCCCTTAATGCCGGACATGGAGACTTGGAAGGGCCACCATAGGAGTCTGCTCAAAAAGGTAAAAGGGAGACTGGCACTGTTAAAAAAAAAAATATGGGGGAAAAAAGGAGGAAATGGAGTCCCCAAGGAGGGACTGACCTCACAGCCATCTATCACTAAAATGTTTGCTGCCACCAGACCCCCAGTCCCTCACTTAGAAACTTCTAGTGTGGAAACATGCTGTACCAAAAGTGCTGACAATCTGGCCCAAATTTTAGTACAAGGGACACAAAGAACCGCACCCATTATACTGTGACCAGAAGCTGGGGATCAGTTTGCCCGATTGACCCTAGGCAACCTGAAGTCACCCTACAACCCACCACGCGTTCAACAACATTGACTTAACGCTTACTATGTCTACGCCCACCACAATGGGAGACCTAGCCCTGGAGAATTTGGAGGGGGAGGGGCCACTGGCCCTACAACCTTTGCCCCGGATCTTAGGGGCACTCCAATGACCCCCCCTTTCCCCAGAGTCGATTGGGGACCCCTTCTTTTCAGTCTCGGATGGGTCTGATTCAGCTGAGGAAGAATGCTCCTCCTGCTCTACTGATGGCGCTGTTTCAGACACTAGTAGTAAAATCCTTACTAAAGAAACCAGGACTGTGCGGCGGCTGAAAAGTAGGCGTAGCAAAGCTAAACAGCGCAGTCAACTCAAATGGGATTACTCGGACTGCCAAATCATGCTCTCCTTTGGTGAAGGGTCCAAATTAAACTCAGACCAACCAGGAATTTCTGTGACCCCCACTGCTAGAACCACCGAAGAGCCCTCTTTGCATGCTATTCTAGCTTCAATCATACAATTTCAGGAGGAGGTTAGATCTGACAGCTGTATTGCTGATGGGGCCGCTAAAAAACTACAGGGTGGTTTGAGGAAACTGAAAAAATTCTGTACTGATATAGGGGACCGGGTTACCCAGATCGAAAGCCGTACAGAAAGCTTGGAAGCAGAGGTCACTACCCTAAAAGATCTTGGGGCATCTCAAAATACCCTTATGACAGATGTGATGTGGAAGCTGGGGGATCAGCAGAACCGTGAGTGCCGGAATAATCTCCGCCTCCTAGGAATTCCCGAAGGAGTGGAAGGGGATGACCCTTGGCGCTACATTGTGAAACTCCTTCGGGGGGCTTTCCAGATCACCCTGAATGGAACTGGTATCATGAAATACAACGGGCCCATCGCTTTCCTCTCAATATGAAAAAGCGCTTTGAGGGTAGCAACAACAGCGGAGAGAAACCCAGGGCTTTCCTGGTGTTTTTCGGAAACTTTCTACTAAGGCAACTAGTGTATAATCAGGCCCGACCTAACTCTCTTAAGTGCTGTGATTGGGTGTTCTTTTTTCTGAAACCTGACTTTTGCCACTCCACAGTGGAGTGGAGGTGGCGTCTTCGTCAACTGTTTGTACCCTTTCAACAGCTGGGGGCCCAAGTGTATTTGATGAATCCGGCCAGACTCAAAATCATTTTTAAAGGTTTCACTCGCACTTTCACCTCTGAAATCAAAGCCCAAGAGTATCTTGAAGAAATAAAATCTAGGAAAGGCCAACAAGCAATCTAAAAGCAACACTCTGGGGTTTGCATATCCCTGAGGACATGTCAGAATCATTGAGAGAAATGCTGCTCTCTAAAGTCAAATTCTTACTCCGGGGTTGAGGGTAACGACCATTAGTATTATGCTGTGCTGTGCTGACGTTGTTCTCTTTGGGTTATATGTTGGCCATTTCGGCCTAAAATCTGCTTTGGTTTTTGAACACGGCGGGGTGGGCGGCTGGAATCCATCATGGGCAGCCATCATTCAGGCCTCTCCTGATTGCTCTAAAGTAGGGGGGGGTGGAGGTAATTGTGGGGGAGCACTGGTACTTGTTTAGCCACTTATACCTTTCACTTACGTTTTGGAACAAGGAAACGAGGGGGAAAAAAAGAATTAAAGCCAATAATGAGCAAGGAAATCAAAAAAATAGGGGGGAATATATATATATATATATATATATATATATATATATATATATATATATATATATATATATATATGTTTCAAAACGTTCGTTGTGAAATCCCCGCTCTCCTCCCTCGCGACGCCGGTGCCAGCAACGGTCACAACTCCGCTTCAAATGTTTAACACAGGATAGAATCCGAGTATTTCTCCGGAATAAATCCAGCGGCACACCAAGGACGACACAATATAACTTTATTGTGTCACACAAACAGAACTACGCGTTTCGGCGAAGCCTTTGTCAAGTTACTGACCTGTGCCCAAATTCCCCTAGAAATACAGGTCAAGGTTCATAAACATAGAAGAAAAACTTTACGAGCGCTCTGTTCGAAACAAAATAATTCTCAAATTCATTCATAATTCATAACATTTCAACATATCTGCAGTTAAATTCCCACTGTGTGGTAATGTGCAATTTCTATACAGTTTAACACGATACACATAAATTATAATTATATCAAGGCAAGTGCCTACACCATTCCTTATTGCACATTTTTAAAGAGACAGAGCCATTTCGTAATCCACATAATTATAAGGATAATTCAAGAAGAACCTAGATACATGGCACCATATAATTCATGTTAAGTGCGGAACTACTAGCCAATAATTGATTACTATTATCGGTAATGGTAATGTACCCAAAATAGACAATTGTCTATGTTAAATAACAGCCCCTACTATACATGTTACAACACAATTTAGTGGGTAATGTACCCATTCAATTTGCAGACAATCATAGGCAATCATAGTGCAAAGGCTATTAAAATATTGGGCCATACTCCGATTAATTCGGACGTGTGGACACGTACATAATATTTAGGTGCCAATCAAGCTCATATAACCTTTCAAGTTGTAAGGGGGAATATACAGGTGGGCAAGTTGGTCAGTTGCTGTTAGTGAAGTGTGAGAGGCGACCCTGGTAAACCCAAAAACCAATAGATAAATCTAAGTGAAAAAATAATAAAAATAAAAATAAAAATAAAATAAGATAGAGATAAGTACAGAAGGTCTCTACTACTATGCTAAGCCTAGCTAATAGTCTAGAGAGACTGCCAATATTCCATAGATCAGGACACTATTCTCATGTCATCATAAATCTGTTCACTCTATAATGTCAAATTAAAATTATAGTGATGTTTAAAATGGGGGAACACTTAGTATGGTAGTACAGAGAGAAACGGAATTGCACCACGCTAAGTCAATTAACCTATATGGGTTGCTAATTCTTCACCATAATTCATCCCGTTGGGAATTTTAGCATTAAGTTCGATGATGTACTTTGACTCGGTAATCCTCAAGAGTTTTTCCCGGTCCCCTCCTCTAGGAAGGGGTAGGACTCTATCAATACCAAAGAATTTGATCAAGTCAGCGTTGCTCTGATGTTTATCCTGATAATGCCTCGCTACGGGATAGTTAAGATCCTTATTGGTTACAGCCCTCATATGCTGTAATATGCGGGTTTTTAGCTGCAGTTTGGTACTGCCCACGTAGTTTAACCCACAAGGGCATTCCAGGACATAGATTGTATAGTCACTGGTGCAGGTAATGAATTTCTTAATAGGCTTTTTCAATACTGTGTTCTTCCCCACAGTGTAGCTATCCTGATTATTGCTGTGTTTACACGCCTTGCAGGAACCACATTTTTTGAAACCCTTAGCTGTTCCCAACCAACTTGTGCTGTTAGATACATTTTGATAACTATGTACCAGTTGGTCTCTCAATGATTTGGATTTTTTGTATGTTATCGCAGGTGTAACGCCTATATCTGAGCCTATTATGGGGTCCGATTCCAGCAATCCCCAATGTTTTTTCATCAGGTACCTTAGGGTATTGGATCTACGATTATAAGTTGTGATTAATCTAGGTATCCCTTTGTTTTTCTCTTCTTTTTTGTTAGATGAAAAAAGTACTTCGGCTCTTGGCAGGTTTTCCACTTTCTGACTAGCATTGGCAATCACCTTGGGAGCATAGCCTCTCTGTTCGAATCTCCTCTCCATGACCCGTTTTTCATTTAGGAAACCTCCTTTGGTGTTACAATTCCTACGAGCTCGTAGGAATTCCCCATAGGGAATGCTATTTAGTAAGGGTGTAGGGTGATTACTAGTTGCGTGTAACAATGTATTCCCCGAGGTCTCCTTTCGAAAGAGGGTGGTCACCATTTGGTTGTTTACTATGTCAATGGAGATATCCAGGAATTCACAGTGGGAGTTGCTGATAGAATGTGTGAAAGTGAGGTTGAGATCGTTCTTCCCCAGAATATTAATGAATTCTTGTGCTAAATCCAGGGGTCCATCCCAAATCAGGAACAGGTCATCAATATACCTGATCCAGATTGGGATGTGTTGTACAAATCTTTCGTTCTCCTCCACCCACACCACACATTCCTCCCACCATCCTAGGAACAGGTTGGCTAGGCTGGGTGCAAAGGATGTTCCCATTGCTGTACCGGACTTTTGGCGATACAATGTTTTATCAAAAACAAAAATGTTTTCCTCTAGGCAAAAAAACATCATCTTTTTCAACATCTGAGTATGTTCCCATAGTGACACGTGTCTTTCTTTCAAGAAATACATGCAAGCCTCCACACCTTTTTGTTGTTCTATACAGGTGTATAGGGAACAGACGTCTAGTGCTATCATGAGGTAATTACTTTCCCATGTGATGTCATGGATTCTTCGTAAAAAGTCAGTACTATCTTTGCAGAATGATCTTAATTTCTTGACAAAAGGTGCCAGAAACAAATCTAAGAATATCGATGTATTCTCTAGAAGTCCACCGTTGGAAGACACAATAGGTCTCCCCGGTGGTCTAGTAGGATGTTTGTGCACTTTGGGGAGCAGATAGAAACAAGGGACCCGTGGATTTTCATTCTTAAGCCATAAGAATTCATCTTTAGATAACAAACCATCCACCCTCCAGCTTTCCAACAGTGTATGATACTTGGTAATTGAGGCCCTGTAGCTTTCCCAACTTATCTCCTCATAACATGACGTATCCTGTAGTTGTCTTAGAGCCTCCCGGTTATACTGGGAAACATCCATGACAACTACATTCCCCCCCTTGTCAGAGGGTTTGATGATTATGCTGGTATCATTACTTAATGCTCTTAGTGCTTCCCTTTGTGTCTTGGTTAGATTATCCTTGTATTTTCCAGTTTTCTGTTCCTTTAATTTATTGATTTCCCAAATCATAGTCTGATTAAAAGTCTCAATGTTATCATGCGGAACATTTGGATTAAATTTGGACTTAGGTCTTAGTCCTGTACAACAAGTTGCATCAGTCCGGAATCCCAGGTCCATCAGTGTTTCACTTTTTTCTCTCATTGACATTTCAGTCACATCTTGCTCCATATAATGTAAATTCATAATCAGATTTGCATCCTCAATATTCAAATTATAATTGTCTTCTCCCAGTACGCCGTCTGTTCTTGGTTTTTTGGTTTTAGTGTTCATTTTGAAAATCTTCATCAATTTCAATTTACGAATGTACAGGAATAGATCGATACGTGTGTTGACAAAATCCATATCCATCGAGGGACAGAAGGAGAGTCCTAATTGCAATAGTGATGTTTCTTCCAATGTTAGGACCCTGGAGGACAGGTTAATTACTGACTTGTTGTTCTGTTCCTCCGTTGTGGATATACACAGTCTCCAGTTCGTTCTGCCACCCCGTCTCTTCCTTAATCTGATTCTTTTCTTGTTCCTGTTCCTCTCCCTCTTTTTGCGCCTCTTCCTCTTCCCCTTCCTCTCTTGGATTGTGGTCTTTCCTCCTGGTCCTTTCTCTGTTTCAAAATCTGAAACTCGTGTAGGAAGGTTAATGGTCTCGCTCCTAAAGGGACACTTTGAGCCTCTGTGTCGGGGCTTAATTCGGAGCTGGAACCAGTTGATATTAGTTCTTGTTGTCTCTGTCTCTGGATGGTATGCAGATTTCTCTGTGCCCAGTCAAAGCGCTTGGCATATGTTAGGATGCGGCCTTCCGCATAATCCTTCTTATCCCGTAAGAATTTCCTCTGTTTTTTGGCCTTGATGGTATCTTCATAAGATTTTAAATTATTTTCCAGCTGTTTCAGGAAATCGATAACAATCTTTTCAGTTTTAAATTTGTCCAGTTCTTGTCTTAACTCTGATAATTCCTTCCTGGTTGTTTCTAGGTCAATTTTGGCATATTTAACTAGCATTTCTAACATGCCTTTGCAGGTTTTGGCCATAAAGAGGGACCATTCTTTCAGTAATTCCGGGTTTGGGTTTTCGTAGGTCGGGATAATGGCAATCCTGAGTCCTCTAGGTACTCTATTTACTTCAATATAGTTGGTTAGTGATGTTATCTCCCACCATTTATTAACCTCTCGCTTTGATAGCTTTTCAAGTTGGGACAACTTCTGTTTTAATGATGATTCTGCTGTATTGCCACTGACACTTGTCGCTGTTGGGACACTTATATTATCCAAGCCTTCATCGAATAAGGATAGTGCTTCGTTCCTTCTCTGAGTTTCCCATTCATTCATGTTATATACTCGTATCCAAAGTCTATATATATATATATATTACCTACTGGCGGTCGCCAGTAGGTAGTTATAGTTAGGACCCCTTTTCCATAGGAAATCCGCAACATTCTATTTTGAATAACTTTGGCGCCGGTAGACGAATCCTCGCGAATTTCTCAAAATAGGTGGGGCGCTACGCTCCGCTCCTACCCTGAAAGTCTCGGGGGGATTCGTCAAGCGGGGGCTGAGATAAAAGGGGGGTCCCAAAACGCGTTTTTCCCATGCATTTTTCCATAGGACCTTTAGACAGGGCTACAGCCCGAACGGCTGAACAGAATTACTAGAAATTTGGCAGAGAGGTAGTCCTCAGGTCAAGGAAGTGCCTTTTGTAGGTTTGGTGTAAATCTGTTCAGTAGATTCTGAGAAAATAGCCTTTAAATCAATATATATATCTGAGCCAGCTTACGGTACGCTTACCGTAAGCTTACCGTACGCGTACGGTGGCGTGCGCGAGCGCGATTCTGATTGGCTGTTACATCTAAGTAAACATTCGAATCGGTCGAAACCAGGAAGCGGCGGCCGCCATTTTCTCTCTCGCACTCTGAGTGGGGGGCTGTAAATAAAGGCAAAAAACATATAAAGGGGCTGTTTAGACAGCGCCCATGCACATAGCCATGTTAGTTGAGTCCTCAAAGGCCAAAAACGGTAAATTTTAATTTTTTGAAAATTTCGCCGATTACGCTTACCGTACGCGTACGGTGCGCTTACGCTAAAAATTTTAATAAAAAAAAAAACACTCTCTGTGCATGGCATATTATTGTCATCACTTACAAATTAAATTTAACAGATTACCTATCACAAGGAAGCGCATAATATGTCCTCCATGTGCGCACGGTGCGTAACGTGGGCACGCGGTGCGCGTAGCGCACTGCGTGCCCACCTTGCGTGTACGGCACTAACTGCGTAAAGTGGGCGCGCGGTGCGCGAAGCGCACCGCGTGCTCACCGTGCGCGCACGGAACGAACTGCGTTAAGTGGGCGTGCACGCCACGAATGGCGTAAAGTAACTTAGCATTTAAAAAACCGTACAAATTCACTGAAAAAACCATAGGTTTCACACACGTTATAGTTAGGAATTAGCATTTAAAAAACCTTGCAAATTCACTGAAAAAACCATAGGTTTCAGACATGTTATAGTTAGCGGAAATTTTACTGATAAAAAACCAATGAAATTCCCCCGTTATAGTTAGTGCAGGCAACTATAACTCACGCGACCGCAATCTTCTGCTGATGACATATGTGTCTTTATGAAAAAAAAATATTTCTAATATATGTATAGCTAAAAATTTATGGAAGAAGACATGGGCAAATAAGTGTCTAAATACAGTATTAGCATCAGCAGAGGATTGCGGTCGCGTGAGTTATAGTTGCCTGCACTAACTATAACGGGGGAATTTCATTGGTTTTTTATCAGTAAAATTTCCGCTAACTATAACATGTCTGAAACCTATGGTTTTTTCAGTGAATATATATATATATATATATATATACATACGAAAGGAGCAAGCCCACACAGGTTCACAAGGGTTTTCCTTCCTTTAATTTCAGTGTCATGAGTGCGGCATGACCGGTTTCGGCACCATTGCCTTCATCAAATGCCTTCACCAATGTTATAACTTGCACTGTCCACTTTTAAAATAGAGTGCCCCGCTTCAATTGGTGCAGACACTCTGGCAGGTAGGGAGACTCTCCCGAACTCGGTGCTCCCGAACTCGGTGCTCCAAGCTCTCGTGCTGCAGGTACAGTCACGTAAGTGCTCTCCCCAGTGGGCGGTGCCTGCAGCTTCACCTCACCTGCCTGGATGTCATCATGGAAAAAAGGCGAGGAGACCCGGAACCTTCATTCAGCCGCCATTGACCCACAATGTGCCCAGACGCACCTTCCTTAGGTAAGTGTATGCGTTGTTCGTGAAGTCACAAAAATCGGCATAGTTCTTTAATGGTTGGCGGCGGGTCGGCGATCCCCCAATATCCTTGAGAATAACCAAAGCTTTGCCACTGATATCGCCGAACTGCTTCAGAATGGGGGCTCAGAGGTGCGCGTGGCCACGCACCAATATACACCACCAGAACCTTCCCTGTACGAAAGGAGCAAGCCCACACAGGTTCACAAGGGTTTTCCTTCCTTTAATTTCAGTGTCATGAGTGCGGCATGACCGGTTTCGGCACCATTGCCTTCATCAAATGCCTTCATCAATGTTATAACTTGCACTGTCCGCTTTTAAAATAGAGTGCCCCGCTTCAATTGGTGCAGACACTCTGGCAGGTAGGGAGACTCTCCCGAACTCGGTGCTCCCGAACTCGGTGCTCCAAGCATATATATATACACACACACACACACTGGTGGTCGCCAGTAGATAGTTATAGTTAGGACCTATTTTCCATAGGAAATCCGCAACATTCTATTTGGAATAACGTTGGTGCCGGTTGACAAATCCTCGCGAAATTTTCCAAACTTTTGGCCAGCTCCGCTCCTACCCTGAAAGTTTTGCGGTGATCCGCCAAGCGGGGGCCGAGAAAAAAGGGGGGTCCCAAAACGCGTTTTCCCCATGCAATTTCCCATAAGATCTGTTGTCGCAGCTACAGCCCAAACCGCTGAACGGAATGACACCAAATTTGGCAAAGAGGTAGTCCTCAGTTCGAACTCGTGCCCTTTGCATATTTGGTGTGAATCTGTTTAGTAGTTCCTGAGAAAATTAGGGTAAAAAAGTTAGTGATATCTATGGCCGTGGAAGATCCATGGACCGTACCCGCACCGAGTGCGCACCCTCCCCGAACCGAGCGCGCACCCTCCCCGAACCGAGCGCGCACCCTACCGATCGCGCGCTGAATGCTAATTGGCTGTCGAGTGTCTTTCTACATTCGAAACCAGGAACTGTTGGCGGCCATTTTCTGCCTCGGTAGAAGCGAGGCTGAAGAAGCAAGGGGAATAAGTGTGTAAAACATATAAAGGGGGCAGAGTGGAAATACTCTGACCTTCTAGAGGTGCTTAGGGGGTCCCAGAAGGACCCCTGGGGCCCCCTTTTAAAAAAAAAAACACTGGGAAATGCACGCACGGTGCGCGCATCCTATTGTGTTTGATGCACGGATTCTCTCGCGGTGGGTGCGCGGATCCACGGCAACGTTTTTTGAAAAACGATAAGAAATCATTGGTTGTATGACAACTTTCTACACTGAAAGGTAGGGTGTATATTTCTGTTTTTTAAAGGTATGATTGTTATTGGTTAACAAAAACAGATTGTAATGAACATTATATATGATAAGCTGATATGTTGAAAAGTGAAGCACACTTCCTGTCTTGTGTAGGAACATTGTGTGCTGAACTTGTGACCTGTGAGCTCAGTGCAGTGTTCCATGACCTGTTTCTATGGTAACAGGCAGAAGGCAGATGGGGGAAGGGTTGAAATGTATTTCAGTTGGAAAGGGTTGAAATGTTTAACCAATAGAAATGTGTGTTTGCTTTTGAGTTTATGTGCAAAGGATTGTGATTTGATGTTTACATGTATATGTGTTGAAAATGAAAGGGAAGCATTTTCATTCTTTGCTTTTGCTGAGAGGTGCACAGTGCAGAGATTCTGTAAAAGAAAATATGGTGAGTGACTGATATACTTCTTAATCTACAAAAGAACTTGAAAGATGAGTTATTTAATTGTGAGGGGATGTATGTAGACTATTTTGATTTTAATCAGACTAATGTATTTTTCCTGCTAAAGTGTAGGGATTACTTTTTTTCTCTACAATGTGTGTGCATGTAGAAACCATTCTGTGATAAGCATTTGTGTTTTTCATGTGTTTGTAAATAGATAACTGTGCAGTTTTTATATTTTGGTAGAATTAGAAACCAGTCATTGTTTATGAATTTGTGAAATGAGTTATGTTATGTTTCTATACTAAAATGTAGTACTACTTCTAGATGAAGAAATGTGTTTTGGTATAGTGCAAGGGATAGTGCTGTTTGTCTAGAATCACACAGTGAGTCTGTGTGCATTTGGAAACCACTGTGAGAGAAGCATTTGGTAACATCGTGTATTTGCTGACAGATAACGGTTTTAACTTGTCATGTTGTGAAGTTTTAGTAGCATTAGAAGACAGTTATGGTTTATGATTTGATTAAATGAGTCAGGCTTTGACAGAAAAGTGCAGTCCTGAAATATGTAGATTGTGTGCAGTTCGCTTACCAGTTGCACTGTAGTGAATGAGTTTTGGTAAACTCCTAGGGATAGTGGTGCATGTCTAGAATCACAGTGCGAGTTAGTGTGTATTTGGGATCAGTGTGAGAGAAGCATTTGGTGATATCATGTATTTGCGTACAGATAACTTTTTTAAAACCTGTCATGTTGTGAAGTTTTAGTAGCATTAGAATCCAGTCTTTGGTTATGTGTTGATTAAATGAGTCATGCTTTGACACTGATGTGCTATACTTAAATATGTAGATTGTGTTCAGTACCATTAACTCTTCTAGACTAGTGAATGAGTTTTGGTAAACTCCTAGGATAGTGTTGATGGTCTAAAATCACACTGAGTGTGTGCATTTGGGTAAGGATTGTGAGAGAAGCATTTGGTAATATCGTGACAGATAACTGTTTTAAAACCGGTCATGTTGTCAAGTTTTAGTAGCATTAGAAGCCAGTCTTTTTTATGCTTTGATTAAATGAATCAGGCTTTGACACAAAAGTGCAGTCCTGAAATATGTAGATTGTGTGCAGTTCCCTTACCACTTGCACTGTAGTGAATGAGTTTTGGTAAACTCATAGGGATAGTGGTGCTTGTCTAGAATCACACTGTGAGTTAGTGTGTATTTGGGATCAGTGTGAGAGAATCATTTGGTAACATCATGTATTTGCTGACAGATAACTGTTTTAAAATCTGTCATGTTGTGAAGTTTTAGTAGCATTAGAAGCCAGTCTTTGCTTATGCGTTGATTAAATTAGTCAGGCATTCACATTAAAGTGTAGTTGTGAAATATGTAGATTGTGTGCAGTTCCTTTACCACTTCCACTGTAGTGAATGAGTTTTAGTAAACTCCTAGGGATAGTGTTGTTTGTCTAGAATCACACTGTGAGTCTGTGTGCATTTGGGTAAGGATTGTGAGAGAAGCATTTGGTAACATCGTGTATTTGCTGACATATACCCGTTTTAAAACCGGTCATATTGTGAAGTTTTAGTAGCATTAGAAGCCAGTCTTTGCTTATGCTTTGATTATATGAGTCAGGCTTTGACATAAAAGTGCAGTCCTGAAATATGAAGATTGTGTGCAGTTCGCTTACCACTTCCACAGTAGTGAATGATTGTTGGCAATCTCTTAGGTATAGTGGTTGTTGTCTAGAATCACACTATGAGTATTTGGGAACCACTGTGAGAGAAGCATTTGGTAACATCGTGTATTTGCGGACAGATAACTAATTTAAAACCTCTCATGTTGTCAAGTTTTAGTAGCATTAGAAGCTAATCTTTGCTTATGCATTGATAAAATGAGTCAGGGCTTGACACTAGGGTGCAGTACCATGTACTATTCTGTTTCCTGTGGCAGAACTGAAAATTTAAAAGTTTTACCTAAGCACTGTCCTAGTAGTCGTCTGATTATTTAGTCAGTTTCTAAGTATCAAATAGACTGCTTCAAATGTTTATGCAGTGTGCATGTAGTGTTCTAACATACTATACACTTGTCTTTTACACCTTTAATTCCCTAGTCAGTATCCATACACTTCCAGGAAATATCCTGTCACTTCCTTTGCAGTCCTCTAGAGACCCATTCAACAGCATGTACTAATCCATTCACTGTGCCAAAACCCAAACACTTATAAATTCACCAAGACACTCTCTTTCCAGTACTCTAATGATTCAGTCACTGCCTAAGTATTCATGCACAGAGCCAGGTCTTAGCATATGGACTTCTTCAAACCCCTATCCACTATGCATGCAGTCCTCTAAGCACCTACACACTTGTCTTTCACACCTTCAATTCCCCAGTCAGTATCCATACAGTCCAGCAAACGTGACTGCCTTTGCACTCCTCTAGTGACTCATTCAGTACCAAGTACTAATCCATTCCCTGTGCGAAAAGCCTAGCACTTATAAAATCACCTAGGCACTCTCCTTGCTGTACTCTAATCATTCAGTCAGTACCCAAGTAGTCATGCAGTGAGCCAGGCCTTAGCACATGGACTGCTTTAAATGCCTATGCAGTATGGATGCAGTCCTCTAATCACCTACACAGTTGTGTTTCACACCTTCAATTCCCTAGTTAGTATTCATACTCTTCTAGCAAACACCCTGTCACTCACCCAGTGTGTCTCCTTATAGTAATGTAATCATTTAGTCAGTTAGCATGTAGTCTTTTAGCGAGGTAGGCTTTAGGGCATGATCTGCTTCAAAGTAGTATGCACTATGCATGTAGTATTTTAACGATTGTCACACTTGTGGTTCAGGGCTATAGTTTCTTAGTCAGTTTTTATATAAAATGTGTTTGTACAGTAATGGAATAGTATAAATTTGAAAGTTATTAATATACATTTATTTGTGATTCTTTTTGACAGATACAGAACAGGAGTGTTTCTCATCTGTTTGCACTCTTCTCGTGCAAGATTGTTTGGATGAAGGGTCCTTAGGCGTTTCATCATACTTGCTGTGCCGCACAAGTATTTTTTGTTAGGATCCCCTCGTAACAGAACTCTTTGGCAAATCTTGCGAATGAAGAAGGTGGCATTGGTCTTTGTTTGCCCCTTGGAAAAAGTAAAAAATTTCTTCACCACTGAAGAAAAACGTTGTGGGCGTGGTGCCTTCTGCAAAAAAAATTCCTCAGATTCGGTAAATATTTTAAAGCGGCAACATTTACAGTTTTTGTAAGTTAAACTTATAAAATGTTGTTAGCTGTATACATTTTATATATCTGCGATTTGTTTCTTGTGGTATTTTGTTGAGAATACCATGTTGTTTTTTTTTTTAACAATCTTTTTGATTTTCCAGGTCTGTCGTCGACATCCGTGGTTCCCACAGGTGTGTTCCGCTTTGTTGTTTTGTATTATTGTTGTTACATTTTGTTTATTAGTTTATTGTTTATATTTATGTTAATAAAAAAATAAAGTTTGAAAATAGTTTATCGGTTATATATTTATTATTATAAAAAAGAACGTTTGAAATTTTTTTTTATAATGTTTTTGGTTGTTCTCTTAACTGCTGTGTGTCTCTTTCTTGTTCTTATTACTGTTATTTGATGGAGTCCACCATGGTGTTAAATTTTGGGGCACTTATCGCTGGAATACTAGTGATATCTGCAGTTTGCACCAACTTCTGAATAGTGTGTTAGATTTATCTCAACTTTACTTCCGTTAAAGTGCTGATAATGAAATGGAGAGTAGCCGTTCCCATGCAAAAAGACATGAGGTGCACCTTTGCGATTTATTCTAAATACTGAAATCCTGTATTGTATTGCACAGAGGTATTGGCTGCACTTACAGTGTACACACGAAATCTATTAAGAAAT
Organism: Triturus cristatus; assembly: GCF_964204655.1. Taxonomy (NCBI): domain Eukaryota; kingdom Metazoa; phylum Chordata; class Amphibia; order Caudata; family Salamandridae; genus Triturus; species Triturus cristatus. The sequence goes on along the minus strand of NC_140584.1, from coordinate 646,254,100 downwards.
CTCATTGTATTTATATTGATTGGGAATAGTGCGTCAGGTGGTGGATCTTGACGAGATACACTGCTCAGTTCGTATATTGTTGTGCACACGAAAAAAATCACATCACAACTTTCACACCAATTGCAATGCGAAACAAATTACGGCGATAAGACGCGTTAGCACCAGGGAATTTACACCTGCTTTCTGCTGGTGTTAAGCAGGACAACTACCTGCACCATGAAAGGGAACACAGCCAAGAGCCACACCAGAACACCCACAGGTGCCATAGAATCAATGAGCATGATACAGGGATACCCATGAGGGCCAGAAGACTCATCTCAACAACTCCAGAACCGCCAATGCCCCCCAAACCCACATCTTAGTAAGTGTGTCCCTGTGGTCATTGTCTTAGCATGATAGGCACGAGCCCTGCAACATCATAGTGTGCTGTCACCTCAGCGTTGGCAGTGAGCATGGATGTGTAGCTACGTACGCATCCTCCTGCATGCACAACTGGCGTGTGCTGGTCTGGGGTTTACAGGTCAGTGCAGGGGTGTGCCTATCCGGCAAGGGGAACGGGGTGTCTCGGACATGCCCGTGTACAGGAAGTGCGGTAAGCGTGTCTCTGAGTTCTGGTGTGGCCTGTTACAAGATCCGCAGCAGTCGATGTTGTAAAGTGGCATGCACCACCTCCAAACGGCACTGTGATGTTGTTGTTGGATTGTAGCAGGACATGCGCAAATAGGCATTACAATGGCGTGCCGTACGAGTGCACGAGATACAACAGCTCACCGTACAAAAGTGTGGGGGCTCGTGGGAGGGAGGAGCAGCCGTTTGGCAACATAACACACAGTGAACTCGACCATGTGCCACATGCTGGGCATCTCATCCATGATGACCACGGTCGCAGACATCCCACAACACCAACGACTGGCCTTTGTACACATCCTGTATGAATGCAGCGTGGTTTTCACTTCTATGCTCGTTCAGTGGTGTGATGTTGGCAGGTTGTGTGACTTGTGCTCCTTGTTGGTGTGTTTTATTTTGGCCATTGTTAGTCTATATGTGTGTTGTACTTAATTGTGCATGTGTGCCATTCTGCCCATCTCCACCCCTCCCCCCACTCCCTGCTTCTTCCTCTTCCTAGTGCTGTTGTGTCTATAATTTTGTTGCTGCACACAAATACATGTAAAGAATAAATTAGAATAGTTTCTTGATTCTTTTAGGTTTCAAAACTTCTCTATTGGTTTCTTTTTAATTTTCCATATGAACCGTTTTTTTAAATATTCAACAACACATAGAAGTCAGAAGTGCAACGTATTCTATCAACACACTTTCTAGAACATTCTACAATACGTGCAGGTTAAAAGTTCATCAATTTTTTAAAACTTTATGATATTTTTTTGTAACATTTTCTTGAACATTTAACGACACATGCAGGTTAAAAGTTGACGATTGTTTTAAGTTCGAACAGTGCCTTCTAAATGCAAGTAGCAGGTGTGGTTGAGCTGAGCAAATTTTATCCTATGATATGTACTCCACGTTGAAACTGCTTTTTCTTAACCAATCACAAAGATGCTTTTCCACAAAACTAATGTGCACCCTACTTTTAAAAAAGAATGCTTTTCATGATATCTTCAGAGATAAGTCATAGATTTCATGCACATTATAGTTAGGAATTGGCATTTAAAAAACCTTTGAAATTCACTGAAAAAACCAAAGGTTTCAGGGGCGTTATAGTTAGGAATTGGCATTTAAAAAACCTTAGAAATTCACTGAAAAAACCATAGGTTTCAGGGGTGTTATAGTTAGCTGGACATTTCCCTCGTACAAAACCCTAGAAATTCCCCTGTTATAGTTAGTTCAGCTAACTATAACTCGCGCCCCCGCAATGCACTGCTGATGACGTCACATATTACATCACTCATGACATGGTCAGTGACATCACTGATGACATCACTGATGACATCTCAAATGACATCACTGATGACGTCATCCATTGAGTATGTGTTTCTGAACAGTTTTATTATGTTTAATATATATAGGGAAAGGCATGTTGAAAAATAAGTGGGTGTACAAGTGTGTGAATGGATGATTTTCTAGGTGCGTAAGTGAGTCATTAAATGTATCTTACTGCAGACTAGTGACTAAACTGTGTGAATGTCTGTATGTGTCTGTGTGCTGGTGTATAAGTGGCTGCATGGTTTTGTGAATAGCTATATGAGTGTCTATATGGGTTATTGATTGGTTGTCTGAGTATCTGTATGGGTGCCTGAGTGTTTGTGTGGGTAGGGTGTGTGTGACTCTATGCATAGATGTGTGAGTGGGTGATTCAGTGGGTGCATGTTTTTAGGAGTGCATCTGTGATGGACTGTATGGTTGGGTGAGTGTATGTATGGGTGTGTTAGTGATTGAATGCATATCTCAGTTGTACATGTGTCAGTAATTACATTTGTGAAACGCAGTGTATATGTGTGTAAGAGTATATAACTATCTATATGTGAGAGTGTGTGATTTTGGGAGTGGCTGTATGCGCCATAGTGCAAGGATATCTGTGTCATGTGCTGTTTGTTTTTCTGCAGGAGGACACAGAATTTGTTAGTATTTTTATGAGTAAGTGAACTTGAGTGTTTTTAACTGTATAGGTGAGTAAATTTTACTGTGATTAATTATTTGCATGACTGACTAGATGTATCAGTACCTCAATGGAAGATTGGCGGTGTGTGAGTGTCTATATAGGTGTATAAATGCACAGAGTGACTGTAAGTATGAGTGACTGTACAGGTGAGTGAGTGGAGATGTATGTAGACCTAAAAGTCAATGAGTGGGTGAGTAGTTATTGGTATTGGAGTATCTATGGTTGTCAAAATGGCCGTCTGAAATTTTGAGTCGGTGTATCAAAGGTTATATTAGGGTGTGAGAAGATGCACTAATTTATCACATGGATGACGTCATTTGAGATATCATCAGTGATGTCATTTGAGATGTCATCAGTGATGTCATCAGTGATGTCACTGACCATGTCATGAGTGATGTAATATGTGACGTCATCAGCAGTGCATTGCGGGGGCGCGAGTTATAGTTAGCTGAACTAACTATAACAGGGGAATTTCTAGGGTTTTGTATGAGGGAAATGTCCAGCTAACTATAACACCCCTGAAACCTATGGTTTTTTCAGTGAATTTCTAAGGTTTTTTAAATGCCAACTCCTAACTATAACACCCCTAAAACCTTTGTTTTTTTCAGTATATATATATATATATATTCACTGAAAAAACCATAGGTTTCACACATGTTATAGTTAGCGGAAATTTTACTGATAAAAAACCAGTGAAATTCCCCCGTTATAGTTAGTGCAGGCAACTATAACTCACGCGACCGCAATCCTCTGCTGATGCTAATACTGTATTTAGACACTTATTTGCCCATGTCTTCTTCCATACATTTTTAGCTATACATATATTACAAATATTTTTTTTTCATAAAGACACATATGTCATCAGCAGAGTTATAGTTGCCTGCACTAACTATAACGGGGGAATTTCACTGGTTTTTTATCAGTAAAATTTCCGCTAACTATAACATGTGTGAAACCTATGGTTTTTTCAGTGAATTTGCAAGGTTTTTTAAATGCTAATTCCTAACTATAACGTGTGTGAAACCTATGGTTTTTTCAGTGAATTTGTACGTTTTTTTAAATGCGAAGTTACTTTACGCCATTCGTGGCGTGCGCGCCCACTTAACGCCACCAAAAGCACAGGGGGTGGGGTCAATGTGGATAGTGGTTTTTTTTTTCGTTTTTATATTTTTATTTTAATTTAATGCAATTTTTTTTTTTTCATTTTTTGTAAGCCTTTTTTTAATAATTTATGTACTATATCCTGCATTATCGAAAGGTTTTTTTTAATGCATTTTTTTCCGTGCGCGTACGGTAAGCTGATGCTACGCGCTTGTAAAATACGCGTACGGTAAGCGGACGCTACGCGCTCTGGACGTAATTAGTGCAGCGCGCCTACGTGATACGTGCGTGCCGTACGCGTATACCCGGAAGCAACGTCGCGGTTACGCAGGGGCGTGTAATGCGCATGCGCGATACGTGATACGTGCGTGCCGTACGCGTACACCCGGAAGCAACGTCGCGGTTACGCAGGGGCGTGTAATGCGCATGCGCGAAAGTGACGTAAGCGCTGCGTAAGCGCACCGTAAGCGTCACGTGCGCGCACGGTAGGCCATGTGACTTACAAAGAACACTTTTTATTGGTTGAAATTACTTTCACTTCCAGAAACTTCCCACACCACACCCATTCCCCTCTTTACTGCTTGAAAGAACACTTTTCATTGGTTGATACTACTTTCAGTTCCAGATTCTTCCCACACCACACCCATTCCCCTCATTTCTGCTTGTGATTCTCTAGGAGCAGGAGCTGGATTGACATTGGGATACAATGGCAGAACAGCAGAGCTCTTCTGAGAGTGAGGCCAGCAGCACCACCATGATCCAGAGAAGGAGGAAACAAAAGACTTCTTTTGTATGGGAGTATTTCACTTTTCCAGAGGGGGAGAAAAAGGTCAATGCTCCAAAGGTCACTTGCATACTTTGTGATCGTGTTTTATCAAGAGGAAATCCAAGTAGGAAATATTCCTTTGGAAATCACTCTATGATGAGACACCTTCAGGACAAACACCCAAGGACCTTTGCTCGACATACTGGAGAAAACTCTTCAGTAAGTCACCAGAGCCCAGCCTCAGATGCTCAGCCGAGTACATCATCGGCAGCTCAGCTGAGCCCTTCCTCTGTTGTTGGAGCATCACCTTCTTCTTTTCCTTTGGACATCAACCCTCGATTTGCGAGTGTTGAAATGAGGTGTACAAAATGTGGTGGTCTTATTGTTTTTGGGGAGGTCAGTCTTCCCCTTATTAACAATAAGATAGACCAGCATGTTTGTAGACGCTCATAATACTCCCATTCTTTCTTTCCTCCATCCCTGTATGAACCCAACGGCTCTTATAAGAGCCAACCTTACCTCACAATTTTTTGTATTTTTTTTTAAGCTTCCCTTTTCGCAAATTTTTTTTTTCCGTGCGCGCACGGTACGCGTAATTTCGCAGGTCGCCGTGCGCGTACGCTACGCGCATACGGCGATTTTTCGAAAAATAATTTTTTTTAATTTTTGCCCTTGAGGGTCCTTCTGGGACCCCCTGACCAAGGCTAGGGGGTCAGGAACTGTCGAGCCTGCCCCCTTTTCACATTATCCACCTTTTTTATTCACCCCCCTGACAGTTCGAGAGAGAAAATGGCGGCCGCCGCTTCCTGGTTTCGACCGATTCGAATGTTTACTAAGATCTAACAGCCAATCAGAATCGCGCTCGCGCACGCCGGCGTGCGCGTACGGTAAGCGCACCGTAAGCTTCCACAGATATATATATTGATTTAAAGGCTATTTTCTCAGGATCTACTGAACAGATTTACACCAAACCTACAAAAGGCACTTCCTTGACCTGAGGACTACCTCTCTGCCAAATTTCTAGTAATTCTGTTCAGCCGTTCGGGCTGTAGCTCGTTCTAAAGGTCCTATGGAAAAATGCATGGGAAAAACGCGTTTTGGGACCCCCCTTTTATCTCAGCCCCCGCTTGACGAATCCCCCCGAGACTTTCAGGGTAGGAGCGGAGCGTAGCGCCCCACCTATTTTGAGAAATTCGCGAGGATTCGTCGACCGGCGCCAAAGTTATTCAAAATAGAATGTTGCGGATTTCCTATGGAAACGTGGTCCTAACTATAACTACCTACTGGCGACCGCCAGTAGGTAATATATATATATATATATATATATATATATATATATATATATATATATATACTTTCATCTCTCCTGTAAGCACGCCGCTGACGAAGGGATCATTCCCGAAACGCGTTTGGCGTTTGAACTTTCAAAGCTAACTTCGGATGTTAGCCCGTCTGCAAGTTGCCATTAAAATTGAGTAAAGCAAAAAAGAACTTCTTGTGGCCTTTTTCGAATGGGTTCCTGTTTTATATATCCAACAATTGCAGGAACCCATTCGAAAAAGGCCACAAGAAGTTCTTTTTTGCTTTACTCAATTTTAATGGCAACTTGCAGACGGGCTAACATCCGAAGTTAGCTTTGAAAGTTCAAACGCCAAATGCGTTTCGGGAATGATCCCTTCGTCAGCGGCGTGCTTACAGGAGAGATGAAAGTCTTTGGTTCGCGCACTAATGACATTTAAATCCCTGCCCCATTGGGCGTGGCCAACACTGTGGCCTTGTGGGGTATGTAGTGCGTTACTTAATAATCCACAGTGGGTAGGCTTTCATATCTGCAAATGACAAAATTAAAATCCCAAGTGGGTCAAAGTAAGATTCGGGCGGACACCTGCCCCGCTTTGTAGATGCCACCTTGAAGCGTCACTGGCATCCCCCTGCTGAGTGCCAGATCCTTCTTCCCATCTTATTTGCTTACTATTCTGCCCCCCATTGTTCTTTAGCAAGGCTTGATTACTTTTTTGTTTCATCCTCTCTGATAGAGGAATGTGAAATAGATATTGCACAACCCACTTATTTTAAATATAACAGGGCTAGCTTCCAGCAAGGAGGCCTCGTCATGGAGCTTTGAACGACCGCTTCTTTATGACAATGGGTATCAAATATATATGAGGAGATGGATCGAGGAATTTTTAGCTGCAAACATTAGGTCTGCCTCCGCAATGATTGTTTGGGACACTTTGAAAGCATGTGTCAGAGGGGAAACTCTACAATATTCCTCAAGGAAAAACAAACAAGAAAAATTACATATCCTGTAGCTTCAAGGTAATCTTGCAAAGGCTGAAGAAAAACGAATTGAAGCAGTTCAAGAGGGTACGGAAGTTGAGGAGGCGTGGTTGGGAGCTCTCACCATAAAAGCAAAAATAAGCATCATATTGGCTGAGAAAGCCGCGGCTAAATGGGCTGCCTCAATGGAAAAAATGTATGTATTTAGCGAGCTGTTCGGCCACTAACTTGCCGTCAGAACAAGACAAAAGGTAAGTCTAAATGAAATTAGGTTAATACAGACTCCGTCAGGGGAAACTACAAGTGACCCTAATAAAATACGATCCGCCTTTCACGGATTCTATCAGAAATTATATACCGAAGAAGAAGCCGGACCTCATGCACTGAGCCTTGAGGAATCGGACAAGTTCCTAGATACGGTCCTTTTAGAACAGCTTACTTCCGAGGACCGGGAAGCGTTGGAAGATCCTCCTTCTCTGCAAGAAATCACCACGGCTTTGTTCAGTTTGCCTGATGGCAAAGCGGCTGGCCCTGACTGTATTCCGGTGGAATTTTATAAAATCTTTTTCCCACAAGTTAAAGACCTCTTTGCGAACCTAATTACGTTAATTTTTAATGCCGCTCCTCCACCTGCGTCTTGGGCACCAGCCAAGATTGTTATTATTCCAAAAAAGGACAAATCACCTCTACCTATGGGTTTCTATCGCCCTATTACCCTCATAAATGGGGACTCCAAGATCTATGCTAAGATTTTTTGGACCAGACTCTCTTCCATCATCGAGCAGTTGGTTTCAAAATGGCAGCATGGGCCAGGAAAAGGCACCATAGACCATATATACCGAACCATTGCTTTGTTTGATGCCGCTCAAACTACAGGACATGCGTTTATAGTGCTTGACGCTGAAAAAGCATTTGATCAGGTCTCCAGGCAGTTTCTGTGGAAGGTAATGGAGAAGATGAGCTTTGGGCCTAAGGCTATTCAAGCAATAAAAGCCCTATATCGTAGCCCTGTAGCGAGTGTGTTGATAAATGGGCAGCCAACAGAGCCGGTTGTGATCACACGCGGGACTCGGCAGAGTTGTCCCTGCTTCCCATTGCTCTTCGCTTTATACATAGACCCCTTAATTAAAAGACTTCAGAATAATCCTGACATTAGGACTATCAACTGATTTGGTTTAGAAACAAAGATTATGGCTTATGCCGACGATTTAGCCCTGGTGACGTCAGACCTGGAAAAAGCCATCGCTGCTATTGATTTAGAAACACAAGCTTTTGGAAAAATCTCTGGATATGCTCTAAATAGAGATAAAACTCAGATCATAATCAATGAGAAAGTCGAATGGACTGACAGCAGAATTGTACCTAGGGCAAAATTTCTAGGGTTTAAAATAGTCGCTGACACCGAATCAATAGTCTCAGAAAACTTGGTACTCTTGGCAGCTGAGACAAGAAGAGCCTTAACCAGATTAAACAATTTGCACCCAACTATATAGTTGGACAATGCAACGTGCTAAAAATGCTATTTTTTCATAAGTTACTTTATTTCTTTAGAACCATTCCTTTCGAGTTCCCAAACATATTACTGCAGGATTTTGAACGTCTATATTCGCAATTTGTTTGGGCAAACTCCCAGCCGAGGAGAGCGTTTAAGTTTTTATCCCTTCCTCGAGAAACAGGGGCTGGGCACTCCCCAACGTAAATCTATATTATTGGGCCACCGTCCTGCAGAATTGTTCAATATTACTACAAGAACAATCTCTGACCATAACAACTTCACTTCCATCCCCGTTCAAATTATTACTTGGTCCAGAGACCTGGCGCTGCCTGTGGCGTCAGGTGGAATATGGCTACTATAAAAAGGTCAGATTTAAGCCTTTGATGGGCACTTTCAAAGTCTTTACGCTGTTCGGAAACTCTTGGGACTAGGTAGGTTGAATCATTATACCCCTATTAATCATAATCCTAACCTGCCTGATATATACAGGAGATCTTATTTTCAAAGCTGGCTGAACTCTGGCATTCTTAAGCTGGGGACTCTGTTTTCAATAGAAGGTATTTTGCCTTTTGAAGCCCTTAAAACCCGCTAAAACTTGAGCCATAAATATCTAGCAGTTAGGGATTTTTTGGCTTGCAAGGCCGGTGGGCCCACAGGGTTTGCTCCAAACGATTCAATTAATAAACTAATTGGTTTCCCTACGCCTCGCATCGGACATATTTATTCAATTCTGAATGAACTTATACCCGACGACGTGGACAGAGTCTCAGGTAAATGGAAGCAAAAACTAGACACTACGGATAATGTTTTTAGCCTTGCACTAAGTTTTGCTCAGAGCGACTTACTCTTAGCCAAACTCCAGGCACAGTTTTTTAAAACGGGATTTTTTCTTTATATTACGCCTAGTAGTATCGCGAAATGAGGGACAGGTCGGGGAACGCTATGCTCCAGATGTGGGGAACCAGGAGCAGACTCCATTCACATGTTTGCTTCTTGTGCTGTACTGGGTGCCTTGCTTAATCAAATCCAGGATTTTTTTTAAAGGTTCTGAAACAAGACATTCTCCTCTCTCCTGCAACTATTCTGTTGGGCATTCAAGATACTGTGGATAGGAAGCTTTGATATTTGTTGCCATGACAATTTACCGGCTATTGTATTGTATTTCATATTTGTAAAGCGCACTGTAACCCTACGGGCATCCTGTCGCTGCAGTAAGACTCTACCACCTTGCTTCCTACCTAGCTAATGGATATGCTAAATCTGCACTCTAGGGAAAAGCCAGGTTTTAATTTTTCCCCTGAACTTCATCAGATCTTTTATCTGTCCTAGCTCAACTGGCAGACTATTCCAAAGACGAGCTGCCGCATAGCTAAAGGCTCTTCCTCCGATTTGGCTTTCTTAATCCTGGGTATATTAACCAGCCTAGTCGAGGAGGACCGAAGGCTGCGGGTAGGTTTATACCAGTTGAACTTAGATTGCATCAGTATTGGTCCCATCCCGTGCAGGGCCTTGAAGACGATGCACAGTGACTTGAACTGTATCCTCTGGAGTACCGGAAGGCAGTGAAGCTCCGTCAATGCCAGGGATGTGGATGACTGTCTCGGTCTTGCTAGGGCCAGTTTGACTGCTACCGTCTGGACTCTCTGGAGTCTCCCAATCAGATATCTAGGGGATTCCAGTAGTAGAGCATTGCCATAGTCCAGGCGACTCAGAATGACACTCCTTATTACAAGTGCTCGTGCCTGATATGGGAGTAGTGGGAGGATCTTCCGAAGGATCCTAATAAGCAAAAAACTACTGCCCACAATTCTGTTGACTTGGCTTTCAAGGTTTAATTTATCATTAAAACTAACCCCGAGATTGCGTACCGTCGAGACGGGTAGCAGAGGTGTTTCTGTGGGCATGGGCCAGAATCCTGAGGGGAGAGAGCAGGGAACTTTGCCTGCTGCACAGCAAAGCATCTCGGTTTTTTCGCAATTAAATTGTAAATAATTGTTTTTCAGCCAGCGTACCGTTTCTAGCATACAGGCATGACATTTTTCCAGAGAGCCCGCATGGTCTCCCTCCAGTGATACTATGAGCTGAGGATCGTCAGCGTAGTTTACCAAGCTGACCCCAAATGATTTAATAATTGCAATCAGGGGGCTCATGTAGGTGTTAAACAATATCTGGCTGATTGCTGAGCCCTGGGGAACCCCATGCCTAATCTCCACAAACTCCGACCGATAGGGGTGAAGGGCCACTGCCTGACGTCTAGATGTCAGATATGATTGAAACCACTTCAGTGCTACCCCTCACACCCCGATTGTTTCTAGCCTGTCCAGGATGACTGTGTGGTTGACTGTATCGAATGCAGCAGATAGGGGACAATCGGGCATACTGATCTTACTGGACCTATCTGCTCGCATTCGAAGTTCTTCCAAAACAGTCACCAGCGCTGGCTCTGTCCCATGACCAGGGCGAAACCCAAATTGCACATCTTCCAGCTTGTTGTTATCCTCCAAATACTGTGAGAGTGCTCTATTCACCACCCGTTCTAAGATCTTTACTGGGTAGGGGAGGAGGGATATGGGTCGGTAATTTTTAGGGCATGCTGGATCCAGTGTGGATTTTTTCAGCAGGGGTGTAATTACTGCTTGTTTCCAGCTCCCCGGGACCTGTCCACTGCTCAGTGATTGGTTACACAGCTGTCGGAGTATTGGAAATAGTTCACCTCCCAGCACCTTCCAGGTTTTGGCGGGGAGGGGGTCCAAAGGAGATCCTGAAGAGACTCCTAGAGCTAACTTGTTGAACTCCTCCTCAGAGTGGAGCTCAAAATGGTCCAAATGGGCCACATGATCTTCCGACTCTGTCTCCCCTTTCCTACTCTTATGTTTACTTGTCAATGGTTGCCCATCTGTCTTGCCAGATTTGAGTGTATCGTCAATTTCCAGCCCTTCTATGATTTTCCGTATTTTTTCATCGAAAAAGGTAGCTAGTTTGTTACATAGCTCTTGACTGGGTGGGATGCTGTTATTGGTGCACTCGGGACTAGCGATGTCCTTCATGATGTTAAAGATACCCCTGGTACTATTGGGCGCCTTCAGGATGGTTTCAGCATAGTAGTCTGCCTTGGCATTTACAGTTTCCTTTTTGTAGTTGGCTAGTTTCTCCTTCCAGAGGGCTTTGTCTATCTCTGTGTATGCCTTTCTGCACTGTCGCTCAGCCAGTTTACAACCCCCTTTTTTAGTCCTCAGTGTTTCATTGTACCATGGGGCAGAGGGTCTCCCCATCTTTCTAATTTTTTTAACCAGGGCATTCTGATCAAGGGTTTCGGTGATATGTCCGCAGAGTGACGTATAGTTACGTTCCACTGATTTCAGGGGATCCAGAAGCCCATTGTCCTTCAATATTGGTGATGAGTCAGCCCTCTTTATGAGGTTCTTCCAGTCCCTATCTAGGTAACTTCTTTCCCTGGCTGCCTCCGCTCGTCTTGATTTGGGGGATCGTTACCTGGAATAGTACCAGATTGTGATCCGACCAGCCCACCGGGACAATGTTTTCCACCTTAACAGCTTTTTCCTCTGCAAAGATCAAATCCAAAACATGTCCCCCCAGATGAGTAGGTTCCAAGACCAACTGTGTTAGATTTAGGTTCTCGCATGACTGTAGCAGATTATTGTACCCGGAGTCCAGACTCCCATTGGCCCATAGGTTAAAATCACCCAGGGCCATTACTCTGGCATGGGTAAGTGCCAAGTCACTGAGTACATCAACCATATCCTGTTGCAGTTGAAGACAGAATGGCCCCGGGGGTCCATAGCATAGTATGACCATCCAGACAAGCCCATTGCGGCCTTTAAGGCAGAGACCCATCCATTCAATGCCTGGAGCATCAACGATATCCATTGACGAGATATCCCATGTCTCCTTGAATATCATCCCAACCCCCCCTCCTCTGCCATTTGTTATAGGTTTGTGTAGGGCCTTATAGCCAGGTGGGCATGTCAGGCCCAACTCCAGGTCAGACCCAGGCTGCATCCATGTTTCTGTCATGAATAGGATATCTAAGTGATTCATTTCTATTAGTAGTTGGGCTTCTATTTGGTGCTTTGACAGCGACCTCACATTGAGCAGCCCGCATCTCAGGCAGTCCATGCTAACATAGTCTGATTCTGGGCCAGCATTCTCTTCCCAATTGAGTTCCCCTTTCCCATTTCCCATGCGCCCTATCTCTCTTAATTGGTTACCTGAGTATCTATACTTTGTTGTTCTGTTCACCCAGTTATCAACATTCCTGGCGGCAGCATTCCTGGCGCTGAGCGCTTCCGGATCGCGGACGGGCGCAGACGGGCTTGCCTTTGGAGCGCCTTTGGCGCGCGTCCGCTGCACGCTCGTTCTGGTATACGTTTTAAATGCCCTGTGGCTTTGAGGACTAGAGCGCTCAGCTCGCCGGAAGCCACGGGGGCCGGAAGTGAGAAGGTGTAACAGCCCAAAGGTCCACCCTCCGTGCAATCGGCACTTGCCGCGAAGGACCAGGGTGCAGGGCAGCGTTACAAGTGAGTTCGCCTTATTCCCCCACCACTCCCCTTCGTGATATATCAACAGAAGATTGGTGCAGATTTAAAAAAGTAAATGTGCAGGTTTTAAAAAAAAGTACAAGCAGCGTAGCTGGCAGTGTTTTTACCGCTATGTATTACATCGGCTTGGATAGACCCTAACCATCCCTCTTTTTCTCAATGGCTAGCTAGACTTATTGCCACTTGCAATCTTGAGAAAGCCATATACTCCAAAAAAGGTAGACAGGCCAAAAAGAAAGTCTCTTAAAATGGGAACCCATATCCAGGTGGCTCAGTCAGTGTAATGATCCATAAACCTATGGCCTGAATAGGAACCACATAGGAGTGCTTCCCGAGATTTTTATCAAGCTTTATTTCTGTATTGGGTTCCCTTTTAATCTGAATCAAAGAATAATCTCTTACAATTGAACTATGGTTTTTACGAATTTAACTGTTTGAATAATAACTATAACATGTGTAGTATATAACGTGTGTAGACCAGCTGTAATTGTTTAAAATCTCTTGCTAATTTGACACTATATATCTGTGTTACGCAGTCAGTAGCTAAGAACGATGTGTCCCAGCTTTGTGTAAATCATACTGTTTGACTGAAGTTAGGTTATGCTAGTCCGATAGATGTTCCAGCAAGTTACTTAACATTCTCTGCTTTTCTTTTTGTTGCACTTGACACTTTTGCGCATGACACTTTAATATGGATATGAATTCTGAGATGAGGACGGTTCTAACTCCTCTAAGGTTTTGGCATTTCATGGATAACTCGGGACGACCGGGATAAACTGCTTCTTTGCACATTGTGATGGTATGCACTAGGAGTATGGTTTGGTAATTGTTATTATGGCACTTTATGGATCTTTTTCCGCCTCAGGTCCAAACTAAGTTTACATACTGCAGGCCTTCAATTGAATGACAGGCTAAACATAACTGCTCTCATGATATGTATTTATTTATGGAATATGGCTTATCATTTTCATGCTTGATCCTTCTCTGATTTTTTTCTCATCCTCTCTCTCTGGTCACCTTCTTCATAAGTGGCAAATTTATTTATTCATTGTTTGATTGAAAGGTGGGTGGGGGGGCGCCGAGCCATTTGGAATTGTAACACTTTGGTTGTTTGTACCGCAAACAAAAAAAATAAAATATGAAATATTCTGGTCTTTCATTTACACTCTCAACCCACATCCGCAATTAATAAAAGAAAACAAACACCTTTCAAGAAAGGTACTGTAAATCTGATTCATGCATAGCTTCAAAAGGCGGGCCAAAGCATTTTGGCAGAACCACGTTCAGTTTTCAAGCAGTGGCCTGCTTCCTAAGCAGAAGACTTTACAAAGACCTTTTAAGGAGTCACTCGTTACAAAGTAGCGATAATCATTTGGAGACAGATGTTATTTACATGCGGGAATAGCAGATGAATGACATACGGAGGAATACTTAAGGTATGAAAGTATAAAATGCAGAAAATATAGGGACAGAAACGCTTCTTATTTATATCTTAGAAGTTCGTATTCTCTATTGATATTGTGAGAAGATGACGTGAATCAACGTTCCTAAATGTGATAGGTAAAAATATGCTTCTGGCAACTTTGCTAACTTGGTATTTCATTGATAAATCCCAGTTTGAGTACAGCCAAGACTTTTCACGCTATCGTTAGCTCGATGGATTGCCTAAGTAAGAAGAGAAGAGTGCTAATTATTATCTGGTTCATTGATCTTGTATTTATCTTTGTTTTTGGCCCATTTAGCTGAAGCCAGCTACAATTCATCATGATTGAAGAATCCATTTGAAATATCATACTGGGCGCTATGAATGCAACTCTTAATCAAAAGCGAAGTGCTATTAGCATGTGCTTGGACCAGCAACTTCCACTGCTTATTCAGGTTCAACAGTAGGGAAATAAAAACATTGCAGAGTACGAACCCTGTGGGTCCTAACAGTTTTGAGCAAGAGAGAAGGTCCCCAGCCTAATCATACAATTATGTTAAAACAAAAATGAGTGAAACCATGACAATTCAAGGCCCATTACTCTTACTACTTGTGTTAACCAAGTCAGGAGTACAATATGATCCATGGGGTTAAAAGCTAACAAAGCAGAGAAGCACCATGTGCAACAAGTCAGAGTGATCAGCAAATAGTCTTACTGAGTCCACTATGTCTAACATAGTGTGCTCCATCGCATATCCTGGATGGAAGTCGGACTATGCTGTACCCAGTAGATCCATCTCCTCAAACTTCATTTGTTAAGGGTCCGTCACCATCTTTTCCAGGATTATGCTGACTGTGGGACGACCCGCTATCAATCTATATTTTACAAGTTTCCTTCGATCTACCACACTGATTTTCAGCAACTGTGGGGAGATGGCCCATGAGTGTAGGACCTTATCCTACTTCATAAATGAGTTTACCATATTTCTGATACTAGGTTAAAAGAGATTAGGGTGTGCCATCAGGGCCCTTCCAGACAGAACTTCATATTGCTTAGCCCTCTGTATGACTCTGACTGCCAGAGTTGTACATTCTACTAGCCCCAACCACTGAAAATAGAATCTAAGGATAAATGGCCTACGGTCTGGGTTTTCTGGTAAGGGTGACGTGTTTGAGAGGAAAGTGGGATTAGCAGTCACCATAAATGGTTCTCTAGGAATGTAAGAAAGGACTCTTACATTCTTAGAGAACCATTCTAACAGTATCTGCCATGATGTACCCCTCCTCTGGAAAATTATTATCTGTCAAAAATGCCACTGGTACCCCGAAACCGGTTCCAGGATGTTTGTTTCCAGTCCAGGGAGGACCTGACCTGGCAGTTCGGGTTGGACTGTTACCATGGGGAGCAGTGTCAATTCGGATCTGCATATTGCTGGGTTTAAACAGGAATGGAATGGGGACCAATAAAAACGATGGATTTTGGCCCAGTTCTCAGTAATGGGGTGAATGTTTGACTCATAATCTATACTTTTTGCTCTTATCATGCTGCCCCAGAGTATTGTAGTAAAAGCTTGCATGTTCCTAAAATAATATGTTTTTGTTACAAAGTATCGTAGAAGCACATTATTACCTTCGGTAACTCATTATCTGGTAGAGACAATATCAAGCTGCAGATTCCTTACCTTTGAATTTCCCAGGCGTCAGGCTGGATCTGGAAACTTTTTTCCCTTAAGCAGTACCCCAGCGCGCGCCGTCGGGTGGCTATATTTGAATCCGCTTGTCATCATCGGCGCCGTTAGCGTTGGTTATGACATTGTAGTCCGCGATATAGCCGCCACCCAGGCGCGCAGACATCAGTACTTTTTAAGTTACTACGCCAGAAGCGCAGAGCCATGTAGTGACTGACTAGAGTGTGTGTCAAAAGTAGGACCCTGAAAAAGGGAACAACCTTAGCCCTAACAAATGAGTCCGCAGAGCAGAAAGGCATGGGTTGGTCTGTAAGAAACCTGCAGATAGATATTTATATAATGCGTTACCGTAGGTCAGTAACTTGTTCATCTGATGGAGATTTCTAATTGCAGATTCCTTACCTTTGAATAGATACCCCAAACCATACCATCCTGGTGGTGCGTTGCAGTCAGATTTCTCACGCTAAAAAGTCCTGCAGGACTGAATGGGCAAAATGCCTGTCCCTTCAGATTTGACAGTCCAGGAAGTAGGGCTTGGCAAACGTGTGCAAAGATGCCCACGTTGCAGCCTGGCAGATGTCCAGGACTGGGATACCTTGTGCCAATGCCGCGGTTGCAGCCTTCCCTCAGGTGGAATGAGCTCTTAGGCGGCTTCTTAGCCAGAGTGTAGCAGATCTTAATGCAGAGAACGACACAGCGATAAATGGTCAGTTTCTGCACTGCCTGACCTTTCTTAGCTCCCACGTACCCCAGAAAGAGTTGGCCGTCCCCCCGGAACTCTTTTGTGCAGTCAAGGTACAATGACAAAGCTCTTTTTGGGTCCAGACGGTGGAGACACTCCTCTTCCTTAGAGGGATGATGGGGAACAAAAAAGGTGGGCAGTGTGAATGATTGATCCAGATGGAATGGGGTCACCACCTTTGGTAAGAATGAAGCCCGGGTGTGAAGCTCCACTTTATCTCCAAGGATCATCATACAGGAAGGCTTGGAGGACAATGCCCGCAACTCACTCACCATCTGGGATGATGTAATTGGCCCCAGAAAGGCTGTCTTGATAGTAAGCAACAGGAGGGGACAATTATGTAAAGGCTCGAAAGAAGCGCACATAATAAAAGTGGGAACCAAATTAAAGTTTCCCTGTGGCATGACAAAGTGCGTTGCTGGAAACATGTGTACAAGCCCTTTTAAGAATCTATTTACAAAAGGAGATTTAAACAAAGAGGGTTGGTCCAGCAGCCGCAAGAAAGCGGACAGAGCAGAAAGATAACCCTTGAGAGTACACAACGTAGAGCCCAACTGGGCAAGGGTAAGAAAGAAAAGAATGATAGTAGATAAAAAGGTAGAAAGAGAAACAATCAACCCTTATGTACAATATTTTACAAACTTTTGCCAAAGGCAAGCGCATATCGACTTAGTGGACGGCCGCCTGGCTGCCAAATTAACCGAACTGTTGCTGCTCAATCTCCACGCATTGAGGAGGAGAGTTGACAGGTTCGGGTGGAAGATCCTCCACTGCTGCTGCGACAGAAGATCCTCCCAAAGAGGCAGGCAGATCGGAAGATCGACGCTCATTTTCAGAAACTCTGGATACCAGACTCTCCATGCCAAGTCCGGAGCCACAAGAGTGACTTGGGCCCGGTCATCCTTGATCTTCTTGAGAACCCTGGGCAGAAGGATATGAGCAGAAAGGCATAAAGTAGCCCTGAGCTCCACTTGCAACGAAAAGCGTCGCAGAGCAATAGCTGCCTTGGAAACTCCAGCGCGCCAAACTACTGACATTGTGCATTCTCTTCGGAGGTGAACAGATCTAACCAAGTCTTTCCCCACTACTGAAAGAGACCTTACACCACTTCCGAGTGGAGACACCATTCATGATCCGCTAGGCATTGCCAGCTGAGTTTGTCTGCCCTGGCATTCAGAGAACATGCCAGGTGTTGAACCACCAGGGTTATGCCCTGCTGTTACAGCTACACCCAGAGCCTCTTGACAAAAGGTCCACAAACCCACCCCGCCCTGAATGTTGCAATACCACATGGCGGTGGAGTTGTTTGTGAACACAGACAGAAGTAAGAAATGCTTTCAATGCCAAATGAATCGCTCAAAGCTCCAACAAATTGATGTAGAACCCCAACTCCGCCAGAGACCAGCGTCTCCTCATCTCAACCTCTAACAGATGGCCGCCACATCCCAGAAGTAACGCATCTGTCACTACTGTGAGAGCTGGTTGGGGAAGGGAAAGAGGTCTGCCTCTGCCCCAATTGGGGTTCGTCAACCACCACTGTAGGTCTTTTGCAGTTTCCACCAAGATCTGGACCATGTCAGAGAGATTCCCCTGATGTTGCACCCACTGGAACTTTAGTTCCCACTGCAGAGCCCGCATACGCTATCTGGCATGTCTTACCAATAGGATGCAGCAGGCCATGAGGCCCAGCAGCCTCAGAATCAGACTCACCGAAATCCAGATATCCTGGACTCGCTGCTCGGGGGGATGAGCCTGAAACTGCACTGTGTCCAGAACAGCTCAGATTAAAGGAAGCATCTGAGAAGGAGTCAGGTGTGACTTCAGCATGCTTATAGAGAACCCCAGCACATGTAGGAGGTCTGCCATAGTCTGAAGGTGGGTGACGACACCCTGGGGAGAAGACGCCTTCAACAGCCAGTTGTCGAGGAAGAGGAAGACTGACACCCGTAACCTGCGCAGATAAGCTGCGACCACTGCCATCACCTTGGTGAACACCCGAGGGGCACTGGGAAGGCCAATAGGAAGCACAGTAAACTGAAAGTACTCATGGCCTACCTTGAACCGCAGGTAACGTCTGTGGCCCGGCAGGATGGGAAAGTGAAAATTCGCAGCCTGCAAATCCAACTCTATCCGTCAGTCTCCTTGGTCGAGGGCAGACAAGACCTGAGCCAACGTGCAAACTATTCCTTTTTGAGGAAAAGATTGACGGCCAGTAGATCTTAAGTGGGTGTTAACCCTTAGCTCTTCTTCGGAATCAGAAAGCAGCGGGAACAGCAACCACTGCCTACTTCTGAAACTGGAACCCTCTCTATAGCCTCCTTGGCCAGGAGAGCTGTAAACTTCCTCTTGTAGTGAAGTTAGATCATCCTCCGCCAGCCGTTCTTCAAGTGGCGGAATGGAAGGAGGAAAAGAAAGGAAAGGCCGAGCCCCCTTGGCCAGGAGAGCTGTAACTTCTTCTTGGAGTAAAGTTAGTTGATCCTCCACCAGCCGTTCTTGAAGTGGTGGAATACAAGGAGGAAAAAAAGGGAAAGGCAGAGAATAGTCCTCCTGAATGATCTGCAAGACCCACTTGTCCAATGTTATGGACCTCCAGTGGAGGAGATGATGATGGATTCTCCCTCCAACTGGAGTAGCATTGTCTTTCAGACTCAAACTAGGAGTGCTTGGAGGCTGCGGCTGCAGAGGGCTGGGTGGCAGACGACGTTTGGCTTCAGTTCCAAGGCCAGAATGAGCTCTGTCCACGTCCTCGCACAACTTGGGAAGTCTGCGCAGGATGGTGGCTGGGATACGGTTGACCCAGCTGAAAACCCTTCCATTGTCACGAAAGGGGCGAAAGCTAGACTGGCCATGGGGTGTTACTGAGAGGCCCAAGGATCTGGCCATGGCATGGGAGTCCTTGAAGCACGCCAAGGCCGAATTCGCTTTCTCTCTGAAGAGACAAGATCCATCAAAGGGTATGTCCATCAGATTAGACTGGACATCACCCTAAAAGCCAGATGTTCTTAGCCAGGCGTGGCGCCGTAAAGCCTCCGTCGACGAAACCGCTCTACCCAGCGAGTCAGTCGTGTCTAGGCCACACCTAATGGTGAATTTTGCTGTATCTTGCTCATCCTTCCCTGCTTGGGAGAGTACGGCCTGGGCCTCCTCCTGGACCAGTGGCAGCACTTGCGCAACCGTCTTCCAAAGAGAGTGGGAGAAATGGCCAATAAGCATGCAGTATTCAACAATCGCAATGCCAGGCTGGTGAAAGAAAACATCTTCTTTACAAGTGTGTCCAGCCTCTTGGATTCCCTATCTGGAGGAGCAGAAGGAACGCGCCATAAGATGTCGAAGCCTGCAACACCAAGCTCTCAGGGGTGGGGTATTGGCTGAGAAATCTTGGGTTGCCCGGAGCTGGGCAGTGTGTGATTTCCCTGTTCATAGGAGCCCCTGTGCTAGACTTGGACCAAGTGCCTAGGAGGACATTAGTCAGTGCTTCATAAAAGGGTAATAGGGGTTTGGAGGTGGAAGCCCCAGGCTGAAGCACTTTGGTCAGGAGATTAGTCCTGACCTACACGGAGGACAACTCCAATCCAAGGATCTCTGCTGCCCTCCTTACCAACATGGCATAAGAAGCCCCCTCCTCCTTAGCCACAGTTGGTGGAGAGAGCATGCCAGAATCTGGGGATATGTCCAGTCCACTGGCTTCACCAAGTTCCTCATATCAGTCTATTTGTTCTCGAGTGACGCCTATCTGATCTGAGTCGGTGGGAAAAAGGATGGGGCTAGCGCCGGCGAAACTGACTTCAGGTCCAACACCAGGGAAGGTCGTGTTGGTGACATAGCAGGAGCCGCCGGGGTCGAACCCGATGGGGCCCCTACCGACTCTGTGGCGCCTGAAGGCTCACCAGAGGGGTCAGCCCACTCAAATATCCGGTGCATGGCCTCATAGAATTCCTTAATTTGAGAAGGGGTTTCTCCGGCCCCTGGAAATGGCGGGAGCTGTGAAGTCAACCCTGGCTTCGGCTCCGCAGAACAGTGCCTAGAGCGTCATTGATGGACAACACCCAAGGTGAAGCTGAAGTCCACTAAGACTTCTTCTTTTTCTTGTGCCTCTTACCCACGTGTCATGAAGATCTCGAGTGGGAGGAAAAGGACTTGGGGCTCCAGGAGTTGACCCACGACCTCCTCTACTTCGATCAGGACCGTGATCTCCGCGGAGTCTCGCTGGCTGGTGTCGACTGCTGGGATGCAAGGAGCTTCAAAGCTCACTCCCGTAGGGCCTTCGGAGCATGGCCTGACAGTCCGAGCATGACTTCAAATTGTGGTTACGCTTGAGAAACCAGAGATGGATGAGGTAGGGGTCGGTTACCGACATGGCATGGTGAAATGCGCCACACAGTTTAAACCCTGGCAGTCTAGAAGACATCCCTCGACACACCAAATTTTTTTTGCTCGATAAAAAGTCGAAAAAGCCTGTCAAAAGGGGACAGAGAGGTAGCTATTCTCCGGATCGGCACTTAACTGGCACGGAAAGATGTCCGCTCCCCTGGGTGGTGCCTACATAGGTGACTGCGATGTTATAGGCCGACGCGAATGACACCAACTTCATGCAGAGCCGAACAGAGGCACCCGAAGGCATGGGCAGGGGCACTGCTCACACAAACGTTTCCGGATTCAGTATGACGCCTGCGAAATTCAAAGGTAATGAATCTGCAGCTGGAAGTCTCTGTCAGATCACCCCTGCTGCTTAGAGTTCCCATCTAACTACTATCTAGGCGAGGATGCACAAACAAGTACCTGCTAGAATGGGATGAAGATCTGGGTGTAGGCAGGTTACCTTTGAGCAGAGCGAATGGAGCTTTCGGGGTTCAGCAGCTATGCTCCCACTTCACAACTGCCCCTTACTTTCCTTCTGGAGTCACCTTTTTCTTGGTTAGAATCCAGATCAAAATTCTATTCCAGTAGTCCAAATCACCCCTGCTGCATACAATTCCCAGCTAACTTACATCTAGGCGGGGATGCACAAATAAGGACCTGCTAGAACGGTTTGAACATTTGGAAGTAGGCAGTTTACCTTCGAATAGAGAGAATGGAGTGTCCGGGGTTCTGCAGCCATGCTCTCCATAATCCATGCACCAGTCTGCAAACTAAAAGGAGTAGAAATGGATCAGAACAAATAAGGGTCAGGTGAAAGAATTTCTTTTCTTTTAGTTTAAGGATTCTTTATTTAAATAGTTTAACAGAAGTAGAGAATAGACTTGCATATTGGAGTATTCAACATCATAAAAAATGTAGCACAATAGAACAATAAAAAAACAGTAGAGAAGAATAATAAACTATATAGATAAAGCATTATATACTCCAAGGCAAATAGTAACAATATATAAAATCTGTACAGTATAAATACACCATTTGATATTTTGTGAGGAGAGGTGAAAGCATTCTTAATTGTCTTTTTTACAGTACAAACAATACTCTGATTGGGAATATGTTTGAAATGACAATATGTGTAGTCATTCTATATGCTACCACTGAAATAAGGGGAAAAGTTCATACCACAAAGGTGACTGTTAATGCAGCATAACCAAGGAACATGCTCAGAGATGCCATCTTCTTTATTTCTGAATTAGTTACATATTTCTAATACTTGCCCTCCACCATTGACATTTTATTAAATTCCTAAACATAGATTAACTGTGTGCATGGGATCACAAGACACATTTTAAAAGGAAAAATAAGTCGGTACAATATAATAATGCTTAATGGTGCTTCCATAACAACTGAACCTAAGCTCAAAACAAGAAATTCTCTCAAAAGCCCCTTTTAAATATTTCTCTTAAAACAAAGATGAGGAAATGAGTTTAGCCAGGCAGTATTCTCAATATAAAAATACTGAATTAAGCTACTTCGGTGTCCCCTAAAATCAAAAATGTATAAGTCCCAGTTAGACAACCGATCTAAATCACTATTTTTCCTGAGCTGACATGGTAATCAGACAGAATGTTTTTGAATATAATGAAAATATCCAGACACAAGATGATGAGTGAGGGTTACAATTACTTGAAATCCCACATCTTCAAGAAGGGAAAATTAACTGAAGTAAACACTAAATAGTTTGTCCCACGCACAGCATTCCAGAGAACCTTTGAACACAACACAACACACACACACACTTTTTGTTTTGCTAATAACTTTGGCACCGTTTGACAAATCTTCCCAAAACTTTTTTTTTTAAAGTTCATCCACCTTAGCTCTTTCTTGACAGCTGCATAGAGTTACACCAAATATGCAGAACACTAGATCTTTACTCGGAAAGAAAACAAGTTACTTACCTGTAACTACAGTTATCCAGTATTGGTATCTATCATAGATTCACATGCCTGAATCATTCCCCGTCGCCGAGGCGCGAGTCTCACGGTAAATTACATAAGTAGTGCCATAAGTAAATAACAGTAGTAGGCTAAAAGAAAAAGGCCTCAGTCCTCAATCTTAGAAGCCTATCTACATCATTATAGTAAAAAGAATCAAAAGTTCGCTCCAACCAATCAGCTATCAGCACCCTCTAGAACACTCATCAGCCGGGAAGGAGGGTGGGTGCATGTGAATCTATGAAAGATACCAATACTGGATAACTGTAGTTACAGGTAAGTAACTTCTTTTCTTATCCAGTATTGGGGTATCTTTCATAGATTCAAATGCCTGAATCAGAGTAGCAAGCAGTAAGCCAAATGTATTGCTGTTTGCGGATGGTGGGAGACAGTGTTCATAAACTCCCAAATTGCATCCACAGTGGCTGAGAAATGTTAAAATAACCAAGCCTTTAAGAAATCAAATCCATATTAAAAGACATTATCGAAATAAAACATGAATTCATCAATATCAACATATAGATGTATCTATATATTCAGATCTTTAAACATATAAACATGCAAGTTACATGAAACATGGTAACATATAAAAAGGAAGAAGTACCTGAATCTGACCTCAATGAAAGATGGCGTAGGACCGCCTGTCCAACAGCTGCATCATCTTGTTGTGCAGATTGAAGACAGTAATGATTCGTTCACGTGTGGACATTTTTCAATATCACAGCACGACAGATATTTTCTAGAGTCACTCCAGCAAACAATGCTGTAGAAGCTGCCACAGTCCTTGTAGAATGAGCTTTGGCTTGCTTTCCTCTGTAAAGGTTTGTTGGCCTTGTCATGACAGAAATGAATCGTAGAAGCCAGCCATCTGGCTATTGTTGCCTTTGTCACTGCAGTCCCAAGTGTCGCTTGACCATAGGCCACGAACAGTTGGTTAGATCGTCTGATGTCTTTGGTTTTCTGTAGGTAAAATTTTAAACAGCGTTTAACATCCAGAGAGTGTAATGCTCTTTCAGCTGGAGTGGATGGATCCGGAAAGAAAGTTCTCAACCTTACCGGTTCATTCAAGTGAAATTGAGACTGTACTTTATGGATGAATCTAGGATTTGTTTGAAGGGTAACATAATCCTTAGTGAAATGTAAAAAGGGTTCTGTGATAGTGAAATCTTGGATTTCACTAACCGTTCTTGCAGAAGTTAGAGCCAGGAGAATGGCAACCTTCCATGTGAGGAATTTGAGATCAGCTTTGTGGATCGGCTCAAATGGTCGCTTCATTAAGTGCGCCAGCACGGTATTGAGTTCCCACTCTGGAGGGGAGGCTCGCACTGGAGGGAAAGCTCGGAAAAGCCCTTTTTATAAATTGTTTGACAAGTCAAGATGCACAGAGAGAAGGAAGCTTGGCGCATTTTCTGGATCTGGAAAGAGCAGCAAGATGGACCTTGACCGATGAAAAGGTAAGCCCAGACTTGGCTAGAGAAAGCAAATAAGGAAGAATTTGTTCTGAAGGAGCTTGAGCTGGGTGAATACTATTCGCCTCACAACAACAGCAAAATCGCTTTCATTTTAAGCGATAGGTTTTGATTGTGCTCTGGGCACGAGATTTGGCCAGAATCTCACAACAGTCCTGAGAGATGTTGAGGTCTTTGAACTCTTAGAAATCAGGAGCCATGCGAGCAAGTGCAGGGACTGTGGGTCCGGATGAACCACTTAGCTTCTGTCCCTTGACAACATTGTGAGCGTAGGAGTAAGGCGAATAGGTTTGTCCTGAGACAGTAGAAGAAGTTCCTGGAACCAATACTATCTTGGCCAACGGGGAGCAACTAGAATCAGATGGCAACCCTCCAGCTTCATCTTGCAGAGAACCTTTGGGATCAAAGGAATCGGGGGGAAAAGCATATGCACAATTCCCTGACCATCGCATGGAAAGGGCATTTCCCCTTGATCCCTGTTGAGGGAACCTGCTGGCATAGTATCGGCATTTCTTGTTCTCCCTCGTTGCGAATAGATCCAGTGCTGGATTGCCCCAAGCTCGGAAAATTCTGTTCACCTGCTTCTCTTCCAGTTCCCACTCGTGACAGTCCGACTGAGATCTGCTCAGTGTGTCCGCCAGAGTATTATGGAGACCCCTGACGTGTTCTGCTCTCAGCCATCTTGTGGAATGTGACCCACTCCCACAATTCCTGAGCTTCCTGCGAGAGCGTAGCTGACTTTGTTCCTCCTTGTTTGTTGATGTAATACATGCTGGTCGTATGGTCGGTACGGACCAGCACTGAGGAATCTGCGATTCTTGGGAGGAACGCTTGCAGAGACAGAAAGATGGCGCGGAGCTTTAGTCTGTCGTTATGCTGTGGTTTGTGTACTTGAGACCATTTTCCTTGAATTTGCAAATCTTGCAGATGACCTCCCCATCCTTCCAGATGACCTCCCCATCCTTCCATGGAGGCATCGGTTGTTAAAACAAAGTCTGGAATGGTTGGTAGGAATGTGAGACCCTGGACCAAATTAGTTGTCTTAGACCACCAATGCAGAGCATCGATCATGCGCGACGTGACCCTGATAGAATTGTCGAACGAGGCCACGGCTTGTTGCCATTGAAGATGTAATTCCTCCTGAAGAGGTCTCATTTTGAGCCGTGACAAGGGTATGAGATTTATCGCAGAGAAGCACATCCCTAGAAGTGAAGCAAACATCCGGAAAAAAGAAACTGACATTTTTGAGATTGAAATTGCTAATTTTTGAAGACGCATTCGACGATCGTGTGACAAGAATGCTTTGCACTGGACCGTGTCTAGCATTGCCCCGAGAAAAGGAATGGACCTGTAGTGGACGCAACTGTGATTTGCTCTCGTTGAGAGTCAGCCCCAAAGAAGAGAAGAGATGGAGAAATGCTTTTGTGGCCTCCTTGGTTGCTCGTTCCGAAGGGCCTTTCATCAGCCAATTGTCGAGATAAGGGAACACCTGTATTCCTCGAGATCTTAATGTCGCTGCCACTGGTGCCAAGCACTTTGTGAAGATTCTTGGTGCCGATTTCAGCCCAAACAAGAGCAGCTTGAACTGATAGTGGGCACCAGCCACTGTGAAGCGAAGGTATTTTCGATGTTTGGGATGAATAGGGATGTGGAAATACGCATCTTCCATATCCAGAGAAGCCATAAAATCTCCTTGGTTTAGACAGCTCAAGATGTCGGAAAGCGTGACCATCCGGAAACTTTGCTTTTAGAGGAATTTGTTGAGCTTGCGGAGGTCCAGAATCAGTCTCCATTCCTCTGACTTCTTCTTGATGAGGAAGAAACGAGAATAGAAACCGGTTCCTATTTGAGCTGATGGAACCTTCTCTATTGCATTCTTGAGGAGCATCGTTAAGGCTTCTTTGAACAATAAGTGAAGACGATGGGGAGGGTGACCCCTAGGCGGAGTAGTAGGTGGCTGTTTGATTAATTTCAGGGTGCAACCGTTGGTTACTAGGTCTAAAACCCATCGGTCTGAGGTAATTTCCTGCCACTTGTGAACAAAAGCTGAAATTTTCACGCCCACGGGTAGGGAAGGTATTATAGTTGGCGCCCTGCATAGATCATTGTTTCCTGTTGGAATCCCGACCTTGATTTTGTGATCGTTTTCAACCACCCTGATGGGAGAAACTAGTCGAAGAGGATTGGCGGTACGATAACTGACCGTAAGGCTGTCTATACTGCGATTGATATTGCCTGTTTTGTTGGTTTTGGTATCCTGCTCTTGAAGCAAAACAACGTCCTCTTGCACCTCTGAAAGATCCGCGCCTGTATTGAAGGGCGCCTAACGATCTAGCAGTATCCGTATCAGTCTTGATATCAAGGAGGGTCTCATCAATGTGTTTTCCAAATAAAGACTCTCCGTCATATGCCATGTCTAAAATTTTCGTTTGCACTTCAGGCCTGAAAGTTGTGGCTTTAAGCCATCCCTGGCATCTAAGCACTGCAGCACCGGCAAGCTGACGAAAGTTGGTGTTTGTAATATCCAGAGCGCAATTTATGATTTCAGATGCTGCTCGTTCTCCTTCCAACAGAATCTTCCTGGCGTCTTGCCAACGGTCTTCAGGAATGAGGTCAATAAGTTCCGCCATATTTGACCACATTTGAAGGTCATAGCGACCGATTATTGCAAGAGAATTCTCAGCTTTAATAGAAGCCGCTGCCATAGTTGGAAACTTTTATCTATAAGGTCTAGCCTTTGTCCTTCCTTATCAGGCGGTGTGGTTATAGGTGTTGCAGGATTTTTGGATCGTTTTTGGGCGGCTTGAGAAATTACCGAATCTGGTCGTGGAAGACCAATCAGACAAGATGGACTATTAGCAGGAGCACGGTACTTTTTCTCAATGCAAGGAAGTACAGCCGGAATAGACGCCGGCGTCTTCATGATTTTAACCCCTTCATTCCAGATATAATGAATGATCGGAACAGCTCTCGTGATCTTCCTAGACTCCTCCTTGAAATCATGCAAAAGGCAGTCTGTCTGCTCTACTGTAACGGGCAACTGGAATTTAGATGCTGCTCGCTGCATCACATTATGAAAGCCCCTGATGTCCTCAGGGGGAGAATCAGAAGGAAGAGGAAGGGGTGGAGAAGGCATCAGTATAACAATCGTCCCAGGGATCCGTAACATTAGTATTGTCGGGTAACTCACCCTCTTCAACGTCCTCTTCAGAGGATGTATCTTCATGGTGCACGTGCTTAGATGGACCTGAAGGCTGAGCCGGCGAAACAGGAACCTCAGACTGAGGCAACGGGTCAGGAATCCCCGCTGGTGGAGGTGGATTATCTGGGACAGCCTGCTGTGGGGGAACGTTTCACGGTAATCTACCAGCATGGCTTGGAGATCCTGAATGAGCGTAGGAGGGAGGTGACTCATTTCCTTCTGGCGCGACTCCCTTCGATGCAATCTATGGTATGGAACCATAAGTTCTTCTTGATAATAATGCTCTTGGTATTCGTCGTCATCATCGTCTTGACACTTGATGTTTAGCTCAGAAGGATGGTGAGCTGTGCCAAATGGTCTTGGTCCTCATAGTCTTCATCGTCAACATAAGTTTCCAAAAGGTGAGACAGCAAAAGTGGAGATATTTTACTGTAAACTTGTCTTTGAAAAGTCTTAAGTAGAAAAGATGCAGATGTTATTGGTGTTGATTGTGAAGGCAAAAGCACCATTGTTGATACCAGAGATTGCGCTAGTAAAGTCGTCATCGACGAGCTCTTCGTCGTTGATGATGATCATCGTCGACGGGCTCTTCATCGTCGACGGGATCTTCGCTGCTACGGTCGTCGACAAGACAGACGGACGAGGCAGACATCGACGATGTAGACTTCACAGGTAAAAGCACCTTCGACGACGGTAAAGGCTTCGTCGAGGGACCTTTCGTCGATGACTTCCTCGTCGACGACTCTTCCTGGGCAGGCTTCTTAGAAATGATAGAAATCTTAGTCGACACAATAGGCGAAGTTATGGCCGTTGTCGAGACAGTAACAGTCGACGATGGGGCAATAGTTGACGACGGAGTCAAAGTGAGAGATTTAAACTAGCTTTTACTCACGGTTTTTGAAGTAGACAGCCTCTTAGATTCCTTGCCCGAAGTAGAGGGTGGAGACAGCGTTGACCCAGAGGAAAGTTTAGGTGACCTCTGTGAAGGGTCAGATACATCATGGGAAGTTTTGTGATGTTTTCTTCCCTCACTTGAAGAGCTGTCATGGGATCTAGCTCTTTTGCTATAAGTTGAGGCCCTGTCATCCTCCTCAGCCAAGGAATATTTAAGCCATAAAAGAAACTTTGCCTCTCTATCCCTAAGAGTCTTCGTAGGGAAAGTACGGCAAATCCTACAATCCTTCGCAACATGCTTAGGATAAAGATAGTAAATGCAGTCCTTATGCTGGTCATCAACATGGACCCTCTTCTTATCACAGGTCATGCAGGGTTTAAAGAGAGCTTTCTTGTCAGACATCCTGAAGAGATGAAGTGTAGAACTGAGTAGGCACTCAGGAAGACTCCCTTCCACTCGACGTGCGGTGAAAATCGGAGGAGAACTGACTCTGCTGAGAGTGTTCTAGTGGGTGCTGGTAGCTGATTGGTTGGAGCGAACTTTTTTAATTTTTTTACTATAATGATGTAGATAGGCTTCTAAGATTTAGGCCTGAGGCCTTTTTCTTTTAGCCTACTACTGTTATTTACTTATGGCACTACTTTTGTAATTTACCGTGGGACTCCCGCCTCGGCGACGGGGAATGATTCAGGCATGTGAATCTATGAAAGATACCCCAATACTGGATAAGTGTGCTTTTGTGACCTAGTGTGAATTCATTCAGCGATTTTTGAAAAATCAAGATTAAAAAGTTAGTGATATTTGAATTGTTAGTCCTGCGAGACTCCTGTAATAGCTCAAATGAAAAAAAAAATAGAGCGTTCTGATAGGCAAAGAAGGCCATATTCCCATCTGCCGTCTCCGTCCCGCGGGATAAGTGATCTGATATGCTCGCCGCAACAGCAACAGAATTTTTTACGGCGGCCAATTGAGGACCCCCCCCCCAATTTGGTCCAGTGTCCAGAGTTTGTTTTAAATAACATGTAGGGATACCCTTGTGCAAGGGAGTTAAAATAAAACAATTGTACTCAGGCTGCCGGCAAGGCTTTTGTGAGGAACTGGGGGACCCAGCACAGCCCTCTCTTGTGGATCCCCGGTGCAGCTGCGAGACACACTGTCGGGCAGGCTGTGTGCAGGGAATTTGGGCTAGGCTCTGTGTCCAGGCCTTGCATCCAACCTCGTACTGCACATGGTCAAATGGTTCAGTGAGGAAGTAGGATAAATATGAGCAAAAAACCTAGAAATCCACTGAAAAAAAAACAAAGGTTGCAGTGATGTAATTCCGTAAGATAATAAGAGATAACCGTTAAAAAAAAAAAACGCAATAAACAGAAAACCCCACAGGTTAAAGTAATATTATAGTTAGGTTTGGTGTTATCTTCCTTTACGTTAAAAAAAAAAATCCTCGGCACTTCACTGAAATTACAAAGGTTAAAATTATTTTATAGTTAGGCCTTGCAATTAACTTCACTCAATGAACTCCCCAAAAAATTGTATTTTCAAACTTAGAACTGACACCTTTGTAACAGTTCTCAGTCACTCACCCCTCAGACTACTGACGGTCAATTAATTGTCTTTAACAATGTTCTCAATCAGGTCACCAACCATTATGTTCTCAAGCAATCGTCAAATAAAAATTTCAATGTTGTCAAGAAATGATCAAATCAGAATGTTAACCATAATGTAACTTTCCTGGTTCCTCCATGAAACCAAATATTGCTTGATGATACAGTTTTTTATGGTTTATCGTTCGCCTAGATCAGGTCACTGGCCAGTTTTTTTCGCCTCTTTTCTGTTTTACAAACATGCAACCACTATAACCCCAGGTACAGATGAGGCCAACCAGAACAGTGCTGATATAGGGAGAAGAATTGCATTCCATGATGCAGAGGTGAGCAAGGATGAATGGAGTACAAAGGCAAGTGTCTGCAAGTAGTAGATAACCGTGGTTCAGGAGCACTGCTGCTTCATGAAAGATCTCTATTGAAGTACTCAGTTTAGCAGTTGGGCAGGTCTTACATAATAAAGCCAGCACTCAGAATCTGGAAAGACCCATGAGACAGTTGTGGCATCTTCCTCCTTTGCATGTGGCACTTCTACTATGCAATGAGACTGTGCTGCTATGTTTATAACTAATGCACATGAAGGTCTTGAGGTTCTGGACTTTTCTAGAGTCCAGAGGTGTCAGGGAAACAACACCCAAAAGACCCCTGAGTTCCTTCCTGCCTTGGTGCACAAATAAACAGACACTGGCTTCTCGATGGTGGCGTCAGAGACCAAGGTTTATTTACTGCAGGGACACAGAAGTCGTAGGAACCACACAAAGGCAGAATCTAGGAGACTGTTCGAATTGTATAAAGTGGGTCGCTCCTTAAATACACCAAATGTGTCCTCAGGCAGCATTGCAAAAATATCTTTCATGCCTAGCCCGGTATCCCAAACAAACAATAAACATATACCAAACGATAATTATTTGTAAGTTTCCAGTGTTCGATCAAGTTTTCATGTCAGTTTTCCATTCTTCGACCGATCCTCCCCATCATAAAAATTGTATCCTCCCCATAGTAAAAGCCCAGAAGGAGAGGAGCGGAGCCAGATGTAAAAGATTGATAAGTAGGATAAGAGATGCTTGTGGGTCATAAACGGGCATGGCTACTGTCTTCGGCCTCCTAATCGTGATCAGGCCAACGAACACAAGAACCAGTATAGCATGATTGGCCTCAGGCAAGGGAGGTAGCTTCTGCCTAGTCACGCAGCATCAGCTTCCTTGGACTAAAGCTTACGTGTCCTTAACAAGGTGATTCAGCCAGGGTCATTGCTTGTCCATTGACTATGTGAGGGCAAGAAACAAAATGGATGCCGTATCTAAGATGGATGCCATGAATTTACAACAGAATGCCCTACTTCTCAGTGAATACATGCTCGGCCCACAGCGAAAACACTGTCACCTACTAAATGGATCATTTACGGTTTACTGGTACCAAAATCGTGTCAGTACTACGATACCGAACACACGGGTTCGGATCGCTACAGAACCTCAGGCCGTCCTTTTGCCCTTACATAGGCAATAACTTACTCTAGTCAGAATCCATCTCTATATTCATCAGGTCACTGATATGTTGTTGGAGCATTATTCTATCCCGTGGCGTATCTCCTAAAACAGGTAGTCTTCTTACGCATGTTGCAGCACAAAGGCCACATAAGGCAGGACCACACTGAACGATGAGATAGCATGAGAATAAGAATACCAACAAAACACCAATGACTATCAGAACCTTCCATCCCCACGCAGATAACAGATTCCAGAACCATCCCATCAGTGACCAATCACCTTTGTCTACATGAATAGAGTCAGTGATCTTGTGTAACTTAGAAATGGCCTCATATACTGTTGGCGCATTATTTGGGATAAAGACACAGCAACTCGATTGGATCATCTTACATACTCCACCTTGATCTGCAAGTAATACGTCAAGGACCATACGGTTCTGCAACGTAATGAGGCGGTCCGCTTGAAGCTCAGCTGTCAGGTTACTAAGGGCACCAGCAGTTTCAGTAATGGTGGATTCAACTACCCGTGTTAGTTGACGCAAGTTCCTACTATTGGCCATGGGCCCCCAGAACGGAAGGAAACCTTTGAAAAAGTCTCCTGCTTCTTGGCCAGCTGTATCTTCCTTGTCGAACACACCTCTCACAACTCTAGTCTTGTGATAATTCGGTGCAGCAGTGTATGTCGGAGGTAGTAGTCGGGCAATATAACATGAGCCTGAAAAGTCAGCAGGCAGCCATGTATATGCTGTGTCTTTGCAGACAAAATAGGTACCCTTAGCAGCTAAGAATGCAGGGGAAGACCGTGATGGAAAAACGTACGTTTCAGTACAGTCACTCTTCCCTTGTCGAGCTCTCGGATTCCTCCCATTCCCTTGTAAACAGACCTGACCTTGGTGGGGTACGACCCAAATCGGAGTCGAGCTTTTACGCTTGTTTTCACCCAAACTAATGCCATACTCCGTAGCATTCCAACCCATATAAACTCATCCTTGGGAATAAACAGAGTGTTATTGACATCTCTAACCATGTCAGTAATTCCCTTTACCAAGGCTCTATTAGCAGAGTTATACCTAGTGGAACGCGGAGGTCGCGGGGGATAGGTCTCTAGAGCATAGGCGAACATGGTCTGGAATGCCCAAAATGATCCATTATAACTAAAGGGCAGAACCAGATAGGGGATACCCTTGTTCATGGTATGTGGTATCAGACCACACACCCAGCAGTTCGTTGTATTTACTACTAGTTGGTGTTGGTGCAAGAGCTGAATGAAAGTGTTATTTATAAACTCAGAGCGTCGAGCTTGCTCGTGTGCAGGAAAAGGGTGAAAAGAATGAAGAGAAACAACAGTCGGAGAAACAGAAACATGGGGAGGCACTGTAGATGTGACAGGTGCAAAAATCAATTGGATACCAAAAACGATTCCGCCTACCAAAGTTATTAAAACAATCAGAAAGGTCAGAGCGCATTGCATCATGAAACATTTGCTATGCAAAATTTCATACAGTTTTGTCTTACGAGCATTTATGACGTTAGCTCGTCGCAGTTCAGGAAGCTCCATCTTCTACAACCGTTCGCAACGGATGGTTTGTACCTGTTGAAAAATTGCCTCTGTTTACCCTGGGAGTTCCCAAAATAAACAGAAGAGACCGACCTTGTGTCTGGCCCCCTGCAAGTTAAAACAAGGCACACGTTACGACCCTACGGCAACCCAGATGGCAAGGCGAGAGAACGACAAAAACAAAAGGACAAAAAATTATAGAGCAAACTTCCTGACTGAATGCAATGTGATAAGATCAAAACAGTTATCACACGGAAAGGTGATTATGCAATGTTATTGGTTCATGGAATGAGAACGTAGGTTATATCTGTACTTTCCGGGCCTTGTCTGATCTTGAAACAGCTGATCTGCAGGTGCAGTAATGTTCAAATCCACAGGTGGCAAATGTTCACTTTGTACAACACTCTGTTCAGGGTTCAAAGGAACAGTTCCTGGTGCAGTATCAGAGTTCTGTGTTTCAGATCGTTTGTCCGTCATGTACTCTGCATCACTGAAGGGGATAAGCCTAGGAACAGGTTCTGTCTCGGATACACCAAATCCCTGTCTAACCCAGTTGTCGTAGGGGAGTGGGAGAGGCACACGCTTCGTATGGGTAGCGTGCACCCAATTCTTCCTGCCAGCCAGGCGTACAGCAGTTCTTGTGGCCAGGAGCACCTGAAACGGACCCACGAATCTTGGCTGGAGGTTCCGGGTCCGTCCGAAGTTCCGCACCACAACCAGATCACCGGGTTTCAATGTGTGACCTGGACTCTCTGGCAGCTTAGGCAAGGATTCAAATACCTGTTGGTGAATAAGACTCAATTTAGCAGTCAGGTCAAAAAGGTAATCAATCAACATTGGATATTCGATCTGTTTGAACTCCTTGGGCCTAGGGACTCCCCAGACATTAGCAGGGCGACCAAACACAATCTCATATGGGCTAAGCCCTACTCGAGAGTGTACAGTCGCTCTGGTGGACAATAAAGCCAAAGGCAGTGCGTCTGGCCAAGATAAACCAGTGGAAGCTTGGATTTTAGCAAGTTTCAGCTTCAAGGTACCATTGTACCCCTCAACCAAACCCGCTGACTGTGGGTGATTTGCACTATGGAATTTTTGCTTAATTCCCAAACCCGTACACACACTCTGCATAACTTTCCCTACGAACTCACTTCCATTGTCCGACCATACAATCCGTGGCATACCATACCTGGGGAAGTACTCTTTGAGGAGGATTCTGGCAGTGGACATAGCAGTGTTATCCTTTAACGGATACGCTTCAATCCATCTCGAAAAAGCACAGACTACCACTAGGACATATTTGAGATTATTACATCTGTCCATGTGGATAAAGTCCAACTGAATCACTTCAAAGGGACAAGAAGGGGGAGCAAAGTGACCAGCTGGGGTTGGGGTTCCCTTGCCAGGATTATGCATCAGGCATACCATGCAATTTTTCACCACTCTCTCCGCGCACTTAGTAATTCCATCGTTCTTCCATACTGGAGCTAACATCTTACAGATCCCTTTCGAACTGATGTGCGCCGCTCCATGCGCCATAGTGACTACCGCAAGTACATACGCATCAGGTAGCATCCAACGCTGATGCTCAGACAAATCAATGCAGCATCCACCCGAATCCATTTTACCCGTTTTCTCCTTCCATGCATTCTTCTCATTTTCAGTTGCTTCATTCTGGATTGCCTTCACACTTTCAATCGTATTCTCACACATTCCTGATTCAGCAATCCATCTTGCAGACTTTACAACGTACATTCGGCTCATCATGTTCTTGGCCGTCTCTTTGGCGACCTCATCAGCAAACGCATTCCCACGGCCAACATCATCCGTAATCCTCCGGTGAGCTCTGCATTTCACAATCGCAACTTCATTCGGTAAGGTCAGAGATTCCAACAGGTCATTGACTAACTGTCCATGTTGGATCTTAGTCCCATGGGACGTGAGAAAACCTCTTTCTTTCCACAAGCGACCAAAACTATGTGCTACGCCGAAGGCATACTGGCTGTCAGTAAACACATTCACTCTCTTTCCCTCAGCTAAAATACACGCTCTTGTCAATGCAATTAATTCTGCAGCTTGGGCAGAATTCTGACTCACTCTTGCAGTCTCGACAACCGTACTCAAAGTCGTAACTGCATACGAAGCCGTCACATCACCAGTCTGTAGCTTGAAACACGATCCATCGACATACAAAGTACCATCTGGATCTAGTAACGGAGTATCTTTTAAATCAATCCTATCTTTTGTCTCTTCCTCAGTTCTAAAACAACAGTCATGGGGCTCTGAATCACTCGACTCCTGAGTAGTCGGCAACAGCGTTGCTGGATTCAATATGCTGCATCGCTTGATCTGAATGTGACTTGCCAAAAGTGTCAGCTCATAGCCTGATAGTCTAGCACTGGTGAGGTGCTGAGTTTTCGTTCGATTCATGAGTGTATCCACAGCATGTGGAACCATGACTACTAACATGTTGTTCATGACCAATCCAGCAGACTGTCGAATAGACACTGCAGCTGCTGCTGTAGCTCTCAGACAACTTGGCAACGCTCTGGCTACCGGATCTAATGTGGATGAGAAATACGCACAAGGTCGCTGCTTGTCACCAAATTGTTGCGTCAAGACACTCAACGCACAACCCTCTCTTTCATGGACATATAGTGTAAACGGCTTACTGTAGTCAGGAGTACCTAACACAGGAGCTGAGCACAACGCATTACGCAATTCCGAGAAGCTCTGTTGACATTCATCAGACCATGGCAAAGGACTCTGAACACCTTTTCCAGTCAGAGCCACCAATGGTTTTGCCATGAGAGAAAAATTTGGGGTCCATTGTCTGCAATATGACGTAAAACCCAAAAACGCACGCACTTCTTTCTGTGTGCTTGGTACAGTCATCTGTGAAATTGCTTTGATTCTCTCTGGGGTCAACCTTCTTCCCTCCTTTGACAAAAGATGACCTAAGTAGGTCACTTCTTGGCAACAATATTGTAGTTTAGAAGGTGAAACCTTGTGATGTAAGTCTGATAAATGACGCAGCAAAGAAATTGTAGCTGTTTTGCAAGTTTCCTTGTCGTCAGCGGCCACTAAAAGATCATCTACATATTGGATCAGAGCAACACCAGGTGGAAGTACAAAAGCATCTAATTGACTTTTTAATGCTTGGCTGTAAATTGAAGGGCTTTCACAATAACCTTGTGGGGCGCGCTTGAATCTGAAACTACGACCACCTAAGGAGAAACCAAAAATATCCCTACTTTCCTCGGCTATCGGAATGCTGAAAAAGGCATTCTTCAAGTCGATCACTGTAAACCATGTAGCTGAGGCAGGAATCAACTTCAATAATGCAGTGATATCTGGGACCACAGGAAACTGTGGAACCACTATTTTATTAACCTCTCTGAGGTCAATCACAAATCTGTAGATTGGAGGTTTGGAAGGGTCAGTGCGTTTCAAAATCGGCAGGACAGGACTATTGCAGACATTTCCTCTAGTTTCTTCTATCACATCTTTCTGTATCAAATCTTGCACGATCAGTAAAAGCGCACGTTCACCTTCATTTGAAATCCGATACTGTGGGATTCGTGGGAATCTAACATTTGCCTTCAGACTCACCACATAAGGGGGAATTTCCAGAAGACCTACATCATTAGGACCAGTCGCCCAAAGATTATCAGGGAGAGAACGCAGCTCCGGTGGGAGCTTATCCATCGACAAGTACATTGGAGAGATGACTCTCTTACCCAACGTGAGCTGTACTCCCGAAGGAGAACAGTACAATGTCGCATGCAGGCGTTTCAACAGATCTAAACCAAGCAGATTCTCATTACAACCGGTCGTCAGAATAAGGGGTGCTTCTAGTTGACATGGCCCCACAGAAATTGACAAAGGACCAGAAACAGGGTTGTGAACAGGGGCGCCTGAGAAACCTACTGAAATGTTCGTTGAGCCAGACAAAGGTGCGCCAGGGAGTTTCGCGTGCATAATTGAACTTTTTGCTGCACCAGTATCCAACAGAAACGGTTCAATCACGCCTGATGTAGCTACTGCGACATAAGGTCCACTCTGATCAACTGGAACTTATACTACTCCCTCTCTCTGCCTGTGGCTGTCCTAGTACTCACTTTGCTGAACTTCTTCTCTACCTTCATAATAATCCTCAACATGGTATTGGGGGGGTCTACCTGATTGTGTAGATTGTACATTTCGCTTATCGAAATAATTAGATGGGCGATCAGTCTGTGGAGGCATAGCACCACGTCCTCTACCTCTAAGAGCTTGCATAAACCCACCACGACCTCTCTGAGCTGGGACACCACTAGTTTGTGAGTGCACAACTGGACACTCATTCTTATAGTGACCCTCCTATTTACAATAGGCACACTGATTCCATGCTAACTGTTGTCGGGGAAAACCATAGTCAAATCTTTGGGACATCCCTTGCTGGAATTGTGGCTGTTGCTGAAACTGGGGTCGTTGCTGTGAATCTGACTGATTCGAGCGAGGCGGATACGCCTGTTGCAAAAGAACTTTAGTTTTCAAGTCTTTTGTCTTCTTTTCTGACTTTTCCTTCTCTTCTTTTTCTCTATTTTCGTAGTACTGAGCAGTTGCGAGTATCTGTGCTGTCGTCGACACCGCCCATGCACTCTCAGAATCCTTCAACTTGTTACTAAGCTCAGGCAATAAATTAAACACAAACTTGTCGACAAACAACCTCTGACCTCCCTCAGTACTCATATCTTGCCCACTGTGGTCTACGAAGGTCTCTTCAAATCTAGTGAAGAAATCAGAGACGCTTTCGTCCTTCTTTTGCTTGCACGCTGATAATTTATCCCAGTTGACCCGTAACGCTGGCATCAGCGTTTTCATAAAATTGATTATTCTGCCAGGCAAAGCAGCAATCAGAGGCTCAGGTTTAGCACCACCAACTTGTTGTGCATCTGCCGCTATAATAGCTGGCCAATCACCTCCTAAAGCAACTTGGTGATTCTCATGGCGAATTTTGGCCCATATAGGCTGTGGCACTACATTGCCAAATAGCATTTCGATGTCTGCCAAATTCATGACGCACGCTTGAACTGTCTGGGTTAACTCTTTATAATACCCAGCAGGATTCTTACGCGGGTCCGGCAACGCCTGTTTTACTGCTAATACTTCGGCCCGCTTCCAAGGGATATGTATCCACACTCTATGGAAATGTGCTGGAGCAGCTAAAATATTATTAGCCGCATCAGCTTGAACTGCATCGCGCCATATCGGCGGAACTTAATCATCGGATACTGACCTCGCTTCTTCCTAGTAATCGGAGAACCATCAGAGTCCCTTGGTGCTCGAAGAGGAGAATCAGACCTGTATGCTAAAATCAGTTCTATCGCTTCCTTTACTTCCGAACCTATTACCATTCCTGCAGCGAACCTTCTCTGAATATGTATCAAGTCAGCGGGAACGGAATCTAAGTCATCATCATCCCATTCCTCACGCAAAAGGGAACACATCACGTCAAAGACATAACGCTGAGTTGGTTCATTCCATTGCATAAATGTATCCAACACTCTTCGTGCATCATACTTCGCAGCTTTCGACATCCACCTAAGAGCTGTCGAATCTAATATTCCTCGTTCCTGGGGACCAGGAAGCTGACTACGTCTCTGTGTAGAGTCAGAAACGGGTGTCTTAATTAAAGACCTGTAGAGAGGAGTTAAGATATTAGTTACAGAGTCAGTTATTTTCCGACGAACAGAAAGCGGAGTCAGAATGTCTACAGAGTTCGGGGACAAGGAAGCTGGAGCAGATGAAATTGTAAGGATAGAAGTAGTAGGTAAAGCAGTTTGCGAAACGTCAGGCAAAGACGGAATAGGCAACCCAGGTAGAGGGGGTGCCGGAGGAACATTAACCACAGGAAGAATAGGAGCTTGAATCAAAGGAAAAGGAACAACTATTCCAGGCTGACCAGCAGCCGGTTGCACAACAGGTGGTACCTGTGGTGCTGTAATACCCTGTGCATACGGTGGAGGTGATCTCAATAGGTAAGACAACAGGGGATCCTTTTCACAGTCCTCTATTGGCTTAGCAGGACACGATGGCAAGGCAGGGTAGCACTTATCAATCGCCAAATTATGTTCTCTATTCGCTACCTCTATTGCTTTTTCAGTTTCGTTGACATGCAACTGCCTAGCAGACTGCATTAAAGTCAACCCTTTCTCTTTCTGTTCCTTCTTCATTTTTCTAATTTCTCTCTGTCTAGCTTCTTTACGCCAAAAGCGAAAAGAATCTAACATTGCCGGCCGGGCTTTCTTTTTAAACAACTTCACTTCTAGATTGTCTAGAATTTTAGTTTCAAAGCTACCATGTGGTGGCCAACTAAGGACACCATCTTTCCTGGTGTAACGGACCCACACTCCATTATAAGTGATAGGACCCACACCATGTTTACAATAGAGCTCATATGTAGGAGTTCCGATCGGAGGAACCGGACACGAGTCCTCCAACCGGGAATCCCTGTTGCAACTTAACCAGGACAGGAAACAATTACTACGGCTAGTCATTACAAACTAAAGACAAATTCTAACCAAAATGCGCAAAGAACTTAGGCCTACCAAATGAACCAATACCAAACCAAAGATTATCTTAACACGAGCAACCAATGATAATCTACAAATCCAAAACGAACGTACCCAGAGAGCAAAAGGATTATCCGAACAAGAGCAACCAGTGATAAATCCTTACAAGAGCAACTAAGAGCAATCAAACTGGGCGCGACCCACTTAATACTTAACTGAAATGTCGAAGACGTCACCAAGGAGAACCCGCCTACATCTCGCCGTACTAAGGTCTGCACCTCGGGTCCAAGACAGGGCGACAGTCAGGGCAGCGGTCCTCTGTAGCCGTCTGGGAGCGGGAACCTTCGTGGAAGAGATCGTCGGGCCACTTTTACGACATACAGGGATCGATGAAGCGGGGTACCCCCCTCCGGAATCTTCACACGAAGCTCCTCGAAATCTTCAGGATTTGGACCGGTACCGGTTGACGTCGCCCCACGCTGGGCGCCAAATGAGGTTCTGGACTTTTCTAGAGTCCAGAGGTGTCAGGGAAACAACACCCAAAAGACCCCTGAGTTCCTTCCTGCCTTGGTGCACAAATAAACAGAGACACGGGCTTCTCGATGGTGGCGTCAGAGACCAAGGTTTATTTACTGCAGGGACACAGAAGTCGTAGGAACCACACAAAGGCAGAATCTAGGAGACTGTTCGAATTGTATAAAGTGGGTCGCTCCTTAAATACACCAAATGTGTCCTCAGGCAGCATTGCAAAAATATCTTTCATGCCTAGCCCGGTATCCCAAACAAACAATAAACATATACCAAACGTTAATTATTTGTAAGTTTCCAGTGTTCGATCAAGTTTTCATGTCAGTTTTCCATTCTTCGACCGATCCTCCCCATCATAAAAATTGTATCCTCCCCATAGTAAAAGCCCAGAAGGAGAGGAGCGGAGCCAGATGTAAAAGATTGATAAGTAGGATAAGAGATGCTTGTGGGTCATAAACGGGCATGGCTACTGTCTTCGGCCTCCTAATCGTGATCAGGCCAACGAACACAAGAACCAGTATAGCATGATTGGCCTCAGGCAAGGGAGGTAGCTTCTGCCTAGTCACGCAGCATCAGCTTCCTTGGACTAAAGCTTACGTGTCCTTAACAAGGTGATTCAGCCAGGGTCATTGCTTGTCCATTGACTATGTGAGGGCAAGAAACAAAATGGATGCCGTATCTAAGATGGATGCCATGAATTTACAACAGAATGCCCTACTTCTCAGTGAATACATGCTCGGCCCACAGCGAAAACACTGTCACCTACTAAATGGATCATTTACGGTTCACTGGTACCAAAATCGTGTCAGTACTACGATACCGAACACACGGGTTCGGATCGCTACAGAACCTCAGGCCGTCCTTTTGCCCTTACATAGGCAATAACTTACTCTAGTCAGAATCCATCTCTATATTCATCAGGTCACTGATATGTTGTTGGAGCATTATTCTATCCCGTGGCGTATCTCCTAAAACAGGTAGTCTTCTTACGCATGTTGCAGCACAAAGGCCACATAAGGCAGGACCACACTGAACGATGAGATAGCATGAGAATAAGAATACCAACAAAACACCAATGACTATCAGAACCTTCCATCCCCACGCAGATAACAGATTCCAGAACCATCCCATCAGTGACCAATCACCTTTGTCTACATGAATAGAGTCAGTGATCTTGTGTAACTTAGAAATGGCCTCATATACTGTTGGCGCATTATTTGGGATAAAGACACAGCAACTCGATTGGATCATCTTACATACTCCACCTTGATCTGCAAGTAATACGTCAAGGACCATACGGTTCTGCAACGTCATGAGGCGGTCCGCTTGAAGCTCAGCTGTCAGGTTACTAAGGGCACCAGCAGTTTCAGTAATGGTGGATTCAACTACCCGTGTTAGTTGACGCAAGTTCCTACTATTGGCCATGGGCCCCCAGAACGGAAGGAAACCTTTGAAAAAGTCTCCTGCTTCTTGGCCAGCTGTATCTTCCTTGTCGAAGACACCTCTCACAACTCTAGTCTTGTGATAATTCGGTGCAGCAGTGTATGTCGGAGGTAGTAGTCGGGCAATATAACATGAGCCTGAAAAGTCAGCAGGCAGCCATGTATATGCTGTGTCTTTGCAGACAAAATAGGTACCCTTAGCAGCTAAGAATGCAGGGGAAGACCGTGATGGATAAACGTACGTTTCAGTACAGTCACTCTTCGCTAGTCGAGCTCTCGGATTCCTCCCATTCCCTTGTAAACAGACCTGACCTTGGTGGGGTACGACCCAAATCGGAGTC
Organism: Triturus cristatus; assembly: GCF_964204655.1. Classification (NCBI taxonomy): domain Eukaryota; kingdom Metazoa; phylum Chordata; class Amphibia; order Caudata; family Salamandridae; genus Triturus; species Triturus cristatus. The sequence continues at coordinate 646,212,000 of NC_140584.1, read as the reverse complement.
GAGCTTTTACGCTTGTTTTCACCCAAACTAATGCCATACTCCGTAGCATTCCAACCCATATAAACTCATCCTTGGGAATAAACAGAGTGTTATTGACATCTCTAACCAAGTCAGTAATTCCCTTTACCAAGGCTCTATTAGCAGAGTTATACCTAGTGGAACGCGGAGGTCGCGGGGGATAGGTCTCTAGAGCATAGGCGAACATGGTCTGGAATGCCCAAAATGATCCATTATAACTAAAGGGCAGAACCAGATAGGGGATACCCTTGTTCATGGTATGTGGTATCAGACCACACACCCAGCAGTTCGTTGTATTTACTACTAGTTGGTGTTGGTGCAAGAGCTGAATGAAAGTGTTATTTATAAACTCAGAGCGTCGAGCTTGCTCGTGTGCAGGAAAAGGGTGAAAAGAATGAAGAGAAACAACAGTCGGAGAAACAGAAACATGGGGAGGCACTGTAGATGTGACAGGTGCAAAAATCAATTGGATACCAAAAACGATTCCGCCTACCAAAGTTATTAAAACAATCAGAAAGGTCAGAGCGCATTGCATCATGAAACATTTGCTATGCAAAATTTCATACAGTTTTGTCTTACGAGCATTTATGACGTTAGCTCGTCGCAGTTCAGGAAGCTCCATCTTCTACAACCGTTCGCAACGGATGGTTTGTACCTGTTGAAAAATTGCCTCTGTTTACCCTGGGAGTTCCCAAAATAAACAGAAGAGACCGACCTTGTGTCTGGCCCCCTGCAAGTTAAAACAAGGCACACGTTACGACCCTACGGCAACCCAGATGGCAAGGCGAGAGAACGACAAAAACAAAAGGACAAAAAATTATAGAGCAAACTTCCTGACTGAATGCAATGTGATAAGATCAAAACAGTTATCACACGGAAAGGTGATTATGCAATGTTATTGGTTCATGGAATGAGAACGTAGGTTATATCTGTACTTTCCGGGCCTTGTCTGATCTTGAAACAGCTGATCTGCAGGTGCAGTAATGTTCAAATCCACAGGTGGCAAATGTTCACTTTGTACAACACTCTGTTCAGGGTTCAAAGGAACAGTTCCTGGTGCAGTATCAGAGTTCTGTGTTTCAGATCGTTTGTCCGTCATGTACTCTGCATCACTGAAGGGGATAAGCCTAGGAACAGGTTCTGTCTCGGATACACCAAATCCCTGTCTAACCCAGTTGTCGTAGGGGAGTGGGAGAGGCACACGCTTCGTATGGGTAGCGTGCACCCAATTCTTCCTGCCAGCCAGGCGTACAGCAGTTCTTGTGACCAGGAGCACCTGAAACGGACCCACGAATCTTGGCTGGAGGTTCCGGGTCCATCCGAAGTTCCGCACCACAACCAGATCACCGGGTTTCAATGTGTGACCTGGACTCTCTGGCAGCTTAGGCAAGGATTCAAATACCTGTTGGTGAATAAGACTCAATTTAGCAGTCAGGTCAAAAAGGTAATCAATCAACATTGGATATTCGATCTGTTTGAACTCCTTGGGCCTAGGGACTCCCCAGACATTAGCAGGGCGACCAAACACAATCTCATATGGGCTAAGCCCTACTCGAGAGTGTACAGTCGCTCTGGTGGACAATAAAGCCAAAGGCAGTGCGTCTGGCCAAGATAAACCAGTGGAAGCTTGGATTTTAGCAAGTTTCAGCTTCAAGGTACCATTGTACCCCTCAACCAAACCCGCTGACTGTGGGTGATTTGCACTATGGAATTTTTGCTTAATTCCCAAACCCGTACACACACTCTGCATAACTTTCCCTACGAACTCACTTCCATTGTCCGACCATACAATCCGTGGCATACCATACCTGGGGAAGTACTCTTTGAGGAGGATTCTGGCAGTGGACATAGCAGTGTTATCCTTTAACGGATACGCTTCAATCCATCTCGAAAAAGCACAGACTACCACTAGGACATATTTGAGATTATTACATCTGTCCATGTGGATAAAGTCCAACTGAATCACTTCAAAGGGACAAGAAGGGGGAGCAAAGTGACCAGCTGGGGTTGGGGTTCCCTTGCCAGGATTATGCATCAGGCATACCATGCAATTTTTCACCACTCTCTCCGCGCACTTAGTAATTCCATCGTTCTTCCATACTGGAGCTAACATCTTACAGATCCCTTTCGAACTGATGTGCGCCGCTCCATGCGCCATAGTGACTACCGCAAGTACATACGCATCAGGTAGCATCCAACGCTGATGCTCAGACAAATCAATGCAGCATCCACCCGAATCCATTTTACCCGTTTTCTCCTTCCATGCATTCTTCTCATTTTCAGTTGCTTCATTCTGGATTGCCTTCACACTTTCAATCGTATTCTCACACATTCCTGATTCAGCAATCCATCTTGCAGACGTTACAACGTACATTCGGCTCATCATGTTCTTGGCCGTCTCTTTGGCGACCTCATCAGCAAACGCATTCCCACGGCCAACATCATCCGTAATCCTCCGGTGAGCTCTGCATTTCACAATCGCAACTTCATTCGGTAAGGTCAGAGATTCCAACAGGTCATTGACTAACTGTCCATGTTGGATCTTAGTCCCATGGGACGTGAGAAAACCTCTTTCTTTCCACAAGCGACCAAAACTATGTGCTACGCCAAAGGCATACTGGCTGTCAGTAAACACATTCACTCTCTTTCCCTCAGCTAAAATACACGCTCTTGTCAATGCAATTAATTCTGCAGCTTGGGCAGAATTCTGACTCACTCTTGCAGTCTCGACAACCGTACTCAAAGTCGTAACTGCATACGAAGCCGTCACATCACCAGTCTGTAGCTTGAAACACGATCCATCGACATACAAAGTACCATCTGGATCTAGTAACGGAGTATCTTTTAAATCAATCCTACCTTTTGTCTCTTCCTCAGTTCTAAAACAACAGTCATGGGGCTCTGAATCACTCGACTCCTGAGTAGTCGGCAACAGCGTTGCTGGATTCAATATGCTGCATCGCTTGATCTGAATGTGACTTGCCAAAAGTGTCAGCTCATAGCCTGATAGTCTAGCACTGGTGAGGTGCTGAGTTTTCAATCGATTCATGAGTGTATCCACAGCATGTGGAACCATGACTACTAACATGTTGTTCATGACCAATCCAGCAGACTGTCGAATAGACACTGCAGCTGCTGCTGTAGCTCTCAAACAACTTGGCAACGCTCTGGCTACCGGATCTAATGTGGATGAGAAATACGCACAAGGTCGCTGCTTGTCACCAAATTGTTGCGTCAAGACACTCAACGCACAACCCTCTCTTTCATGGACATATAGTGTAAACGGCTTACTGTAGTCAGGAGTACCTAACACAGGAGCTGAGCACAACGCATTACGCAATTCCGAGAAGCTCTGTTGACATTCATCAGACCATGGCAAAGGACTCTGAACACCTTTTCCAGTCAGAGCCACCAATGGTTTTGCCATGAGAGAAAAATTTGGGGTCCATTGTCTGCAATATGACGTAATACCCAAAAACGCACGCACTTCTTTCTGTGTGCTTGGTACAGTCATCTGTGAAATTGCTTTGATTCTCTCTGGGGTCAACCTTCTTCCCTCCTTTGACAAAAGATGACCTAAGTAGGTCACTTCTTGGCAACAATATTGTAGTTTAGAAGGTGAAACCTTGTGATGTAAGTCTGATAAATGACGCAGCAAAGAAATTGTAGCTGTTTTGCAAGTTTCCTTGTCGTCAGCGGCCACTAAAAGATCATCTACATATTGGATCAGAGCAACACCAGGTGGAAGTACAAAAGCATCTAATTGACTTTTTAATGCTTGGCTGTAAATTGAAGGGCTTTCACAATAACCTTGTGGGGCGCGCTTGAATCTGAAACTACGACCACCTAAGGAGAAACCAAAAATATCCCTACTTTCCTCGGCTATCGGAATGCTGAAAAAGGCATTCTTCAAGTCGATCACTGTAAACCATGTAGCTGAGGCAGGAATCAACTTCAATAATGCAGTGATATCTGGGACCACAGGAAACTGTGGAACCACTATTTTATTAACCTCTCTGAGGTCAATCACAAATCTGTAGATTGGAGGTTTGGAAGGGTCAGTGCGTTTCAAAATCGGCAGGACAGGACTATTGCAGACATTTCCTCTAGTTTCTTCTATCACATCTTTCTGTATCAAATCTTGCACGATCAGTAAAAGCGCACGTTCACCTTCATTTGAAATCCGATACTGTGGGATTCGTGGGAATCTAACATTTGCCTTCAGACTCACCACATAAGGGGGAATTTCCAGAAGACCTACATCATTAGGACCAGTCGCCCAAAGATTATCAGGGAGAGAACGCAGCTCCGGTGGGAGCTTATCCATCGACAAGTACATTGGAGAGATGACTCTCTTACCCAACGTGAGCTGTACTCCCGAAGGAGAACAGTACAATGTCGCATGCAGGCGTTTCAACAGATCTAAACCAAGCAGATTCTCATTACAACCGGTCGTCAGAATAAGGGGTGCTTCTAGTTGACATGGCCCCACAGAAATTGACAAAGGACCAGAAACAGGGTTGTGAACAGGGGCGCCTGAGAAACCTACTGAAATGTTCGTTGAGCCAGACAAAGGTGCGCCAGGGAGTTTCGCGTGCATAATTGAACTTTTTGCTGCACCAGTATCCAACAGAAACGGTTCAATCACGCCTGATGTAGCTACTGCGACATAAGGTCCACTCTGATCAACTGGAACTTATACTACTCCCTCTCTCTGCCTGTGGCTGTCCTAGTACTCACTTTGCTGAACTTCTTCTCTACCTTCATAATAATCCTCAACATGGTATTGGGGGGGTCTACCTGATTGTGTAGATTGTACATTTCGCTGATCGAAATAATTAGATGGGCGATCAGTCTGTGGAGGCATAGCACCACGTCCTCTACCTCTAAGAGCTTGCATAAACCCACCACGACCTCTCTGAGCTGGGACACCACTAGTTTGTGAGTGCACAACTGGACACTCATTCTTATAGTGACCCTCCTTTTTACAATAGGCACACTGATTCCATGCTAACTGTTGTCGGGGAAAACCATAGTCAAATCTTTGGGACATCCCTTGCTGGAATTGTGGCTGTTGCTGAAACTGGGGTCGTTGCTGTGAATCTGACTGATTCGAGCGAGGCGGATACGCCTGTTGCAAAAGAACTTTAGTTTTCAAGTCTTTTGTCTTCTTTTCTGACTTTTCCTTCTCTTCTTTTTCTCTATTTTCGTAGTACTGAGCAGTTGCGAGTATCTGTGCTGTCGTCGACACCGCCCATGCACTCTCAGAATCCTTCAACTTGTTACTAAGCTCAGGCAATAAATTAAACACAAACTTGTCGACAAACAACCTCTGACCTCCCTCAGTACTCATATCTTGCCCACTGTGGTCTACGAAGGTCTCTTCAAATCTAGTGAAGAAATCAGAGACGCTTTCGTCCTTCTTTTGCTTGCACGCTGATAATTTATCCCAGTTGACCCGTAACGCTGGCATCAGCGTTTTCATAAAATTGATTATTCTGCCAGGCAAAGCAGCAATCAGAGGCTCAGGTTTAGCACCACCAACTTGTTGTGCATCTGCCGCTATAATAGCTGGCCAATCACCTCCTAAAGCAACTTGGTGATTCTCATGGCGAATTTTGGCCCATATAGGCTGTGGCACTACATTGCCAAATAGCATTTCGATGTCTGCCAAATTCATGACGCACGCTTGAACTGTCTGGGTTAACTCTTTATAATACCCAGCAGGATTCTTACGCGGGTCCGGCAACGCCTGTTTTACTGCTAATACTTCGGCCCGCTTCCAAGGGATATGTATCCACACTCTATGGAAATGTGCTGGAGCAGCTAAAATATTATTAGCCGCATCAGCTTGAACTGCATCGCGCCATATCGGCGGAACTTAATCATCGGATACTGACCTCGCTTCTTCCTAGTAATCGGAGAACCATCAGAGTCCCTTGGTGCTCGAAGAGGAGAATCAGACCTGTATGCTAAAATCAGTTCTATCGCTTTCTTTACTTCCGAACCTATTACCATTCCTGCAGCGAACCTTCTCTGAATATGTATCAAGTCAGCGGGAACGGAATCTAAGTCATCATCATCCCATTCCTCACGCAAAAGGGAACACATCACGTCAAAGACATAACGCTGAGTTGGTTCATTCCATTGCATAAATGTATCCAACACTCTTCGTGCATCATACTTCGCAGCTTTCGACATCCACCTAAGAGCTGTCGAATCTAATATTCCTCGTTCCTGGGGACAAGGAAGCTGACTACGTCTCTGTGTAGAGTCAGAAACGGGTGTCTTAATTAAAGACCTGTAGAGAGGAGTTAAGATATTAGTTACAGAGTCAGTTATTTTCCGACGAACAGAAAGCGGAGTCAGAATGTCTACAGAGTTCGGGGACAAGGAAGCTGGAGCAGATGAAATTGTAAGGATAGAAGTAGTAGGTAAAGCAGTTTGCGAAACGTCAGGCAAAGACGGAATAGGCAACCCAGGTAGAGGGGGTGCCGGAGGAACATTAACCACAGGAAGAATAGGAGCTTGAATCAAAGGAAAAGGAACAACTATTCCAGGCTGACCAGCAGCCGGTTGCACAACAGGTGGTACCTGTGGTGCTGTAATACCCTGTGCATACGGTGGAGGTGATCTCAATAGGTAAGACAACAGGGGATCCTTTTCACAGTCCTCTATTGGCTTAGCAGGACACGATGGCAAGGCAGGGTAGCACTTATCAATCGCCAAATTATGTTCTCTATTCGCTACCTCTACTGCTTTTTCAGTTTCGTTGACATGCAACTGCCTAGCAGACTGCATTAAAGTCAACCCTTTCTCTTTCTGTTCCTTCTTCATTTTTCTAATTTCTCTCTGTCTAGCTTCTTTACGCCAAAAGCGAAAAGAATCGAACATTGCCGGCCGGGCTTTCTTTTTAAACAACTTCACTTCTAGATTGTCTAGAATTTTAGTTTCAAAGCTACCATGTGGTGGCCAACTAAGGACACCATCTTTCCTGGTGTAACGGACCCACACTCCATTATAAGTGATAGGACCCACACCATGTTTACAATAGAGCTCATATGTAGGAGTTCCGATCGGAGGAACCGGACACGAGTCCTCCAACCGGGAATCCCTGTTGCAACTTAACCAGGACAGGAAACAATTACTACGGCTAGTCATTACAAACTAAAGACAAATTCTAACCAAAATGCGCAAAGAACTTAGGCCTACCAAATGAACCAATACCAAACCAAAGATTATCTTAACACGAGCAACCAATGATAATCTACAAATCCAAAACGAACGTACCCAGAGAGCAAAAGGATTATCCGAACAAGAGCAACCAGTGATAAATCCTTACAAGAGCAACTAAGAGCAATCAAACTGGGCGCAACCCACTTAATACTTAACTGAAATGTCGAAGACGTCACCAAGGAGAACCCGCCTACATCTCGCCGTACTAAGGTCTGCACCTCGGGTCCAAGACAGGGCGACAGTCAGGGCAGCGGTCCTCTGTAGCCGTCTGGGAGCGGGAACCTTCGTGGAAGAGATCGTCGGGCCACTTTTACGACATACAGGGATCGATGAAGCGGGGTACCCCCCTCCGGAATCTTCACACGAAGCTCCTCGAAATCTTCAGGATTTGGACCGGTACCGGTTGACGTCGCCCCACGCTGGGCGCCAAATGAGGTTCTGGACTTTTCTAGAGTCCAGAGGTGTCAGGGAAACAACACCCAAAAGACCCCTGAGTTCCTTCCTGCCTTGGTGCACAAATAAACAGAGACACGGGCTTCTCGATGGTGGCGTCAGAGACCAAGGTTTATTTACTGCAGGGACACAGAAGTCGTAGGAACCACACAAAGGCAGAATCTAGGAGACTGTTCCAATTGTATAAAGTGGGTCGCTCCTTAAATACACCAAATGTGTCCTCAGGCAGCATTGCAAAAATATCTTTCATGCCTAGCCCGGTATCCCAAACAAACAATAAACATATACCAAACGATAATTATTTGTAAGTTTCCAGTGTTCGATCAAGTCTTCATGTCAGTTTTCCATTCTTCGACCGATCCTCCCCATCATAAAAATTGTATCCTCCCCATAGTAAAAGCCCAGAAGGAGAGGAGCGGAGCCAGGTGTAAAAGATTGATAAGTAGGATAAGAGATGCTTGTGGGTCATAAACGGGCATGGCTACTGTCTTCGGCCTCCTAATCGTGATCAGGCCAACGAACACAAGAACCAGTATAGCATGATTGGCCTCAGGCAAGGGAGGTAGCTTCTGCCTAGTCACGCAGCATCAGCTTCCTTGGACTAAAGTTTACGTGTCCTTAACAAGGTGATTCAGCCAGGGTCATTGCTTGTCCATTGACTATGTGAGGGCAAGAAACAAAATGGATGCCGTATCTAAGATGGATGCCATGAATTTACAACAGAATGCCCTACTTCTCAGTGAATCCATGCTCGGCCCACAGCGAAAACACTGTCACCTACTAAATGGATCATTTACGGTTCACTGGTACCAAAATCGTGTCAGTACTACGATACCGAACACACGGGTTCGGATCGCTACAGAACCTCAGACTAGCAAGGCATAAATAGCACATGCAACTGTGCTGAGTGTAGCACGCACACATGCATTTCATCACAAGGAAGGAGGTAAGAGGGTCATCTTGTTGAAATAAGTGCCAGAGGACCACCAGTTTGGCTTCTGACTCTTATACCTTTCAAATGAAATCAGCAGTGTTATGCGCAGGTATGACAGCAACTCCAGATGTCCATCAAGGGCACCCATGAATTGAGCAATGCTGTCATTGCCACACCTCTTTTAGAGTGTGCTGTCTGTTTGTGTCTGGCAAAAAATGGAAGATGTTGCTAATCATCACAGAATCCTCTATTAAGAGACAGTCCACATGTGACAAATACTTGGCCTGTCATTCTGAAGTACGTAGCCCCTTAGATGTAAAATCTGAGGTACCTGCAATTGTCCAGAGAAAGCAGAACCTGCTTTACATGCTTTGCGGGGTTCTGAAAAAAACACAGATCAAGAACAATTGATTCATTAGGATGGAAGTCAGTTGGCACTTTTGGAATAAACATAGAATGGTATGCAGAATAACGCATTAGGGTTTTGAAACAGATCCTTCAATTTAAATGTTAGTATTTTGACACAGGTGAGCACTAAGAGAAGAATTTTCCATGAAAGACACTTAATGGGTGTATTTGCCCTGTAAATGGGTTCAAGTGGGGTTTCCTGAACTGGCGTAGGATATTCTTCATTTTCCCACTAGACAGGCAATGCACAATCCGGAATGCCAAAACAGTCCCTCGAAGATTATTACTAGATGATGATGCAGGAGAAAAGATACAGCTTACTTTGGGTCTACTCTGTCAGAAGCTTAAAATAGGTGATAAATGTATTTACATGGAAGCCTGTTTGCTGCCCGACTGGGCCAGGTGAAAAAGATAGGTCAGACATTGATTAGGTATCACAGAAACCAGGCCCAATGTTCGACATACATCAGATACAAAATGTCTTTCATTTAGTTGTTTTAGTAGTCCAAATCGCTCATCCTTAAGACTGCCAGCAGTCAGAAGTAACGTCTAAGTTGGAAAATTCCAGGTGCACTGGAACCAGGATGATAGGTTAAGAGACACTGGGACTCGGTAATGTATCTGCCATTCATTCCTTGTCTAGAGATCCAGTCACTTGCCCAATGGGCTGCACAGGACCTCCAAGATATGGAGAAGTTCTGTGAACCAATATTTTGAAGAACTCATTGAGCCATCATGATAATGCAACAAGAGTTTGCTGATCACTCCTGGGAGAAGCAGAAGTGTTAGGAATATGCAATGGTCTTGTACCATGGAATTGAAAACGCATCCCCCTGATACTTCTTACCATTGCATGTTTGCAAAGAATCTACATTTCTTGCTGGTTGCTGCTGCAAAGCGATTTGATGACCCCAAAAACTAAACATTCTGTCCAGCTGGGGATGGTCTGGCACAGAATTCTATTGTGAAAATATAATCTACTATATATCTCTGCTGCTAAGTCTCCATGGTTAATGAGATCATACTCAGCTGTGCTTGAAGGAGAATGTTCAATTTTGTCATAACAGTACTTGCAGGAGGCTGACTTAATATATGGTGTACACTTAAAGGAGTGATGCACCTTGCACTAATGCAGGCAACCCTTATGGTGATTTTAGTGGTCTTTGATAATCTTAGGCTCTCAAAGTGGCAGCTGTGGAGAGCAGCCTATAGGCTTATCTTGAAGGAGTGTAAAGCAGCTTGTTTTACCACATTTATCCAGTAGTGTAGATTAGATGAAAAAGAATCACACAGTGTTTATAAAAATCTGCCTATTTATTACACAACATAGTCACTATCACACATTGGTATTTTTCAACACCGGAGATATCAACAATACACATGAAAATCCCCGGACGACCCCTGCCGACCACACCGCTCTGAACCCACCGCACCCCACCGCCCACGACACCCTGACAACCTGGGCCAACGTGAGCATCGAGGACACAATCAAGACCATGGGAACAATCCACTCCGGTTCCCCATCTGACCCTCTCCCGCACCACATCCTCAACAAAGCCAGCAATTCCATTGCACCCCACCTGCAAAAAATCATCAACCTCTCCTTCGAGACCGCCACCTTCCCTGAGAACTGGAAGCACGCAGAGATCAACGCCCTACTGAAGAAACCCAAAGCGGATCCGAGCGACCTCAAGAACTTCCAACCCATCTCCCTGCTTCCGTTCCCAGCAAAGGTCATCGGGAAGATAGTAAACACCCAGCTCACCCGTCACCTCGAAGACAACAACATCCTGGACCCGTCCCAATCAGGATTCCGCAGCAACCACAGCACCGAGACCGCCCTCATCGCCGCCACAGACGACATCAGGATCCTGCTGGACAACGGCGAGATGGCGGCCCTCATCCTCCTAGACCTCTCCGCTGCCTTCGACACCGTCTGCCACCCTCAAGGATCCTCCCTCAGCCCGACGCTGTTCAACGTCTACATGGCACCACTAGCACGCATCGCCCGACAGCACGACCTCAACATAATCTCCTACGCTGACGACACTCAGCTGATCCTCTCCCTCACCAAGGACCCCCTTACCGCCAAATTCAACCTCCACCAGGGAATGAAGGCCGTCGCCGACTGGATGGAGGACAGCCGCCTCAAACTGAACACAGACAAGACGGAAATCCTCATCCTCGGGTCCAACCCCTCCGCATGGGACGACTCTTGGTGGCCCACGTCACTGGGGTACCCCCGGCCCCCACCGACTCACGCAACCTGGGTGTCATCCTCGACTCAAAACTCTCCATGACCAAACAAGTCAACGCAGTCTCCTCCACCTGTTTCAACGCCCTCTACAGATAGATCCCGACAAACACGAGGAAAACTGTCACCCAGGCCCTAGTCAGCAGCAGACTCGACTACGGAAACCCCCTCTACGCCGGAGCCTCGTCCAAGCTCATCAGCAGACTTCAGAGAATCCAGAATGCCTCTGCACGCCTGATCCTCGACGTCCCGCGCCGCTACCACATCACCCCCCACCTGAGGAACCTACACTGGCTCTCCGTCGACAAAAGAATCTCCTTCAAGCTCCTGATCCACGCACACAAGGCACTCCACAACACCGGCCCAGCCTATCTCTACAGTTGACTCTCCTTCTACGCACCCAACAGGAAACTCCGCTCCACCGACCATGCCCTGGCCACGATCCCACGCATCCGGAGAACCACTTCCGGAGGCAGATCGTTCTCCCATCGCGCGGCCAGGACTTGGAACACCCTCCCACTCCACCTGCGACAGACCGAAGATCTGCTGACCTTCAGGAGGCAACTCAAGACCTGGCTCTTCGACCCATAGCAGCAGCACCCGCCCCCCCCCCTCCCCCCCAGCGCCTTGAAACCCTCACGGGAATGTAGTGCGCTTTACAAATTATGTGATTGATTGATTGAAAATACTTCAAAGAAATCAGGTAAGCAGCAAAGATTTACGCTGGTCAACAGGGGGAGATCAAACCATTTACTAAAAAGTGGAATGTGAATTGCAAGGAAGAACGGGACTTGGATCAGAGGACTTAGAGAAGCTGGGAGAACCAGAAACTACCCAAGGTAAATACCCAAGAACCCCATGAAGACTATGTGCAGAGTGGAAACACGGCCGCATACCCAATGGAAGTCAATGGAGAAGTCGCAGTTCCAGTTAAAAATAAAAATAAAAAAAGGACCCTCCCCAGAGGACCCCGAAGAAACCCTTTGGAGGACAGAAGGTTGGAGAGCCACCCCACTCGTGAATGCCCCAGTAACCAGGGAAGCTGGTGCATAGGATTGAAGTGACGTCAGAGCCTCCCGTAGACGACAAAGGAAGCCTTGGGAAGAAAGGCCTCTGTAGAAATCTCAGAAGAGAATATATGACGTTACAATGCATGCAATTACCACACATGCTTTTACAACGCAGTCTTTACATTACAACTACCATTACATTGCATGTTTTTACAATGCATGTCATTACAAAGCATTTATAAAAACTACGATTACAACGCATTCCATTACAACGCATACCATTACAACGCATATTACTTTTAGGGCAACAGTAGCGTAAGTGTTGGATAGTGTATGGATAAAAATTATTATTCCCACTCCAGTGAGTGCAACAGTAGGGTAAGTGTTGGATATTGTAGGGGTCAAAATTACTAGGAGTTGCACAGTGTTGGGGTAAAAATTACTTTTCCCACTCCAGTGAGTGCAACAGTAGGGAAAGTGTTGGATAGTGTATCGGTAAAAAATTCTATACTCATGTACCCCAAAACCCATACCTAACCTAATACTAAAAAAAATCTCCATTACTTACCTTATAGTGTATTGTAATGGCATGCATTGTAATGGTATGCTTTTGTAATGGCATGTGTTGTAGAGACATGCGTTGTAAAGGCGTGCATTGTAATGGCATGCATTGTAAAGGCAGTTGCGTTGTAACAGTTGCGTTGTAAAGGTAGGTTGTTGTAATGACTGCATTGTAATGGATGTTTCTGTGAAGATGTCGGGTAGAATCCAAGGTTAGATTCTTGTAGAGGAGAACCTGCAAGCAGAGGGGACAGAGTCTATGCCACTTGCAGGTGACGAGGAAGCACAATGCCCACCCTCTGCAAAGAGCTCATGCGAGTTGACGAGGACCTTGTCACTGCAGTTATGGGGGCCAGGCAACGCTGAGGAAGACTAGGAGCCGTAGACGAGCTGTCCCGCGTCGGATGTCAGTATCTAGGTGGTCGGTGTCTGGAGGGAGCACCAACAAGCCTTGGTAGCCGCAACTGGTGTCGGAGACGAGAAGATGCAATCCTTGGGACCAGCAAGGTCCAAGGGATTCACCAAGTGCAGGAGAGTCAGAGTAGGCCAGAGCAAACAGGGGAGTCCACCAAACCAGGAGAAGACCCTCTAGAGGACTCCCAGGCCGAAGGCAAAGGAATCGCAGAAGGACCTCAGGCAGCTCACCAAAGATGGAGGCCCATGGTGCAAAGGAGGCAGGGAAGAGGCTGATCTTCGAGGGATGAGGTGCTGGAGGCTAGAGCATCTTGTAGTCCCAAGATCTCAGGAGTGCTGAGTTAACATGCCTTGGCAACGGCACGTCGACGAGGTGCACAGGGGTTCGGTTCCAGCAGCTCCGACGAGGGATACTGTCGTCCAAAAGCAGACCGGTCAGCTTTGTTGCAGTGCCTGCAGATGCAGGGGAGTTACTCTTTCACTCCAAGGGAAATTTCTTCAGATGTCCTTGATGCCCACAGACCTTCTGGAGAACCTGAAAGAAGCACAGACACAGACTAGGCAGAAGGCATGCAAAACAGCGAGAACAGGAGCAGCAGGAGTCTTCCTTGATGCAGTCTCGGTTCCAGGAGTAGTCAAACGTAGACTAAGTGTCCAGGCGGTCGAAGAGTGTCTTGGTGTAGGAAGGGCCCCCTTTTTGCATAGTTACTCCCGACTTTTTTTCTGACACATGATGCACTTTAACGTGATGTGCCCTCGGTCACTGCTAATCAGGTTCCCAGGGCCTGTGTTCTTTCCCAAAGCTGTACCACAATTGGCACATCTCTGGCCACAGGTAAGCCCCTTGTAAAAGGCACCATAGGTACCAAGGGCACTGTGACCAGGGAAAGCCTCTAAGGGCTGCAGCACCTATTGTGCCACTCTTAGGGGCCCTGCCCCTTAACACCCACACACTGCCATTGCATGCTGCGTGTTTTGGTGTAGAGAAAAGCGAAGAGTTGACATGGCACACATCCCAGAGTGCCATGCCTACAATCCACTTCCTGTTGCCTAGGTATGCCACCCTTCTAGCAGGGTGCACTAGACCCTAGGTGAGGGTACAGTTGCCTGAGCACTGTACCCCTACAGTGTCTAAGTCCACTCTCAGACATTGTAAGTACAATAAAGCCATAAATAGTATATGGTCTGGGAAATGGTCATTGCGAACTCCCCAGCTCCATAATGGCTTTCCTGAACACTGGTTAGTTTGGTAGCAAACTTCTCAGCACATTAAACCCACACTGATGCCAGTGTGGGATTTCATGCAAAATGCACAGAGGGCATTTTAGCGATGCCCCCTGAAAATGACCAGCTGTTGCGAATTACCTGAGTGCGCCCCACGAGTGCCTGACGGACAACGTCTTGAGTAACCAATTCCGGTAACGATGCCGGGAACACAGAACATTGCGGGACTACGATTCCCATGAGCCTCCGGAAATCGTTGTTGGCGTGATGACAAACGCCTAGAAAGTGAACGACGGACTACGGAACTGGGTCGGAAATTCCATTGTTGTTTTTGCCGTGAATGAAGAACGTTGCCGATCTCGCTCCGGTGAGGTAAGGGTGCTTTGCACCACTCACTGAGTATTTTCCTGACTATAGTTTCTTTGCTCATGACCTTCCGGGACTTCTGTTGACAGATAAGCCTTACGCCCTGGCTACCGTGTCTGGAATTCTGTTTCAGCCTCTTGTCGAGGCCATTTCTCTCCCCAGCATCCACGTTCCTACTCTCAGTTACTCACTTAGCCCGGAGTGTATACAGAGACTGGGCGATTGTCGTCTATACTGGAGGAGACGTTTTTCTCAGCTACAGTACTTTGGTTCCCAGAGCCTTGCATTCAAAGCGTATTGATATGGGCAATAGGAGCATGAAGTGAAAGTTCCACGCTTTCTATTTTCGTTGGTATAACTATCTAATGGTTGCTAGTGTTATTCATTGGTGTGCTGTTTTCTTGGACTCTCATTAACAGGGGTTCACGTCAGCGGTACGGACTACCCTCGACCCCCTATGAAGCCTAAAGGAGTCTGTGAAGGGTATGCTATTGTATGGTTTAGGACTTGCTCTCAGACTCATGTCGGTGGTGTAATTGATTCCTCCTGATGTATTATGATTTAGGTAGTTTCATGCATCTGGTTACAGCCCACCTTCTTCCCTCAAGAAGAACTGTTGAATGGGTCCCATAGGAACTACACACTGCCTTGTGTTGTTTTATTTCTTTACAGGTATACAGCACATAATCCTATATGTATTAAGTACCTGAAAGTTTGAATGGACCTACTGGCGTTTTAGAAAAGAAGAGTTATTGATTGTGTCTTGTTGTCATTACAGGGCTCCCTCCTTGCAGTTCCCTTCCTTTCCTTTCCTCACTTGATCATCCCACTGACCTATGCATTTATGGCTATTCTGGCTTAGGGCTATCAAGAGGTGGACCTACAAGCCGACCCTGAGGATACCCAACGGTGACACCAGCCCTGTTGTGGTTCCTGAATGGCTGTCCAGCATTTGCCACCACCAGACAGGTTTCTTTACCCCTCGGTAGAGAGCTTCCGACCTCTGTGCCCAGAAACAAAGTCCATCCTGGGCAGAGGTGTCATGGCACCTCCCCCCCAGGATGGGCCTGGTCCACGAAGTGGAAGTCTCAAAGGCCTGCCACCTTTGTATGCTGTCTCTGCCTTTTGCTGCCCCCAACAACTGGCTCCCACCGGTTCTGACCCACACTTTGGCCTGGAGAATCAGCGTAAAAAGGTAGGAGTAGAGGTGAGCCCACCTTTGCCAACACCACCGCTCAGGTGGGGGAGGCGAGGTGAAGCACACTTAACAGTCCCCTCCATCTTGAAGATGAGGGGACCCAACCAAATAGGAAGAGGCTCATGTCCCCTCCCACTGGAGGATGGTATAATAGGGGTTGTACTCACCCCAAGGAAGGGACCAATTGGTCCCGACCTTCACACCCCTGTAAAAGCTCCTACATTTAGAATTTAGAGGCAACCCTGAACCTTGCCTCCTTAGATTCGAGGAAGAAAGTGTCGTACTTTAATATTCGGGACCGCGTAGGGGACAGGGCCCTACCCCTGTCTATCTTGGTATTAGCGAACCGCAAATGGTAAATGCGGCATGTACGAGTGCTTTATATATCGTTCTAGCTATGAATGCACTGTGTACACGTTATTCTGCTTCACTACGCGGGTTCCATTTTGGAAGCAGTGGCCATCTTGTCATTGCCCTCACATAGGCTATGATGGAGTTAATACGGGCCTCACAGTAAATGGGCTTTCCCTCTGACTTCTCTGTGACCTGGGCAGCTGGCTCTGCTGCCCCGGGTCAAACCGGTTTCACGAGCTCCCCTTCCTCCGTCCACCTGTGATTAGCATCAGGGTTTGACCCGTCATAAAGCCCTTTCATTCTAGACAATCCCCCGGCTAATCTCTTCCACACCTGCTTGTTCCTGCTTTATGACTTGTTTCCCAAAACAGGAGATGCTCATGTTTATTGGGGGGTCTCTTTACATCAAACGTGGGATCTGAACCTTACTGTGTAAATCATTGTGGGCTGGCCGAACTGGAATGTGGGATGGTCATCATGACTCTGCTTTTTCGTTTGTAATGTATACCTTTATATGACCATATCGTAAACCAAGGAATGTGTGCCTGGAGCATGATATTTTGTACTTAAGGAGAAGTCCGTTCCTATGATTTTCAGCAGTCTCCTGAGAACATACACGCTGTTGTACTTCTAGGATACCTGTCATTGGTCTGCAGCCAATAAACGAATCTTTGACTTCACCCAGAAGACTCTGTGTTTCTGTAGGTCCGGAACAGGGTGAACCCCGAAGTCATAGGGTGTGTGCCCCTGCACCGCTGGGTCTAAAATACCCAGTACTTCAGTTTGGCGCCCAACTCGGGACGATTTCAGCGGTACCAGTCCAAGCCAGAGGTTCGTGAGGAGCTTCGTGTGGAAATTCCGGAGGAAGGCCGCCACTTCATCGACCCCTGCATGTCGACGTGGTCCGAAAGTCTTTTCTACGAGGTTCTCCGCGTCCCGACGGCTACGAAGGACTGCTGCCCTGATTAATCGACCTGTTTTGGACCCTTGACGAGTTTGAGAGAGCGAAACAATCGAGAGAGTCTTCTGGTGACGCCATCGATCAGCAATATTCAGTTAAGTATAAGTGGAGCGTCTCCCATTTGTTTTGGTATCCTTCGGGATAATTTGAATTGGTACTTTGGAGTTTGCAAACGCCAAAACCAGAGGACTCGTGTATTCACGAGAATATCGTATTCGATAATCCTTTGACGTTTGGATCTAGACTAGTGAGCGAAGATGCCTGGTTCTGGACTATTTGGTAGATTATTCTGTTTGGGTTGTGGAAAAGATTTCCAGCTAGAGGAATCATGTCCGGTTCCTCCGGTTGGAACTCCAACTTATGAGCTCTATGTGAAACATGGCGTAGGCCCCATTGCATATAACGAAGTTTGGATCCACTACACCAGGAAAGATGGTGTTTTAAAATGGCCCCAAAATGGTAGTTTTGATACCGATATTTTAGATAATCTGGAAATTAAATTGTTTAAGAAGAAAGCCCGGCCGGCGATGTTTGACTCTTTCCGCTTATGGCGAAAGGAAGCCAAACAGAAGGAAATTAAGTTAGCGAAAAAGAATAAGAGAGAGAGAGGTATGTCAGTAATGCAAGCAGCTGTACAATTTAAAGACAATGAAGAGGAGCAAATGAATGAGCAATTGCACAGGCAGCGTAGGTTAGGGATTGACAAATGTTACCCAGCTTTGCCACATTCTAAGCAGGATGAGTCAGAAGAAAAGGAGAAAGATCCCTTGATGTCACATTTGTTGAGTTCGCCACCCCCGTATGCTCAAACTGCCACGGCGCCTCCCCAGCTTGTAAATATGCCGCCTCCAGTGCATATACTGCAAGCCTTGCCGCAACCGCCAGTTGCTTTGCAGCCAGTTCCTATTCCTGTAGCGCAGCCCTCTCAAGCGCCGCCAGTTGTGCTTCCAACTGCCCCCGCACTTTCTGCGACTTTGCCTAATCCAGTAACTGCCTCCCCTAACACTCTTCCTTCCACCACTCCAGTACCTGTCTCTACACCCTCTTTTCTTCCCTCTGTTTTTCCCCCTGTTCTCGCCTCAGCTTCTCCTTCAGCGCGACAGCGCTTAGCTAATGTGGTTACTACATTAATGTCTCCTCTCTTTGGGTCATCTGGTGCAACTCCTGGTGTACAGCGTAAGCAGTTGCGCAGCCAATTGCCTAACCCTGATGAGAAAAAGATAATAGATCACATGGCGCGTAGATGGATCGCTTTTCCTTCACTTTATGATGTGGAATCAGTTGTCAACATTTTCCATCAATGGGATGCCCCTAAACAGAGATATGTGTTTGAGAAAATGTGCGAAATTCTCTGTGAAGAATTGGAGGATAGTGGTAAAAATCCGAACCCGCAGGAATTGTGTAGAGTGAGGTTCGATTTTGGAACTGGTATAATTGTGGACCGCGAAGTAGATAAAGCAGTTGCGGTTGTATTGTCCTTAAGGAATGACGATTGCCAACAGTCATTGTTTGAACAAGAGGTCCTTGTGGGGAAAAAGGCAAAAGCGCGACAATACCCTATGAGAGAAGTTCCCCCGGTATGGAAGGAAGCGGTTGCAGCTGTCGGTGGTAACCCCGCTGTGGCAGCGCATTTCCAGCGTGTTTGGGTGCATGTTCCATGGAAGCGCTCTGAGGTGTTAGCGCTTAAGCAGTCCTTGCCTGATCCCCGTAAAAACCCAGCAGGTTATTATAAAGAGTTGTCACAGACGGCAGGGTCATGCATTATGAATCTGGCCGATATAGACATGTTGTTTGGCAATGTTGTTCCACAGCCTCTATGGGGATCAATTCGTAATGTAGATCACAATGCAGAACTAGGGGATACATGGGCTAACATTGTTGCTGCTGATGCTAGACAAACTGGTGGTGCGAAACCAGAACCTTTAGTAGCTGAATTGCCTGGTAGAATCATCACGTATATGAAGACAATAATGCCTGCGATGCGCGTAAATTGGGACAAGTTATCTGCATGCAAGCAGAAGAAAGATGAGACAGTGTCAGACTTCTTCACTAGGTTTGAAGAAACGTTTATTGACCACAGTGGGCAAGATATGAGTACTGAGGGTGGCCAACGACTGTTTGTGGATAAGTTTGTGCAGAATTTACTTCCTGACCTGTGTAAAAAGTTGAAAGATTCAGAGAGTTCTTGGGCTGTTTCTTCTTCAGCGCAAATACTGGCTTCTGCACAGTATTATGAAAATAGAGATAAAGACGAGAAAGATAGAACGGAGAAGAAAACGAAGGAACTAAAGACAAAGGTCCTTTTACAGCAGGCCTATCCGCCACGTGAAGGTGGTAATAATTATAGGCAACCCCAAGGTGTCTATCACCAACCCCAACAGTTTCAGACAAACCAGCAAATGAACGGGTATTACCAACCACGTGTCCCTGTAGGTCCCAACCAATGTTCATACTGTAAAGAGGAAGGTCATTTTAAATACAGTTGCCCTAAATTAATGCAGCGGAACGGTAATATGTATGGCGCAAGAGGTAGGGGTGGTCAGCAAGCTCCTAGAGGCAGAGGGCGTGGAAGTGTTCCCCAGAACGCGCGTCCTCTGCCGCCTCAAAGTACCATCAATAGCTTTGATCAGCAAGCTAACGCGACTAGTAATACGGCACAGTATTATAATAATGATTATTATGCAGAGGACGGTGATGCAGAGAATAACGATTACTAGGACCGCCATAGACAGAGAGAGGGAGTTGTTTCAGTGCCAGTGGATCAGAGTGGACCGTATGTTGAGGTGACGACAGCAAATGTAACGGAGCCTTTTCTGCTAGACACTGGTGCTGCAAAGAGTTCAATCATGCATTCAAAACTCCCTGGCGCACCTTTGTCTGGCGATATAAATGTTTCAGTAGGTTTTTCTGGCGCCCCGGTTAGGAACCCGATTTCCAGTCCCATGTCACTTTCTGTTGGACCTTGTGAGCTGAAAGCACCCCTGATCCTGACAACAGGTTGTGGTGAGAATTTGCTGGGATTAGATTTGTTGAAAAGATTGCACGCTACACTGTATTGTTCTCCTTCAGGAGTACAACTTACATTAGGCAAGAAAGTGGTTTCCCCAATGTATTTGTCTAAAAACACGATGCCACCTGAATTGTCGTCCCTTCCGGATGCCCTTTGGGCTACTGGTCCCAATGATGTGGGCCTCTTGGAGATACCGCCATATGTGGTGACTTTAAAGGCTAATGTCAGACTGCCACGTATTCCCCAGTACAAGATCTCTAATGAAGGGCAGAAAGCATTGTTAGACATTGTCAGCGACTTGATTAAGAAGGGTGTGATTGAGGAGACAAGAGGCAACGTTTGCAATAGTCCGATTTTACCTGTCTTAAAACGAACGGATCCCTCACAGCCACCTGTTTACAGGTTTGTGATTGATCTTAGAGAGGTTAATAAGATTGTTGTGCCACAGTTTCCGGTTGTCCCCGATATAACTGCCTTGTTAACGATGATTCCAGCCTCTGCTGCATGGTTTTCGGTGATCGATTTAAAGAATGCTTTCTTTAGTATCCCAATTGCAGAAGAGAGCAGAGATATTTTTGGTTTTAGTCTGGGAGGCCGAAGCTTCCGTTTCAAACGCGCTCCCCAGGGCTACTGTGAGAGTCCATCCATATATAGTCAGGCTTTGAAAGCGCAGCTTGATGCATTTGTTTTACCTAGTGGCGCTATCCTGATTCAGTACGTGGACGATTTACTGATCGCTGCGGATACTGAGAAGATCTGTAAAGAAGCCACATTGTCACTGTTGCGCCATTTATCCGCTTTCCATCACAAAGTGTCTCTCTCTAAGCTGCAATATTGTCGACAAGAAGTGACCTACTTAGGTCATCTCTTATCGAAGGAGGGAAGGAAACTGACCCCAGAAAGAATTCAAGCTATTGCACAGTTGAGTGTGCCAAAGACACAGAGAGAAGTGCGTGCTTTCTTGGGCATCACTTCATACTGTAGGCATTGGATCCCTAGTTTTTCCTTATTGGCAAAACCTTTGTTAGCCTTAACATGCAAAGACACACCGAATCCTATCCCATGGTCTGAAGAGTGCCAGAAAAGTTTTGTGGAATTGCGTAATGCATTATGTTCAGCACCTGTGTTGGGTACTCCTGACTACAGTAAGCCTTTTATATTGTATGTTCACGAGAAAGATGGATGTGCGTTGTCAGTGTTAACACAGCCTTTTGGCGACAGACCGCGCCCATGCGCATATTTTTCATCAACCTTGGACCCTGTAGCGAGGGCATTGCCAAGCTGTCTGAGAGCGACAGCTGCTGCAGCGATGTCTATCCGACAATCTGCTGGTTTGGTAATGGACAACACATTGATTGTCATGGTTCCACACGCTGTAGACACATTATTAAATAGGACCAAGACACAACACTTGACTAGTGCACGATTATCGGGCTACGAACTTACACTGTTAGCTAATCACATACACATAAAAAGATGCAATACGCTGAATCCAGCTACATTGTTGCCAATTCCAGCAGACTCAGATGAGATTGAGCAACATGACTTTCTGTTCAGAACAGAAGAGGAGACGAAAGGGAGAGTGGATCTAAAAGATACTCCCCTGACTGAGTGTGATGGCACTTTATGGGTAGATGGGTCATGTTTTAAGCTCCCTAATGGTGACACGACTGCTGCATATGCTATCACGACTTTGCACACGGTCGTGGAAACTGCACGAGTGCCACATAATTCGGCCCAAGCAGCAGAATTAATCGCCCTCACGACAGCATGTGTGTTGTCTGAAGGAATGAGAGTGAACATATACACAGATAGCCAGTACGCCTTTGGCGTGGCTCATAATTTTGGGCGTTTGTGGAAGGAGCGTGGGTTCCTGACGTCGCATGGAGCTAAAATTCAGAATGGCAAGTTGGTGAATGATCTCCTTGAGTCACTGACCCTACCGTTGCAAGTTGCGATCATGAAATGCAGTGCGCACAGGAAAGTCACAGATGATGTTGGACGTGGGAATGCGTTTGCTGATGAGACCGCGAAAGAAACTGCACAGAATGTGAAGACTAGAATGTATGTTGCAGGTCCCGCCAGATGGGTTAATGATGTTGGAATGTGTGAAAACACAATAGAGAGTGTGAAGTCGCTTCAAGCTGAAGCCACAGAGGAAGAGTTAAGCAAGTGGAGAGAAAGTATGGGTAAGTTGGATGAGAATGGTTGTTGGATTGATCTGACAGAACATAGGCGATGGTTGTTGCCTGATGCATATGTGCTTCCAGTGGTTACTATGGCACATGGAATGGCACATATCAGTACGAAAGGTATATGCAAGTTGTTGGCTCCAGTATGGCAGAATGCTGGGATTCCCAAGTGTGCAGAGAATGTGGTCAAGAATTGCATAGTATGCTTGAAGTACAACCCTGGTAGGGGAACCCCAACTCCGGCTGGTCACTTTGCACCCCCATCATGTCCATTTGAAGTTTTGCAGCTGGACTTTATTCACATGGAAAGATGCAACAACCTGAAATATGTACTAGTGGTTGTTTGTGCTTTCTCAAAATGGATAGAGGCTTATCCTCTGAAAGATAACACTGCCCTATCCACAGCCAAAGCCCTTGTGAAGGAGTTTTTCCCTAGGTTTGGGATGCCAAGAATGGTGTGGTGTGATAACGGAAGTGAGTTTGTGGGTAAAGTGATGAAGAATGTATGTGAAGGGCTAGGGATAAAGCAGAAGTTCCACGCTGCAAATCACCCCCAATCAGCTGGATTAGTAGAACGCTACAATGGAGCCTTAAAGCTCAAGCTGGCTAAAATCCAGGCGAGCACCGGTCTTAAATGGCCTGACGCTCTGCCTTTAGCACTCCTGTCCACCAGAATGACCATACACTCACGAGTGGGACTTAGCCCTTACGAGGTCGTCTTTGGCCGCCCGGCTAATGTATGGGGCGTGCCAAGACCGGCGAAATTTAGCGAAATAGAACATCCAGTACTGCTCGATTACCTGTATGATTTGACTGTTAAACTGCGTGTTTTGCACCAACAGGTACATGATACTCTTCCCCAAGCCTCTGAACCTCCTGGACACCCTATCAACCCTGGTACGTGGGTGCTAGTCCGAAATTTCCAGCGCAAGAGCAACGACGAGCCTCGCTGGATCGGCCCTCATCTTGTTCTTCTTTCGACAAGATCAGCAGTGCGAGTGAAAGGGAAGAAGCACTGGATTCATGGTACCCACTGCAAAGTAGTCCCCTTGCCTCTGCCATATGACCAGTGGGTCAAGGAGGGTATCGCCGACTCAGAGACAGACATTGTACCTCGCTTTGTACCATTCAGTGACGCACGCATAAAAGGCACAGTTTCAGACGAAGAGAGTGACAATATTCTGCAGGAAGCTGTGCCACCATCAAATCAACTGGACACCACTGAGCCTGAACTTTTGTTTCAAGACCAAACAGCACCTGGCCGTCTCCGCTATAATTTGAGACCTAGGCCCATGGACAAATAAAGATTTCCTCATTATTTCCCTTTTGACATTTTTGCTCTCCCATCTAAAGGACTTTCTTGATTTTTGTTTTTCGAACCACCATCCGGGTTCTGCCGCAGGGTCGCGGTGCCAAGACTTTGGGGTACAGGCCGAAGACGCTAGGTCGACGGTTCTGGTTGGTCTAGGGCGTTTCCCTGGACTG
Organism: Triturus cristatus; assembly: GCF_964204655.1. Classification (NCBI taxonomy): domain Eukaryota; kingdom Metazoa; phylum Chordata; class Amphibia; order Caudata; family Salamandridae; genus Triturus; species Triturus cristatus. Next base: position 646,187,922 of record NC_140584.1, on the reverse strand, counting down.
ACAGGCGTACTCTTTAGCAGAAGAAACTCATCCACCGCGAGCGGCCCGAGTAGAGGATGGAGTTTTTTAAGATGGAGAGACCGATTGAGGAAATGAACTTTAACGCAAGGATGTGTAGAATTGTAAAAAGTAAATGTTTTGTCTTTTTGTGCCTTTTTACGCTGTGTAGTATAATAATGTTTATTGTAGGATTTGTGTTTTTCTCCGCTCAAAAGCCCATTGCACCCACTCAACAGCCTATATCTCTTTCTACTGCCTCCTCTCACTCTTTTCACCCTTTGCCTGAGCACGAACAGACCAGACGATCAGAGTTTGTAAATAACTCGTTTATCCAACTCTTGCACCAGCACCAACTAGTAATGAATACGACCAATTGCTGGGTGTGTGGGTTAATGCCACATACCATTAACAAAGGTATTCCCTACCTGGTGCTACCGTACAGTTACAATGGATCGTCATGGGCATTCCAAACCATGTTTCTCTATGCTCTAGATACATACTCCCCTCGCCAACCGCGTTCCATCAGACCTATCACCAATAATAAGGCTTTGATGAAAGGAGTTGCCGATATGAGTAGGGATATCAATGCATACTCATCTATTCCCAAAGAAGAGTTGAGACCTTATGTAGGATGGAACGCGACGGGGTATAGTATTAGTCTGGGTGAAAGACAGCGAAAAATCTCATCTCCAATCTGGGTCGTACCCCACATAGGTCGGTTCTGCTTACAGGGTAATGGTCAGAATCCTAGAGCTCAACTGGGAAGAAGTGACTGTACCGAAACGTACACCTTCCCGTCACAGTTTTCCCCTGCGTTTCTAGCTGCTAAGGGCACATATTTCATCTGTCATGACCGAGCATATACATGGCTGCCCCCTGATTTCTCGGGCACATGTTATATTGCGAACTTGCTACCGCCGACATTTACTGCTGCCTCTGACTATCACAAGACCAGAGTTGTGAGAGGTGTGATTAGTAAGGAGGATACTGCCGGTCAGGAAGCAGGAGACTTCTTCTTGGGTTTCCTGCCGTTTTGGGGACCTATGGTCAATAGTAGGAACCTGAGACAACTGACTCGTGTGGTTGAATCCACTGTCAATGTAACGGCTGGTGCCCTTAGTAATCTGACAGCTGAGCTCCAAGCGGATCGCCTTATGACTTTGCAGAACCGCATGGTTCTAGACGTTATTCTTGCAGACCGCGGTGGGGTATGCAAGGTCATCCAATCCAGTTGCTGTATTTTCATACCAGATAATGCTCCAACAGTGTATCAAGCCATCTCCAAACTCCATAAAATATCTGAAGCCATACACGTGGATAAGGGAGATTGGTCACTGGTGGGGTGGTTCTGGGAATTGATATCTGCCTGGGGTTGGAAAGTTCTGATGGTCGTTGGAATGATCTTAGCCATTCTTTTCCTGTTCTGTCTGTGTATACAGTGTGCCCCCGCGATATGTGGTCTCTGTACTACCTTATGTGTAAGGAAACCTGTATCGAGGGACGAGCTAAGTAATAGGATGATGCTACAGCAACATCTCCATGACTTCGTGAACATTGACCTAGACTCGGATTAAGATGAGTATAGTGATTGCCTATGTAAGGGCAAAAGGAGGGTCTGTCGTACTTTAATATTCGGGACCGCGTAGGGGACAGGGCCCTACCCCTGTCTATCTTGGTATTAGCGAACCGCAAATGGTAAATGCGGCATGTACGAGTGCTTTATATATCGTTCTAGCTATGAATGCACTGTGTACACGTTATTCTGCTTCACTACGCGGGTTCCATTTTGGAAGCAGTGGCCATCTTGTCATTGCCCTCACATAGGCTATGATGGAGTTAATACGGGCCTCACAGTAAATGGGCTTTCCCTCTGACTTCTCTGTGACCTGGGCAGCTGGCTCTGCTGCCCCGGGTCAAACCGGTTTCACGAGCTCCCCTTCCTCCGTCCACCTGTGATTAGCATCAGGGTTTGACCCGTCATAAAGCCCTTTCATTCTACACAATCCCCCGGCTAATCTCTTCCACACCTGCTTGTTCCTGCTTTATGACTTGTTTCCCAAAACAGGAGATGCTCATGTTTATTGGGGGGTCTCTTTACATCAAACGTGGGATCTGAACCTTACTGTGTAAATCATTGTGGGCTGGCCGAACTGGAATGTGGGATGGTCATCATGACTCTGCTTTTTCGTTTGTAATGTATACCTTTATATGACCATATCGTAAACCAAGGAATGTGTGCCTGGAGCATGATATTTTGTACTTAAGGAGAAGTCCGTTCCTATGATTTTCAGCAGTCTCCTGAGAACATACACGCTGTTGTACTTCTAGGATACCTGTCATTGGTCTGCAGCCAATAAACAAATCTTTGACTTCACCCAGAAGACTCTGTGTTTCTGTAGGTCCGGAACAGGGTGAACCCCGAAGTCATAGGGTGTGTGCCCCTGCACCGCTGGGTCTAAAATACCCAGTACTTCAAAAGAAGAAGGATCGAAGAGCTGTGCTGACCCAGGAAAAAGAGGACACCAACTGCTTTGGCCCCAACCCTACTGGCCTGTCCTAACTCTGACCTGCCTACAGTGAAAACCCTGGCGTGTCCAGCAGCCCCCCTCCCCAGAACCCAAAGGACCTGGCCTGCACTCACCTTACGGACTGTCTCTGTGAGCACTGGATTTCCTCAAACAAAGACTCATGCACAGAATCCGGATCCAGGCATCTTTGTGATTTTGCACCACTCTGCCCCTGATGTAAAAGTTACTACCATTCTCCCCAGGCAGCAATCTGGATCTGCACATTTTTCAGCAGTACCTCTGCGTGCCGGGGGATGGCGTTGTATGGCTCCGCAGTGACGTCATCTCCGGATATGACGTCAGTGGAGCCATACAAGTCCCTTCCGGCCAGAACGCAGAGCCACTATAGAAACTGGTTGTGGAAACAGTGTGCCAAAAAAGATAAAACATCTTTTAAACATCAAATGGTATGAAAATACCAGACATGGAATTTAGAGAAAATCCCAAATAAAATCAACTTAACACCGGGCTACATGAAACTCTGCGCCCTAGTGAATAACCCTTATATGAGACGAGAGACCATACCCTCTATGAATCATTCATCAAAGGTAATGAATGACATGGCAATAGCCCAACAGGACCTACAACAGTAACACTAAGCTTTTTGTTAATTTACACCATCATCTGATATATTGACAGTACCAGTGTCAAGGTATGATGTTACTAAAAAGTCTTCATAGAGAGAACAATTAAATTAATACTGCTCACTGGTGTGTCAACCAGAGTAGGAGATAACAAACACACCCACTCTACCAACCTTACATATTCAGAAATGGTGCGCATTGCAACCTCTAAACAAAAACTTAGTGGCCAAGTAGTTTGTTTAAACCAAACAAAGATTGAGATAGTGATCACTGGCATATAGATCCAGTACTTAAAGGGTATAACCCTTAACTCAAGAATCATTCACAGAGCGGGGAGGGTGGGCAGGGTGTTAAGGAATCGGCGGCTAGACTGTGTCGCTACCAGATATAGCGTTAAAGAAGGTAAGTAACTTTTACATCTGATAGAGACATCTAGCCACAGGTTCCTTAACATTGAATTAAATACCATAGCTATACCCCACTGGAGGAGGGTCTGTGAACTAATCCTATGAAAGTTCTCAAAGAGAACTAACTGGTCAAACTAACGACCGACTGATTGTACATAGGAATAGCAGAACAAGGGCTGGGTTCTGAACAGAATCAATGATCACTGTCACAGAAGAACAAGTTACTTACCTTCGGTAACAATATATATGTAAGAGATATAGATTAGTTATGGATTCCTCACCTTAGAATAACCCCCAGGCGTCAGACTGGATCCAGAGAATTTTTCTTCAGCACTACCCCTGTGCGTCGATAGGTGGAGTTGGTCGACTCCGCATTAGTCATTGGGGTCGCCGGAATGAAGTCCCGGTATCTACTTAGACGCCGCCCTTGAGCACTGACCTCAGTTCTTTACACGACATTCCACACCAGAAGGGCAGACCTATGAAAGACACTGACCACTGGTGCACGAAAACTTACTCTAGTAGTTAGTTCGCATAATGGGGAGGGTGGGTGGGGTGGTGAGGAATCCATAACTAATCTATGCCTCTTACAGATATATTGTTACTGAAAGTAAGTAACTTGTTAATCTGAAAGAGACAATTTGTTATGGATTCCTAAACTCAGAATAGATACCCCAGCAATACCAACTCCGCAGGTGGGTCTGCGAATCAAGTTCACACCAGAAAGTCCTGGAGAACCGAACAGTCAAAGAAGCCAGCTCTCTGGACTTGGCTGTCCAGGCATTAATGATTAGTAAACGTGTGCAGTGAAGCCCACGTAGCTGCCTGGCAGATGTCATGAAGAGGGACTCCACGTCCCAAAGCAGTAGTAGCTGCTGTTGCCCTGGTGGAATGGGCACACAACCCAACTGGAGGTTCCTTTTTCGCCAAGGAATAGCAGATTTGTATACAAAGAATGACCCATCGAGAAATGGTCGGTTTTTGTACGGCCCGACCTTACTTGGCGCCCACGTAGCCAACAAAGAGTTGGTCATCCACTCGGAATCGTCTTGTGCGATCCAGATAGAAGGAAAGCGCGCGTTGTGGATGCAGACAATGGAGCCGCTCTCCCTCTTTAGAAGGATGCAGAGGCAGAAAGAAAGTGGGCAAAGTGATGGTCTGTCCTATGTCAAAAGAGGTAACCACTTTGGGAAGGATAAAAGGCCTAGTGCGGACAACTTTGTCAGGATGAACAGCCAAGAAAGGAGGTTTAAAAGAAAGGGCTTGAATCTCACTCACGCTGCGAGCAGATGTGATGGCAACCAAGAAGGCAGTTTTCAAAGTTAAAAGTCTGAGAGTACAATTATGTAGCGGCTCAAAGGGAGCGCACATAAGATAAGTCCACTGGTGCATTACGAAAGGAATAGGAGGGAAGAGATGAGTAATGCCCTTAAGGAATCTATTTACAACAGGGAACTTGAAAAGAGAAGGTTGATCAGGAAGCCTAAGAAAGGGTGAAATGGCTGGGAGATAGCCCTTAAGAGTGCCCAGATCAGAGCCCTGATGGGCCAAAGAAAGAAGGAACAGGAGAACCTCAGAAAGAGGGGCAGAAAGGGGATCTACATACTTTTCTGTGCACCATGCCACAATTTTGTTCCATCTGCAGGCATGTACCGTTTTAGTGGAAAGACGCTTGGCTGCCAAGATAACGTTACAGACTTCAGGAGGAAGGTTGAAAGCCGCCAACTGCCGCCGCTCAATCTCCACGCAAGGAGGTGGAGGCTGGACAGGTTCGGGTGGAGGACTGTCCTCAGCTGGTGCGACAGAAGATCCTCCCGCAGAGGCAGTCTGATCGGAGGATCGATGGCCATGTGTAACAGCTCGGGGTACCAGACTTCATTCCCAATCCGGAGCCACAAGAATGACTTGGGCCCGGTCGCGCTTGATCTTCTTCAGCACTCTGGGCAGAAGTGGTATAGGCGGAAAGAAGACCACAACTCCACTCCCGGCGAAAAGCGTCGTCTAGCGGGTGCCGCCTTGCAAATTCCAACATGCAGAACTTCCGACATTGTGCGTTCTCTTCGGTGGCGAATAGATCTAACCTATGCTCTCCCCACTGCTGAACGAGACCTTGCACCACCTCTGAGTGAAGACGCCATTCGTGATCCATCATGCACCTGCGGCTGAGTTCGACCGCTCTAGCCTTCAGAGAACCTGCCAGGTGTTGAACCACAAGGGAAATGACCTGATGTTCCAGCCATGTCCAAAGGCGAAGAGCCTCTTGACATAGGGTCCACGACCCCACCCTGCCCTGTTTGTTGCAGTACCACATGGTGGTGGTGTTGTCCCTGAACACCTGCACTACTCATCCCCGGACAGAGGGAAGGAATGCCTTTAGTGCAAGACGAATCGCCCGAAGCTCCAGAGGCCTCTGATCTCCGCCTCTCCCATGTGGTCGCCCCACCCCAGAAGTGATGCATCCGGCACCACTGTAAACTCTGGTTGGGGAAGAGAGAGGGATCTGCCACTGACCCAATCCTGGTTCGTGAGCCACCACTGCAATTGTTGAGCAGTGCCCTCCGAGATCTGGACGCAATCAGACCCACTGGAACTTCAGGTCCCACTGCAGAGCCTGCATATGCCACCTGGCATGATCCACCAGCAGGATGCAGGAGGCCATGAGACCCAGCATCCTCAGAGTCATTCTGACTGAAACCCGGGATAGAGGTTGAAAGATCGGAATCATAGCCCGACTATCCCGTACTTGCTGCTCCGGAGGATATACCTGGAACTGCGTTGTGTCCAGAGCCTCACAGATGAAAAGGAGCATCTGAAAGGGAATCAGGAGTTACCTCGGCACATTGATAGCGAACCCCAGCGAACGCAGGATATCGGCGGTAGTCTGGAGGTGGGAGACGACTGCCTGGGGTGAGCCCGCCTTCAACAGCCAGTTGTCGAGATAGGGGAAGACTGGAACCCCTAATCTGCACAGATGACAGCGACCACTGCCATCACTTTCGTGAAAACCCAAGGGGCACTGGTAAGGCCAGATGGGAGCACAGTAAACTGAAAGTGCTCATGGACTACCTTGAACCATAGGTAACGCAGGAGGGCCGGCAGGACGAGGATGTGAAAATAAGCATCCTGCAAGTCCAACTCTACCAATCAGCATCCCGGGCCAAGGGTGGACAGGACCTGAGCCAGTGTCAACATTTTGAACTTCTCCTTCCAGAGGAAGCGGTTGACGTTCCTGAGATCCAATATAGGACGCAGGCCCTTGTCGTTCTTGGGCACCAGAAAGTAGTGGGAATAGCAACCGCGACCTACTTCTGGGACAGGAACTCGCTCGATGGCTCCCTTGGCCAAGAGAGCTGTAACTTCCTGCTGGAGAAGGGCTAGGCGATCCTCCAACATGCAATGGAACTGAGGTGGCATGGATGGAGGGGTAGTCTCGAAGGGGAGGGTGTAGCCCCTTCGGACTATCTGCAAAACGCACCTGTCCGACGTGATATTGAGCCAGTGGGGGAGGTGATGGGTAATCCTGCCGCCCACTGGCAAAAGGTGGCCCTGAAAGGTCGGACTAGGAGGGCTTGGAGGCTGCTGCAGAGGGAGCGCTGGTGGACTGGCCTACATGCTGGCCTCCAGGCCCACAACGGTGAGATCCACGTCCCCGGCCGCGCAGAGGCTGGACAGCTTGCACAGGCCTGTGGCTCTGGGCAGAACATGGCGGGGCACCCCTTCCGTAACCACGAAAGGGGCGAAAAGCAGACTGCGCTGGGCGGGGGTGCAAGCGAGGCCTAAGGATCTGGCCGTAGCCCTAGAATCCTTAAAGCGCTTGAGCGCGCTGTCTGCCTTGTCAGCCAACAGGCGACGGCCACCAAAGGGCATGTCCAAAAGCATTACTTGGACATTACCCGAGAAGCCAGTAAACCTCAACCAGGCATAGTGTCTCAGTGCTACCGATTTGGAAATCGTCCTGCCCAGTGAGTCGGCGGTGTCCAGCCGACACCGGATGGCGAGCTTCGCTACGTCTCTCCCTTCGACAACAGCAAGGGAAAGCACGGCCTGGGCCTCAACCGGCCACTGTGGCAGCACCTGTGCAACCGTTTCCCTCATCGAGTGGGATTAACGGCCCAAAGGACATGCGGTGCTCACTGACCGCAGTCCCAAGCTGGAGGAAGAAAACATCTTCTTCCCAAGGTGGTCCAGCTCCTTGGATTCCCTATCAGGTGGTATTAGGGAATGCGCCTTTGGACGTTGAGGCTTGGACTACCAAGCTCTCCGGGGTAGGATAGGAAGAGATGAAAATGTGGTCGCCCTGGGCCTGCATTGGCGTCCGGCAATCATCCTATCCACAGGAGCCCCTGTATTGGGCATGGACCAAGTGCCCAAAAGGATGTCCATAAGGGCCTCATTAAATGGCAGCTGGGGCTCAAAAGAGGCCGCTGCCGGCTGAAGCACCTCGGTCAGGAGGTAGTCCTAACCGCCACAGTAGGAAGCTTGAGGTTTAAGGCCTCGGCTGGCCTACGCAACACCACTGCATAAGACGCACCCTCCTCCGTAGCCACGGTAGGTGAGAAAGCATGCCAAGGCTTGGGGAGGTGTCCAGACCACTGGCGTCACCCAACTCCTCTCTCCAGTCTGGTTCCTCCAACTGGTCTGCAAGAGGGTCCACAGACCCCTCCCAGTCCTCCTCACCCTCTCCTGGTAGCCACTCAGGGTGGTAAGAAATATCAGGGGAGAACAGGGATACAAAAGTACCAGTCAGCGCCTGTCCCGACATCAGACAACATCGGTCAGGCTCTGTGTCCTTAACCAGGGGGATGCCGGGTTCGACGCCAGCTGGGGACACAACGGGCGTTGGAGGCGGCGGGGGTGTTGTCACTGGATTCGGCGCCAGAGGAGGTGTCACGAGGGTCGACCGGAGCTGATCCGGATCCAGGCCGGGATCCTTCGGGGCCCTGCGGCGCCGGAGCAGAAGCCGTCGGCATCGAAGGCCTAGAGCCCCCAGCCAAGTCCGTGGGACCTGAGGGCGCGCCAGCGGAGTCGGGCTGCCCGAACATGGAGTGCAAGGTTTCGTAAAAGCTTCAAAGCTGGGCAGTGGCCGCTCTGGCTCCCGGAACGGGAGGGAAAGCCGGAGTTGACCCAACAGGCTTCGCTGGCAGAGCCAACGACTACCAACCACTTCCCGCGTCGGCCGACGGACGGGGAGAACGCGAAGAGTGATGATGCTTCTTCGCCTTCTTCTTGTGCTTTGACTTACCTGAAGACGATGACGAGTGGCGGTGGTAGCTCCGTGACCAGTCCTGTGACCTCCCTCGCGACCGGGACCTCAAACAGCACAAAGCAGACTGCCAGGCCTCGAGAAGCTTTTGGGACAGCTCCCGCAAAGGCTTCAGGTTTATGGCCCGGCAGTCGGAGCACGACTTCGGGTCGTGGTCGCGCTCCAGGCACCAAAAGCACACAAGGTGCGGGTCCATAACCTACATCAATTTGTGACAGGAGTCACAAGCCTTGAAGCCGGTTCGACTTGACATCCCTCCGTGCACCAGGAGTCGATCGACTCAAAAAAGGTGTAGAAAAAAGTCACAAAACTTGAGTCAAAAAAGTGACTCGAGGTACCGCTCTTTCCGGATCAGCGCTGGCTGGCACAGAAAAAGAGAGAACTGATTCCAGCGTGCGAGGGCGGTGTCTAAGTAGATACCGCGACGTCATTCCGGCGACCACGACGCCAACGACGAGTGCGGAGTTGACCGACGCCATCTATCGACGTGGAGGGGTACTGCTGAAGAAAAAATTCTCCGGATCCAGTCTAACGCCTGGGGGTAATTCTAAGGTGAGGAATCCTTAACTAATTGTCTCTTTCAGATCATATACATTAAAACAACCTTATAGGTCCGAGATACTTGGCCCTTGAAGGAAAAAGGTTTGAAAACCCATGAAGAATCATCTGTCCGAGGACATACATGAACCCCTGTCCCCCAAAGAGGAAAGAAAGCCAGATGACCAGAAAGGGTCACAGCATAATAAAAGGCCTATAACCCCTTCGCTGCTAGGCCTCACCCCAGTGCTTAGCCTTATTTTGGCTATTTGGGGTAGTTCGCGCTTAGGCTCCTGTAACTATTTGACCACATAAGGTATCCACGTCAAATTTGCATCCTTTTCTTCCAACATCATGGAGATTTTAAAGGTACCCAGGGTTTGTTGATTCCTCTGGAGGAGACCAGAAATTAGCCAAAATACAGCAAATATATATTGATTTTTTGGGGGCAAAAGTGCTGCAGAAGAAAGCGTCTGTTTTTTTCCCTGCAAATGATATCAACAAAGAGTTTGTGGTACTGAAACACCATCTTTCCAGGTTTCAGGGACTGACAGACTTTTGTCAGAAAACCAACATTTCTTACACAGTTTTAGCATTTTACTGGGACATACCCTATTTTTGCTATTTTTTGTGCTTTCAACTACCTTCCAGGTATTGGTAGAAATGGGTATGAAAGCAATAATGTATCCTGGAAAGCTATACATTTCAGAAAAGTAGACACAATTCTGAAATCAGCAAGGGGTCAGTTGTGTAGATCCTTCAAGGTTTTTTTATAGAAACTAACAGCTGAAAGTATGAAAAATTGAAAATGAGTTGAAAAAACACAGCCATTTGTGCCAACGTTTTCACCTGTAACTTCTTCAAAGAAAGACGGATATTTGAAAGAAATATACCGTGACATCCGCCGGACCCTTCTGGTTGTGGGGATATATAGGACTTGTAGATTCGCCAAGAACCCAAGGAACCCAGAGCCAATAACTGAGCAGTGTCTTGCAATGTTTTTTTACTGTGTACAGGGTATATAGCAATTCATTTGGTAAAAAAAAAACAGTAAAAAATCGGTAGGCAAGACACCTATTTATTTCTGAAATGGGAACCAAATATAGATTTTAGAAACAGTAGCTATTTGCACATCTACGAAATTGTGGGTACCCATATTAGCATGTGAATCATAGGACATCTTCCAATGTGACTTACACATTGTCTTACATTTGGAACGCAGAAATGCATCGAAAGTCATTAGGTAATAACAGTTGCTCTACAATTCTGTTCTCCCAAGTCTCCCGATAAAAATGGTACCTCACTTGTTTGGGTAGGCCTAGTGCCCCAAACGCAACTTGGACACTCCTCGTTTTTACAGTGAAAACAGACTCATTTTTTACAAAGTGCCTAGCTGTGGATTTTTAACCATAGCTCTGCCGGCATCTAGGGAAACCTAGCAAACCAATACATTTTTTTAAAACTAGACACACAGGGAATCCATGATGGGGTGACTTGTCTGGCTCTCACCAGGATCTGTTACCCAGAGTCCCTTGCAAACCTCATACTTTGTAAAAAAAGAAAATCAATTTTCCTCACATTTCTGTGACGGAAAGTTCTGGAATCTGCGTGGATCCACAATATACCACCTACCCCACATTCCCCAAAGTCTTCAGACAAAAATGGTACCTCACTTGTATGGATAGGCCTAGTGCCCATGACAGGAAACGGCCCAAAATGCAACGTGGACACACCACATTTTTACAGTGAAAACTGATCCTTTTTTTGCGAAGTGTCTAGCTGTAGATTTTGAACCCTAGCTCTGCCGGCACCTAAGGAAACCTAGCAAACCTATACATGTTTTAAAACTAGACACACAAGGGAATCCATGATGAGGTGACTTGTCTGGTTCTCACCAGGATCGGTTACCCAGAATCCCTTGCAAGCCTCAAACTTTGTAAAAAAAACAACAACAAAAAATAAATCAATTTTCCTCACATTTCTGTGGCAGAAAGTTCTGGAATCTGCGTGGATTCACAAAATTCCACCCAACCTGCATTCCCCAAAGTCTTCCAATAAAAATGGTACCTCATTTGTGTGGGTAGGTTTACTGCCCATGAAGGAAAAGGCCCAACGGCAGAAAGACTGTAGCATTTTTTAAAAACCCTTGCTTCTAGTGGGATTTCTGCCCCTCCCGGGGGGTAGATTGGGGGATACTGCCCCATCTGTCCTCAGGGATAGTGTGGGGGGGCAGAAAGACTGAAATTTTGCTGAGAAGTGGGGTGTGGGGGCATTGGCATACACATCTTGGGCAGCCTCCACCACAAAATTCAACTGAAATAAAAACCCTGGCGTCTAGTGGGCTTTCTGCCCCACTGGGGGAGCAGATTGGGGGCTACTGCCCCCATCTGCATCCGGGGGGGCAGAAAGATTGAATTTACCTAATTTTAAATGGGGGAGCAAAGGCCCTTGCCCAAGGGGCCGCTCCCCCCTCCCTGGTGTCTAGTGGGTGGATCCCTGCTTGGGGATCGCCTTCCTAGGGTGATCCCCAAGCAGGTATCCACTGGGGAGATTATCCCCTTTCCAATGATACCTCTCACGTCTTTCACTGTGCTCAGGGGGCTGAGATAGCCACATGAGCACATAGAAAGAGAAACTGAAATCAGTCTACCGGCTCATTTCAGTTTCTATGAAATTACTGCAGCGCGACGTGCGCGCTGATCGCCATTTCACAGAAACCAAAGAAACAGCCTCGGGAGCTGGGGAAGCTCTTCCCCAGCTCCCGAGGCTGTTCTGGGGAAAAAGAAATCCTTCTGGTGCCATGTACGAGTGCCATGTACGAGGACGGCCGGGAGCCGTCCTGCGCACATGAGCACTGTGGCGCACCACAGCTCCCAGCCGTCGTGCGCAAGGAAGGGGATAATCTGTGTTGCTCATAACAATAAAGAATTATAAAAGAACTGCGCTGATAAAATCCCAAAACAGGACTTTCAGAACTCATTTACCCAAAGAGAAGATGAACGACAATACCTTCTTGGTATAAAATTTAGTTTGAACAAAATGAATATACATGATTTCTATTATGCACTGCTTGCATAACATCTTGCCACAAGATGCATATATAGACATACAAATATATACAAACATAAATGCGTCCCCAGATACTCCAATTGACCCAGCAATTTACAGAATTTAACTGGCCAATAACTACTGCCAGTAGACAGAACGTATAACATTTGCCTCCAAACAGCCTTCATTGCCATGGTGCAATAGACTGAAAACTATTTCGATCTCTGAATAAGCTCAAACACCAAAGCAAGCAAAAAAAGAGAATCAACACATCTTTAACTAAACATCTATCTCTGGAGTGAGAGATTTGGCAAAAATACACAACCTCAAGAAAAAAAGGGAGAAATTACGCTACAACTACAAAACTGCAGGTGGCTTGCTTTACGAAAAAAGCTGTCTGTCAAATGGTAGACTGAAAACCACAAGAAAAAGCGGTCAAGAATCCTCATTAAATGAGAAATGCTGAAATAACAAGTAACTCCTCTCCAGAAGATAGGAAATGTGGATCAGACAGAACAATGTATGACAAGAACATCATAAGAAGAAGAAAAATCTATAAAAACCATAGTCTTCAAGAATTTGATGGATAAATGCCAACCAAATGTAAGTTGGTCTTGAGGCAAGTTGAACCAAACACAAACCTTTGGCTTGCCTGTATTTGAGGAAATAATCATGTCTATGTTAGACACTGTTTCTTTACCCTAATGGAAGACCCCACAAGCAAATAACATCCAAAAGAATGTAAAGTTACTTACCTTCGGTAACGCTATATACTCCCCTGTACTTTGTGCAGTTTCGCGCCAGAGCGGGAACCAAGGTTTCTGAACTGGCTCAAACCGAAGTATGCAAGGAGGGCACCAAATGTGCCCTTCAATGCAGTCTGGTGGCGCTTGAAATGCCCCATCCCAGCCCAATACACTAAGTGGTCATACCTCCCTGTGACAGGAAACCTATTGTATTACCATCTCATGCTCGAGCTCAGCTCAGCAGCAGAAGGGCAGAACTGTGTCAGTGGTCGGCAGCAGGACTAGCTTGCTGGTAGACCCTGAAAGGCTGCAACCAGGAGTACAGAGGACTCCCCTAAGGGACCCTAGTACATGGGATCACACCTCCAACACCAGATTTGGTGTTGGGGTATGATTCCGACATGCTTGTTACCAAACATCACCAGGTTCGGCGTAGCCATTATATAGTTAAACATCTCGTAATGACTGATGTCCACTATATGTCTTAAAATGGATGACCGCACTTACAAAGCCTGGCAAATCGACTTCGGGGTTGGTAGGGTTGTCCTGCCCATGCAGGGGCCCCCCTCAAACTTATAAACCAAGTACCTTGCGCTCAGGACTGAAGGGCCTAACAAAGGGGTGACTTCTAGGTTTTAAGTGTAGTGACCTCAGATATAAGAAAACGTATATATGTTGTGAGAGGCACAAGCACCACTTCACACAGGCTACAATGGCAGGCCGGCAGAATCCCAGCAAACTACAGGCGAAACACAGACACCAGGCAAAAAGTGGTGGTAACCATGAAAGCAGAACCTACTATCCTACAGTACTCTTAGACGGTAATAATATAATATGTTGAGGAAACATTAGACAGTGCCTGGAGGTGAAGTTGAAGTGTACCAAGTGAAGGTACCTCAATAGGAAACAGTATCAGAATAACTTAATGGATTAGGAGAGGGTGTTTTTCTCCTAGATATCTTTCAAGATTGTGACCCTTTAGCATTCAATCCATTAGTACAGGCACCGTAGAGCATAGTGGCAAAAGCGGTGTGCCTTCCAAGTTTGCTGCCAGAAGTGAAATTAGAAGCATGGATAACACCAGAGCCAGTGAAGAGAATACCTTTGGAGGTGTAGCCATTGTGCTGCTGGGAACAACAGCATTTTGGGAAATGGATAGAGGAGAAAATGGAGTCTGGATTCACTCATCCTCTGAAATGATGATAATTATGGTCCTTGGACCAACCAGAGAAGCTGCACGAGAAAGAGGTGTGGATGGATGTCTTTTCAACGTCAAGATCCTAAGCTTTGACATGGATGATCTTACCATTGACATTGAGTGTGTCAACAGCAAACAATGTTTCTTTGACATCAAAGATGAAAACAAGTTACTTACCTGTAATACAGTTATCCAGTATTGGTATATTTCATAGATTCACATGCCTGAATCATTCCCAGTCGCCGAGGCGGGAGTCTCACGGTAAATTACAAAAGTAGTACCATAAGTAAATAACAGTACTAGTCTAAAAGAAAAAGGCCTCAGGCCTACATCTTAAAAGTCTATCTACATCATTATAGTAAAAGAATCAAATCTATGAAAGATACCAATACTGGATAATTGTAGTTACAGATAAGTAACTTGTTTTCTTATCCAGTATTGGGGTATCTTTCATAGATTCACATGCCTGAATCAGAGTAGCAAGCAGTAAGCCAAATGTATTGTCGTTTGCGGATGGTGGGAGACTATGTTCATAAACTCCCAAATTGCATACACAATGTCTGAGAAATGTTAAAATAACCAAGCCTTTAAGAAATCAAATCCATATTAAAAGACATTATCGAAATAAAACATGAATTCATCAATATCAACATACAGATATTTATCTATATATTCAGATCTTTAAACATATAAACATGCAAGTTACATAAAACTTGGTAACAGATAAAATGAGTACCACCTGAATCTGACCTCAATGAAAGAGATGGCGTAGGACCGCCTGTCCAACAGCTGCATCATCTTGTTGTGCAGATTGAAGACAGTAATGCTTCGTGAACGTGTGAACATTTTTCCATGTCGCAGCACGACAGATATTTTTTAGGGTCACTCCAGCAAACAATGCTGTAGAAGCTGCCACAGTCCTTGTAGAATGAGCTTTGGCTTTCCTCTGTAAAGGTTTGTTGGCCTAGTCATGATTTGATTTGGATTTGAAATATTACTTATTAAGCGCACAAATGCCGTGGCACATGAGTTACTAGCATGAGATTCTGATGCTTTACGTTTGAGAGAACAACCAGGTTTTCAGCTCCTTCCTGAACATCATACGGTTAGGTTGGAGTCGCAATGTGGATGGCATCTGATTCCAGAGTTTGGCCGCACAGAATGACAACATGCGGCTACCCCATTTTGCCTTGTGTATTTTTGGAATGCATACAAAGACCTTCGTTGAGGATCTGAGAGATCTAGCAGGAGAGTACATTATAAAAAGTTTCCGCATCTCCCCAGATATTCCTCCATAGAGGGCCTTGTGTACTATACAGAGCGCCTTACAATTAGCTCTTTGCTGAACGGGCAGCCAGTGTAGGGCTCTAATAGCCTCTGATGTTGGACGTTCCTTGGGGATGGTCATGAGCAGTCTGGCAGCAGCATTTTGCAATGATTGCAGCTTCCTCTCGTGCTTTATCAATTCCCACAAAGAGTGCGTTACAGTAGTCAATTTTTCAATAGAAAAAGTGATACTACTACGGTTCTTTGAAGTTTATGTGTAATAAAGGGGAAGATTTTCCTCAGTGTTTTTAGGAGGAAAAATACAGGAGTTAGTTGGGTAACTTGGGCTGACAGATTTAGCTGCTCATCTAGAATCACCCCCAAGTTCTTTACCTTGGTACCTGGACTAGGACAGGCTCCCACCTCCGTAAGCCACCAGTTGTTATTCCATAACGAAGGTTCCCTTACCAAATTCAAGTACTTTAGTTTTGTCCATGTTTATTTTTAAAAAGTTGAAGCTCATCCAATTCATAATGTCCTTCAGACATATATAGAAGCTGTTGGCCACTACTTCTGATGGATGAGAGACCGAGATTGTAAGCTGCAAATCATCAGCATACATAATCCAGGAAAGACCATGCTTTCTAATTAGCGTAGCCAATGAGGACACGAATATGTTGAAGAGAGTTGGTGACAAGGCAGATCCTTGCGGCACACCACATGGGAGTTGAAAGGTACCAGACTGTAGGTTCTCCCAGTGAATGCTTTGTTCCCTATTGTCTAGGAAGGAGGAGAGGATGGTCAGAGTGGTGTCCTTCACCCCTACGTCTCTCAGCCGCTGTACCAGCACTGTATGGTTCACGGTATCAAATGCCGCCGAGAGATCTAGCAGAATTAGGATTGCTCTGGCCCCCCCCCGAATCTACTCTCCTCCGAATCCCCTCCGTTGCTAGCACCAGAGCTGTCTCCGTAGAATGACAGGGTCTGAACCTGTGTTGGGTAGGGTCCAGCAGTCTGTTCTCCTCTAAGTAGTGAATCAACTCTTTGTTCATCGTTTTTTCCAATATTTTTGCTGCCAGGGGCAGCCTAGAAATTGGCCGATAGTTTTTCAGCTCTAGGGGGTCCAGAGTTGGCTTTTTAAGGATAGGCCTTATACAGGCCTTTTTCCTTACATTGGGATATTTACCCATTCCTATAACTTGATTCAAGAGAGGGGTAAGGTGTGTGCTGATAGTGTTGAATGACAGAAATGATTCCTAGAAGCCAGCAATCTGGCTATTGTTGCCTTTGTCACTGCAGTCCCAAGTGTCGCTTGACCATAGGCCACGAACAGTTGGTTAGATCGTCTGATGTCTTTGGTTTTCTGTAGGTAAAATTTTAAACAGCGTTTAACATCCAGAGAGTGTAATGCTCTTTCAGCTGGAGTGGATGGATCCGGAAAGAAAGTTCTCAACCTTACCGGTTCATTCAAGTGAAATTGAGACTGTACTTTATGGATGAATCTAGGATTTGTTTGAAGGGTTACATAATCCTTAGTGAACTGTAAAAAGGGTTCTGTGATAGTGAAAGCTTGGATTTCACTAACCGTTCTTGCAGAAGTAAGAGCCAGGAGAATGGCAACCTTCCATGTGAGGAATTTGACATCAGATTTGTGGATCGGCTCAAATGGTCGCTTCATTAATTGCACAGCACGGTATTGAGTTCCCACTCTGGAGGGGGTGCTCGCACTGGAGGGAAAGCTCAGAAAAGCCCTTTCATAAATTGTTTGACAAGTGAAGATTAACAGAGAGAAGGAACTTTGGCGCATTTTCTGAATCTGGAAAGAGCAGCAAGATGGACCTTGACCAATGAAAAGGTAAGCCTAGACTTGGCTAGAGAAAGGAAATAAGGAAGAATTTGTTCCGCAGGAGCTTGAACTGGGGAGAATACTATTCGCCACGCACCAACAGCAAAATCGCTTCCATTTTAAGCGATAGGTTTTGATTGTGCTCTGGGCACGAGATTTTCCAGAATCTCACAACAGTCCTGAGAGAACTCTAAGAAATCAGGAGCCATGCGTGCAAGTGCAGGGACTGTGGGTCCGGATGAACCACTTGGCCTCTATCTCTTGACAACATCGTGAGCGTCGGAGTAAGGCAAATAGGTTTGTCCTGAGACAGTAGAAGTTGTTCCTGGAACAAATACTGTCTTGGCCAACGGGGAGCAACTAGAATCAGACGGCAACTCCCCAGCTTCATCTTGCGGCGAACCTTCTGGATCAAAGGTATCGAGGGAAAAGCGTATGCACAAATCCCTGACCATCGCATGGAAAGGGCATTGCCCCTTGATCCCTGTTGAGGGAACCTGCTGGCATAGTATCGGCATTTCTTGTTCTCCCTCGTTGCGAATAGATCCAGTGCTGGTTTGCCCCAAGCTCGGAAAATTCTGTTCACCTGCTTCTCTTCCAGTTCCCACTCATGACAGTCCAATTGAGATCTGCTCATTGTGTCCGCCAGAGTATTGTGGAGACCCCTGACTTGTTCTGCTCTCAGTCATCTTGTGGAGTGTGACCCACTCCCACAATTCCCAAGCTTCCTGTGAGAGCGTAGCTGACTTTGTTCCTCCTTGTTTGTTGATGTAATACATGCTGGTCGTATTGTTGGTACGGACCAGCACTGAGGAACCTGCGATTCTTGGGAGGAACGCTTGCAGAGACAGAAAGATGGCGCGGAGCTCCAGTCTGTTGATATGCTGCTGTTTGGGTACTTGAGACCATTTTCCTTGAATTCACATATCTTGCAGATGACCTCCCCATCCTTCCATGGAGGCATCGGTTGTTAAAACAAAGTCTGGAATGGTTGGTATGAATGTGAGACCCTGGACCAAATTCGTTGTCTGAGACCACTAATGCAGAGGATCGATCAAGCGCAACGTGACCCCGATGGAATCATCGAACGAGCCCACGGCTCATTGCCGTTGAAGATGTAATTCCTCCTGAAGCGGTCTCATTTTGAGCCGTGCCAAGGGTATGAGATTTATCGCAGAGGAGCACATCCCTAGAAGTGAAGCAAACATTCGGACAGAAACTGACCTTTTTGAGATTGAAATTGCTAATTTTTGAAGACGCATACGACGATCGTGTGACAAGAATGCTTTGCACTGGACTGTGTCTAGCATTGCCCCGAGAAAAGGAATGACTTGTAGTGGACGCAACTGTGATTTGCTCTCGTTGAGAGTCAGACCCAGAGAAGAGAAGAGACGTGCTTTTGTGGCCTGCTTGGTTGCTTGTTCCGAAGGGCCTTTCAACAGCCAATCGTCGAGATAAGGGAACACCTGTATTCCTCGAGATCTCAATGTCGCTGCCACTGGTGCCAAGCACTTTGTGAAGATTCTTGGTGCCGATTTCCACCCAAACAGGAGCACCTTGAACTGGTAGTGGGCGCCATCCACTGTGTAGCGAAGGTATTTTCGATGTTTGGGATGAATAGGGATGTGGAAATACGCATCTTCCATATCCAGAGAAGCCATAAAATATCCTTCGTTTAGACAGCTCAAGATGTTGGAAAGCGTGACCATCCGGAAACTTTGCTTTTTGAGGAATTTGTTGAGCTTGCGGAGGTCCAGAATCGGTCTCCATTCCCCTGACTTCTTGATGAGGTAGAAACAAGAATAGAAACCGGTTCCTCTTTGAAATGATGGAACCTTCTCTATTGCATTCTTGAGGAGCAACGTTAGGCTTCTTTGAACAATAAGTGAAGACGAGTGGGAGGGGACCCCTGTTTGATGAATTCTATGGTGTGACCGTTGGTTACTAGCTCTAAAACCCATCCGTCTGAGGTAATTTCCTGCCACTTGTGAACAAAAGCTGAAATTTACACGCCCACGGGTAGGGAAGGTATTATGGTTGGCGCCCTGCATAGATCATTGTTTCCTGTTGGAATCTCAACCTTGATTTTGTGATCGTTTTCGACCACCCTGACGGGAGAAACTAGTCAAAGAGGACTGGCGGCACGATGACTGACAGTAAGGCTGTCTATACTGCGATTGATATTGCCTGTTTTGTTGATTTTGGTATCCTCCTCTTGAAGCAAAACAACATCCTCTTGCACCTCTGAAAGATCCGCGCCTGTATTGAAGGGCGCCTAACGATCTAACAGTATCCGTATCAGTCTTGATAGCAAGGAGGGCCTCATCAATTTGTTTTCCAAATAAAGACTCTCCGTCATATGCCATGTCGAAAATTTTCGTTTGCACTTCAGGCCTAAAAGTTGTGGCTTTAAGCCATCCCTGGCATCTAAGCACTGCAGCACCGGAAAGCTGACGAAAGTTGGTGTTTGTAATATCCAGAGCGCAATCTATGATTTCAGATGCTGCTCGTTCTCCTTCCAACAGAATCTTCCTGGCGTCTTGCCGACGGTCTTCAGGAATGAGGTCAATAAGTTCCGCCATATCTGACAACGTCTGACGGTCATAGAGACCGATTATTGCCAGAGAATTTGCAGCTTTAATAGAAGCAGCTGCCATAGTTGAAAACTTTTACCTATAAGGTCTAGCCTCCGTCCTTCCTTATCAGGCGGTGTGGTTATAGGCGTCGCAGGATTTTTGGATCATTGTTGGGCGGCTTGAGAAATTACGAAATCTTGTCGTGGATGACCAATCAGACAAGATGGACTATTAGCAGGAGCACGGTACTTTTTGTCAATGCAAGGAAGTACAGCCGGAATCGACCCCGGCGTCTTCATGATTTTAACCCCTTCATTCCAGATATAATCAATGATCAGAACAGCTCTCGTGATCTTCCTAGACTCCTCCTTGAAATCATGCAAAAAACAGTCTGTCTGTCTGCTCTACTGTAACGGGCAACTGGAATCTAGAAGCTGCTCGCTGCATCAAATTATGAAAGCCCCCGATGTTCTCAGGGGGAGAATCAGAAGGAAGAGGAAGGGGTGGAGAAGGCATCGGTATAACATAATCGTCCCAGGGATCCGTAACATTAGTATTGTCGGGTAATTCACCCTCTTCAACGTCCTCTTCAGAGGATGTATCATCATGGTGCACGCAGACTGAGGCAACGGGTCAGGAGTCCCCGCTGGTGGAGGTGGATTATCTAGGACAGCCTGCTGTGGGGGAAACCTTTGATGGTAATCCGCCAGCATGGCTTGGAGATCCTGAATGAGAGTAGGAGGGAGGTGACTCATTTCCTTCTGGCGCGACTCCCTTCGATGCAATGTATGGTATGGAACCATAAGTTCTTCTTGATAATAATGCTCTTGGTATTCGTCGTCATCATCGTCTTGACACTTGATGTTTAGCTCAGACGGATGGTGAGCTGTGCCAAATGGTCTTCGTCCTCATAGTCTTCCTTGTCAACATAAGTTTCCAAAAGGCGAGACGGCAAAAGTGGAGATATTTTACTGTAATCTTGTCTTTGAAAAGTCTTAAGTTGAAAAGATGCAGATGTTATTGGTGTTAATTATGAAGGCAAAAGCACCATTGTTGATACCTGAGATTGCGCTAGTAAAGTTGTCGTCGACGAGCTCTTTGCCGACGGGCTCTTCATCGTCGACGGGATCTTCGCTGCTACGGCTGTCGACAGGACGATGTCATCGTCGACGAGGCAGACGTCGTCGACGGCGTAGGCTTCACAGGTAACAGCACCTTCAACGATGGTGAAGGCTTTGTCGACGGAACCTTTGTCGACGGGCTCGACGTCGACGGAGACTTCGTCCATGACGTCCTCGTCGACGACTCTTCCTGGACAGGCTTCTTAGAAATGATAGAAATCTTAGTCGACACAATAGGTGAAGTTATGGCCGTCGTCGAGACCGTAACAGTCGACGATGGGGCAGAAGACGTCACAGATATCGTCGACGACGGAGTCAAAGTGAGAGATTTAAACTGGCTTTTACTCACGGTTTTTGAAGTAGACAGCCTATTAGATTCCTTGACCAAAGTAGATGGTAGAGACAGTGTTGACCCAGAGGAAAGTTTAGGTGACCTCTGTAAAGGGTCAGGTACATCATGGGAAGTTTTGTGATGTTTTCTTCCCTCACTTGAAGAGCTGTCATGGGATCTAGCTCTTTTGCTAGAAGTTGAGGCCCTGTCATCCTCCTCAGCCGAGGAAGATTTAAGCCATAAAAGCAGCCTTGCCTCTCTATCCCTAAGAGTCTTAGTAGGAAAAGTTCGGCAAATCCTTCGCAACATGCTTAGGATAAAGACATTAAATGCACTCCTTATGCTGGTCATCAACATGGACCCTCTTCTTATAACAGGTTCTGCAGGGTTTAAAGAGAACTTTCTTGTCAGACATCCTGAAGAGATGAAGTGTAGAACTGAGTAGGCACTCAGGGAGACTCCCTTCCACACGACGCGCGGTGAAAATCTGAGTAGAACTGACTCTGCTGAGTGTTCTAGAGGGTGCTGGTAGCAGATTGGTTGGAGCGAAGTTTTGGTTCTTTTTACTATAATGATGTAGATAGGCTTCTAAGATTTAGGCCTGAGGCCTTTTTCTTTTAGCCCACTACGGTTATTTACTTATGGCACTACTTTTGTAATTTACCGTGGGACTCCCGCCTCGGCGACGGGGAATGATTCAGGCATGTGAATCTATGAAAGATACCCCAATACTGGATAAGTTCTCGACGTCAAGTGATGGGTTCTCTTTGACATGGTGATCATCAAAGTATCCATCCTTGACAGCAAGCATCTTAAAAGTGCACTTGCCAGTGAAAATATTGTAACACATTTAAACTCGCATAAACGCATAAATAAAAAGAGGAAATAAGAAATGTTCCAGGATCCTTCTCTCATTAGCCAGAAAGATGGTGCTCCTGGAGTAACAGTGAGTAATAAGCATGATGAGACTGGGAGGCTGCTGGCTCCTTAAAGGAGCAGTGTTCGGTTTTCAGCTTTACAGGGTTTTGCCTTACTGAGACTGTATTACATATAGGGTGCACAGTCTTTGTTTCAGCCACAGCACACCTTTAAACAGGTGTGTAAGGGACAAACAGAGAATGTGCATCCTATTACAATGGAAGCGCTGCCCCGAGGGCAGCTGCAAACTTGCGCATTCAGTGAAATACGGAGCGCCTGCTTCAAAGCTGCTCTGTGTTTCTCTGGCAAAGCGGCAACAAGTCAGGAACTTAAAGAGGGGTTAGAGTTCCCCCTGTTGGCCAGTGCAGTGAGTGACTGCACGTAGCCTGCAGGGGAAATGTTTGGGGGTGGGGGGGGCGTGCATGGCAGGCCCTTCCCGATTCATTTATTTGCATTGGGCCTCCGACCATGCAAATCTTGGAACACTCTCTGAGGATAGCGCTGGCGCTACATGTGTCTCCGGCCCATTCTGTAATATCATAGTGTCCTGGGGGCAGACTTTGGCTATACGGCCCCTTGCTATCTTTACCTGCATTTGTTACATATTTTCCTAGGAGGCTACAGCAGCAAACATAATATTACTTACCTTCAGTTACAGTTCATGTAAGAAAATAGCGATTACCTAATAGCGATTCCTAAAGATCCTCAATCTCAATTAGGTAATCACTTTTAGGTAATAGTGCTTTATTTGTTCCAATGGGCCTAAAGGCCCATAGGTTCAAAGGGTTTTGCATCACCTAAATTGCGATGACCTAATTGGTAATCGCAAATTAGGTAATGCAATACCAGGGGTGCCCGGGGGCTTAAGGCCTTCCTGAAGCACCCCAAAACAAAAAAGTTGACATGGCACATGAAAAATGCATTTTTCAAAATTTGCACATGGCCACCATTGACTTGGAGTCAATGGTAATGGAAGTTTCTAAACGCACAGTGTGCATTTAAAAAATGCTTGGTACATGTGCTAAGGGAATCGGAACTTGTGATTCCCTATTTGTAGTTGCAATTTTAGTAATAAAAATGACTCGATCTCTCTCACTTTACTTTATTTGAATGTCATTTTAGTTTGTGGCTCTTCAGAGGCTTAACAGTGTTTATATGTTTACTCTGAGGAGCGCTATTGCCCTTTTGGTGGGGGATTATCAGTTATTATAGGTTTGAACCTAAGACAGGATAGCCTATGTAACATGAAGGTCCTTAGGTACAGGTACATTCATTACATACTGTGTTTTGACATCGCTCAGTCCAGGTCATAGTCAATGTTTTCAAATGTCAGTGCTCTCAATGGTGTCACTATAAGCCCATAGTTAGTAACACATTTCCTGTAGTATCCAGAGAGTCCTAGAAAGGCTCTAATTTTTTTCAGGGTAGTGGGTACCTCCCACTCTAACACAGAACTCTAACACAGACTGTATCTTTGCATTCAAAGGGCGGATCTTCCCATTCTCTGCCTGTTCACCAAGGTAGACTACAGCAGACTTCCCTACCTGGCAATTGGTTGCCTTGATGGTCAATGTCACCCCCTGTATCCTGCCCAACAGCCTTTCTAGGTATCGCAGGAGGTCTTTTCATAAATTGCTCAACACTGCAATATCATCCAGATAGGCCACACAGACTCTTATAGCTCTGCAAGAACATGGTCCTCCCTGGTTGAGGAAAGTGACAGGAAAGTTTTTTCAACCCAAAAGGAATTACCTTAATCTGAAATAAACCTTCTGTTGTAGAAAATGCTTTCTTCGCATAGGCATTTGGATTTGATGCTATGCTAATGCTATCAGCCAGAATTTGCTGTTCAAATCAAAAGTGCTCAAGTACAGCATTCAGCCAGTCCACAAAACCATCAGTCTTGATGACTTCACTCTGGTAGTCTACACAAAAACGCATGTCTGTAGAGCCTTACTTGAGTATCAGCAGTACTGGACTGGCCTAAGGGCTACATGAATGCCCAATCACCCCCAAGTCCAACATCTTGAATACTTGTGAACAAGAATGGTTGCGGTCGAAACGCGTTCAATGGTGGTCACGCAGTAAATATTGAAAGTATTTGCACACGGCGTCGTCATCCTTGGGCAAAGGGAGACTTTGAATCAATATGGACCTTGGGCAAAGAGAGAAGATATATATATGGCGCGGCCATTACACAAGACCCTCTCCTTGCATTGGACAACGCCGACAGCGAAACACTTTTCCGGTTTATCTGGAGATTCTTCATTCCGGAAGGAATACGGCGTTTGACCCCCCTGAACCTGCACGCCAGACGCCAAACAAGTGAAAGGAAAGGAAAGAGTTCCAGCGGTACCTGTGCCGGAAGACACGATACACGCGAAGGTGATTCCTGACTTCACGGCGCGTGATTAAGACAAGTATTCAGGGGTTGAGAGTTAATGTGCGCGGGCTTTTAACGAACTGTGATTAATTGGAAAATCGTTTAAAAACGCCCGATACCCTGTGAAAGTGCATTACGAGTATGTCTGCTGATAATGTGAAAGACCGGGAGGCTGCGGCTACCAGCATGTTTTCAGACAGCATCCCACTACCTCCTAACATCCGTGGAAGAAGGGACATGCAAACTAATCCCAGCAACAATACTTTGAAAGAAAAATGTAAAATTCTGGAGAAAAAATTAAAAAGTGAACAAAGTAAGTGGTGGGAATCAAAATCCCTCCAAGGATACATCGATGTTAATCGAATCCCAAGAGGACTCAGAATCTTAACTGCCCCCAGTTACGAGAATCCTAATCCTGACTTAATGCGGGAGTGGGCAGAGAGCAATCTTGAATCATCACGGCGCTTAGTCTTATTAGACAGAGCGCAGCTACTTAAAGAGATTGCGGAAATTTATGAGGATTTGGAAAAAAATGATGAAACTGAAGAAAAAGTTAAACTAACCAATGAGATGACGGTTAGGCTTAAGAAAGAAGAAACCAAAATAATGGAACACAAAGCTTTCAAATTCCAAAGAGATCGCAATGACTATGAGTTAGGCCAAATTTTTACTTTTTCAAAAAAAGTATGATGTTTTACGAGGTCCGATATCAAAAACACAGAGTAAATTTAAAATACCTAATAGAAATAAAGACCAAATGGACACGACAACATCAGATTTGAGTTCAGCAATAAGCAGTGGGTCAGAATAAGAGCTCCGTGATGTAGAAGTACTAGGCCAGTCTGCCAAACCATCATCAGGAGAGGAAATAGGTTTTTTATGTCACGAGCGGATGCAGTCTCTCCGGCCCAGGATTCAAAGAAATTACAGCGAAAATACGCAAATTACAAACGGCGCCAGAGGCACAGGGTGAGGAAGAGGCACTTCCTATCAAAACAGGAGAAGGGGCAGGGGCCAATGGGTACCCAAGTACCAACAATAAGCAACAGCAATAGTTGTACCATTGTCAATCTGACCCAGTTAGAACTCACAGAAAATGAGGAAGAAATACAAAAATTGGGCCTTTCTTTTGCACATCATAGAAATTTCGATTATGCTACCACCAGATTGGACATTTATAAAGCAGTGAGAAAGCTCAAATTACGCAAGTATCATATGATGAAAACAAACAAGAATCCTATACCCCATAATCCAAACGAAATGGATGAAGTTGTATCGAGTGGTTCATCACTTTCCAACGAGATATTTGAATTATGGGTAACAGAAGGTGCGGGCTATAGACCCCCGTCAGGATTTGAAAGCAATGCTAGGCCAATTGATCAGTCCTTTAAACAGTAAGCGCCATATACTCCATTCAAGCCACCATCAACTTTTAATCCACTTATGCCTCGGGACACGATTGATATCTTCCATGAAAATGTAACAGTGCAACTAAAGAAACTACAGAAACAAATATGTAACTTGAAAAATAAATATGACAGACAAACACAGCAATATGAGGCCTTAGTGGCCAACTTAAGTAAAGACAAAGGAGTTATTATCAGGGGCAGTGACAAAGGAGGCAACATTGTTTTATTAACAAGAGTTGATTATGATAAGGAGGCTTACCTACAATTGAATGACAGACAATGCTATGAACGCATCAACCAGGCTACCATGAAAAGTTCACACAATGAATATCATCAAAAACTGACCAAATGGAAAAGCAAACGATTACTTTCAGAAGATGAATTCAAATTTCTTAAGAACGTTAACCCTGTAACCCCGTTGATTTATTTTATCCCCAAGGTTCACAAAAACAAGGATAAACCGCCCGGCAGACCGATTATATCTGCCAGGGGGTGCCCACTGGAGAAAGCTTCAATCTATATTGACTATTTTCTTCAATGTCATGTGAAAGCTTTGGACTCTTTTGTACAGGATACAGGAGACTTCCTATTAAAGATCCAGCAGATCACTTGGGTGGAGGGCTATTGGATGCTCGCCCTTGATGTAGTTTTGCTCTATACGAGCATTAAGCACACAGATGATCTAGCAGCAACACAGTATTTTCTGTCTCGTAGGTCGGAGCAGTTCAACGACCACAATGATATGCTAGTCCAAATGCTGAATTACTGTCTTCATAACAATATATTCATGTATAACAACTTGCTTTATCGACAGTTACAGGGTGTAGCAATGGGGGCCAGTTTCTCTCCGAGCTATGCCTGTCTACATATGGGCGCTTGGGAGGAACTGGTCCTCAAGGTGAAACACAAAAAGGTCTTTGATGAAAATGTGATAATTTGGCTACGTTTTATTGATGATTTATTCATTGTGTGGAGGGGAACCAAAAGCAGGCAGAGGCATTTGTCATTGAAATCAGTAGCAATGAGCTTAATTTACAATTCACTGCAACCATGAGTTAATCCTCAGTTACATTCCTGGATACAGAGATTTACATTAATAACAATAGAATTGAATCAAGACTGTTCAGGAAAAGCACTGCTGGCAATACGATTTTACATGCAGGCAGTGCTCATACAGCACACCTGATATCAAGCATCCCATACGGGGAAATGCTTCGCCTTAGGAGGGTCTGCAGCAGTGAATTGGATTTAAAGGCAGCTCAACAAGCTAGTAAGCGCAAGTTTTTGGAACAGGGGTATTCTGAACACATCATTGACACAGCCATTGCGAAATCAGTGAGAATTAACAGACAGGAACTTCTTGATGTTATAAAACAGCAGTGCTCCCCAATAATTCTACAAATCTGACAATTCCTGACCACACTAGTTCCCCTCCTAACACGTTCAGAATAATTACGGGGTACAGCAAACAACATTCAGAGCTATACAAAATCATTAACTGTAATTGGCCCATTGTCTTAAGCGATCCAGTTATTGGTCCCACCTTACCCCGCAAAGCATCCTTAACTTTTAGCAAGGCTCCTTCTATGAAAGATAGATTGGTCGACACTAACCCGGAGACTATTGAAAAAACTTCATGGTTACAAACCAATAGGGTTTTTTTAAAATGCAAAACCTTTAAGTCCTGTACACATGGCATCAACATGAAAAAGTTTAAGGATGCCTTCAGTGAAAAAGAACATCAAATCAGCAAAGTACTCACCTGCAGGACTGAATATGCAATATATGTATTACAATGCCCCTGCGGACTTAAATATGTGGGAAGCACAAAACACGCAGTACACAAACGTATATTACAGCATCTCCGAGGAATAGTAAACCAAGATAAAACCTACCCTGTAGCGAGACATTTTAAAGAATACCACAACAGCGACAATCAAGGCCTTAAGTATTATGATATTGATGCGATAATTGCAAGTAGGAGAGGAGGTGACCGCGAGTCCAAGCTGCGTACATTAGAAACTAAATACATTTTGCAACTGGACTCTAGGTACCCAGGAGGCCTAAATGTCACAGAAGATTTTCACACACGTTTATCCTAAATTCTGGTGGTAATAATATCTTAGAGAGTAGATCCCCTTGGGGTTTTTAACTTTTTTTGATACATATTTATTCTTTTATTCACCCAATTTTAGGTTTGGAGAAGTGTATTTATGCTTCCCTGTGAGACAAACAATAGCTGTACAACTTTTGTCTCCTATATAGATTATCTTGGACTTTACTACCAGTTATAATAAATACATGGATTTCAGTAATGGGCTTTCCATATAACTCAACATGCGTGCATCACCCCTACCATCAGTATATACCAGCATCTCTCAGGGTTAGATTTTACCCAACCTGATGTTACGTCTTTTGTCAAACTCTAGAATTTTTTCAGGTTCTCCACAATATGAAATAGTACTAAAAGTCAAATTAACTACTATTGCTGGTTTTTCTGGTCCCATATTCCATTGGTGAACAGTAATGATGTATATGTTTTAATTTCACGCAACACAAAGATTCTTTTATATATAAAATGGTTTAAATATGTTTTTGGGAAGATTGAAATTAGTAGGATTCATTTAGGGTAGGATCAACAAGGCATTAGGCATGAATATACTATATCAACATGTGATTTACTATATTATTTGCATTATTTAACGCCTAGATAATTGATAAAATAATTCCAATTCAATCACTTGTGTCCATTAGAAATGATCATGCTAGTAGTGTGTTCTTGCATATTTTGCACATATGGGATTTAACCTATGATTTTAAAAGCAATTTCACATAATTATGACCAAGGTGCTTATTGATAGACCCATTTGTTCGCGATTGGGCGAGTTTACATTTGCGCATATTTGCACATTATGAAGTTTACCTTATATCTGTATAGTCTATTGGTGTTTTGACAACTTACACTATTAGCAGCAACAATATGTATATATTAATGACTGAGACCTACAGACCCTAGATGTTCAATTACAGTATGGGAGTGACTATTATAGGAAGATATTACTGCGCTCTTTACATAATAACATATACAATTGCACCACACGCACATTTGCACAAAGTTATTGGAGTACAATCAATTTTAAAGTCATCTGTTGATTTGGAATAATTATACTATGTTGTTGGATATTCACAATGGTTTTAGACTGTATTTTTGCACATGATGTCAATCCAATGCCGTAGTATGTCTTCTACCTCTATCCTTAATTCAGTCACATGGTTGAGTTTTGAACAATCTGCACTGTCACTTTAAATACTGTGGTCTAACACATTCACATTGTCATGTGAACAAGGCTCGGACGAGCCGAAACGTTATGGCGACATACCGCACTAAATAAATTATTTTGTACTTATTATTTGGTCCGTGTCCGTGAGTGCTTCGATACCCGACTACGGAAACTGGTGATATATATATATATATATATATATATACAATGCTCCTTCTGATCTGACAAGTGGGGCGTAGAGCCAGCGGAGCGCGCCGGACAACAACATTTCACTTGATTTTCAGTAAAAAGTAAAGCTATCTGTGAGCAAATCATCCCGTGAGTGTGCGTTTTACTGTGAATCAAGTGAAATATATATATATATATATATATATATATATATATATATATATATATATATATATATATATATATATATATATATATATATATATATATATATATACTTTTTTTTTTTAAGTGTAATTACTGTGTTTCTTCAGGAAGGCCTGCAAAGCCACTTAAGAGAGAAATAGATTATGTAGGCTTTTTAATTCACCTAGGCTACAATGGCCAGATTCTTCATCTTGAAAAGATAAAAGGGGTCAGAATAAAGCAATTTTAAGATAGTTTTACTGTAAAACAGTATAAATATCCCTCACAAACCCTTTTTTATGATCAAGATGATGGGAGCAGGATAGAGTAGCCTCATAGGCTGTCATTAAATGTCTAAAAAGGTCACTGTGCCTTTAAGAATCCAGACACCACCAGTATACCATCATGCACAGCAGGTGGCAGTTACTTCAGTTCTTTTTGAAGGCTTATGTTAAAAGATGTGGAATAAGGGAATTCCTCTGTTCAGTCCGCCGGGAAGGAGGGAGGGTCGCTTATGACTATAATGGAAATACCCCTATGAGAGAAAAGGAGTTACAAGTACCAAACAATTCCTTCTGTCATCGGGGATTTCCATTTCTAGTCATAAGCACTGAATAGAGTAGCAAGCTCATCCCCGGATAACACGGTGGAGTAAACAGAGGATAGTGCGAATAAGTCAAGCAAAGAGATTTCTGAGGGAGGCCTACCCTACTTGAGCGCCTGCTCTAGCGTCAGAGTCTAGGACGTAGTGTCTGGTGAATTTATGTACTGATTTCGAGATAGCTGCTTTACAGATCTCTGGAATTGGAATATTGGGCAATAAAGCAGAAGTAGCTGCCTTCCCCCTAGTGGAGTGTACCTTTGGTTTAGTTGGAAGACTCTTGTTAGCTTTTCGGTAGCATAATAAAATGCAAGCTACTATCCATCGCAAAATTGATTGTTTGGAAGTAGCTACGACTCAATGGACTGGACTCTAGTTGATAAATAATTGGTCTGATTTTGGGTGAGTTCTCATAACCACTTTGTTCATATGGAACACAGTATATGGTTCATGAGAATAGAGAGCTTGGATTTCACGAACCCTGCGGGCCAATGTAATCGCCACAAGGAAAGCGGTTTTCCATGACAAGTGTTGGAGAGATGCCTTGTGTATGGGTTTGAATGGATCCTACATAAGGCATTAAAGGACTACATTAAGCTTCCATGGAGGGGAGGTATGTCAGATGCGAGGAAAACCTTCTTTACGCCCTCTAGGAAATCCTTGATGATGGAGATTCTGAAAAAAGAGGTTTGTGAAGTATATTTCCTGTAGGCAGTCAGAGCTGCAAGGTGAACTTTTATCGAAGAAAATTGTAAACCAGTTTTTGCCAAATGGAGTTAAGTATGGAAGAATAACATCTTCCAGGCAAGTGGTAGGGCCCTTGTTCTTGGATGAACACCATATGCAGAACCTCTTCCATTTGAACCACGATGCAAAGCTATGGCATGTGCTTATTTCTGCAGTGGCGAACAAATCCATGGCCGGAGTTCCCCATCACTGAAAAATGTTTTGTACCGCTTGTGGTTTTCTTGCAGGAGTCTGTTGAGTGAGTCTGCTTGTGCATTTTGGACACCTGGCAGGTGTTTTGCTGGGATCGTAAGGCCCCTGGCTAGAAGCCATTTCCAGATAGTCTGGGACTCATGAGACAAGGGTCTGGACCTTGTCCCTCCCTGTTGTTGAGGTAGTACATGGTTGTAGTGTTGTCCAACTGAATAAGCAGGGAGCAGGAGGTGAACAATGGGTAAAAAGCTTTCAACGCCAGATCGACTGCACAGAGCTCGAGGATATTGATATGAAACGTTGATACCTTCTCCAACCACTTTTCTTGGATCTGGAGGTGATCCATGTGGACTCCCCAACCAAGCAGTGAACCATCCGTGACTATGGTTTGAGGTGGAATCTCCTGATGAAACGGAGTGCCTTGGAGGAGATTGGTTGGAGAACACCACCATTTGAGAGAAAGCTTCACATGAAGGGGCAGTTGTATCCTGTCTTCCCAGTTGCCTGTCAGTTGGTCCCATTGGTCTTCGAGACATTGCTGTAGAGGCCTCATGTGTAGACAGGTTTTTGGTGTGAGAAAGATGCAGGAAGCCATCGATCCGAGAAGGGAGTATACTGTTCATAATGTTGGATGGGAAGCTTTCATGAGAGCCTGACATTTTCGATGGGGTCGATAAGCGGCTCTTCTCTGAAGGATACACCTTTGTCCTTACAGCTGGGGTGGGGAATTCATATCTCCCGACGCCCGAGACATCTAGATTTCTTACAAGTGCAAGAGGTTTTAATTTCTATCTTGTTCGAAGGACAAGTAGAAAGTCCTACAGTAATCCGATTCACAGCTGTTGAACCCTGTTGGTCACATCCAGTTAATAAGTAGCTCTGAGCAGTTTATTGGCAGTGAAAGGGCGAATGCAAAAGCTGGGGCCTGTACTTTCATTTTTCCCAGAGCAGAAGAACATGATGGAGCGAAGCTCAAAGTTGCAGCTACCTCCGACCCCAGCATGTACATCCACAGCACTATCAGGCTCTCGTGTGGCTTGTGGGCCCTCTCCTGGTCCTTTTATTTACTTTGAGCATGAGACAAACATCAAGCTTCTGCACCTCCAGAACACCAGAAGCACTGGCATGTAAGAGGCTGCTTTTTGTGCCTCTTGGCCCCTGCTCTGACTTAAACTTGTGATCCCTGCCTTTTATTCTGTGCTTCACCCTTGGGCCTCTTACGGCCCCAAGATTCCTCCTCACCCTCACCTCCAGGGCCTACCGTAAAGCACCTTGTTTTCCCTGCTCATGCAGCTCGTGCACACCCCCCCCTTTGCACTTTGCCTTTCCTATACACCTTATACCCCCCCTCCGCCGCCATCTCGGACAGCCCTGACCACCTTCTCTTGGCATCTCATATCATCCAGGGAGTACATTACATCTCCTTACTTTCCCCGTGGGGCTTTCATGCAGGCCTCAGGCCCACACCTATTTCTGTACGTGCACTTCGTCTCACTTTGTGCCTTCTCCAGGGGGTATCGTAAACAAGCAGCTGTAGCAGCTACTGCAGCTGTGGGGTTCTTGATAGGAGTCTTTCATCTGCAGGTTCGCAGACAGAGGCTAATAATTAATGTGAAAGGGTGGGTGAGTGAGTGAGTTAAAGGGTGGATGGATAGATGAATGAATTGAGTGAAAGAATTGATGTAAGGAACGGTGAGTGAAAGGACAGAAGGATTAATGCAAGGGTGAATGAATATATGGGGTGAACGAGGATGGATGAGTGAAAGGATGGATGGCTGAATGAGAGGGTGGATTGATGGCTGAGAGAGTAGACGGATGGATGGATGGGTGGATAGATAGGTGGGTGGAGGATAGGTGGATGGATGGGTGGGTGGATGGAGGATAGATTGGTGGGTGGCAGGATGGAAGGGTTGATGGATGGATAAGTGGATGGATAGATTGATGGGTGTATAGTTGAGTTAAAAGGTGTAGGAGTGAAAGGGTGGATGGAGGGGGTGAAAGGGTGGATGGATGGGCAATAGGACGGATTGATGGCAGGATGACTGAAAGGGAGGCTGGATATATGAGTAAAAAGGAGGAGAGATGGGGTGAAAGGATGAATGGACGGATGAGTGAAAGGATGGATGGAAGATGAGTGGAAATGTGGATGGATATATGAGTGAAAAGGAGTATGATGGGGTTAAAGTGTGGATGGATGAGCGAAAGGATGAATGGATGAGTGAAAAGATGGAGGGAAGGAGGGAGGGATGGATGAATGAAAGGAAGGAGGAATAGATGAGTTTGATGGATAGATTTGGAGAAGGAAGGAAAGGGTTGGAGAGGGGTGTCACAAACCCCCATTTTAGCAGCTGTAGCGGGGGTGCAGCCCTTGATGGGCCTCTTCTGTCTACAACTCAGCAGAAAAAGGCTGATGAGTAACGTGAAAGAGCGGGTGAGTGAAAGGATGGATGAGTGAGTGTAAGTGTGTCTGGCTAGATGGATGGATGAATGAATGAGTGAAAGAATGGGTGAAAGGATGGATGAGTGACAGGGATGGTGGATGGACGACGGATGTGATGAAGGAAAGAGTGGATGGATTGGTTACAGGGTGTATGGATTAGTGAGCAAAAGGATGGATGAGTGGGCAGAAGGATGGATAAATGGATGGATGAGTGAAAGGGAGGGTGGGTGGATCGAAGGAGTGAAATGGTGGGTGGATGAGTGAGAAAAAGGATGGGTGCATGGCTGCATGGCTGAAATAGATGGATGGATAGGTTTGGGTGGACGGACGGTTGGATGGAAAAACAGAATGGCGAAAGGCTGTTGGATGAAAGAATAAATGGATGACAATGTAAAGGTGAAATGGTAGATATCAGTGGGCGAATGAAAAGATGAATGGGTAGATGCTTTGATGGGAAAGACAAGAGAGGTTTTCTATAGAGGGTTGCAATGGCTTTCTTCACTTGCTTGGTAGCATAAGAGCTTTGGTTCAAAGTACGGAGGTATTTTAATTTTCTGTTTACGCACTTGGCCTGCACTATGCTCCTTGCTCTACCTCGGCTTATCAGGTGATCGTGGTGCTGTTTGCCAGCACGTTCTTCCTAGACAGATATCTGTTTAGCCTCTAATAGCCCACATTGCCACAGTAGTTCCTGGCACTGAACAAAACTACTTTTGTGCCGATAGGCTCCTTGTAAAGTAGCAGAATGTTGTTACACACAGTCAAGCCAGCCGATAGATAGAGATAGCATTTTAAATAAAACCAAAGGTCTTGGTTACAGCCAGACCTAACTAGGGGCTCAATTGTTAAAGAAAGTTACAAAAGTGCACAATGATGTATGTCCTTGCATTAATGCAGATTTACTTATTTCATGAATTCACATGAATTTCCTTAAGTAGGCAAGGAAATCGTACTCCTAGAAAATATTTGTGATTGCATTTAAGCACGAGCAAATATGATTGTGTAGTTTTGCCACTACAAAAATCTGTTGAGTGTTTACAAATTCACTCTTCCTCTAACCCCATTTTTCCTCCTCCTGTCATGAGTACATTTCCAACCTTTCTCAGTATGGGAAAGGATTAAAGAAGAGCTGGTGAAATCCCTCAAAACATTCAAGTTAGTAGGTCTGCACAGACTCGAAAGAGCATTCTAACCCTGTAATTATTGCTTACTGCTACCTCCAACCCCAGCATGTAGATCTTCAGAAAGGATGCAAAATAAGGGATTTGCTAGTATTCTAATCCGTCTATACTATGAGCCTGGCATAACCAGAGAGGCTATTGTCAGAGCTCTTCTATAATGAGATTGCTGCCATTATTTGACGGTGCACAATATGGTACCAAAGGGACAAGTGGATTTTTTTACAGGACAAGCAGATTTATGAAGCTACCTGTCCCATGGACAACTAGATATTTTATTAAATTCCACACCCCTGTTCAGTGTCAATGGAGGCTCCCAGGTAATGTAAGGTTTGTACTTGGTTAGAGATGGACTTGCTGTGATTGATCTGTAGGCCCAGCCTCCATAGTAGATTGCAAGTCCAGTTGTAATGAAGCTGAGCTTCTTGAGATGTTAACGCCTTGATTAGCTAATAGTCTAGGTATGGGTAGAAGAATATCCAGTGTCTCCGGAGATGGGCAGCCAGCACTGCTATGCACTTGGAGAATGTTCTGGGTGCTGTCTTCAGACTAAATGGGAGAACTTGATATTTATAATGGTCCTGTCCCACCATGAACCCCAAGAACTTGCGATGCTTTCTGGCGATTGGAATGCAAAAGTACGCGTCTTGTAGTTCGATAGAGCAGAGCCAATTGCCTGGGGCAATTGGGGAAAGATTTGGTGTAACACCAGCATCCAGAACCTTTCTCACTGAATCCATATGTTGGCTGTTTTAAGGTAGAGAATGGGTCTGAATTTACTTCTGTCTTTCTTCTAGACGAGAATGTACCTGGAATAAATGCCTGCACCTCGTTGTTGGAGAGGAACCAGTTCCACTGCCAACTTCTGTAAAAGGATGCTGACCTCTGCTTGTAACAGTGGAAGCTGGTAGTTGGATGGCTTCGGAGGTATGGTCTGTGGAGGACTGATGAACCGCAGACAATATCCATTGCAAACAATAGTCAGCAGCCGGGCGTCTTGCGTTTGTTTTGCCAATCTGCCAGGTAAAGTCATATTCTTCCCCCCCCCACCGTATTGAGGAACAGAAAAGGGGGAAGTAATGATTCAGAGTTTCGATCCAGAAGGCTGGTTGCCCACTTGAGCAGACTGTTGGGTAGACCTCCCTCTAGGCTGCCGTCGTTGGCAAGACTGATAGGGACGCTAGTGATGTTGCTGAGCACTGCTTTGCTGGCGATAATAATACCATGGACAGGACTGGCCTCTCTGGGAAGAGAAGCGACATTGGTATGGCCGGACAGATTTTCTCTGCTCCCTGGGTCTCTCTAGGCCGAACGCCTTGAGAGTTTCCATCCCTGCCTTCATCCTTGCCATTTCTTTGTCGGCATGAGCCCCGAAAACTGTTGTTCCAGAAAAAGGCAGATTCAAATTCTCTGGAGACTCTGGCTTGAGGGATGTTAGGCTTAGTCATGAGTGTCATCGTAGAGATACTCCGTGGCAGTATTCATGAACAACTAATAATGCAGAGTCTGCTGCATCACTGATCACTTGATTCAAGACCATTTAACTCTCATTTAGGATCTCCATGAAGTCTTCCATTTTGTCACTAGGGAGATTTTTAACAAACGGGTTAATGGATTTCCCACACTGCCCTGTTGTATCTGCCTAGCAAGGCAGTGGCGCTAGCTGCTTTAATGGAAGTTGCTGCTGTGCTGCACATCTTACGACCTACAAAGTCAAACTTCTGAATTTCCTTGCCAGGAGGAACCGTAGAAGAGGGGTAGTGGCATTTTGTTTCTTTGCTGCCTTGACGATCACAGAGTCTGGTGCAGGAGCTGTGCAGAGGAAAGCTGGATCCTGCTCCGCAGGGCGATATTTTTTGTGGAGGCTGGAAGGTGCTGTCTGTCTTAACAGAGGCTGGTGCTAGAAAAAGCTCCATAGCTGGTTCAAGAAGACCTGGCATTAGCGGTAACATGCGTCTAGAGACGGATTTCTGTTGCAGGGTCTCGAAAATGATTGATGTCGTTAATGTTAGAGTTGACATAGAAATATTGAGTTTCGTCACTCCTCTCACAAAGACTTCTAGGAATATGGTAACAATCAGTCACCGGTGAAATATGCAGAGGTGGAGAGTCTGACAATGTTGGTGAATAAAGTCCAGTAGACGTGGAACATCTTGCCGGAGAGTGTAAGTAATGATGATGATGATGGGAGCGTCTACTAGAAGTCGAAGTGTGCTATGAGGATGGCGCCTGGAACGGTGGCGCGATCTAGACCGTGATCTCTGTGGTGAAACTGGCGCCTGTGGTGGTGGAGTAGGTAGCGGAGGTGGCGGCAGAGGTGTTGGTTGAGGTGGTGGGGGAGGAGAAGGCGGTGGAGAAGCTGGATGAAGACTTGAAGATGGAGAATACGTTCTTTAGTACTACAAGTATGGTGTGGAGTAAATGTGTCTTCTCTTTTTCCTAGCCTCCTGTAGCCTGGACGACGTTGAAAGAGTTCTCGACGTTGACGAACCTCGATGCCTCCACGTCGACCTACTTGTCAACGGTGAACGCTGACAGTGCCGCGACGTTGGAGTTTGCCTTGACGTCGGTGTTCGGCAGTGCCTCGATGTCAATCTTCAACGGTGCCTCAACGTCGACTTGAACCTCGCCTGCAACCTCGACTGCCACCTCGACGTTGAGCAGGGCCTGCAGTTGGACTAAGAAATGGACGACCTCAATAGACGTGGCTTCAACGCTGATCTTCAGCGCTTGCTCAATGTCGTACCTTGAATAGACGGCAAACAGATCAGTGCCGTACCTCTCCTCAACGTCGACCGGGACCGATGACGTTTTTGTGCTGTTTTCTTCTTGGCACTTCCGCCAGAGGCTGACAACAGGCCTAGTAGATGTCCCACCTTCAGATTGAGATTGTAGTCTTCTTCGCTCCTCTGTTCCATGTAGGCGAATCTTCTCACAGTCTCTCAGGTTGCGCCTAGTAAAGTTCCTGCAGTGCTGGCAAGACCCAGGAACATGGGCTTCTGGAAGGCAGATTATACACACATCGTGTGGATCTGTTTTGGCCTTTTTTATCCAATAGGCTAGGCACTTGTCAAAAAGAGATGGCATTTTTCTGACAAATTGCTAGTAATTCCTGTCAGGAAAACAGAAAAAGAGGCAGGGAGAGCTAAAAGATGTTGAGTGAAACTGTTTACAGTCAAATCTGGTTATGAATGTTGAAGAAAAAAACAATTTTAGTTAAGCACAATGCTCCAGGGTTCTGTCAGCACGATCCAGAAAAAAGAACTGAAGTAACTACCACCTGCTGTGCATGATGGGAAACTGGTGGTGTCTGGATTCTTAAAGGAACAGTGACTTTTTTAGACATATAATGACAGTCTATGAAGCTCCTCTGTCCTGCTCCCTTCATCTCTATCATAAAAAAGGGTTTATGAGGGATATTTATACTGTATTGCACTAAATTTATCTTTAAAGTGCTTTATTCTGGCCCCTTTCTTCTCTTCAAGATAAAGAATCTGACCATTGCAGCCTAGGTAAATAGGCTGCATAATCAGTCTCTCTCTTAAGTGTTTTTACAAGCCTTGCTGAAGAAAGGCAAACATCTACATTTAAGGAGTACCCAGAAAGCCGACTGACATTGGGCGCATAACCAGTGTCTACCTGAGAAAAGAGGGGTCACTCAGTCTCTCTGAGTAGCTCATAGGGCGAACTAAGTGAAGAAAACTAAAAAACCAGTCTAAAAGCATGCTGTCCATTGAAGCACATACAGAAGGACGTGTGCTACCATCGCCCGGCATGAGGCAATACCCTGGAAAGACCATTATTGCCAACGTAGTAGAAAAACTGCCCTACAGCCTGGAGGCCGCAACTGCCAAGTTGGCATGTGTAAGGACTGCAACCAATGGTCCTGCGCCACTCCTTAAGACACCACGGCTCAAACCCGACAAGTTTGACATCCAGCGCTGCCCCAAACTTAATTCCTTGTGAACAGGTAATATGGGGCCAAGAAATTAAAGACAGAGAGACCGTAATATGAACTTCGAGCTTAAGCCTGCTGTAAGGGAAGTATTGTTGCTAATGTGAACTCTTTCTGCTCAAGATCAAAAGAACTGACCCTATGGTTTTCCTAACATTGTGGTTGCTTACTGAACTCTCACCTGTACCTTATCATTACCTATGACCTGTTATTCTCGCTAGATACCACAGACATTAGGGGCAAAATATGAACTAGGAATAGGACATTAGCGGTGGTGGGATACTTAGCTAAAGCCTGGAGACAGAATCAATGAAACCTGTACTGAACATTCATTAGTGTGTGTAGTATTACATCCGGCTGTGACATTAAAGTACTTCCCTTTTTGTTATGAAAAACCTGCTCTGTTTTACACTGAGACCTGGTCTGTTTACCGCTGGGCTTTACCCACCACCTCGAATTCTTACCGTGTCCCTGTGAGGATATATCTGAACAGACAATGCTCCATGTCACCTTTTTCTGCAAATTTCCAGTACGCTATAGTAGACTTTTCTTAATTCCAATGCTAAAGAAGTATAGCTACAAACACAGCCAATGCAGACCTGCTTTTAGATTTGTATTACTTTTAAAAACAAGGAAGTGATTCTTAATGTTGGTTCATTTTTCAAAGCTGCTACACGCGCACGTAGTTTAATGCTCAGATAAATATGCTGCTACTATATACTACTGTACTATTATGCATTTATTTTATATTTATTTTACTTGGTGTAATTCTGAATTTGATTTGCTTAATCGTATTGTGACTTACTTTTATGGTTGCTACAATGCTTCTGAATAAATTGAATTGACAAACAATGGGCTGGACAGTATTGTTTGACGGTTGAATTCTAAGACTTTTCCCTTGACACCACCTCCTCTGAGAAGTCTTTGACTGCTCACCCTCGCTACTTTGAGAGTTGAATGCGGAAGGGGTGTGCTTGGCTGATCAGGCTCTGTTAAAAATTATTCGAAAAAGTTAGCCAGAGTCACCTAGTTTTGTACTCGTGACACTTTACATTTCCATTCGTTATTTTCTAAATGAAAAAAAAAATCAATATAGTCTTTAGATTGACTTACAAAATTTATGTACATTCAAAATGTATTTTAAATTTAAAAAATGTGTAATATTTTATAAATGTACCCAAGGATGCCACGCATTGAAGGCACCATCCAGTATGTAGGACTATCAATTAAGATCCCATGATGGAGAAATACCAAATGTCACTTTGTAGAACACTCGCTAACCAGTAAGTAGGACACTCTACTTGATGCTGTGTTTGATTAATATCAGGTGATGCAACATACTCACCATGCAAGCTCTGTGTAAGAATTGCAGATCCTGAGTAAAATTGTAGAGAGCAAGGAATCCATATGCATTCCCTGAGGCCCCGTGGCACAATCCATAACCTTTTTTCAGCAATCCTCTCTGCCAGATAACATCACCGCACTGTAGAAAGCTGGTCAAATAGCACTGCTCACCAAACAACTAGAGATCAGGAACAGAGAAGAAAAAGATCAGATGACTGTAAATGGTGGCAATTAAGTGTTACAGTGAAAAGATGTCGTGTAGTAAAGAGAAAATGTAGAAAAAGAGAACAAAAAAAGAACACACTGCTACAAAGTACATAGGAAGTGAATTGGAAATATGAGAAAAGAAACATCTTAAAAGAAAAGGGAAATCAAACAAAGACACTAAATATATAAAGTTGAAAGACCAGAGAAGTCTGCAATCAATAAGGGCAGAACCAGCCAAGGAAAACAAACGGTTGAAGAGAAATAGGCATAAAAAAGTGACGTTATGAACATAAACGGGCAGAAAAAAGGCAAAAAAGAGCAACAAGCAAGACAGAGAAAATTTGAGAAAAAAGGCAGAATATGGAAACAAGAAAAAGAGGGCAAAATGCATGATGAGAAGATAAACGGATGCAACATAAAAACAGAAGTATTTCTGTATCCTTTACAACTGATATTTCAACATACACAACAGGCAACTTAAAACACTGATACCCAACTCCAAAACCTTCTTTACTATTTGAATTCAAATGTATACTTCCAAAAATGATGCACAATTAATTAAACGCAGTTTAACATATTTTATGTTTAAATTAAACATATTCCAAAGCAGATAATTTTCCAAACCCGAGGTGTTGATAAAAACATACACTGCTCAGCGTGTCAATAACTCTGCACTGTTTTTGTTAGTGATAACATCTAAGAAAGTTGGAGCTACAGTAACTGAGATTGTTCATATTTTTGTGAAGCTTTTTAGCCTGGTGGTGAGTAGTTTTGGAACATATTCCGAGTCATCCACAAGGTGGCGGTGATTCCACATGTTGAGAATAGGAACGGTTTAATTAAGACCAGGGTAATTTATTTTCCAGTGAAAAAAGCTAGACTATGGTGACATTTGTTACTTGCTGGCGGAATCTTGGGTTCACGTTGGTCTTCTATAGCAAAATGCACGAAATTCCACTATCACGCCATATTGCGTAAATGCATGCCGCCCACAGTAAAAATTTAGAAAGAGAGCATGGAAGCAATTGAAACGACCAGCACGTGAATGTTTACTGTTTGTGGCACTCGTTTTTAGCTCGTGTAATTGCATTTCAAGCTAAAATATAGCATCAAATGACGGTATTAAATTTCGGAAACTTTTCCCGAAAAGCCACCCAATTACACAAAAGGAATTATGTAATTTTCACACACCCCTTACAAAGAACAGATGTAAAAGGTCCGAGGCAGGCGGCTGTTAGCATTTGGGTTAATAAATAGAAATAAGAGACACAGGAGGATTTTGCGCCTCTTTCCAGATTGTCCTACCTACATTTTCAGAGTTCTGCCATCTATTCTACCATCAGACAGCTTGTAATAAAACTGAGTCAATAACTAGAAGAAAATGAAGCTGTGCTCGATACAGCTCTAACAAACAGCGCATGTTTTTGGCACCTACTTTTAACACTAACAGCTAACTGAGGCCCTAACAAGAAAAATATTGCTACATCGGAGTAACAGGTTCAGTGTTCAGCTGCTATCTCCCTTTAAAAGACATCTAAGACGGAAAATGATTTATATGGCATGCACTTACTCGGCAACTCAGACCGACCAGACACACATATCTTCGAGACCAAGAATTGTAGGCCTACCCAGGCCTGGGGACCTCCCGCTGCTTCCAGTGTCAATACCTGGAACCTTCATCCTTTGTGTGCATTTACCTGCTCAAATATAGACCCCTTTATCAATAAAAGGTGATTGGCCTCAGCACACTAAGGTGCGCCCGCCAGACGCGTGAAGAACGCAGCTGTGTATGGCTACTGTGTATAGCATTGACCTGATCCAACATTGAGCCCTGATGAAGTTCTCTTCATGAGAACGAAACGCGTTGGCTGACTAGAACACTGCAATCTTGTGAGAGATAACCGTTTGAAAATAAAATACTCTCTTTGAAACATTACTATTGACTTTCTGGACTGCGTTACTTGGGGCACGCCCAAACCCTGCTCTGCTTAGGATCTGCTTTAAAGAAGCACCACTTGACGGCTGGTGCCAGGGCTTGGTGCACAAGGACTTTTGATCTGTTTGAAACTAGCGTGAGGTGCGGAACCTCGAGTCCGCCGTTAAAGAATCTCTTTTTGATGATTTCTATGGCACGCACTTGAAACTCTAACACAACTACATCTCTCAGACCCCGTTCTGGGGAGCACAGTGTGGTGTGGGGTGACGAAGGAAAACACTGTAGTCTTCGTAGATATATTCCAAGCAGAGGATTTATTTCCATGTCACAGAGCAAGGGAGCCCACGGCAGAGGAGCTGGCAGAGGGAGACACCAACAGCAACTGTCGTGGAGGGACAGATCACATAGGAGTATGGAATGCAATGGAGATTCTTTAGGAGGAATGCATGTATTTAAAGGGACAGGAGTAATAAGATAAACAAGAAGAACATACTACATACCCCCCACCCCCCCCCCATCAACACAAATTTAATAAAGCACATAATCTTGAAATTTGACGGGTAATTTGCAATTACGTTGGGTTCGTGCAATTCCTTCATTAGAAGAAATCTGAGAAGGCAAAACATCTCTTGGGGAACATGGAGGTGAAATAGGAATGGGTGAGTCAAAATTGTTAGATTCAAAATTTGCAAAGTCAAAACCAGGACCAAACGTGAAATCAGAATCATTACCATCTTCTCTGTTGGCATATAGTTTGTAAAAACTTGAACTTGAGATTTGGTAACTTTGACCACATTGTTCTTACTCCACCACCCTCTGTTTTCTAAAAGAACAGATGGTTTAGTGACTTTAATAACACGAACAGGCAACGTAAACCTCGATTGACCTTTACACACTTTATAAAGTTTCTTGATGAGAACCCAATCATTGACTTTAAGATCAATATGGTGAAATTTAGATCCCCCATCATAAAGTTTCTTTTGTAGTAACTGTTTATTATCAACAGTATGTTTGGTGGTTTGAAAGTCTGTTATCATATTTCTTTTCTTTTCCAAATCAGACCCTGCAGCTAAATTGCTGAACCATTTAGGCATAAGTTTAGACTTAGCTTCTCTGCCTCTGAGGGCCTTAAATGGTGTAACATTAGTGGTAGAATGGGGTGTATTGAGATATGCCCAAATTTTACTTTGTAAGAACCCAGTTACATCAACATTATATGTGAGAGCAGGTTGAACACCTTCTTTTATGAACCGGTTTGCTCTTTCAACCAGTCCATTTGAAGAAGGGCTGTACAAAGCAACTTGGCAGTGTTGTACTTCATAACTTTGTAAGAAATTTGTAACTTGACTAGATAGAAAAGGTTGGCCATTGTCAGTGACAACACAATTTGGAGCACCTTCAATTCTGAAAATATTTTGTAGAAAAGATATGACTGTAGCAGGATTTGCTGCTTGTACAAAGGAATAGTAAATCCATTTAGAATGGTAATCAATGGCAACAATACAATATCTTTTGTCTGCTGGTAGTAAAATAAATGGAGCTGAAAAGTCCAAAGTGATTTTATCCCAAAGGAGGTCAGGAAATGGCATAGGAAATTAGGGTTTTTTGTTTGTTTTCCAGTGTTTATCAGAAACAACACAGGTGGGACAATTCTCTATAAAAAGACTAACTTGTTTGTCTAAGCTTGGCCACCAATTAATGCTTTTAATTTTCGTACAAGTTGCAGAAATTCCTAAGTGGCCCTCGTGAGCAATGTTAATGATTTTATTTCTTAACGTAGTTGGAGGAACAAAAATACCATCCCTGACACAAACCCCATTTTCAAATGACAGTTCCTCGCTGATTTGTGCAAAAGATTTTAACTCACTACTAAGACTTTTGGTATTGGGCCATTTAGTTTTGATGTAGATTTCTACATTTTTAAGAGTGTCATCTAGTGCCATGGCAGATGCCCATTCATCTCGAGTGATGTTGTTAGAGCACATAGCTACAGCATCAATTAAACCAACAACACAGTCCTTGTGAAAACTGTCTTCGCCTTCACCACAATCCAGAAGTGGAATGCGAGAAAGACAGTCTGCACGTACATTTTTCCCTCCTTGAGGATTGTACTCTTGTAGTTTTGAGAGTAATCTTACTAGTCTAGCGGACGATTTGCCTAACCCGTTACCTGAAAGTAGAGACACTAATGGTTTGTGGTCAGTGAAAATTTCACAGGGGACTCCCCAAATATAAGTTTTGAACTTCTGAACAGCCCAAACAATGGCAAGAGCCTCACGT
Organism: Triturus cristatus; assembly: GCF_964204655.1. Classification (NCBI taxonomy): domain Eukaryota; kingdom Metazoa; phylum Chordata; class Amphibia; order Caudata; family Salamandridae; genus Triturus; species Triturus cristatus. Next base: position 646,143,207 of record NC_140584.1, on the reverse strand, counting down.
TCAATAGTACTATAATTGCATTCGGTGGGTGTTAAGGCACGGGAAGCAAAGGCAATGGTACTTTCTTTGCCATCCACCCACTGACCAAATACTGCACCAAGACCTTTTTGGCTACCATCTACTGACATGAAAGGACTGGCTTTTGGAACGAAAGGGTGTAATGCCGGCGCATTTATGACTCGAAGTTTCACTTTCTTGAAAATCTCTTGAAGTGTGTCAGACCAAACAAATTTGCAACCTTTTTTCAGTAGACATCTTAATGGTTGTATTAACTGAGCATATCCGGGAACAAACCTGGCTTGGTATTCACAAAGGCCAAGAAAAGAACGCAAAGCGTCTTTGTCATTCGGAGGGGGAGCATCGCGTATAGCTTCGGCGTTGCAAAATTTGGGTTTGATACCTTCACTGGATATTAGGTGTCCAAGATATTCAACTTCACGAACAAGTAATTTGCATTTGTTAGCTTTTATGGTCATGCCCTTATTTTCTAAAATAGAGAATACTTTGTTGAGGATAAGTAAGTGCTCCTCTTTGGTTTCCGTGTGGATTAGAATGTCATCTTGGAATGCCTGTACTTGAGTCAAACCACCGAAGAGATTGTCCATGAGCTTTTGGAAAACGTTTGCAGCTGATGCAAGTCCAAAAGGTAGTCTCAAGTATTTAAAGGCACCAAAGGGCGTCACAAAAGCAGTGGGAAGTGATTTATATGAGAGTTGGATCTGGTGATAAGCTGAATGTAAATCAATTGTGGAGAAAAATTTAGATTTACCAATATTGGCTAACATTTCATGTATATGAGGCAAGGGGTGACAATCAACCAGGATGTTTTGATTAAGAGATCTTAGATCAACACATAGCCTGAGATCGCCGTTCTTTTTTTTTTTCCGCAAAACTACCGGAGAAATCCATTCAGAGGCATCCACAGGGGCAATGATACCTTCAGATTGCAGGTTGGTTAAAAGAGTTTTTAAATCATCTCTGACACTGAGGGGAATGGGCCTAACTTTATGCACTATGGGAATAGCATTTTTCTTTAATATAATTGTATGTTCAAAACCTTTGACTGTGCCAACTGAATTCCTAAACACATCTGGAAAAGATAGTGCAAATGTATCCACAACGGAGTCTTGACTACTAATAGAGAATATACTGGAGGGTAATTCACCCAGTATAATGGAAGGATCTTGTCCAGGGCGCAAAATGATGCCTAAAAGGGCAAGATCCTTCCATCCTACGATATTCCTTCCTTTAACTGCAACATATATTTTTGTTTTGATTGATCTGCCCAGGCATGTAAGAATGTCACAAAAATATCCTACCAAATCAATATCTTGCTCGCCAAAAGCTTTTGGATTAATGTCAGGAGCAATTAATGGTGCACTGTTGGGCCATAGCTCATAAAATGTAGTATCAGCAAGGATGGTGACTGGGGCACCTGAATCTGCCATGGCAAGAATAACCTTGTTATCAATAGATATATTAATGAATGGCCCTTTGATGGGCTTGTCAGAACAATCAGGGACATCAATCGCAACTACAATGTTAGTAAACTGGGAAGCGCACTCTTGAACTTCAGGTGTCTCTACAGAAACATTTGCAATTCTGACTCTGCTGGAGTTGCTATTGGGAACAGTGTTCATTCTTTTGTTGCATACACTTTGTAAATGTCCAAATTTCTGACACCTAACACATTTTTTTCCTAATGCAGGACAAGCAGGATTGTTTCCTATATGGTTTCTTGAACCACATCGGAAGCAAATTAATTGAGTCCTTGTGGGTTGACTTCTAGTAAATTTCCTATCCGGATTTTGTTTCGAATTAATAGTGCAAACAGTATTTCCTTCAGAAACAAAATTCATAGTCTGAGGAGTGTCAAAGGTAACAGTCTATGTGTTGTTTTGAGTGGAAAAAGTAAGAGGTTGATTACTGGATAAGACTTTGGATGTGACAGTCGACCTCTCTATACTTTTAGCGATATCGATTGTTTCAGCCAAAGTTGGATTGCAGGAGGTAAGGAGACGTTCTTGTATTTTTTTAGAGTGACAATAGAACACAAACTGATCCCTTATGTAAGTGTCAACATTAGAACCCAAATCACATTTTTCTGCTAGAACTCTTAAGCTTGCTATATAATCCTCTACGGATTCCTCTGATGATTGTATGCACATTGCAAAATTAAATCTCTCTAAGAGAACACTTGTTGAGTCAGAGTATTGTTTCCCCATGCGTAACATTGCTTCAATAAAAATGTTCCATGTAGCATCTTCAGACACTGGTGCAGGAAAGTGCGGAAGATTGTCGAAAACCTTGCGACCAGCAGCTCCTAAATGATTAATTAACAGGGCTAATTTCCTTGTGGGTGAATAGCCGTCTGCATCGATGGCCGTTAAGTAATTCTCAAAGTCTTTCAGTCATTCTGCCCATTTTAGTTCTGGTTTTCCTGGTTTTTGTAGGAAAGGGGCAGGCTGGATAACACCTTGGGCAGAAGCCATAGTAATGATCAAAACAAGTAATGAGGATTAAATGAAAGGTGATAAGATCTATGCGCATGGGTTGTTATTGAGTCACTAGTATTGAAGCAATAGAAAGTCACTCACTCGTTTTCAAATGGGGAAGATGCAGAAAAAATGCAGCGTTTAAACAGTACAGACTTAGCTTGAAAGTGGCCACACGAAGAGCGTTGTTGATGTGCGAGTAACCGTTTGCTGTTGGTGTGCGAATTACCGATGCGTCGCACAGCTGAAGAACTGTTGAGGAGAAGTGTTAAAATGACGAGCGAACGTTGGGGTAAAGTCGGATTTCCAGTAAGTGCCTTCACGACTTACCCAAAATGGGCGTTGTGCGTATGACGTCAGCGCGCTCCCACAATACTTTACGCTGTGCGCGCGTGACGTCGACGTACTCTGCCAGACTTCCTCTATTCCTTCTGAAATGGAACAGAGGGAAACTGGAGCTTACGAGTGTTCGCAGCTCAAGATGGTGCGATGACAGCAAAACAAATGTTTACGTTTGAAGAGGTCGCGTGAAGCAGATAACGGTGAGTGCAGGCGAAATGAAGTTAATTCTTTATTATTGAAGAATTTTCATGCGCACCTTCTGAATGAATTGTAGAATCCTTGAAGAAAATCCGACAGCCGGTGGGCTCCAGTAAAGTAATCCTTGACTTGGGCAAAACCACAAAAAATTATTGTAGAAGAAGCATACCCCACTTCTGGTACCAAATTGTGGTGTGGGGTGATGAAGGAAAACACTGTAGTCTTCGTAGATATATTCCAAGCAGAGGATTTATTTCCAAGTCACAGAGCAAGGGAGCCCACGGCAGAGGTGCTGGCAGAGGGAGACACCAACAGCAACTGTCGTGGAGCGACAGAACACATAGGAGTATGGAATGCAATGGAGATTCTTTAGGAGGAATGCATGTATTTAAAGGGACAGGAGTAATAAGATAAACAACAAGAAGAACATACTACACACAGCACAGACAGAGGGTAGTGGATCACAGCCGTGGTGGCTGGGGTCACTGCCACTGGTGTCCTGGGGTTCATCCTGCTGCTCCTAGTACACCTCTTCCACACAGGACTCTCATGGTTACGAGAGCGAGCAAAGGCTCTCTAGTAGTTCGTGTGTGGGGCAGATTCTCAGAGCTAAAACAATCAATGGACGCGATCATTCTTTATCCAGCACAGGGTGATGGGGGGCTCCGCTAAAGTGTTTTACAAGATCAGCTAGGGGATCTAGTTAATCGCCACACCATGTACAAAGACCTCCCCGTACCCGCAGTATCTCCAAAAACACAGCAAAGATACATTCATAGACAAAGATTAGACACCAGTACAAATTTACTGAGCGATTACAACACCGGGTGATTCACACTTCAGTTCATTAAATTCTTAAGCCACAGATCTCACACAGGCAAATGATAACTTCGAAACGTCAAGTTTGACCAGCAGCTTGGGAACGCAGGCGGTGTTCACACTCCTCAGTTGGACTGCTGGGATGAACAGCGTCGCAGCCTGATGGGCGGGTGCTCGTTCTCAGTAGTTGCAGCCCCAAGCAGCAAGGCATATTCTCAACTATAGCACTGATGATGCCTCAGGCAGGATTAATCACACGTCACTCAGTGGCAGCTCAAGTCCTTTAGGCATGCTGCAGGGATACAGAATGGTACACAGTTCTAGCGTGCAGTTTCTTCACCAAGTTCTCAACATCCATTGCGCAGGGAGACTGGGTGAGTTTACGACGTGGTCAGGAGCGCCCTCAGTCTTGATGCCACTTGGCTACATATGGGTGTTCCACATGCAGGGGAACATAGCTGGTCTTCTCCTGGACAGTGTCTCCTGAAGAGTCAGACATTCTGTGACCCCTTCTGAGCAGGCAGGGATTTAAACTCTAGGCAGACCCACAATCTCTCCAGCAAAGTATGCAGATTTTAGAGAATACCTCTTCACTCCTTAGAGGCTGGTTGTTGTGCAGACTAGGGAGGTGGATCCACTGTCTAATGTCTAAAATCAGGTTGGGGTGGTTCCCATTTAAATGTAATATTCTGGCTGTACTGCACACACAGCCTTTGGGCAAGGTGATGGCTCTCAGACCAAGATGCTAAGATGCTGACTCCAAGCAGAAGTATCCTAAATATGGGCATAATGAAGTGTGAAGTCTCTCTGCATCTGGCTGTCATCACCTTTAGTTAGATAGCAAACCAGAGAAAAGGCAAAAGAGCAAGACATGTCTAGGAACATCTCACGTCTAACAGAATCACCTTCTCTTCCTTACCATTCACCAAATGACAGTGCTCAGGAACTACTAATCGATTTGGGAAAAAGGTAGTGGTGATGGACAGAGTTTCTGAATGATGCAGAATACTCTTACCAAGTCAAGAGATCATGGTTGTAATCCATCACCATTTTTTAGCTCACTGCACCATCCCAGCTCAGAACCTGGCTACATGCAAATTAGTCTGTACCTGTCCCAGTGCATGATGGTAACAGGGCAAACCAAACTACCAAGCCAATTCTTATACTGGGAAGGAAACAAGCTTCCGGGGACCGGTTTCTGGCATCACAGCCTTCGTCGGCCCGGCTTGCCTGAATCCTGATAGTGCAATGAGCAAGGGACTCACGTCTGAGCATACCCTCCCACACTGAGTGTGGATAAAATCGATTTGGGAAAAAGGGGGTGGTGATGGACAGAGTTTCTGAATGATGCAGAATACTCTTACCAAGTCAAGAGATCATGGTTGTAATCCATCACCGTTTTTTAGCTCACTGCACCATCCCAGCTCAGAACCTGGCTACATGCAAATTAGTCTGTACCTGTCCCAGTGCATGATGGGAACAGGGCAAACCAAACTACCAAGCCAATTCTTATACTGGGAAGGAAACAAGCTTCCGGGGACCGGTTTCTGGCATCACAGCCTTCGTCGGCCCGGCTTGCCTGAATCCTGATAGTGCAATGAGCAAGGGACTCACGTCTGAGCATACCGTCCCACACTGAGTGTGGATAAAATCGATTTGGGAAAAAGGGGGTGGTGATGGACAGAGTTTCTGAATGATGCAGAATACTCTTACCAAGTCAAGAGATCATGGTTGTAATCCATCACCGTTTTTTAGCTCACTGCACCATCCCAGCTCAGAACCTGGCTACATGCAAATTAGTCTGTACCTGTCCCAGTGCATGATGGGAACAGGGCAAACCAAACTACCAAGCCAATTCTTATACTGGGAAGGAAACAAGCTTCCGGGGACCGGTTTCTGGCATCACAGCCTTCGTCGGCCCGGCTTGCCTGAATCCTGATAGTGCAATGAGCAAGGGACTCACGTCTGAGCATACCCTCCCACACTGAGTGTGGATAAAATCGATTTGGGAAAAAGGGGGTGGTGATGGACAGAGTTTCTGAATGATGCAGAATACTCTTACCAAGTCAAGAGATCATGGTTGTAATCCATCACCGTTTTTTAGCTCACTGCACCATCCCAGCTCAGAACCTGGCTACATGCAAATTAGTCTGTACCTGTCCCAGTGCATGATGGGAACAGGGCAAACCAAACTACCAGGCCAATTCTTATACTGGGAAGGAAACAAGCTTCCGGGGACCGGTTTCTGGCATCACAGCCTTCGTCGGCCCGGCTTGCCTGAATCCTGATAGTGCAATGAGCAAGGGACTCACGTCTGAGCATACCCTCCCACACTGAGTGTGGATAAAATCGATTTGGGAAAAAGGGGGTGGTGATGGACAGAGTTTCTGAATGATGCAGAATACTCTTACCAAGTCAAGAGATCATGGTTGTAATCCATCACCGTTTTTTAGCTCACTGCACCATCCCAGCTCAGAACCTGGCTACATGCAAATTAGTCTGTACCTGTCCCAGTGCATGATGGGAACAGGGCAAACCAAACTACCAAGCCAATTCTTATACTGGGAAGGAAACAAGCTTCCGGGGACCGGTTTCTGGCATCACAGCCTTCGTCGGCCCGGCTTGCCTGAATCCTGATAGTGCAATGAGCAAGGGACTCACGTCTGAGCATACCCTCCCACACTGAGTGTGGATAAAATCGATTTGGGAAAAAGGGGGTGGTGATGGACAGAGTTTCTGAATGATGCAGAATACTCTTACCAAGTCAAGAGATCATGGTTGTAATCCATCACCGTTTTTTAGCTCACTGCACCATCCCAGCTCAGAACCTGGCTACATGCAAATTAGTCTGTACCTGTCCCAGTGCATGATGGGAACAGGGCAAACCAAACTACCAAGCCAATTCTTATACTGGGAAGGAAACAAGCTTCCGGGGACCGGTTTCTGGCATCACAGCCTTCGTCGGCCCGGCTTGCCTGAATCCTGATAGTGCAAAGAGCAAGGGACTCACGTCTGAGCATACCCTCCCACACTGAGTGTGGATAAAATCGATTTGGGAAAAAGGGGGTGGTGATGGACAGAGTTTCTGAATGATGCAGAATACTCTTACCAAGTCAAGAGATCATGGTTGTAATCCGTCACCGTTTTTTAGCTCACTGCACCATCCCAGCTCAGAACCTGGCTACATGCAAATTAGTCTGTACCTGTCCCAGTGCATGATGGGAACAGGGCAAACCAAACTACCAAGCCAATTCTTATACTGGGAAGGAAACAAGCTTCCGAGGACTGGTTTCTGGCATCACAGCCTTCGTCGGCCCGGCTTGCCTGAATCCTGATAGTGCAATGAGCAAGGGACTCACGTCTGAGCATACCCTCCCACACTGAGTGTGGATAAAATCGATTTGGGAAAAAGGGGGTGGTGATGGACAGAGTTTCTGAATGATGCAGAATACTCTTACCAAGTCAAGAGATCATGGTTGTAATCCATCACCGTTTTTTAGCTCACTGCACCATCCCAGCTCAGAACCTGGCTACATGCAAATTAGTCTGTACCTGTCCCAGTGCATGATGGGAACAGGGCAAACCAAACTACCAAGCCAATTCTTATACTGGGAAGGAAACAAGCTTCCGGGGACCGGTTTCTGGCATCACAGCCTTCGTCGGCCCGGCTTGCCTGAATCCTGATAGTGCAATGAGCAAGGGACTCACGTCTGAGCATACCCTCCCACACTGAGTGTGGATAAAATCGATTTGGGAAAAAGGGGGTGGTGATGGACAGAGTTTCTGAATGATGCAGAATACTCTTACCAAGTCAAGAGATCATGGTTGTAATCCATCACCGTTTTTTAGCTCACTGCACCATCCCAGCTCAGAACCTGGCTACATGCAAATTAGTCTGTACCTGTCCCAGTGCATGATGGGAACAGGGCAAACCAAACTACCAAGCCAATTCTTATACTGGGAAGGAAACAAGCTTCCGGGGACCGGTTTCTGGCATCACAGCCTTCGTCGGCCCGGCTTGCCTGAATCCTGATAGTGCAATGAGCAAGGGACTCACGTCTGAGCATACCCTCCCACACTGAGTGTGGATAAAATCGATTTGGGAAAAAGGGGGTGGTGATGGACAGAGTTTCTGAATGATGCAGAATACTCTTACCAAGTCAAGAGATCATGGTTGTAATCCATCACCGTTTTTTAGCTCACTGCACCATCCCAGCTCAGAACCTGGCTACATGCAAATTAGTCTGTACCTGTCCCAGTGCATGATGGGAACAGGGCAAACCAAACTACCAAGCCAATTCTTATACTGGGAAGGAAACAAGCTTCCGGGGACCGGTTTCTGGCATCACAGCCTTCGTCAGCCCGGCTTGCCTGAATCCTGAGTGTGGATAAAATCGATTTGGGAAAAAGGGGGTGGTGATGGACAGAGTTTCTGAATGATGCAGAATACTCTTACCAAGTCAAGAGATCATGGTTGTAATCCATCACCGTTTTTTAGCTCACTGCACCATCCCAGCTCAGAACCTGGCTACATGCAAATTAGTCTGTACCTGTCCCAGTGCATGATGGGAACAGGGCAAACCAAACTACCAAGCCAATTCTTATACTGGGAAGGAAACAAGCTTCCGGGGACCGGTTTCTGGCATCACAGCCTTCGTCGGCCCGGCTTGCCTGAATCCTGATAGTGCAATGAGCAAGGGACTCACGTCTGAGCATACCCTCCCACACTGAGTGTGGATAAAATCGATTTGGGAAAAAGGGGGTGGTGATGGACAGAGTTTCTGAATGATGCAGAATACTCTTACCAAGTCAAGAGATCATGGTTGTAATCCATCACCGTTTTTTAGCTCACTGCACCATCCCAGCTCAGAACCTGGCTACATGCAAATTAGTCTGTACCTGTCCCAGTGCATGATGGGAACAGGGCAAACCAAACTACCAAGCCAATTCTTATACTGGGAAGGAAACAAGCTTCCGGGGACCGGTTTCTGGCATCACAGCCTTCGTCAGCCCGGCTTGCCTGAATCCTGAGTGTGGATAAAATCGATTTGGGAAAAAGGGGGCGGTGATGGACAGAGTTTCTGAATGATGCAGAATACTCTTACCAAGTCAAGAGATCATGGTAGTAATCCATCACCGTTTTTTATACCACAGACAGGCCTAGGCCTTTGCACACACACAGTAATTTAGAGTCTTAGCTAGGACAACCAAAAATCAAGATACCAGTTCCACATGCAGTCAAATCATTCAGGCCAGGGGTACACGCCTGGCTACCATAGAGAGGGCATTCCAGTCCCATCCAAACGGAAAAATAATTACAGTTCCATTCACATCAGGCATGGAGGGCACTGTGCCGTCGGGCAGAGCTCCCTTTTCCATATCCACCGGCTTTGGACCACAATCTGCTACTCTCACTTACCAGGGAACCTAAGGTGAATCAGACCCTCAATAAGGCAAGGATGATGGATTTCTGACATCTATAAGGGACACTAATTACGTTGGAACACTTCTGAGACAGATGTAACAAGACTCCCTTAGATTATTTTACATGTTTTCGCTTGAAGAATACAGTGCAGAAAAGATTCATGAGAGAACTGATTGGTTTCGAACTTTAACCTAACTGATTAAATGTGTGGATACTACGAGATGGATATTTATGCTCCACTCTCTGGGTTTAATGTCTAGAGTAGTGGGGTTTATTTTTTTATTTAGAGTTTTATAGAGCGCGAACCAGACCCTTGAAGGTATCAGAGCGCTTTACGGGAATGATAGAAGGTAAACAAAGGGCTTTGGGAGGGGAGGAAAGAGTTGGGATTAAAACAGGGATATACATTATACAAAGAAGCAGGCGGTTTCAATCCCAGGAAACCTGTGGGAAAAAAACTGGTTCAAACATTTAAAACAACAGTCTCAGTGTGGGTAGGTATCATCCAGGAAGACCATGGATAATACAGAAATAGAGGGTGGAACAGGGTCACTTAGGTGCATGTAATGTTGATGCACAGCAGATGTGCCTGGGAGCTTGAGATTGGGGAGGAAGGAATGGTTTCTTACCTGTAATCCTAGTTCTCTCTCAGGGGGATTTCGATTTAAATCATAAGCACTGAATAGTCCTACCCATGTGCGGGGATCCCGAAAAACTTCTTTCCAATATATATTCTTAATGTAGATGTTTGTCTTTCTTCAGTAGGGCCAGGGTAAACACTCAAGTTATTAAATGTGGTTCAGCCTATAAATGAGGCTGTACTGGCCAACTGCTTTAAATTGCATTTTAAAAAGGATTATCAATATATATAAAAATAAAAAAATCGGGAAAAATTAGCAGGAATTGCATTATTTATCCTTACAAACCTTTTTAAAAGTTAAAAGGTGAAGAAGGAACAGGACACTAGACTTAAAAGCTTCAACTCTGCAGATAATAAAAGAGAGAGTGTGCCTTTAAGAGCTCAGTCCACCAGTATCCCATCATGCCCAGTAGGTGGCAGTTATCGCAGTTATTTTTTACGAGCCAATGGTATTATTAGATAGAGAAACTGACTGACTTGACTATTAGTCGTCTTTGTTTCTTCCACAGGGGAAGAGGGTGTATTGCTTATGATTTCAATGGAGATTCCCCTGAACGAGATCAAGGATTACAGGCAAGAAACTATTCATTCTCTTTCCGGGGATCTCCATTGATAAACAATCATAAGCACTAAATAGAGTAGCAAGCCCATCCCTACAAACTGTGGTGGAAGAGAAAAAAGATGACCCATAGAGAAAACTAGGGGAAGAGATTCCTCACGGACGTCAGTCCTACTTGAGCATCTGTTCTAGCATCTGAGTCCAAACTATAGTGTTTGGTAAGAGTGTGAACTGGTCTCCACATAGCTGCTTTGCATATTTCAGTAATAGGAATATTCCTCATTGAAGCAGCTGCAGCTGCTCTCCTACTAGTGGAATGAGCTTATGGTTTAGCAAACAGAACTGTATTTGCTTATTGGTAGCATAAAAAGATGGAAGACCCTATCCCCCTGGATAAAGATTGTTTAGATATGGTTAAACCTGTCTGAACAGGGCTATAGTTTATAAACAATTGATTAAACTTGTTTATGTATTTTTGTTGTGTCTAGGTAAAATTTTAAGACCCACCTAACATCTAAAGTGTGGAGAGTTCTTTCTGCTGAAGTGGCTGGGTGCTGAAAGAAAGTAGGAAAAGTAATGGATTGATTAATGTGAAAATTTGAAACAACTTTGGTTGAGAATTTTGGATGCGTTCTCACAGCTACCTTAGTGTTATGGAACACTGTATATGGTTTGTGAGAACATACATTTTGAATCTTACTAACACTACGTGCTGACGGGATAGCCACTAGGAAAGAAGCCTTCTAAGAAAGGTGTTGAAACTAGGTTTTATGGATGTGCGCAACAGGAAATTGTATGAGACGTGAGAGTACTTTGTTCAATTCTGAAGGAGGGGTAGGATGGCGCATTGAAGGGAAACATTCCTTTATACCCTCCAGGAAGTATTTAATAACAGGCACTTTGAAAAAATGAGGTTTGTGAAAGACATTTTTTGTAGGAAGTAATAACTGGCAAATGGACTTTAATAGAAGAGAAGTGTAATTTGGATTTGGGCAGATAAAGCAAGAATAGAACTATAGCTTTCTCTTGGCAAGTCGTTGGATCAAAGCTCTTGTCAGAGCACCAGATGCAGAATCTCTTTCATTTAACAAAATAAGCTGAACGCTTTGAGTGCGTTTACCCTCCTTGGGAACATTCATGCATTCTTGTGGTAGATTTAAAGGTCCATATTGTATGAGCTCAGAAGCCATGCTGACAAACATGAGAGATTGGGATGAACCATCTGGCCTCCAAATTTAATGAGAAGGTCTGGTTTGTACGACAGCTTCATTGGTGAACGCTCCAATATGTGAATAAGGTCTGTGAACCACCATTCTCAGGGCGACTCCAGAGCTATCAAAATTATTTTGGCCTTCAAGTAAGACAGCTTGATGATTAGGGATGGATTTAGGGGATTTGGAGGAAAAGTGTAGAGAAATTTGCCAGACCAGTAGATCCATGAGGCATTTCCCAATGTTCCTGGTTGGTAGTACCTCAAGGTGAAGTTTGGGCATTTTATTTTCTGTGGTTGTATATAAATCTAAGTGAGGAAAAGCCCATATGCAGAAGATGTTTTGACCAACCTGATTGTATAGAAACCACTAATGATCTTCCTGCTTAGGGTGTCTGATTGACCATTCTGTACCCCTGGAAGATGGGTTGCAGTGATTCTCAGGTCTCTGACTAGCAACCAATTCCATATTATATGGGCTTCCAGTTACAAGGCTCTGGACCTTGTTCCCCCTTGCTTGTTCAGATAGTACATCGTTCTTGTGTTGTCTGTCTGAACAAGAAGGGATTTCATCTTGAAGGACCATAGGAAAGACTTAAATGCCAAATCAACAGTTAGTAGTTCTAGGAGATTGACACGATAAGTCATTTCCTTTGTGAACCTGCTTTTGTAGATGAATCGTGTGCACTCCCCAACTTAACAGCTTTTAGGCAACATGTGATCCTGTCTTCCCAGTTTTTTTTTTTTTTGCAAAAACAATTTTTATTGCATAATTCAAGTACAATAGCCATCTACAATGACCAGCATATCATTGGTCTTCTCCTAGTAATATACTCCAGTGCATAATACAGTGCAGACCACTTCAAACTATCCACGCATTGCCCCCCAACACTCCCCAAACACAAATGTTCCCTCCCCCCACCCGCATGTCAGTGTGCCATAGTCGCAGGTACCGTGAGAAGTCCATCCCATGATTGGCCGTGGGAGCGGCCGCGAGCCACTCTCCACCCCCACGATCAGGAGCCGAGCAGCAAGGAGAAGAGGAGCCCTCGCGCCCCCACGTGTGACCCGTCAGTTGCCTTTCCACCGCTACTCTGCTGCATGCTGCTCCTGTGCTTCAATACCCTCCTCTGCTTCTGCGCCCCACCCCCGGAGGTCTACCACTAGCGCTTCCCATGCATGTGCCATGGCTAATGCCTTTTCATCATTTCCCCGCAGCGCTAGCTGCAGCCTGAGTGTACTCTCGCTACCCGCCCATTTTGTGAAGGTAGCTCTCCACCTCTCAAAGCTGGGGCCAGTTCTTTCGTGCGCGGAGTGTGGGGAAACCACAGCAGCAGGCAAACTCCCATTTCCACCCCCAATTCCCGCCCCGTTACGTGGGTCAAGCAATCAATGACCTCCCCCCAATAACCGCTGAGGACGCCACAGGACCAAAACATGTGCTTAAAGTCGGCCCCCTCCTCCCCACAGCGAGGGCACTGCGGAGCGGGACCCCCAAAATATTGAAATAATTTAGCTGGCGTCAAATAAGCCCTATGCAAGATAAAGTACTGCACCAATTGAAACCTGGCATTACGTGTGCTCTTCCAGGCCCGTCTCTGTAACCTGGGCCACGTCAAGTCCGGGATGGGCTTCCCGATGTCCAATTCCCATTTATCCTTCAGCGCACTCAAAGGGGCTAGGTGTTCCATCGCCATTCTCTGATAGAGGCATGTAATAGCCTTGACCGTGCCCGCCGCCATGACCACATACTGACAGCCGACAGCCGTCTGCAGTTCAGAGAGTCCCGTGTTCCAGTGCTTTTGTAGGGCTGCCACCAGGGCTGCGTGGAGTAGATAGTCTCCCCTCGGGATCCCGAAGGAATCCTGCAGTCCCTGAAATGGCTGGAGCGCTCCATTGAGGTACAGGTCCCCCACCATCTGTATCCCTAGGTATTCCCACTGAGCCAGCCCCGACCAGTCCCCGCCGTGGGGGAGGGCCGTGCACATGCCCAATGGGATCTCCGGGGCGTAGGGGTGAACAGTGCCGACCCTCCGCAAGCTGCGGTTCCAACACAACTGGAGCGTTCGCTCCTCAAGCGTCAGCTGCGACAGCTCTAGTCGCTGCTGGAAGACAATAAAAGAAAGGACATGCCGCGGAATCACCCTGCCCTGCGGGCCTTCGGGACCTCTAAACTCCCTTGCCACCGCCTGCGTTAGCCATTGCAGCTGGGCCGCCAAATAATACCACTCGAAGTCGGGCACAGCAAGCCCTCCCTCTGCTCTGGGTCGTCGTAGCGTGGCCAGCGCCACTCGCCGCCTTCCAGATCCCCAGATAAAACCCGTGATCATGGCTGTGAGCCTGCGGAAGAGCGACACCGGCACCCAAATAGGGAGTGTACGGAAAAAATACAACAATCGCGGGAGCGCCACCATCTTAAGTAGCGCTACCCTACCAGCTACCGAAAGAGGCAGGGTGCTCCAGAATCTAATACTGCCCGCTAGACCTCTAATCGCCCTCCCAACATTCCCCTCCAACAGATCTTGCTGGGTGCGGTAGATATGCACTCCCAGGTACGGCAGACAGCTAGCTTCACAGCGGATAGCCCCGAGGGCGGGGGGGGTCTCCTCCCACTGTGTAACAGGGTATACACAAGTCTTGCCCCAGTTGACCTTCAAGCCCGACAAGTAACCGAAGTCCCTCAGTAACGCCTTGGCACCCTGTAAGGCCCCCTCCGCGTCAGCCAGGAAAAGCAGTAGATCGTCTGCATAGAGGGAAATACAATGGGTTTCCCCCCGCAGTAACAGCCCCGCGTATGCGCGTCCCAGTCGGGCATGGGCCGCCAGGGGCTCAACCGCCAGGGCGAACAGCAAAGGTGATAACGAGCAACCCTGCCTCGTACCCCTTCTCACCGGGTAGGAGGCCGATATCGTGGTCCCCGTTCGCACCCTGGCCACCGAGTTAGCGTAAAGCAACCTCGTCCAGCGCACGAACCCATCCCCCAAGCCGAACTCCTGCAAGACCCTAAACAGGTAAGGCCACTCCACGCTATCGAAGGCTTTCTCCATGTCAACTGACAGCGTCAGAGCGGCCGGGTAATCTAGACAATCTACTTCCATAACCCGCAATAGTCTCCGGATACACGTCGACGTGTTCCGTCGGGGGATGAACCCAGCCTGATCAGGGTGTATCAAGGAGGGCATATGTGCCAGCAATCGCGTGGCCAAGATTTTGCTCAGGATCTTATAGTCCACGGTGAGCATGGAGAGCGGGCGATACGCTGTCCTGGCACTCGGGTCCCCTCCCTTCTTCAGGAGCGGTATAATCAGCGCCTCACGTGTTGAGGCAGGCAACTGACCCTCCTTCCAGGCCTCCCGGTAGACCGACTGTAACTGTGGGGCAAGTTGGTCCGTATAGGCCGCATAAGTGATCCTGTCTTCCCAGTTGCCTGAGTATTGACTCCACTGGTCCTTCAAACATCTTTGTAGTGGCCTTATGTGGGGACGGGCATTTGGTGTCAGAAATATGCAAGATGCAATCAAGCTTAGGAGAGATTACACTTTTCTCACCGCTGGATGAGCGGCTTGGGAAACATCGTTTACAACGCAAGTCGTTAGAACAACGCGTTGTTACATCGCATGCCATTACAACGTAAGTCGTTAAAACGACTTGCTGTAGGGGGCAGAAGGTGTTGGATTTGTTGAATTTTCAATCCAACACCTTCCCTACTGTTGCATACACTGGAGTTGGAATAGTAAATTATACTATTCCAAACTCCAGCGCGCCCCCACAGCAAGTCGTTGTAACGACTTATGTTGTAATGGCATGTGATGTAACAACGCGTCGTTGTAACGACTTGCATTGTAATGGCATTCGTAGAAAACGCATGCGTTGTAACGAGTGCTATTCGAGAGGCTTTCATGAGAGATTGACATTTCAGATGTATGGATAACAGTCTTTCCTCTGAAGGATACACTTTTGCTTTTAAGGTTGCGATAGCTGCTCCTAGATAATGTAGAGACTACAGTGGTGATGAAGTAGATTTCTGGAGAATGACTTGAAGACGTGATTGAGAGTAGATACAGTTATTCGATAATGACGCTGTGCTTGTTGTTGTGTTGACGCCTTAATATCCAGTTGTCTAGGTATGGATATATGAATATTCTGCGTTTCCTGAGATGTGCAGCGACCACTGCCATGCACTTCGAAAAAGTGTAGGGGTGGATGTGAGACCAAAAGGAAGACCTTTGTATTGATAGTGAACATGAGCTACTAATAATCTCAGGAATTTGTGATGTTTTCTGGCTATTGGAATAAGAAAGTAAGCATCCTCAAGATCTATGGAAAAGAGCCAGTCTCCTTGATGGATTTGAGGATAAATTTTATGCAATGCTAGCATTCTGAACTTTTCGCTGAGTATCCATTTGTTTGTGACTTTGAGATCTAGTAGGGGTCTGAATTTGTCTTTGTAATAAATCCCCGTTCCACATTGGTAGAGAGGAATGATCTTCACAGCATGCTTTGGCAGAAGGATGTTCACTACTGCTCTAAGCATTTGCAGATGCTGATTGGATGATTTTGGTGGAATAATTGTTGGAGGGTTCGGAAATCTGAGACAATAACCATTGTGTACAATATTCAGAACCCAGGCATCTATTGTGATGGATTTCCACTCTGTTAGCTTTTGTGAAATACTTACCTTTACCGAAGAGGGCAATGAAAGAAGGGGAAGCAGAGGCACATTGTTTGAAGCCTCTAGGAAGGCATTCCTGCTTGGGCAGGTTAGTGGCCAGCTTTTACCTTAGGTTGATGCCTTTGGTGGTATTTGAAAGGTATTTGCTACTGCAACCATTGAGGGGTTTGAATTCTTTGTCGATAGAAACACCTTTCACAAGATTTGCAAGGGTGCTTTAGTTGTTCCTTGTGTTTTTTTTCCAGACCAACTGCCTTCAAGGTCTCCATCTCGACTTGACTCAAGCCATTTCATCATTCGTATGACTCCCAAACAGAGTGTTACCGGAGAAAGGAAGATTAAGTATTCTCTGTTGGGATTCTTGCTTCAGGGCTGTAAGATGTAGCCAAGAATGCCATCTAAGGGCTAAATCGCTACAGTAGCTGTGGGCTGTCAGCAAAGAGGAATTGTCTGCAGCGCTAATCTGCTGGTTCGAGACCATAACACCCTCATTCACGATTTTGAGGAAATTCTCTCTGCGGTCTCTTGGGAGGTCTTCAACAAAAGGCCCATAATGCTCTGTCATACTTGCTTAACATGTCAACCCAGCCCTGGACTGCAAGCATGTAGGCACCGTACCTTGACCCGACGTCTATATCCTTGACGGCGACCTAAAACAATATCTTTTTTGAAGATTTTCTCTATTTTCTGAATCTCACTTTCCTGGAGTACTCAGAAGAAGGTGCAAGACCTCTGGTAGAGGAGTGATCCTATCCTCGCGATGCCCCACATTCAGACTGCGCCTCCTGTTGTCTGCATCAATCTTCTGTTCCATGTAGGCAAATCTTCTCTCTGTCCATCAGGGTACACCTGGAAAAGGTCCTGTATCTGTCAGGGATATGGCTGTCAGGAAAGCAGATAATACATACATCAGGGGGTCTGATTTGGCCTTCTCTCAGCCAGAGGCAGGGCATTTGTCAAATAAAGATGTCTTTTTATTTGACTAGAAAAACTATTTTCCTGTTAGAAAATGACAGGAAAACACTAGAAATGTTGAAATTTGTCAAATAAAGGTGTTGACAAAAATTTCCAAGGGGAAATTGTTGAAGAAAAAAGCCAAAAAGGCTGAGCTCTGTGCTCCAAGATTCTGTCACCAGGAGCCGGAAAAAAGAACTGAGGTAACAAACAAGTTACTTACCTTCGGTAACGCTTTTTCAGGTGGATACAGTATCTGCCTGTGGATTCCTCACCTTGTGAATATCCCCTGCGCCAGCAACATTCTGAATTTTTTCGTAGCTCTCCACGCCGACGAGGACGACGTCACAATAGCATGGCTCCGCACGCAGCTCCACTGACGTCACTGGAGCCATAAGAGAGCCTCGTCGGCATGATGACGTCAGTTCTGCCCTTTTTTCCGTGCCTTCGAGGCACATGGGCGGACCGACAACAATATATATACAGTATACACAGTACATAATATTCAAACCAACACACACAGTTTGAAGTCAAAGCAGGCAAGCAAAAGAAATAACACCCTTCCTTTGACAGTAACAGATAGATTTTATCACATTATCACTATTGTAGGTATACAAGGGTGGACAACGGGGAGGCGGGTGGGTCAGTGAGGAATCCACAGGCAGATACTGTATCCACCAGATAAAGCGTTACCAAAGTTAAGTAACTTATTCTTCTGATGGATACATCTACCAGTGGATTCCTCACCTTGTGAATAGAGTCCCACAGCAGTCCCCACTCCCGGAGGAGGGTGTCCACCCTTCTATACCAAAAGCTCCTGAAGGACGGAACGTGCAAAGTGTCCGTCCCTCCTCACCTCGGAATCTAAGAAGTAATGCTTCGCGAAAGTGTGGAGGGAGGCCCAAGTTGCCGCTCTACAAATGTCACCAGAGGAACACCTCTAGATAAGGCAGATGTAGAAGACTTTGCCCTGGTATAGTGAGCCCTTATACCCTCTGGAGGTTCCTTACCGGCCAAAGAGTAACAGATCTTGATGCACAAGATAATCCATCTGGAAAATGTGTGCTTGTGCACCGCTCTGCCTTTCCTGCAGCCAATGAAGCCCACGGAGACCTGGTCATCCACTCGAAAGTCTTTAGTTCTATCGAGGTAAAAACTCACCGCCCTTTTAGAGTCCAAGCGGTGAAGCCGCTCCTCCTCCTTGGAAGGGTGAGGGGGAGGATAGAAGGTAAGAAGGGTAATGGACTGCCCCAGATGGAAAGGAGTTACCACCTTAGGCAGAAAAGCAGCCCTGGTCCTGAGTATCATTCTTTCAGCATGAATGGTCAAGAACGGGGGTTTCGAACTCAGAGCTTGAAGCTCGCTTACCCTCCTTGCTGAGGTAATGGCAATGAGAAAAACTGTTTTAAAAGACAATAGCCTTAAGGGACACTTATGCAAGGGTTCAAAGGGAGAACCCATCAAGTAAGTTAAGACAAGATTTAAGTCCTATTGAGGCACAATAAATGGAGTGGGCGGAAATTTGTTGGTAAGGCCCTTAATGAACCGTAACACAATAGGTGATTTAAACCAGGACGGCTGATCCGGCAAGCAAAGGCATGCTGACAAAGCCGATAAATAACCCTTCACAGTAGCTACAGCAAAACCTTGCTGACCTAGAGAGAGAGCAAACTGAAGGATGTTGGATAAATGAGCCCTCAAAGGGTCAATAGACTTCTCCCCACACCAATGGACAAATTTGGACCACTTATAGGAATAGATAGACTTGGTGGAGAGACAGCTGGCAGACAAAATCACGTCCACCACGTCAGGTGGGGGAGAAAAAGAATTCAGGTTGCCCCGTTCAATCTCCAGACATGAAGGGGTAAGCTCTGGAGGTGGGGGTGTAGAACCTGCCCCTGCGACTGCGAGAGGAGGTCTGCCCTGAGAGGGAGACGGAGCGGAGGTGGAGAAGATCTGCATACCACACCCATCTTGGCCAATCCGGGGCGATCAATATGACTTGACCCCGGTCTTGGCGAATCTTCCTCAGAACCCAAGGAATCAAGGGTATGGGAGGAAACGCCTAAAGGAGAAGTGAATCCCATCTAAACTGAAACGCGTCCCCCAAAGCTCCCTGCATCGGATACTGGAGACTGTAGAATGACGGGCAGTGCGCGTTCTCATGAGTGGCAAACAGGTCCACCCGAGGAGTTCCCCACGTCCGAAAGACGCGAAGAACCACCTCCGAATGGAGCCTCCACTCGTGGTCGGCAGAGAACTGCCGACTGAGACTGTCTGCACGCACGTTCAGAACTCCGGCCAGATAATTTGCCATCAGACAAATCTGATGATCCTGAACCCAGGACCAGAGACGCAGAGCTTCTCTGCATAGACAATGCGACCCCACTCCTCCCTGCTTGTTGACATACCACATCGCGGTAGTGTTGTCCGTCAGGACCTGAACCGACTGACCGCGAAGCGAAGGGAGGAAGGCCTTGAGTGCCAAACGTATCGCCCGCAATTCCAAAAGGTTAATATGAAGCAACCTTTCCTCTGGAGACCAAAGACCCTTGATCTCCAGATCCCCCAGATGCGCACCCCACCCTAAAGTGGATGCATCCGTTATCACTGTGGCCGCCGATGGAGGAGATGGAAGGGCTTTCCCTGAGTCCGATTGCCCTCCACGCTCCACCAAGACAGATCCACTGCAGCTTCTCTGGAGATCCTCACAGACTTCCTGAGATCTCCGTTGTGCTGATACCACTGCCTGCGGAGGCACCACTGCAGCGCCCTCATGTGCCAGCGTGCATGGTTGACCAACAGAATGCAGGAAGCAAACAGACCGAGCAGATGAAGGACCTTCAGCACTGGAACGACCGCTCCATTGTAAAACAAGGGAATCATTTCCTGTATGTCGAGAATCCTTTGTGGAGGTGGGAATGCTCGACACACAGTAGTGTCCAGTACCGCCCCTATGAACAGGTTGCGTTGAGAGGGCACCAGGTGAGATTTGGGCACGTTTATCGAGAAACCCAATTTGTACAACAGCTGAGTTGTAACCTGCAGTTGATGAAGCAACTTCTCTGGCGGCTCTGCTTTGATCAACCAGTCGTCCAGATAGAGGAAAACTGGAATCCCCGACCTTCTGAGATGGGCTGCCACCACTGCCATCACCTTGGTGAAGACTCGAGGTGCAGTAGTAAGACCAAACGGGAGAACCGCAAACTGATAATGTTACGACCCTACCGTAAACCGGAGATACTTACTGTGCGACTCCAGGATGGGAATTTGAAAATTCGCATGCTGCAAGTCGATCAACTCCATCCAGTCCTCCTGTTGCAGCGCTTGAAGATCCTGCGCAAGGTTGAGCATCTTGAACTTCTCCTGCTTCAGAAAAAGGTTCAAGATCCTGAGATCCAGGATGGGACGTAGCCTGCCATCCTTCTTGGGAATCAGAAAATACTGTGAGTAGCATCCCAGACCCCTTTCCCGCTCTGGAACCACCTCTATCGCACCTTTTTTCAGTAATGTTCGGACTTCCTCCTGCAGGAGAAGAAAGTGGTCCTCCGAGCAAGTACCTTGGCAAGGAGGGTAATTTGGAAGGAATTCCCTAAAGGGAAGAGCATACCCATTTTCCACAAGATTTAGAACCCAAAGGTCTGCAGTGACCGATTCCCAATCTTGCAGAAAAAGGGTAAGCCGACCCCCCACAGGACCAACATGATCCAAAATGGTGGATCTAGGGCTGCTTTGCTGTGGCAAGAGGGAGGGAGGTAGAGGAGGAGGAGGAGAAGGGGGAGGGCTGACGACCTCGCGGACGACCTCTGTTCTTGCCCCTGAGGCTGCCTGCAAGTCCGAAAGGACGACCTCCCAAAACCTCTGTACCTTCTGTAAGAGGAACCTCTAGGGTGCTCCTGCAGGCCCAGAGACTTAGCTGTGGCTTTGCTGTTCTTGAACCTTTCCAAGGCTACATCTGCTTTCTTTCCAAACAGTCCAGAACCATCAAAGGGTAGGTCTAGAAGTGTTGCCTGCACATCTGGAGAGAACTCCGACGACTTAAGCCAAGCACTTCTTCTTGTGGCAACCGAGGAGACCATGATCCTGGCAACAGAGTCCGCCATGTCCAAACCACTCTGAATAACTTGACGTGAAGCTGCTTGAGTGTCCGACAAGACCTCATTAAAATTCTGCCTGTCCTCCTCAGACAATATAGGAGTCAGCTGTTTTGCAGAGTCCATTAGGACGTGGATGTAACGGCCCAAAAGACAGGTGGCATTTGTGGACTTCAAGGCCATACTTGCCGAGGAGAACACCTTCTTGGTTGACTGGTCAAGCTTTTTTGACTCTCTATCACCAGGAACTTGAGGAAATGCTCCAGAAGACTTCTTCGAACAGGCAGCTTGAACCACCAGGTTCTCAGGAGAAGGATGGGATGTTAGGAAGTCCGGATCTCCTGGAGCAGCCCTGTACCTCCTAGCAACAGATTTTGACACTGCTGGAGCCGAAAAGGGCTTACGCCAAACCTCCATAACTGGCTCAGTGATAGCATCATTGAAAGGAAGCAAAGGTTCTACTACAGTGGAGGGAGAATAGAGAACCTCCGTCAAGATATTGGACTTAAATTCAGCCGTTGGGAGCTGCAAGTCTAAGAGCTCCGCTGCCTTCCTTATAACTGTGTGGTAAGGAACCACATCCTTAGAGGGAGCATCTGAAGGAGGAGAAAGCTCCCATTCTGGGGACATATCAAGGACACTTGCCTCCCTTAAGTTTTCAAATAAGTCATCTGACTCTTGAAGTTCACCTTCCTCCATTTCTTCTGCCCGATACCTCTGCTCTTCCAAAATCCTCTGCGCATCCCGCCTGGATCTTATCCTCGGAACCGGCATCGGCGGCGCCACACACGACTCCGACGGAGCCGGAGCCTGCGTCGAACACGGATCCGGAGGCACAGCCTGAGCCGAACGAGGTAGAGCTGACGGAACCGGAGATGAAGGGAACAGCGTTGACGTCCTCGGCGTCGGGAAACGCCAGGACGGCACCGCTGGAAGGAATTGCATATAGGGAGCCTGAGCATAGGCCTGAGGAACCCCCAAATTAAAGGCCATTGGACCCATGGGACCAGAAGGTGCTCCAGAGGGGAACATTGCTCGTGTAAAAACACCATACATGGGATTCATGTAATACGATGGGTCTCGACCCGGGCCAGGGAAAGGTGGGTAAGGGCCCGATAAAGGCTCAGGCTGAGGAATTACCAGACTCGGGCCAATCAGTGCTGACCGTGGAGCCAATGGAGTCGACGACTCATCAGGTACCGGAGCCTCTTCCACCGGAGCCGGAGAATGCATCGGCGTCAGAGATGGAGCCAGAGCTGGAGAACGCTCCGGAGATGCTGCAGGCGAAGCCGGACGAACAGGTGAAGCCGGATTCGAAACCGAAGGAGAAGGAGAAACATAGTCCTTACGATGCAGAGGAACTGGAGAAGTCGATTTCGGAGCCGTCTCCTTATCTGAACAGCGTCGAGAGCCGTGCCTCTTCTTCTTCTTATGCTTCTTTGATTTTGAAGCATGACCCGACGTCGACCTCGAACCCGACCTCGACCTGGACCTCGATTGCCTTCGACCTCTCTTCTTCTTCCTCATCTTCGCCATGAACAGCTTGGCCTCTCTCCTTTAAAGCCTTCGGGTTCATCTTACGGCAGCAAGAGCAACCCTAGACGTCGTGATCCGACGACAGGCACCAGACACAATCTTCAGGAGGATCCGTGATGGACATATGTCCTCCGCACTCTCTACAGGGTTTGAACCCTGACTTCCTCGACGACATCTTCAGGAAAGAAGCAAGAGAAGACCAGAAACACAATCCAGAAATACAAAGTAACTAGACAAGCTACGGAGAGTCCCAGAAAACAGTTACCGTTGAAGGCACGGAAAAAAGGGAACTGACGTCATCACGCCGACGAGGCTCTCTTATGGATCCAGTGACGTCAGCGGAGCTGCGTGCGGAGCCATGCTATTGTGACGTTGTCCTCTTCGGTGTGGAGAGCTACGATAAATTTCCAAATGTTGCTGGTGCAGGGGATAGTCACAAGGTGAGGAATCCACTGGCAGATGTATCCATCAGAATGCCACTTACTGAACATGATAACAAATAACGTAATTCCAGTTAATTTTTACTGATTTTTTAATTATATATTAACCCTTTTCAAAAGCAAAATAAAGCAAATGTCCAATATAGCCTAGTTTATAGACAGCAAAACATTTAATGACTAAAGTGTTTATCCTGGCCTTACTGAAGAAAGGCGAACATATACATTTAAGAATATATATTGTAAAGAAGTGCTCGGTGGTCCCCGCACATAGGCAGGACTATTCAGTACTTATGCAATGGAGAATCCTCTGAGAGAGAAAACTAAATGATATGAAACAGAAGGTCTGCTAAACAAAGACCAAGATGATTTAGATGAATCACAGGCACAAACTGTACATTTTAAATTCTTGCACAAACCATATTTCACACTAGAAAGGCAGTACAGAATAGATCACACTAGATCGTACATCTGTCCACAATGTGGAGCAGTTGAGGTGGGGTTTCTTGATCTCACTTGGTCCTGCCGCCGATTAGTGTTTTCTGGGGTGCTATCATAAAAACTGTTTCTGATATGACTGGGAAACGAACAGGCTTGAACCCACTAATTGCTATGTTAGACTGTGTCAAACTATTCCTAAGTAGCACCAGGCAATTTACGGCAATTTCACTATTACTAGCAAAGAGCAGAGTTGCAATGAGTCTCCCTCAAGAGAGGAATGGCCCAAGAACATGCTTATACGCAATGACAAAGCGGAAACATATGTATCTCTGCAGCCATATACTTCTAGACCCAAAGATACAGGAGACCTGTTGAAAAAAGTATATTGCAATTGCCAATGTCAAGAAGTCACCAAATCATTCCAGGAACTCCTCCTGACATCAAGCACCTTCTCAAGGTGAGACTGAATCTATAATACTCTTGGTGTGATGACTTGTAATGTACACTGTGATTTCTATATTTAATGGATTTGAGTGGGGACAATCCTTAAAGGAGGAAAATCCTGATATTGAAGAGACTTAATAATTGCTAGATTTATACATGTATACGTTTGCAGCTTCATTCTATATCACTGCATTTCCAATACATCGATGAACCGACAGGCTTATGCTGTACGATTATACAAAAAGTGAAATTTAGTATAATGATTTATCTGTTGTGCCTAAAGAATGTGGTCATACTCACTTATATATGTATGTTCAGTTTATAAATAAAATAAAAAAAGGAAAAGAACCACAAGGTTTCTCCAAACTACCAATTCTTAATGTTCATTCTAGAAGTGAAGTAGACCTGGAGAGCCACTCTATACCAAACTAGGCTCTAGATGGGGCAGATTACATCCCTTTTAGAAAATTGTTTGTTGATTATAGAAAAAAACCAACCAGAATGATAAATACTGAAGAAAAGTGACTCGAGAGGCAGGCATCCATCATTATGAGAGTCCAAAACATCCATGTCAAGGTCCTTGAATACCTCTAATCCCATTTTTTCATGACCAGACATGGCACCCTTTCTTACATTAGCCTAAATTAAATCATACAAACTCAGATATATTGTATCACTCTCTCTCTTTCAGTAGTATGAAATAGGTTTCTATCCTTATCAACCTCTACTGCTGCACCCGCAGACCAAAGTAAAATCAGTATAAGAAATGCATTCATTTGAGACACCATAAGTGATGTTATTTAATGTGTCATGAGTAACGTCATAAGCAATGTATGTTGGGGGTGCAAGTTATAGTTGGCCCAGTAAACTATAACCAGTGGATTTCATAGGTTATTTTGTTTTTGTAAACATGTTGTTACTGAACATTTCACCAAACTATAATGTTTAATCAGTTTAATCCTGGAACCCTAGATGGCCCTTGGGACCGCCACCTCCCAGGGCCAATCTAAAAAAAATGGGATACCCAATAGACCCTTATCGGCTTGGGCTGTTTGGTATGAGAAGGTATGTGTGCCTACAAGGGATTTCGTTTAAAGGCGATATTGTTTAAACATTAAGGTAAGTTCTATACAAGTAACTTATTATCAACTTATTCACACAACAATTTGATCAGAATATCAATAAATGATCATTAAAATAGGAAACAGTTTCATCGAGAGACAAAAATTCGACAGAACACGGGTGTATATATTCAAAAAGCTTGCTTTTATATCGATTCAAAATTGTTAAATATTGTAGGGTACATATAAAACAAAACAACACAATGTAGCTGGAAGCCAAAATGAACATATACTCGGTTGTTCTTCTCAATTACAATTGTGGACACCTTTACAAAGGGAGTTTTTTATGGCAATTCGAAGAGTACATGTCAAACAATCATTGCCTATAGTACATTCAACGGACGAAAAGGTGTTATAGTCGACGTTTCGGTCTATTTTGTGACTGTCCACTAGACCATCTTCAGGACGTTGAGAATTTTGTTAAAAAAGACCCTTATCTATACACGAAAAAAGGAAAACCAACAATTAACATGTAAAATTTGTCATTTAAATCAGATAATTAAAAAGAAAGGAGTTG
Source organism: Triturus cristatus (assembly GCF_964204655.1). Lineage (NCBI taxonomy): Eukaryota > Metazoa > Chordata > Amphibia > Caudata > Salamandridae > Triturus > Triturus cristatus. Next base: position 646,117,303 of record NC_140584.1, on the reverse strand, counting down.
ATACACACCCGCGTGATGCAAATAAGAAAAAAGAGTGACTTGATTAAAGAAATAAAATTCATTATGTTTTGGAGAAAGTGATTTTAAGATAATAGGTCATGAGAGACAATCACAGGACCAGCCAAGAAACAACCATTTGTCCGAAGAAAGCTCTCACCAATAAATGATTTTGTGAACCTAAGTAGGGTAATGTCTTTTCTCTTTTACTCACTTCACAATTAGTGATGTTTTAGATAAGGGTCTTTTCTAACAAAATTCTCAACGTCCTGAAGATGGTCTAGTGGACAGTGACAAAATAGACCGAAACGTCGACTATAACACCTTTTCGTCACTTAAATGTACTATAGGTAATGATTGTCCACAATTGTAATTGAGAAGAACAACTGACTATATGTTAATTTTGGCTTCCAGCTACATTGTGTTGTTTTGCTTTATATGTACCCTACAATATTTAACAATTTTGAATCAATATAAAAGCAACCTTTTTTAATATATACACCCGTGTTCTATCGAATTTTTGTCTCTCTAATTGTTTCTTATTTTAAGGATCATTTATTGATATTCTGATCAAATTGTTGTGTGAATAAGTTGATAGTAAGTTACTTGTATAGAACTTACCTTAATGTTTAAACAAAATCGCCTTTAAACGAAATCCCTTGTAGGCACACATACCTGCTCATACCTCCCAGGGCCAGCTCCTGCAATGTACCAGGGTGCCCACCCCCTGGACATTGCCTTTTTTTTTTTATTGAATTTACAGTATAGTAACATCCAAAAGGTTCATCATCATGTACGCACATTTACAAAGCACAAATGGGTGGATAGGTACATTACAGTGAGAAGCTATTGACATAATTTGAACACAGATAGCAGTTTGGCACTAATAATATATCTCTTACAATGCATGGAAAGCCATTAGTCATCAAGTGTATTCAGCAAATAGGAGGTTAACGGGCCCCATATTTCATGTGGCCTTGATGCACTTGGTAATTCTTTGACATAGCAGGTAAGTTGGTTTCTACAATACACCATATCATGCAACCATTTTTTTTGCGTTTGTGCGGGCCTCCCGCCCCAATGAATGGAGACTCTTTGTTTCGCTAATAGAAATGCTATAACCACTAGTTTCTGATTAATGACTTGTATCTGTGTAACATTCCCCAATAAACACATTTGCAACGTGCATTCTATTGGTTTCCCAACCATTTTTGTCAGAGTGCGCGTAACTTGTACCCAGGACTCATTGACCTTTGGACAGGCCCACGCTAAATGTTGGAAATCTGCGCTTGGCGCGTTACATCTTACACAGCAAGCAGACTCTCGTAACCCATATTTGTGAAGCTGTGTGGGCATATAATACATCTAATGCGATATTTAAAGTGAATAATTCTAAGATTCCCATTTGCGGTTAACTGTCCTGTCATTCTGCAACAGGCTTTCCAGTCATCCATCGTTAGCGGCTCTGAGAGAATAGCATTCCATTTTTCCAGTGATCCTTCCCCCCACAGTCGCCACATCTATTTGTGAAACATGGTATAAACGTGTGACAAGCTTAGATCTTGTTTGTGTTGTGTGTATTAATTGCAGAGCCCCATATGTATGAGGCTCCATGGGAAAGCGAGGGTATCATGCACATAAAGCTGCTCGCAATCTGCTATAGAGAAATATCATCATCGCAGTGCCTTTCCCTTCTGCTGTGAGTGCTGAGATATCTATGAATTTCCCGTCTGAAAATATATCTCCCATCATGCGCATTCCCGCTTCATGTAGGACCTTGAGTGGGGCATCATTTAACAGCTGCCATTTCCCCACTGGCATGGTTAGGTACTCCCTCTGGTAGCGCTTAGAGACCTGCAGGTGATAATGCGCTCTATAAATAAAATTACAATACAGTATAATACCAGTCTCAGTCGTCACCGAGATTTCAGTATGGTGCAAGAGTGGCAAATCTGGAGCGTATAACAGGAGTTCCTGCGCTCGTTTACCAAGCTCTTTCCATGCGTTGACTGTGCATTGCACCGTATCTATTTCCCCTTATCAAATATTGTACTATTGGTCACAATATTAATTTTAAGTGGTATGGGATGGACGACCGCACCCGCATCTACAGCCACATGTGGGGTGAAATCCGGAGCTTGTTGCCAATAGTAGGCATAGTGCGCCTGAGCACAGAGATAGTATAGTCTGAGATCTGGAGCCGTGAACCCGCCCATGTAATACGGAAGTGTCAACAGTTCCCATTTCACTCTAGGCTTTTTCTCTCCCCATGTTAACGTGATTAGTAGTGTGCGAAGTGTAGTGAAGAAGTGCTGCGTTAAGCGAATGGGGATATTCAAGAATAAATATAAAAACTTCGGGAGTACAATCATCTTGATCAGCGCTATTTTGTCTGCAATTGACAATGGCAATTTTACCCACCTATTCACTTGTTCTTTAAGCCGTGTGATTGCCCTCCCATAATTAAAGTGTATAACCACCTGTGGATCTTTATGGATCCATATTCCAAGGTATTTTACTGTGTCTGTGCTCCATTCCAGAGGGTACCCAAGCTTCATGCAAGACGTGTTTACTGTTAGTGGCAGAATGATCGATTTATCCCAGTTAATACCAAGTCCTGAGTGCCATTCAAATTAGATGTACTCTCGGATAAGTTATTCTAGATATTTGTCAGGTTCACAAACATACAGGACCATATCATCCACGTACATTGATACCGCAAGGGGCCGCTGAAAGAAGCGCAGCGCCGCCTGCGCATATCTTTGTCACAATATGCGTGCTAATGTTTCCAGTACATTGGCAAACAATAGTGGTGATAATGGGCAACCTTGCCTTATGCCACGTTGTACCTGGAATGCATCAGATGTATGTCCATTAATACGCACTCTCGCCACCGGGTCAGTGTATAATAGTTTGATCCAATTAGTGTAAATGCAGGGCACCCCCATGCGATGCAGGACTGCAAACATATATTTCCATGAGATGGAGTCAACCGCCTTAGCGGCGTCCAGCAGATCCGTCACCTCAGGCAATGTTGGCTCTAGTATATGCAGTACTGTAAATAATGTACGCAGATAATGCGACGTAGAATGCGTTGGCACAAACCCCGAATGGTAAGGGAGCACCACTGTGGGGATCAGTAGACGTAGTCTGGTGGCTAGCACTTTTGCCAAGATTTTGACATCCGTGTTAATGAGCGACAGTGGTCTAGATGATCCGCATTTGTCAGGCTCCTTTCCAGGTTTCAACAATGCTATGATCAACGCTTCCCGAAGTGTGGTTGGAAGTCGTTGTGCTTCATATGCTTCGATATAAATCTCATGGCAATAGGGAGCCAACAGATCAATATATTCCTTATAGAATTCTGCAGGCAAGCCATCCGTGCCTGTAGCTTTTCCATTAGGCAATGCCGTGATGGCCTCTCGAATTTCATCGATCGTTATTTGATGCATTAAAATATCTTGCTGCCCACGTGAGAGCCATACTAACACTATATCTTTCAGATATTGCGCTACCTCTCCTTCTTCCGCTGACTGCCTACTGGCGTATAGAGTCTGATAAAAAAAGAGCTGAGTATACCTGGCGTGTCTCAATGAATAGTGCTATTGTCTGCAATTGCTTTTACTATATCCGATTTGGCCCATGGTTCCGCAATTCTATTGGCCAATGCTTTCCCAGGTCTACCTCCTTCCCCATAGTACCTGGCTGCCCACCTTCGCGACATATGTCCCACTTCCTGGTCTGCATTGAACTCAGTGAATTTTGTTCTAATATCTGCCAGCGTTGCCCTGTCAGCTGTGATTTCATATTCTCATTCAAGGTGCCCAGTTCCTGCTCAAGGAGCTTCATGGTACCTCGTAGTGACTTAAGTACACCTGCTTGTAGTCCTATGCAGACTCCGTGTATTGTCACCTTGAATGCTTCCCAAACCGTTCCCATGCTCTGTACTGAGCCTACATTGTTAATAAAGTAGTCCGCTATTGCTTCTCTTCCTTCTTCACAAAATACTTGGTCGAGCAACGAGGACGATTGTAAGCACCATTGAAATTGCAAAGGTGTGTGTGTGGGTATAATCCTGTTCAATAAAACCGGGGAGTGGTCTGACAATGTTTTTGGCAAATGCTGGACTGTAGTAGTCCATGTATTCACATCATTTGTGGCCAGCCAAAAGTCAAGTCGTGACCACGACCGATGTACATAAGAATGGCATGTACCTTCCCTCTTCCCATGGTGCCTCAACCGCCATACATCCAGCAGACCTAAATCCCTCATACCATCATGTACAGATAGTGCAGCATTTTTATGTGTGGTCTCTACAGAGGTCATACGATCCTCTGCGGGCACTAGCACAACATTAAAGACGCCTCCACAAGTAAGCGCAGCCAGAGGCAATGTATGTATCTTACTCCATAGCATCTCATAAAAAACTGGGTCATCTGTGTTAGGACCACAGACATGCACAATAGTCATCAGTGTACCACATAATTTACCATGCGCTATTATATAGCGTCCTTGTTCGTCTGCGTCTACATTTCAAAGTTCAAAGGGTAAATTCTTTTTAATTAATACCATCACACCCTTTGCATAAGAAGAGTAAGAGGATGTTAATCGCACACCAGCCAATCTATTTGCAACTGCCGCTGCTGTATGTCTAGTGAGGTGAGTCTCTTGTAGCAGAGCTAACTGAACACTATGCCGGTCTAAGTAGGCTAACACCTGCCGTGTTTTCTTAGGGTTATTGAGACCAAAGATATTCCATGTCATCCATGTGATTAGATTACCATTATCACCCGTCATTGCTGTCACGGTCTAGTGCAGAGCTTTCCAAACTCTGTGTCGGGACACAGCACTGTGTCGCCTGCCATGTGTGGGTGTGTTGCGCGATGATGCATAGCTGCCAAGATTTCAGATTGCCATGAGTGACGTTTTCATAATTTCAGGGTTATGATGAGTGACATTTCAACGAGTATGAGACACTTTCTCCCGAGGAAAATGGAGATAAGGGATTCACTGTCTATAATTACTTGGACCTCGGCTCCGGCAGCAGAAAAATTCAGAGTTAGTCCGGAGTGGTGGTCGCAGGCTGAGGCAGCAACTCTGTTCTTAGGTGGTTCGGGCTCGCTATCTACACTGCATAACTGTGTCGTGAAATAATACATGTCTACAAAGTGTGTCACCAACATGAAAAGTTTGGAAAGCTGTGGTCTAGTGCATTGGCACATGTACATGTACCTGTGTCATCCAACTTTGTATGTACCATTATTAAGTGTACTTTGTTCTTCATGCTTGTACAGTTAAAAAGTTCCCCAACCATAACCCCCACCCACTTCAGCATCCAATTATGCTAAGGATCCCCATTTGAAACATAAGAACATATTTATGCAACCGCATATCTCATATTAAACAATAACACCTAATCCGGTGTTCCACTATAACTTGAAATCAATGTGGGGTATACCCTCATAGAGGGACACCAGTGGCCGTCAAAACCCTGTGCTGTAACAAGGGGGGTCGGGCAATTATAGGAACCCCCCCATCCAGCAGAACTCCAACATATTCACAAGCAAGTGAGTTTTCAATCTCCGCATATCTAAATACACAGAGGTAACACCAAAGCATTTGGAGGAATTGCCCAAATTGTTGCCACAAGTTCAGCATACCCGTGGTATAGCTTATGTTCATAGCATTATTAGAGAAGCAAGGGCATTATCCACCTAGTTCAGAAACAACAATGTTCGCCATTCAATTTCATATGTGCATCAGCCCCCATGTCTGCCATGGCTACCGGGTACATTGTTCCATAGAGCGCATGTGTTCAAACGGCGATATTTGCACCTTTGCTGGCATGCAATCTTGGAGTCTCTGTGCACACAAACATATCACTACAGCATTGCCATTTAGATGCAATATTAAAAAAACAACTAAGATCTACATCACCTGTAGTGTATACCTTAACGGAGGTATTGCGTCATATTACAGATTGGCAGTTCATAAAAACAGTAATATAGGTCAGCGATACCCCTACTTGCAACAGTCAACACGCTTACTGACGTTACCGGAACCAATGCATCACATAGTATACTTCTTTAGTCCTCGTTGTCTGCATCTTCGCTTGCTGCTCTTGAGGACTCCTGCCGTTCCACCTGGCGCACAAACAGCATAGCCTCTTTCGGCAATGTAAAGAACTTGGCTCTACCCTTATGCTGTATCCGGAGTCTCGACGGGTACAGCATAGCATATTGGATTTTCAGCGCTTGTAACTTTTTGTTCACTGGATGAAATTCCCACCTTGCTTGTTGCACTGTGGTCGTGAAGTCAGGGAATAATGCAACCTCCAGTCCTTGATACGTTGTAGTACCTTTTCCCCTGGCCATTCTCAGCTGCATTGTCGCGATCATGATAATTCAGAAGTCTGGCTACTATAAGGCGTGGTGGGGCACCGGGCACTGGCTTTGGCGCTAGGGATCTTTGCGCTCTCTTCACAACCAATATGGCTGAGAAGTGTTCTGCACCCAGAATTTCTTTTAGCATAGCTTCGACGTATAGCTCCATTTTGCCTGTGTTGGTAGTTTCAGGCACTCCTGTGATACTAAGATTGTTGCGCCCAGATCAGGTTTCAAGGTCCTTGTTTTTTGCCTGTATCACAAACCTTTCTGCCAGTCAAATCCAACTTTTGTCAGGACCCACCTTGCTCATAGATGTTGCATGAGAGAAGTATTCTTCAATGTTCTTCTTTTTCCTCTCTTGCTTCACTTTCATATCCTGGAGCCTCCTTCAACGCCATATGTCCTCTTGGTCTTTATTTCAATTTTTATTTTGAGAGTTTTATAAAGCGCGAACATGACTCAAGGGTATTAGAGTGCTGTACACACAAAAGCCATGACAAAGATCAAAGCCCAGATGATCTGTCCAGATATGTCCAGAAATAGCCATAATCTATTCTCTGATCTATATTATAGAGTGGCAGAGGAGCTAACTCCACTCCTAAAGTCTGTTGTCCCTGATTGCACTTCAATGGTGCAACAGTTTGGCGCATGCTGTGGTAGTCATGATAACTGTAGCTCGTAAAGAGTGTGTCAAGTGATCCTGGTGATGTCCCCGACCATTTTTATTGAATGAATCTGTCTCATAAGATTCTTTTCAGCTCTTTCTTGAAGGTTCTGATCTCATGGGTTTGTTTGAGTGTCCGAGGGGAGAGATATCCAGATTCTCGGGCAGCTGCAGAGAAGGTTCAAGTGTAGGTCTGCTTTATTGGTCCCAGCTCTAGACAGCATGCATGTGCTGTCTCGAAACGAGACATGCTGTGTCTACTGTTGTGAGCTTCAGCCTACCCATAGGCTTGCCATTTCCTGGCTCCCACGTCGCTCCATTATACCTTCTTCCCAATGGTCAATAGCATGCATGCGTCAGGCCTCTTTTCCGTGTTTAGCCCTCCTAAGAACAGGGACCAATTACCCCTAACAACAGTGTCTGTCTCACAAGCTTCACAATGTCTTCTGTCCCAGAGTGAGGGTGAGCTTCTCCCTGCTGTTAAATGGTAGCGGCAGTTTCAGTCGGTATCCTTTCAAGTATTTGCCCGGCGGTAATCGCCTCTCATACCACTCGATAATTTACCAATAAAAGAGGCAGGCGCCGGAGACTGGAAGGCAGGAAACAAGGTTTTATTCCGTCGGAGCAGAACACATCAGATCAGACAGCAAGGTATCGTCACGAGGTGCTCTAACTGCATCTCTGAGACCTGGTCTCTTATACACTGGTTTATTGCTTTATTACACATAGTACATTCTTGAGATTCCCTTGATGTGCGGGGGAATATCCCCTGAAGCCCCGGTTCAGATCCGTTCCCACACATAGATACAGTAGAAGTTCCCACCCCATCCACAGTAGGAGATGGCTATCGCGCAGCTGGGAATTCCGCTAATTCCCGGGGGTGTGTGCAACCGGCCGGGTCTCAGGGGGTAGGGGCTTTGATCTACTGTAATCCCTTTGATGTGGGGTGTTTCCCTTACAGTAGGGGCAATAAACTGCATCCGCAGGGCTAGGTGATGGCCTGGGACCAGTTTCGGACAAGGGGGCGCAGAGGAAGGGGGGTTATCAAAGGAGAGGCATGACCATGTATGGGTTGTCGGTCGGAAGTGGTTCCGTAGCAGGGTCGCGCAGAAGGAGAGGGTTTATGGCCTGTATGAGAGAGCGGGGGGGTGGCCGGCGCGCGGGGGATGCTCGCAGCGCCGGGGGAAGCGCTGGCGATCGAGAGTGAGCGGGGAGAGAGAGTGGGGTGCCTAAAATGGCGACCGTACATTTGCTATGCGTGGCGCTGGGGAGAGGCAAGATGGCGCAGATAATGTTCAGTTTGCAAGCTAAATTTCCACAGTCCTCCCTTTTAACATATCTCGCCAGCTTGTCCGGCCAATATTCACCTTTGTTAGCCTTTCAGTTACAGTATCGTCAATGTTCGTCATACATTTAAAGATACAGAGTCTTAAGGGTAGGCAGGAGTAATCTGACACATTTGTACATTGTCTCATACAGTTTGATAAAGTAGGCGAGGAGGAAGTACATTCAAAGTTGCAGTATAGTCGTGTACATGGCTGGTGTTGTATGAACGTTACTATACAAAGTTACATTTTCTTAACTTCTCAGTGTACAGTCGGAAGTGATTGATGCAACATCATGAAGAAGATAGTTAATATAATAAGGTGGTTGGGAGAGGATTTTCAACTTTGACATGGGTCCTTCTTTCCAGTGTCCTTGTTTTATAAAGAGCTATCACTGGTAAGCTCTCATTGTTGTCCTTCTTTCGTTGGCACTGTTGAGCACCGGCGGTGGAGCTAAGGTCCAGCTCAAATCCGATTTCTCACGTGGCAGGGTGTGATCACTCACTGTTCTTTGATCACAGTCCTGTTCCTTAACACAGTTCACCACAGGCACTTTGAGACAGGGTGCCGGCCTTTTGTTCCTCGGTAGTAGGTCAAAGTCATAGTCCAAATGAAAGAGGAAGAGAGAATGGGGTGGCGTGGGATCGGATCAAAAATGCGGACCAAGGAGAGCAGAATCTTTCAGCACTGAGCCCATCAATCGGGCCCGACGGGTTGAGACTTCAGGCACGCTGGTCAGTGAGCAGGGGCCTCGATGTAGCCCTTCGCGCTTATCGTTCTGATAATGGTGTCTCGTCTCACACCCTTTTTGCTTCGTCGCTTCCCCCTTGGTCGATGTCATAGATGCTTTATGATCCGCAGCCAGACTGTGCGTCACGTCCGACCCCTCTCTTCCGATGGCTGCGGGTTATCCTTGAATAGGTTATAAGAAACGAAAGTCTTAGGGATTTTGGCAGGGAAGACATTTACATACTTCATTCTCTCTCCCAACCACTGAGTAGTTGCGGAAATGCTCTTATCTGTTACTATATGATTGGTGTCTATTAACTCTGATGTTAAGGTGCGTGTTACTAATCTATTAATTACTGCTGTGGTGCAGGGCTCTGTGGGTGTCCCTGTCCATCGTCTGGCCTTCTAGGTGTCAGTTTCTGCGCCCTATAATACAAGGTTTGGTAATACCCGTAAGTGCGAGGTGCTACGGTCATGCGTTCACGAGTATCCTTTTCATACAGTAGGTGACCCTTTATCAGTTTAAAACAGGGCCATCAGCTGTTTCGTTCGGGACACTCTGAGACGGCTAGTATAGGGCTGGAGTTATCTTTGGGAGAACAGGGTGCTTTAGACATTCTATTTCGGGCTAATTGGTCAGGGGTAATTCTGGGCGGTGGAGATGGTGTCCCTTAAGAACAAAAACCACTGACATATAGTCCCCGTGTTGAGGGTCAGATTGGGAGACATCAGTCGTCTTACCTGTCCTTTCCTTCTCAGCCGATTAGGCTTAACGTTTGTAAAAAGGAGAGGTAGTAACGTGGTAAAGTATGGTCGTTTTTGTTTCTGTCAATTTGTTCGAACACCACTGTGTTCAGGCCAATTATACACTTACCAAAGAGGTGTATGTCGTTAATTTATTCAAGAAGAAAAGAGGGCAAGAAAGAGCCTTTTGCGAGGGAGGGGGAGAGAGAGTGAGAGAGAGAGAGAGAGAGAGAGAGAGAGAGAGAGAGAGAGAGAGAGAGAGAGAGAGAGAGAGAGAGAGAGAGAGAGAGAGAGAGAGAGAGAGAGAGGGGGAGGGAGAGAGAGAGAGAGAGAGAGAGAGAGAGAGAGAGACCTGTGCATCAAGTAGGCTATTTTGGCATACATACGACACAAAACGAGAGAGAGAGAGATGGGTAAGATAATAGGCCACTTGGTGCACACACAACATGGAGTAGCATGGGTCTGTTCCATGTAAGAAAACACAAGCGGGGAAAAGACATAAATTCGGTGACCACGTACACACAAATGCCGGATAGGGTGTGACAGTACATGCATCAAGACGGAGACTCAGGGCTGCGTCGAGCACGGGGACCTCTCCTTTCCTGTCCTCTATTCCTATGCATGCTGCGTACCTTTAGCATTTTGTAGTTTATCTTATGGGTTGTCTGACCCTTTATTCTCCTCCCTTTGATCGGTGGACGAGCACCTCAATCATACGATGACGCTCTCTTCAAGTGACCCGAACATGAAATGCATACACATTCATATCGTATAATCGTAGTACACACGCACAATCATATCATACAGTTTTTCATGTTCCCAATGGTGGTCTGTAATTTTACGCACTATCTCACAACGTTTGTCTATGTTTTCCCTGATATTGAACTTGGTTCGGTCCATGTCCACTCCACTCTTCAGTCGGAACTTCGTCGTGACCTATAGAGGGGAAAATAAGAGGGGAGGGGAGGGGAGGTGCAGTATTCAAAATACCCCAGCGCGCGCAGACACGAAAAGTTCTACCTACCATGTACCAGGCTAGCCGCAGGGGTGGGTAATACCACGGACCTATTATTCTTTAGTTCGAGGCAAAGATGCTCTAGTTCATTAATCTCCTAAATTCGGGTTCCCTGGTCGTGCATGTATTTCTCAATTGGTCGTGTATTATGGTGCAGGATACCATACCTTGCGTGCGACATATACCTTAAGTTATAGTTCATTATTGATTTGACAATTCTTGGAAAAAGGGGGGCAGGCGTGATGGGTACAAATTCCGTTAAACAAAAATATTTTAGGCAAATTGAGTCCGTATTATCTGTATGCTTTCGCTTAGGAGTGACAATCTTTTATTTAAAAGAGAAACCTTCAACAACCCAGATGATTAGTCATGACACTGATTCCGTAATTCCTTTTTAAGAAGCCCTTTATTTAAAACAATGTCAGTGTAGAAATACGGGCCTACAGCCGCTATAGGCCGGCCACGGTGCGAGAGGCGTCGAGCAACATGAGCAACACTAGATTAACATAAAAATCGGTTCCCCCCCCCCTCTCCCCCACCATCATGTGTGAAAGCATCGCATACATATATTTATATATCTCTTTTTAACACAAATGTCACGTGGCTGGAACGCCACAAGGAGTTGTAGGCCACTCCTACATCAGCGCCATCTTGGGGCGGGGTCGGGCCAGTGCACAGTCTAAGTCTTTCCATGAATTAGCTGTTGAACAAGAATTCCTTTTGGTAGTTCGAGAACTTTCGTTAGCGTCAACTTTGCGTCAGCATGGCGTCACTGCAACCCTGTAGCAATGCCACGGTTTGTTCTTAGGGCGGGGCAGCAGGCGGGTTCTTCCGCCGACGCTTTACTGTCTCACTGCACCAAGCGGAGGCAAGGTGGCTGCCGCCCGGGGGCAAAAAGAGCAATGGTGGTGGTTTTGTCCTTATCGGAAGTCCGCAGGAGTCGAATGTCAAATGACTCCAACCAATTCTGCAAGGCTGAGGGGAGCGTTCTGTCAAGGGTGGGGCCCATGCCCTAGCAAACAAGCTTTCGAGTCCAGAATAGTCTCACGGTGGGACAGGCCTGGAACCGGAGGGGTCAACCGCCGGAGTTCAAGGGCAGCAGTAGCAGCAGCTCTTCGGTACAGTCACCGGAGAGGAGCCAGCAGCAGTAACAGCGGCAGTCCGGATGGTACTGCCACCGGGGTGATTCCAGTAGCAGTGACGACAGCAGTTTGGATGGTATCACCACCGGGGTGGGTCCCCGATTACCTTGCTGCGGGGGCCCACTCCTCACGTCAGGTGCTAGCGGCAGTCCTGGTGAACCCGGTGCTTGGGTGGTTGCCTGGCGGCCGCGTGCAGGGGTGCCGGCTCAGCCGAACGGCGAATGAAGTGGCAGGGCGCAACTCAGCTGGCTGACGTGTGAAAGATGCGGTTGGGGTGCCCTCATCTGCTGGCGAGCCTCCACCTGGGGAGGTGGGGGAGGCCCGTCCGCGTCGCCTCCCCCCGCCAGGGCACCCTCCGTTATTGAAGGAAGAAGTGACTGGGAAGATCCGCACAGCGTGCCAGGGTGAAATTCAGCAGGCCGATGAAAAAGATGGCTGGGTGCAGCTTAGCTGGCCGGCGAATTAAAGACGGTTGGGTGCAGCTTAGCTGGCCGGCGAATTAAAGACGGTTGGGTGCAGCTTAGCTGGCCGGTGAGTCAAAGACGGTTGGGGTGCCCGGCGAGCCTCCACCTGGGGAGGTGGGGGAGGCCCGTCCGCGTCGCCTCCCCCCGCCAGGGCACCAGCCCTCATTAAAGAAAGAAGAAGAGAAGGCGGAAAGGCCCGCACAGCGTGGCGGGCTCCGCCTTGGTGTTGCCAGAACTTCGGCGCTTCGTATAGCCTCCGGCCTATTCGCACAATCGCCCGCCACTGATGTCAAGGGATTTTTGCATGGCTTTTATAGCCCAAAGTCAACTAAGAGGGACCGCCCAAAGCAGGCCAATGTTGCGATTTCGAGGAAGGAGAGGCGAGGACGGTGTCACGTGGACGTTAAGGCTTTGGGATGGAGGTTGCAGCAGACTGTCATGTAAATAGTTGTTTTAAAACGTGTTTTAACCTGTTTACCCTGTTTGTGTGTTTGTTATATCCTATAAGTTATTAAAATGTTATAACTACATTACTTCGTTGGAGTGTTTGTACATATTTGTAGTTTGATGACGAGCACAAGGAGGTTACTGTGCAATCGGAAAAATAACATAGCCCAATTGTGCGCGATCTAGCCCTAGTTTGGTGACGTCGATGGTGGGTGTCAGCAGGCTTCCGTTTGTGCGGGATTTTGTCATGCTTATTGGGCGGGGTGGGCAGTAGGGCAGACATGTTTAGGTAGCGAGAGTAATGGAGTCGGGCTACCTCGCGGTCGTCTCGACCGTGAGCTTGACTCCTTCCCTTGGTTTCATATGTCCCACAAAGGGCTAACTCCTAGCGTTATTTTAGTTTTTGTAAGGTCAAAAAGGATCCTACCAGTGCCTTTACTATCTTGTCGATTCCTGTTCGTTCATCCTTAGTTAATCGATTCATTCTGGTGGACTCTTTCTTTCCTATCTCATGGTCGTCTAGCGTTGTAGTCGACGTTGGGTTCGGCACAAGAGGCTCAGCCGGCGCGGAGGCCGTGAGGGCCGAGGCCCCTGTACTGCTTTCGCTCGTGTTCAGGGGTTGTGGGTGTTGCACTATTGATTGGGAGGGTGCATACGGAGGGGGCATGTAAATGATCGGGGGACCTAACAGTAATTCGTCATTCGTTCGCTGCTTGGAGGACAACTCAGGGTAGAGCAAAGAAGGGGTCCTAACAGCGTACTGGCCTGAGGTTTCGGGTTCCTGTCTTAGTTTAGTTTCCCTTCTCTCCTTTATGTCCTCTTCTAACTTTCTAGCGGCAAGGTGAGCTGCCTTTCGTAATTCCTTTTCTGCTTTTACTTCTTCCCTCTTTTTCCGTTGCGTTGCTTCTTTGCGCCACATGCCGATACTGTCAAGCATAGTAGGCGTCGTCTTATTGCTACGCAGAGCTATTTCTAGCGCTTCTATCTTATGGTCGTCGAAGGATCCCATCAGTGGCCACTGACTCTGGGGGTCCTTCTTTGTATATTTATGCCATAGCTTGGTATAAGCTACGGCGACTAGTCCATATTTAGTGAACATGTCCTTATTAGGGGTGCCCTCCAGTGGAGCCGGATGGTTCACCTCTAATAAGCGGTCCGGGCAGAACCAACTACCAATCAGTGGGGAGAAGATAGGCATGACGGGTTTCAACGGGGACAAAAGTCAGCACTACCTATCTTTTCACTGCTTGCAAAGACTAGACAGAATATCTCTATTCTTCGTTATTTGCAAGCAGAGAATACCTCCAAAGAACCAATATCGAACAACTAGTGTTCGGACAATCAATCAATCAATCAATGGGGAGATAAAGATAGGCACGACGGGTTTCAACGGGGACAAAAGTCTGCGTTACCTACCCTTCACTATTTGCAAAGACTAGACAGAATATTCCTATTCTACGTTGTTTGCAAACAGAGAATATCTCAAAAAGCACTATTCTTCAAAACAATCAATGTTCGGACAATCAATCAATGGGGAGATAAAGATAGGCACGACGGGTTTCAACGGGGACAAAAGTCTGCGTTACCTACCCTTCACTATCTGCAAAGAGAGAGAGTATTTCTACTCCTCCCCGTTTGTAGACAGCGAATATCTCAAAAAAGAACAATCAATGAGCAATACTAGAATTTCCAAAGCTTCAAACAATCAATCAATTATTTCTCAATTTGTCGTGTATCACGACCTTACCCGGACCGCGTGGACAGTTTCTCGTCTTCCGCCTCCAGCGCCCGATCGTCCTCTACTCTCCGTATTTGCCGCGGCACTCCTGATGGTTCCCAGTCAGGACCGTAGATCACTCGAGAGAGGTCTGCTCGGAACCAGTGAAGTTCGGATGATCGGCTGCCAGACGAGGGTCTATTGGGCAGGACCTCTCCCGATCGTTGCAGTCGTTCACTCTGTCGTCGGGACCTCTCCCACTGGATCCACGTGTCGCTGATGGGCCCCACGTTTGGGACGCCAATTGTTAAATGGTAGCGGCAGTTTCAGTCGGTATCCTTTCAAGTATTTGCCCGGCGGTAATCGCCTCTCATACCACTCGATAATTTACCAATAAAAGAGGCAGGCGCCGGAGACTGGAAGGCAGGAAACAAGGTTTTATTCCGTCGGAGCAGAACACATCAGATCAGACAGCAAGGTATCGTCACGAGGTGCTCTAACTGCATCTCTGAGACCTGGTCTCTTATACACTGGTTTATTGCTTTATTACACATAGTACATTCTTGAGATTCCCTTGATGTGCGGGGGAATATCCCCTGAAGCCCCGGTTCAGATCCGTTCCCACACATAGATACAGTAGAAGTTCCCACCCCATCCACAGTAGGAGATGGCTATCGCGCAGCAGGGAATTCCGCTAATTCCCGGGGGTGTGTGCAACCGGCCGGGTCTCAGGGGGTAGGGGCTTTGATCTACTGTAATCCCTTTGATGTGGGGTGTTTCCCTTACAGTAGGGGCAATAAACTGCATCCGCAGGGCTAGGTGATGGCCTGGGACCAGTTTCGGACAAGGGGGCGCAGAGGAAGGGGGGTTATCAAAGGAGAGGCATGACCATGTATGGGTTGTCGGTCGGAAGTGGTTCCGTAGCAGGGTCGCGCAGAAGGAGAGGGTTTATGGCCTGTATGAGAGAGCGGGGGGTGGCCGGCGCGCGGGGGATGCTCGCAGCGCCGGGGGAAAGCGCTGGCGATCGAGAGTGAGCGGGGAGAGAGAGTGGGGTGCCTAAAATGGCGACCGTACATTTGCTATGCGTGGCGCTGGGGAGAGGCAAGATGGCGCAGATAATGTTCAGTTTGCAAGCTAAATTTCCACACTGCCCTAGTGCACTTTGTAGGTGTTTCCTTTCCTATTGCATTTTTCAGTGTGTATATTTTTCAGTGTGCACTACCCTGACGAGTGTGTCAGTGTCTCCTTGTCCCAGTGCACTGTGTCAGTATTGCTTGGTCTAGAGTGCTTGTCAGTGTCTGCTGTGCCGGTCCATGTTTCAGTGTCTCCTGCTTGGTCTAGAGTGCTTGTCAGTGTCTCCTGTGCCGGTCCATGTTTCAGTGTCTCCTTTCCCAATGCAGTGTGTCAGTGTCTATTAGTATCACTTCTACTAGTGCCTGCGTCTCTGAATCCTGCCCTGCTCAGCAGAAAACCTAGTGTTATCTGCACTCGTATAGCGCTTCAGACCCCATCGTGGGGCGCTGAAGCGCATTATCGGACAGGTAGCAAGATACATCACGCTGGAGTGCTTGGTTAGAAGAGTGTTGCACTTGTTGTGTGTCTGTGAGGGAATCACATTGGTGCCATGTGTGAGTGACCGGAGATGTGATATTATAATTTATTGTACATCACGTGATCGCCTCATGTCCCAGTACTCATGTCAGTGTATCCCTGATCTCTGTTCCACTGCACTATGTCAGTGGAGAAGTGTGGCTCAGGGGTTAGAGGCAGCAGACCCGGAAGCTGAGATCGGTCCTGGTATCTTAAAAACACGTCAGCTAAAGATCTGTGCGTAGCATAGTTATCCCGCCCGACTAGTATTTTGCTGCTTCTGTCGTTGCATCCAGATATATAATACGACACGTAACATTACACCTACCCTACAACAAGCCAGGACTATTGGCTTTGTCAATGCTTGTTAGTTGCATAGGATAAATAAGCAACAACTATGGTTTTGTTGTATATAATATTGAAAATGCTTCAGTTCTGAAATGATGAGACTGTGCAAAAACTATAGCGAGTCTCTTTGAGGTCACATTACAGGCAGTAAAGGGTGGTACTGCTGCAGTTAAGATTTTTTTTCTCACCCTGATGATGATGAAGGCAAAAATAGAGAGCCCGATAGAGATCTATCTCAGCACCTGCTTTTTAGAACTGATGGTGCTGAGCACCGGCAGGCCCCGGCCCGCTTAAAGCCCTGTGTCTATATATAATGTGTGTATTGAGTGTGGGCCTGTTGTATTTGTGTGGTTGTCTGGAGCGCTAAGAAAAACTAAAGCAACGATTGTTAAAACGTAATCAAAGACTTCTGGGATTTTCCACTAGCCCAAATATTTTAGTTCACCAAAACCTTTTTCTTCATTATCGTGCATTAAGTGCTTTCAAATATGTTCAAAGTTCATAATACAGTGCAGTGTGCTTGTGCTCACATATTTTATTTCACCCAAACCTTAGTATTCATTATCGCGTACGAAAGCGATTTCAAATATGTGTGTTCAGAATACAGCACAGGCTGGGTCATAGTGCTTTTATACATGACTTTCAGCAATGCTGAACAGCAGCCGTGCTGCTATTCAACATGGCTAAAAGAAATTGACCGTGACAACGCCAATAGCTCTCGAATTGCCGAAACTAATTGACTTTGTCACTACTTGTCTTTATATCTGAGACCTTCCAAGTACAGTGCACAATAATTGTGACAGTGGAAGTACTCTGCGGTGGCAAAAAAAACAAGACACTGCACTGGGCAAAGATGCCAGAAACCACCTTCAGATGAAGGTGTCATTGAGAGTCTGTCAACTGACATATTCTGAGCTTGTCCACCATGGCGTTCAGTGAGCCCACCATATGATTTGCTATTAGGGAGATCATTTGAAGGTCCACCAGTTTCCAGAGATGCAGTGCATGATTGCGCACAATCCTTGACTCCACATAGCCCTGCTAGTTGAGGTGCCACCTTGGGGTAGTGTTGTGTGTTAAGACATGAACCAGTTTACCATTAAAGTATTGGAGGAAAGCCTTCAGAGCTAGCCAAGTGGTGCGAAGCTCCATAAGGTTCATGTAGTCTCTCTGCTATGTAGGGATCTTCCTTTAGATGGTCTTTTCTTTATTTACCTCTTGTGATTCAACATGTGATCCCATGGACTTGTAGACAGACAAAAAAGGGAAGCTCAAGCACTTTGTCACGTAGTTGCACCATCGCTGGATCACTGTACTCGTATCCAGGTTGTAGAATCATCTTCGATACCAGGAATTGAATAGGGGCTTCAGCTAAGGTTTCTACAGGGTCTGGAAAAGGAAAGGGAGTAGTGATTTGTTGTAAAGGAAGCTACAGAGTCCATCTGTACATGTAGGATACTTCTTTATTAGTAGCTTGGTTCCAGCATAGGTGGTCAGGATAACAGGAGGAGAGAGATGGTAAAAAGATAGCCCCACCAGGAGCAAGCTCCCAACAGCTCAGCCTGAGTTGACCAACTGACAATCTCACCCAGAGAGACACTCAGGCATTCTATGAGGTCACGAAACATTCTAACAGAGCAGTACAGTGGAGAATAGCAGAAAAGTAATTTACTACACATCCTCCTTCCTTAGGGAACAACAGCAGAAGTAAAAGTAAAGACAAATAGGATACCTCAATATATCTTCAGCAAGAAGGTGCAACAATGAGGTGCACCTATCCACAGGTGTATTGCATGAGGTATCATGAATTTCACCGACATGAACAGAAGTGTGTTAAGATGCAAATTCAGAAACATTAAAATTGCAAACAACATTACTACACGCCCCATCCCTCTCCCTTAGGGAAAAACACAGCATGGCTTAGATAAAAAACATGCAACAAAGAAGGGCGGTCACCCACACAACCTCCCCATACTCGGGTACACCACAGGGTAGACACCCTGTCAAACAAAGGTGGGTGTAAAACAGAGACCCTTGGGAGAAAACAACATCCCCAATAGAGAGGTACAATAGGGGCTAGATACACTCTAGATAACAAGAAGAGTGCCACCTCAACAACAAAGAAACTCCAGAGAGGAAACGCTCTGTAAAGAAACACGAGGTCCCTTGGTAGAAGGCATGCGGACACTTAAAGACTAAACACTAGAGGAAAGCTTCCCACTCAAAGTTGTACAAGCGTGAAACCCTTAGCCACGAATTCCACGCAGGTAGACTTCGACCGGAGCATAGTGTCCACATGAAAGGAATACCCAAGATAACGTTAGGAACCAACCAAAAACCTTCACCAAGGAACATGACAGGGTACACGCACCCTAGAAAACTGAAAAACTAAATTAGGGGCATTGATTACCCCCACAACCTCCCCAAAGAGATGGGTACACTACGAGTTAAACACTTTAGAAAACAACACAACCTCCCCTAGGTAGGGTACACCACAGGATAGTCACCCTGGGAACTGACACGAGGCATTGACTACCCACAAACACAACTTCCCCTGACTAGTTTAAACCCAGAAGGGTACACCACAGAGTAGTCACCCTGGGAACTGACATGAGGCATTGACTACCCACAAACACAACTTCCCCTAACTAATTTAAACCTAGAAGGGTACACCACAGGGTAGTCACCCTGGGAACTGACATGAGGCATTGACTACCCACAAACACAACTTCCCCTAACTAGTTTAAACCTAGAAGGGTACACCACAGGGTGCTCACCCTGCGAACTGATATGGGGCATTGACTACCCACAAATGACAGAACCTCCCCTAACAAGGGTACACCCCAGTACACCACAGGTGTACTCAACGTGGACAAACACACAACTTCCCCTTAATATGGTACACCGAGAGTAAGCAAGTAAACGTCACCCTAGAAAACAAGCTAGAGCTGAGGCAGAGACCGCCTAGAAACATCTAAACACAAACTGCCCACCAAAGAGACTATAAAGTAAACTGAGTGCGCCCACAAAAGAAAGTTAGAGACCAATACATGAATTATCAATATAGGCAATAAAAAAACTCCGGTGAACGATCTCTCACCCGACGCCTCGACAGACAGTTCGATAGACAGTTCCATACGATAGCCAGAAACCAAAGAGGAGCCAAGAGTCCCATATCCTGTTGAACCAATGTATTTCGTCCTTCACTCATACAACGGCGTGTGTATCACTGTGAACGCTCTGAAGTCGATGTAGAGACTATAAGCAAATAAAAATGTCTGGCGAATAACTGTTTAAGTAAATGTGATATCCAGTCACCAAAAAAACACACAAAGGCGTGTGCATCGCCGTTGTAACCAGGAGACGGCGTGTGGGAATTACGATGTCTGCCAAGCACCGAGTTTCCTCATCAGTTGTCGGCAAATAAGCGTTGTCACGGCAATGAGAAACAAAGATGGGCGCCACGTATGGAAGCGTACTTAGGACGACTGACGGCAGAGACAGGACGCAAGCACGAAGTACTCACTGTGTGGAATGACGAAGAGTTCCGCCAACTCTTGTGAAGATTCTATGATGTCACCAGAACGAGAGAGGAGGTCAAAGGCAGCGGAGCTCCTCCCGAAGTAACTGTCGCAGCAACGTCGCAGGCAGCAGGCCACACGCAGCAGGTGAGTAGGGCGAATGAGATGCGTGCGTTGCTTGGTGAAAGCTGTTTGAAGCAATCACTGTCCCCAATAAAGCACTGCCCCAAATTACCTTCCAGCGTGTCACCCGATCTCCTAGCGATCACCCTCACGGCTTGCCTTTACTGCGGATAAGAAATTTCCAAGTTTCTGGTGCCGCCAATTACCAAGTTTCCACAAACACGGCTGCCTCATAGGTTCTAGGCATACCTTCCAGCGTGTCACCCGATCTCCTAGCGATCACCCTCACGGCTTGCCTTTCCTGCGGATAACTTGTTAAAAAGCTGCTGTCGAGCTCAGACTCCCCACACAGATTGGGCCCCACTAAGACATGCAAACACACCAAGAAGAGCAAACACGTTGAGGCGCAGGAAGGGTTGTTGTTGGAGAAGTTGGCGCAGAGTCTTTAACAACAGGCTCCAAATAGTACAGGACGTTGGTGGGGAAAGCCAGAAAACACCGCAGGCTTGTTGGCAGAGAGACTGTTCACTGTTGAAGACTTACAGGTGACAGCAGGCTCCTCAATAATTTGAAGACAAACGCCCATGCTGCAGGCTGTCCAGATGGTACAGGACACTGGTGGGGCTGACCAGGGCGTTACCTATATGTTTCAATTGACGTTTTGAAAGTCCTTAATGTCCATGAATCTTTGTCTTTTGGTTCCTTGATTCCTTAGTTGTCTCTACTCCTTAATTCAAGCGTCAGTTCTTCAGATCGTCGCCAAAATTGTTGTAAGGGGGGGCGTGGCTTGGACGCCGAGAGAAGATGGCGGACCTCCGATAGCTCTGCTTGGACGCGGTGCTATGTAGCTACGTGGAAGGCTTCCCAGCGAGCTGCGGACGCTGTCTTCATAAGAATTCGTCAGCGGAGCATGCCGTGACTCGGAACTGCCCATCAACGGCGATTTGTATCGCTCCTATCACCCGGAGACGTGGCGGTACGATTTCCTGAGGTAATATCGGGCGGCCGCCATTTTGCGACGCGGCGCCCGTATCTCATCCCTGCATTACCGCGCACGCACCTCCAGGGTCCAAACATGCTATAATGCTTCATTATTCCCCGAGAGGGAGTCTGTTTTAAGTCCTGCATTTGACATTAACCCCTGGCCATACTTGTTTTGTGCCGTTTTTCTGACAGGGGAAGGTCTCATAATTTTTTTTTTTCAGAAGCCGTGGTTAACCCCTCTGTCCCTGTACATACAGAGCTGCAGGCTGGATATGGAACGGCTTTATATGTTCTAAGGTGGTGCTGTAATGGCTATATGAGACTCTTTGTCAAATTATACAAGAAAGTGTGTCCCCTGAATATAATAGCATTGCCTTTTTCGTTGGGCACGCTCGCTCAGAATATGAACTAGTGGCTACATTATCTCCCTGGTATTCAAAGTTATGTGCTACTAGTCTTCTCATATGATGTTAGTATCAATTGAGGGGTGAAGCTAAAATATGAAAGTCCCTTCCCTTGACTGACATTGTAGAAGTGGTTTTTCTTTTTTCTTTTTTCTCTGTTGTTTTATCAGCACACCAGCTTATTGCAAAGTCACTGTTGTTTATCTATTGTCTTTGGTGTGTGCATCTTGACAACGTATGAGAGAACTTCGCATACTCTTTCCTGCTAAGAAGGTGTCAAGTCAAAGTGCCAAGATGTCTAGTGACTCCCATCCCCCAAGTAAGCCGTCTTTTTCTGGTGCAAAGCCTAAAAGGCAGAAAAATGACCCGCCTTCACCTATTCTTTCTTCACAAAGCCCAGTACTAGATAATATATTAGAAGAAGTACGTGGTCTTCAACCCTTTATGGTCGCCACAAATGAAAAGTTGCAACAAATAGAGGACCGATGGATTGTCATGGAAGGTAGGGTGACTGAGTTAGAACAACGCGTCAGTGACACTCAAGATGTTGCCACAAAAATACCGTTCTTGGAACAAGAGATTCATAAGCTAAAGCTCCATACTGAGGATTTGGAAAATCGTAATCGAAGGAATAACCTCCGTCTTTTTGGTTTGCCAGAGAATATTGAGGGTCCCGATATTTTGCTTTTCCTCCAAAAATTCCTTCATGATCTCTTGGGCCTTCAGTCATCCTCACCCTTGAATATACAGAGAGCTCACCGCTTAGGTCGTCTTCAACCGAATTCTGCCAAACCACGTGGTATCATCATGCTTTTTCTGGAGTTCACAGAACTTATGACTGTACTCAAAGCAGCTAAACTTAAACGTCACCTTACGTGGTCAGGTCATAATATCTTTATCTCGCAAGATGTCTCAAATGCGACCAACGCCCGACGCAAAGAATTTCTTGCATTACGTCCACAAATGAGACACTTGAACGTCCAATATGGCATACTTCATCCCTCCATCTGCAAGATCACGCACGATGGCCAGACAAGGTCCTTCGATGATCCGGGAAAATTGAAATTGTTCCTTAATAGCATTTCTTCTCGGAATATGGACACAAATCATTGAGTGCTTCTTCTCATTACTGCTTTAATGTGATGTGCTCAAAAAGCTTCTATGTGGTTATAATAGATATTTCTAATATATAGTTCTTCGTACTCTCTCTTGCTCACCGCATGTTTGTTAATCACGTCTCTTCTTCTTCGTTAATGGCTCTTACTTGCTCAGTTCTTTCTACTTTCTTTCATATCGCCCATCCTTTGCTCCTTCCTTACAATACCAGGTTTATTCCTGCTTTCACTCTTATCCATGTGGTATGTACCGCTGTCTTCTCTCCGGTCTCATCACGCTCCAACCTCACTTTTTTATTGGTGTCTTTCAGGTCTGGATTTTCCTCCTTGACCTGTTTTTCTTCTCTACTTTTCTCTACTTTCTACGTTTACTTATCTCCTTTCCCTCCCCTGCTCTTTCTCGCATTTTCTTAATTCAGTCTCTCTTTGGTTGGTGCATCACTCTTTTCTTCTTTCGAGATTTCCCATGTTTCCTCTTTGTTTTTTCCCCTTCTTTTTTCCTCATTTGTGGCGCTTTTAGACTTCTCTCTACATATTTTAATGCCAAGGGCTTGTTGATTTTTCTTAGAAGTGTGGTTTCGTGTTTTGCTGTTTCTTCTTGTAATTTCCATGTGCATTTTGTTTTCCAGTGTCGTCTTGTCTTTGAAGTATTCCTACACCATGTGTATCTCATACCCCTGACCCTCGCGTATGTGTAATTTTGTTACGTGGAACGTCCATGGTCTTGGAAATCCCGTTAAAAGACAAAAGGTAATATCTCATTTATCTAAACTCAACTCTCAAATTTCCTTTCTTCAAGAAACCCATTGTAATGATGCTGAGTCGCTGAAATTAAAAAGGCAGTGGGTAGGCCAAGTTGTTTTTTCTCCTGCAGTTAACAAAAAAGGGGGGGTTGCCATACTGTTTCATAAAACTTTGTCTGTGCAAATACTATCTTCTCAAAATGATGATGCAGGTCGATGGGTAATGGCCAAGATTGTTTTACACAACAAAACGTTAGTCTTGTTAAATATTTATTGTCCTGTGAAACCGGATCCAAAATTCTGGAATGATATCAAAATTCTCCTCTCCACTGTTGAGTGTCCTAACATTATTGTTGCAGGCGACTTTAATCAATGGTTAGATCCCTTTTCGGACCGCTTATCCAAGTACAAATTTCAACCGGATAAGACCCATAAATCCTTTCAATCGGCCATTGCCTCTCGCCCAATGTATGATGTCTGGAGAACTTGTAACCCTGATTTATTGGAATATACGTTTTTTTCTAATATGCATCACACCCGATCTAGAATTGATTATATCTTAGTTAGCAAACCCCTACTCCCGTCTATCCAAAAATCTGAGATTGGCTCTATTTTTATTTCGGATCATGCCCCCGTTTATGCTGTTTTTGACCTTTCACTTACCTCCACTAAATTTAATCGCTGGAAATTTAACACTCACCTGTTATCGGATACAGTTTATCTTAAAGAAGTCACCTCCTTTATTAATGAATTTTTTACCTTTAACAACCCATCAGACACTTCCATTCCTAATAACTGGGATACTTTTAAGGCGGCTCTCCGTGCTTTTACTATTTCTTTTGTGTCTCGGAAAAAGAAGGCCAATGTGAAAAAGTATGAGGACCAATTACAACAGCTTAAAAAATTAGAGCATGATTATTTCTCCTCCAAAACTTCAGACGCACTAAAGAATTTAATTGCAGCTAAAACCGACCTTAACAAGATTGCGACAGTCGATGCCTGTAATATTTTACTTAGAATAAAATCTAAATTTCACGGAGGTCAAAATAAAGCAGGCAAAATGCTAGCGAATTACTTAAAAATCCGCTCTGAACGTAAGACCATAGGTCCGATCATGGATGAGTCCACCAATAATCTGGTGTCCTCTGATGAAAAAATTGCAGCGGTCTTTCATGATTACTATCAGTCTCTTTATTCTGATGATACATTCCCCTCTTCTCAAAATCTTGATACTTTCTTTTCTGGGCTCCCTGCACCTCCTTCTCTGAATGCTGAGTTCTCTGCTTTAGAGGCGGATATTACTTTACAAGAGATACTTACTGCCTTACAAGCTTTGAAAAAGTCAAAAGCCCCTGGTCCGGATGGATTACCGGTGGAGTTTTATTGTACTTTCCAATCTTTGTTTGCCCCAAAACTATTGCAGCTTTTTAATTCCTTCATTACTGACGCGAAAGCATCTGGCTCCTTTATGGATGCCTTGATCGTCATTATTCCTAAACCTGATAAGGATCATTCTTTTTGTAAAAATTATCGCCCAATCTCACTAATCAATTATGACTGCAAGATCTTCGCTAAGATTATTGCGTCACGGCTTGACAATATCATACCTCTACTGATCAAGACTGATCAGGTTGGTTTTGTCAAAGGTAGATTGGCCTCCGATAATGCTAGAATGTTCATGAACATCCTTTCCTATGGTAAAAATTATAAAGATCCTCTGGCTGCTTTGTCCCTGGATGCTGAAAAAGCATTCGATCGTATAAATTGGCAATTTATGTTTCACACACTACAATGGTTTGGATTTGGCCCTAACTTTATTTCTTTTATTAAACTTTTATACTCATGTCCGAGGGCTAGTATTTTTGTTAATAACCAATTTTCTCAATTTTTCCCCTTATCTAGAGGTACCAGACAAGGTTGTCTACTTTCCCCGTTACTCTTTATCTTATGCTTGGAACCCTTCCTGGAGCGTATTAGAACCAACCCCAAAATTAAAGGTTTTGCCTCTGCGTCTGTCGAAACTAAAATATCTGCCTATGCGGATGATATATTGGTATACATGTCCAATCCGAGTGAATCCCTTCTCCCTTTTTTAGAGGAAGTCCGCCTTTATTCCTCCATTTCTGGGTACAAACTTAACCTATCTAAAACGGAGGTTCTCCCTTTAAATTCGATATGTTATCAATTTATGTTTTCTGATACTGCCTTTGCATGGTGTCCTTCTAAAATTAAATACCTTGGCATTTGGTTTGCCTCCAATATAACGGATACTATTAAATTCACTTTTAACGCACTAATGAATAAATTGAAATCTCTTCTCCTCGTGTGGTCCCCCTTATTTTTATCATGGTTGGGTAGACTGGATACTATTAAAATGATGGTTACTCCTCATATTTTATATACGGTATCTATGCTCCCTATCAAAATCCCTAATACATTTTGTTCCCCAATTAAACTCTTTATGTATCAAATTTTTATGGAATAATAAACACTCCCGCATTGCTTTGAATAAACTTATTCGTCCCAAGGAAGAGGGGGGAGTGCGCTTTCATAATTTTAAATTGTACCACTCTGCTTTCTTGATTAAACAGTCTTTCTCATTGGCCTTCGATTTTGGGGTTACGCCTATACCTCGATGGATTATTTTTGAGCGTTCGCTTTTAAAAGAGTTTCAGTTTCAACATGTTACATTTATGTCCAATTGCACCTTTTTGTCTAAAAGCCCTGTATTAAAATACTCCCGTGAATTGCTGTGTAATACATTTCTTAAAGACCTATCTCCTATCCAATGTTTTTTATCTTCTACCCTATGGTATAATAAATTTCTTAAATATAAAGGTAGATCATTTTACTACAAATACTGGAAGGAAAAGGAGATTATTTTTGTACATCAGTTTTTGAATGAGTTTTCTATTATCTCCTTTCAAGAACTACAAACACGCTATCAGCTACCTGACTCCTTTTATAAGGAATATATTATCATTACTAATGCTATACAAACTCAGTTAGCTACTTACTCTCTCCCATCAGAACCACCTCCTTTAATACCCTCTTCACCATTATATTCTCTATTCCCGGCTCATAAACTTAAAGCTGCCACTGTTTATAAGTTATTGTTATCTAATGGTAATGTTCGTTCTAAATCCAATATCGAAAATGCATGGGAAATGGACCTATCCATCTCTCTTTCTGTTGATAGTTGGGACACACTATGGTCGAAATTATTTAAAGTTTCGGCTGCAGCCAGGATAACCCAATCTTTGTTTTTTTTGTATCATAGAGCTATTGTTACTCCTGTTGCTATTTGTAAGTTTTCCCCTACATCCTCTCCTCTTTGCTGGTCCTGCTCTAGCGAAACTGGTACATTAGTTCATCATCTATATGAATGTGCATCTGTTCTATCTTTTTGGAATTCAATTTGGAATGTATGCATGTTAATTTTCAACTTTAATGCTACCTTAACTTTTGTTAATATCTTTTTAGGTTCTTTAGCTCCTGATATGGAAACTACTTTACCTAGTTCTAGGTTATTTGATCTTTTTATTGCATTAGCATTTAAAGTGATCCTGTCTTCCTGGAAAGACAATTCTAAATTGTCGTCAATTACTTGGTGGAATTTTATCTGTGACGAACATAGGATTGCATCCGTTTCCTCCTCTTCTGTTTCCCAAAAAATCAAAGTTGATCTTCTCTGGCTCCCTTTTACTACTTATCTTTCCTCGCACCCTCCCATGTGATAATTCATTTTCTTTTCTCTCTGGTTTTCTCTTTTCTCTTTCTCTCTCTTTTCTTCTGTCTTCCCTCTTTTCCTCTCCCTTTTCCCTCCTATCCTGTTTACCAGTGCCCTTTCCTTAATTACCTTATTATTGATCTTTCATTGTCTGCCCAGTTATTATAAACCATTTTCGTTTATATATTATTTCTGTATGGCATTATATTGGAATATTCTTTTATAGTATCATATGTTTTTTCTTTCTCTGAAAATTCAATAAAAATTTCTTAAACAAAAAAAAAATTGTTGTAAAGGAAGCTACAGAGTCCATCTGTACATGTAGGATACTTCTTTATTAGTAGCTTGGTTCCAGCATAGGTCGTCAGGATAACAGGAGGAGAGAGATGGTACAAACCAAGCTCCCAACCGCTCAGCCTGAGTTGACCAACTGACAATCTCACCCAGAGAGACACTCAGGCATTCTATGATGTCACGAAACATTCTAACAGAGCAGTACAGTGGAGAATAGCAGACAAGTAATTTACTACATGATTCTTTTCCAGAAGCTGTTGCTCAACGCTGGGCGAGAACCATCAGAGTTAAAGCATCATAGGCAATACCTCAAGTGACAATGAGGACTTCAATGAAAATGCAGATGGAGCTTGGAGCCTCAAAGATAGCCTTGACATCCAATGGAAGGGAGGGCCGTGGAAAGGTTCGTTCATGACCCCAGTGAGGAGGCAATGGCTGTCAGACCTGAGGACTCCAACGTCAGAAAAGGCGGAATCATTGTCACATGCCCAATTGGAAGAGGGGGACCCAGACGAAGGTTTGACTGTCTCCCCATTCTTAGCTATGAGTCAGACACCATCTATGTCCAAAACAGTTTTGCTTGACAAATTTTTACACTTCTTAATGCACTGAGAGTCAGGTATGCAGCAAACAATGCTTGTTCTTAAATGACTTCCACACTTAAGAACGGCACGTGCCACAAAGAGCCGACATGGTGCATCAGAGAGCACACAAGAAATAAAAAACCTCAATCAAAAAAGGTTAAAAAAATAAAATAAGAACATAACTCCCAACCGTCACAATAAAGGATGACAAATTAAGTTTCTGTTCTGCTATACTGAATGAACCAACACAAACATGGAAATTAGTTTCTAGTAAAAAGTAGTTAAAGCAGGCTTCTGTGCTCAGGAATCGCTAGGCCAAAAAGAAGACTAGCATTTGCAATGCAATAGATCTCACCATTGTGAGAGTTTGAGCTATTGGCGTTGTAAATGACAATGCCTTTTATTTACGTTTTAAAAACCAAAACATAAATAAAAGGTATTGTTATTTAGAATGTCAATAGCTTAAAGTCGCGTGAATGCGAGACCAATTGCATTGAAAATATTTGGTATTGTTCCAGCATTTTCTGATTCCCCGAACCTTATTTTTGAGGTGCTGCAGGCCCCCTACTTCCTTTGCCCATACCTAGTGTACTTAGCTTGAGCCTGCTCTGGAGGTGCCCACTTCTTCACAGTAACACGCAGCAGGCACCTCTCTTTGCTGTCACCTAGAGTGTTATAAGGGACCTCCACTCTATCTTCCTTGAGGCTACTTCACGCTGTCTCCCGCTCCGATACATATGACTTTGCTTTCCTGCCTCAGTGCCGTGACGGTCACTGTCTCAAAACCATTTAGCTCGGCGGCACACTCTACTCTGTGTTCTTCAGCACTCACAGGCACGCACACTGCTCTCGTCTCGTTGGTGCAGCACTCACATTCCATTCCATGAACCTCACTTTCCTGGCCCTTGGCTGTCTCGTCAGCTCCTCTCTGTGACTGGGATCCTGCGGGGAGCTTCTGCTGATGCGTTAATCGCATGCCGCAAAGATGATTCTTGAAATGCCGCTGCCCGCGTCCCACGCAGTGGGACATCAGCAGGGCAGCTCTCTAGTGGCCGCCCGTCGCAGCCTTCCCCCTCTTCTGCCTCGCGCGCGAGGCTACGCCCAGGGAGGAGTCCTCCCCAATAGTGTGCAGGTGGAGGCGGGCCGCTGGGGGTGGGGGGCGAGGCTAGCCCCCCTACTTAGGTGGCCCTCTCGCCCAGTTCCTCCTCTGCTTTCTGCGCGCCGCTCCACCTCGGACACGCGTATTCGTCACCACGCCGCCGTTTTGAGTGTCTTGGGCGTTCTGGTCGTCCTGTCTGGCGTCGGGTTTGTGCCTTCGTGTTAGTCCGGTGAGTGTTAATTGTCCCCTGTCCCCGAGCCTCACTGGCCTGGATGTTGCTGGGTTGCCTGGTGGGGCTCGGGAGGTGGGCAGAGGGGAGCGAGACTTATGCTGTGTAGGTGCAAGGCCGGGGGAGGGGTCTTTGTTGTGCAAGGTTTACATGCCGTTGGTCTCCTGTGCCGCAGCAGGAGCCGTAGCTCAGGTCTGGCGTGGGTCACACGGTTGTGTCCGTGGTCTGCCGTTGTTTTCATTGGGGAGTGCAGGTCAGTACCGCCTCCCGTCTTCCCGGATACTACGTGTTTCTTCGGGCCTAAAGTACAGCTTAAGATCATCACAGGCTCAGTCCATCTAAGCAATACGGAAGATGGCATGTGTGAGGCGGGGACACGGCCCTTCTTTGGCGCGGCTTTGAGGGGGATATATTGTGTGCCTAGCAGGCCCCGAGAGTAGTAGGGCATGGTGTGGGTGGTAGATGGCAGGGGCATGGGAACGGTTCCAGGCCTCGCTTTCTCCGAATTTATTTTAAATGCTCTCGCCCGCCCCCCCCCCCCCCAGAGAGTAGCCCTCTTTCTGTCCCGTCGTCGCCGAGGCCTAGAATGACGCCGAATGCAAGGGCCTCTCGGCGACCCTGCCTGTTGAACTCGTAGTGGGAGACAACGCTGCCATCTGCATGGTAGATGACGAGGTCAGTTCGCACCCCCCCCATGACATTTGACTGCGGAGGTGAGCGGTCGCCGCCAGAGGGCTGGGGGCCAGAAAAGTGGTACGGGTGCCGGGAGTGGTCCCGAAAGAGGCAGTCGTGGTGGCCTCACAAGAGCGGGCGCGCAGGCCCTCGTGTAAGGTAGATCCTCCCCAGGGCATCCGGTGTTTGTCTAGCGCTCCAATCCCCCTGGGTCAGGTTCGCGCTACATGTACTTGGTATCCCCCCGCCCCGTGGGAGTGCATGCCTCGGTCCGGGTCTAGGGGGGGGCATCTCCCCTGGGCCTCCCATATTTGGCGTGGCCTGGTTGGCTTTAGTGGCCTATGCCACATGGTTCGAGCAAGGGTGCGTGTGGGCCTGGCTCCCCGGGAGGCGAGTTTGGGGCTGGCGGTTGCAGCGCCGCCCCGACTGCGGAACATAGCTGAGCATGGCTAGGTGCTTTATGGCGGGCGGGTAGAGTTCCACGGAGCCTCACCGGGGTGGGATGCGCTGGGGCATCGCATGGAGCTACACCACTGTTCTAAATTCGATGGTTGGGCAATTGGCTCCGGGAACAGCATTCTATCTCCCCGTGCCTACTGAAAAGATTCTGCCCCGATTGGGTCCGGGTGCCACGCAATAGACTGTGGCTACGTGATGCTTTTGAAGCCGCAAGTTTAGTGGTTGTAGTTTCTCTTCTGGCGTGAGGGGGAGTTTCGCTTGGCCAGGAAGGGATCGATGTGCATAGCCGCCGTGGGTTTCCGGTTGCGCAGTTGCAGATTTTCGGAATTCATGGCGGTTTCGTGTGCTAGCTCACAGTCTCGCAGGGAAAATGTTTAATAATACTGATGTTATTCTTATTGATTGGTTCTTCGCTTCACATGATTTGTAGTCTGCTTTTACTTGATGACTATAAGTTTTGGAGTGCAGTGTGATTCTCTTGTACTTCACAAAGTTGCTTATATCATCTTTAAAAATATGGCAGCCATTTCATAATGTTCATTGTGTATATATTTGGACGTTATACCACATTTGAATTATATACGTGAAATAACAGGAAACGATTGCAACTGAAACGAAATCGTTATGTTGTGCTTTAATGTGTTTTTGGCTTAGCCTAAACTAGGCCTCAGCTATGCCTCGTTCCATCTTTAAAAATATGGCAGCCATTTCATAATGTTCATTGTGTTTATATTTCTCGCTTGGCCAGCACGCAGCAAAATGTGCATTGTTTGTTAATGGTATACTGTTGAGGAAAAACTACAGAGGAAGCCTGTTGGTTACTTTCATGCCTCTTCCTGCTCTTTCGCTTCGCCCCTTACAATTGTGGTTGTTTTGAACGCGATTGCCAGCGGTGTGTGATGTTGTCACGGGCCGATGTGAATCGAACAAGTTACTTACCTTCGGTAACGCTTTTTCTGGTGGATACAGTATCTGCCTGTGGATTCCTCACCTTGTGAATATCCCCTGCGCCAGCAACATTCGGAAACTTTTGTAGCAGTCCACGCCGATGGGGTCGAAGATGACGTCACAGAGACACGGCTCCGCTCGCGACTCCACTGACGTCACCGGCTCCATAAGAAGACCTCCTCGGCGTGATGACGTCAGTTCCGCCCCTTTTTTCCGTGCCTCCGAGGCACAAGGACGGACTGACAGCAATATGTACATAAACAGCATACACAGTACACAATATGCATATCAACACACACAGTGTGGAAAAGAAACATCAAAGCACTAGAAATAACCCAATGTCCTTGACAGTCATAAATACATTTGAAATCAATAATAGAACTACCGTCATAGAGTCACTGGAATAGAAGGATGGACAACGGGGAGGCGGGTGGGTCAGTGAGGAATCCACAGGCAGATACTGTATCCACCAGAAAAAGCGTTACCGAAGGTAAGTAACTTGTTCTTCTGATGGATACATCTGCCAGTGGATTCCTCACCTTGTGAATAGATTCCACAGCAGTCCCCGCTCCCGGAGGAGGGTGTCCATCCCCCTATACCAGAAAATCCTGAAGGACGGAACGGGCAAAATGTCCGTCCCTCCTCACCTCAGAATCTAAACAATAATGTTTTGCAAAGGTGTGAAGGGAGGCCCAAGTTGCCGCCCTACAAATGTCCTCCACAGGAACACCCCTAGACAAAGCAGAGGTAGAAGACTTTGCTCTAGTGGAATGAGCTCTTAAACCCTCCGGAGGCTCCTTACCAGCTAGGGAGTAGCAGATCTTGATGCATAGCACAATCCATCTTGAAAGGGTGCGCTTGTGCACCGCACGACCCTTTCTGCAGCCAGCAAAGCCCACAAAGAGCTGGTCATCAATCCTGTAGTCCTTAGTCCTGTCCAGGTAAAAGCTCACCGCCCTCTTAGGGTCCAAGCGGTGAAGTCTCTCCTCCTCCTTGGAAGGGTGAGGGGGAGGATAAAAGGTAGGAAGGGTAATGGACTGCCCCAGATGGAAGGGAGTTACCACCTTAGGCAAAAACGCAGCCCTGGTCCGGAGAACCATTCGTTCAGCATGCACAGTCAAGAATGGGGGTTTTGAACTAAGAGCTTGAAGCTCACTTACTCTCCTTGCCGAGGTGATTGCAACGAGGAAAACCGTCTTAAAAGACAACAATCTCAAGGGACACTTATGTAAGGGCTCGAAAGGAGAACCCATAAGATAAGCCAGTACAAGGTTTAAGTCCCACTGAGGTACAATAAAGGGAGTAGGAGGAAATTTATTCGTAAGGCCCTTGAGAAACCTAAGCACAATAGGTGACTTAAATAAGGACGGCTGATCCGGCAGGCATAGGAAAGCCGACAAAGCCGACAAATATCCCTTTACAGTGGCCACAGCAAAGCCCTGCTGGGCAAGAGAAAGAGCAAACTGCAGAATGTTAGACAAACGAGCCTTCAAGGGATCAATCGACCTCTCTCCACACCAGAGAACGAATTTAGACCATCTATAGGAGTATATGGATTTGGTGGAGTGTCGCCTGGCCGATAAAATAACGTCCACCACATCCGGCGGGAGAGAAAAAGAATTGAGGTTGCCCCGTTCAATCTCCAGGCATGAAGGTGTAAGCTCTGGAGGTGGGGGTGTAGAACCTGCCCCTCCGACTGCGAGAGGAGGTCTGCCCTGCGAGGGAGACGGAGCGGAGGGCACGAGGAGAGGTGGAGAAGATCTGTATACCACACCCTCCTTGGCCAATCCGGGGCGATCAATATAACTTGGGCCCGGTCTTGGTGAATTTTCCTCAGAACCCGAGGAATCAAGGGTATGGGAGGAAACGCGTAAAGGAGTCGTGAGCCCCAACTCAACTGAAACGCGTCTCCCAACGCCCCCTGCATCGGATACTGGAGACTGCAGAATGACAGGCAGTGCGCGTTCTCGAAAGTGGCAAACAGATCCACCCGAGGAGTTCCCCACGTCCGAAAGACGTGACGAACTACCTCCGGATGGAGCCTCCACTCGTGGTCGGCAGAGAACTGCCGACTGAGACTGTCCGCACGAACGTTCAGCACCCCGGCCAGATGATTTGCCATCAGACAAATCCGATGGTCCTGAGCCCAGGACCATAGACGCAGGGCCTCTCTGCACAGACAAAGAGACCCCACTCCTCCCTGCTTGTTTATATACCACATCGCGGTAGTGTTGTCCGTCAGAACCTGAACAGACTGACCGCGAAGGGAAGGGAGGAAGGCCTTGAGCGCCAAGCGTATCGCCCGTAACTCCAGAAGGTTGATGTGAAGCAACCTTTCCTCTGGAGACCAAAGACCCTTGATCTCCAGATCCCCCAGATGAGCACCCCACCCTAAGGTGGATGCATCCGTTATCACCGTGGCCACCGATGGAGGTAGATGGAAGGGCTTCCCTTGGGACAGATTGCCCTCCACGCTCCACCAAGACATCTCCGCTGCAGCTTCTCTGGAGATCCTCACAGACTCCCTGAGATCTCCCTTGTGCTGATACCACTGCTTGCGGAGGCACCACTGGAGCGCCCTCATGTGCCAGCGTGCATGGTTGACCAACAGTATGCAGGAAGCGAACAGACCGAGCAGGCGAAGGACCTTCAGAACTGGAACAACCGCTCCGCTGAAAAACAAAGGAATCATTTCCTGTATGTCGAGAATCCTTTGAGGAGGAGGGAATGCTCGACACACAGTAGTGTCCAGTACCGCACCTATGAACAGGTTGCGCTGAGAGGGCACCAGGTGAGACTTGGGCACGTTGATCGAAAACCCCAATCTGTACAACAGCCGAGTTGTATCCTGCAGATGACACAGCACCTTCTCCGACGACTCCGCCTTGATCAGCCAGTCGTCCAAATAAGGGAAAACCGAAATTCCCGATCTTCTGAGATGGGCTGCCACCACTGCCATCACCTTTGTGAAGACTCGAGGTGCCGAAGTAAGACCAAACGGAAGGACCGCAAACTGATAATGTTGCGACCCTACCGTGAAACGGAGATACTTCCTGTGCGACTTCAGAATGGGGATGTGAAAATACGCATCCTGCAAGTCGAGCGACACCATCCAGTCCTCCTGATTCAGCGCCTGAAGAACCTGCGCAAGGGTGAGCATCTTGAACTTTTCCTGTTTCAGGTAAAAGTTCAGGATTCTGAGGTCTAGTATCGGACGCAATCTGCCGTCCTTCTTCGGGATCAGAAAATACCGGGAGTAGCATCCCTGACCCCTCTCCTGCTCCGGAACCACCTCTATCGCCCCTTTCTGAAACAACTTCAGGACTTCTTCCTGCAGGAGAAGACGGTGGTCCTCCGAGCAAGCACCTTGGCAAGGAGGGTAAACTGGAGGGAATTCCCGAAAGGGAAGGGCGTACCCATTCTCTACAAGATCCAGAACCCAAAGGTCTGTAGTAACCGATTCCCAATCTTGTAGAAAATGGGTAAGCCGGCCCCCCACAGGACCAGCATGATCCGGAATGTCGAATCTAGGGCTGTTTTGCGGTGGTGGGAGGGGCTGAGGAAGAGGAAGAGGAGGAGGAGAGTTGACGGCCACGTGAGCGACCCCTAAGCCTTCCTCTATATCCCTTGGAGCTTTGCTGCTGCTGCTGCTGCTGCTGCTGCTGCTGCTGGGCTGGTCTATAAGAACGAAAACTCGCCCTTCCAAAACCTCTGTACCTCTTGAAAGTACCTCTCGGCTGGGATTGAAGGCCCAACGACCTAGCCGTAGCCTTACTTTCTTTGAAGCGCTCGAGAGCAGCATCAGCCTTCTTCCCGAACAGACCAGACCCATCAAAAGGTAAGTCCAACAAGGTCGACTGGACATCCGAAGAAAATTCGGAGGACTTAAGCCATGCTCCCCTCCTGGTGGCAACTGAAGACCCCATGACCCTGGCAACTGAGTCTGCTGTATCCAAGCCACTCTGTATAACCTGGCGAGCAGCCGCCTGGGCATCCGACAGTACTTCACTGAAGCCTGCCCTATCCACCTCCGACAGCTTCGGTGCCAACTTTTTAGCTGAATCCATAAGCGCATGGATATAGCGCCCCAATAAACAAGTCGCATTAGAAGACTTTAATGCCATACTGGCTGAAGAAAAGACTTTCTTGGCCGATTGGTCCACCTTCTTGGCCTCTCTGTCCCCTGGGACCTGAGGAAACGCACCTTTTGAACGTCCAGAACAAGCAGCCTGAACGACCAGACTTTCAGGTGAAGGGTGTGATGACAAAAACTCAGGATCCCCCGGAGCCACCCTATATCTCCTTGCAACCACCTTGGACACCGCAGGAGCCGAAAAAGGCTTGCGCCACACATCCAACACAGGCTCCAATATTGCTTCATTAAAAGGCAACAGCGGCTCTGACACCGCAGTTGGAGAGTGCAACACCTCAGTCAAGATATTAGACTTGAACTCAACAGATGGCAATTGAAGGTCCAACAACTCTGCAGCCTTTCTTATCACAGCATGATAAGGAGCCGCGTCTTTAGAAGGTTCATCTGAAGGAGGAGTGATCTCCCACTCCGGAGACAAATCCAACCCACTTGCCTCCTTCAATTCGCCAAACACCTCATCGGATTCGACCAATTCTCCCTCTTCAGCCTCATCCATAAGATAGCTCCTCTCCTCCAGCACTCTCTGCGCCTCTCTCCTGGAACGGATCCGCACCTGCGGCGTCGGCGGCGCCGTGATCGAATCCGACGGCGCCGGCAGAGGCGTCGAACGCGGATCAGCTGGAGCAGCCGGCGTCGAACGAGGTCGAGTCGGCGCCGGTGAAGAGGGAAGCGGCGTCGATGTTTTCGGCGCCGGCATCTGCCAAGACGGCGTCGCTGGGAAGAAAGGCATAAACGGTGCTTGAGGATAAACCTGCGGCACTCCCAGATTAAAAGCCATCGGACCCATCGGACCCATAGGTGCACCAGAGGAATACATGGCCCGTGAGAACACCCCATACATCGCATTGAGATACTGCGAGGGGTCCTGACCTGGATTAGGGAAAGCTGGATACTGGTCAGGTAACACCGGACTCGGGCCTGCCGGCGCCGACGGTGGAACTTGCGGCGTCACAGACTCACCCGGAGCCTGATCATCCTCATCCCGGGCCGGAGTCGGAGACGGAGCCGAAGGACCTGCAGGACCTGGAGAAGCCATCGGAGAGGACGCTGGCACCGGTGAATCAGCCGGAGCCGGAGAAAACACAGGAGAAGATGGAACAGGAGGCGAAGCCGGAACAGGAGAAGGAGACACTGACTCCCTTCGACGCCGAGCAGGCGATTTAGACTTCGACGTCGAGGCCTTGTGATGAGACGAATGCCTCCTTTTCTTCTTATGCTTCTTGCTCTTTGAAGCATGTCCCGACGTCGACTTGGAAGCCGACCTCGACCTCGACCTGGATCTTCTTCTACCTCTTTTCTCCTTTCTCTTCATCCGGGCGATAAAGAGCTTTGCCTCTCTTTCCTTAAGAGCCTTTGAGCTCATCTTCCTGCAACACGAACATCCTTCAACATCGTGGTCCGATGACAAACACCAAACGCAGTCGTCATGCGGGTCAGTGATGGACATGTGTTTGCCACATTCATGGCAAGGCTTGAAACCAGACTTCCTTGCCGACATTCTCGAAGAAAGACAGAGAAACTTCGGAATAAACACAAAGTAACAGGTAAAGCTACCAGTAACGATTCCCGAAATCCGTTGGCGTCGTCGGCGCGGAAAAAAGGGAACTGACGTCATCACGCCGAGGAGGTCTTCTTATGGAGCCGGTGACGTCAGTGGAGTCGCGAGCGGAGCCGTGTCTCTGTGACGTCATCTTCGACCCCATCGGCGTGGACTGCTACAAAAGTTTCCGAATGTTGCTGGCGCAGGGGATATTCACAAGGTGAGGAATCCACTGGCAGATGTATCCATCAGAATCTGGGTTACTAGCGTTGGTGCGTCCCAGGGCGGTTCGGCGGAGTCGCGCTCTATACATGGTGGTCGGGCCCGTGTATGAATCGGGGAGGGGATGTGGAGCTCCGGCTAGCCTGCCGACTGTGGGGCTGGGTGCCGGAGTTCGAGTCTCAGGGTCGCTTCCGCTTCTTTTGATTCTGTGCTCATGTGAGGCGCTCCGCTGCCTTCGGGTCGAGTTCGCGCTGTATGGGTGGGCAGCGGTTTCGGTCGTTGAGCGCCGATGATGCCTGCTTTCTCCGTGGGCCACTGTGCTTCAGTGTGGCTAATGCGGAGAGTGGTGTGCCTGCTGCAGAGAACGTGTGCAGAACGGATTGCAGAGTGCATATGATTTAAATAGGTCAGCAGGTTCGTAGGTTCAAAAGAGGCATCCTTTGTTACTTGCAGGATATATCTGAAAGCCCTGATAGTCAACAGTGCGCTCGAACGCTCATCCTAGCGCTGGGAATGGGAAAGAGTCTCGGGAATGACGCTGAGCATCCTGTGATCCTGCAAATCACCCTATCTGCCCCTGCCTAACACGGGCTGGCATTTGCAAGGCAATAGGTCTCACTATTCCCCGGAGCCGGCGGCGAATCGGCGCCTGGTGGCCCTGACGGGTGATTGTTCGCGCTTTACAGGTGTGGTTTAGTGTTTGTGCGTGGCGCCGCTACACGAGGGCAGTTTGTCTCGTTTGTTGTGCCCAGTTGTCTGCACACCGTCTCGCCGGCAGCCCCGTGGCCATAAGCCGTTGAGGGGGGGGGGCCTCACAGTTGGTGCTTGGGGCCAAAAAATGAAAGGTGGCTGAACTGCCCGCATTCACAGAACAAGGAACCTGGGCCCTACGTGCAGCAACGGATGTGTTATGCCCCTGGTCCCATCTTTGCACGAGGTTATCCCCCATGGAAATAATAGACGTTTTAGTGTTCTGGCAGCCTTGATAGGTGCAGAAGGTAGACCATCCAGGAGGGAACTTTGAAATATGGGAAACTGGGTTGCAGCGATCCTCTAGCCCCAAACCTTGGTGGCCACACAGCGGAGGCCCAGCCTACTTAGAACTCCATTCTCCGGTCTAGATTCTGGGCGTGCGGCCTAACAGCCTATCTGCATTGGGTAAGCCCAGCACATTGCTAGTGAGTTGAAGCCTACTAAGGCAGGTGTCTTGGAAATACTTGCAATTAGGCACTCGTATCATGAAACTTCCTACATTGATAAATATGAGTAGTTAAATTGTAAGGCATTGACCTTCATGTAAACCGATTATTATGTTTAGAATAAATAAAATCACACATAAACACCAAAGTACCAGACTGACCCTAACAATAATACAAACATAAGCAACCAATGGCACAGCCGATATGCCTGGCGAGCATTCAGTTTGTATCCTAACTACAAAACGTAAAAGGCAGAGAAAATAAAGCAATAACGATTGGTCACTCTAGTTGATGCATCTATGGGGAAAACAAGAGTGTGAGGATATATTGTACTTGGAGATGTTAAGTAGTCCCTGATACTTTCAATGAAAGCATTCACTTGGAGGTGGAATAATCCACCAAGCAGCCAGTAACATGATGTGAGTAACGCTGCTCTGGGGAACCCACATTTTATCCCATTCCGAATTTTGAAGCATTTGTAGCTATAGGGTTATAAGAAAAATGCCCTGTCAAGCCAGATATCAAAAGGGCAAGAACCAGGGGCGGTCAATGAACATATTGGCCTTGAGCGTATAGTATAATCAATCCACCCGTATTTATTCGTAATTCCTTCCGTGTGAACCCCTTAACATATATTTTCTCGTGTTTGGAAATGG
Source organism: Triturus cristatus (assembly GCF_964204655.1). Classification (NCBI taxonomy): domain Eukaryota; kingdom Metazoa; phylum Chordata; class Amphibia; order Caudata; family Salamandridae; genus Triturus; species Triturus cristatus. The sequence goes on along the minus strand of NC_140584.1, from coordinate 646,078,060 downwards.
GGGACATATTTACTTTCTAAATTTCAGACTGTCACAACTCCTACAACAAATGCCGCTTCTCAAATAAGTTCACTTACTCTAGATGTGTTTTAAACACAAGTGGCGTTTGGAAAACCCATAATATCTAATCACATATAAGCGTGTTTTCAATACGTAGGAAATGCAATCAAACACCTCTGGTGTGATGCCTCAAGACAACTGTAGATTTGCATAAGAAGAGAGAAGTCTCAGCGCCTTATCAATATGCAGTGATTCTGGGAAAATCACTTAATCTCCCCGTGCCTAATAAGAAAAGAGCGTGTCCCTGGTGTACCGTTAGTTGGTGCGCAGGTAAAGCGCGCAAACACTCGATACCTTGCTGGTCGTGCAGCACTACCATACACTTAAAAAATTTACCTTGAAGGCTGTTTTCATTCCTGAAAGCCGTGAACCAGATGCCACCTTCACTATTCACACTATCGCCCCCCAAGCTTTCCTTCGATTCCTGTCTGCATGTTGAACATGCATGTCTTTGATATTGCGAACGTACCCCTTGCCAGCCACCCGCGATTTTATTAAGGAAGTAGGCCTGGTGGATGGTGGATAAGATAGTCACATGAGATCGGGTATTGGTTAAATGTTTGGTCTCGGAATACGGATTTATTATTGTGAGTTCCACGCTTAGGTCAGGAGATGCTGCTGCCTTTCATCTTTAGCCTTGCTATTCGGAAACAGCTGGTGTAATGTTCAGCCTAGTCTATACAGGACAGTCAGCAGCCTGAGCTGTTTTAAGACAAGCGGAGGGTCTGGGTTGGAGTCATGCAAACCATCCGTAAAGTCATTCTCACGAAGTGACGAACCTTGTGTGTCCCGAGTGGGGCAACAGGACAAGGGAGGGGATGTATATATGTGTGTTATCGTGGTAGCAGGAGTACAAATGACAAAGGTATTTAGTAAGCACGGGGGGCGTTCCAAGCTCTAAAAGGATAGTTGAGACAGCCAAGTTAAGTTCATTTCAAGGCTTCATTTGGTGGGGCAATTCCAGGCGTAAGCATTAAGCCAGACAGCCCTAGGAATTAGGCAGGCGTACGATGAGCTATGATTTGTTCAGACTGAGGGAGAGCATATCGACCACAAATAATTGTGGAACAATAAAAAAAAAAAAAAAAAAAAAAAAAAAAGCTTTACAAGGCAATGCTGTAGATTTCCGGTAGATTGCTGGATGGATAAGCTTCAGGGATAAGGCCATGACCTTTCTGGAAGGGGCATTCTTCTTCGACCTGTGTCGAACTGGGAAAGGAAGGAAGGAAGGCTGGATAACTCTTTATTCTACCTGCGGTGGCACATCTTGCCAGGAGTGATTGGCAAAGGTTTTGCCTTCAGCCAGCCTAGGTTAACACCCATCCCTCCAAGCTAATTGTTCATGGTGGTATTGGGCCGCATTTACACAGCGCAGTATTTGGCCCCTGGGGTTGTCAGTGTCGTGAATTACTAAAATTCCCTGAACTGAAGGGGTGGCCGGGTTTTACATGAGCAGAAGTTTGGGAGTGCAAGCCTCCACCTAGGGGGTGGTTGGCTGAATCTGATGAACTACTTCAAACGGTTCACAGCACTGCACGTGGGAGAGTGGCAATGCCCTGTGCATACTTCACCCAGACACCACAGAATGTGTGTCAATTACCTGTGCATACTTCAACCAGACACCTTCTGAAATAAGCATGACCAGAGATGTGCTGCTCTCCACTGACATTTGACAGGTTAATGGGCAAGGCTAGCGGAAAAGCCAGATGTATTGTCATGATTTAAGGTGGACGTGACCGAGGTACTGGCAAGATAGAGACACTGCCAATTATGGGTTAGGAACGAAATCATAACTGGGGCTCACAACAAATTATTTGATAGAAATGAGAAGTTTCCTTTTCAAGCCACGATGTCGGTGCCACGACTTACCTATAGCACAGCAACACCGGTATAACAAGGACTGTAGGCAAAGATATTAACTCCTTTCAGCAGCAATAGAGTCCAAAGCTAGCTGCTATTCAACAAGCAAGGAATTGGATACGCTGTCCCAGTGGAGAGTAAGAAAAGAGTGGGATAACAGCGGGACTAGTATAAGACTCTATCGTCCAATTTAAGGTAACTTAATTTGCAAGTAGAAAGGCTAAAACGAGGAGATGTTGCTAAGATATGGGCCAGTTTGTAGTAAACAATAGACTAATCCGATGTGAAAGGAAGCAAATTTAGGTAACCGTGATGTCAGCTTGTGTTTATATACGTAGGTGAAGTGGTTAACTCACACGTTACCTTCACCCTGCTTATGGTGCTGTAGCTGTTGGGAACACAATTCCGTGCCAGGTGGCACCTAATTTGGCCAATTGAAAAATCTTAATGGGATGGCAGGTCCATAAGCGCCTATTTCACCAATGCCTTGTTACCGATGCCATATTTTCCAGCCCGAGAATCAGATTTAGGTGTTACTCTTCTCGCCCAGCCTTTCCTTGGAGCCAGGGAGGGGGGAAACGTTCACAAATTTGGGTCCTCGAGCTGAGCGATGTACCTTCGGCAGCTCAGTCAGTCATATTGGCTTTATCCGGAGTCATGAAAGAAGAATACGTCCATTTAGCAGTTACGTAAAAATCTTCTGTCCTGCTAAAGAAATCATGCAATTCCCGCAGCAGCAGCTGCTATTCAGGTACCATGACGCTATCTATACATCACCTTTGTAGACAAAGCGGAAATCAACACCTTAGTGCTAGGATATGAAGGGAATCGATGGATTGACGAATTCAGCTATGGTTTAGTTCTGGCTCCATATTTAGGTGCTAGATCTTCCCATAATTACGTTAGGAAGATCTGCAGTGGCATCGCTAAGAAGGCTAGTAACTCCAGTCACGCCTAAGCTGAGCGGCATTGGGGCCAAGAGTCATTCGTTGTTAGTCTGCCCTGGGCTTCTGAGTAATGTTGCAACTTAATGCCGTATATTTACGGTTACAGAACAGGACCCATTATTTAGCCCACTAAAAGCTGGCTCGCAGGGGCGGGCACCTATAAACAGCGAAGGGAGGAAGGGGGGCTCTGGCAGCGACGGTAGCCTCCCCAGAGCTGTGGCGGAGTTACAGGGCGATCTGGATGCAGACGGGTACAGTAAGGGTACCTCTGCGACAGGCGGTACAGTAAGGGTACCCCTGTCCGGCACAGTAAGGGTGCCCGAGCCAAGGTCCAGGAGCCGAAGGGGGTTCTGGGAAGACCGCGACGGCGCCCCGTTAGTCCTTCGGGCGGTTGGGGGGCCTGACCAACCGGGGGTGTGCCACAACACGCTCCGCCCCTGTCAGAAGGGGCGGGAGTAGGAGACAGATCACGTGACCCAGTGGATGATCTGAAAATAATTATGTGCCACACTGCCGGGCATCGACCCACCGTGTGTGCTGGCTCACCAGGCGGGCGGAGCAGCTAGGGGCTGCTTGCCCTGGATCGCCCATAAGATAACCCAATTTTATTGTCATACTATGTTGTATGAAATAAACCTGCAGCAGTTCTTCACCCACAAAGAAAGTGTCAGTGTAATCTTTGGGTGACGTCTGTGCATGCGTGTTGATTGAAGCGGATGACGGTGTGGTCACTATGCCGCTGCCCGCGTCCCACGCAGTGGGACATCAGCAGGGCAGCTCTCTAGTGGCCGCCCGTCGCAGCCTTCCCCCTCTTCTGCCTCGCGCGCGAGGCTACGCCCAGGGAGGAGTCCTCCCCAATAGTGTGCAGGTGGAGGCGGGCCGCTGGGGGTGGGGGGCGAGGCTAGCCCCCCTACTTAGGTGGCCCTCTCGCCCAGTTCCTCCTCTGCTTTCTGCGCGCCGCTCCACCTCGGACACGCGTATTCCCACCCTTTCCGCTTACCCTGCGTGGCGGAGACAGCGCGTTATTGGAATGTTGTAATGTTTTCTTTTGCGTTGCAGGCGGAGTTACAGGGCGATCTGGATGCAGACGGGTACAGTAAGGGTACCTCTGCGACAGGCGGTACAGTAAGGGTACCCCTGTCCGGCACAGTAAGGGTGCCCGAGCCAAGGACCAGGAGCCGAAGGGGGTTCTGGGAAGACCGCGACGGCGCCCCGTTAGTCCTTCGGGCGGTTGGGGGGCCTGACCAACCGGGGGTGTGCCACAACACGCTCCGCCCCTGTCAGAAGGGGCGGGAGTAGGAGACAGATCACGTGACCCAGTGGATGATCTGAAAATAATTATGTGCCACACTGCCGGGCATCGACCCACCGTGTGTGCTGGCTCACCAGGCGGGCGGAGCAGCTAGGGGCTGCTTGCCCTGGATCGCCCATAAGATAACCCAATTTTATTGTCATACTATGTTGTATGAAATAAACCTGCAGCAGTTCTTCACCCACAAAGAAAGTGTCAGTGTAATCTTTGGGTGACGTCTGTGCATGCGTGTTGATTGAAGCGGATGACGGTGTGGTCACTATGGTCCAACCATTGAAAAGTAAAGAGTGGTAGATTGAAGAGTCAATAGTGTGGACCTAATATGTGCAATATAAAAAGGTGGTCAATATATCAAATTGCAAAATTCAAAGTAAAGTAATGAGGAATAACTGATTCGCTTGAACCTCCACCCTATTTTCTTCTTCCCGTCATCTCTCCTGCCCCTCCTCCCAAACCATGGCCCGAGCACCCGTGCCTGTACTGCGAACGTCTCTTCTGCAAGCTCAGCTTTTTATTTTATATATCATAACGTGCCACTTTACCCACAGCTGCATCACTAGCAATTGCTACTGAAACAACCTAAGTGAACGTCATTTTTCGCGGCCAAAACACTGTGGTCGGAGCCCACTTCCAGGCTAAAAATCTGAGTGCACGTATGAGGCACAATCGCCGAAGACGGATTGATCATTTATATCAGCAGGCATTTCCCGGCAGGCGGGATGTGAGTGGGGTCGAGTCTGGGTCACTGGAGGCCAGTTTTTGAAGGTCGATGACCGGTGCCTCTGTCCACAGCTCCCCGGGGTATATGGCAGCCGGCAAAAAGAGAAAGTGCGGAAAAGTCACAAGGAGAGAGAAAAAGAGACAGGAACAGAGAGAAAGACAGGAATAGAGAAAGACAGGAATTGAGAGAGAAAGGGAGGAACAGAGAGAGAAAGACAGGAACAGAGAGAGAAAGACAGGAACAGAGAGAGAAAGACAGAACAGAGAGAGAAAGACAGGAATAGATTGAGAAAAATGCAGGAACAAAGAGAGAAAGACAGGAACAGAGAGAGAAAGGCAGGAACAGAGAGAGAAAGGCAGGACAGGAAGAAAGGCAGGACAGGAAGAAAGGCAGGACAGGAAGAAAGGCAGGACAGGAAGAAAGGCAGGACAGGAACAGAGAGAGAAAGACAGGAACAGAGAGAGAAAGACAGGAACGGAGAGAGAAAGACAGGAACAGAGAGAGCAGGACAGGAACAGAGAGAGCAGGACAGGAACAGAGAGAGCAGGACAGGAACAGAGAGAGCAGGACAGGAACAGAGAGAGCAGGACAGGAACAGAGAGAGCAGGACAGGAACAGAGAGAGCAGGACAGGAACAGAGAGAGAAAGACAGGAACAGAGAGAGAAAGACAGGAACACAGAGAGAAAGACAGGAACACAGAGAGAAAGACAGGAATAGATAGAGAAAAATGCAGGAACAAAGATAGAAAGACAGGAACAGAGTGGGAAAGGCAGGAACAGAGAGAGAAAGGCAGGAACAGAGAGAGAAAGGCAGGGCAGGAACAGAGAGAGCAGACAGGAACAGAGAGAGCAGGACAGGAACAGAGAGAGAAAGACAGGAACAGAGAGAGAAAGACAGGAACAGAGAGAGAACGACAGGAATAGAGAGAGAAAGGCAGGGAAAGAGACAGGAACGCAGCGTCGCAGAGCTGTAGTGCCAAGTGTTTGAATTTGGAAGACACTGTTGGAAAACAGACTCTTATTGCGAGTGTCCACACACGAGCGTGGCACTACAGAGCTGAAAAAAAGGAGCAGAGAGCGAGGGCCCACGGAAAAGAATTCCCACATACTTAAAGACATGCTCGTGATCACTGTAGGGGCGCCCATCACAGAAACAAAACATACCCGATTCAGAAAATGTCTAAGGAGAAAGGGCAACAAGCAATACATCAAATTGCAAAATTCAAAGCAAAGTAATGCGGAATAACTGATTAGCTTGAACTTCCACCCTATTTTCTTCTTCCCACCACCTCTCCTCCCCCTCCCCCCAAACCATGGCCTGCGCACCCGTGCCTGTACTGCGAACTTATTTATTGCAAGCTCAGCTTTTTATTTTATATATCATAACGTGCCACTTTACCCACAGCTGCATCACTAGCGATTGCTACTAAAACAACCTAAGTAAACGTCATTGTTCGCGGGCAAAGCACTTTTCACATTGTGGGCCGAGCCCAGTTCCAGGCTAAAAATCTGAGTGCACTTATGAGGCACAATCGCCGAGGACGGATTGGCCATTTATATCAGCAGGCATTTCCCGGCAGGCGGGATGTGAGTGGGGTGGAGTCTGGGTCACTGGAGGACAGTTTTTGAAGGTCAACGACCGGTGCCTCTGTCCACAGCTCCCCGGGGTATATGGCAGCCGGAAAAAAGAGAAAGTGCGGAAAAGATACAGGAAGGGAGAAAAAGAGACAGGAACAGAGAGAATGAAAGAAAGGAATAGAGAGAGAAAGACAGGAATAGAGAGAGTAAAAGACAGGAATAGAGAGAAAAATGCAGGAACAGAGAGAGAAAGACAGGAACAGAGAGAGAAAGGCATGAACAGAGGGAGAAATACAGGAATAGATAGAGAAAAATGCAGGAACAGAGAGAGAAAGACAGGAACAGAGAGAAAGGCAGGAACAGAGCAAGAAAGGAAGGACAGGAACAGAGAGAGAAAGACAGGAACAGAGAGAGAAAGACAGTAACAGAGAGAGAAAGACAGTAACAGAGAGAGAAAGGCAGGAACAGAGAGAGAAAGGCAGGTACAGAGAGATAAAGGCAGGACAGGAACAGAGAAGGCCGGTGAGTCTGTCCACAGCTCCCCGGGGTATGTGGCAGCCGGCAAAAAGAGAAAGCGCGGAAAAGACACAGGAAGAGAGAAAAATAGAGAGAGAAAAATGCAGGAACAGAGAGAGAAAGGCAGGACAGGAACAGAGAGCAGGACAGGAACAGGGAGAGAAAGACAGGAACAGAGAGAGAAAGACAGGAACAGAGAGAGAAAGACAGGAACAGAGACAGAAAGACAGGAACAGAGACAGAAAGACAAAGGGAAGTTTGTGCTTGCATTGGGAACATCACATTCAAAATCATAGGAAATATACCAGTCTATGCCTGGTGCCCCCAGCTGAGAGCACTTCACCGTCTAGAGTGGAACATTGCACACTATTGTGGAAATATGGATTTTTCTGGTCAGTTATGTCCCCTATCTTGGACCCCAACGGTTCCATGTGCATGTCACAAGTACATGTATGTTCCCTCCAGTTCCAGTTATGAAGACGCAAATACATGTGCGTCCACCGTCAACATGTCCTTTGTCAGATCCGCCATGAATAGGCCGGATATTCCCTTCCTAAGTACGAAAGGCCACCGGTTTTATATGGTTCACTTATGCCATTTTACAGTCCAGGCAAGTAGGCCCTGATTCTGTCATCAAACTCTTCTTGCCTTCTGCCTCTGAAAGCTCCAGTCTGAGCCTGCATCTGTGACCATGAACTTTGTCTCATTCTCTGCGCGGCTCACGAAGCCTGACATCAGCCTATTCTCTGCCAAGAACTGTATTTCACCTTCGAATTATCTGCTTCCCCCTCAGCCGATGCATTCCTGCCTAGTAGCTTAAGTAAACATTCTTCCAGTTACCGAGCAAAAGGCCGACTTCTCTGTCCTCATGCAAGTAATTCATAGCCCTGTTACCATGGAATATTCCTACCCCCTTGCATTCAGTGTAGACACTTAGACGCTTGTACACGCACGCACAGTCAGTATAGAATAGATTCTGTCCGAGAGTCCTTCTTTTATGGATAACATAGTTCTTTAAACATAGGATGTTAGATATGATTTGGGATTAGGTTGACTTGACCCCCCAGACTTCTCGTCTCCACATATAGAGCTAAATGTCAAGTCCCCGTCACCCCCCTAGTTACACGTCAATTACACGTCATACTGCTGCGCGCGCATCTATGCCAAGTATTATCTTATAGATCCACCTATGTATTACATCACAACCAATCATGTTCCTTTTTACTCATTATTACACCCATTTTCGGTTACGCAGACCAAACGTCAATTTCCTTATCAATTGTTACGCCTACTGTATTCACTTCATTATAATGTATGTACTATAAAAGTTACTTCTTGTCAATAAAGTGTGTGTTTTCACTTCCTGAACCTTCGTGGTGACGGAACATTGGGAGCAACCGATTATAATCGAATTAATGGAATAAAGCCCATTTCGAACCTCTAATACCACGGATTCTGCCTCTCATTTTATTGAGCTATTTTACTATGTTCCTGTATCAAATTCAGTCCCGGTAAAGGAGAAATATTTACCACATGATGGCGCCCGAACAGGGACACTTTCTCATCTCACGCGCCGGCGGTGCGTTGCAGGCCCGGTCTCCTGCCACAGCTGGACGGACAATAACGCGTACCAGCAGGATTTCCTGTATCTCCCTCCGGTCAAGCGGGGGCGACTGAGACTGCGATCAACACCCAGACGAGGCGGTGAGAAGTGCGAAGTATCCCGACCAGAGCCTAGCTGAGAGAGCAAGATCCGAGGTATACAGAGACCCACCAGTCCGAAGTCAAGCCCAGTGTCCGACGAGTCGAGTCGAGTCGAGTCCGGTCCGGTTCAAGTTCAAGTTACTGAGGCCTTCCGTTTCCGAAGCTACCCGGTGAGTACCATTGCTGGGGAGGCATTTCTGACGTGCACATAGGTTGTGCCGGTCAAGACGGGTTTGGGTACACAAATCCGGTCTGCACTGTTTTAGCAGTGTATCTGTACTGTTTAGCAGTATATCAAGTATTCCGAAGTATTCCGAAGAGTCTAGTTATTGTCTAGTTATTGTCGAGAATTAAGCTTGGTGATTAGTTATGCAGACGATCATCATTGTTGTTTCAGTTAAAGGTATAATGTTAAATGTTTAAAGTGTTTAAGTATGTTCTGTATATCGTGGTATGAATGACTGTTCATTATCGTGTTTATTGTATTAAGTCTGTTCAAATTCAAGTATCAGGTCAAAAATCAAGTATAAGGTCAGCTCTCAATATGCCGCTCTTTTCGAAATTAAGACAGATCACTACCAGAAAAGGGGTTCTCGAAGAAGCCGTCCCTATTCCTCCTAGGGACACTCCAGGGCACTTTATGTATCACAAACATGGCTTAGACGCTATATTATTTCTTGATTTATGGGTAGACTATACCAAGGGATTACCAGAAAGTCAGAGGTGGCCCACAGCGGGGACCTGGGATGCAGAGTGCATCATGAAAGTCGAGGAAGAGTTATGGAAAAGGAAAGTCAGACAGTCACAGAAAGACGCCGTTGAATTATGGCGTAAAGAATCACATAGACGAACAGAAAAAGCACGTAGACCGGAAGAGAAGAGTAAAGAGAATTCCAATAAAGTTCGAGAGAATCTATTAATTGAGGAAGGTATCCGAGTGAAATCAGAACAAGTAGACAGACAAAGAAATGCCCTTATGAATGGTATGTATCCCCTTCTGGCCGAAGGATTACCTAAGGCTACTCCAGAAACACCAAAAGACTTGCCAACCCCATTGTTCCCAATAAAGGTACATCCTAAGGGGCATCCTAGAACCGCAGAAGATGTTTTTCTTTCCTCATATTTAGATGACGCAGCTCCCGAGTATGCTAATTCCGCCCCACATAGACCGCATACCAGGGAGGTTCAACGCCAAGATCCAGTGCCCGTATCCCTACAGCAACAAATCGAGTCACAAGTTCCGGCAAGCACATCTGTTTCTGTATCCGCTCCTACAGCTACTTCTATGGCTGTGCCCACACCTGTAGTTGCTGTGTCACGTTCGACGAATCCTTTTACACCCGACGCCCCAGATGGGGCCGCGGGAGGAGCTACCAATATCTTTTCTACGCCACCCAGAATAAATAAACTTACTTTTCAAGAGTCAGCGCATTCACGTACACCCAAACTCCTTAGTGCCCGTGCGCTTAAGGAACTTCTTATAGATTGTAGATATGACCCGGTGCCTGGAAAAGAGGACGAAATGACCCTAGCATCATTGCGTATCAGACGAGCCGCAGTGTATTTAGCGAAGTTACCAGGAATGACTGCGCATCTAGATAATATATATCATTTTGTCCAAACGGGGCGAGATCCAGAATGTATTTACAGAGCTATGGAATACCAGAAAGTAGAGATACAGGGGGAACTGTTACGTTTCCTCATAAACTGTGTGATCAGAAATCAAGACCGACCGGGGGTAGACCCGGAAGCAATGAAAATTCTTACAAGATGGAGCCAGAATATATCGGAAGGGAGACATGATAAACAAAATTGTATAATAGCCATGTGCCGAAAGATCCGTAAAGAAATAGAACGCCTACACGAAGAGCGATTAGAGGTAGACGAGTTCGAACAAAACGAGGAAGAAGGGTCAGGACTGCCCACAGGACAGTCGGACACCATAGCCTATGTAGGTAAAGGAAGATCTTGTAATAGGAATCAGACTAGATATCATACTGACTCAATACATCCGATATGTCCAGATAATAACAGGAATTTTCAAATACCTATAATTAATATAAGGTCTAACGAGCATTCGTTCCAAACCGCCGACAAACTACTCCGAGAACGAAGGGGTTATCATTTCCTCGATTCTATGGATGAACAAGATTTAGCCAGGGCAGCTGTCCATTGGGTGGACAGTCCCGGAAAATATAGTGATGATACAGTAGTACGCACATTTTTGAATCTTACCCCAGATGAACAAAGGTTAGCTGGGATTTATATGATTCAACAACTCATTATACTATATCGGAGTCAGCATTCGGACCCTGGTCCCTTGCCTGACATACTGACTGAATTACTTATGAATAAATGGAGAGGACCAGGTACTGAATTAATTAAAGAAATTCTAGAATCAAGAAAGCAGTATATTCTTTTTGTATGTTCAGAACATGTTCCATTGTCCGTCAAGGAAAGAACTACGTATCACATAGATAGACAGAATCCCTTACGAGAAGTGCACCCAATAAAGGGTGAGGACAATCAGTTTAAACGCGTATTTGTATATACGCCCATATCGAAAATAGAATTGTTAGAAATGAAGAAAGTGGTACCCAGTCATGACAAAGACCCAGCGGGTTTTCACCGAGAAATTAAAGACATGTTACTCATGGGAGAGTATACCTACCCCGACATTATGACCATATTAAAGGTGTTGATGCCTGCTGGCATTTATGAGAAACTCAAGGAAAAAGAGTGGGAGGTAGGTGACCAAAAGATAGAATGGTCAGCATTAGAAGCAGAAGAAAGGGCCCGAGGTCCAGGTTCGGGGCTTGGGGACAAAACTAAAGCACTACCAGGTCTACTAGTACAGGTACTGCCACGTTTATTAACTACGAAAAAGGAAGATTGGGGTACAATTTCAGCCTGTAAGCAGAAGCAAGATGAAGACACTAGTGATTACTATGCCCGATTTGAAAAATGTTTTGGTATAAATAGTGGCATAAAAGCAAGTAGCGAATCATACCCACATCTGTTTGTAACAAAATTAGTAGAAAATGCTCTGCCCCCAGTAAAGAATAGAGTATTAAAATTCGAGAGTACCTGGCAAGGTAACACTCCATCACAAATGTTACAAATGTTACAGTACCATCACAATAGAATTAGAGAGGAACAAGAACATGAACACAGACGCATGAAAGACACGAAAATGAAAATGCTAGTTTCCCAGACAGTTCCAGCTGAAGGGCATAAAAGGGGTATGACACATTCCGATTCAGCAGGACCTGTAAAAGGGACATGCAATTATTGTAAAAAGCCAGGCCATTACGTACACGATTGTCCAGTTTTAAAACATAATATCGCCATAGGTAAAACACAAGAAAGATCACGGCCACTTAGACAAGATCAGAATGAACAAGGAGCTACGCAGCATGCCCAGGCCATGCCAGCCGCACAACAGCCAATACAGTTTGTGCCAGCTGCACCACCGTTGCCTGCTGCTGCCACACAGACAACAACACGACAAATGTATCAGACCGCACAGTATGAATATCCCGAGTATCAGCGTTACGCATGAACAAGCCTAGAGAGGGAAGTTGACTTACCCCTTATTGAAATCCCAGTAGACCAAGAAGGACCTTATGTACATAGTGAATTATTAGGCCAAGATAGAAAATTTCTACTCGATACAGGGGCAAGTCGAACGACCATAAAACGTAGTGAAGTTCCAGGGGCACCCCTCTCAGGCTCACAGAATATTTCCCTTGGTTTTTCAGGAAAACCTATTGTTAATGAAGTGTCACAACCTCTGCCACTTACGATAGGACCTTTGACCCGAACCACAGATTTATTGCTTACTAAATCATGTCCAGAAAATCTATTAGGAATAAAAACGTTAAAAGCTCTAGGAGCCATAATATGTTGTTCTCCGGAAGGAGTAAGATTGTTTTTACGTGATTTTAAAGGTCACTATGTGTCTAGAGACATGGATCCCCGATTACAGATTTTACCTACACGTCTATGGGCACAAGGCCCTACTGATGTTGGATGCATGAATATTACACCATATCAAGTCACATTAAAGGCAGGAGTGGTGCTACCACGAATGCGACAATACAAGTTACCACCAGATGCTGTAGTGGCTTTACTACAAATCATTGACGAGCTCATTGCCCAAGGAGTAGTTGTGGAAACAGACTCCAATATATGTAATTCACCGATAATACCGATTCTTAAACGAACAGATCCGAAGGCCCCGCCAGTATATCGATTGGTTATTGATCTGCGCGAGTTAAACAAATGCATTGTGCCACAATTCCCTGTGGTCCCAGATATCTCGTCATTACTGACAGCTATTGATTCCGAAGCGACATTCTTCACTGTAATCGATCTCAAAAATGCCTTTTTCAGCGTCCCAATAGATCCGGAAAGCCAATATTTGTTCGGATTTAGTTTAAATGGGCGTAGCTTTAAATTCACCCGCGCACCTCAAGGATTTACAGAAAGCCCCAGCATCTATAGCCAAGCACTGAAACGAGAACTTGACAGTATCCACATGCCAGTTAACACTGCTCTGCTTCAATACGTCGATGATCTGCTGATCACCGCCCGAAGCGAACCTGAATGTGAAAAAGCATCACTGACAGTTTTACGATTTCTAGCCGAAAAAGGGCACAAGGTGTCCCCTTCTAAGCTGCAATTCTGTGTCCAGCGAGTTATTTATCTTGGACACTCGCTGTCCAAGGAGGGAAGGCAGCTTACACCAGACCGCATTCAGTTGATAGCTAACATGCCAATACCCAAGACACAAAAGGAGGTGCGGGCTTTCATAGGCCTCACTTCATACTGTAGACAGTGGATCCCGCAATATGCATTTCTAGCAAAACCACTCATTCAGTTGACAACCCAGGAGGCAGCCACATCGACTGTTCTCCCTTGGACTCAAGAACATACACAAGCTTTTGAAAGCTTAAAGAAAACTTTATGTCAAGCACCTGTTTTAGCAACACCATGTTACAGAAAACAGTTTACACTCTTTGTTACAGAACGCGAAGGTACTGCTTTGTCAGTACTCACACAGGATCAAGCAGGAGCACACAAACCATGTGCTTATTTTTCTAGTACATTAGATCCCGTAGCTCAGGCTTTGCCTGCATGTCTGAAATCAGTGGCAGCGACAGCTTTAGCAATCAGACAAAGCGATGCCATAGTGTTAGGACATCCATTGACAGTTCAAGTACCACACGCAGTAGAGGTTCTTGTAAATAGAACACAAACACAACACTTGACCATAGCACGACTTACAGGGTATGAACTTACATTGTTTCAGCCACATATAGAAATCAGACGCTGTAACACATTGAATCCTGCCACACTTTTACCAGTAGTCGGAACAGACCCACTAGCCCATGACTGTATTGAAGTTATTACAATAACAACAAAACCCAGACAAGACTTAACCGATGTCCCATTGTCAGACCCAGACCTGACCTTGTATGTAGATGGTTCATGCATGAGAACAAGTACAGGAGAGTTAGTAGCCGCCTACGCAGTCACAACAGATACTGAAGTCATTGAAACTAATCGTATAAATACTTTGTCAGCTCAAGCCGCAGAACTTATCGCTCTGACACAAGCCTGTATTCAAGCCATAAATAAAAAAGTCAACATATACACTGACTCGCGTTATGCATTCGGAGTTGTACATGACTTCGGCGTGCTGTGGCGAGAGAGAGGTTATTTAACTTCCCACGGTGCCCACATTCAGCACGGACCCATCATTCATGCATTATTAGATGCAATACATCTACCCACTGAAATATCAATTATGAAATGTAAGGCCCATACAAAGGTTACTGATATCATTTCCCAAGGCAATGATCTAGCCGACAGAACAGCTAAACTGACTGCTCAAACTCAAACTCCCGACATGACAAAGACAATAGTCCCGATGCCGACACATTGTATGACAGTTAAAGATCCTACTCTTGACGTAATTGACATACAGACACATGCTACACCAGACGAAATAAAGAAATGGACTGAATTAGGAGGGATCCAAACGGACCAAGGATGGATGATGAAGGAAAGGTCTGTATGGTTCCTTCCTGATTCAATGGTCCAAGTCATAATTAACACTATACATAGTCCAGCACATTTAGGAGAAAAAGCTATGCTAGACAGCATTCAACACATTTGGTTCAATAAAAATTTACGAGCAGCAGCAAAACAAAAGGTCCGTACCTGTATGATCTGTTGTCAGTTCAACCCAGGAAAAAGTGTTCCCGTAGAACAGGGTGGATTTCATACCCCTAATCATCCTTTTGAAGTACTCCAGATGGATTATATCCAGATGGAACGATGTCGAGGATTCAAATATGTTCTCGTAGTTGTTTGTGCTCTGTCCCGTTGGACGGAGGCATACCCGGTTTCAGATTACACTGCCCCGACTACTGCCAAACAGTTGGTTCGAGAATTCTTCCCACGATACGGTTTACCACGTGCTGTTTACTCAGATAACGGCCAGCCGTTCTCATCCGAATTAATGAAACACGTTTCACTTCTGTTAGGTTATCAGTGGAAATTCCACTGTGTCCGACACCCCGAGGCAGCAGGTCTCGTAGAAAGACATAACCAGATACTGAAAATTAGAATGTCCAAAATATGCAGAGAGAAAGGTGTCGACTGGGTAGTAGCGTTACCAGTTGCACTCTTTTACATGAGAATGGTAGCACACTCTCGAACAGGGCTATCCCCGTATGAGGTGATCTTCGGTAGACCACCGAATATGTGGGGGACGCCTATACCACGCAAAATAACTGATATTGACTGTAATATGCTGACAGATTACTTGGCTTCCTTGATGTCTGCACTACAATCTTCTCGTTCACAGGTAGCTGCAGCTTTTCCCGACAACACTGAGGTGAAACCCCATGACGTTGTTCCGGGTAATCTCGTCTTTGTGAGGAATTTCGACCGAAAGACTCAGCTGGAGCCCAGGTGGAAAGCACCCAAGTTGGTCCTGTTGACCACAAGAACAGCCGTGAAGATCGAGGGCCGCAAGGGCTGGATTCATTCAAGCCACATCAAGAAATTTCATGGACTATCCTCGGATATAGACATTGTGCCCTGCACTCCCTCACAGACTGATACAAAACTCCCTTTTGTTGAACCTAACAAATCTGAAAATTACAAACTAAAGCTTAGGCCCAACCAGTCGAGCAATTTGATTGTTTAAGTCCTCTCCAAGGTGAAGCGGTTGAATTGTCTCTGACATGTATCCCTTGGACCTGAGTAGAGAAAATACCCGAAAAATGTTGAAACGACAGGCGTATTGTAAATCACTGCGTAGCCACTGCATAGTGACATTATTAATTTTGTTTTTATTGAGTCTTTTAATAATCATTACAAGTATGTTGTTGCACATATATTACCCTATTTCTAGACATGTTTATAATGTTGCTGCTGAACATTCTTTTAGTGATTTACCTCCGCATGAATTGTCTTATAGACTTGCGCTGCGCAATAACACTTTCATTAGTATGTTACATCATTCCCATCAGACTAGTAATGCCACCACTTGTTGGGTGTGTGGCCGACTCCCTCCCTATCAGAATTATGAAGGAGTCCTGCCTTTCTTTCCACATCCATTCACACATAATGGCTCCTGTGGAGCATGGTTCAGCTTAATCAATTCCATAGACTCAGACACAGCAGTTTACCAAGATCATTGGATATGGGGAAACCTGAACCTAGTTTTACTCAAAGTCTGCTACCCTGACAAGGAGGGTCGCCCCAAAAGAACAGGAACTGATCTAGAAAATGAAGTGTATGGATTAGGTAATTTTACACCTAATCTCATGATTCTAAATGTCGTATCCGAAGTTGAGCTAGTCTTACCCACCATGTCAGTATTCCCAGCAAAAGGTGAATTGTGTGTAAGAAAGGTTGGTTCCATACATATGGGCCATAGTCAATGCACTACTACAGTAGAATTCAGTGATCAAGGCAAATCTTCATTCAGAGCTTATCGCCACTCCTACTTTATATGTGGTCAGACTGCATATATGCGTCTACCTCTAGATTGGGATGGTACCTGCTACGTAGCATTCCTTTTGCCACCTGTTTTCCTAGCTCCTCCTGATTATTATAGAAATATTCATTTAGTACACAATAGAGAGCGGAGAGATCTCCCAATTGTCGATTATACTGAGACGGCATGGGACAAGTATGTAGATTTCAATAAAGGCATCTTTCCCTATATAGGTACAGTTACCAATAGTAAGCTGATACGTAGATTAACTAGAACCCTTGAAGCAGTAGTAAATGAAACTATTTCCGCCTTCGGCAATTTAACAGAAGAGCAGTCTGCTATGCGGATTGTTGTGCTTCAAAATCGTCTTGTCCTTGACGTCATCCTGGCTGATAGGGGCGGAGCTTGTAGGGTCATCGGATCAAGCTGCTGCGTATTCATACCAGAAAATTCGCCATCTGTATATAAAGCCATCACTCGCCTTCATAAGATTGTAAGCCAGATACACCAGAACCCAGGCACTTGGACTTGGTCCAGTTGGTTTTGGAATGCGGTATCGGCCTGGGGATGGAGAGTTTTATCCTTCCTAGGTATTGGCCTTCTCATACTATTCAGTTGCTGTCTATGTCTACAATGTGGACCAGCGATTTGTGGTCTGTGTGCCACATCGTGCATTCCACATCAAGATTTTCATTCAAGATCCCGGAAGAAGAAAGAAGAACAAATGATGCTATATGAACAGATCAATGGATTGATGAAGATTGATATCTCTTGAAGGGCAAGTAGGGGACAAGGAGGGAATGTGGAAATATGGATTTTTCTGGTCAGTTATGTCCCCTATCTTGGACCCCAACGGTTCCATGTGCATGTCACAAGTACATGTATGTTCCCTCCAGTTCCAGTTATGAAGACGCAAATACATGTGCGTCCACCGTCAACATGTCCTTTGTCAGATCCGCCATGAATAGGCCGGATATTCCCTTCCTAAGTACGAAAGGCCACCGGTTTTATATGGTTCACTTATGCCATTTTACAGTCCAGGCAAGTAGGCCCTGATTCTGTCATCAAACTCTTCTTGCCTTCTGCCTCTGAAAGCTCCAGTCTGAGCCTGCATCTGTGACCATGAACTTTGTCTCATTCTCTGCGCGGCTCACGAAGCCTGACATCAGCCTATTCTCTGCCAAGAACTGTATTTCACCTTCGAATTATCTGCTTCCCCCTCAGCCGATGCATTCCTGCCTAGTAGCTTAAGTAAACATTCTTCCAGTTACCGAGCAAAAGGCCGACTTCTCTGTCCTCATGCAAGTAATTCATAGCCCTGTTACCATGGAATATTCCTACCCCCTTGCATTCAGTGTAGACACTTAGACGCTTGTACACGCACGCACAGTCAGTATAGAATAGATTCTGTCCGAGAGTCCTTCTTTTATGGATAACATAGTTCTTTAAACATAGGATGTTAGATATGATTTGGGATTAGGTTGACTTGACCCCCCAGACTTCTCGTCTCCACATATAGAGCTAAATGTCAAGTCCCCGTCACCCCCCTAGTTACACGTCAATTACACGTCATACTGCTGCGCGCGCATCTATGCCAAGTATTATCTTATAGATCCACCTATGTATTACATCACAACCAATCATGTTCCTTTTTACTCATTATTACACCCATTTTCGGTTACGCAGACCAAACGTCAATTTCCTTATCAATTGTTACGCCTACTGTATTCACTTCATTATAATGTATGTACTATAAAAGTTACTTCTTGTCAATAAAGTGTGTGTTTTCACTTCCTGAACCTTCGTGGTGACGGAACATTGGGAGCAACCGATTATAATCGAATTAATGGAATAAAGCCCATTTCGAACCTCTAATACCACGGATTCTGCCTCTCATTTTATTGAGCTATTTTACTATGTTCCTGTATCAAATTCAGTCCCGGTAAAGGAGAAATATTTACCACACTATCCATAATATCACCCTGGTAGTATACGGGAATATTCATACAGTTAAAGATCAAACCTTGTCAGGGCCAAACCAAGCTTTCATCCTTCCGAGGTTGGTAAATCGGAGAAAGGTAAAACCTTTATTTACTAGAGCCTAGACAAATAGAAGTGCACTGTGAAATTCTACATAAAAACAAATTGTTATTTCCAATAATACAGAAAAGGCTGTACTGTCACGCTATAATGCTATATTCCATGGAACGCTGCACCTGGAGAAGCAACGTCTTTACAGACTGTCCATCTATAACCTTCCTTCCTAAAGTGCACAAAAGCAGAAATGTGTGATGAGGAACACACCACCTCAATATTGTCGTGAGTGTGCTGAGAATGTTGATATGTGCATTTTCTCCCAGCCTCTGGAAATGTTCTGTCATCCCAGTACATCCTTACGAAAAGAACACTGAGCTCGTGTTTTCTAGGCTGTCGCAGCATGGGTGCCTCACATCACCCCCCCCCCCCATGCTAACATGCCCTGCCCCGGAATCTATGGGCAATGGTTCGGTCATGCATGGCACGGAGCACTTCCTGTGGGGGAGGGTTCGGGGTGGTGGGGGTCCTCAGTGGCTCTGAGGTGGGGGGTACGAAGGGGCTGTTGAGAGATTACAGATGTTCTGAGACGACAAATGACTACAAATTGGGATTGGCTGTTGAATACCGAAGCCACGGTAACTACACAGCTGTTTCAAAATGTGTTTAAGTGGTCTAAAACTGCAAGGCAACCTCCCCCGGCCCCCACTCTCACATTCATTACTGTCTAAAGGAAAG
Source organism: Triturus cristatus (assembly GCF_964204655.1). Classification (NCBI taxonomy): domain Eukaryota; kingdom Metazoa; phylum Chordata; class Amphibia; order Caudata; family Salamandridae; genus Triturus; species Triturus cristatus. The sequence goes on along the minus strand of NC_140584.1, from coordinate 646,058,573 downwards.
GACGTGTATGCAGTGATTATGAGGTTGCATACGAATCACCCAAGCTATAAAGCAGAATTTCCTAATTGTCAGATGGACTGCGCTGTGCTTGTTTAAAATAATTAGAGTGCAGCAGGCTTCAGCAGGCCAATTTTTCCACCTCAAATTCAGGCTTTTTCAGATATCATCAGCTTCCAGTTCGTTTTGACACCGTGACTTCAGTAGCTGAAAGAGGGGAGTAGGGGGTGAGGAGAGGTTAGAAGCTGGGGGGAGGGGAAGGAAAAACGGAATTCATCTCTAGTATACATACATAGTGCAGCTCCCAAGCCGGGGAAGGACTTACTGACTGTACGGAATGGATTGGGAACCAAACGCATCCAAACTCCGAGAAAAACGAGCATCAATCTCCAATTAGAAACACATGGCCCCATAAAGATAAGAAAGTGCTTTGTGACAGTAGCAAAGCAGGAGACCCAGTCCGGATCGGAGGCGAAAGGGCATCCACAAAAACCCCTCATTTCCAATGGCAGGCCACCGTTTAATATAAACTGTGACGCAAGCCAATGGAAATGAGGGGCGGGGCTTGGAGTCCCTTTCTGAAAACCCATCATCCACAAAATCTCTCGGCGAGCAAGCAGCGCTTTGTGCTGCAACGCTAGGCGAGACCTGAAAAACCAAACTGCTGAAATAACGGTATGGCATGATGAACTGGGCAACTTTGGAATGCTTAGAGGGAAAGGGTGAGTGTTTTCTTTATCTAATATCACCGTTGTAATAGAAAGTACCATTTCAAACTTCATTTTTATGATTTAAAATGCTCTTTTGACGTGGTCTTTTCACTAGTGTTATCAATAAGAATGTTCTCCTTTTTCTAAGTGAAAAGTAAGAAGAAAGAAAAGTACATGTAGGGAAGAAAACGAACTAGAAAGCACGTAAGAGAAACAGGATTTGTAGGACAACCAAATACAATGAAATGTGATATTAAAGGGATACTAGAGAGGGCGACTCAAAAGAAACAAGAGGGGAAATAGAAAAGAAAAGAATGTGAGGGAAATAGATACAAAGAAAAATGAAACTTGGCATTTGAAGCACAGAAAGGGACTGAATAGAACAAGTAGAATCATAGCATAAACATGCGTGTTATAGAATAGGTAAAAGAGAAGAAGAAAGGTTGGCACAGTCATCTACCTTGTAGGCCTGGATCAACATGTAGAGCACTCCCGGGGCTCCATGGCACCAGTGCACAAGCAGGTCACGGGTGTCATCGACGCATGGTGGAAAATTACCCGAGGGAAACTTCAGCTGGTTGACAAAGTCCACGCTGGGCTTCACAAGGCTCTGCAAAGTGTCTTGGGTGAGGCCACAGTCTGGCTAAAAAGGGAGGAAGAAAAACACAGACTGTCAAAAAGAACGAGGCCTTGACAATTGAAAGGAGGCACTAGATAAAACTACCAATGATAAAAGGGGACCTGCTTCCAAAATATGGGCACTGTAGGTCATTAATGGGAATTAGTTGCTGGAATCATGTGCACTAGTGCCCAATGTTAAAGGTAACTGGGTAACCTCACACCTGGTTAAAAAAAATGGCTCCAGTATTAAAGCATAATTTATTTTTTGAACTCAAGGTAACGCAACGCATCTGGCATCTTATCTTCATCTCCCTGTACTGCGTACACATCATGAAAGATATTCATTATTACACAACCTAATGGTTTTGCCAGAGATCGTAATACACTGTACATCTACATATTTTGTCATATTAGAATAATGGAAAACGTTATGGAACTGCCATTTTTTCTCTCTTACCCTGGTGATCCACCTATAAAGTGGGCTAAATGGAAAAAAGGCGTTTGAAAGGTATGCACGTGTATGTGGTACCTCTCTTGGTGCTGAGAGAAGGAAATCTTTGTTACTATATTGTCATGGGTCAGAAGGTAAAACATTTTTAGATCACCTTCAGGACGTACCTGACAATATTGCTGTTGATTTAAATGAATATGAAATATGTATACAAAACTTGATTTACACTTTTTGACCAAGGTTAGCACAATTTAAGAACGTTACCATTTTGTCAAACGGGTACAAAAAGAATGAGAGTCAACAGAGAATTAGGTCACAGATCTTAGACGTTTAGCATCTTCTTGCAAATTTGGAGCCAAATGTTTCAAGCTAAATTGCGATTGCAAACGCTGAAATTCGCAGAATTTCAGCGTTTGCGATTGCAATTTAGCTGTGTGCAATGTAGGAAAGAAAAACCCACTCGCAAAATAAGGAATCGCAAAATTTGCGATTCCCTATTTTGCGCAAGCATTTAGAGAATCGCAATTTGTGATTCCCTAAATCAGAGGTCTTCAAACTTTTGTAGGTTGAGCCCCCCCAGCTGAATTCTTTTAGATGTTGGGCCCCCCCCACCTGTCAGAAATTTCTGGATTCGACCGCCACGTGCATATTCCGGGCATAACCAGCAAATAATGTTCAATACAATAAGAGTGTTTAGTAAACTGCAGGTTTGTGAGTGGGTGTGGTGAAATGACAGAGGCTTATTACACAGCTCAAAACACCACTTTTCAAGATAAAATGTGCGCAAATTGTTTTTACTAGGATGCTTTGTTTTACACATGACATAGATTGATAATAATACCACCAACATAAATATGACAGGTGTGCCTGTTTTTCAGAGACGGTCAATCTGTGGATGGATTTTTGCTACTGCCATCCTCAGGTAGTGCTCTACATTCAGGGGCAGATTTATAAGGGATGCCGCAGCGTGGCACCGCAAGCCCTTTGGCTACGCCACGCTGCGGCACTTCCGAAGCACAGGGATGCGACATATTTACAAGAATATGACGCATCTCTGTGCTTCCCCCTGCGCTGGCGCACACACTGCAGCCATGTGCTGGCATAGGCATCCTTGCACCATGGTGGTAATTTGCTATTACCTTGAAAAATGCACTTTTTAGCATTTTTCAAAGTGCCATGTGGCGCACATACATGCCCTTAGGGCATGTATGTGCGCCACATGTGCACACATGCGCATTTCAGGGGTGCAGAAGGGTGTTATTTAGGAACCCTTGCACCCTTGAAATTGAGCACGCAATTTGCGAGTACCTATTGGGCATTCCCTAAAAATCGCTATTAAGGACTCGCAAACTGCTACAATGATACATCTGCCCCTTGGTTCCTTAATGGATGAAAGAATAAGAAATCAGTTTATGTTGGGCTGCAGAAGTGTGAAGGTGTGTGACGAATTGTGGTTTTAAGATGAACAAACTTTGGACAAAGTTTTGCTTGTTGCAAAAAGAATTGAGCACTCCGGTCAAGAATGAGAGGTGTTTTAGATGTGATAAAGTAGGACATTTTGCTAATGATAAAACATGTCATGCACTCAAATCTGTGTGCACGTATAACAAGAAGGGATATTTTACTGCCGTTTGTAGAATGAAAGTGTTGCAGGGGTGTGGAAGTTAATAAAATATCTAGTTGTCCATGGGACAGGTAGCTTCATAAATCTGCTTGTCCTGTACCAAAATCTACTTGTTCCTTTTGTGCCATATAGTGCACCGTCAAATAGTGGCAGCAATCTCATTATAGAAGAGCTCTGACAATAGCCTCACTGGTTCTGTCAGGCTCAAAGTATAGACGGATTAGAATACTAGCAAATCCCTTGTTTTGCATCCTTTCTGCAGATCTACATGCTGGGGTTGGAGCTAGCAGTAAGCAATAATTACAGGGTTAGAATGCTCTTTCGAGTCTGTGCAGACCTACTAAATTGAATGTTTTGAGGGATTTCACCAGCTCTTCTTTAATCCTTTCCCATACTGAGAAAGGTTGGAAATGTACTCATGACAGGAGTAACATTTCTTTGAGGGCTGGGAAAAATGGGGTTAGAGGAAAAGTGAACTTGTAAACACTCAACAGATTTTCGTAGTGGCAAAACTACACATTCATATTTGCTCGTGCTAAAATGCAATCAGAAATATTTTCTAGGAGTACGATTTCCTGGCCTACTGAAGGAAATTCATGTGAATTCATTAAATAAGTAAATCTGCATTAATGCAAGGACATACATCATTGTGCACTTTCGTAATTTTCTTTAACAATTGAGCCCCTAGTTAGGCCTGGATTTAACCAAGACCTTTTGTTTTATTTAAAATGCTATCTCTATCGGCTGGCTTCACTGTGTGTAATAACATTCTGCTCTTTTACAAGGAGTAAATCGGCACAAAAGTAGTTTTGTTCAGTGCCAGGAACTACTGTGGCAATGTGGGCTTTTAGAGACTAAAACAGCTAGCTGTCTAGGAAGAACGTGCTGGCAAACAGCACCACGCTCACCTGAGAAGCCAAGTTGGAGTAGGAGCATAGTGCAGGCCAAGTGGGTAAACAGAAAATTAAAATACCTCCGTACTTTGAACCAAAGCTCTTATGCTACCAAGCAAGGGAAGAAAGCCATTGCAACCCTCTCTAGAAAAGCTCTCTTGTCTTTCCCATCAAAGCATCTACCCATTCATCTTTTCATTCGCCCACTATCTACCATTTCACCTTTACATTGTCATACATTTATTCTTTCATCCAACAGACGTTCACCATTCTGTTTTTCCATCCAACCGTCCGTCCACCCATATCCAAACCTATCCATCCATCTATTTCAGCCATGCAGTCATCCACCCATCCTTTTTCTCACTCATCCACCCAACCTTTCACTCATCCATCCATTTATCCATCCTTCCACTCATCCATCCTGTCGCTCACTAATCCATTCACCCTGTAACCAATCCATCCACTCTTTCCTTCACCACATCCGTCGTCCATCCACCATCCCTTCACCCATCCTTTCACTCATTCATTCGTCCATCCGTCTAGCCAGACACACTTACACTCACTCATCCAACCACCCTTTCACCCACACACCCATCCATCCTTTCACTCACTTACCCGCTCTTTCACATTATTCATCAGCCTTTGTCTGCTGAGTTGTAGACAGAAGAGGCCCATCAAGGGCTGCACCCCCGCTACAGCTGCTAAAATGGGGGTTTGTGACACCCCTCTCCAACCCTATCCTTCCTTCTCCAAATCTATCCATAAAACTCATCTATTCCTCCTTCCTTTCATTCATCCATCCATCCCTCCAGCTGTGTATCGGATTACTTTTCACTCATCCACCCATCCTTTCGCTCATCCATCCACACTTTAACCCCATCATACTCCTTTTCACTCATATATCCATTGACATTTTCACTCATCTTCCATCCATCCTTTCACTCATCTGTCCATTCATCCTTTCATCCCATCTCTCCTCCTTTTTACTAATATATCCAGCCTCCCTTTCAGTCATCCTGCCATCAATCGGTCCTTTTGCCCATCCATCCACCCTTTCACCCCCCTCCATCCACCCTTTCACTCATCCACCTTTTAACTCAACTATACACCCATCAATCTATCCATCCACTTATCCATCCATCAACCCTTCCTCCCACCCATCTATCCACCTATCCTCCATCCACCCACCCATCAATCCACCTATTCTCCACCCGCCTATCTATCTATCCATTCATCCACCCATCAATTCGTCTACTCGCTCAGCCATCAATCCACCCTTTCATTCAGCCATCCATCCTTTCACTCATCCATCCTCGTTCACCCCATACATTCATTCACCCTTGCATTAATCCTTCTATCCTTTCACTCACCCTTCCTTACATCAATTCTTTCACTCAATCCATTCATCTATCCATACACCCTTTAACTCACTCACCCACCCTTTCACATTAATCATTAGCCTTTGTCTGTGAACCTGCAGATGAAAGACTCCTATCAAGAACCCCCACTGCTGCAGTAGCTGCTACAGCTGCTTGTTTACGATGCCCCCTGGAGAAGGCACAAAGTGAGACGAAGTGCACGTACAGAAATAAGTGTGGGCCTGAGGCCTGCATAAAAGCCCCACGGGGAAAGTAAGGAGATGTAATGTACTCCCTGGATGATGTAAGATATGAGAGGCCAAGAGAAGGGGGTCTGGGCTGTCAGAGATGGCGGCAGAGGGGGGTATAAGGTGTATAGGAAAGGCAAAGTGCAAATGGGGGGGGTGTGCACAAGCTGCATGAGAAGGGAAAACAAGGTGCTTTACGGTAGGCCCTGGAGGTGAGGGTGAGGAGGAATCTTGGGGCCGTAAGAGGCCCAAGGGTGAAGCACAGAATAAAAGGCCGGGATCACAAGTTTAAGTCAGAGCAGGGGCCAAGAGGCACAAAAAGCAGCCTCTTACATGCCAGTGCTTCTGGTGTTCTGGAGGTGCAGAAGCTTGATGTTTGTCTCATGCTCAAAGTAAATAAAAGGACCAGGAGAGGGCCCACAAGCCACACGAGAGCCTGATAGTACTGTGGATGTACATGCTGGGGTCGGAGGTAGCTGCAACTTTGAGCTTCGCTCCATCATGTTATTCTGCTCTGGGAAAAATTAAAGTACAGGCCACAGCTTTTGCATTCGCCCTTTCACTGCCAATAAATGCTCAGAGCTACTTATTAACTGGATGTGACCAACAGGGTTCAACAGCTGTGTATCGGATTACTGTAGGACTTTCTACTTGTCCTTCGGACAAGATAGAAATTAAAACCTCTTGCCTTTGTAATAAATCTAGATGTCTCGGGCGTCGGGAGATATGAATTTCCCAACCCTGTGTTGTGTGTCGCTTTAGATACCCGTATATAGGTCTATTGAATCATGTCCTTATATAGGCACAATTCGACTTTTCCTTATTTAGGCATAATATTCCAGTCCTTATTTAGGCATTGGCCATGCAGATCCAAATACAGGCATGGTCACCTACATCCGTCCATCCCACGTGACAACGAGTTCTTAGAAACCAGACCCTTAAACCGTTGGGATTTTCCCTGCTTGGATTATTGATTTCTCCAAGAACTCATCTATTATGCATGAACTACTATTCCTTAGGGGTTCATTAATGACGTCTTCCTCTGCCCGACTCTACGTCAATGCTTGCATTCCTAGACACCTTCCAGGTATAAATATACCTTCACTTGCCCTGGCAAAGCACGGTACGGCACAGCTCGGCTATACGGCTCGCCACGGCAAGTCCTGAAGGAGTTTGAGTCCCCGCCTGACGCATTGAACAGACGCTGTCTTCCGTGCACGCAGAGATTCCAGCTTCCAGTGTTCCAACTCCCCTTAGAGTTCGAGATCTGGAAAGAGATTCCCACCTCTCTCATTCCAAGGTATGGAGCTGACTAGAACCTAAGGAAATTCTTGGCATCTCATATAAAATACTAACTTAAGCTCGGACCAACTATAGCTTAAATCAGCACCTACTTCCTAACTCGCACTACATTCAAGTTAGGTACACTGGGGTAGAATTATTTAGAAGCACCAGATAAGTATCCACTTTTAGCCTGTGTATTTATGTGTTGTATATAGATATAGGTCATAGCTAAAAGACAATGCTGTTGCAGTTTTACTTCTTACTGCTGACGCTGTGCATATTATATCTTGCTTACTGTCTAATGATCGTGACAGCTCATATCTCTTACACGAGAACTAAGACTGTTCAATAAATCCTTTTTTATTGAAAACGCCAGTCTTCCTATTTTCTGTGCAACTCTGAAGAAACTAAGCATGCACGAATGACTGAGTGAAACTGTTATCTATTGTTTCCACGATTCTGAGATACGTTCCGATTCTGAAAGGAAACAAAGTTGCCATGTTTATGCGGTTGCGGTACAAAAGGGGGTGGTGATGGACGGAGCATCAGAACCAATCAAACACTCACACCCAGTCAACAGATCTGGGTTTGATCCATCACCGTTCTTTAACCCACTCCGCCACCCCAGTTCAGACATGGCCATATGCAAATCAGTCTGACCCTGTGCCTCATGGGAACAGTCCAGCCCGAACTGCCAAGCCATGCCTTCCCTGGACCGGAAACAAGCTTCCTAGGACCGGTTTCTGGCATTTCAGCCGTCTTCAGCCAGGCTTGCTTGAATCCAGTGGCAAAGTGAGCAAGGGACTCACGTCTGAGCATACCCTGCCAACTTATGGCGAACAAAGCGGTACAAAAGGGGGTGGTGATGGACGGAGCATCAGAACCAATCAAACACTCACACCCAGTCAACAGATCTGGGTTTGATCCATCACCGTTCTTTAACCCACTCCGCCACCCCAGTTCAGACATGGCCATATGCAAATCAGTCTGACCCTGTGCCTCATGGGAACAGTCCAGCCCGAACTGCCAAGCCAATCTCTTTACTGGGGTGAATGTATGACATTGTTCTGCATTCTGTCCATCATTTGTTGTTTTTGCATGTTTATGCGGTTGTCAGAAACTAATCCCTTCTTGTTCATTCGAGAAGTTTCTAGTGACCTCTGAGTTAGCTGGCACACAAGCAATTAAGTGTAATATACTCAATAGGAGCATACTGACCTCAGTCCTATGCACAGAACTATAGTGTATATTATTCCAATGGGCAGAGCCTATAAGGGAAATAGGAACTACACTACATGGCGCCCAACGGTTTGGTAAGGCACTAATTTAACGCTAGATACTGAAGTAACTCAGTCGTGCTTTTCTCAGAGACCCCTACTAATAATACTCCATAAGACGTCTGGAGTGGGTAGGGATTATATCCGCCATAGCTGAGTAGGACGAAAATACTATGTATTAGCCTGTTGGTTTATTCAACGTTGAAGGATACAGTGTTCCAAAATATTGTGCTCCTTATCTTTCTTTCCTTGAAACTTGTTCTGCATTTTTTCAAAAACAATGTCCCAGAACGAGGATAATATAGAGGCTGCGGCTGACCAAGCCGTAGCAACCTTTAATACTACAGGTTTAAATGAAACCGATGAGAGTGTTCTAAACATCCATCCAAATTTAAGCAGAGCCATCACTCTAAAACTTATAAAACATGGCCTAACACCAAGAGGTGGTAGAGCAGTTTTTGTGATAGAGGCACATGAATCTTTTCAGACAGAGGTATTCTAATCATGGATAGTATTCCCAGAATCAAATCCACTAACACATGTGTTTCACTTCTTCAAAGAAGAGGAGCAACCTGAGGAATACATTCCCTTCGAGGATATTGAAATTCCACTCACATACCAGGAGCATCAGCTCTGGTTTAAAGGCGCCCTAAAACATTACAATCACATAACCAAGCTCGGTCCACTAGGTAGACCAGGAGCAACATGGCCGATTTTAGCCGGCTACCCACCTCATCCTGATATTGAAGCGATGTCAGACGATGAATTACTCACTCAACTCAAAGAGTTAATAAAAATGTACAGACAATTAGTCCAATATGTTATGCGGACTTTCACAGCCCAACCACCATTAACCATTCTAACTCAAACCCCCCACCAGGGGAATACACTAAAAATTACTCCACAGACTTTACACACAGTCATGGGTAAAATGCCCACAAAACGTGAACAAATTCCATTCTGGATAGATCAAAAAATTACTCAAATCGAAGCAGTATTTCCTAATACTAGCCCTCATGAAAAACACAGAATTTTAACAATCTGTTTACCAATGGGGATCACACCACATCTGGAAGACTGCACCACTTGGGCCACAGTCTTTACTGCCATCTATACTAAAACACACGGTGTTCCGTCTATTGCAGTAATACCTGAAGTCCTGAAACAAATTCAAAACTAATTCGGGGCAGAGACTACTCTGAATTTAGGTATGAAATTACTGAAGAACTTCGACCAGGTCTCAACAATAATATTATCTAATATTAAAGGAGAGGCAGCATTAGTAGCGATCCACCAGAAATTGAGAGAATTTGATGTAACAGAACAACAAAAAGAACTACCCAGAATAATAGAAAAATCCTATGAGGAATTGGGCAGGAACTGTTTAGGAGGGAAACCACTTAAAACACAACTGTCTGACGATCCTGAAAAGGACTCAATTAAACACAATCCTACATCTTCTAAAAAGAAGTGGGAAAACAAAAAACAACATTCAAAGGAGAAACGTTCTCAATCCTGAGGTAGGTCTCTTCAAAAGGAGCCCTCTGAAAAGAGGATTAACATCAGGAATAGGGACAATTTGAGAAAACCTGGCAGGTATCAAGATACTGATACATGTTCCTCTCATACCTTTCAGACATCTTCACAGACATCCGAAAGAAGAGAACGGTCAGAACAAAAAGAAGAACGCGTGAAGTCCAGAGACGATCAACACGCTCATAAAAATAAACCAAGAAAAATGCAGCCGGTCTGAAGATCAGATATGCCGAAAATCCCGAGGACACAACTCAAGAACAGAGAATGGGTTCAGGCAATGCTGGGCAGTGCAGCTGAAGTAACAATGGCTCGCCAGAACCTGAAGGACCTTCTGGAGATAGTGGACTTGAATGAATACATAACAGTTGAAACTGTAGACCCAACGGTTAGTTCTCCACAAAAGTTATACGAAATAACACTCCGGATGGAGGGAGACATACCAAGAAAAGTGAAAGCACTCTTTTGGGAGAAGCTTTCAAGGGGTTATGACATACTTCTAGCAGAAAAAGACTGGCCACCACAATTTGTCAGGGAGTGCCCACATGGCGAAGACATCATTATGCCAGCCTTCTCCAACCATGTTCCAGTACATCTAAAATATACTTACGCCAGGAAATGGGCAATTGCCCAAGCTCCATCATTATATAAAAATCATGTCGGATGGGATGAGGACTCACCTCACCATAAAATCCAATTAAAAACTCAACCAACTGCACAAAGGCAGTACCCTATTAGGCAAGAAGCTAAAAAACAGGTCAGGGAGATCTCAGATCAACTTGAATATCAAGGGGTGATTGAAACATGCACCTCATCAATGAACAAACCTTTGTTTCCTGTCGCAAAACCAGACAACACATATCGTCTAGTTTTGGATTACAGACACCTGAACACTTGTTCTAAAACATTTGCAGTGCAAACTGCACACAGTACAGCATTAATGAATAACATTGTGCGTAAAAAATATAAAACCACATTGGATATTTCAAATGGTTTCTTTTGTCAAAGCATAGCACCTGAAAGTAGGTACTTGACAGCTTTCTCAATAATGGGGACCAAGCGTCACTTTTGTCGACTCCCATAAGGGTTCAAGAACAGCCCGGGGTTATTCTCAGCAAGAGTAACAGAGTTACTACAAATTTATGATGATGAGGCATTGTCATATGTCGATGACATATACTTAACAGACGATGACCTGGATAGGCACTTGAACAGGTTAAATACCATAATACTGGGATTTGCGTCTGAGGGCTACAAATACAATTTAAAAAAAATCAAGAATTGCCCATCTCAATGTCCTCTTTCTAGGATATGAACTTTCAAGTAAAGGCAAAAGCCTGGCAGCAAACGTTTTAGAGAAATGTGTGCTGCTCCAACCTCCAAAAACGCTGAAAAACTTGCAGTCGATTCTAGGTTTCCTGAATTTTGGAAGAACTTACATTCTCAATTACGCAGAAAGGGTTAAACCTCTACGAATTAATCAAACCTGATTTCAAACAAAAAGATTGGACACAGGAACACACAAATATCCTGCGTTCAATACAAGCTGACATGTTAGCAACAAACCACTTACAAACACACGTGAATACACGTAACTTAGTGATCCGAACAATACCGGGTGAATGCGGATTCACCTACTTAACGTTTAATGAAGGTGAAAAAGTACCAATTGCATACAAATCCCATTTGTACACATAGGCGGTAATGTGCTTCACTTCAACAGAAAAAAATCTGACAGCAGTTCAAACCGCTGTAGCAAAAGAAAGAGCTCTAGCTCAGGGGAAACTCATTGTCGTGACTCCAGTACCAGCCTTAGAGGCGGTGACAAAAGCGAGCATTTCGAATGCAAAACCTCTACATACAAGATGGATACAATGGGTTAATTCTCTTGCTGCAACAGATGTTAAATATGTTTTTGATCCTTATTTGAAAACACAAGCATTCCTGCAATACGAACACGAATGTCTTCTGCCTATTGAGATTCTCCCTCTTGACCAGTACGAATTTATAATTTATACTGACGGATCAGCACAACCCGCTACAGGGAGTAAGCATGCTTACAGTGCAGCATGCGCGATCGTTAAAGGTCGTATGCGCAATGGTAAATTCCGACCAATGGTTACAAAAACACAGTCTCTAGGAGACTGTACAGCCCAGCGAGCTGAACTACAAGCATTCAAATTGGCACTTGAAAATACGGATCGCGAATTCCCCACACTTATAGAATGCGATTCCTTTTACTGTGCACAATCAGATAATGAATATTTACAGAATTGGCTACAAAACGGTTTCAACGATGCGAAAGGTGGCACAATTAAGCATAAGACGCTTTGGGAACAAGTAGTTCAGTTGAGAGACGGACTACAAAACACTCACGTGATACACACGCTGAGTCATCAACGTGATGGCGTTCACGTTGCAGGGAATTCATTGGCTGACGAAGCCACGAAGGGGGCTGTGCAAACGGCTTCCGTAGCTGCGATCACTCGTTCAAAAACGAAAATAGACCGTGAGATATTACTGGCTTTCAATGCTTCAAGCAAAAGCAGCGGCGCAGCGTTACCTAAAAAGTTTCCACTCAAATATTCATACATAATTGATGCGAACAATGTTCCGTTTGCTTGAATCCCTGGAGCGGGGGATAGGGTAATTCAAAGCATGGAACTTAGATTAGGACTAATCCTAGCAGCACATGAAGGGATAGCCTCTGCCCATGCCGGTGTTTCCGCCACAGTATCATTATTAAAACAGATATTGGTGGCCCGGCATTCGGAGACAGACCAAAAACTATGTTTTGGAATGTGAAATATGCCAGAAAATGAAGGTCTCTACAGTGAAACGTCCTGCGCAGACACCCCTGTTAATTTCAGATAAACCATTAGCTTGTGTTTACATGGATCACTGCGGTCCCTTGCAAAGGGATGGTAACTATAAATATATCATGGTCGCAGTGAATTCGTGCTCAAGGTTCCTATGGATGTGGCCTCAGCGCTCAGCTGACGCTCGAACTGTTATAAAAGATTTGCGAGTCTTTATCGGCACATACACAATTGGCACGCTACACTCTGACCAGGGCACTGCGTTTAGCTTTCGAGCTTACAAAGAAACCATGGCCAGTTTGGGCGTTACATTGCGGTACTCTTCTCCATTCCATCCTGAGGGAAATTCTGTTGTGGAAAGAAAAAACAGGGACATAAAGCGGTCTATAACAGCTAGAGTATTAGGTACGGGTGACGGGTAGTTCAAACATCTTTATGGGGTCCAACGCTCTTTAAACAATTTGCCAAGAAGTTCTCTAGGGAGAATCACTTCATATGAGGTCCTATTTGGGACAAGAATGTGGGTCCCAGATCTAGAATGTGCAGGCACAGTGGTGGAAAATAAACCTTTTGATATCATCAAAGATCGTTTGGCTGTTTTACAGGACTTAAATGAATTGAGAACTAAACAAAGCAACGTCTTCCTGAAGCCAACCACCACGGGGGGAAAACCAGCCGTCCCAGCAAGGCCTGTCTGGATCCCAAAGCTTGGGGATCTAGTCAGAGAAAAGATCACGGATAAGAAGGAATTTGGGCCTTCTTACAGACAACCAGTACCTGTCCTAGCAATCCACGGATCAAGAACAGTACTTCTGCCGCCCCTTGCTGGTAAAAAGGAGCAAAGATGTGTGTCCATCGACCACATCATGTGGCCAGTACTGAATTGTAGGCCAAGTGGACTCCGACCAAGTAGCAGACACACTCCTCTAGCTACTATCCAAGAGGTTCAAACTGAAAGACTCATCACCTTTGAGACTCCAACAGTAAGAAATGAAGGACTAAGCAACAATGCTATGGAACTCGTTCCTCTTGATACCCAAATAACAGTTCGTCCTGATACACCTGTCTAGACCAATGTAACATGTGATCAGCTTGTGCCAGCGATTTCAACGAATCCTGATGCAATTCCAACCATTGACAGAACTGCTTCTGGCTATTTCATTAACTTTGATACGTTTTCTGAGGATCCCAGCGAACCTGAAACGACGGCAGCAAAAAAGAATTTTAAAGAACAAGCACAATACTCTTTTCATCACTTAAAAAAGACTTATCTGGTTTCACCATGGATTGAACTATGGATTATTTCTGGATTTTTCTTCTTTCTACTTTGGCTTGCTTTGGTAATAACTTTGAGCATGTTGACAGAGGGGAGATATATTCACTTGGACAAAGAAAGCAGAACTGTGAACTTACTTTTGAAACCACACAAATCATCCTATCGTGAAGCAAGAGACTTGTCATCAGTGAACATCACAGCCGTTCCTATACAGGATGGTAAAGTTTGGGACAAAACGGATTATGATATATTCGGTCCGTCTGAACTTGTGAAGATTCCACACTTATTCAAAATATCATTAAGTGACTTTATTACCTCTAGTACCTATTCTGATGATTGGGACTTTGAGACTGTTAAAAACATGATATCTGATCTAGAAAGGTCTGCTGCATTTTCTAAACATGAATATTTAGAGGGTTCAACAGACTATGAACAGCTTTTTTTGTTACAACCACTATGGTGATAATTTCTTGCATAAATCTACAACTCCTAGAAATGTATTTTTGTATAACCAATGGGAACAATGTCCTACACCACCGAGGGGTAGCTCAAAAACATTTGAAAATAAGTTTCCATATTTTTCAGGGTACAATACATCCATCCCAGAAATGTTTTATTATAAAAATGTCAACAAAACAGGAAAGAAAAATATGTTAACAACTACAAAAAAGATTTATTCTGCATCCTTTATTGACCAACTGTCTAGACAGGGTTTCGATTTTTGGAAACAAACTATTGACACAAAATCTGTCTGGGGTACAAAAGATTGGCAAGTACAGGGGATAGAAGCTTTGTTTAGAGCCTGCATCATCCCACAGCAGATAATGTTTTTGAATGACACTGTCCAAAAAACGTCTTGCCTTGGATAAGTCAAAATCAAAGACAAGAACACTCAGTCCATACCTAAACCTGCCAGTGATAGCCCTACACAGGGGGAGGTCGACGTACATATACTTCTACAAAACAACAGAACAGATTCCGAATGGGAAAAATGGTCGCTCTGGCCCATAGACACAAACAACTGTCGAGAAAGATTCCTGAACAGAACACAGGGTTTCACAATCAATAGGCCAGACCCACGCTATGTCCAAAGACAACATCCAGGGATAGTAACAACATATAGTGTCGGAAAATTATGCCTCGATTGGCTGCAAACATCTACACTAGAGGATGTGAAACAACACTTATCTTTACTTAAAGAAGACGCAGACTTTAGGGATTTCTAGCTAGGACCAGGAAAACCGCGTCAAAAACGTTTCATACATGCAGGTATCTATGCTGCTAATAATGAAATATGGAAGGTTACCCAAGCAGACGCTGCAGAAAGAATACGAGAAATTGATCGTATTCATTTAGAGAAAACTTTCGTTGTAGTCGACAATGGGTTAACAACTCTGTCATCCAGGATATATTCTTTGGGCAACATTGTATCCTCAGCAATAGACATTGTGGAACAAGATTTGGCCCAGTTGCACAAGGCCAGTCTCAATTACGTTCTATTCTGTCATTAGGCTGGCAGCTACAAAACTTGCATGCAGGCTATGTGCCTTGGCGTTTCATTAACACATCTTCTCTGTTCTCAGAATACAATCTCACTGATAAACAGATTGAACTGGCACAAAGGGTAGCTAAGTATGCAATGCTGAGCATTAAAAAACTGGAATAAATGCCATTTACGGTAGCAGAAAAACCAGCTACTGAATGGATAATTCATGACAAAATAACTCTGCCTACTACAACCTTCCATTTTCAGTATTGCCTCAAATACATACCAGCGGGCAAATATGACAGGTTGGGTAAATAATACACTATACTATACTAGAACAACTATGAGTCTCATACAATTGAAGACCTTGACACAAAAATAAAGGTGATGCTGAAAACTAGTAAAGCTGTGAATTCAAGTATGCATATGTGTGTGTATGCATAGGTGTAAAAATTCCCATCATCAACCTCAAGAGGTTAGCTTCATCATCTGGGAGTGAAGGACTTAAAAGAGTACCATCTTCTACTTGGCAATTTGTAGATCTTGGTCTCTTATGTGTCCCAAACCAGTAGCTGGTATATTGTTGTTGTTGAATGATGGAAAAGTGTGATAGTTGCAGTGCTCGTGAAACGTGATGGTGTAAGAGTGCTGGATAAAAATTGTCTAACAAGGCACTAAACACATTTTATTAAATCGCTACCTTGTTGGCAAGATATAAAAACAGTGCTATAACAGTTTCAATAATATAATAACTGTGATGGACCGGGTTGCTTTCGCCAGAGAGACTTCTTGCTTTAATTGATACCATGGCGATTACATAGCCTAGTCCGTGACAATGTCTATACATTATGTAGCATACGAATGACATCATGTGGGTTTAGACGTTCTTTGGCATTTCGCGGAGTGAGCGACAGCGGTTTAAAATTGCCCAAATTCTGAGCAGTAATTCCTGTGAACCCTCTGATTCTTTTACAGAGCGGGGCCTCCCCAAACCTGAGCAGTAGCCAGGTGAGGTGAGGTGCACACCCACAACATATTGGGTAAGTGCTATAAACTTTATTCAATTCACTTAATTACACAGACTTATTACAGTCTTGATACATAGAAGAGTATCTGTATACTAGATAAATGTACTGGATGCTAAACGTTGACCTTTAAAATACCACTTTCTAAAAGGTTTTTGCCATGCTGTGTTTTCTTTCTTTTTTCTTTTTTTCCTGTGTATCCATCACTGCAGGTCAGCGGAGTAAAATTACTTCCTACAGAGCCTCTAGGCCCTACGATTGGGTCCAGGTTGTATTAATCACTTCACTGCACATTTGAGCACTGTTTCATCTTTGCAGTAGCTAAATTGGTCCTGACGAATGCTTGGGTGAATCCCACCCGATAGCAGAAACATGTAGACCTCTTTTCTCCATCACAGTTATTATATTATTGAAACTGTTATAGCACTGTTTTTATATCTTGCCAACAAGGTAGCGATTTAATAAAATGTGTTTAGTGCCTTGTTAGACAATTTTTATCCAGCACTCTTACACCATCACGTTTCACGAGCACTGCAACTATCACACTTTTCCATCATTCAACAACAACAATATACCAGCTACTGGTTTGGGACACATAAGAGACCAAGATCTACAAATTGCCAAGTAGAAGATGGTACTCTTTTAAGTCCTTCACTCCAAGATGATGAAGCTAACCTCTTGAGGTTGATGATGGGAATTTTTACACCTATGCATACACACACATATGCATACTTGAATTCACAGCTTTACTAGTTTTCAGCATCACCTTTATTTTTGTGTCAAGGTCTTCAATTGTATGAGACTCATAGTTGTTCTAGTATAGTATAATGTTGATTTGGGGATTTCACAACTATTAGAGTCTGTAAACTTTTTCCCTTTGACCCCCACTCGTTTCCGAGGTATTATAAGATAGTAATGGGTAAATAATACATCAAGACATCCTGGGATTTACCTTACACACACACAGATGTTGCAGTGGGAGGCGTGAAGTCGTTTATTAGCGGTATACACTGTGAAAATGCACTGAGAGGTTCACTCATATGTCGGAATATTCGTTTACACGGGGCCTGTAGCGGTTCCATTTCAAATTTATCCTGCCACCTGCAAGGTTCAACAGCTGCTGTGATAAATCCAACGTTTGGACAACTTTCAAATGGGAGTTACCTCATGTTGAATGATCAGAGCTGTTGTGGCATGTTGCCAGGTATCCCATATCTAGTAACGGTTACTTCCAGGGTCACTTGCTGTATGCAAGTCTTGTTCCCCCAAATAGACACAGTCAGGGAGTCGCCTTTATGGCCTTCACTGAACATCACTTCTATACGAATTGATACTCTAATGAATGAAAGCCATTCTTTTACAGATTACAGAAAACTGTGCCTTTGACCTCTGCCAAAGAAACCTATGATCTACAAATTGCAAGGACTTCGGCTGAGATACAGGCTCTTTTACGTACCAACTGCCCAACACATTTCACAGAAATGTTGGGACGTATCTTAAACATGTCTGATATGAGCGGTATTGTGCATGTATTTAAGACCATATGTTTAGGACTGTTAACACCTTTTCAAGCAGTCCTCGGAATCATTCCAAACTTTATGCACTCGGTGTTTGGTGGTCTGCCACTTCTTTTAGTACTCATTGCGAGAACCCTATTTTTATTCCTCCTGCTACGCTATGGCAAGCCTATCCACCAGTGTCACTCCCAGCAATTTGGAGAAAGTGCTCCTAGAAAGGAGGTATCGTGAGCCCATAGTACAACTACTGGGTTTACCTCGTCTACGAGAAGTGAACGCTACATGGTATCTGTCATTCAGACCAATGTGGCTGGATTGCATCTTACCCGTTCTGCGCTGCCTGCTTTGCGGTGAAGAATGCGTGCTAGACATAGGTCTGACACTTCCATCAGTCATGCCTATGGATATCGATACTCTGCTGGACCCGATAACGGCCCATGCTCTGTGTTGTCCCCAGCGGCTACCAATCCTGATGACGGCATTCATTGAGATCTCCCAGACGCGACATGCTACTGCTGAGGTACGAGACAGATCAACAGGCGCACAGGTAACATCGAATACTGCTACTGACGATGTTTCACATATATGTGCAGTTAATCTTCTAAACAAGGTTACCAATATCAGTGGACAACTTCTTGTCTACAGGATTGGAGGATTACATGTTCTCTCCGACACCTTCCGCTGACTTTTGATTCGGCTCACATTGTACAAGACAATTACTGAATTCGGCCTTCATTTTTCTAAAAACAAAAGACAAAGCTTGGAACTTTTCATTTTTTCGCTTTATCATATTTTCTCTTTTGGCTCATGGACTCGGCTTACAGTAGAACTATTCATAGAGAATAGATTTCCTTGAACACTTCCAGGGACACGTTGTCATCTTATTTTTTTTTTTTAACACCAATGTAATCATGACATGAAATGGTTTGTTTTTCTTTTCTGTACCATTGAACCATTTCATTGTGTGTATATTTGTATATACTTGTGCTCATTCAGTTAGCGATCAATGTAATATGTTCTGCTTAGAATGAGACTTGCTTTGATTATGTACAGCACTATTTCGTTTTAATGCATAGCCACTGTTTTTAGAGAAGGTTTTTATGCCTTTAGATATGTTTTTAGTAGATCATGTGATACTCTATTTTACATATTTATCATATTTAGCATTTAGTAATGTCGTTCTATCGAAAGTGGAGTGGGTGTTGTGTGTCCCTTTAGATACCCGAATATAGATCTATTGAATCATGTCCTTATATAGGCACAATTCGACTTGTCCTTATTTAGGCATAATATTACAGTCCTTATTTAGGCATTGGCCATGCAGATCCAAATACAGGCATGGTCACCTAAATCCGTCCATCCCATGTCACAACGAGTTCTTAGAAACCAGACCCTTAAGCCGTTGGGATTTTCCCTGCTTGGATTATTGATTTCTCCAAGAACTCATCTACTATGCATGAACTACTATTCCTTAGGGGTTCATTCATGACGTCTTCCTCTGCCTGATTTTACGTCAATGCTAGCATTCCCAGACACCTTCTAGGTATAAATATACCTTCACTTGCCCTGGCAAAGCACGGCACAGCTCGGCTATACGGTTTGCCACGGCAAGTCCTGAAGGAGTTTGAGTTCCCGCCTGACGCACTGAACAGACGCTGTCTTCCCTGCACGCAGAGATTCCAGCTTCCAGTGTTCCAACTCCCTTTGCGGGGTGTTAGAGTTCGAGATCTGGAAAGAGATTCCCACCTCTCTCATTCTAAGGTATGGAGCTGACTAGAACCTACGGAAATTCTTGGCATCTTATATAAAATACTAACTTAAGCTCAGACCAACTATAGCTTAAATCAGCACCTACTTCCTAACTCGCACTACATTCAAGTTAGGTACACTGCGGTAGAATTATTTAGAAGCACCAGATGAGTATCCACTTTTAGCCTATGTATTTATGTATATGTATATAGATATAGGTCATAGCTAAAAGACAATTCTGTTGCAGTTTTACTTCTTCTTACTGCTGACGCTGTGCATATTATATCTTGCTTACTGTCTAATAATCGTGACAGCTCAGATCTCTTACATGAGAACTAAGACTGTTCAATAAATCCTTTTTTATTGAAAACGCCAGTCTTCCTATTTTCTGTGCAACTCTGAAGAAACTAAGCATGCACGAATGACTGAGTGAAACTGTTATCTATTGTTTCCACGATTCGGATACACGTTCAGATTCTGAAAGGAAACAAAGTTGTAATGTTTATGTGGTTGGTTCTCAAAAAAAAAAAGGGGGGGGAATTTAGAGGTTAATGGTTAGGTTCACCCTCCACTAGTACATGTATCAAAACAACAACCTGAGCAAGTCAAGTCAAAGGAACCTAACCTGGGTATATGGGCGGTGTCAGAAATCGACTTGATCCTGGAAAACACCAATTTGAAAGAAAGGGAAAAAAATTAACTCTTTCTTGAGTCCCCTCACTCACCAGGGTTTCCCCACGGTGACATGCTTCATCATTGGGGTCCTCCCAGCCCTCTACGGACTGAGGCGTGCTACAACTTACAAATTACGAAGGAGCACTAAAAATCAGAATATGTGTAGCGCAAGTGAAGTGGTGGAGTGGGATAAGGAAAATTAAAATAATCAGCTAATGGGCCAAATAAACTTTATTAATGCTCTAAGCTGATAAGTTAAAACGGGGTGATATGCTAGAAAACCCTTGCTATGATGGAAAGGTGTACCTAGCATATAGTCTGGTCAACTAGTATCGAGCATCCCCAGCTCTTCTTCAGGACTCCACTGGGACCAGCCCAGTGTGAAAAGATGCCACTCCTAGTTAACCTGAATGAGGTGCAATAAGTGAGACGCTGCAACTATAAGGCATGCGTTTAGAAATACACTCATGGACACCTACTGGAGCCAAACCATGCGGTCCGTGAGGTTTGGCTCCAGTAGGTGTCCATGAGTGTGGTTGTCCACGTACAAATGTACGAGATCACCGCACCCCCTCCGTTGACCATGAGGCACATTGTTGCTTTTTATTAAATATTTGCGGACGTACATTGGCCCATTAGCTGATTATTTTAATTATCCTTATCCCACTCCACCACTTCACTTGCACTACACATATTCTGATTTTTAGTGCTCCTTCGTAATTCGTAAGTTGTAGCACGCCTCAGTCCGTAGAGGGCTGGGAGGACCCCAATGATGAAGCATGTCACCGTGGGGAAACCCTGGTGAGTGAGGGGACTCAAGAAAGAGTAAATTTTTTTCCCTTTCTTTCAAATTGGTGTTTTCCAGGATCACGTCGATTTCTGACACCGCCCATATACCCAGGTTAGGTTCCTTTGACTTGACTTGCTCAGGTTGTTGTTTTGATACATGTTTATGTGGTTGTCAGAAACTAATCCCTTCTTGTTTGTTCGAGAAGTTTCTAGTGACCTCTGAGTGAGCTGGCACACAAGTAATTAAGTGTAATATACTTGATAGGAGTATACTGACCTCAGTCCTATGCACAGAACTATAGTGTATATTATTCCAATGCGCAGAGCCTATAAGGGAAATAGGAACTACACTACAGGGTTTAAACAAGGGGTTAACAAAATAGAATCTAACAAAAGTGAAGATGCTCATGATTTTGAGTGTGGGCAAATAGTTCTTCAAATCGGAGGCAAAGGTCCTTTAGATTTCATAGAAGTAGAGGGGGCGAGAACTAAAGTCTTATTTGGCTCCAGAGCTGAAATTACCATTGTAACCAATAACTTTTATGAAGACAAGTTGAAAAGAAATGTTGTTTTGCTCAAGCCTGACATTAGACCCTGTGCCTATGGAGGCGATCCCATAGAACTGCATGGGTACTTTGTTGGTTTGATAGAATATGAAGGGCGTTTCACCTCAGGGAAATATAGGTGTCCAACGAGGGAGACAGTATTTTAAGTTGGTGGCATCAGAGGGATTTTGGTGTCATTTTGGATCCCAACAACAATCTTTCCATCATTCTTAAATATGCTCACCCTGTAAACCTAGTAAGTCATGATTCTACGCTACGGGATAAGTTGAGAAGATTATCCCCAGGTTTTCAATGTGAAACCTGGATGTTTAAAGGTTTATTGTCACAAGATTAAACTCATTCCAGGTTCAGTTCCTGTTTCTAGCAAAGTGCATAGTTTTCTGTTTGCTATGAAAGAAGAGATGCGTTGTGAACTTGAGAAACTCAAGTCTCAAGGAATTATTGAGAAGTTGAAGGGACGTCTTGGTTGACTCCAGTCGTGGCTGCAAGTAAAGCTGATGGTTCACTGAGAATACGTGTGGACCTTAGGCAGCTTCACAAGTGTGTCTTGGTTGACAAATATCCCCTTCCTAACATTTCTGATCTGTTGATGATAGTGGGCAAGGCTAAAGTTTTCAGTACAATAGATTTAACTTCTGCATACCATCAGATTTTGTTGGATGAATCGTCAAAAGATCTCACTGCCTTTGTCACAGGATTTGGTACTTTTAGATATATCAATATATCAGGTTACCATTTGGCTTCGTTTCGGCAGACTCTGACTTTCAATGTGCTATGGACAAGGTTTTGCATAATGTGGTAGGTGTCTGTGTATATCAGGATGATATACTTGTATATGGATGTGATGTGTGTAAACATGACAGTTTATTAGACAAGTCTTGGACAGGCTTAATGCACATAATCTCAGCATCAAGTTAAAGAAGTGCAAATTTGGTCTCAGTGAATTGATTATCTGGGTCACATCATTACTGCCGGTGGTGTGATTCCTAAAGCAGAACTTGTAGACACCATAAAAAACATGGCCTCTCCCACTTCTAAGGAAGAACTTATGCATTTTCTAGGGATGACTGAATATTGAAGATTGTGAAAGGGAATTCTGTGATATTAAAACTAAACTCTCTCAAGCTCCTAAACTTTCTGTAATTACCACGGACGCAAGCCTTAAGCGTCTGGGTGCTGTCTTGCATCAAGGAGGTTCTGGTTCTGACAGTACGATTATGTTTATCTCGAGGAGTCTCTAAGGAGCGGAATGCAGATAGTCATTGAGAGAGAGGCTTTTGCAGTTCAATAGGCTGTTAAGAAATTAAAAAAATCTTGTGGGGCACTTTCTTTATGATCAAAACTGATCATAAACCTTTGTGTGAGGTTTTTACCAATAAAGGCATCGATTTCATTTCTCCCAGGATTTCTAAATGGGTTGCTAGTCTGTAAGGTTACTGTAGGAAAGTAGGATCTGCTTCTTATGGTTACCCCCACTTTTTGCTTTTTTGCAACCACTGTTTTTACTAGTCTGGTGGGGATCCTGCTATTCAGGACCACAGCCTATCTGCTTTCTCCCTTAAATTGATGTGAATGTACTTTGGTACAACTCCAGATTGGATACTAGGGTACCCCTATCAGTCCCTTGTATATGGTACACATGTACCCAGGGCATAGGTACCCCAGAGGCCTCCCATGGGCTGAAGAATGTATTATGCCACCCCTGAGAGGCCATGCAAAATGGAACCTCAAGTCTACTACTGCAGCCTGTGTAAGCTGGTGGTTGCCCCACTTACAAGAGATATGGGTTCACTATATCTATATATATCACTACACCTTATTAGTCACCCCTATAGCAGGCCTTATCAATCCTGAAGGCAGGGTGCTGGGTTTTACGTGAGAGGGTGCTCCTGCATGAGCAGGGCCCCTCTGCAGCCTTCGGAAACCGTTCTCCCAGGCTGTGTGTGATACTACCAAACATATAGGTAGAGGTGCATTATAACCTCGCTGTAAATGCTATCTCGAAAACGACTGCAACGAAGTATGTGGTGTTTGTTGTCAAACACCTTGGAATCATACCTCCACACCAGTAACTGGTGGTGGAGGTATGATTCGTCCCCTCAGAACCGAGGTTCTGGGGGTACCTAAGTCTACCGGTACCAACTTTCTCGAGTCTCACAGCACAAAGTGGATGCTGCCAGCCACAGACATGAGTCTGCCCTCCTGCTACTGAGCAAAGGTTGAGCAGGGGAAGGCAGCACAATAGGCATCCTGTCACAGGGAGATGTGACCACCTCCCAGACAGGATTTAGTGTATTGGGGCTGGGTGGGTGCACTGTCACAGTGCCAGAAAGTCTGGCTCAGAGGCACATTTGGTGTCCCTGTGCATAGTCCAGCTCAAACCAGTTCTGGGAGCCATTTGCTCCTGCTCTGGCACAAAACTGGACATAGGACATGGTAGTACCCTCCCCCATGTCCTGTCCCTCCCCTAGGAGGGTCCCTAGAATCTTTCCAACCCTTTCCTGTGGGTATAAAATGGGTTACCTGGCTACAGGACTTTAGATTTTACGTGGACAAGATTCTGCAAGAAGATACCACTGCACTTCGACCATCTGGACACGCTGGACTTCGCTGGACCTCCCTTGGGCTCGACTTAGTCTTCAGTTGCCATCCACAGTCTTGCCATTGTCCGTGATCCATACAGGTTCTGTGCTGGAACTTGTGGACCTCCAAAATTACAGAAGAATCTCCCTTGGGGTGAAGGAGTCACTCCCCTGCAAACGCAGGCACCGTAACGTAACGGTTTGCTGATCCTGTGCTCCTGAGGACTCCGAAGGCTCCAGCAACACAGGAGGTGGGTTTCTGAAGGTGTCTCTGGTTGAGCTGTCCTCTCACTGAGTTTGAGGAGTCAAGATCACCGTCATCACATCTGAAGCACCAGACATCGGTGGGCATTCATCTACTGAGACCCTGGTCACTCCAAAGTGACCCCTCTGCTTTTAGGTTCTTCTCATCTAGAATCCACCTTTGGATTCCATCGGACCCTTTTCGTACTTCCCGCAGCAGCAATTCTTTATCGACATCCATAGAGAACGACAAGGGTTTCCGACGCCACTTCGTGCCTATGCACCCGGCTCCTCTGGGATAGGTAACTCTGGTACAAAGGTATCCACCGGTGGGGTGGCTCTGCAAACTCTTAAGTTCCAAGGGTTGTCTTCGCAATCCGCTGGGAAGGGTCCTTACTCTCTGATTTTCCAACTGCGACTTTCCCATTTAATTATACGGAGCACGCAGTCATGTTCACACACTGCACCCGTCCTCCGTGGGCTCCCATCTCACTCACCCCGTGTGGTTCCTTGGGGTCCCAGCGATTCTACAGCTTCTAGACTAGGTCTAGTCCCGAGTCGTGGGTCTTATACCACCTATTTAGTATATGGTTTGGTCTCCCCCTGGAGCCCACTGTGTATTGTGCTACTTACGTTTGATTCTTTGCAACTGTATTATTTGATTTGTGTTCTATCCTCAAGTAGAGGATACTGGAGAGTGTTATAGATAATAAATACATATTTTTATATTACTGTGTGGTTTCCCTTTCATTTAACCAATACTATAAGGTTGCATTCTGGTAAAACAAGGTGCTTAACATTCCTTCAAGACTTAGCCTGAAGGCTGCTCTCCATAGCTACCACTAGGATAGCTTTCAATCAAAGGTTATATTTTAACTAACCCCCATAAGGGTTGTTTGGACTGGTAAAAGGAGCCCACTTTAATTAGTGGACAGCATATACCAGGCCAACTTCTCACAGTTACAATTTTACTGAGAGGTATATTCCTGGTACTGAAAACGTCATAGCAGACACGCTATCTAGGCTGGTCCCTGAAATAAATTTGGAGCAAGAGAGTGATTATCCATCTGATAAATCCACAGACTTTGTGTGTGAAGTTGACTGTGAAATAATTTCAGAAGAACAGCGGGGAGAAGCTGTGAAGAAGGATGAGGTACCACAAGATGTCATGAATCTCATATGTGTTGGATGGCATCATAAGGAACAAGGAGGGTTACAATGTTAAGACGATTGGTGTGTAAAAGAGCAATTATCTTCTGACGGTATGTTATGGAGAGGAAATAGGTTGATTTGGTGAGAGAATGTGTAGAATGTGCTTTGAGTGAGAAGAGTATGAAAACAAGAACTCAACCCATGATTATCAGAACACGTCCTAGTGGACAGTGGAAGGATATTGCCTTAGACATTCTGGGTCCCATACATGGAGATGGTCAGGACAACTATGTCATTGTGGTGATGAATTTATACTCTAAGTGGCCTCATACAAACTTCTCTTGGGGTGTGGACACGAAGACTAATACATTTTTTGAAAGAGCGGTTTGCTAGGGAAGGTTTACCAGAAACCGTGTTAACTGATAATGGTGTGCAGTTGGTCTCGAAAGAGATGGAAGATTTTCTACTGGGGTATGGGATATCACATAAAAAATGTACTCTTTATCATCCTGAGTCCAATGAGACTGCAGAAAGGTTTAACAGAGTCCTGAAAGAAACCATCTCTTTGTCAAAGAACAACTGTCTTTATTGGAAAGAAGAGGGGTCTAAAAGAGTTGCCACATATAGGTTTTCACCACACAAAACTACTGGAAAGTCACCATTTTTTCTTTTTCATGGAAGGCATCAGGATACATTTTTGGAACCTTCTTGGGTGAATTAATTTCTCTCTGGCAGACGTGATAATACTCACAATGGAAGTTGAGAAAGACAGGAAGATGATAAGTGTAAAAGTAGCAAAATATTTTTTTTCCCCCGGAGTTTTATATAGCGCAAGCTTGACCCGAAGGTATCAGAGCGCTTTACATGAGCACAAATTTAGTTACAGATGGACACATTCAATTTTTTTTTTAGGCATGGGGAGAATAAGTGATTTGCCCAGAATTACAGGATGTTGAGTGTCGTTGCCGAGACTTGAACCCGGTTTCCCAGATTTGAAGTCATCTGCTATAGTCAGTAGGCCACATCCTCTCCCAATTATGATGTGAGACATGTTGTTAAAGCCATGAATGTTGCTGTGCGTGATTTTGTGAGGATTAAAAAAACAGGATGGAATGTAACTGGATCTAAACTTTAGAGAGTGATAAAAAAAAATAATAATGCAATTAAAATTTCTGTCATAGAATTTGGAATCTTGGTAGGTAGGGTGGTTGTGTGCAGGGGGAGAATGTTGGAAGATGATTTAAGCCAATCTAATAATAAAGATGAGGGTGAAGCTGTGGATAATGACAAAATCGGTAAGGAAAATAATGGTGAAACTCTGAGGAGATCGAGTAGGAAAACTCGTGCTCCTTTGCACTGACATGACTATGTTGTTTAGTTTATCTCATTTTAGAATACAGTCTGCACCAATGTTTTGACACGTTTAGCTTGCATATAAGTTGTTAATATATATTTTTCTCCACCATGTTCTACATATGTTTGTCTTCGGCATTGATTTTCTATTTTGTTTCTTTACTAGTGAGGGAGATGTGTTGTAATCTGGATTTGCACATCTTCTTTCTAGAATACAGGGAGTTTCTAAGAATGTGAGGAGAGAGATCAGATTGCTTCGAGACAAGGAAATGGGTGGCTGAGCCATTCTTATTCCCAGGAACTCATTAAACCTTATCAAGAACTCACGGCGTCATCTACTTTTTGAGGAATTGTAGTTTTTAACACCCTGTCTCCTGTTACAGCATGATCTGAACATAATCTTAAAATGTAATATGTTTACCTTTTGTTAGGAATGTCACTCAGCATATATACTCTACACATTCTGATCGTGCTCTACTACAAGCTTGTTTTGACCAACCCACAATATAGAGACTGGGATACCATCAGTCATAGACGATCTGAGATTCTAGTGTGAATACTTGTACTATTAGACCAAAACGCAGCTTCTGATACAGTGGATCATGAAACTTTGTTGGATCGTGTCATGGCGATGGGCTTAAATGGTCTTCACCTAAAATGAGTGCAATCATTTTTAAAGGACTGGGTACGAGTAGAACACCAGCCATCTTTGTTAACAGAAAGCCTGAATGTAGAATGTGTAGTCCCTCAAGACTCTGTGCTGTCTGTTTAATATTTATATAAGACCCCTAATAAAAGAACTGGTTGCGAGAGGGTCCTGTTGCATAATTATGTAATCATGCAGACGATTCATAGTTATTTCCCTGGTTAAATGGAAAGACCCTTTATCAACAGCGCTTAGAAAACGTAATGCATTTTATGTGCAGATGAATGGTAAACAATCACTTGAAATTGAACGCAGAAAAAACAGTAGTAGTAATAATGAACAATAATCCTGACCTTTGGACACATCATTAATGGCTCTCAGGAATGTGTCCTCTTCCTGCCCCCAAGAAATCAGCCATAATTCTGGGTGTGGTAATAGACAATAATAGATTCTCAATTCTATGGTTTCAAAACTTATTTTTTGCAGTAGCAAGTAACCAGAAAGCTATTACCATTCCTCTCTAGAGACCTTCGGCTGAGCAGGGTTCGAGCCAGCAGCCCGTCCCAGCACCTCAGGTCACCTGTGTGCCATCCGTCATCTCCCGCGCTCTCTGGCCATTCCCTCTGCTGCCCCTGCTTATCTGTTTATTGCCTTCTGCTTAATTTAATTTTACTTTTTCTTCCCCTCGCTACCGTTCATTTTCCCCTCGCTTCTGCCTGTGTTTTCCTGCCACTGCTGGCCCTGCGGCCCCGCCCCCTACTTAGCCCCGCTCCCGACCTCTGCTCTCACCCCCCTCCACTACTTATGGCGACCGCTGCACGGTCGTGCTGCTGGCGCGCCCAAGGTGTGCCTAAGGCAAGTTCGTCTGCGCCCGTCCACGCCCAGCGCCAAACCCCCTGGCCCCCGCGAGCGCCACAACACCGGTACGACACCAACCTCCTCCACACACTCAACGCCGGCCGATCTACCGCCTGCTTCCAGGCCACCCCAAAGCACACCCACGGACCATTCACCTGCCGAAACTGCAGCTTCACCAGCCAGCGTACACCAGCACGTCCTGCCCCCCCCACCAAGGTAGGCAACAGCCACCTCAGATGCATACTGCTCAACACCCGCTCCGTCCACAGGCACGCCATCTAACTCTGGGACCTGCGCGACTCATCCTTCCTGGATGTCGCGTTCCTGACGGAGACCTGCATGAACATCTCATTGGCGCCCGACGTTGCCATAGCCATCCCGGATGGCTACAAGATCACACGCAGGGACCGCATCAATAGACCGGGAGGGGAATCGCCATCGTCCACAGAAATACCCTCAGAATCTCAACCAACACCGAAGACACCCTCAGCACCGCCGAACACCTGCACTTCCAGATCCACATCGATCCCAACACCACCCTCAGAGGAACCCTCATGTACAGACCCCCCGGACCCTGTGCACAGTTCATCGACTTCATCACAGACTCCGTCAGCTCGCACGCCCTGGCCTCCACAGATTACAACCTCCTTGGAGATCTGAACTTCTACCTCGAGAACACCAACGACAGCAACTCCACCACACTATTGGACAACCTCGCCAACCTCGGCCTCAAACAGCTCGTCACAACACCCACCCACTCCGCCGGACACATGCTCGACCCCATTTCCTCTGCCAGCAACCACATCTCCGTCAGCCACACCACCGGACTCCACTGGACCGACCACCACTGCATCCACTTCTCCTTCTTGAAAACCACAGCACACAACCACCAGTAAAGAGTCCCCCACCACAGCTGTAACAAGGTCACCGAAGATCAGCTTATCACCACCCTCGCCCAAAACCCACCAACCGACCACACCGACACAGCCGCCTGCAACCTCAGGCAATGGATCAACTACTGCGCCAACACCCTCGCCCCGATCAAGAAACCCTCAAACAGACACACCGACAGAAGAGCCATCTGGTTTACCGCCGACCTCCAGACATCCAAGCAGACCTGCAGAAGACTAGAGAAGAAATGGCGTCACGAGCAAACACCGGACAACCATGCAGCCCTCAAGAACACCAGCCGCAGACACCACCAACTCATCCGAACGGCCAAAAGGACCTCCTTTAAAGAACGCATCGACAACAACGCACACAACAGCAAAGAGCTCTTCAACATCGTGAAGGAACTCTCCAACCCCAGCTCCAGCTCCATCGACATCCCGCCGTCACAAGACCTCTGCGACTCTCTAGCAACCTTCTTCCACCGCAAGATCGCAAACATCCACGACAGCTTCAAATCCCAGACCCCTCCAACAGCCGCCGACACCCCAGACCCACCACCCCCCAGTCACACCGGCTGCCTGACCTCCTGGAACCACGTCAACGACGAAGACACCATCAAGACCATGAACACCATCCAATCTGGCTCACCATCAGACCCCTGACCCTATCACATCTTCAACAAAGCGAGCATCATCATCGCACCCCAACTTCGTAAGATCCTCAATAGCTCATTCGAGACCGCCACCTTCCCAGAAAGCTGGAAACACGCAGAGATCAACGCCCTGCTCAATAAACCCAAGGCAGACCCAAAGGACCTCAAGAACTTCCGGCCCATCTCCCTGCTCCCGTTCCTGGTGAAAGTCATTGAGAAGATCATCAACAGACAACTGACCCAATTCCTCGAACATAACAACACCATGGACTCGTCCCAATCCGGATTCCGCACAAACCACAGCACCGAAACTGCCCTCATGGCCGCCACCGAAAGACATCAGGGCCCTGCTGGACAACGGCGAAACAGCAGCCCTCATCCTCCTGGACCTCTCAGCCGCCTTCGACACCGTCTGCCACCACACTCTCCGCACACGCCTCTACAACGCAGGGATCCACGACAAAGCCCTTGACTGGATCACCTCCTTCCTCACCGACAGAACACGGAGAGTCTGCCACCCTCCATTCCGATCCAAAGCCACCAAGATCACCTGCGGCGTACCCCAAGGATCATCCCTCAACCCGACCCTCTTCAACGTCTACAGGACACCGCTCGCCAACATCGTCCAATCGCACAACCTCATCATAGTCTCATACACCGATGACACCCAGCTGATCCTCTCCCTCACCAAAGACCCCGCCACCACCAAAACCAACTTCCACGAAGGGATGAAGGCCGTCGCCGAGTGGATGAAGAGCAGCCGCCTGAAACTGAACTCTGATAAGACGGAGGTCTTCATCCTCGGCTCCACTCCCTCCACCTGGGACGACTCCTGGTGTCTGGCCTCGCTGGGAGCTGCGCCGACACCCACTGACTACGCACGCAACCTGGGGTTCATCCTGGACTCATCACTGTCAATGACCCAGCAAGTCAACGCCGTCTCCTCCTCCTGCTGCTTCAACACGCTCCGCATGCTTCGCAAGATCTACAGATGGATCCCCACCGGAACCAGAAGAACGGTCATCCAGGCCCTCGTCACCAGCAGGCTGGACTACGGCAACGTCCTCTACGCGGGAACCACAGCTAAACTCCAGAAAAGACTCAACGCATACAGTACGCCTCCGCACGCCTCATCCTCGACATCACCCGCCACAGCCACATCATTGCCCACCTGAGAGACCTGCACTGGCTCCCCGTCAACAAGAGGATCACTTTCAAGCTCCTCACCCACGCTCACAAGGCACTCCACAACACCGGATCAGCATACCTCAACAACCGACTCGCCCTCTACACCCCGAACCGCCAGTTCCGCTCACCTCGCCCTCGCCACTGTCCCACGCATCCGCACAATGACCGCCAGCGGCAGATCATTCTCTCACCAAGACTTGGAACACCCTCCCCACCCACCTGCGACAGACCCAAGACCTGCTGACCTTCAGGAGACTCCTCAAGACCTGGCTGTTCGATCAGTAGCTGCCCCCCCCTCAGCACCTTGAGACCCACACAGGTGAGTAGCGCGCTTTACAAATTGTTGATTGATTGATTGAGGCTTTAAAAACTGTAATGGTAACTGATTTTGGCCTAGGTCTTGACTATACGCATGTTATCTATCTAGGATTCCCTAAGAATGATCTATATATGTTGCATATAGTACAAAATGCGTCAGCAAAGCTTACCTTTAAAGCCTCTAAGAAATCATGTGCAACATCCTTATTGAAACAACTACACTGGCTGCCAGTGAAGCAAAGGATTCAGTTTAAACATGTCCGATCTATAAAGCATTACATGGCATGGCACCACATTTTGTGGTGAAGCTTATCTTTAGATATGTACCAACAAACACCGTATGCTCATCTCCGGCAAACTAGTTTATAGTACCAAGATATGCCACACAAAGACTAGGAGGTCAGAGTATCCCTCTGTTAGCATCTACATAATGGAATTCTCTCCAGATCATACCCAGGCAATAACAAATCTAAAGTCATTCAGTAAGAACTTAAAAATCTGGCTGTTTAGATAAGCCTATCATTGCAGATATCCTTGATGAGTGCTTTATTGAAACAACACACACAAGAGCCCACGGGTCCAAAATTCTGATGGTAATGGGGTGTGACAACCAAAGACAGTGACACCATAAAAGAATCGACCTGCCAGGGGAAATATCCCTTTTTAAGGCGACTCCCCTCACACACCAGAGGTGCCATGCTTCATCATAGGGGTGCCTCCTTGCGTTAGGAACCTAGTCCTAAAGCAGGGTACAACCCCCTCCCTAAGAGGGAGGAGCTCAGGGATGTTTTGAAACCTAGGCACATGGGTTGTCCTAAAAACGCTATGTGAGCGTGGTGTGTGGAAAAGTGTAAAGTGCAGTGCTGGTGAATGTGGGTAAAAACTGCCTATAGTGCTAGCTAGCGAAAACTTTATTATGGCTGCCCTATGGCAGGATTAAAAACACCAATAAGCTGAAAAATGCAGCTGTCAGGATTCAAAACAGGTGCGTATGTGGGATCAACATGTTTCGGCCATCAGCGACCTATAGAAGTGTCTTGTTCCAGTGTCTCTTGATCAGTTTCTGGATTTTGTTAGAATTGGGGGTGAACGTAGTTACACATTTAAGTGCATTGCTTTGGGGTTTCTCCTTGACTTCCAACAATGCCTCCCAGTGGTTATTCCTAGCTCGTTTGTGTGCTTTCCTTATTGTGCTCTGCGGGTAGTTGCGCACCGTTAGATTGTGTGACAAAATGGAAGATTGTTTCTCGAATTCACAGATTGTACTGCAATTACGCCGGAGCCGGAGAAATTCTTCAGACAGATAAACGACTTAGTGCCAAGAAACCAGTGGTGAACTGTGCTTTCTTAAGTATTTTTTAACATAACTGTGCACCTTATTAAGTATTTGTAATATAACATACTGTACAAACAATTCGTTATTATGGGAGGCCTTTATGACATGTCAGTGCTCTCACCTGCATCAGGAAGTAGTAAATTCCAGAAAGACCATGTGCTGGGCCCACATAGTACTCTCGGTACCACTCATACATAAGTGGACTGCGGCCGTTCAGGTTGCGTTTCCTGGCCAGACCCTCTCCAGATGCCAGTACTGTTTCAGAAACCTGCAGATGGACAAACCGGATGGTATAAACTTGTTAGTGAATAAATGACACGTGAAGCTTCCAAGTGCTATGACGCCAAAGTAACAACTAAGGAAAGCATAAACCTCCAAGTGTCAATTTATTGTATGTTTACTGTTTTTCAATAAATATGAAGATACTGAGTGATGGAGCATTTAAATTCATATGAAGTTCTAGCACAAAAATGGAAATGAACATTTAGTATTATTTTTGCCTTTGGTGGGTGCCACAGCACCTATACTAGACAATCCCATAATTAAGATTCCTTTGATACTTCAGGAGGAGAAAAAAACAGAAGGTATGCAGAGATGTTTCTTATCTTTCAAAAGCTATCCCATTGCAGTTCACATTGAAGGCAGGAAGTCTGAAAGGTAGAAGTAGGTGACACCTCTAACTGGAGGAAATATTATGCTGACTGTGTTAAGCCTCTAAGACAATCAAGAACTGCTAAACTGGATAGATGTACAATTTAAAGACAATCTGTTAATTTCTTATGAACATGGTAACCTACCTAAGAAGAGGAGCAAGCACTCCATGCATGCAGGGTGGGAGGGAGGTGGGTTGGCATGGTATAATGCATTACTCTGGGAGGAGCAATGTTTTTCAACAGAAGACCACTGTGCAGGGCATATTCATGCAATGAGGACAACTATCCAGGAGGTAAACAACTCCCTTAAAGGACTCGCTCAAACGATTTACAAGTGCCTTAGATAATGTGAAATGTTACCAAGACATTGCAAAGATGAACCATGAACATCTTTGTAGTTTGATAGAAGAAGATGCAAGGCAAAATGCTTCGCTCAGGAGGAGGATGGAGACAATAACAAACAAATACCAATGTCAGTCTCCACAACCAATGTATGTACAAGATTCTTCAGAGGCACCTCAACCTATTGTGAGGATATACGACCCACAAACCCAGTTGTCCATCCCCTTGCAACACCTGCAAATCACCCACCTCCGCCCCATACACCTGCCCCCGCACACCCAAACTATCCATCAAGACAAACAGGCTTGCCTCAACACTCATCCCCAGCATTGTATTGGAAGAGTTGTAGAATAGCCCCCCTCCCCCCCAAATTAAATGAACATTTGCAAGTATTCACTACTTTTTCCATACCACATGCAATGAAACCTATATACGTTTACAATAATGTATCATTTGTGAAACAACTTGTCTAAAAATGCCATCTGTGACCAATTTTGTATTTTAAACTAAGTACACAAAGTGCAATTTGTGACCTGTTCTTTGTTGACTTTTTAAGTGTTATGGGTGTAAGATAGATTTGGTTAATGCAATTGTATACATTATCTATACAGCTATACTTATTTTTTCTGCAGACAAATATTAATATCAATACAAATTATGAAACTTTTTTCGTAATCATTTAGATTTTTATCTAAAGTAATGTAAACGTTAGAAATTGCAAAGTTATTCCAGAAATAAGTGTCATTTGGATTGGCCAAAAGGAAAACAGTCTTTTTTCAGAGGGGAGATAGAAACCTGGGGGGAGGGGGAGCAGGTGTACGCAAATAAAACGAGCATTGGAAATGCAATAGGTCTCGCGTTTGCTTGAATTAGAGATATTAGGATTGTAAATGGCAATGTCTTTAACCACGTGACCGGACTCCCACTGATTTATGAGCCTTTGCAACAGCTGTGTCTAATTGCGTCTCATTTACAATTTTCATTTACAGCCCCTGTTATTACGCCTACCACTAGAGTCATTCTTATCCAGCATTTCGATAGATCCCCTGTAATTAAGCCTACTACTAGAGTCATTCTTGTCATCTTTGTGCTCGGTCTACCACTGGAGTGATTCTTATCCTGTATTGTGCTACAGCCCCTATCATTGGGTCTACCACTAGTAGCTGGAGTCGCTGTCATCAGCCCAACCACTAGAGTCACTGTTGTGGTTGCTACTGGAGTAACTGTCATTGTGACACCTGGCACAGACAGTGCTTTCAGGCCTTCTGCATAAGACATTGCAGTCCGGCCTTTCGATACAGTCAGCGGCGTTAGGCCTCTGGCAGTGATCTTTACTGACCCCATTCTCACTGCAGTCAGTGGTGCCAGGCCTCTGGCTGTGATCACTAATGTCAGCCCTCCTGCTAGAACCCCTGTTCTTCTCCCTCTCTATAGCGCTGCTGATGTCACATTATCCGCTAGAGTCACTGTTGTCAGCACATTCCTTGTGGTCGCTTCTATTGAGACTCCCCTC
Organism: Triturus cristatus; assembly: GCF_964204655.1. NCBI lineage: Eukaryota > Metazoa > Chordata > Amphibia > Caudata > Salamandridae > Triturus > Triturus cristatus. The sequence goes on along the minus strand of NC_140584.1, from coordinate 646,022,948 downwards.
AGTGTCATTGATGTCTGTTTTACCTCTAGAATCATTACGGCTGAGCTTGAGTCTCACGGTGCACTCAATGTCGGCTGCCTTCTTACAATGTTCACTATGCTCAGTTCCATTAGGGTACTCGCTGCTGTAAGGCCTCGTGCTGCGCTCACTCCTGCCAGGGCTGTTGCTGCTCTTGCTGCACACGTTGCATTCAGACCACTCTATGGCTTCGTTTTAATCAGGCTTCCAGCCACAGCCGATATTGTCAGGGCTCCCAATAGAATCTGTTTTGTAAGACCTCCTTCCTCGTGTAGTGTCGTCAAGTGTCCTACGAGAGCCACTGTAGCTAAAGTCACTATTGCCATGAATTTCGATAGAATTGTTTTCATTAGACAGAAAGTTGTTGCCACTGTTGTCAGGCCTCTTCCTACCACCACTACAGATAATGGCACCGATTTCAGACCTATTGGCAAGGATAGTGTTGTTAGGCCTGCTGACACTGGGATGGCCACCATGCCTCGTGCTACAACCATTTTTGTCAGGACCCTTGCTGAGCTCGCTGTTAGGTGCCACACACAAGTCCCTACGGTCATGCCCCATGCTGCGCTCATCACTGTTCGACCTACAATTAGCAACTCCCCGGCGAAATTTTATTAGGCACCCCCTAAAATAGGGCAATATTTGCGCCCATGCGGGCTCGGCCTACCAACAGGTAACTATCTATCAAAGATGAGAAACACTATAGAAGATTTAATGCGAGGAGGGCAGGTGGGGTGTTGGGAGTGTTGGCACGAATTTGAATAAGTGGGTAATGTGGGAAAGCAGGGCGGTCCTAGAACTTCTGGGGCCCCGGGCGAAAGGGAAGATGTGAGCCCCCTCTAATTTGCATGTAACATCCAGTCGCTGCCGGCATGACTCACGGGTGGGGGGTCTCGCAGTGCGAGAAGCAGAAACATAAAATGGTAGTTTCAGCATTTTGTGTTTCTGCTTCTCGCACTGCGAGAAAGCAGTGGGGTGACGCTCCACCGCCCTACTGGAGGAGCCGCCCTTGGTAACATCTCAAGAAGTGACATCACAGAATGTGACATCATAGGACTATTGATCTTATTTGGCATCACTGAAGAGACCTAACCATGGATATCATTAACATGGACAAAAAGATAAATATAAATGAAATACGTCCATATATTTTAAAACTGTATTAAATGGATTACATTTGTCACATTGAATGGCAAAGCTAGGTGCAGGTCTCACAAATACGTATATTATTTACTCCTCGTTAACTGATTGTTTCCAGATGAGTGCATGATACAATTTCCAGTTCTGCCTCATAAAGGGGGGACATCCTGTTGAGGTAATGAGGGGCGGGATCATTCAAAATATAAAATTACACAAGAGAAAACCTCTCACACCATGGATATAATTGCAAATTTCAAAAGGCTCCCTTATCTTTCTGTGCAATTATTGTGCTACCTTAGGATGACATTAATACTTTGTAATTTGTTTTAACGTAGATCCTCTCACCAGTATCCCACACGCACATGCTAAGAGACGTAGGATAATCTTTTTTGTCTGTGGGCTCTTTAATCGCCAGAATTATGTTAAGTGCAAAAACACATATAGTACTAAATTACAAGACACCATTGCAAACAAATAAAGATTGTACATAAATAAAAAAAGACTTGGAACAACCGAGACCACTGCTAAATCATTCATTGACTTGAAGGTATGCTTCAGATTCAAGGGGTTTTCAAATCAACGTTTTTGATTTGTTGTTAGAACTGCAGGACTTAGAAGTGGCCGGCTTTAGCGCTGGTGGAGCCCTGTGTGACAATGTTGGTGCCCACCAATGACTCGCTCTGCCACGGATTCCCTCACTATCACCCTTTAACAGTGCCCCTCAAGTCTCCATAACCACATTCTTGCTCAGATGCATTTAATTTGATTTACAGAGCCACTGATACCAGTGTAGGGTGTCGAAGAATTTTATATCACACATTACACAGAGACAATCAATCATACATGTGTAAATCACAACAGGTAATGTTGCATAAGACAAAGGACTGGGAGTCACTTGACAATCATACTAGTAGGCAGTATAGTTTAATAGTGATTGATCTGGAGAAACACAAACTGAATTTAGAACCTAATACCATGGTTGGGGGTTCGCTTTAATAACCAGAATTAATTTCTGTCCAAATGAACCCTTTTTGCAACATTAGGATAATCAAAGACTACGGAAAACCCCATAACGCTGTAATTTATACCTTGTAGTTTGCATGCAGCTCTTAGATGACAGTTAATAGCTCATTGTTCTATGTTAGGATTTTGACTTATAAACTGCAAGTAACAATAGGATCTCTCTGACAAAAGCAGTAACCCACTGGCCTATTTACATTATGTGGACATAGTGATTTGCATGGTACATGATCTTTGCAGCAGGCACATTAAGCCTCTGCGCTACCTTTCCACAAGTCAAAACTTCCACTTGACAAAAATCTCTCTCTAAGAAGAACATTAATCACCGGAGTTATCATGACATTTTTATTGTTGCCGAAAATTGCTGGAGGCCAGGAAGGAGGCAGAAAGTGCTTTTAGAAACATAATATACTCGCAAACATGACGCCCCCCACCGGTCGCACCGCCCTAGAGCCTCCCTGCTCAAGGGTTCTGTGACCTCAATGACATCACTGTTGCTCTAGCGTGTGCTGCTGCGTAGGCCTGCCCAAAAGACTTGAGGTGAGCTTCAATTGGGGTTGTAGTGGACAGGCCTTCAAGGTTAACCCACACTTGCCACCGCTATGGTCCACCTGCTGGTGCTCAGACACCATTCTTCTAAGGTATTTCAGGGCCTTCTAAGGTCTAGTATGGAAATGTGCTCTCTCAGGAGAGTAGTCTGGTGGACTGGTGATTAAGCTGAACCTGGTTCCCCAGTTCCAAATTCGGCAGCTCTGACCATAGTGCCACATCCTCTCCCCCACTGAACACCATACTGCCCCACTGAGAGTAACTCGCACTGCCTTCAACTAAAACCCAATTGCGCCCCCCTATAAACACCTAGATGCGACTCAATTCAAATTACGCACTAGACAAGAGCAATATGCTGCCTAAAAAAAAAAGTGACAACATCCTGGAAAAAGCAAACACTTATAAGGAATGTAAGATTAAGTAAAGCATGTAAAATGCAAGCAGGAACAAAATTGTTACCTTAACGCTTTTGCACTTATTATTCAGAAATCAATGAGTGCTTTTGCATGAAAAGTTAAGGCCATGACTACAGGGCCAGAAGGGACCAGTTTCAATGTCCATTGCTTATATCCTTACAAAACGTAAGCAATATGGTTTAGAAAGACCACATTCGTGAATACAGAGCCGTGGTATGCATTTTGTTTTCCAATCCACCCAGTGCTTTAAATGGGCCGGTACTCACCGGTACTGAGTACCGGCACTTCTTAGATTTAGCATTCGGAGTACCGGCACTTCTCTACTGCCGAGGAGAGTACCGGTACTCATGAAAAGCTGGTCCTGGCGGCCTTTCTTTGATAGCTAAGGCACTTCTGTAGACCTGCGCCAGCCCAGCTGAACAATTCGGCGTGGGCTCATTTGCATACCAATCGGGTGTTCACAGACATCGAGGCCGCCCAGTGACAGCGTAATTAAGAGAGCCATGGGAGGTAGCCAGGTTCAAATGGCTTTAAGCCCACCCGATTAAGTGTCTGCTAATGTTTGTCTGCTTGCCTGTGATTGTTGAGAAAAACGAGAGAACGGGGGAGACAATAGAGACACTCTTGGTAGTTATATTAAAAGAAATGTGTGGAATGCGTTGTGGGTGCATGTCTGCTTGTTTCTTTCTGTGTCACTGGAGAACATATAGAATTGTGCGGAGTAACAGCAATGCACAGAATTGATGTTGCACATATTACAAAACAACGAAATGTTGAAATATCGCCGCGTTTGGGTTTCGGTTGTTTCTAATGAGTAAACAAACCTGCTTTGTTTATTGAAAGACAATTCTCATGTGTTTTGGTATGTGCGGCAAGTAGTATCGAAGTCAATAAGTATCGGCATGACTTCTAAGCCCCGCCCCCAAACCCCGCCCACTCGCCACATTTAAATGAGTACCTGCACTATTTTGCCCCCATTTAAAGCACTGAATCCACCCATCAAGCAGGTATTGCAATACATCCAGGAATGGTGCACTTTCCCGCACGGGGGAAAAAAAAAAGCTGTTCAAAGAAAGAGGAGAAAACAAAAGTAGCGCTTCACTGGCAAACTCTGTAAAGTGGCACTAATGCCAATCAATCTGGCCCCTTTTTGACCCACTCTGTCTTACTTTAGTTATTTTTTTACATTTTGAACATTTTATTTCTCTCCATCCCAAGGCTGCACTCTGGAAGTGAAAAATGTCAGAAAAAAGACGACTTTTCCAGCAAAAGTGTTTTTCTTTTTTGGATTAATTTCACAGGGGAACAAACAAAGTAAAGAAAAGAGGGAGTAATGGCTACAATGCCCAGGGAAGGGGGCCCCCACCCTTGGACCTTGCAGCTTGCTCTAGTGCTTAGAAGCCCAGGGAAAGGAGGACCCCTCCCATGGGCCTTCGAAGCAGTAACTAGGCATTTCGTTAAACACTGCCCTAGCACCGGCAGTTCTACATATTTTAAATACACATTCCCATAAAGAAAAATGGGTGATGCAAAAGTTAACATAAGCCAGTTGATCTGGCTGTTTCCCTCCTCCACTCACCCACCTCTCCTTATCTGTGTCTGGCTGGGCCTGGAAAAAAAAAAGAGGCCTTATATCACCTAGCAACAAAATGCAGAAAGGGAATGGCCGGTACTTAACAGAGGTGCTGCCCCTCACCTGACACTGTGAGCCATGATTGCTGGCCTGGCTACTGTGCCTTTCCCACTCTGTCACTTCCCCCCACCCCTGCACCCCAAGGAGTGCCACCACGCCCGGGCCGGCAAGGTTGACTCGAGACATCTCGCATGTGTATTGTGATTGTGTGGGGAGGGGGCCATGGAGGAGCAGGTGGGCAATCTGTGAAAGTGTTTCACTTCACAGTGAAGCGGGGCCCCCTGTCTTTCAGCTGAGCGCGAGGACCTGGGCAGCTGCCCACACTGCCCATGCCTAGCGCTGGCCCTGTGGGAAAGTCACACGGCACGTGAAGGGGTGCGGGAAGGGTGGATGAAGGGGTAACAATTGTGAAGGGAGACTGCTTCTCGGCGGCTGGAGGCTCACTGTGGAGGTTGTGGTTTGCGAAAGGGGGATCAGGAGCACGAAGTTATTAAACGAGGCAATAGTAGGCAATATCAGGATCCCAGAGGGGAGGGACTGGCGACCAGAACATGAGGGACTTGTGGGCAGAACTGTCAACTGTGGTCCAGTGGGATACGGTGCGGATTTCGATGTGTATTTGCAAGATGAAAGAGCGCCAGGGGGAGCGGTGGGGGGCACTAATGTGGCAGCGGGGGAAGGGGCAGCGTTGGGGTCTAGTTACATGTTGGGTGGGGGGGCGGGGGGGGTTTGGGAGCTGGGGAGGCGAGGCCGTCCAGGAGAAGGAATTTTTTCAGATAGGGAGAACAGGGTGGGGCTGGCTATCAGCGATTGGGGCGGCTGCTGGTTATCAACTAGGTGAAATGCCAATTTTTAAATGTATGAATGCAAGGTTTAATTCGGTATTGAAGAATAATGTTTTCACCAGGAACATTATAAGAATAAAAGCGTGGGAAACATCGGCACAAGTTTTCAAACTGCCTGTAATAGAAAGGAGGGCTGCACACACCTTTACGACCTTTTCTTGTGGGCGCGCTCTGAAGAGCAAGCTCATGTGTGCTATTGAGGGGGAAACTGGGGTTTATTTATTTCACATGGAATCGTCATCGTTTGCTCCTCACCTCCCCTTTAGTCCACCCACGGGCATTTATATCATGCCGCTGGTGAGTTAAACTCCATCGCTGAGAAAGTGTGTACAGGTTCCGAGTTGGGTCCCATACGATGTCGAGCCAGTCTTTCAGTCTTCCGAGGTCGATAAATTGAGCACCATTAAATTGAGTTAAAAACATATTATTTTCGGCTTCGATCACTGCGGACGTGAGGCATGGGGAGATTATACTAGGCGTGAGTAGTGCGATGTGCTGCTATTGAAATCTTAGCATACATCCTAAGGTTCAAGTGCTCACATTTAGTAACTCCTAACTACCACAGTTTCATCTGTGATACCCTTTACGTCTTGGCTTACAAACGTAACAACTATGTCTCGTCGTGTTCGCGTATTAAAGGACAAACATGCTTACAGCAATGCATACTTCAATCTGCCCAATGAAATGTATCGTTAGGCTCCAGCACCAAAGAAATGAAAGAACTGAAGTCTGACGTAGGTTTGTAAATCTAGAGAACGGGGCTCTCCCTGATCCTAAATTCCTACCTATTGAAGCTGCTGTGCGGAGCAGAGAGGACCCGCGCGTGTTATATGTAGACACATTGTCACGAGGCTGGCACTCCGATACCAACCACGGCGTATACTCACTCCCTCGATGGCTCATCAGCCAAGCCATGGAGAGGTTACAGCCCGGGATACAGAAAGCCACTGCGATACAAAGAGATACAAGCTAATTTGTAAACATGATCCATCACTACACGCCCCCAAGGCACAGACTAACTCGTAAACATACGCGCCCCCTATAGATAAGAAATTCAGTCAGGACAGCTGGCAAGCAGACAATCCAGTACAGATGGACCGGACGAATAGGAGACAGGGAGGAAACAAAAAAAGCCTCAGTTTCAATCGGAGGCCACTGTTTTACATAAACGATGACGCCAGCCAATGAAAATGAGGGGCGGGTCTTCAAGTCCCCATCTGAAATCTCCTTGATCACAATAGCTCTCGCAGAGCGAGCACCGCATGGGCACTGAAACACTAGGCGAGACCTAAAAAACATGTCAGGAAATGAAAGAGACCAAGTCTATATACAAAGGAGCATTAATTAAAAAAACACAATGTATAATTAAACCTATGACCAAACTAAGCAGTTCTTAAACTATAGTCAAAAGACCAAATAATAGTCAAAATCCTCAACAAAAGTCCATTGTCTTACATACTAATAAAGCCTTAAGCAGGAGGGAATGTCAGAATCAAGTTCCTAGCTTTGGGGGCAGAAGTACCTGGGCATTCTCTGGCTCACTTTTCACCTCAACAATGTTATATTGTCCTCTGATGCAGACGTAATATGTCTGGCGGTTGCAAGACCAGACACCACATGGAAAATTCAATACATGGGGGTAGTGTGGGAAACAAGACAGACAAACTGGGAGATTGTACTGGAGTAGGGGTGGAATATATTACGAGGTAGGCAAGACATTATTACTCCTATTGAGGTTGTAAGGGTACTTAAATTTCTGATCTGTTCAGTTACTGGCAATGTGAGTATCTGGACCTCTTCTACCAATTCCCAGATATCCCGAGATATTGATTCCTGCATCTCTCTAACTGTGCTCAAAACCTCCTTCAGTGCAACTAATGAGACATATCCTGTGGAAAGGAAGTGGTCAAGGCTGGAGACTCTGCGGTGAGGGCAAAAATGTCCCTGAACTGCTGTTTTTTTATGGGCTGGCACTTGGCAGGGGAGAAGAAAGTGCAGCAGGGATGCAGCTAGCAGCCCCAATGCCATTGGGGCCTCTGCAGTTACAGAGGGGTTGGCCTCAGACCCCATGGTCAAGGGATCTGCTTGTTGGTCAGCACTGGCTGGTCTCCCTCAAGGTTAGTAGAAACCCTAATATCTGCCTCCTCTTGGTTGGTGGTGTCCACATTCTCCATCCCCACCGTTGACTCGACAAACTCTACCCGGAGTCTTTTGATCAAAGAGATGGTTGGTCTCCGGGTGGGTGCACTTTGCCTGCTGGTGTCAGGGTCCTCACTGGTAGTGGAGAGCTCTAATGCCCATCTTGGGACTTGGTCTGTGCTCCAGGTCCTTCTGAGATATTTCAATATCAGTTCTGTCTGATAGAAAGGAATGAGCAACAAGAAGTAGCTATGTCCAATATTTCATATCCACTCAAAATTCTATTAAAAAGGAATATTATTTCCGGGACTACCAGAAATTATTACATTGTCTATACTTTAACAGGGATAATGCATCTATAAACATTGTATTAAAAACCACTCATTCAAAGTAGTTTAAAAATGATTAGTGTATCATATCAAGTTTTTAGTTCAGGACTGATTAAATAATAATGCCCAGAAATAAAATAATGTAATTAGACAATCTTTACCACAATTACATTTTAATAAATGTTTAAAAAACGTTATCAATAAGATTATAGGAAATATGATAATAATCCAACATTTGCTCCCATTATTGATAGCTTTTCTGAGAACAGCTACTAAAAATTGTCATAATATGGTTTCATGGAAGTTAAAGTTACCTAATGTCAGGCTTACATTACAATACTTTGACAAAATACAAATGTTAAATATACCAACTGCTAATTTTGTGACAGAAATGGATTGCCGAAACAATATTTATTTTAGAAAAGCATTTCCATTATTACATTATGTTGATTAGTTTATACAAATAAATGTATAACAGTTAAAACATATTAGTAAAGGAAACCACCCATTCCATTCATACACATAAATAACAGAGGATAGAGGCAACATGGATAGTTAGACCAAACTTCCTTCTGAACACGACTTGATAAAATCTTCACAACTCATTTAATCTAATTAAAACTTTTAAAAAAATAACACAGTTACCCTTCTATGCTGCTCAAACCCTTTCAGCTGAGCATGCAAAGTTGGCCATGCTGCTCTCAGGACCCGCCCGTCTAGTGGCGTCATCCAACCAAGATGTTCCTGGGCCTTAATCCTGGCCCAGCTGCAAAAGTCCTCCAAATGCTTATAGAACCCTTTCCCACGCCATGTGTCGACACCCACTGTGCTGCAGCACTTGCTGATGTTGCTCCAAATTTGTGCCCATGTTGCATTGCCCAGCTTGCTAATTGAACTCCCATAAAGTTAAGGATAATTATGGAGGACCCCCTCACAAAGCACATGCTGATCTTCATCAGTGAAGCTGGGGGCCCTCTCAACTGCTCCTTTAACCCTGTTGGGAGTTTTCGAAGGATCAGCGGGATGGTGAAGGGTGTTGTTTTGGTGAAACGATGACCAGAAAATGGCTGCCTTCCTGTCCCGGTATGTAAGTTTGTGGTTTGTTGCAATATATGGTGATATATGGCAATGCTTTGGAACCTTGGCCCTGCATGCAGAGATCTCGGTCCAGCATGTGGGGTAGGGACTGAGCATGTCTAAAGTAAACATTGGAATGCGAGAAGGAAACCTCTGCAAACCTGTGCTGACTCTCCGGAATGATACGGTAGCCATGAAATGAAGTGCAATCAGTATTTTGACTTTGGCAGGTATAACCTGACAGCAAGTTGTAGGTGAATTAAGAGCCATCTCACTACAGGCGAGAAGCGGTATCTGGGAATGTTGGTGAAACAGATTAACTTTTTTTGTGTGTAATGCACATATTAAGATGCAGTACATTTTGCTTTGTCCTTCCAGACATTCCAGCCTTATTAACAAATGTCTTTAACTTTTGGAGCTGTTGAACTTTGTAAAAAACAAAAAAAAAATTACAAACATTGACTATTGCCCCATGTTGTTCAATATTAAATAGAAACTTCTCTCTCTTTTCACACAATGTATATCTAGAAGTCACACATTTTTTATTTAAACTATTTCAAACAGGTTTATAAATTTAGTTCAACCACGCAAAAGGCTGAAAAGTGCTTTTAAATTATTCTCCAAATAATGGAAACATTGCGAATGGGGAAAAAGCAGTAGTCTCAATCAGAGCTATTTTGCCTTGTCCTACTAAGGCTTGAGCTGTCCGGTTTCCTAAAGTTCATTTATCGATTTTGTAGGTCACGGATACTTGAACACAAGACATCCCTTGATGCGCTCTGGGATCTTCCACATTTCCTGCAATTTTACTATACAAAGGACACATTTTGATTTTTTCAGACCTATCAGGCACATGCATCAACCTTTTTTGCAAGCGCAAACGGTGCGATTAGCAAAAATCGGCCGTTTGTGCCCGCAAAAAGGGCTTCTGTGATGCATCAAACTGTTAGGCTCTCACAATTTAAGAAATCGCAATTTATTGCGATTTATTAAATTGAGATTGCATTTAAGGAATCGCAAATTGAGATTCCTTAAATCAATGCATGATGTAATCGCAAATAGCGATTTTGATAATAGGGGGCGCAATTTACCATCAATTTGAACTTTGTAATTTGCAAAAACTTAAGTGCATTTTCCAAAATTGTAGGTTACACACACACACGACCTTGGGGCATGTGTGGGGGCAACATGTGTGCACAGATCAATTTCAGGGGTGCAACAGGGTGTCCTTTTGACACCCTTGAAATTGCATACGCAATTTACGAGTACCTGTTGGGTACTCGCAAATTGCACATGCAATTTCCCATTCATTCCTATGGGCCTGCAGGCCCATAGGAATGAATGGATAGGCATTCCTTAGTCGCAATTAAGGAATGTTTGGGAATCGCTCATTTTATAGCGATTCCTTCATGCATAGGCTTTTGCAATTCCTTAATTGCGATTCCTTAATCATCGCAATTAAGGAATCGCAAAAGCCTACATTGATGCATATGCCCCTTTGTTTTTCCTTTTCTGTCAATATTCACTGTAAGTTTATTTGCCTTAGGTAACTAGGAGTCAGCCCAGTGCAATTGCACGATATCCAAATGTTACTGCACAAATTAAATAACCCTTCCTGACAGTGAGCCTAAGGTGGATTAGAAGCTAGATCAGGTTGCACAGGGGCAAAGTGAATCCACCATTGACTAAAGGAGAGGAATGGAGAGCTGAGCCTGTCTGTAGGGTGTAACCTTATTTATCATGGGTATCATTAAATACTGATGGAAAGGTTATGTTAGGTTTGTGATACATTGCGTCGAGTAGGAAGGATATACAAGTCTCTAATGTTATTTTCCTGCTTAGATGTTGGAAGGTGGGTGTGACAGAGCTGGATTTGGAGGCAGTTCTTATACCCTGCATTACACAGATGCAGTGAAGTTCTCAAATTGGCTAATTACTTAAAGTGAATAGTTAAGTTTCGGTTTACTGGACGTTCATGAACTTGCACATTAATGATAAGAAGTACATGAATGACATACAACTACAGTTCTCCAGCTTTTAAACCTTTCGTAGATTCACACACTTGAATTATTCGCCAGACTGGGAATCATCTGTAGTCCCTATTTAAACCGCAGTGTTCATGTGCACTCATTTTACATTCCTTGAGGCCTGCAACATTTGCTGTCTTGCAGTCTCTCCAGACCCTCTCTGTCCTAAACACTGGCTTAATTGGTGAAGAGAACTTAAACTACACACCTCCAAAGGCTTTCAGAGCTCCAATTTCATAGTAAGAAATGTAAAACCAAGTAGCTTCATAAACAGGTGACAAGGGAGAGACCCATAGGAATCCATGAAACAAGCGCTAGTCATTGACAAACAGTGCCACGAACGCACTGCCAAAATTGCAAATAATTGCTGCACAGTTGTGAGAAAATGGGGGGTATTATATTGTGTGGTTGTGCAACGTCACCATTTAATACACTTAGCAACTCCTTTAGGACCCTTGGACTTCACCTGTCAAACCCTCGGCTCAACCCTGATTAGCTATGGCACTGAGCAGCAAGGCTTATACAGAGGAACAAGCGTAAAGCATTTAAACAGCACCAACCCAATTGAAGAAATTGACAACACTCAAGAAATCCAACACCAATTAATAAAAAATAGACTGTATTTTTTATAAGAATTAAGACAGTAAAATGAAAACGATTCACAGAAGGGTTCCAGAGATATTGATTTTACAAGCAATAATAAATAATGAAATCATGTTCACTCAACAGGGAACAAGCCTTGGCAAATTTAACGATTTGAAACTTAGAAACGTTTTCAAGGCAAACATGGTTACGAGTCAATGCGGTCGGTTAGAAGAACTTCGAATGACCAACTCCGGCAGGGAGCTAGTCAGGGGTACCAGCAAGGTGCTTAGAAACAGCTATCTCCACAGAAGAAGCAGTTCTAGGCATTTTGTCTGCATTGCAATGGATTCCTACCTATGGAGTGGTCTTGATGCAAGGGATGAAGGATGCTGAAGATGCTCTAAGGATGCTGCAGACGCAAAGCAGTCAAAGGAGGTCATCCTGTAGGGTGTCCTTGGTCCACAATGATGATGAGTGGGTTCTGGTTGCAGGGTCAACATCCCACAAGGCCCTCTATGACCTGGCCGAAGTTCAGTCACCACTGGACTACCAGTCGTCAGATGGTTTTAGCATTTGTTTATGTCCAGCCCAGTATGCCACCCACATGTAATTAAAAATAATATTAATAACAAAAAAAACAGGGATATCTTAAAAAGTCAGCCATGGGCCTCACAGACACAAAGCTGAGGGATCTGGGAGTCAGTCAGTTCCAGCCACACTCAAGTATGCGAAGCGGGTTACAGCAAGAAACAGGGAGCATGAGAAACCTGCCAACCTAAGGATTTCACTGCTCTTCTCCAGCTCTTTGCAGCTCATGAAATTTCGGCAGCTGAAGTGAGACTATGTCTGCTGCACTGAGAGTTGGAACCATCCGGTCTTCGTGAGACATCAACCCCTAAGTTCAAAGTCGTGCCCCACCCCCACTGGGCTGGGAGAGTGCACCTTACCCTGAAGGTGCCCACACCACAAGGCCGTAATTCAGATGGACCCACATCTTTTCTTAAGAGACTGTTTTTAAACGTAAACACCTCTGCAGTCAAAATGCAAGTTTCTGTCATGGACCCTTGATACAGTGAGCCCTGTTTACCTGCTGAGAGGATTAGGAAGTCATGGATTGCAAAGACTATCAGGGCAGCAAAGAGCAATCTAATAGTAGCAGGCTCATAGGGTAGGGTGTATTGTATTGAAAAAGTAGTATATGTGTGCTTGAGTTATACTTGTCCTGGTAGTGAAAGCATCCTAATGTCGTTTTTCATTACTACAAGGCCTATCTCTATCATAGACTTAGATTAGGGTACTTTATTACATTTATTAAGTGCTAACTACTGATTAGGAACAAGTAGATATGTCAAGTTTAGACTCAAATGCATTGGAATTTAAATCTTCTTTAATGGTAACGTCGGATTTTCAGTCACAATTTTGAAAAGGCCAATTATATAAAGTGGGCTTTTACTTGCTTTAACCATTTGTGACTCTGTTCGTATCTTGGGTCACATGACTGAATGGCATTGCTGATGGGCTTTATGTATTCTTCGCAGACAGCAAGACAAAAAAGGAGACTATGTTCTAGCATGAGGGGCCATCCTGCCAGGATGGCTCAGGCAGAGCTGTTCCCTGCTCCACTTACAGTTCTGAAGACTTGCCTCTAGCACACACAAAAGAACTGGACTCTAGTTTTGGGTCACCCGCGACTTCTTGGAAATCTGGCAGGGGAAGGAAAGACCCTCCCAGAACCAGATGTGAGGTGACATGGTATTCTCCTGCACACAAAGGTTGGCACCACATGTAAATGGTGGACCTCCTGAGCCACTCATCAGAACACTCATAGAACTGTGGACATTACAGAAGAATCACTACCCTGCCACAAGAGGACTGCTGTTGCTCGAATATGAATTTTCATTAAGAAAATGAAAAGACAAGAGGAGTTTGGAAAAACAGGAACAAGTTGGTTAAATTAAAGGCAGTGGCCAGGAGAGAGTCAACAGAATTGTGTCTGAAGAAAGCCTCTCGCTGTACAAAGTTTCAGCCAACAATGAACATCTCGTGAGGCCCAATAAAAGAATTCTGCATTCTTGGAAAAGCATCTCAGACATAAATAACTTGTGGCTATCCGATAAGGGGACAGATGGTTCTCGACATCTGGGAGAGCGAGTGTGGGCCAGTGTGGACGAATCCAGATGTCTATTATGGGGATTGCGTGATCACTACGTGTGGTGTGCATGTCATGTCCTGATTGGCTGAGTGTTTCTATCTACACGTGACATCTAGCTCTATGGTATTTTAGGGGAAAGTGAGCTCCAGGCCAAATGGGTTTTATTGGGGCCAATTTCCTCGTATTTGTTTGTGGTCCAATTGTCTATCTATGGGATTGATCAGGGTTTTCCCTGTGTGCACATATGTCTTTGGGTTAAGCGAGACCCCACCTTCTGACCTGTCACCCGATAACAATGGGTTGGGGTCGCAGGGCCTGTCCGACCACGTATCTCTAACTCAGGGTTGAAAGGGAGATCACTTTGGGCGAATCCGACAGCAATGATGCAGGTTCGTTGGAACTCCTACGAATAATGTGGCAGCTGTTGATATTATTTTTAACGACACCGTTAATACTGTGCGTACAGTTGTCATTGCGTATTCTTGATATTGTCTTTACTGATTTTGACATTGTTATGAGTTTCTCGATCATGGCGTACACTGACAATGTTTAAATTGGTATTGACACTGTTATACGTGCATAGATTATGACATACATTGACATTATTTCTACCAGTATCTACAATGTTGAGAGGGCATAGATCACGGCATTCACTGACACTGTATTTATAGGTATTGACATTGTTATGAGGGCATAGGTTATGGCATATGATGACATTACTTTTATTTGTGCTGCTATTACCGGTCTTGCACACATCATGGTATACATCGACATCGTATTCACCTACCCTAACACTGCCATGGTGCTGCCAGAGGAATAGACTGCTGCTTGAGGACTGACTTGCCCACTAAGAAGGAAGAGCGGACCTGCTCTCTTCATCTAAGGCTAACATGAAAGACTCCAAAGGTCAGTAGGATGACCTTCTTCTTGAGCTACAAGGATATAACTAGCTCCAGAGGCCTCCCTGCAACTGCCTCCTTACGAGCTGTACTGGACCTGCCAAAGCCCTACTGGCTTCTGCTGGAGTAAGTTCCTCTTCCCCAAGAGGTGCCTCCACAGGTTCAGGTCCATGACCCTTAACTGGCCTCAGTTGAGCTCCTCCTGTAAAGTAAGTTCATGTTCCCCAAGAGGTGCCTCCCCAGGTCCAAGACCCTTAACTGACATCTGTTGAGCTCCTCCTGTGAAGAAATGTAAAATCCTGAATTTTGGGCTCATTACAACCGCGAATAGGCCCCCTCGAGCGGAGTCTCTGCCGCCTGCAATGACTGCCACCAAAAAACTCAGGTGAACCTAACTCTTCATGCTACAGCGACTGCCAGCGACAACCAGCAACGCAAGATCTGCACTTCGCGCAACAGCAATGACAGCCTGAGGTGACTATAAATGAGAAGCTCCAGCAATGAACGTACGTGACACCCAACCGTCTCTTTGCACTACAGTGACAGCCCGCGCTGCCCAGCCTGCTCTTTGCACTATGATCATCTGCATCATTTTCCCTGCTACTTGCAGACTCCTCCACCGCAAAAGGAACTCTTTACACCAGACTTTGAGAAGGTAACTTTTTCAGTGGGACTAAGCTACTCCTTTACCTAGCCCACGCTCTATCATGGTCAGCCTGGAGTTGTGACTTTCCCCCGGTCTAAACCAGATGCCCGTGAGTGGAGCTTTGTGCTTTTAGGCACTATACTTACCTAAAACTTTGAGTTTTAATAGCTCTGCTTCTATTGACTAGATTTTGACGTGTTGGTTGCATTTTATTTATTAAAATGTACTCTAATTTTTCTTAATTTGGATTGGGATTTTTTTTCCTATGTTGTGTTTCCACTTTATTACTGTTGTGTGGTGCAGAAATACTTTACATATTGACTCTAAGTTAAGCCTGACTGCTTTGTGTCAAGCAACCAGTGGGTTAAGCAAAGGTAAATGTAGTGACTTTTGAGGTTCAACTTGACAAGGATTGTGGTTGTTGTCTGAGTAGGGCTTCGACCCTCCTCAACCAGTAACCCAATTTCTTACAATGATGTTATGAGTAACTTTAATGTGATAATTTTTGTTTTTTAACTCCTGAGTGATCTTGGTTAATGTTTTGGAGGAGTCTTGCCGGATAACAAAGTTGTTATCAATATATCTGGTACATAATTAAACCTGTGGTACACTCACTGTCAATGAAGATCTGCTCTTCAGATTGGGTAATGAAGATGTTGCCATAGATTGGAGCCCATGAAAAACCCAATGATGTATAATTTTCTGCAAATAAAACTCATCATTATCATTCCAAGTGTAGTAGCTGTTACACAGAGCAAAATGAAACAGTTGAGTGAGAAAGGTTTCGTTCGCTCTCAAATTGTCTTTGTTCAAGGGTGCCCATTCACCAACATCTGGTCCTAATGACCATGGGACTGAAGTGCACAAACCAGCTATATAGTTACATCAATTGTACATAATCAAATGTATTCAGTTTCTGTGAATTTTTCCGCCAGTGGTATGTTAAGTAAGTTGGTGGTGTCTCTGAGATGTGATCAGGTTTTTTGTATGATTGGTTGTAAAAATGTGTCAATGTATTTACCCAGTGGCCCATGAATCTAACTGCAGGTAGACATGAAAAGTCAAACTAGAGGGTCAACCAAGTGTTTGTGCACTTTTGGGAGCATGTATGAATCTTGGATCAAGAGTTTTAAAAAATCTTTTGGTATTGATGTGCTCGTCATAAGATAGGGTTTTATTTATTTAAACATATTTTATTGAAATATTTCAGTACCAACCCGGCACAGGTCCGACAAGATCCACTTGATAACAAAGTATCCAAGAAACAACGACATTGGAAATATGAATGGGTACTGTTTGTACACAAAACATGAAAAAATAAACGAAGAACTGCACGCAGGCATCACCACACCCCCCGCAAAGGCAAGCAAGATTAAACAAACATTAAAAATGCAATAGGTCTCGCCTTTTATTAAGTTAAAGTCATTTACTTTGCTATACAATACCATTAGCAAAGCAAATGGCGTTAACTTAATCCAAGGCGAGACTTATTGCATTTTCAACTTGCGAGTGCTTCAGGAGCCAGCAGTGTGCGCTCCCCCAACAGTTTGGCTTGGCAGTTCGGGCTGGACTGTTCCCATGAGGCACAGGGTCAGACTGATTTGCATATAGCCATGTCTGAACTGGGGTGGCAGAGTGGGCTAAAGAACGGTGATGGATCAAACCCAGATCTGTTGACTGGGTGTGAGTGTTTGATTAGTTCTGATGCTCCGCCCATCACCACCCCCTTTTGTACCGCTTTGTTCGCCATAAGTTGGCAGGGTATGCTCAGACGTTGAGTCCCTTGCTCACTTTGCCACTGGATTCAAGCAAGCCTGGCTGAAGACGGCTGAAATGCCAGAAACCGGTCCTAGGAAGCTTGTTTCCGGTCCAGGGAAGACATGGCTTGGCAGTTCGGGCTGGACTGTTCCCATGAGGCACAGGGTCAGACTGATTTGCATATAGCCGTGTCTGAACTGGGGTGGCAGAGTGGGCTAAAGAACGGTGATGGATCAAACCCAGATCTGTTGAATGGGTGTGAGTGTTTGATTGGTTCTGATGCTCCGTCCATCACCACCCCCTTTTGTACCGCTTTGTTCACCATAAGTTGGCAGGTTATGCTCAGACGTTGAGTCCCTTGCTCAATTTGCCACTGGATTCAAGCAAGCCTGGCTGAAGACGGCTGAAATGCCAGAAACCGGTCCTAGGAAGCTTGTTTCCGGTCCAGGGAAGACATGGCTTGGCAGTTCGGGCTGGACTGTTTCCATGAGGCACAGGGTCAGACTGATTTGCATATAGCCATGTCTGAACTGGGGTGGCAGAGTGGGCTAAAGAACAGTGATGGGTCAAACCCAGATCTGTTGACTGGGTGTGAGTGTTTGATTGGTTCTGATGCTCCGTCCATCACCACCCTCTTTTGTACCGCTTTGTTCGCCATAAGTTTGCAGGTTATGCTCAGACGTTGAGTCCCTTGCTCAATTTGCCACTGGATTCAAGCAAGCCTGGCTGAAGACGGCTGAAATGCCAGAAACCGGTCCTAGGAAGCTTGTTTCCGGTCCAGGGAAGACATGGCTTGGCAGTTCGGGCTGGACTGTTTCCATGAGGCACAGGGTAAGACTGATTTGCATATAGCCATGTCTGAACTGGGGTGGCAGAGTGGGCTAAAGAACAGTGATGGGTCAAACCCAGATCTGTTGACTGGGTGTGAGTGTTTGATTGGTTCTGATGCTCCGTCCATCACCACCCTCTTTTGTACCGCTTTGTTCGCCATAAGTTTGCAGGTTATGCTCAGACGTTGAGTCCCTTGCTCAATTTGCTACTGGATTCAAGCAAGCCTGGCTGAAGACGGCTGAAATGCCAGAAACCGGTCCTAGGAAGCTTGTTTCCGGTCCAGGGAAGACATGGCTTGGCAGTTCGGGCTGGACTGTTCCCATGAGGCACAGGGTCAGACTGATTTGCATATAGCCATGTCTGAACTGGGGTGTCAGAGTGGGCTAATGAACAGTGATGGATCAAACCCAGATCTGTTGACTGGGTGTGAGTGTTTGATTGGTTCTGATGCTCCGTCCATCACCACCCCCTTTTGTACCGCTTTGTTCGCAATAAGTTGGCAGGGTATGCTCAGACGTTGAGTCCCTTGCTCACTTTGCCACTGGATTCAAGCAAGCCTGGCTGAAGACGGCTGAAATGCCAGAAACCGGTCCTAGGAAGCTTGTTTCCGGTCCAGGGAAGACATGGCTTGGCAGTTCGGGCTGGACTGTTCCCATGAGGCACAGGGTCAGACTGATTTGCATATAGCCATGTCTGAACTGGGGTGGCAGAGTGGGCTAAAGAACGGTGATGGAACAAACCCAGATCTTTTGACTGGGTGTGAGTGTTTGATTGGTTCTGATGCTCCGTCCATCACCACCCCCTTTTGTACTGCCCCCAACAGTTTAAGCTCCCTCTAATAGTGTATTGTCAGTGCTACACAAGCTAGCAGTGTGCGGTCTTTCCAGCAGTGTGCGCGCTCTCCGGCAGTGTGAGCTCTCTCCAATAGCGCCTAGTGACTGCTGCAGGCGTCAGCAGGGCGTGTTCTCTCCAATAGCGCCTAGTGAGTGCTACAGGCGTCAGCAGTGCGAGCTCTCTCCAATAGCACCTAGTGTGTGCTACAGGCGTCAGCAGTGCGAGTTCTCTCCAATAGCGCCTAGTGTGTGCTACAGGCGTCAGCGCTGCGAGCTCGATCCAATAGCGCCTAGTGAGTGCTACAGGCGTTAGCAGTGCGAGGTCTCTCCAATAGCGCCTAGTGAGTGCTACAGGCGTCAGCAATGCGAGCTCCTACCAGCACCGCTCTGTATGTTTGACCAAGAGGCAGCACAGAACAGGAGCTGTATTATGGTCCCAAACCTCCAGAAAACCCACGCGCTCGCAGACTCTCAGCACCTTTTAAGCCCCTTTCAACAGCTCTCATGAGTCTGGAAAGCCTCGGAAATACATCTGCCAGATTCCCAGACCTGCGTCAGGGCAGGAGGCCAATTCTTGACCCCCGGCCCCAAACACACTTCACCGGGCTCCGCACAAATTCCATGAAAACCACAGGCGCCTATACCGTCGGGAGGCTTAAGGAGCATAGAAACCCGAGTCTTCCGTCCCCAGAGCAAGAGAGTGAGGCTGGACGGAAGGAAACTGGGAGATGGGCAGACGGGCCAGTGCCAGTGGACGACCTAAGGGCTGGGATGGAGTCACTGGGTTGAATACGTCAGCTGCTAAGCTGGTACCCCTAAAAGGGCGGTAGAGTTAAGTAGGCGCTCCTCATAGTGCTGACTCTCTGCATCAACACAACAGCGGCCTCACAGACCAACCAGATACAATATTGTACTAAGAATTCAACCACAAAAAACGGTATTCAAAAAACACCATTGCCAATCTGTACCAGAGGCAGAAAGACGCGAAGAGTCAGAGCCCTCACAAGTCAGGTCTGAATCCTGGATGGCCTAGAAGGGCTGGACGGAGTCAAGGGACTCTTAGTGACGTCAGCAGGGATGGTGCGTGTGGACGGCAGAAGTCCTGATTTTTGGGGACAATGGTTTATTTTTTCAGTATAAATCTTTTTCCTAGAGTAAAAGAGAAAGAAATGCAGAAGAAACGGAGACGAAAAAGACTGGAAAACGGACGAGGGGAGAAAGCAGGGATGGAAAAGAACCTGCAATAGCGAGATAAAGGCCCCGAAAGAGTAGACTGCTGAAAAAACAAGCGTTGGCGTTGTGTGAAAAACATAGTGCGTCCCAGCTAATGAAGGAGAGTGTCTGACGCCGCAAGTGAGCGATCCAATCCCGGTGGGCGGGGCCAATAGTGGACAGGGCGGTAACAAGGAGGGACTAAGAAGCCTCCTTTCCAATCGCAAGCCAGCGTTTACCATGGAGGATGACACCAGCGAATAGGAAAGATGGGCGGGGCTTTAGTCCGCCTCTGAAAGCTTCGGAATCCGTATTGATTCCAAGAAGCCCTCAGCATGGCAAGAGCAGCGCTCACGCCAGGCCGAGACCTAAAAACACATGGGACCAAGATAGGGAAACAGCACATCATACCTGTGGACTCACAAATTACTCAGGAGAGGAGAGTAATCCTTAAGGGGATTGCGAGGGAAGAGGAGGAAGGTCAATGCGATGATAGGTAGCCCACCGGGACCAGATCTTTCTATGCTTTAGGGGGCAACCCCTCGCTTCGAACACTGCTAGCTCTGCACCCATACAATTATCTAACTCTTTTCACCACTTACTTATCAACGGTGGTGAGGTTCCCTTCCACAACTGGGCTATGTCCCTCTTAGCGATCGTCAGGGCTAGGAACAATAGGCAAGACAACACCCTGCGCCAAAAGGGTTGCAGTGCTGAGGAGCTCCACACCGTGTGGAGAAATGTCCCCTCCTCCCTTTGACAACGCAGGCACATAGGGGATGGCACTACTCCCATCTTCCAAAGCAGCACACGGGTGTAGTACACTCGGTGTATGTATTTGAACTGTATTAGACGGTATCTGGAGGCTACTGCTGCACCCCAAAGGGCTAGCTATCGCCTCTGCCCAATCATCATCCATCAGATCAGGGATGTCGTCTTGCCACACCTTCCTTGTTTTATGTAATGTAGTAGTGGAGTGTGTCGTCAGCATCTGGTATATTTGTCTTATTTTCTGCGCCCCAAGATCATCCATAAGAAGGAGGCCTTCAAGCTGATGGAACTGGGGGAGGTCATCAAGATGTATGAGCGAAGGGGTCAGAGCATGCCGCAATTGACGGTATCTATAAAACTGGGTTTTGTGGAGCTGGAATTCCTCTTGCAACTGCTGAAAGGATTTAAGAACTGAGCCACGCATGATTTCACCTAACGTAGGGATGCCAATCTGATCCCATTGGCGGAACCCCTTCAGTGTTGCCACCTGACGCAGATAATTGCCGTACCACAAGGGCGTCGCCTGCATCAACTGCATGTTCCAAACCATGCGTCGGATGGTGTATCGCCACAATCTGATCGTTGTTTGGGTGGCTTGTGGTAAGAAATCAAGCTTCTGCGTGCTATAGAGCAGGCGCAGAAGGGGAGCCCTCGCCATGACCGCATGTTCTAATGCGAAGGCCGGGTCAGTAGGTGAATTGTACCACCAGTCATTTATGATTAAGAGGTGGCCCACCACATAATAGGAGTAGACTTCGGCGGCCTTAATAAGTGGATTGTGCACACGTCTGCAGTGCCACCCGAACCGCCCCACCCCCCCATAAGAACTTATTCGGAACGGCATTGACTTGAGCAAACCACGCCTGAGGGATGTGGTATGGGAAATTCTGTAAGCGATATAGTATCCTGGGGAGTAAGACCATTTTGATAATTGCAGACCGTCCATATAGCGATAGAGGCAGGGAGGACCAGATGGAGGTCTCCTCGCGGACATTAATAAGGAGCGAATTCATGTTACAAGCCCAGGAAAGCCGCGGACCGGGGGAGATGAACACTCCCAGATATTGAAAGCCTTCAATGACATGCGTAAGTTGGGAAACTCATGTAGTCCTGCCCTGGTGGCCACAAACCGGGAACAACACTGATTTCGTGGGGTTTGTAAGTAGCCCAATATTCTGGCCGAAGACCCGAAGGATTTGCAGAATGCAGGGGCCGGAGATCCAGGGGTCTGTCATAAAAAACAACAAGTCATCTAAGTAAAGTGCAACACGATCCGACTGCGACCAGGGCCAATCAAATCCCCTGAGCACCGACCGGGTCCCTGCGGGCCCATGCCGCCAGAGGTTCAGCCGCAAGGGCGAAAAGAAGAGGGGACAGGGGGCAGGCCTGTTGCGTCCCTCTACCGATGGAGAAGTAGGGAGAGCGGTGGCCTGCAATACGAACAGTGGCCATGGGTTAAGTGTAAAGTAGGCGCACGTATGCTAAGAAGTGTTGCCCGAAGTTGACTGCTCCTAGGAGTTGGAATAAGTACTCCCAACTGAGGGAGCCGAAGGCCTTATCGATATCTGCCAAGAGTAAGGCTGCTAGGCGGCCCAGACCCGGGGCCATGGCCATGGCATTGTGAACGCGTCTGATGTTATGCCGAGTAGCCAGATGTGGCATGAAGCCCGACTGGACTAAGTGGACCACGTCCTGAATACAAGCGCGCAAGCGGTCCGCAAGAACCTTCCCCAGCACCATAGATTCCATATTAATGAGGGAAATAGGTCTATAGGAAGAATGGTCTTCCGGCGGACGACCAGGCTTTAAAAAGAGGACAATTTCAGCTTGCCGCCGGTCACGAGGTAATATGTTCTGTTCAAGAGCCTCGTGGATCGCGTCTAAGAGATGTGGACCTAAGATGGTGGTGTAGGAGCAAAGAAACTTCACGGGGAACCCATTAGGTCCTGGGGCTCGGCCCGGTCGCATCGCGTGCAGTGTAGTCACCAATTCCTCAACCGTGAAAAGGGGCACCCAACCGATCCCTCATCTGGTCAGAGTGCCGCCGAGGGGGGAATGTCCCGCAGGAACTCGGCGATCACGTCGCTCGAAACTTGGTCCTTTCGGGTGTATAGCTCAGAGAAATGCCGTAAGAATTCTTCCACCACTTCACCCAGAGAGGTATACAGGTCGCCATCCCTACCCCTGATAACTGGAACTGTGGTCAGGGCCTGTCTCGCCTGACAGAGTCTATGTAGCCTTTTACTAGATTTCCCCCCCACTGATATATACAGTATTTGGATGCCTGCCAGATTTCCTTCGCCTCGTCCGTGAAATGTTGAGTGAGCTGCTGTTGCGCTAGCAACAGGTTCCTACGCAGACTCGGAGTGGGCGCAGTCATGTATTGCACCTCCAAAGCGAGGCATTGGGTCTCTAGGTCTTTTCTTTGCGCAGAGTGCTTGCGTTTGTCATGGGTCCTATAGCTGATGTCCACCTCCCTGATAGTGGGTTTCAGGGCCTCCCATAGGGTCCCCCTTGGAGGGAACAGAGTCTGTATTTACGGTAAAGTACTCTTGGATCGCTGTATGGAGACATTCCTGATAGTCTGGGGTTCGTAAATACCATGGGGACAGCCGCCATCTGAGTGGGGGCCTATGAACCCGCAACTGGAGTGTCACTGAGACCAGGGAATGATCTGACAATCCTCTCGGATGATGTGTGGCCTGGGCGAACCGATGAACACAGCTCCGAGGTGTTAACAGATAGTCTAGGCGAGACACTGAGCCATGCACCGCTGAAAGATATGTGTAGCCTAACTCGGCCGGATGGAATTCCCGCCAAATATCAGCCCACACTAAAGTCCCCGCGAGCGAGGACAATTTGGAGGGACCCGTGGGTGCAGCAGTTCCCATACTCCTATCAAGTGGCACCATGGTATCGTTCCAGTTACCGCCTAGGAGAGACAAGCCCTCCGGCAGCTCACCCCACAGTCCAGTTAGACTTTCCATGAACGTAGCCCCAAGAGGTGGGGGAGCATATACACTGCCTAGCGTGAGCGATTAACCGTAGAGTGTCCCCGTCAGGAAGACATACCTGCCCCCCCCGGGTCCACTCAGTGCTTCGTGTGGAAGAAGGGGACACATCCATGTATGAACATAGCAGTTCCATGAGAGCCCCTGGTGAATCCTGCATGCTACACCTGGCGGAAACCGAATCGCGCCAGGCAGGGGGCCTTATTGCCCAGGAGATGTTTCTCCTGCCGTAGCAGGATGTCGGCCCCGTATCGCTTGGCTTGTTGTAATATGGCCCCCGCTTAACTTTATTGAGGAGTCCCCGTACATTCCAAGTTACTACTGTTAGTTCACCCAAATGGAAGACCTTTTCCTGAGATGCCATCTACCTAATCCGGGTCTAGCAATGCTAATCTGCCTAATGGTGAATGGGAGACGTGTCTGCGCATGTGAACAACAACTAACATAACTTTCCCCACCTAAATCCCCCCCAAAAAAATCCCCCCCCCCCCACCCGATACTGCCAAGCATCTGTTGTGGTGAGGAACGCCCCAGGACCCCAACCCCGGATCCTCTGGACCCCCCGCCAACGGATCCCACCCTCCCTATGTAACATTCCCCCACACTTTGTGGAGTTAGTGGTCGTGCGGGCCCACCGCCATGCGTAAGTACCTAACCGCCTCAGTGCATATTGATCAAGGTAAGTCCAACCCACATCAGTCAGTTATGCATTACAAAAGATAGTCCCAGCCGAGAGACAGTAAAGGGGGTCTCACAGGACTGGAGGATCGGCGTTTAGAGCCAGAACGATGCCTCCGCTTTGACTTCCTTCTATGTGATCGGTTCCGCTGTGAGCCCACAGAGGAGTCGGATTCCAACGGCAGCGGAGAATGTGGTTTCAGGTGGGTCCATTCATCAGTCCATGTGAAGATCACCTCAGGAAAATCGAAGAAGAGCGTCTTAGAGTTGTACACCACTTGGAGCCTGGTGGGATACAGGAGCCTGTAGGAGATGTCAAGTTCACGCAACCTCCGCTTTGCAGCAACAAAGGACTGTCGTTGCTGTTGCACCATGCGGGTATGGTCTGGAAAAATCAGAATGGGTCGGGAGTCAAAGATGAGTTTGTTTTTGCTTGGCGATTACCAGGCATGGACTTTCTCCGGGAGGTGGCTTTCGTGTGAGCGCCTGGTGCACCCTCTCCGCCGGGAGATGATCCAGGATCCACGTCGTAAGAAAATGGGTCATGGAGCCTCCTTCGCAGCACTCCCGAAAACCCACGAAGAGAAGTTGTTACGCTTGGCGTGGCCCTCCGCGTCTTCTGCGTAGAGCGGCAAGCTCCCGGGAGACCACCATCAGTTTGTTGACCTGTTGCTGGATGGTCTGCACCATATCTTCCACTGAGGACACCCAAGCCTCAGCTTCTGTAATGCAGTCCACCTCCTTAAGTAGGTCCTGTCACAGGAAGGAGACCTTGGCCTCCAGCGTATCCTTCGCATCCGTACTGGCCCCCAGCAGGGCCGAGTTATCCAGGACAGGCCCAGGAGGGTGCCCCGGGCCTGCATACTGCGCAAACAGGTACTCTGTATTGGTCCTGTGGCGCCGGGCTTGTCCTTCCCATTGTCGGTGTCTTCAGTGGATCATGCTGCGAAGAACAGAGGCACCCACACCAGCGGAGTAAACAGGGAGCACCGATCCACCACGTGCAGGTTCGTCCAGGGGGGGGCGCCCCGTGGCCAGACCTCACAGAGTCCACCCACCACGGGCCGCAAGCCGCACCGAATCTAATCCGCCCGCTTCCGCAACCAGTGGCAGACAGCAAGGCAGGCCTCCTAGGGGAACCGGGCTCGCCGGACCACCAGCACCCCAGGCACCGACGGTTGAGGGTAGAGTCCCCACCAGCAACACAGCAGTCCAGGCAATGCGGGCCCGAGCCCTATCCTCCTAGTGTATGAGGGGGGGGGGGGGGGGGGGGGACCCCTGCCCAGCCTCCACACTGGCAGAATTTGTCGCTGTAGGGCAGATGTATAGCTGGTGGCTTTAAGTCCGCCCCCTCGACCTTAGGGGCTCCAAAATGGCGGCAAAATCACTGTTGTGGGCCCAGATCATCAGCCCAGGGCCTCCGCCTGACCAGAAGGACTTGTGGGCTCCTCCTCACATTCAAGGGTGCAGGGTGACCCTCGCACGGCTGGAATGGGCCGATAGTCGGGCCGATAGTCAGGCCCCGGAGCCAGAGACCCGGCAGCCCCCACCCCTCCAAGGGATAAGGCATGGCACCGGCAGGACCCGCCGAGGCAGCTCGTGGAGCCCCACACCCCGCACCAGGTCGCACCGCAGCACCCGGCCCCCTGTGTCGGTCAGCATCCGGGCCAAAAACAGTCCCGCAGCCACGGCGGCGAGCCGACCAGGCCGGCCTGCGTTCGGGCCCTACCCAGTGACCAGGAGTGCCGCCCGTGAGGGCCCGGGGGCCACACGTCCCCCAGCCCCTGTGACGGAACCCCCGAGGCCCTCTTCTCACCTCGGGTATGGCAGGCGACTTACCCTGACTCCCGCACTCTTGTGGGTGCTAGCGCAACTGACTTTTGGCGTCACTTTCTCTGTCTGGGGCTCGGGATGACTTTTCCATGAGTGGGGCACCACAGGCACAGTCCTCTCTTTTCTAACCCAAGGTACAACAGGTGCAGTCCAGTCGTTGGTGCAATCTTTTGTTGTTATTGTCACATGGGTCTGATCAAGATTCTGGAATGAGCATCTTGACGCTGCCTGCATTGCACGTAAAGTCACAATTTGGTAGGCGGCATCTTAGCATAGCATTCCCCTGCCAGCCTACATATCCTTCCCATCAGTTTCAGCCACCTCAGGGCATGGTGGTGGGGACAGAGTGCTTGCCCCTGGGGAGGTGGGCCCCACACACTGAAATCAGTTCTGGGACTGGATCCACCTTTATAAAGCCCCCAACCGTAGGGGTCCCCCTATTTGGGCAAGTTTGCCTGTATTTGGAAGCTATTTGGGTGATGGTCTGACACAGCGTATCGTAAAGCAGCTGCTGCAGTCGACTAGAGGAAGTACATATATTGAGGTGGGTCTACGGGTGAGGTGAAGATGTCCGAAGTGAAGTGCAGCTATTACCCAGATGTGGTTTGAAGATTTTGGCATTGGATCCGCCATTATAGTAGATTTGCCTTCGAATTTGTGCTGATGATTCCATGCGCATGTGCGTCAGTGCAAGCACGTCCCAACGGCCATCTTGTCACAAGGATTTGCCTGACCTTCTATTCCACGGTACTAAGTGCCTGCGCTATATGACGGCTTCATACCTCATTGTTTATTATTATTATTTACCTGATACCTTATTGATGCTGGTACACTGTCATAACACTTTCTTGTCCTATTATTGTTTGCCTAATACTTCAGAAACATAAGAAACATTACTCAGACTGTCCTCTTCATATTTTATTACTATGCAAGCGATTAATCCACCACTACCTTTCGCTGGGAGAACTAGTTATTCTTTGGAAGCAGTTTTTCAGAGCATTCAATGCCTATTTAGGAGCTATTGAGGCGTTCAAATTTAAAGCGGATAGAAAGAGATAGTTTTTTTTTTAACATTCTTTGAGATTGAAAGGACATTATTTTTTTTTTTAACATTTACCTATTTTTATCCCAGATGATGAGGATGAGCAACTTGATGAGTATGAGGAGGCTATTAAAAGACTAGGGAAACGTTTTTGAAAGCCTCCAAATTTAGTAGTGCAAAAGTATAAGCTCTTTTCAATAGAACAATTGCCTTTGAAAAACATAGATATGTATGTAGATTCTCTTTGAAATTTAGCATCTAAATGTGAATTTCCTTCATTTACTGATCAACTTATCAGGGATCAATTAGTTACATGATGCTCGAACAAAAAGAAACAGGAAAAGTTACCTACTAGCAAATATCAATCTCTTGAGGAAGCGATATACATAGCTAATAATAGACTAGATTCAAGAGGACCAGCTAAGGTATTAAACATGGATAATCAGGGTGCAGCATGTATCGTAAAGGAAAATGAGTCAAACAAACTGAATGCTGCGCAGAAAAGGAATTCTCCAATGGATCATGTTTTCTATGTGGATGGATTAAAATGTCATATTGCATCTTTTAAACAGTGTCCAGTTATAGTAAACAATGTACTAAATGTGGTGTTGGTGAACATTTTGCTAGAGTTTGTAGTAGGAGTAAAAACTCATAATTTGGTGTCAATAATGATTCCTGATGGAAATTAAGATGGAGTGACCAGTAGCATGGAAAATCGAGTTCTTTATGTACAGGTGCACAAGGATGATTTTCCTAAATCCAGTGATCCTATTGAGAATTTTTGCATAGAGGATGTAGGGATGCCATTGTTGACAGATTCTGGATCAAGGATAGCCATTTCCAGGATCACATTTAATCTAAAGAAATTTCAAAACGTTTTGTCTCCTGAAATAGCTCCGCAGAGCCACAGTGTTACAAAAATTGATCTTGAAGGTTGTTTCCAAACTACAAGTGCATTCAAGGGATGATCTGTTACAGGAAACATCTATGTATCACATTCAGGTCCTGACATTCTTGGATAGCATCATCATGGTTGTTTGGGCATACCTTCAAAACCTGGGTGTGCGAAACAAGTGTTGTGGGTTGAAGATCTAAATGTTGTTATAGGAATCCGAACTAGTCTGCAAAGCATTTTGGAGAAAGATTTCGCAGTTACTGAAGATAAACTTGAGAAAAAAACTTCAGGATTTTGAACATGTCTTTCGACTACAAGAAGGAAGGAAGTATGTCAAACATACAAATTTAGATATGTGCCAATTCTGGTCAGGGAAGGTTTGAAAAAACTGATTCAGCAACTGTGCTTTGAAGATGTTATAGAATCTTCTTTGTGATTATCGCCAATAGTAGATGTCCATAAAAAGAACAATGAATTACGAATGTGCATAGATCTTAGAAGTCTTAACAAATCTATCTGGGTTGATGCCCATCCGTTGCCTAAAATTGAGGAAATTATGGTTACATTGGCTGGAGTAAATGTTTTTTCTAAGTTATATATGCGTTCAGCATTCCAGCAAGTAGTTTTGGGAAAAGAGTCAGGGCACCTCACAGCTTTTGCCACTCCGTTTGGAGATTTTCAATACTGCAGAATACCATTCAGCCTAGCATCAGCGGCTTCTGTGTTCCAGCGAGTCATCAGTATTGAGTTGTAAAGGTCTTCCCGGGGTGTTGGTATTTCAGGATGACATACTGGTGTTTGGGGGAAAATTTAGTGGAACATAGGCTGAGCCTGGGTGCAGTTCTCAATGCACTGAAGCTTAAAGGACTCACAAGACAAGTGTGTATTTGAAGAACAAGAGGTAGCGTATCTGGGTAATGTTGTTTCAGGCAAGGGTATTGCCCCATGCCCTGGCTTACTGAAAGCAATAGAAGTACCTGTTTCTACTAATCGTGAACAACTACAAACTTTTTAAGGAATGTGTGAGTATTATGCTAAATTTATTGAAATTTTTTAAATAAAGCTGAAAATCTACATTTGCTGTCGAAGAAGAATGTAATTTTTGTGTGGAATGAGGAACAGGCTGTAGCACTTAATAGGTTAAAGACAGAATTTGCTATGGCTCCACATTTAAGCCCGTTTTACCCTGGTAAGTTATTATGCTTCACTGTTTTGTTTTAAACATACTTTATTGATTTTTTAAGATTTATATTTCATACCATCACATTACATAT
Organism: Triturus cristatus; assembly: GCF_964204655.1. Lineage (NCBI taxonomy): Eukaryota > Metazoa > Chordata > Amphibia > Caudata > Salamandridae > Triturus > Triturus cristatus. The sequence goes on along the minus strand of NC_140584.1, from coordinate 645,993,335 downwards.
TGGTAGCATCTGTAGTCATTTCTTTATATCGATTGTACATATTTACGACATATCTCTGTTGTACTGTAACTATACATAATCAATCTACATAATAATTGTAGCAAGATACATTTCTTTTGGGACAGCCGACCCAGGTGATGGTATTGCGTTATCACATTAATGCAAGAAACAGTCATTATGCTTCACTGTTGATGCCAGTGGTTTGGGGGCAATTCTATCTCAACTTAAAGATGATTCGGACTAGTTGTGTCATTTACTTTATGCACCTTGACTAGTCAGGAACGCTTATACTCAGTCATTTAGCATGAAATGCTTGCCTGTACCTGGGCTGTTGAGCGGTTCAAGTTCTTGCTAAGGACAATGTGTTGAATAAAGGTATAGAGTACTCAATTCTAGGGTGGCCCAGAGACGGGAGTCTTACCATAGAATTACAATCTTCTAATAAGATTCAAACTGAGTTGAGTGTGGAAGATGAATTGCTTTTTAGAGGGGATAAATTAGTTCTGTTGTACTTGGTCAGGAACACCCTGCTTGAATCCAGCAATCCTAGTCATTTGGGGATGACTCTTAATAAAGAAATGATTGAGGGAGACCTATGTATTGGATGCCAGTAATGGACAGGAATGTTGAGGAGTGGTGTACAAATTGTTTGATTTGTCACAGAATGATAAAGGTCTCAAGTGCTGTAAATCCTCCTATGAGTGAAACTAAAGCTTCTAAAGGGATTTGGGAGAAACAGTGGATTGATTTTCTTGGCCATTTCCAACTGTTACCAGTTAACCAACAGTATTCTTTTGTGATGATAGCTAACTTATCTAAGTGGTTGAAAGCCAAGTTTGTGCGAGAATCGAACACCAAAGCTGTTGTCACATTTCTTACTGATGTATTTGCAAGAGAGGAGTATCCCTTAGAACTAGTATCTGACAATGGGGTACAGTTTAAGTCTACAGGAATGAAGACATTTTTGAATGATGCAGGGATTAAACACAAGAGATGTAGCTTATATCATCCACAAGCTAATGGTCAAATAGAAAGAGCTAACAGGATTGTTACTGAGTGTGCCAGAGAAGCAATGATTGAAGGTGGTGATGTGGTCGATGCTATTCGAGCCATGCTTTCGTCTTATCACAACACATCTCATTTGGCTACAGGGGTTTTACTCTTTAAAGAATTGAGGGGAAGGAATTCTTGTGATTCTTTAAGAACTGCTTGGTTGAGAAAATTTGGGAGTATCACTCCAACCGAAGGAATACCTCAAACGATAACCCAGGCTCATGCTAAAATTTTAGTCCGACATGGGAAAACCAAAAATAGATATGGTGCTATAAAAAGAACCAAAGAGGTGTGTTTCAAAAAAGGGGGTTGGGTACCAGTCAAATTGCCAGAATCCAGAGAGATTAACGGTATTTTGAGATACAGTTCTCCTTACTTAGTAGATGAAGTCAGTGAAGATTGTTGAGCTGATAAGTTGAGCAAAGGACAATGGTGGAATTCTACACAGGTGGCTAAAGCTGCTGCAAGCGATGGAGGCATCACTAGTGAGAGCTCTAGCTCTACTTCTGAATTTCCTGTTAAAAGTATCACCAGTGAGAGTTGTGGTTCTGCTTTGGATTTTCCTGCTGTGGTCAACAGCAGTGGTCACAACAGACAGAAAAACCGTTGCCCAGTTAAATTCAATTATTATATATTGGAATTAATTGTATCTATTTCTTGAGCTATTGTATATTCATTCACTTTTCTCTTTTGTCATTTTTTATGGTACATTATTCTTATTTGTGATTGCAATGTCTTTTAAAAGTCCTGTATTCTTCACAGTTTTTTTAATGTTGACATTTATCTGTATATCTTATTTGAAATTCTAAGGGAAAAGGTATGTGCGATCTCTGTGTCTTGTCGTCACGCGGTATCCGATCAAGATTTTAGAATGAGAATCTTGGTCAGTGGTTAACAGCAACGAAAGGAGGAGATGCGGAGAGGATTGGATGGGGCTGCGCAGGTGCCTGCTTCTTTATTACTCAATAAACTTGCCTTATACTCACCAACACTCCCTTACCTCACTTTGCGGGGTCCAAGGAACAGAAGGGCATTCCTTCTCTGGTTCTCTCATCAGTTTAGATTTGATCTGAGGTCTGGGTGCCGTCTCTTTTATGCCGATTTCGAGCCCTTGGGGGATTTAGCAACTATTTGCCAATAGGCTACAAGGACTCCTCCACCTAGTGAAGATTTCCTGAAAAGTGTGAGATCTGGCTAGCCCACAATGCACTATTCCCTTCACTTTCAACATTGCAGAATCCTTCTTTTGAACTTTGGAGCTCTCTAGCCCAGAGGAGTGGCTATGTGGGGGCTAAACTCCTCTTGAAAAAACGGGTTGACAGCAGCTTCTCCCTCTAAGCCCAAGATGCCAGTCTGTCTGCCAAAACAAATGAGCAGCCCCTTCCATGTGTAACCACCATTTTTCCTACAAAGGCGGCTGCCCTTTTGAAGCACGCCTTTTGGGCTCACTCCAGTCTGGCCATACTGCCAAGAGGCGGTCACATTTATTCCTGCAGCAGGTCCTTGGTTTGGTTTCCTGAGAGTCATTCTCAACTCTCCCAGGATGGCAAAAGGCTGTCTCAAGGACAGAAATATGTGTGATTCCATGAACGGCTACTGGAAACTTTGGGTCAACATAGTGGCAACTTTCTAAAGTTGCAATTTGTACAAAAGTTACATTAAATTCAACTTGAGCAACAACTTGGGTTCAATACAACAAATTGATTGATACCTTGAAGTATCATGTTTAGTGTCCCTTTCCAGCTATATTGACACTAACAACTTGCTGGACCCCTCTCGGAAAGGCTTCTGCCCGCGCCATAGTACGGAATCTGCCCTTCTGGTGGTCACGGAACATCTGCGTCATTTGCTGGATTCTGGAGGCACTTCTGCTCTGATTCTTTTGGACTTAAGTGCAGCATTTGACACTGTGTCCTAACAGATTCTTTCGCAGCGCCTGGAGGACATTGGCATCTGTGGCCTGGCCTTGAAGTGGCTCTCTTAGTTTCTCTCAGAAAGATCTTTTCAAGTGAACCCCCCCCCTTTCTGCTCTCAGACGCACAGTGTGCGTCAAGGGGTTCCGCAAGGCTCTGCCCTTAGTCCGACCCTTTTTTACATCTACATTTGACCTTTTGCGGCAGTGGCAAAAGATAGGCATTTGACTGTGATCTCCTACACTGACGACACACAGCTAGTGATCGCCCTATCCGACAATCCCGCAAGAGACGCCTCTAAGTTCAAGGAGGATTTAACAGCGATAGTGGATTGGATGAAATCGAATTGCCTCCAACTTAACGCCACCAAATCAGAAATCATGTTGGTGGAGAAAACACTAATTTGTGGAGTGAGCAATGGTGGCCTTCTGCCCTTGGTTCCCCACCTTTACCCAAGCAGATGGTTAAAAAATCTGGGCGTCGGGCTGTACTCGGCTGTCTCCTTCCAGCCCCAAACCAAGGCTGTGGCTGGAGTCTGCTTCGGGATCCTTTGTGGTCTCAAACCTTTGTTGGGCTTCTTTGAGACTAACACTATTCTTAGTCGGGAAGGGAAGTTCAGGGCTGAACTGTATTGTACTTTCTGCAGACATGTCCCACAGAATTCCTTGCTAGAGCCACCACTATGATTCTGAAAGGTTCCATCTTCATTTTTTATATCATCAAATGAATTGGGGAAAATGTGTTACCATATATCCCAAACCAGATCATCAAAATCACTTCTACCGTGTCCTTGGGCACCACCATCTGCTGCTGACGAATTGGCACTTCTTGTCTCTTTCACCAGGACAACGAGCCTAACAGAGGTATGCACAATTTCTGTAATACAAGCTGATGTTGTCAGGAGTCTGGATTTCATTGGGGCAGCCAAAATCTTGTCTGCTTAACGTATCTGCCTGTGTGTGTAGCCCTGACAAACATTCTTCCGTCAATGAGATGATGCAACTTATTACCCCATGCCAACTTTTCTGCACTGCAGTGGACAGCACTAGTGACTTTGTGCCGCTTGGTCTTTGGATGTGGTTAGGTTGTGGTTCTGACCAACACCTATGCATGGTTGATTAATGTGTTTTATGCCTGACGAGAACACCGTCAGGGATAGCCCTGTGGCTTTAAGACATTTTTAAGGGGTCAAGTTTCTGCTTGAAGATGTGCTCCCTACTCTTTGTGTGATGCACCATTTATACAATGAAATTGTGGTCCTTGCATGTGATTCCTATCCTTTGTAAACGCAGCTCTCCACTGTCCACAACGTGGGGGTTTGGAGGCTGCATGCATGTCCAGGATGCAGGCAGCTGACTATGCAGTGGATGTTTTCCATTGATCATCTAATTTCTCCGGGAGATGCCATATTTTCAGCTGGTTCTGAGGCACCAACAGCGCACAGGAGGGTATTATGCCTGAATGAGATTTGTATGTGTGCACAGTGAATATTAACTTGGTCTTCATATCCTAGGAAAGGGTCAAGAATTGTATATCCTATTCAAAAGGCTGGTACATTTTCAACAGTTTTGTGCATATTCATGCTTCCAAGACTGAGGCTTGTTGGCTGGCAGAATACCTATTTTTCTATGTTCAGGGTGAGGCCAAACGGACGTATCAGCCTAGTGCAATCTGCACTGCTTTCAATGCTTCTAGCAATGAAAATGTTCTCAGAAGTGGTTCATCTACATATAGGAATGGTATCACCACTTAAAGCCAAAAGGCAGCCCAATTAACAGGCAGACCTGAAAATCTATAATAAAGGAAAGGTATTTCCTGTGACAAGGGTGCATACTTACCTTTAACTGCAGCTTTCCTACATGGCTTCACATATTTGAATCATTCCTGTCATCAAGGTGGGAGCCTCCAGTCACATACAACAGCAGCCATAGCAACAAGATGAAACCATTATCTTAGCAGCCCATCCACCTCAACAGATATGACACAAACTCTAGACAATGATGCAGATGTGCTCTGTACTTCACTCCCTCCAGAAGGCATGGTAGTTCAGATTTCAAAGCACTAGTTTGGGAAGGCATAATGAAAGGTGAGCTTCAAAGCAGGGAGGACGGATGAGACTGCAAGTGAATCCATGAAAAGTACCAACATTGAGGAACTGCAGGTACAGGTGAGAAACGTATTTCTTGTCCAGCATTGTATCTTGTATGGATTCACACGCTTGAAGGAGAACAGAAAGCAGTTTAAACATTTAGAAGTAACAGGAGGGAGAATAAGAATCACCTTAATGGAAAAGGCTGCATCAAACTGCTAGTCCAACTGCTGACACTCTTCCCCATCTTTGTCTAGGGGACACTGGGTGATGAATGTGTGGCAGCTCTTCCATGCTGCTGTCTTTTAAATGTCAATCAGTGGGATCCAGGCATACAGAACTGCTGTCGCTGCACCTACTCTTGTGCATGTACTTTGACCTTGGTGACAAGGTTCTGGTTAGATTCCATGATACAAAATATGATATCAAATTAAGAAAAAAGTTAACTTACTTGTAACGTTTGTTATCCAATCTTGGTATCGTTCAAAGATTCACATGCTTAAACAATCCCTATCGTTGATATAGCGAGCAGCGCAATGTTAATATAATTTAGATCTTGGCGGACGGGATACTCCGTTACAAACAATTTTGCCAAAGGATTTAATGCACTTGTAATATGGTGGATGAGCTATCTGTCAAGTTTGTGATAGAGTATTGCATCCGCCAAGATCTAAATCAGGCACAAAGTCTGTAAAGCTTTAACATAGTCACATTACTAGCATATTCGTTTCTTTCCAAAACAACCAAACTTCAACCAATCAACAGCAAGCTCTCAGCTCACCCCTGAAGCACAAGTGTGACAGGCAATAAATAAGGTGGGCATGAACTGGGATGGAGAGTGGGTCGAAAGTGAATCTATGAAAGATACGAAAACTGAAGAACTACAGCAAGTAATATTTTTCTTCTCCTTTATTGGATCTTTCATAGATTCACGTTAGAATCATAGTAGCAAGTGGTAAATACACAGTAAGCATTTAAAGTGAATAGAGAATAAATAAATGAAAAAATGTCTGAAAACAATGAAAGAGATGATACAAAAAGGTTTGTCCCACAGTTGCACTCCTCTGCACTATTGAGTCTAGGCAGCATTGTTGAGTAAATGGGTGCCTGTTCTTCCTGTTTCTGTCTTGCAAATGTCCATAGGGGGCATTCCAGTAAACAGGGCAGTTGATGTGGACACACTTCCTATAGAAGGAGCAGTTGCATCTCCTTGTCAAGGATAGTCAGCTTTATTATGACAGTACACTATATTCACAGAAACCCAGTGGGCTATACTTTGCTTGGATTGAGATTGTCTTTTTCTGGGAGGACCACAAGCTACTAGAAGCTGATTAGACTTCCTAAAGTACTTTGCTTTGTCTAGATAGAATTTTGGACATCTTCTCACATCCAGGGTATGAAGTGCTCATTCTGCTGCATTAGCAGGATTCTTGGTAAACATTTTTAGGAACTACTGGTTCATTCAAATCAAAGTCTGATGGCACCTTGGGGACAAAATGAAGATTTGTCCATAAGCTGACTCTAGGGTTCCTTAGTTCTAAATGCTCGAATTTCATTTACTCTTCTTGTGGAAAGTAAAGCCAAAAGTAGAGCAACTTTCCAAGAGAGAGATGTTAATTCTGCTTTGTGTATTCATTCAAAGGGATTTCTCATAAGTGGGGAAAGTACTGTACTAAGTTGCAATGGAGGTGATGGATGCCTCAGTGTTGAAAAGTACCTAGAAAGCTTTTCAGGAAATTCTGGTTTGAGTCTATTGGTCTATAGCAATGGTTGATCCACTGTCGCTCAAAAGCGAGAAATGGCCACTAAATGAAACTCCAAAGATATATGTGTAAGCCTGAACGTGATACGTGTAATAAATAAGGCAAGTCTTGATGAGGAGCAGAAGATAAATGAGCAGGCAATGCTGATTACACTACATACAGAAATGCATTTGTTTTAATCCATCACTTCTATTAGCAGTCATCAGGAATATCTAAAAGAAATTCAATGTGTTCAGGAGCCAAGCCAAAACCTCATTTGTTCTGTCTTTGGGTGAAAAATCTGATTTGTGTTGTGAGACAGCTCAGCAGAAAAGGAAGGGGAATTAGATGCTGTTCCGAGTGGGAAAGCAGCTCTGTGAACAAATATTGTCTCAGCCACATTGGGGCGAACAGTACTAGGCTAAATGGTTCTCTCTTCATTTTGTTCAACACCCTTGGTATTGAGGGATGACTGGACATGCTGACGTAATATCAGCACTTCCATGTTAAAGTTTGTTACAAACAGATCCATATTTGGTCTGTCCCAAAAATGAAAGATTTTGTTTAACAGAGTTTGCTTTAAATTCCACTTGCAGCATTCTTTTCGTGTCATACTGAGAGTGTCAGCCCAAGCACTGTTCACTCTTGGGAGATGCTCAGCTATTAACTGGATGTGGTGTTGAATGACCCAATCCCATCTCTTATGCACTGCTTCAGACAGGAGAGAAGTTTGTGCTTCTACTTTTTTTGTTTATATAATACTTGGACATTGCATTGTCCATTCATAAGAGCATTTATCTCTCGTTGATCCTGGGAGGCATGGCTGTAGACCTAATACTACAGCCTATATCTCTAGGTCATTACTATGGAGGTGTGTTTCATTCACCGCTGATGTGCCACTGACCGGTGAATCTTGAAGATGTGTTTACCAACCATCCAAGGAAGCATCAGTTATCATTACAAATTTGGATTCTTGTTAGAGGAACCTTAATGCAATTGACACTTTTGTGTTCAAGCCCGATTCATTTTCCATCTTATTGTGAAAAGACTGTCGGAAGAACCTTGGCTTTCACCCCTTTGTTGAACTTTTCCTGGGAAATTTACATGTGAAGGTAGCAGTTTGGGATTAAATAAATGCAATACAACTGTCGCATGGCAATCTTCTTTTACTGCTGTACCTCAAGTGCTAACTTGGTGAGACGTGCTATTCCTTCTGACTGAAAAAGCTTTGTATGTCTCCGTGACTAGAACTGATCCCAAAAATAGAATAATTTTACAGGGAGCTAGATGACATTTGACTTTGTTTAAATGTAGAAGTCGCTTGTTGAACAGCCTTAGACAAGCGCTGGTGGAGGTTCCTGTAGCTGTGAACGATTTCCTTTGACAAGCCTATAGTCGGGACAGAGAAAAATGTGGTGTCCTTGTTTTTGAAGATATGCAACAAATGTCACTATGGAATCTGTGAATATTCTTGGGGCTGATTGGAGGCCGAAGAGAAGCAATTTAAATTAACAGTGGCGAGCGGCCACTTTGAATCTCAGAAATCTTCAACGCTTGATGTGCTGCTCTGGACAGGTAACTCCCCCCCCCACCCATTTATTTTTTTTAAAACTCTTTATCATCGTGTTTTTAAGGAAGGAAAAATCCAGGGTGTGTACATTTCATATAAGCAACATAGACATCACATGGGAAATTCAGGACTTGGTGCAAGTCCATATAGTTCTGACATAGAAAGCAGAAAGCAACGGGCCACAAGCGTACAGTGTCTTTCAATGAAAAACAGTTCATTTGGGGCCGTCCTCTGCATCGACAGAATCACTGTCCGAAGAGGAGAGCAACCCCCCCAGCCCCCAGCTGGGTTCGCTGCCAGACAACCAGCACACACAGAAGTAGTAGGATTCACCTGGTTCCTGTCTCTTTCGAAATAAGTTTTGAACGGTGTCCAAATGTTATCAAACTTAAGACATCTTGTCCTTAACTAAAGCGGTCAAACTGTCCATGAGATAAATATGCCACATCTTGGTCCATCATAATTTATAATGTACGGCTCAGGCTTTTCCAGATATGGGCAATTGTTAACCGTGCTGCTAGGAAAAGGAAATTAAGGAACTTCCACCTAGGGGTTGTGATTGGGTAGACCAAGTTCTTGTCAGCCTCGACCAAAAGAAGCACCAGCAATTCTAGTGGCAAAGCCACAGAGCATACCTGGGGAGTCTGCTGGAGCACCGTCACCAAACGCTGCTTCACTTGTATACATTACTAACACATATGTTGGTATGTACCCCGGGTCCCACAACCCCTTGAACAAAGATCAGACATTGCAAGCGTAGCATGGAAACCTAACAGGGTAAAATACCATATAGAAAAGATTTGATATGAGTTAGCCTTATGTTGTAAACAGACAGAAGTCTTGGCTGCCTGTGACCACAGCAGTCGCCAGGTATTGTCCGTGAGTGTGGTGCCTAGGTCCTGCTCCCATCTCGTTTGGTAGGAGTGCCAAGGCAGTTGTGGGAGACACAAGGCCACATAAGAACTGGTAATGCCCCTCCTCACAGACCCCTGGGTACAGAGGTGTTCCAGGGGTTACTTGGGTCTGCCACTGTTGTCTGATACCTTCTGTGTGTTCGCCCACCGAAGGAGTTGGTTGAGGCAAAACTCACCCGTAGTGGCCAGGTGGAAGAGCTACCTGAATGTGGGTCTATCAAATGTGGTGCCCTCTCCGTCTGCTTTCCAATCCTCAAAGCATGGGTCCGTCATCATGCCTGGTGGGAATTCAGAGTTTCGAATAATGTGAAAAGGTCAAGAATATCTGATGTGTCGGTGAAGGTCACTCGACATTGTCTTTTATGGAATAAACATGGCTCCTCATTTGTTTCTGTCTCAGGTGTATGCCAGTATTCAGCCAGTTTTGTCAGCCCCCCCCCTAATATTTCTGGTTAACATATAGCAACTTCTGTGCTGCACCAGTCATATAAAGCTGTTCTAACTCCCCTCGGTCTTGTTGCAGATCTCTATAGACTTTAGAAGAAGCCATAGCTTTGTGCTGGGCTTTAAGCCTCCAATTCTGTTAGCTAGGGGTATACCCATCAATTACCCTCCTATTACCTGGGTATCAGAGACACAATTTGAAAAAAATGGTAGGGAGGAAAAGATAGAACAATGCTTTTGATCAAGGACACCTTTAACTATCCTTTCATATGTGTATATATTCACATTTTCTTTTTGTCATTTTATCGCTGAGCATATAAAAAACATGTATTTACAAAACAACACCTCTGAAATAATAACAAACTAAAGCTACTGTCCACCAAGAATTATTTCCTATTGTGGAACCACCTTTCAATAGTGTGGACTACCCAGAAGGCTCATACATTGCGCATAGGAAAGTCTATCTCCAAAGATTCAAAGGCAATGTATAACTGTTAAATCCACATTAAGTTCAGTTGTTTTAAGGTCCTTCTGTGCAACAAAGCGGTCGCGTTTCAGCCAGTCAATTTCTTTTGGCCTCTTCAGGACAAGAACAACAGCAGCACTCTACATGAAAAGAAACAAACTCTAATAACATATAAACTACGTAAACACCAAGATTATCCTTGCCGATATATACACAGGTCTCAATCCCCGAATCACCAGACCAAGATACAGTAAGTACCACCACCACGAGAGAACCACCGAATCCAGTGCAAAGAAAATTTCAGAGTGAATTTAAATTCTTTAACTTTCCGCATAAAAAAACGTGTGCGTCTCACCGTCTGTGTTAATTCATAAAATCAATGGTACTTCCTGTGATTCTGCTCACCAGAATCACATATAAAGAGATTTCTAATGTCAAGGGTCTCTCGTTAATCTCTCTTTTAATCTCTCCCCACTAATCTATATGCATCTCAACTGACCTTAACTCGATCGCCTCGCTCAGCGCATCCCGCATGGGACCAACATGCTCATAGGCGGTGGAGCGTAGGGGGTTCGACCCCTGTCTTAACTCTATAAAAGAATAATGCTTCAAATAGGGCCCACTGTGTAGAATTAAGAACCAATCTGTCACCCGAATTATCGAACTTCATACCTTGTTAGAGCGTGTTTTCACTTAGCGCCTAACTTGTGTTCCAATAAAGTGAAATCCATCCGCCGTGGTATACACGCTAATTAGTGTGGGAAACAAAAAACGCAGGGAAGCAAGCATAAGTATCTCAACTCAATCTCAGAGCCAGAAGCTGACTGCCATCTACTCCTACCTTAAAACTCTCTCTTTTCTTGGAGGTCTATTCAGCGTCTGTCCGTGTTCGCTATCTTGCTCCGAACCAAGGTTCACAAGCCCAAACTTGGCACCTTATTTCTTGATATCGACAGTGACAAGGGACTAACATCTCCCTAACAAGGAGTGAAATGAATCGGCCATTTTGGAATGTAGTATTAAAACAGGCCAACTAGTTATTTTCGTTGCTCTCTCCCTTAATATAGAACCCCATTGTTTATCATATTGTGAAAATAAAAATAAATTTCAAAGTGAGAATAATTATATACAAAGAAATTTAAACAAAAATAATAATAAAAGTAAATAACTTGACTCGATCGAGTAGATACTGGTGCGAGCGGTGAGAGGTATTCAAACTATAATAAATCAAATAATTTTTTTTTTGATAAAAAGTAGAATAAAACCACCACAATTATACCCCATGTGTAAAACAGCGGAGATAGAGAACCTGTAAACATAAAGGCTCACATTCTAACAACACATATAAATATGAACATTTTACATATATACATCTATACATAGTGAATGCACATGTCAGGTATTCGCTGACCAAATCTAATGGCCTTGCCTGATCGTAATAAAAAGTCCTCATCTCTAGAGATCTTATTGTATCAAGGCCCATATTTCATCCCTGTCGTTTAGACCATCAATTGCTGTACGATACTTCTCAATCAACCGTGCTTCTAGGCGATTGAGAGTATTTTGTAACAAGGCTTTATTCATAGGGCGCATGACCGTTAAAACGGTCCACCTCAATTCATCTTCATCATGCCCGAGTTCAAAAAAATGCTGGACCAAAGGGGCACCAGGGGTTTTACACCAAATTCGTGATTTGTGTTGCTGAATGCGTAATTTAACACCTTGAGTTGTTTGGCCAATATACGTTTTTTTACATGGACATTAGATTGAGTAAATCACATTCTTGGAGTTGCAGTTTGAGAAAGCCAGTTGCACATGTTTTTTATCTCCAATAGTTGTGAATTTGGAATCATTTGTTTGAGGACGCACCACGCAGTTTTGACATCTAAAATGTCCCTATACTGGTGGCAGTCCCATCATGGTTCTTAAATCTTTTTTAGGTATTGGTCTAGACGCTTTAACCAAATGTTCTCTCAAATTCTTTCCTTTCTGGAAAGCAAACAGAGGTGTACCTAATCCCAAATGCTCAACCAACCGCCAATTTCTCTGGATGATCTGTCTCACTTTGTTAGCTTTAGGATTATATGTCAGCACACAAGTAAGCAGATCATTCTTTACCTTACTTCTTGGTAAGAGTAGGGTTTCGCGAGGTGTAAACCAAGCTCGTTTGAGGGCATTCCTGACTAATTTCTTGGGGTACCCTCTATTACATAGTTTGGTCCTCAAGATGGCAGCATTGTCAAAATAGTCACTTTTGTTCGAACAATTGCGACGAATTCTAAGGAATTTAGCCTCCAAGTCAGATTTTTTGGCATTAGCTAATTTAGTAAAGGTGGACTTGTGTGCTATCAATTTGCTTCTCAGCAGGGTCTTTGTCGCATTCCACAGCATGGCGAAAGATACACCTTTGGTGTAATTTTCTTAAAAATATTTTTCTAAAACTTCTTGCAGCGAGTCCCACAATGCCTGTAACAGAAAGCCATTTTGTTAAAAATACCATGTGGGGCCACACCCTGAGGAAGAGTGCCTACGTTGAGTTAAAGGAATACTGGGGGAAAATAGGGACATATAGGGACTGATATGATTCGGAGCTGGAGAGGTAAGAAGATTAGGAAAAAGAAATTCTCATACACGTCTTATGGACATTGGGATAAAAAGCATAGTCCATATCTCCGCGTAACGTAGAGTGCGGAAATCTCCGCAAGTGGAGTGGAGTTCACCACCCAGACTTAAAGTCTTCCCCTATAATTAGTTCTCCTCTGGTGAAATATGCTATGAGCGGGAGCAGGGAGCCATACAACTCCTCTTTATTATCAGTGGGGCCGTAAATGAAGAAGAGAGTGGCGTGCTCATGCACACTTGAGCTCTCAGACCTACCACCCTGCCCTCTCTGCCTGTGTATGTCTGGTCTATGGTTATGAGCAGGCCCTGCTTGAACATGAGGGCAACTCCCTTGGTCATTTGCATAAGATACAGAATCCAGAAGTCCCCTATTTTTTTCTATTCTTTGAAATGATAAGAGAATAAAAGATCTACCCAATCGCCAAGATAAGTTGAGATTCCGCGACCGTTACCCGAAAGCAGTCACTGTCGTCTTGATGCTTGGTAGTGCAGAGCATAGTGATAATGGTTTTCTAGATTGCCTCTGCACAGCTTGCATGGCCACTGAATCTGTCCGTGGATGGCCAATTAGGCAAGCCGGCATATCTTTAAGTACTTTATACTTCTTGTCAAGTCTGGGAACAAAAGCAACTAAAGTAGTTGGACTTATAATCACCCCTATAAGTAGCTTCTTTGTGTCTTTGCCCCCGTTGATATTGGAAGCCATCTTTTGCTTTGCTATATTCTTCTTCGTCCGGGTCCTGATATTTCACCTTGAGCTACATGGGATCGTATGCTGGGCCTGACATCTTCAGACTCCTCTGGGTCAAACAGGAGTTGAAGAGAGTATAGAAGCGCATTCTTGGTGACGCATGCTTGGACATCAATGGTGTCAGGATGCCCTTTTCTAAAATTAGAGTAACTTTTGGTGCCTTTTGAGCCTTTGATAGTGTTGTAATCAACAAAGATTTTGTTGAGGGAACAGTCACTGATGACGCGTTAGTTGTCAACAAAGTGATCGTTGACACTGTGATTTTGGTAGCTGAAGATGTTGTAGATAAATTAGTTGTTGGAAGAACTGAGAACGTTTCCTCTGTGGGAATCTCGGTCAATCATTTTTGTTGTTGAAAGGCACATTCTTGGATTTTTGATTTCTAAAGCCCTAGCAAAAGTCTACCCCCTTTCTACTTTTTTTTACAAACCAAAATGTATTGATTTTGTAGGTGAAGGAAATACCACCAATGCCATTACAAGAATAACATTAACCCAATAGCTCAGCAAAAAAAAGGAAGGAAAACATTGCAAGAATATCCCACATTTGGCAAACACACAGCATGACCAACCCCTGTGTACATAGTATGAGCGATAGTCTGTCCAAATAGAATAACTTCACCTCTCAAACAAGTCAGAGTATTCAATCAACAAACTGAGCATCTTCTCCTGTTTCCAAGGGCAGCCCCTTTCCTTATGTACCCCTTTCTCCATAATGATGTAATTTTCCATTGCTAGGACCCACTCTCTCTGAGTCAGTTTAGTTTCAGAGCACCATCTCCAAGCTATATCTCTTTTGGCTAAAATACCCACAAACAGACGGGTGTTGCATAGCTCCTACTCCTCCTCCATGAGGCCAAGCAGTGCCTTGTTAGGGGCGAGTCTGATTGGTCTTAAAATGGTGTAGATAACGCTTTTTCTATCTGGGACCAATATCCCTGAATTACTGGACATGTCCTAATTACATGGAAAAAGCAGGCCACCTCAAATGAACAACAGGAGCATGTAAGGGCTGCCTTATGTCTCACCTTGCAGAGTTTCCCTGCAGCATAGCAGGCTCTATGGAAATATTTCAATTGGATGAGGCTAAGGCGAGTCAAAGTTGCTAAGATTCTGGGGGCCACTCCAGCCTCCCTCCATTCATCATCCTCCAGTGTACCCAGGTTTGCCTGCCAACTTTGTTTCAGGGCCACAAGCAGGTCGGGCGTATTCAACACTATCGAGCCGTTTAATTGTGATATGCCTCCCTTCCCCATAGGGTCTAATATGAGCTTAGCCTCTAATGGATTATGCTCTGGGAGGGAACCTGAGAACACTCTCAAGGGATCCAGGAGGTCCCTAAGCTGCAGAAACTGAAAGAACCGCAACTTGTGTACGTCAAATTAATTACTGAGTTCTTCCTTTGACTTCTTGCACTTTCCAGTCCAGTCATTTACCAATTGTGAAATGTCTGTATTAGAGGTCTCCAACCTTTTCTGAAGTAGGATCTACTGTTGTTCAATAAAAATCATTGTGTGCTACTATTATTAGTTTTGTAACAGTGACCACATCAGACAGAATTACCTTAGTGGCCACCCTATGCAAGTTACCAGAAGTGATCATCTCCATGCATTAGGGGTGTTCCAGCAGTAGAGTAAAAAAGGCTTTGCCAATTTTGAATGCCTTTACATGGCTGTTACATAAAAGCCATAGCTGCAATGGCAGAGCATGATCAGTAGCACTGTTAGTAAAAAGTTTTTCGAAAGCCAAATGAATTATCACTCCAATACCAGCTTTAAATATATTTTGGAAACCCAACCATTTTTCTCCAAATATCAGTTGATGAGTTCAGGAAATAACGCACATTTTTGTCTCACATACACACATTTTAATTTTGGTTTGCATATATTCAACTAAGCAAAAGCTTCAAATTTAGTAGTCTGGGCTGCACACAGGAGAGCTACCAGTAGTTCAAGGGCATTTTGTTGGAGAAGCCTGGCCGATAGGGTCCTACCCCGTAAAACTATGTGACATTTGAGGACTAGCCACCCAGTAGCCCTCCCATAATGGAGCTACTTTTGTGAGTTTTCCAAACCACCCGATGTATTCTTGTACCTTCTGTCAGAATTGTGGCGTAACCTTTGTCGCCATAGGCATGGAGGGAGGAATCTTAAAATCATACAGACAGCACTTAGCGCCACATTCCCCAAACAAAGATTTCTCTAGCCTATATGTGGGTTCACCATTACCAATGAACAACCAATCGTTAATGAGGGTCGAATGAGCTGCTCAGTAATAGTATTAAATGCTCGGTGCTGCTAAGCCTCCGTTGTTTGTGCCCGGGGTACACTTCCCCTTAAGTCCTTTGGGTTTTTCCCTGACCAAATGAAGCACCTGTATGAGGACCTAATTCTTTTAAAGGCAGCATCTGCAAACCTCAGATGGAAATGTGTGTAGTAAGTACAGTATTCGGGGCAGTACCATCATTCTATATAGAGCTATCTTGCCCCGAATGGCTCGAGCGAGTGACGTCCATCATCCACTATCTCAGTTATTACATAACCAATTGTCACGTGATTGTATGTGTGTGTATATTCCTAAGTATTTAAACGAGTCTGACACTACAGTCAACTAGGATGGTCTTCCTGACTCTCTCATATGCTCTCTAAGTGGTACCAAAACAGATATAGTCCAGTTAACCTCCAGGCCAGACACCAAAGATATCCAGGATTTCCATACGTCTATCCCCAGTTTCTAGGGGGTTTTGCAAAAAAGAGCAGGCCACAGTCCGCATGTAGTGCATTGCAGTACTCCAACCCCCCATTTCATCTGGAGACCCTTATCAAGGAACCCCTTCATACCCACTCTGCTAGAGACTTGATTACTAATGTGAATAGCAAGGGAGAGGGCAACCCCGCCGAGACCCCTGTTGGATGGGAAATGACCAGGAAAGTGCCCCATTGAGTATCACTCATTATCAGGAGGGAAGAGTATTAGAACTTGATTAATGCAATAAGTGTAAGTTAATTTGGTACATCACCTGTATAAGAAAGTACCAATTAACGTAAACAAAATGTTTCTTGAAGTCAAGTAAAAGTAAAGCCAGGGTGCCTTCCATATCCTGGGAATTATCTAATGCAATCTGAAGACATCTATAACAGTGTCTGGTGATACAGACTGGCATAAAGCCGTTTTGGTCTCTATGTACCAGTTTGCGAATGTACAGGAGAAGTCTATTAGCAGTACTTTCACTAATATTTTAGTCTCAATATTGAGTAAGGATATGCGCTGATGCATTGAAACTGTAATAAAAAATAAGGACTCCTCTTGGCAAGGCAAAAGCAAGTTTACTGTTGTGGCAGGGAGAGGAGCTATCCCCACACAGGTAAACGGCTGGTCTCAAATAATTGCTCGCAGACGGGTACTTGAAATGAAAGTGAAATGAAATGAAAGTAGCATTTATAGAGCGCGCGCTCACCCGAAGGCATCCCAGCGCTATTGGCAACACTCCACACTTAGGCAATCCTCAAGGGAAAAGATGGGTTTTTAATTTCTTTCGAAAGGTCAAGTGATCATCCTCTAAGCGTACATGAAGAGGCAAAAAATTCCAGAGCTTTGCCACATTATACAAGAAGAGTCGCCCCCCACTTCGAACTCTTCTGATTTTTGGGACCGTGACTAAGCGTTTATTTCCAGATCTCAGCGCTCTATTAGGGAAATAGCGCTGAATAAGAGAACGCATCAAAGGAGATCCTTTGCCATTAATCGCTTTATGGACAATACATAAAGCCTTAAACTGGACACGTTCATTGAGTGGATGCCAGTGGAGGGAAGCGAGAGCCGGTTTTGCCGAGAGCCGCCTAGGAGTATTCATCAACAGGCGAGCTGCGCAATTCTGCACAATCTGTAATCTTCTAATCGAGGAGAGTGGTGCTCCCAGATATAGAGCGTTAGAATAGTCAAACCGAGAAAGAATCAGTGCCAGGACCAGCAACCTATTAGCACCAAAAGGTAAAAGAGGAAAGATCTTTCTAATCAACCTTAACAATCCATAGCAGCTACCCTCAACCTTTCGAGCTTGTTCTTTAAAGTCTAGCTTACGGTCCAGCCACACGCCAAGGCTCTTAATGTGTTCTTTGGGAATAGGGGCTGGACCCAGACAACTGGGCCAAAGAGGATCTATATTCAATGGAGCTGAATTACCCAGTAACATAAGCTCTGTCTTGGCCCCATTAAGCTTTAGGTATGATTCATCCATCCACTTAGAAACGGCTGCAAGACATGCGGACAAGCCAGAAGAGGAACTATCTTGCTGGTTGATGGAGAGCACCAGCTGGGTATCGTCAGCATAGGTAATTATTTGAACCCCAAATGGCAATACTATTTCAGCCAATGGGCCTAAATAAATATTGAATAAATTGGGGCTCAGGGAAGACCCCTGAGGAACCCCACAATTCAATGGCATCACGTTTGACATAATGTCATCTTCTAGGACTGCAAAAGATCTATCTTCAAGAAAAGACTGCAGCCATTTTAATACAGTTCCTGACACTCCCACCTTTCTGAGTCCTTGAATCAACAGTTGATGGTTCACCGTATCGAAGGCTGCGCTGAGATCTAAAAGAATAATGGCAGCGCAGCCTCCGGCATCAAGAATACTTTTTGTTTCCTCCATCACACTGATCAGGGCAGTTTCCGTACCCTGATGCTTTCTAAATCCTGTCTGGGTAGGGTGTAAACAGTTGTTGGTTTCCAAAAAGGCAGAGAGGATGGAATTCACATACCTATCAGCTATTTTACCTACTCCAGGTAACAAGGATATAGGGCGATAGTTTGCCAACTCCTCTGGATCCAAATTGGGTTTCTTTAGGAGGGCTTTGACCATCGCTTGCTTCCAGACATGGGGGACAATTCCTGTCCTCAATGAAGCATTAATTAGTTCCAGTATCACTGGGGATAGCAACATATTAACTTGTTTTAATATGGAGGGTGGGACAGGGTCTAGAGGGGAACCAGATTTTAAACGGTCCAGGATCCCGTGAAAAGACGGCATATCCAAAGGCGGGAATTCTTCCAATGACTTAAATAGTCACATGAGTAATGTGTCTTACAAAAAGGTATAAATAAAGGTTACTCAATAATTATTTGTTACGAAAACATCACATCCCCTGTATGTTCAAACTTCTGACCTTTTCTCTACACATTCTTTATTGTAATTCTAACAATGCTTAAAATAACATTTATTCACTTCTTTCGTATAAATGTGTGTTTTACTGCTCGGCTCCCAAGACGTCTTGTTCGATTCTGCTTACCCTTAACTAACTCTCTACCTCTTGCCCTTTTTCTTAAAGTCATGTATTTAATTTACCAGGAACACAGAATATGTGCTTGTTGCTACGACCATAAATTCCTGTGGGCTTACAAAAGTGTGTTTTCCTCGAACTAAGACTTTCCTGAAATAACATTACGCAACATAACATAATAAAGCATAACTCATCACCTGTCTTCCATCATTGTGGATTTTAGGTCTACATTGCTCTTTCACCACTTACAACTCTGTGACGCTCTATGCTAATGTCTGTGGTAGCACAACTTCTTCACATTTAGTTTCCTCTCTAACAGGGCTGGCATGATCGACACAAAATTGGTGGATGCCGATGTTTAGGAATTACAACTATTAATTGAGTGTCAGATGTCCTATTTGTACCATCTCTCTGTAAAAGGGCTAGCGATTGAGGGGCCATGACTGAAGAAAACCTTTTTAAAGAACTCCACCAAAAAACAATTCGGGCTTGATGTCTTCCTAGAGGGGTGGTCCCCAATAGTTGCCTTGACTTTGTCTTCCGTGATTGGTTACTATTGCTAATTTTCAAGTGCTCCAGGAGTAAAATCGGATAACAGTTGGTGTATGTGATCTATGTCAGGGACAAGGCAGTGAGCGTACAGATTTGTAAAGTTTGTTGCAAAGGTGTCTGCAATATTTTGTGACTGTCACCTGGTTCCCTGACTGATCCCTTATGCGGGGATGATCATGGAGGGTGGTTTCTTGTAACCAGCCAGTGTAACAATGTGCCTGTCTTACTACCTCATATAGGAACCCCCGGGAGACCAGCGAAAGTCCCTTGGCCGTTTCTAGGGTAAGGTCAAGAAATTCTGTGCACCCCTAGCTCAAAGGCGTGAATTTGATAGTCTAGCCAAATGATTTCAGAATCCATCTCTTCCACCATGCCCTCTTTATCCTGTCTCCTGGCAGTGACATATCTTATGACCCTGCCCCTAATGTCAGCCCTAAACACCCCCAAAGTGTAGCCAGGGACTGAACCAAGTTTGTGTTCAGCTCATAGAATTCCTCTGCATCCTCTTTCAAGGTGGCAGCAAAGTCACCATACCCTGTGGTCTCTCACTCTGGCTGTACAAACAGAACAAAGTCGGTGAATGGTCAGAAATCCCTCTTGGTAGAATTGTAATCTCCCCCACATATTGTGCCTCCAGTCTGGGAAGGACATAATATTCAATAGATGAAAAACATCAGTGAGCAGTGGATCTAAATGTGAAGGCCTTGTCTTCCCTATGTAGGTCTCATCAAATATTCTTCAAACCTAGGGAGACAGCACAGTTCAATCTTCTGGATCATTGCTGAACCTCCTTTCTTTTGTGCCAGTTGGCACTTGCTGCTGTGGGTGAGATTTCATCAATCATGAAGAGACATTGATAACTTGGCAGGATGTATTTTGTCACTTGATATTGAGATATGTATCGGAGTGGTCTCTACTATAATCCTGCAAGACGTGGTCACTATTGTCGTTTTATCTGTTGTGGCTACTATTACAACAGTGAGCAAAGTCATTAGTAGATTGGAACTACTTTCATTGATCAGAAATGATTCTCATAGAAAAGGTTGAAGACCATAGTTGATGTAGAAATGCCTCGACTATGCAGTAAGATTTCTGGAGAAAATGGGAAATGTTGAAGTTGAATTCACTTGCTCTGTTCTTTGATTCTTACATACATTTTAAATGTTCAACACCATAATTTATTCAGTTACATGGGTGAGAAGTAGATTGTTTTTTAAATAACTGCAAGCGCGTACAGCAACACATGGAAGGTTCCTATTCATGATACATTGTATTTGAATCTAGCATCAATATTCAGCAGACAGCAGAATTTGGGCAATTACCTAATAATTTCACGGGCAACCCAGAAATCTTGCTACCAGTGTACTTATCACCATAAATAAACCCTTTACTTTGTGCTGCATTCATAACATTTTGAGGCCTTTGACCATCAAGCTTCTAAAATGTTAGCATTTTTGCAATCATTTGCAAAATATGGCCTGAGGTATACTTCCTTATGGGGTAATTTTACAACCTTCCTAAAATATGGGTGGCCAAATTGGCCAAAACAATGCACAGATTCAGTAATCAAAGATCTTTAAAGTGGCCTCCTAAGTCTTTCTGCTAGTCTTATTATCAGGACCATTACGGGATGTAATTATGGTACTTGCACACTTTTTGGGTTCACAGTCCCAAACTATGCATGTCTTTATTTGAAAATACTGAACTAAGGCCATCCCTAAAATAATGTCTGTTCAAATAAACAAACACGCTTTTCTGCCTTTGCAGTGCTGTGGGTCAGACACCTTCTAAATAAGGAATTGCAAGTGTTATAGTTGCTTGAATCAAGTACGATTACATAAAATTCAAGGCTGCACCACCATTTAAGGTCAGGGCCCTGTTGAATACATACAAAGCAGCTACTGCATTGTAGCTGGCTAACCTGCTTCTATAAGAAGGCAGCTAACTTGATCATTCCTTTGTGAAGCAAGATTCATTGATGCCAGCGCCAAACCCTGACTTGAATAGAGCAAGGAATGCTCAAAAACCTGCTCTATTCCTATTGATGAGCAAGTAGTTGCTCATTTTTACTCTGTTCCAAACATGCAAATCATAGAATGTTATACAGTGATCACTACAAAGAAGTTAAATGTAACTTTTGTTTTCCAGTAGTATCCTCTTTAATGGATACGCGCATGACCTATGTTCCCTGTTCTACTAAATCCTGATATAGGATCACCACACTTAAACAAATCTACAGTTATTGTCTGGGCAGCACCTGGGCTATTTATCACTGGTAGACATAGATTAAGGACAAAAGCAACTGAAAAACTGGGTAATGATATCTTTTTTAATGAAATGAGAAACTGTACAAAAAACTGCAAAGAATGCCCAGCCAGAAGATGGGGTATATTAAAACTATACCAGTTTATGAAAGATAACTTCGGTCAACCTTAATTAAAGATAATTTAAATAATTTTCATTTGCAGCAAAACTCCTCCTCTTCCTGGTGTGCATTTTCTCTGCACCATTGGTATCTTCTCCTGAGGTTCCATACAGCCATCTCTCTTTTACTGGGGACAGCCCAACCAGTGCTAAGACAAGGAACCACAATCTTCAGAATGGCAAATCCACCCACCAGAACTCCCCTCCTTTATTACCCTTCCCTACAGTCATCAGCTGAGGGTGATTTCTTGTTTCAACATTGAAATGCAGTCACACTGCTCATTCTGACTGCCACAATCTTATTTAGAAGTTATGCCTACAGATCAAATCGTATCCTGTAGGCCAAATTTACAGTTTGACTGGAACTTTAAATATTGAGTAAGATCCACTCACTGTATCTCCCCCACACTAGGATAGGATTGTGTAAGGAATTCAGCACACAGAGGCCCCAAGACTTTATCAGCCACACTCGCCTCAGTTTGTGGATGGTTCAGCAACACACTTCCGTGCCTTACTGTTTCATTGGTGCTTACTAATAGTGTGTACCTAATGGAGCCTTATGTATCCTGAATTGCTTATGGAAGTTCCATTATTAATTACTTTTTTGAACTATGTAGTCAGGTGTAAAATGATGTAATATACTCTTAGATCACTTGTACCTTAAGACCACATTTTCAGATTCCAATGTTACATAACTTTTTGAACCTCTTGCCTAAGCCTTGAGTGTTATACATTTTTCAAACCACTTCTATAAATGTAAATGACATAACCCTGACAATATCATTTTGGGCCTAGTTACCGGGGGTTCGGGGGGGGGGGGGGGCTGTGGCGGGGAAGGGGGAGGGAGAGGGAATATGCCACTTCTCATGCCGCACGTGCTCCTCTCTTAAATATTATGCACTCTACCTTATGGACAGCTAGGTGGGCGCAGTGGCGACTTATTTAATATTTAACATCAGGTTTCCGTACGCTTTACTTTCTTTCTGTGCCTTTTGCCTTAAAACTTTAGGAATGTTCCCTGAACCTATTTTAAAGATGTTGGTGTTTTGTTGATCTTTATTTTTCACTACTTTTCTAAATCAGTTTGGAAATTTTACCTTGTGTTCTTTACTTAAAAATGATTGGTCCTGCTTGAACCTAACACATCCTTATCTGGGGATCTCCTGTTGCTTGTGCCATAATTACAAGGGGTTGAGCTGAGAATCTCTCAGTACTATCTGACCAAACAAGACTGTTTATTAAATTTGTGGGGATCACCCTCTCTCAAATTAATAACCCAATTTCTGACAGCTAAACTTTTACAGGCTATGAATTCCAGAAATGACTACTCCATACCAACATTTTAATCCAACAGCAGCGTTATTCAACAAGGAGACATAAACCCCAACATAAGGATTACAGGGCTAGATGTGCAACCCATTTTTGCGGCCGCAAATGAGAGAACATCCTGTTTGCAGCCGCAAAAAAGGGTAATAGCGTGTACAAATGCATTTGCGACTCTCGCTATTAGGAAGGGGCGTCCCTTACTAAAAGCGAGTCAATGTACTAGTGTTTTGCGACCGCATTTGCGGCCGCAAAACATACGCAGTTTACACCTACTACAAGTAGGTGGTAAACCACTCGCAAAGGGGTAGGGGTCCCCAGAGGACCCCTTCCCCTTTGTGAGTATGTTGGAAAATATTTTTTAAGAGCAGGCAATGGTCCCAGAGATCACTGCCTGCCCTTAAATAAATGAAACTCAAAAGTTTCATTTCTTGTTTTTTTTTTTTAATGCAGCCCGTTTAATTAAAAAAAAAGCTGCTTTATTAAAAAGTAGTCCCAGACATGGTGGTCTGATGAGCCCAGCAGGCCACCATCCCTGGGAGGGCTGTCATTCTCAATGGGCTCGCAAATTGCGAGAGGTTCATTAATATTAATGAGCCTCGCAATTTGCGACACCATTGGGAATCGCAAAACAGTGTAATAACACTGTTGTACATTTCATTTAGCGCCTCGCAATTTGCGACTCGCAATGAGTCGCAAATTGCGAGGCGCTAAGTGAAAGGGTAGTACATCTGGCCAACAGTCTTTAAAAAAAAAAAAAAAATCCTGCCAAGGTACTCTGTATCTACTGCTAACTGAAATGCAAAAAAATTCCACAGCAGAAGAAGGATCCTCACCACGACTCTCTCCCTCTTTCTGTAATCTCCATCACTACAACTGACCTCACACCCAATTGTGATGGTCCATAAGCACACGTCTGAACTGAACAGTCCAGGCCTGCTATCGTCCCATTCTATTTAAAACCTTTCCCCGCAGACGTCACATGACTGCCACAGATTATAAGCAACCCCAAGGACATGATGGCAGTCATTCTTCCTCTACTTCAGACACTGCTATACCCCTCAGAGCCTGTTATCCCACATTTATTTTGCCGGAGAAAAAAATCGTAAGGCGGCAGAGTAATAATCATCCCACAGTTGCATCTCCCAGACTACAAACCATCATCTTGAGCACTCATTTTCTGATTCTCCTTTCATTCCTACTAAAACAACGCAACACACATTTCTGATCCATTACCTTTACTCACTTACAGCATTTCAATGCAATTGGAGCTTTAGCCTTCAAGCAACTCATTACACCACTCACTCCATTCTCTCAAACACCCACAATCACTATACAGACGTCTGTCATAAGAAGCAATGTGGGTATAGTAAGCCACAGTTAGATATGCCTCCTAAACATTCCTACAGTCGTCCTGCCTGTGAAAGCTATGGCTCACAAACCCGACCATTCCATTCCCTCCCGCATCAGACCTATGAAGGAGAAACTTCCTACTGAAACACTTCATATAGCGATGACCCACTAAGACTACAGATCACAAACTGACCTAAAATACACACAACTGGAACACTTCATTTCAGGTCAGTAATGTGTGATGATTCACTTAAGCCTCTCAGCAGCATGCATGCTGTTCACGACAATACATTTCTCGACCCTTATGCTCCAAATTAATAATTGGAGGCAGCGTTGAATGGTTCAAATAATACTTAACTTAGTGATATAAAATGCTCCAAGTTATAGATTCTGTCAGCCGCATCTGCCACCATTCATCTTTTTCAGCCTCTCACCTCTTTAGCTTTCATCTTATTCAGTCTTTCTTTTAAGCCCCTTGACTATCTTTCAAGCTGTTTTGCCATTTTGTACCACTAGTACTGAGGTGATACAGTTGTATCCTCATCTGAACTATGCTTTCTGTTATAAGTAGATACATTAATAAAAAGAGAAACAAGAAGATTACACCACAAGGACGTGTGTTTCATAACAATAACATAATTGCTGCTTCTTTGTACATATAGATGAATAGGCCACGTATTCACCCATGGGTTTACAATGTATGCCTTTACAATGCGGGCTATACAACGAACGTGTCGTTACCACGTGTTCCATTTCAACAACTTGCATTGGGCAGTACTGGAGTTTGGAATAGTATATTTTACTATTCTATCTCCAGTCTGTGCAACAGTAGGGAAGGTGTTGGAATTAAAATCCAACACTGAGTTCCCTGAAACAAGTCGTTGTAATGACTTGCGATGTAATGGAACACGTGGAAGCTACCCGTTCGTTGTAGTGCCACCAGCTTTGGCAGAGGAGTGACATACAAATTAAATAGGTTAGGGTTGAGAGATGACCCTTGTGGAACCACAAAGGGGAGCTGGAAAGGTTTCCCTTTAAAATCCCCACAGCTGACTTGAGGGTCCTATCCAGCAGGAAGGGCTCCCAACAAATTAAGCACCACATTCTTCAGCCTGGCCTGCTGCAGCCTGGGAAACAGCTTTACAGCGAGGTATTTACCACGTTGTACCCTTAACACGCATTTTTTACCATGCATGTTTTTAGAACGTATGTATATATAAAGCGTTTTTTGTTTTGCCAATGTCGTTGGCACCGGTTGACGAAACATTCCACATATATATAAACATTGAATTTGTGAGGGATATATA